>NC_092794.1:51457687-52701474 GCF_918797505.1 Bemisia tabaci
TTATCATCTTCACTGAAAAAAAGTTACGGGCCATGTAGACATTCCGCCCGTTCCGGGCTCAAAGACCGAAAGTTCCGGGTGTTCCAGGAGCTACGCCCGGGACTTTCGGTCTGTGAGCCCGGAAGGCGGACGGTTTGTCTATATACCCCGTGAGCAATCCACATGCCAGTTTCACCATCGATACACTGAAAAAAACTCCGGCCGTGGAAGCCGTACTTGCGGACTATATAGACATACCGTGCACGTTCCGGGTTCAGAGGCCGAAAGTTCCGGGCGTAGCACCCGAAAAATCGAAAGCTACAGCTCCAACACCCGGAATTTTCGGCCATTGAGCCCGGAACGGACGGTATGTCTATAAATCCCGTAAATTTCATGCAGAGGAAGCAAAACCTCCGGCAAACACACCAAATGCAAGCTTTTCACAAAATTGATGACAATTTACGAGAATCTTATCATGAGAGAACATTGGGATTCATAAAGGACTGTTATGAAACATATTTTCTGCAGACGAAATATCAAAGCGGGGATGAAAAATTGGACGACACTCGGAAGCTCAGCGCGGCGCGGCGCGGCGTGTAGATTACGGAAGTGCCAGGCCCCCTTGACAGTAGATTACGGACGCTCCAAAGCCCCTGACAGTTCCTTGGAAAAATCTGGCTGTCGGGTGTCACATGACACGCTCAATCTGGAGCTTCCGCCAAAAATAAGCAACCGTCCGCTGGAATTTTACTCTACCCTTCAGTAAGATATTCATCAAAGTTTCTACCATTTTCTTTACAAAAATTCCCCTTGCACTACTAGTTCTATGCGTTTTACGTACTCAAACGTATTTTTAATTTTCTTATTTTCCTTCATCAGTATCTTATTCTTCGTTTGCTACTTCTTATTTTTCTGTTCAGTAGTTTCCTTCTTCTCCGTCTTCTGCTCCTTCTTCGTCGTTTCCACCTCTGTACTTCATCTTTTCTTCCTATCTTCTTCTCCTTACTCTCCTTTCGATTTTCCTTGTCATGTTCATGTATCGTCACCATCCAGCCGAAGTATCACAAGCGCCATGTGAAATTTCCAAATTTTCGCTCCCTTTTCTTTTTTTACGGAGAAATTGTTCAACGAAACTTCCCAAAAATTTCACTTGATTTTCTTCGTGCTGCCGATAAAATTCAGTGAATGTTTAAACAGATTCAACCAACAATTTCTCTGTAAAAAAAATAAAATGGCGGTGGAAATTTTTAACCATCGCATTGCACTTGTGATTCTGTGCCGAAGGTGACGATATTTCTTTCGTGTCCTGATTTTCCGTATTTGTATTTTTCTTCTACTTTCTTCGTTATCTAAATCTTCTTATTTTTCTTCGTCAGTTGTATCTTCTAATTTTTTTCGTCATCTATATCTTCTTCCATTCCTTTTCCCCGCGGTCTGCTTCTTCGTCATCCTCTTACTTTCCGTACTTTGCCTTTCCTTCTCTTTCATATTCTACCATTACTTTCGTCTTCTGCTTTTCCGCACTTTAATTTTCCCTCACGCCGTATTTTCTTTTTCCTCTCCTTCTTCTTTTCCTTTTTAATGGACTCAATCTTCTCCTCCTTACTAATACTCTTCTTCTCCTTCCTCCTTCCTCCTTCTTCCTTCATCGACTGGGTGGGGCGAGGGGCGAGTACCAAATTTTGAGTTCGCAAGGGCGACAATCCACCCTCACCATCGCTTGGGGTGGCTATCGATTAAAGTCGGCTAATTCCCGGCCGAGTCGTAAATCGGCGGGGGCACCGGGTCGCGGGGCACCGAAGTTCATCCGAGACCGGACGTCTGCATCGGACGTCGCTGGCCGGGGCGCTCACCTGCCATCCGCATCCGCCGATATGATTTCGATTTTGATGAAACTTTGATCGTCACACTGACAGTGTCCCGGCACCCTCCCGCGCCGCGCTCGTTAGTTATTGAACGTAATTCCACCGCCCGGGCCGCCGGTCGCCGGTCCCGCATCGCATCGGGAAAGAACAATTTATGGCCGACTGGAAAATCACGCCGCGCCGCTCCGGAACGGGGACGTTAAAATGATAAACCACGAACAGCTTCGATGAAACGAACAAAGTTTTTCGCCCCCCGCCCTCCTCCCACCCCCATGGGAAGCCGTGCCTGTGTCGGAATTATCGTCGTCTCTCCGACGAAGGAACGTATCCCAATTCCAATATTGCCAAATTAACTCGCACAATTAATTAATTTTACAGAAATGTACCTGCCCAATTTTCAGTCAAAATTGGTCTGATTGATGTTTAACACCCGGGAGCTAATAATAGTGAAATTTTCGTTTAGAAAGGCCTAAAATTATCTTTGTAAATATGCGATTCGCGATGGGAAATTTGGCAACATTGAAATGGAGTTACGCTCTTTCGCGGAGGACACGACGTTATCTGCACTCCTGGATTCCTGCTCCGCGCGCGCGGGGTTCGAGCTGAAAACTGTGTCTGAAACAAAATTAATTATTCGTGAAGGAACATTTTTTCTTGCTCTATCTGCGCCCACCCCCGCCTCCCCGGCCGTGATCCGGCGCTCCAAGTTTCCTCCCCCGCGCCCCCGTCGCCCCGTTCGGCGGCGGATCGGAAGTCTTGGGGAAACGACACCAACGGAGTGTAAAAACTTGATCCCGCAAGCTCGGAGCTCCGGGCTCGTACTCTGTGGGCGGAGTAATAGAGTGTGGGGACGAGTTGCTAATAAATACCGGGAAGGATTTTTATTGCCGACCCGCGGAGCGAAATTATAGTTTATGACGTTGAGTTCGCTTCTCCAGGAATTTGAGATGCACGTCAAACGAGTGGGACTCGAGTATTGCTTCCTGGTCGGGTTCGTCTAGCCCCGATACGGGGTTGCCGTCTCCATGCAAGGGTGTGCGTGTGGGTGTATGCTGTGTGCGTTACACGTGCCGCCATGCTAAGGAAAAACGCCGTATGAACCCCCAGGCGTTGCCAAATTTCCTCCGATAAAATACGAATATCTTGGGGAAATTGTAAATATTTTTCTTCCGATTTTTTAGACTATTTTGTTCGCAATTCAATCTAAATTATCTGAAAATTTTAAGGAAAAATACGTATAAATTTCGCCAATAATACATGTTTTATCCGGGAAAATTTGGCAACTCTTGAATGTTCATACGGCCTTTCTTAGCACGGCCGCGTAGGCTGGACGTATTTGTACAGGAACGAGCTGTTCAAATGCATTGATCCCACCCACCATGACGGGCTCAGATCAAAGGACTTCTATTGTCGTGCCTCTCACGAAAGAACGTAAGTACGTTACGAATTCCACCTCTCGAATTGCATTTTTACCAGGAGAATTTTGGGCATTTCTAACTGAAAATTTCACTGGTTTTTCTTCTGATCTCGTGCAATAATCAGAAAAATTTTCGACAAAAATTGCGGAAGTAAACTCTCATAAAACGGTGAATTGTTTGAAACAAGTTTGTAACCTTGATATAGACTTACGCTCGTTCGTCCAAGGAACGATGCTAAAGTCACATGGGGCTGAGCAATAGAAATAGGTTGGTGCAGAAGGAGGGAGGAAATAGAATAAGAGAGACGGGACTCTTTAAATTTTTCTTATCTCTCTCTCTCTCTCTCTCTCTCTCTCTCCCCCTCTCTCTCCTCCCTCTCTCCCTCTCTCTCTCTCTCTCTCTCTCAGAAATTTAGAACCTGTTCAATTACTTTACTCTCGAAGTTCTTACACTCAAAAAGGATACCAGATAAACCAGATAACAGAATGATAAGCTCTTAATTGAAATAAATAAAAAAATAAGTGGTGATTTTTCCTCTAAAATCTCAATGAGAGGACGCCTGTCTGGTAAAATCGCTCGCATCCAGGAATTCGAAAATACCGGAAATGCTCCCACTGGGATCTTGACGTCATCAAAGGAACATTAGAATCGGCAACGTGGGGGGAGAGAGAAAGAGATTAATTCATTTGGACGTCACGGGGCTCCGGTTACTTTGCGGTGGATGAGATTAATCCCGTCGTTTGCGTGTCCATCTGCGCCGATTCTAACCAAGATTGATGCGATCAATTTTAATTGCAGCTGCGTTTATGCGCCCGCGGTCCGCGCTTCCATTTCCGAACCCATCGTTTCCGAGAAAACGCCGCCAACGGATTGATCTCGGATCAACCGAGGGATGCCTCAGTAGATCAAAGGCGCCATAAATCGTTCGTTCCCGGCCTATATGCCTTATTACTCCGTCCCGTGAGTTGAATACACGGAGAAAAAAAGTAAGGTTCGGGTGACAGTGATATGGTCATGTTAATAATTGCCAACAGACTTTATAGTACCGTAACTTTAATCGTATTCACCATAAACATCTAATAAATTTTACCAGATGTAAAGACATGGTAAAATAGTGCTGGGTACACATTATTTTGTGAGAAAAGCAAAGGCCAAAACGTACAAAAATTTTAAAACGAAGAGTGTAAGTACAAATAAATGATAAATAAATTTTTCGAAAAAAAAAAGAAAAAAAAATCACCATTTTTCTATAAATTTAACTACCTAATTATAGTAAAAATGGTGAGATTTTTGTTCAATAAAATTGATTTGTGATTTCAATTAAAGTCCAAAATTGTAGCTCAAAAAAAAAAAAAAAAAAAGATTATAATTGAAATTTTTGTACTTTCTGGCCTTGCTTACTCTGCAAAATAGTGTAAACCCAGCACTATTTTAACACCTTGATATACACAGTTCAAGCCACAATATTTAAAGTATTTTTAAGTATTTTTAAGTATTTCTTTTTCTTATTCCACCAGACACTTCGTTATCTTCACCCTGCAGTATTAATGCGTCGAAAATCAAGTAGACTCGTGATACAATTTACCATACTTCTGATAAAATTTGCCTTAATTTTTTTTCAATGTAGTTCGACTTCCATCCATCTTGGTTCCATCCATCCATCTTGTGTATCCTTGTTCGTATCTGATCAGAGGATGTTTTTCGGTACACTGAAAAAAAAAAACTCCGGCCGCGGAAGCCACGCTCAATTATGGAGTCGTCCTTGCGATGCCACGCTGAGGGCTACTCATTATTAAAAATAAGTTGCTTGTCAGGAAAAGTCAACGGATTTGAGAATGAAGGAAACGTGGAAACCATCGGCTAAAGTGAAAATTGCTCGTATTTCTGCCAAACGGAACTATGTGCATTATGACGTGAGCCCTGTTGTGCATATATTCTTATGGGTCTTAGGGCTCATGTCTTAATGCACATAGTTCCGTTTGGCAGAAATACATCCAATTGTAATGCAGCTTAAATATTTTACCGGAGGGGCTTGGAGGACAAGGCTTATCAGTGCAGTTTTTGAAAAATTGAGATATTAATGATTTCAAGTAAAACTAGTCTTTATCCATCCTACTCTGCTAGACATTTACTCTGAAATTACAATTTTTAAGCATCCAAAAGTCAGTTTAAACTTTTTTCGCCATAAGGATCCATGTCATTTCGAAATTTCAAATGCGTATTTCGCGAAATAGCAAAAACTGCACTTATGCGCCTTGTCCTCCAAGCCTCTCACTGGTAAACAAAAGTAGCTAGATTGCAATCTGTGAGTGGCAATACCATCTAAATAAGGGTCACCATCATAAGGGTTACCCTCAAATAGGGGCACACAAATGAAACTGAATGAAATTTCTCGTTTAAAAAAAAGAAAAAAAGGGGGTTATGGTTTTCTCGACGTTTTTGAAAATCTCCTATTTTACTTTGACGAGATTTTTTTTTCCGGGCAGGTTTTCACAGATTTTTGTCCCGTTTCACAAAAGGAAGCGTAGATTCTCGTGGAGCCTCAGACGCGAGCCAGTGTTGGAACGACTCCGAATGATGGGTAGCAGATGTTGATGGGTATTATGTCGGAGGGGTTTGGTTTGGTCGGCTCTCGAAATAAAAGGAGTGAGGGGTTAAAAATAGCTCGCGATATGGCGGGGTGCGAAGGAGAGGAATAAATAGGAATACCAAATCTGTACTCATGTATTTTTTATGAGATAACAACCAGGTAGGCCGCCCTCATTCTGAATAATAAATTATAAAAATAAAAGACATTCGCGTTTGGGCGCAGACGTAAGCTCTCATCTCTCCCTTGGAGGACTCCCCGTACCCGAATCTGACTAAAAAACGGAAAGGTTTTTAAATACGCGAGCGCGAGGCTGAGCTAAAATATGCTCCCGCCGCACACTGTGGTATTGGACCTGAAAAGCTGGCCAAAACTATTTATCACCAGATATCGCCGAGTTTTAAAAATATTTTACAATCAGTACTTCTTCTTAAGTGATAATATGCACAATTTAACCACTTAAGACATCATACGACAATTTGCGGAGAGTTTAAAGAGGGTGCAAGAAGCCCTCCAAAAAGCCTTTAAAAGGACGCAAAGTATCTAACTAAAGCGGTGCATTTAGACGAGTTTCTCCTTCACCTATGGTCTACTTTTTGAAATAAGGACTTTCTATTACCTCATTAATGGTTTTTTTTTAAAAACAGCGTAAGTCACTTCAAAATTTTGACCAAACAGCCGATCTCTCACATTGAGGAGTAATTGTACATTCTCAAAACAATTAATATGAATCATTCTAGATATTAGATTTTTGACAGTTTTGAATCAAAATTAGTCCTAATATGAAAGTGCCGGGACCTCCATATGATGATTTGAGGATAAATTATAAGAGGAAAATGAGTTTTATCATAATAAGAACCATTGTAAGGACAGAAAGCACCTGTGAAAAAGATTCATTTTGATGGGTTCCTTCCTAACCCATGGTCCCACATCTCAAAGTGAGGCACTTCACTAAGAAATTTGTAAGAAAACCACATATCTCACTTTTACGAGGCTTCAAGTGTGCCTCACAGCGTAATTTTATGGTGCCAGAGGGCCACTTTTAAGGCCCCATCCCCGGGGCCGCATGGACTCAAATTTGTCTGTCAAAGTAAATCATGGCATAAATATGTCTATACTCAAGGATAATGCACGAAGATATTGTTAGATAACGGATTAAGCACTTTTGCAAGACTTTAAAGTGACCCTCCCATCCGCTTTCAAATTATTTTTTTTAATCCCTCTTTCGAGGGCGTAGGGGCCAAAAAAACAGGTTGGGTGACCAAATATCACCCAATTGGTACTAAATGGGTCAGAGCTGTTGGAAAAATACAATTTCAGTCGTCATATCGACATAATTTTTCCCGTTCATTTTTGTGAAAATCGCTCAAAAGTCCATGTTTGAAGTCAAAAATTTCAATTTCCTCAGTTTTCCTCAGTCTGTCGACCCTGAATCCTGAAAATACCCACTTCGGTCTATAACATTCCGCCTGAAAACCGCTTGAGAGTAGTTGAGAGAAATTTTTAATCGGACTGTGAAATTCGAAAAAAAACGTTTACTTTTACATCACTTTTCAACCTCCTGTGAAAATCACTAAAAAAGGAAATTTCGAAAATACTGTGGTTAGTTGTGTAGAATATACCCTTAAGAATGTGTTGCATATCGCCGAACTTCCCTCCCATGGTCGCACAGTTGAAGTAAACTGATCGACGAGTAGCGCGTCGAAACATATAAAAAAAATCGCTGAGAAATAGGTAACTTCGTGGTCTCTTCGCGGGAAATTGAGCCACTCGAAAAATGGCACATACATGGCTACTGGGGTAAAAAACGGTGTAGATTTCGAATATCACATTGGTTTTCCAAAAAAAAAAAATTTAAAATTGAGGTTTTGGCCAGGTTTTTCGGTCAAATACCACAGTGTGCGCCGACTCGACGCTCAAACACTCGATTTCAATTTAACGTTCGAGAGAGACGCTCCAGTCGAGAAAACAATAAAAGAGGCTCGCTCGCGTTAGCTTTTTCTCACGTCACCGCGCGCTGCATTCCGTCGCCTCCCAGGACAAAAGACCGTAACTACATTTCGACTACAATTCCCGGCTCATCCATAAAAGCACTCTTGTGCTTAGGAAAACTAATGGTGCACACTCTGTTCCTAATCTGGGTTAGAAATTGTAGTACCTAATCGCAAAATGAAATACAGTACAGGTCAGTTGCGCTGGCAGCGCGTCTAAATTGTCCGGAAATAGTATTCCTTTTTTTTTAAAGGCAGTCCGGAAGTACTGATAAAGTGCGGAAATTCCGCAAGAAAATCCGGAATTTTTCGCTTCATGCAACGCGTGTTCTTTGACCTTTGAAATATACAATTTCTCGCCAATTGATTCCTGCGAATGCAGCATTTGCCTGCCAGATCGAGATTGTACTTTCAGTTGGACTACAATTTGCAATTAATAACTATAATTTGTAGCTCATTACAGAAACAACACACGCACCGTTAGTTTTCCCATGCGGACAGGTGTTTTTATGCACAAGCAGGAAATAGTAGTTTCTTATTGCAAAATGCAGTACAGTTAATCTTCAGGCCACGAATGAGTTCCACATTTCGTCGCGATTCATGCCTGTATCCAAATTTTTGAAATATTTCGAATACGGTCACAGGAAGGTTAGGTTAATATCAACAATCAAGTACAAGAAAATGTTTTATATCAACCCGAAAGGGAAGGTGTCCTGTAAAAGGTGTATAATATAACTTTTTTTTTCAAATCTTGTTTCAGGTTCACTGGAAAGCGTCAAATGAAAACACCGCGGTATCATCTCATCAAGGAGAGACAACGCACTCCGAGCATAGCAAGGTAAAATTTTGATGTTTTTTCTGTACTATAGGTAATCAAGCAAGGAGTGAATAAATCATTCCAAGTGCTGTTTGGTACATGGAAGAATCTGAACCGACTATGGATTAAAAGAATTTGGCTGTGAAATTTCTGTCCAAAATTGTGCAGGTGCCGAATTTTGTCTACTCTTTCACTCAGAGATGCAACATTCGTCGATGAGTCCGAACCGCACCACCGGCCAATCAGAAGTGCTAAGCCGGACTTAAAGTGATTTGATGGATGCCATATTTTGTGTCAGAACGGCATGCGATATATCGCATCAATTGGTTCCATTTTTTCAGCTACTCGTCATTTTTCTCCAATTTTGAGATCGCAATTCTGTTGTCAGGAGACTAAAGCACTCACTTACCAATTTTAACAAAGAAATTCAACGTAATAAAGGCGTGGTTTTCTTAGAGAGAAAACATCGCATTCTGATATCAAAACTGCACTCGAATGCGATATTTCCTCTCTAAAAAAACCACGCCTTTATTACGTTGAATTTCTTTGTTAAAATTGGTAAGTGAGTGCTTTAGTCTCCTGACAACAGAATTGCGATCTCAAAATTGGGGAAAAATGACGAGTAGCTGAAAAAATGGAACCAATTGATGCGATGCATCGCATGCTGTTCTGACACAAAATATGGCGTCCATCAAATCACCTTAAGTGCAGTCGAGACTCGTTCTAGGTATATTTAAGTACGGTTTAAGGACCGACAAAATTCGGCCCCAGATTTTGATAAGAAATCGAAAGAAGAACCTGGAATTTTCAGTGAGGAACGCCCAACAATTTTCCAGGGAAAATATAATCAGCCACCGGAAACTTTCCAATTTCGAAATGTAGTTATAGTTACGCTCTTTTATCTGGGGAAGGTCCCGAGTTCTGTACGACACTCGGAGCGATAATTTCGTCGTTAATTTGACGTGAAGGCGTATCTCGATTTCCACTTGAGTCGTATCGTCCATTTAACTCCATGTTTCACGGGGCTCACGTGAAATTTGAGTTTCGCCCTTACGTCAGAGGAGCGACAATTTCATGGCGCTTTGTTTTCGTTACGATCGAATCGATGAGGGCGCTTGAACGCCCCTCGAGGAGCAACGCATGTGTCCCACAGCGGGAGGAATACGACCTATCCGGATTCCGGATCTGTCTCCGACTCATCAAAGCGAAGTATGCTTCAATTAAAAAGGCGCTTGAAAAATCATTCCTCCGACGGGAAATGATTGGAAGCTCTCGGAAGATGCGACTCTTAATTGGGGGCCCCGCCTCGAAGCGTCATGGCACGTCTTCTTCAATTCTAGCCAAGCGGATATTTGAAAAACTCTCCAAAATGGAGGGGGGAAACAAACAAAGATAGGAAGTATGAACTTCGTAGTGCATTGAAACAAGAGGTGCTGTGTGCTTGGCTTTGTTCCAGGCGTTGCCGGATTTAGGAATGAGGGGCTCGGGCAGGGTGTCTACCGTCAGTAATAACAGGAAATTCGATGTTATCAGGAAAAATTAGGAAAATCGGTCATGGAGTGGGAAAAGTTGAGTGCTTCAAGCTGTTTTAAAGCATTTTTCCAACTTTTGAGTTGTTTCATTAAGTGTGTTGATTTTTTAGATCAAAAGAGTGTCAACTAAGTCGCTCATAAAATCTGCAGGAAATCTCGTTTAAAACATCAGGAAAAATCAGGAATTTATCAGGAAAATCCAAAATTAAAGTTTAGCAGACACCCTGTTGGAGGACAAGGCGCATAAGTGTAGTTTTTAAAAAAGTTCATCGTTGCCGGACAAAGGAACGTATCTCCATTCCAAGGTTGCAAGATCTATGTGCTCTAATCTTTTTTCTTTTTACTCGAAAAATAAAGCGCGATTTCTGCCCAATATTTCGTTGATTTATGACGATAATCCATGGAAAAATCTGTGAAATTCTCAAAGATAAATCCCGAAAGTTTGCCTGGAAAACTAAAAATGGGCGGGGGGGGGGGGGGCAAATTTGGCTACGTTGAAATGAAAACGATGAATTGAACGGCGTCTTGAAATATATTGACCATTAAAATATAAAGTCTTGAACTAAATGCAATTCTTAAGCATCAAAAAATGGGTTTGAACTTTCTCTCTGCCACAATTACCTTGAAACTTTAATCCCGTATGTCTTGAAGTAGCAAAAATTTCATTTATGCGCTTTGTCCTCCAAGCCCTTCAAATCACTTTATGAGAAGTTAGGCAACGTGCAATGCAGATAGGCCGATCTGGTTAAATCCGTCCAATTCTTATGTAAATTTTAGACTCAGACTCCTCGCTTCTGCTCGACTCGTTTCTTTGATTGACTTTTAGTTGCACGACTCTGATTTGAAGAGAAAGCTTTACTTTTCGTTTCACTCAGCGCGTGAAACTTCGACGAGATGAGGCTCTAATTCTGAACCTGCGTGGTGGCCCCTTATACCAAAAATACTACAATTTAATCCATAAATACGATGATCAATTTCATAAGGAAATATTCATTGTATAAATATTGTGCATACATTCTCGCTAACTTTCTCCCGAAGCCTACATCCATTACCCTTAGCGTATCTGCTATCCGTCTCTTCAGCTGGCCAACTGCTTATTCTTACGTTAAAAACATATTCACTGCTGCCAGCGTTGTAAATCGTCTCATGTTTTTTCAAAATTCGTTGATCTTGGAGGATTCCATTTTTAAAATCGTCGTTGCCTTCCTTCCTGGTGTGTGAGTTCCTACGCAGGGCTGTCGCGAGGAAGATTACGTCAGTTGCGCTGGTCACAAAGTCGTGTTTTGATGCTTGATTCCAATAGGTCAGCCACAAATAATAAGAACTGTCCATAAGCGACTTTCTACGTGCGAGATGTCGCGCTTTGAAAACTTCGTCGTCATCCATCGCAGTGGTGACACCATTGGTTTCTTCTACCTTGCTTTCATCCGAGGATAACGTCAAGTAACCAGTGAAAATGTGTATCGTTCTGACAATCGAAAGCAATGTGGAAGAACCAAGGTTATCACCACCGCGGTTGATGACGTCATAAACCGGATTTTTCAAAGCGCGATATCTCGGCCAGTATTGAACGTAGAAATTCGCTTATGGACGGTCATTATTATTTTTAGCTAATCTGCAAGAATCAAACATCAAAACACGATTATGTGACCAGCGCAACTGGCCCTTTGTGTGTGAATTGTCACCCGCACAAATGTTACATTGGGCACCACTTCTCTTCCCACTAGAGTCAGTAAATAGAGGGAGAAGAGGAATAAGAGAAAGAAGAATTAAGTAATGAAGAAGGATTAAGGGAATAAGAAGGAGGATAAGAAAAAGATAAATTAACAAGAATTAAGGAGAAAACGAAGATGAAACGACGCTTAAGAGGAAGAGGCGTATGCAGAAGGATTAAAGGAAAAAGAAGGAGAATAAGAAAAAGACAAATTAAAAAGAATTAAGGAAAAAACGAAGATGAAACGACGCTGAAGAAGAAGAGGCGTATGAAGAAGGATTAAAGGAAAAAGAAGGAGGATAAGAAGAAGACGAATTAACAAGAATTAAGGAGAAAACGAAGATGAAACGACGCTGAAGAAGAAAAAGGCGTTGAAGAAAACGGTAAATAAGTTAACAAAGACGAGCAAGGAGACTACGCCGAAGAAGAAGAAAAAGAAGGAGGAGAGTAAGAAGAAGAAGAAATAGGAGGAGGATAAGAAGAAGATGAAAGAGAAGAAGTAGAAGAGTAAGAAGAATGAGGAACTAGGATGAGGAGAAGAAGAAGATGAAAGAGAAGAAAGTGGACAAGAAGAAAGTGGACAAGAAGAAGAGAGTGAAGAGGAAATAGAAACCGATTGAATCTCTCAAGAATCAAATAAATGAAGGAGACGCGAGTTATTTTGGCGCCCCTCTAGTTGGCATTTGCATGTTGTGCCCCATACGACACTCGACAAGCCTGTCTCCATCCTTATTAGCAGTTCCGTCTCTCATCCACTTGATTTCTCATCAGGCAAGAATCGGCACCGTCGTCGTCGGGGGGCGAAATACGATGGGGCGAAGTTAAATACGAGCGAGGTTTCGCGCGCTCGCTAAAAAGCCCGGTCCCTGCTCCCAGCCCCCCCCCCCCCCCCTCCCGGCTTCAGCCCGGCGGGTAGGCTCCCCGAATAGAATGGTGGTAATGAATACTCAAGGCGCCAACACTCGCGAGCGATTTTCGCTCCGGCCGGGACCAACGCGCGGTATGACCCTCTTCCCATTCTGCCGTGCTAAGGAAGAACGCCGTATAAACCTTCAGGCGTTGCCAACTTTTCTTGGATAAAATACGAATTTACTGGTAAACTTATGAATATTTTCCCTCTAATTTTTCAGATAATTTTGTTAGCAATTTCACCTGAAGTTCCTGAAAATTTCAAGGAAAAATATTCATAATTTTCCTTATAAATAAACATTTTATCTAAGGAAATTTGGCAACTCCGGAATGTTCATACGGCGTTCTTCCTTAGCGCGGCAGCATTACCGGTGCAGTCTTTCGCTCCCGTGCACTTGCACTTGCCGCTCCAGCCGACAGCCACGTCGATCTCCTATTTAGGTGCAAGGCCCGAAGAGTGTGTTTCATTAAAACTTCGATAAAATTATTGTCGCTCCTTCGCTTCGCTCCTCCGCCGCGCCGCACAGTCGATCCAGTCGGACAAAATCTGGAAACTTTAAACGTTTATAACTCCATTTGGACCGCATTTAACAGAAAGGAACCAAGCCACATCGGCTGTTGCCACATTTAACTGAGGTATTTAATTTTCTACAAAAGAACGTTTGTGCGAATTTTTTTGAAAAACTTAGGGGATCTGCCTTACAACATGCAGAAAATTTAATTTTCAAACAAATCCGCTTCACTGTTTTCATGTAATAAATTAAATTGCCCAGTTAAATTTGGCAATGGCTGATGTGGCTTGGTTCCTTTCTGCTTAACGCAGTCCATTTATACTAAACTTTGAGGTTTTGAAAGTAGTTACATTGGTTTCCTCGTGAAATTTTTCTTTTTTTAGCACCCTTTAAAATGTAAAATCTGACGAAATCAACATAAAAATTTGCAGTCTCAGTCAAAAATTTCGTGTCCGACCTCTCTGATTGACTTCATCCATTGTGCGCCGCACAGTTTTCGCATGATCGGTGGAGGGTTACCGAGGGGTTAATGTCATACGTATAACGTTCATCGGCCGATCCAGAAAGTTGGCAACATTGTTTTTTTCTCTATCCAAATCTATGGACATGTATCGATTCTCGGAGAGGGCAGGTGCTCCAATAAGAACCTATCATCGATAGTCATCGGTCGAAGTTCGAAACCACGTGTGTCCGTTCATAGCGGTGCATATTTATCATTTACTTGCAATTTCCCCCCCCCCCCCCCCCCTTCTTGTGTGTGGACAACTAAACAGCGAAATTCCTTGAAAACTTCTGAGGTTTTTCTCTCCTGTTGGCAGAATATTCTGTATAAATTTCAAGCCTCAAAGTTGGAAATAGCGCATGGAAAAGGATGCGCGTCGATGACGGCGCAGAGATACAACTATTCGTACTTGATAGATGTCCGCGTTGCGTCTGCAAAATTGAAGGCGCTACGCCGCGAGGCGTGAACCCGCGATGCTCCGCTCTATGCTGCTGATGATGCGTCGTTCAGATTCGGCAGGGAAGTTAAATAACTAGGCTCGAATACTGCCGTGCTAAGGAAAAACGCCGTATGAACCTCCAGGCGTTGCCAAATTTCCTTTGATAAAACACAAATTTCCTGGTTAACTTATGAATATTTTCCTCCCAATTTGTCAGATAATTTTGTTGTCATTTTTACCGAAAGATTCTGAAAATTTGAAGGAATAATATTCATGACTTTCCTCAAAAATTAACATTTTCATCGAAGGAAATTTGGCAACTTTCGAATGTTCATACGGCGTTTTTCCTTAGCACGGAAGAATACGTCTTTCCTATCTTCGGCTCTGTTGACTCTCAACTATTTTCTCTTTTTTAATGTAATCTCTTTATTTAGGATGTCTTTATAGACCTATATCTAAAATTCGTATGTACCGGCAACACAACTACCCCAGAAGAGATATTGACCAGACTTGGGCATCTAAGAATTGATCTTTTCTCACCTGAAACTTCCTTAAAATTGCCTTAAGTATAGGAAAATCATTGGATGTATAAGGAACTTATCGTGAAGTTCCAAATCAGGCGATTCCAAGGATTTTCAAGGTTTAAAATTTTCGGCCTATAAATGGAATTTAAAAGAAACCAACTTAATATTTTGTTATTTTTGTGACTGTGCAATCCCTCGTTATAAAAGGAATAATATTACGTCTAAATGGGCGTAGTAAAAAGAGATATTTAGGGAAATGTGCTTCTGAAAGTAACCGTTTCATCTCTCCGCGCATATCGGAGTTACCCGGCTTTCTCCGATAATAAGAGGAAAGTCGCACGATTTCACTAACATCGCAATGAACTTGTTTTCCTTTCAATGAACTCCGATCGACGGGAGAGTTTTCATCAATAAGGGCATTCCTGAAAAAAAAAGTTAACTTCTGCCGTGGCTTGAATGTATCCATTAGCTCGGAGGAGTTAACCGAACTTTCCGCGAAGCCGGTGAAGCGTCGCCCCAGAACATGCGCAACTATCAATTGCGGGAGGGGTCGGGGCTGGCTGCCGACACGCGACAGGCCCTCCCACAACTTGGGATGTTTCGATTATTGATAAAGAATCGATTTATCGGTACCGTCCAACTGCCGGCTAGAGCGCCTACACGGGGAGAGTTGAAAATCTCTTATCTGATCAGACACATAAAGTTCCTTAATAATCATATTATTGGACGTATTTCTGCTAAACGGAACTATACAGGGTGTTCCAGGGTTAATTCGCCAGATTTCAGGGATAGATTTTTTTGGTCAAAATATGACTTTTTTGTTTTAAACATTTTTTTTCTGTAAAACGCTTCTTTTCGACGATACTGCCCATGAAAGTTGTGGATTTCCCCCAAAATTTGCCCATAACTCTGGCGTCGAACGTCGAATGCCATTGAAGTTTGGGTCTAGCGTTTCATTCAGCGTTCTTTTCATTAATTGTGGTTTCAAATGCCTACGATTTCGGGGAAAGATGGTACGCAACACCTGTACATTAAATATTGCTGTTACTTTTGAGCCGATTAAAGTCTTAGAATTCGGACAACACCACGTGAAAGCCCGAAAATTTTTGATTAAAAATCGTGTGTTTTACCAAAAACTGAGAGTAAACCTCTTAATGGGCCTGTTGCATGCAAGAGATACAGCCGCGCGAATAGACTTTTTAGAGGTTAAATGACACGAAAATTACGATGGTCACATTAAAAAAGTCTGAAATACACTCCTTACTGCGCAATTTGCGTTCTTAGGAACGCCCTTTTTCAAATTTCCCGCGTCTGGGGGCAGTTTTCTAATCACCGGAAACGAGCAAACGGCGGGCTCGGTGATTTCCGGAAGATGCCGAGTCGTTGTTGTTGTTGTTGTTGTTGTTGTTGTTATTTTTTCCTTCAGTTTGTTTACAAACCCAACGTGATCTCCTATAGTGGTCCATATACGCTTAATGCGGTAACCAAATCGATCAACTTTTAAATATCCAACGCAATCCCTCTACATTTCATTTCACGATGTCACGAGCTCCGATTTTTAGGTTATGTTGTCAGTTTTAGTTGACCGGAAATAGCCGCGAGTTGCCGTTAGTTGTTTCCGTTAGAAAACTGCCCCCAGACGCGGGAAATTTGAAAAAGCGCGTTCCTAACAACACAAATTGCGCAGTAAGGAGTGTATTTCAGACTTTTTTAATGTGACCATCGTAATTTTCGTGTCATTTAACCTCTAAAAAGTCTATTCGCACGGCTGTATCTCTTGCATGCAACAGGCCCATTGTAGGGTAAAAATATGATCGTCCTCCAAAATCTTGTGGGAGGTGTGCACTGTGAAACCAATCACTGGTCAACTACTCAGTCCTCGATTAATGAAACACAAGATTTTCGATCAATCGTAAATCAGAATCGTACTCATCAAAAAAAGAAAACAAATTAGAAACACGCCGTGCTTATCCAGTGTGAACTATTTTTTCCGATTACTGAAAGATCCTTCGATCAGTAAATTTCGACTAATCGCCTAATCGGACGCCGAATGCGAATAATCGAATTTCCAAGTAATCGAACATAACCGCAACAAGGAGCAAAGCGAACAGCGCCAACCTAAGAGCGTAGTTCTACATTTTAAAGCCCCGGAGAGCACGGAGCTATGCAATACGGACGACACGACCCATTCCGAAGTGCGGTTACGCCGTTATGTTTGTAAAGCGAGGAACGTTGTTCCGAAAATGATAAGGAGATAGCGACCGTCGGGCGGGGGCAGGGAGGCGGAGGGGGCTCCCGAAAGAAAAACAAGGGCAATGTCGAATGAAAATGGTCGGAAAAGTTGGAAATGCATTTGGTAAATTGAAACTTTAAATCCAGTTTATTTACATTTTTAGGACTTTAGTTTCTGGCACCGCTGCTCCTTCTGCGCGGCAGCTAATCTGTAATCTCAGTCGGGATGCTCCGCGCATCACGCGAGACCACCTCAATTCTTGCGGCGTTGCCACATCAAAGTTGTGTGAGTGACTGAGAGCTGCGCTCCCTTGTCGCTACGCAGCCCGTCAGCCCCCCCCCCCCCCCCCCGAGAGCTGCTTCTTGGAGGTTTCTTCTAAAAATGTGAAGATGAGAAAAAAACTTACTATTAAAATTAAACCAGAGAGCGGGCTCACTGAAAAAAATACCCATTGGATCTAGAGTCCAGACTCTTAAGAGCATCGACAAGAAAAAATACTCTTGATTCAATCAGATTTAAGCTTAAATCAAGAACCCAGCCTCTTAATTTGAGCGGATTTCCTTTTGATTTAACCTTAAATCTGATTTAATCAAGAGTCCTTTTTCTTGTCAATGTTTTCAGGAGTCTGGACTCTAGATCCAATGTGTTTTTTTCCAGTGCTCTCCTGGGAGTCATGTCTTGTCCATATTCTCAAAAGTTATGGAAATATTAGCTACATTTCCTCCTGTATAATACGAAATCTCAAGGAAAAAGATGATTATTTCTCTTAGAGTTTTTATAGAGATTTTCTCCGCATTTCAACGCAATGTATGCAAAAATTCCAAGGAGAATCACCAGGGGCAGTTTGAGGGTTTTGGAATAACCTCATGTGGTTCTGTCTCGTAGCGGTATCATCATAGGCGGTATCATCATAGGCAGTATCATTGCTCATCAATTATCTCAACATATCAACCATCAGTAAGTTGGCCTTGAATGAACGGGTAAGGGGTCATTCAAGGGCCTCCCGGGTGATTTTAAAATTGTACAGTATCATAGCATAGCACCACGATTACACCCAAGGTGCGCTTTTTGCCTACTTAATCGCATGAAGGGGGTAACGCATGTTATGATAAAATCGCTCAGCATCACGGAATTACTGCTCATGAATGTTCGACCTCCAGGAATACTTCTTGCCTATTCATTCAAATTAAGGCGAAAAAATACATTAGTCACATAACTGCATGGTATCACGGTGCCAGCATGTAAATTTTCAGCGGCTCTTTTTACTTGGTTTCTCAAATGGAGGCAAACACGCACGCAACCCTTTCTCTGAGAATCCAAGTGTTAATCTTTGACACAGATTAGAACTTTCGCCCATCGACGACCGGCTATTATTGACGGTTTGGCCATTAGGGATAATATTGGATACAATTTGACAACCGTGAGTTTCTGTGCTACGACTTGACACAACGACGACGGACTCCCAGGGAAATCTAACTTGCGCGCAACTTGGTTCCGAGATGAATTACGACCGAAAAAAATAATAAAAGTATTTGTTTTACTTTGCTCTTGTGTCTTTTGCCAGACCTACTTTAGCTCAAAACTCCCTTATGTTCACCCCCTCCCCTTCCTTGGGTTTCCCTCAAAACTTAGGATGCACTATCACTCTCATTTTTCCTTACTTTGTCTCATTTTCGCTCAACTCGTACCCAAATGAAGTGATATCTATGGAAGGGAATGACAAATAATGTGACCGTCTGATAGACGTTGACACGTCCATTAAAAGTAAACGCCCATTGCTAGCTACATATTTTAAGAGTTTTTTAATCTGCGTCATTATAGTCGCGGATGTAATTTTAAACGTGCAAGGGGCTACTGCATTTTTATTAGGTCGAGATTCCTAATTTCTTTCAACTTCGGTCCGGAAAAAGAAGCAGGAATACCGCTCAGTTGTAGCTCGTGTTTTCCGGTGCTAAAATGCATTTCAGAGGGGAGAGATAAAGACTTGTAATCACAGATAATCACAGTTCGCGGAAACGCTCTTTGAATCGGTGTTCACAAGAACCCCCCTCAAGGCATTATGTTTTCAATTAACATCCAACCGAAGTCATTTCTCCGTAAACTAAGTAATCACGAAAAATTAAAAGTAAATCGTCGAGCTGTTCCGTAAATCAAGCGAGGTTGTAAAAGAACGATTACCTCGCCAAGAACAAGTTTTAGTTCCTTAGCTCCCCACGCAAAAGTGTTTACTTACGACCATGCGCGATGGAATTTTCAGTTTCATAAGGACATACAAGTCTAATTGTAAGTAGACTTATTTCTACTTTAATTGTACGATTATCATGTTGGACGCATGGGAAATGTTGAAAAGCTACCCCTTGACGCACAATCGTTTGCGTAGTCCTCATAGCTTTTCTTTCGAATTTACCGCGTTCGTTAGCAGTTTTTAGTCGCCAACTAGGTTTGATAAGAGAGGGAAAGTAAATCAATCTACGCTAAATAAATAAACAAACAAACAATCATCCAAATTTTTTATGACGTATGATTTAAATTGTTTTTAATTTTTTGATTCCTCCGCATTTCTCTCCGTTCACTTGAAAAAAACCGCATTGGATCTAGAGTCCAGACTCTTGAAAACATCGACAAGAAAAAAGACTCTTGATTCGATCAGATTTAAGCTTAAATCAAAAAGAAATCCGCTCAAATTAAGAGGCTTGGTTCTTGATTTCAGCTTAAATCTGATTGAATCAAGAGTATTTTTTCTTGTCGATGTTTTTAAGAGTCTAGATTCTAGATCCAACGTGTTTTTTTTTTCCAGTGTTGCGAAAGCAAAATCTTTCGAATCAATCGAAATCCTATACGCAAGAAAGAGGCGCAACAGTCTGCGAGGTTTTTAGTTCCTTTCAATGAGGGTTTCTCGCATCTCTTATGTTAGAGACAGCTCTGGACTGTCCGTGACTGAGAATTAATAACCCAGGAGGGAAGTTGGTCCACCATTTGACCCTTTAGTCTATAAAACAGCCACCTGTCCTGTCTCAACTTTTACCTTTGCCTTCTTTGTTAATAGCTTTTTCGATCAAATTAAAAAATATGCTCGCTCGCCTTTTGTCGTCTAGGGTCTCTTCGTCCGTGGATAGTCGCATGTATCTCAGCATGACGTCATCCATCGTCGAGCAGGTTGCCGACCCGTCAGGCGGCGGTTTCCCCGGGATGCGGGCCGATTGCGCACCTAAGCGCGGCCGTTGGCAAACACGCAATATCTCGGTATCTAATAATCATGATAGACGATGAATGGTAAGTTGCTGCGGCAGAGCCGAAATCAGCCCCGTTAATGGGCTTATATTTAACTTGGAGTCCTGACGCGACCCTCGCCCTCGCCTCCCCCGGAGCTTGCGGTCACCCCCTCCCCCCCGCCCCCGCCCGCGACCCCTGCGTTGACTTTGCCCCCTAATCCAGACAGTAAAACTCGGCGTATAATATTGCGCCGATTAAAGCGGGACGTTCCTCTCGATTCGCCGCTGCGCCGAGGCGGTGGGCGGCGGCGGTTATTCCGATGCAATATTCGCCCGATCAAGATGATTAGCGCGACAAATATCACGAGAGATCGCTCTGCCCTCGCGGTTGCCGTTTCGAGCGGCTCAACCCCACGTTTTCCAAACGGATGAGCCTAACTCATTGTTGTCAGATGGTGCTAAAAACCAGCTTTTCCCTCATTCCGAGATGATTCGTAACGGTGTGTGGGGTGCTCAAACTGCCGTGCGATTTATCGCATCGATTACGTAAAAAATTTCGGCATATTTTTTAATTTTTAGCCCTAAAAGAACGATAAACTCTACGCATGAGTGTACAGACTAATTGGCCGTATTTCTGTTAAGCGACATTCGGCGAGGAAGGGGTGGGGGGTTGGATTGGTGAGTTCAGGTGAACTGAGGAGCTCCGTCCATCCTATTTTCACAATGCTTTTCCATGGCGCTTAAGTAGTTAGAAAAAGAGAGACCCCAGCAAAAGTACGCCAGAACACATTATGAGAACACTGCAAAGTGAGATCCCCACTAAAACACCCCCCATGCTGACAACACTCTAGACCAATCTTTTGCTATGGAGAAACCCGTTTCCACACCACCGTAGAGGTAGGGTTATCAGCGCGTTTTTTTTTAAAGTGGTATCCCCAGTAGGCCTATTCCACTAGTTGATTTTATTACTTTACATCACAAAAGAAACATCTATCTAACTATCATATAACTAATCCTTAGGACAATTTTCAAGAATAAAGTCATTCGACACGTCTTGATATTTGACAATATTTTCCCAATCCACTTTATGTTTGAATTTTTTGATAAATCTTTCTGACATTTTTTGATAACGTGATGCAATTTTCCAATCTAGAAGATAACTGAATTCTTCCATTTCTTTCTCAGATAGAAGAATTTTTGATGAAATTAAATCCCAACATTTATTTAATGCCACACCATGAGAACGAATAAAGTCTATTGACAGATGACAGTTGTTTAGAAGCAAACGTCGGAAATCTAATCGATGCGAGTGGTTATGAAGAATATTTTCTGGAGTGTTAGGATTATTAGACATTTCATCGATCCACCAATTAATAATGAAAAATTACACAGACTGATTCTACAAGAGCTCAGCTGGAGCTCTCAGAAACTGCAAACGAACACGATCGAAAGAAGAAGACGACACCACGCACCGCAGTCGTCAAGGAGGGGGATTTTTTTTTCCCACGATCAATTCATGTAAACATGACTAATCAATTACTCTTTCGCACGCTCTCTGCTTCCGATTTCAGCGACGAAACCTCACCACCTGTCACTCAAGCAACCACAATCTTCGTTTCGTTGTGACGGATGTAGAATGACATAATTCTTTCACGTACGATTAATTCGCAGGGGCCACCTGGCTCTCAGGAATACCCGCATGACCCGTTTCGATATGTTGGATGATGAATGATATAAAATCCTAGGTCGGAAAAAAAAAAAAATAATAATTTTTCCACGTGCGAACACTTGAGTATTATCTACAAAACGACATTACTAAGAGTATTATAAAAGAAGAATCTTACATACCTCTTTCAGTAATCCAGTGACATCTTAGTAGTGCTAACAGCGGAACCAGAAGTTTGCTCTCGTGAATTTTTTCCATTGCCTAACCCCCCCCCCCCTCCTTTCTCGCTCTCGCATCTCACGCGTCCGACTCCTCCTCGCTACTAGACGAAGACTCCGCGCTACTGGTATCGAAGTTAAAACTTTCTCCCTCTTCTGAAGCTGATAAGTATGGAGGCAAACATATCCGCCGGGAAGACTACAATCCTTGAACTTCTAGCTGCGTCAGGAGCAGATTATTTCATTGAAACTGAGCCAATAGACGTATGGCAAAACTTTTACGGCTTCAATGTCCTGAAATCATTTTATGAAAATCCAGAATCCAACGCCTTAATGTTTCAAAGTTTAGTGGAGTTGACTTTTACGAAAGCCTCATTAAAATTTCCTCAAGATAAACCTGTAATTTCTGAACGTTCTTGCCAACTGAAGCTATATACCTCACACTGAAGCTATAAATGACGTCAATAATATATTTTCATAACAAAAGAACGAGCGATGGTATTAGGAGGACAGCAATCAGTAAGCAGTCGCCAGGACCCACTACACCAAGAAAAAAACATGTTGCCACATCGAAAATTTTTAAATTTTTGTTTATTTTTTATTTTTTATTTTTTTTTATTTTTTTAAATTTTTTTTTTTTATTTTTTATTTTTTAAATTTTTTTTTTACGAAGTTATGACGTTTTGCGGAAAATAATCATTGCGCGAACGGAACGCGAAAAGATTGTCTTTCCTAGTGCAGCAATTTCTGACGTCAGAACGTCTTCACTTCATTTTTTCCACTCGTGACCGACTGCACTCCGATTGATACTCGTAAGTTTTCTAAGGACTCAATACATCTTAAGGAAGTAAATATTTTAAAATAAGGAAGTGCTTTTAACCTCACAGCTCTATCCAATATTATAAGGAAGTGTTTTTTACACACGATTGTATTGCTATGAAGAAACCCGTTTCCACACCACCTTAGAGGTAGGGTTATCAGCGCGTTTTTTTTTTAAAGTGGTATCCCCAGTAGGCCTATTCCACTAGATGATATTATTAGTTTACATCACAAAAGATCTATGTATGTAACTATCATACAACTAATCCTTTGGACAATTTTCCAGAATGAAGTCATTCGACACGTTTTGATATTTTAGAATATTTTCTGGAAAAAAAAAAAAAATCCGGAGCTGCTTACCATTTAAAGAGTCATTCCTTACCGTAAGCAAAACTTATACATTGTAAGATAGTAATATCGCATCTTACCCAAGGACACCCACTGCACACCCTTTGATTTCCGCGTTTTACTTTGTAAGCCCCCCCCCCCCCCCCCCTCTGTCCACAGACAAAACTACTCTCCTGAACTAAACATCCTGAGCCGCACACTGTATGTCCCTCAGTCTACGGCCGGGTTCACATCCAATAAACAGCTAATGAAACTGTAAATCACACGATATTTAATTACACCTACGAACAAAGACATAAATCACAAACGTACATCAAAGGAAAAAGGTTAAATACGTCACGCTGAACCTACAAATGACGTCAATTCTATATTTTCATAGGAAAAAAAGGAGCGGTGCTAATTTTTATAGAGACCAAAAGTGTTGTTTTAGGGGCAAACGGTTGAGGCAAAAGGGCTTAGGAGGTGCTAAAGTACTTTTTTGGATGCAAGGGGCCCTTCTCCCCCCAATTTTGAGTGTTATATAACTTTTGAGAATCCACAAAATGTTGAAATTGGACCCATGTGCGCTGACGTCCATCCCGTACACGGGTAAGGTTCTGGAGAAAACTGGATAAAAGTAGCTTGGGCAGACAATTTGAATTGTTATTGAAGCAGAAGACTTATAAATGAAGAAAAGGCAAGTAAAGAGCAGGAGGTCGTGGAATTGGAGGAAATTCGAACGGTAAACAAGGTTAAATAAAACCACGAATCGAACTGAAATTCACTCTTAACCATACGAATACATTATTTTTACATAACGCGAAGCTTTACCTTTTACTCTTAAGGAAGTGAACATTTAATATCCTTACCATGAGGATGTGCCATGCTTACTCTCCCAATAATTCTACTTTGACTGTTAAGGAAGTGTAATTTTTTATAATACCACGAGAAAGGTATCACCACAAAAATAGGGCAGCCTGTGCGTTTTTTGAAGTGGTCCCCCCCCCCCCCCCCGGAGGCTTCTTCCACTTCTTAAAATTCATTCGCATCTAGTATGAATCAATCGACAAGAAATATCTATTTTCTTGTTTTCATCTTTTGAACAATTTTTCAGGAGGAAGTCATTTGATACGTTATCACACTTCACAATCTTCTCCCAATCCCTACAATACTTGAATTTTTCAATGAACCCCTTGCTCATTTTCTGATAACAAAAACCTTTTCTCCTTCTTTTTTCTTTAGACCGCTCTAAAGACGGAAAAAAAATACACACAAAAACAAGTAAAAAAAGATGGAACAAAGCCTTCCCTTACCCTCTTATGGAAGTCTCCATCGTTTATCCTTACTAAAAAGAAGTGCTTTGCTTACTCACCCAACCAATATACTTTGACTGTTAAGAAAGTATACATTTTCTACAATACTAAGAGGAAGCTCACCCAGTGCAGTTTTTCACTGTCACATTATACCATCTGTCTATGAATTACACAGAAAAATTTTCATTAACAATCACCTAAACACAAATGAAAAAAAAAAAAAAAAAAAAACCACAACTATTCTTTTTCCTACTACGAAACAAGAGAATCATTTGAGTATCATGTATCTTCCTATTCCTCCCACTGTATTATGATTAACACAATCCACGTAAGTCCACTCTATAAGCACCACAATGAAAACAGAATGAAATCCACAGAACGCCAGACACAAGCACTACACACACACACACCCTCACACACCCTAGCACTATACACCACTACGATGGAGGGAAAAAAAACTAAGAAAAAAAAACTCGCGGAAGACACTATTACACACTGAAACAGGAGCGAAGGCACTGAAAAAAACACAATTTGCTGAAAGAGGAAGGTAGCATTCTCCTTTTATAATCTTCGAAGTTACGTCGTTTTGTGGAAAATAATGATTGCTCGGAGGTAACGCGGATGAATTCCACAGAACGCCAGACGCAAGGAGTACAGCACTACACACACACACACGCACCCTGCCTCACACACAATACACCACTATAGACTACCACGATAGAGAATAAAAACTCGCGGGGACACTATTACACTATGAAGCTGGAGCGAAGGCACTGGAAGAAACACAACTGATGAAAGAGGAAGGTAGCATTCTGCTTTTATAATGTTCGAAGTTATTACGTTTTGCGGAAAATAATCATTGCGCGAACGAAACGCGGAAATGTTGTCTTTCCTAGTGCAGCAACTTCTGACGTCAGAATCTTAATTGCTTCCTTCGTTCCTTCGCGGCGCAGCCTCAAGTGCGGGCGTATACAGTCATTTAACCAAGGTGAACTAGTTTACCTCAGCAATGACGTGTTTAAGGAACTACCTTGAAGGCTTTCCATATCAAAGTTGACTGAGTAAATAGAGCTGTTGAGCTTATTGAGATATAAAAACCCTCTGCAAACCTCTGGTTCCTACCAGTTCGCCTCACACCAAACTCCTGCACTCACCACTGGATACCTCAGAGCACCAACGCCACGCTGATCTTGGAAGAACTCACACCAACCGCGGACTCTATCTCCACATATCTCACCGACTTCAATCACCGACTTCAATCACCTCACCCCCCCCCCCCCCCGATCCAAGGCGCTTAATACAAAAGTTGGATAGCATGAAGCCGTTCACATCACCTATGCTGACACTTAAAGGAAGCGGAAAAATACTTCATTACATCGTTTAAGATAATGATTTTCCATACCACACATGAGGTAGGCTTACCTTTTTTCATCTAGTAGACCCCAGTAAAATGACCTCGCAATTCCACCCCAAGGTCATAGCTCGCCAGTCACCAGAAGCTACATACCTTTGTCTTCAGTCCATTTTTTCCACTCGAGACGACTGCACTCCGGGTTTGAGTAAAATGCATGCTCATATGTGCAAATGGAACTACTTAAAGGAAGCGAAATCTAACTGTAATGCTCAATATTGCTTTCAGGAAGCTAACAATGAACAGGAAGCAATAGCTAACAACGAGTGTCCCAGCCTTGGACTGTGTAAGGTGTGCAGCGGCCCTAGAATTTTGTGACAGATCGGATGACGGTCAGTGAGCGTCATCTACCAAAGCTCCTCAGCAACTCGTATCTCATCATTTCCTACCCTAACACCACCACTACTAACATGTTGATTTTATAGCGCTTCCGTGCGCTCTGCGACACCCAACCGCCACTGATAGCGATCCTACCAAAGTTCGTCAGCAACTCGTATCTCATCTTTTCCTGCCCTACTCCATCAATCCATGAAATGTCCGGCAACCTCCACGTTTTTGTCAGGGACCCAATCCAGAAACTTCTTAGGCAACCTATCATCTGGCACCCTTTTGCACATGCTCATACTAGACAAGGTGCTCGTGAAAATGTCATGCTCTATGTTCTTTTCGAGGACAATAATTTCAAGTATCCTTTCATTACGAACTTGATCCTTCCATGACACTCCCACCGATCTACACCAGAAGTCCATCTCGGTTGTCTTAAGAATGTGCTAGGTTTGTTTCCTCAATTGTCATACCTCACGCTGCTACAGGTTAATATGCTTTTTATGGTGGAGTTGTAAACGCTGTTCTTCTTAACTTTGGATACAGTCTGCTCCCAAAGAGTACCAATCATCATTCAAGTGGCTTTCCTTCGCTGTAGATTATTATATCTTTGATTTGCCTTCTCCAATTTTCCATCGGATATTAGGCGCACACCTAGGGATTTGTATTGTTCACAACCTCTAATTCTCTGGCAAGAACTGTGGACTTTGGGACGGTTTTTCTCTTAGATGCTATTCTTCCTCTTAACGAGCAATTTTCTAACTTTTATCTAGGCTTGTTTGTATGCTGTCTTATCTGCGGCGCTTCTTGAACCCAAGAAGTTGTGTTACCTTTTCCTTTTCTCAGTGATTTCTCCTTCGATGTCCCTGAAATTGTCGAGCCAATCACGAGTGGAATATTCAGTGCTCATATTCTGTTTACCATTGAAAATACAACACTTGAAGGAAGCGATGAAACTTCATCACATCATTCATGATCCACATACCGTCTCAGAGTAGAGACCCAAGTTAACAAGTCCTTCTCATATGTAATGCATAATATTACTTTCGAAAATGCATAAAAACGTCTACCTTCGGAATTTGAGTAAAATGCATGCTCATATGTGCAAATGGAACTACTTAAAGGAAGCGAAATCTAACTGTAATGCTCAATATTGCTTTCAGGAAGCTAACAATGAACAGGGAGCAATAGCTAACAACGAGTGTCCAAGCCTTGGACACTCCGTGAGTCTGTGTAAGGTGTGCACCGGCCCTAGAATTTTGTGACAGATCGGATGACGGTCAGTGAGCGTCATCCGATCAAAATACCGGCCGGTGCACACCTTACACAGACTCACGGAGTGTCCAAGGCTTGGACACTCGTTGTTAGCTATTGCTCCCTGTTCATTGTTAGCTTCCTGAAAGCAATATTGAGCATTACAGTTAGATTTCGCTTCCTTTAAGTAGTTCCATTTGCACATATGAGCATGCATTTTACTCAAATTCCGAAGGTAGACGTTTTTATGCATTTTCGAAAGTAATATTATGCATTACATATGAGAAGGACTTGTTAACTTGGGTCTCTACTCTGAGACGGTATGTGGATCATGAATGATGTGATGAAGTTTCATCGCTTCCTTCAAGTGTTGTATTTTCAATGGTAAACAGAATATGAGCACTGAATATTCCACTCGTGATTGGCTCGACAATTTCAGGGACATCGAAGGAGAAATCACTGAGAAAAGGAAAAGGTAACACAACTTCTTGGGTTCAAGAAGCGCCGCAGATAAGACAGCATACAAACAAGCCTAGATAAAAGTTAGAAAATTGCTCGTTAAGAGGAAGAATAGCATCTAAGAGAAAAACCGTCCCAAAGTCCACAGTTCTTGCCAGAGAATTAGAGGTTGTGAACAATACAAATCCCTAGGTGTGCGCCTAATATCCGATGGAAAATTGGAGAAGGCAAATCAAAGATATAATAATCTACAGCGAAGGAAAGCCACTTGAATGATGATTGGTACTCTTTGGGAGCAGACTGTATCCAAAGTTAAGAAGAACAGCGTTTACAACTCCACCATAAAAAGCATATTAACCTGTAGCAGCGTGAGGTATGACAATTGAGGAAACAAACCTAGCACATTCTTAAGACAACCGAGATGGACTTCTGGTGTAGATCGGTGGGAGTGTCATGGAAGGATCAAGTTCGTAATGAAAGGATACTTGAAATTATTGTCCTCGAAAAGAACATAGAGCATGACATTTTCACGAGCACCTTGTCTAGTATGAGCATGTGCAAAAGGGTGCCAGATGATAGGTTGCCTAAGAAGTTTCTGGATTGGGTCCCTGACAAAAACGTGGAGGTTGCCGGACATTTCATGGATTGATGGAGTAGGGCAGGAAAAGATGAGATACGAGTTGCTGACGAACTTTGGTAGGATCGCTATCAGTGGCGGTTGGGTGTCGCAGAGCGCACGGAAGCGCTATAAAATCAACATGTTAGTAGTGGTGGTGTTAGGGTAGGAAATGATGAGATACGAGTTGCTGAGGAGCTTTGGTAGATGACGCTCACTGACCGTCATCCGATCTGTCACAAAATTCTAGGGCCGCTGCACACCTTACACAGTCCAAGGCTGGGACACTCGTTGTTAGCTATTGCTTCCTGTTCATTGTTAGCTTCCTGAAAGCAATATTGAGCATTACAGTTAGATTTCGCTTCCTTTAAGTAGTTCCATTTGCACATATGAGCATGCATTTTACTCAAACCCGGAGTGCAGTCGTCTCGAGTGGAAAAAATGGACTGAAGACAAAGGTATGTAGCTTCTGGTGACTGGCGAGCTATGACCTTGGGGTGGAATTGCGAGGTCATTTTACTGGGGTCTACTAGATGAAAAAAGGTAAGCCTACCTCATGTGTGGTATGGAAAATCATTATCTTAAACGATGTAATGAAGTATTTTTCCGCTTCCTTTAAGTGTCAGCATAGGTGATGTGAACGGCTTCATGCTATCCAACTTTTGTATTAAGCGCCTTGGATCGGGGGGGGGGGGGGGGTGAGGTGATTGAAGTCGGTGATTGAAGTCGGTGAGATATGTGGAGATAGAGTCCGCGGTTGGTGTGAGTTCTTCCAAGATCAGCGTGGCGTTGGTGCTCTGAGGTATCCAGTGGTGAGTGCAGGAGTTTGGTGTGAGGCGAACTGGTAGGAACCAGAGGTTTGCAGAGGGTTTTTATATCTCAATAAGCTCAACAGCTCTATTTACTCAGTCAACTTTGATATGGAAAGCCTTCAAGGTAGTTCCTTAAACACGTCATTGCTGAGGTAAACTAGTTCACCTTGGTTAAATGACTGTATACGCCCGCACTTGAGGCTGCGCCGCGAAGGAACGAAGGAAGCAATTAAGATTCTGACGTCAGAAGTTGCTGCACTAGGAAAGACAACATTTCCGCGTTTCGTTCGCGCAATGATTATTTTCCGCAAAACGTAATAACTTCGAACATTATAAAAGCAGAATGCTACCTTCCTCTTTCATCAGTTGTGTTTCTTCCAGTGCCTTCGCTCCGGCTTCATAGTGTAATAGTGTCCCCGCGAGTTTTTATTCTCTATCGTGGTAGTCTATAGTGGTGTATTGTGTGTGAGGCAGGGTGCGTGTGTGTGTGTGTAGTGCTGTACTCCTTGCGTCTGGCGTTCTGTGGAATTCATCCGCGTTACCTCCGAGCAATCATTATTTTCCACAAAACGACGTAACTTCGAAGATTATAAAAGGAGAATGCTACCTTCCTCTTTCAGCAAATTGTGTTTTTTTCAGTGCCTTCGCTCCTGTTTCAGTGTGTAATAGTGTCTTCCGCGAGTTTTTTTTTCTTAGTTTTTTTCCCTCCATCGTAGTGGTGTATAGTGCTAGGGTGTGTGAGGGTGTGTGTGTGTGTGTGTAGTGCTTGTGTCTGGCGTTCTGTGGATTTCATTCTGTTTTCATTGTGGTGCTTATAGAGTGGACTTACGTGGATTGTGTTAATCATAATACAGTGGGAGGAATAGGAAGATACATGATACTCAAATGATTCTCTTGTTTCGTAGTAGGAAAAAGAACAGTTGTGGTTTTTTTTTTTTTTTTTTTCATTTGTGTTTAGGTGATTGTTAATGAAAATTTTTCTGTGTAATTCATAGACAGATGGTATAATGTGACAGTGAAAAACTGCACTGGGTGAGCTTCCTCTTAGTATTGTAGAAAATGTATACTTTCTTAACAGTCAAAGTATATTGGTTGGGTGAGTAAGCAAAGCACTTCTTTTTAGTAAGGATAAACGATGGAGACTTCCATAAGAGGGTAGGGGAAGGCTTTGTTCCATCTTTTTTTACTTGTTTTTGTGTGTATTTTTTTCCGTCTTTAGAGCGGTCTAAAGAAAAAAGAAGGAGAAAAGGTTTTTGTTATCAGAAAATGAGCAAGGGGTTCATTGAAAAATTCAAGTATTGTAGGGATTGGGAGAAGATTGTGAAGTGTGATAACGTATCAAATGACTTCCTCCTGAAAAATTGTTCAAAAGATGAAAACAAGAAAATAGATATTTCTTGTCGATTGATTCATACTAGATGCGAATGAATTTTAAGAAGTGGAAGAAGCCTCCGGGGGGGGGGGGGGGGACCACTTCAAAAAACGCACAGGCTGCCCTATTTTTGTGGTGATACCTTTCTCGTGGTATTATAAAAAATTACACTTCCTTAACAGTCAAAGTAGAATTATTGGGAGAGTAAGCATGGCACATCCTCATGGTAAGGATATTAAATGTTCACTTCCTTAAGAGTAAAAGGTAAAGCTTCGCGTTATGTAAAAATAATGTATTCGTATGGTTAAGAGTGAATTTCAGTTCGATTCGTGGTTTTATTTAACCTTGTTTACCGTTCGAATTTCCTCCAATTCCACGACCTCCTGCTCTTTACTTGCCTTTTCTTCATTTATAAGTCTTCTGCTTCAATAACAATTCAAATTGTCTGCCCAAGCTACTTTTATCCAGTTTTCTCCAGAACCTTACCCGTGTACGGGATGGACGTCAGCGCACATGGGTCCAATTTCAACATTTTGTGGATTCTCAAAAGTTATATAACACTCAAAATTGGGGGGAGAAGGGCCCCTTGCATCCAAAAAAGTACTTTAGCACCTCCTAAGCCCTTTTGCCTCAACCGTTTGCCCCTAAAACAACACTTTTGGTCTCTATAAAAATTAGCACCGCTCCTTTTTTTCCTATGAAAATATAGAATTGACGTCATTTGTAGGTTCAGCGTGACGTATTTAACCTTTTTCCTTTGATGTACGTTTGTGATTTATGTCTTTGTTCGTAGGTGTAATTAAATATCGTGTGATTTACAGTTTCATTAGCTGTTTATTGGATGTGAACCCGGCCGTAGACTGAGGGACATACAGTGTGCGGCTCAGGATGTTTAGTTCAGGAGAGTAGTTTTGTCTGTGGACAGAGGGGGGGGGGGGGGGGGGCTTACAAAGTAAAACGCGGAAATCAAAGGGTGTGCAGTGGGTGTCCTTGGGTAAGATGCGATATTACTATCTTACAATGTATAAGTTTTGCTTACGGTAAGGAATGACTCTTTAAATGGTAAGCAGCTCCGGATTTTTTTTTTTTTTCCAGAAAATATTCTAAAATATCAAAACGTGTCGAATGACTTCATTCTGGAAAATTGTCCAAAGGATTAGTTGTATGATAGTTACATACATAGATCTTTTGTGATGTAAACTAATAATATCATCTAGTGGAATAGGCCTACTGGGGATACCACTTTAAAAAAAAAACGCGCTGATAACCCTACCTCTAAGGTGGTGTGGAAACGGGTTTCTTCATAGCAATACAATCGTGTGTAAAAAACACTTCCTTATAATATTGGATAGAGCTGTGAGGTTAAAAGCACTTCCTTATTTTAAAATATTTACTTCCTTAAGATGTATTGAGTCCTTAGAAAACTTACGAGTATCAATCGGAGTGCAGTCGGTCACGAGTGGAAAAAATGAAGTGAAGACGTTCTGACGTCAGAAATTGCTGCACTAGGAAAGACAATCTTTTCGCGTTCCGTTCGCGCAATGATTATTTTCCGCAAAACGTCATAACTTCGTAAAAAAAAAAATTTAAAAAATAAAAAATAAAAAAAAAAAATTTAAAAAAATAAAAAAAAATAAAAAATAAAAAATAAACAAAAATTTAAAAATTTTCGATGTGGCAACATGTTTTTTTCTTGGTGTAGTGGGTCCTGGCGACTGCTTACTGATTGCTGTCCTCCTAATACCATCGCTCGTTCTTTTGTTATGAAAATATATTATTGACGTCATTTATAGCTTCAGTGTGAGGTATATAGCTTCAGTTGGCAAGAACGTTCAGAAATTACAGGTTTATCTTGAGGAAATTTTAATGAGGCTTTCGTAAAAGTCAACTCCACTAAACTTTGAAACATTAAGGCGTTGGATTCTGGATTTTCATAAAATGATTTCAGGACATTGAAGCCGTAAAAGTTTTGCCATACGTCTATTGGCTCAGTTTCAATGAAATAATCTGCTCCTGACGCAGCTAGAAGTTCAAGGATTGTAGTCTTCCCGGCGGATATGTTTGCCTCCATACTTATCAGCTTCAGAAGAGGGAGAAAGTTTTAACTTCGATACCAGTAGCGCGGAGTCTTCGTCTAGTAGCGAGGAGGAGTCGGACGCGTGAGATGCGAGAGCGAGAAAGGAGGGGGGGGGGGGGGGGGGGGGGGTTAGGCAATGGAAAAAATTCACGAGAGCAAACTTCTGGTTCCGCTGTTAGCACTACTAAGATGTCACTGGATTACTGAAAGAGGTATGTAAGATTCTTCTTTTATAATACTCTTAGTAATGTCGTTTTGTAGATAATACTCAAGTGTTCGCACGTGGAAAAATTATTATTTTTTTTTTTTCCGACCTAGGATTTTATATCATTCATCATCCAACATATCGAAACGGGTCATGCGGGTATTCCTGAGAGCCAGGTGGCCCCTGCGAATTAATCGTACGTGAAAGAATTATGTCATTCTACATCCGTCACAACGAAACGAAGATTGTGGTTGCTTGAGTGACAGGTGGTGAGGTTTCGTCGCTGAAATCGGAAGCAGAGAGCGTGCGAAAGAGTAATTGATTAGTCATGTTTACATGAATTGATCGTGGGAAAAAAAAATCCCCCTCCTTGACGACTGCGGTGCGTGGTGTCGTCTTCTTCTTTCGATCGTGTTCGTTTGCAGTTTCTGAGAGCTCCAGCTGAGCTCTTGTAGAATCAGTCTGTGTAATTTTTCATTATTAATTGGTGGATCGATGAAATGTCTAATAATCCTAACACTCCAGAAAATATTCTTCATAACCACTCGCATCGATTAGATTTCCGACGTTTGCTTCTAAACAACTGTCATCTGTCAATAGACTTTATTCGTTCTCATGGTGTGGCATTAAATAAATGTTGGGATTTAATTTCATCAAAAATTCTTCTATCTGAGAAAGAAATGGAAGAATTCAGTTATCTTCTAGATTGGAAAATTGCATCACGCTATCAAAAAATGTCAGAAAGATTTATCAAAAAATTCAAACATAAAGTGGATTGGGAAAATATTGTCAAATATCAAGACGTGTCGAATGACTTTATTCTTGAAAATTGTCCTAAGGATTAGTTATATGATAGTTAGATAGATGTTTCTTTTGTGATGTAAAGTAATAAAATCAACTAGTGGAATAGGCCTACTGGGGATACCACTTTAAAAAAAAACGCGCTGATAACCCTACCTCTACGGTGGTGTGGAAACGGGTTTCTCCATAGCAAAAGATTGGTCTAGAGTGTTGTCAGCATGGGGGGTGTTTTAGTGGGGATCTCACTTTGCAGTGTTCTCATAATGTGTTCTGGCGTACTTTTGCTGGGGTCTCTCTTTTTCTAACTACTCGCTTAGTTTCGTTTGACAGAACGCGCTATCCGGGTTCCTAAAATCCTCACAAGGAGCTGAAATTGGCGCTTAGTTCCGTTCAGCAGAAATACGTCCAATTATTCTTTGCTCATTTTAGGAACAACGTAAGTTCTATTAGTTTCCTCGTGAAGATTGCAGCTTTTATGGGTCAGCCAAAAATGTTGTTTCTCAGTGCAATCTTGAAATGGGCCTGTTGCATGCAAGAGATCCAGCCGTGCGAAGAGACTTTTCAGAGGTTAAATGACACGAAAATTACGATGGTCACATTATAAAAGTCTGAAATACACTCCTTACTGCGCAATTTGCATTGTTAGGAACGCGCTTTTTCAAATGTCCCGCGTCTGGGGGCAGTTTTCTAACGGAAACAATTAACGGCAACTCGCGGCTATTTCCGGTCAACTAAAACTGACAACATAACCTAAAAATCGGAGCTCGTGATATCGTGAAATGAAATGCAGAAGGATTACGCTGGATATTTAAAAGTTGATCGATTTGGTTACCGCATAAAGCATATATGGACCACTATAAGAGATCACGTTGGGTTTGTAAACAAACTGAAGGAAAAAATAACAACAACAACAACAACAACGACTCGGCATCTTCCGGAAATCACCGAGCCCGCCGTTTGCTCGTTTTTGGTGATTAGAAAACTGCCCCCAGACGCGGGAAATTTGAAAAAGCGCGTTCCTAACAACGCAAATTGCGCAGTAAGGAGTGTATTTCAGACTTTTTTAATGTGACCATCGTAATTTTCGTGTCATTTAACCTCTGTAAAGTCTATTCGCGCGGCTGTATCTCTTGCATGCAACAGGCCCATTAGCATAATTAAATGGACAATATTTCCGAACCTGGAGTAAAATTAAATGATTTAATTTTACGAATAGATCCTTAAAAGCTACTGAAATAATTTGTCACAGAAAAAAGTACAAGATAAGAAGCGGAAAAATCTACAATTTGTATATAGCTTGTGAGTCAGGACTTTACTTACGTCAATATTTGCCAAAATCCTAATACCCCCTCAGTACCTTGTAATGTTTGTTGTGATAAATCATTGTATCTCTCGCTGGGGTCTTTTCCCTAAGTTATACATTGTTGATTTTTGTTCGATTTCGGTAAAATCCTTTTTGCTGAATAATGCTATGTCTAAGGCTTCCTTAAAGCTCCCTAATTTACGATGTAAACCATACTGAGTCTCAAAGGAACGACTATGTATATACGGTTCCTAGACACCATGCTTCAATATTTCATCATACCCGGTATCATACCTGAACAACTCATCGTTAATAATCTCAAAGGAAGGCCGGCGCATGCATTAATTCGTGAGTAAAGGAATCGGGGCTCTTGTCCCGCAATTTAAGGCGGGATGTGCCTCGGAGGGAACACCAGCAGGTCGATTGTCGAATCGTAATCGAACTACCTCATTCGATAGATTCCTATCTTGGCAATGTTTTCGATCGATCGAAATCATTAAGTATCGATTCGATAATCGAGCCGCAAGTCATTGATTCTGGCCCGCGATCAAGCTGCCGTAAAATTGGCGTAAAGCTGACCGAGAGGGTCCCCTGAGAACCTCCCACCTTCCGGGGTGCGATGTTGTCAGGACGTGTTATAAAATTTGGATATCTTACATGGGTGTAAATCGAGAATTTTTTCATCAATATGTGGCGACGGTGCCGGGCCAAGGGGGAGGGATATCCTCTGATACCCTTTCTTTGGCGGAGGACGAAGGTTGGAGTTGCCCGGCTCTCTGTTTTTCACTGTTAATGACTCTCTTGGAAATTCGGCTAAGTTTCATTTTGCTGAGCAACAAAACTAACTCTGCGGCGACGCGTGTAGCATCTCGTAGGTATGAAGGCGTTTTCTCTTTACGCGACACCGCTATGGGTCACATTTCCCAATAAACTATAGTTCTTCTGTACATAATGTCGTCACCTTCCGACGAAAGTATCACAAGCGCCGTGTGACGTTTAAAAATTTCCGCCGCTTTTTATTTTTTTTACAGAGAAATTTGTGGTTGAATCTGTTTGAAAATTTCACCGCATTTTACCGGCACACTAAGATAATTCAGTGGAATTTTCGGACAGCTTCGTTGAACAAAATAGCGGCGGAAATTTTCAAACGTCACATGGCGCATGTGATACTTCGGCCGGAAGCTGACGATGTCATCCAAATAATCACCGTCGCATAACGATCCTCGTCGATCGCTGATAAATTTATTATTCTCACATATTTGAGAACTTTACTCAACAACGCACCAACGCAAAGGCATACGGCTACCCCTAAAAGCACTTCATACTTACATCATACTCAAAGGCATAAGGATCATCCTCAAAAGACATCATATTTCTGCGTTACCCAGACAAAAGAACATAACTACGTTTCAGTGTTGCGAAATAACCACTCGTTATTTGTAATTTTACCGGGAAACTTGTAGGCATTTTCGCACTAAAAATTTCGCTGAGTTTTGCTCCGACCAAAGGCCAAAAACAGTGAAATTTTGAACAGGAATTGCGTAGTAACATCCCTGTGAAAAAGCGAATTGCATGAGTCAATTTTGCAACACTGAAATGGAGTTACGTTCTTTCGTCTGGGAATGAGCGATTAAAATCTATTCGCATTATATTTACTCATATTTTCGATTTTTTTTCTCAGGGTTTGAACGTAGCGAGAGGCTATGTCGTCACCTTCTTGTTAAAGTATCACAAGCGCCATGCGACGTTTAAAAATATCCAGTACTGCCTGTTTATTATTTTACGGAGATATTGGTCAGCGAAGCTGTCGGAAAATTTCACTGAATTTTCTTTGTGCTGCCGATAAAATTCAGCGACATTTTCGGACAGCTTCGTTGTAAAACTTCTCTGTAAAAAAATAAAATCTCAGTGGAAATTTTTAAACGTCGCATGGCGCCTGCGATACTCCGGCAGGAACGTGACGATGTACAGAATTTCCGGATCCCCGAGCAACCAACATCATTCCTTGGTTACCGCATACGCGTGACGTAAGCACGGCTCGCGTGACGTATGCACGGTTCGCGGGACGGCAGCCAACGTCGGGCGGCCGGGCGTTTCATTTTTGATAAGCCAGCTGTTCAGTGCGGGTGCGGAGTTGACCGTGCAGTCCGCGAGTGCATGTCCAAACATATTTGATTTGCAGATTTAGACAACTATGAATAATAAAACGAGGATTGTCCTACAACGGAACGAACGCGGGTATTACCATAACGCTGAGGAAGGGATGTGTTATAATAACATATGGACCACTCGGGCGGACCCCCCTCGCCCCGCCCCCGCGACCTGAACCAACAAATCAAAACTACTTGCAGGGCTTACCACTCCATGACATTGTTTGTCCTGTCGGTACTCGGTCGTTGGAAGGAATTTTTGCCATGCGGATCCGGTCAGATCGGAGGCCGTCGCTGTTCATTTCGTAAACTAACATCGCATGAACGACCAATCTGTATGCGTTTCCGGTCGAGGTTATGTTGTTTTTGAAGCGCGGTGCGCGGAATTGATTGGGATTCCTATTGTGTAGAATGTGGAGGGGATCATGTCATCGAATATTAATCTACCCTTGTTACTTGTAATTAATCGAAAAGATGTGTGCGAAATAGTGTAAAATGGAATGAAAGTGCACCGAATCATTTTGCGATGCATCGGGCAACGCGCCTCTACGTCGATGTGTTTCGGGATTTCGACTTTTTCGATGGGAGACGACCAAAGTAGCGAAGTGCGGCACAAATGGTAAAATAAATTTTCCGATTAAGTTGTTGTTTTTAATGTTGTATTTTTTTGTCAGATGTGTGCAAAATAGTGTAAATTGGAATGAAAGTGAATCGAATCATTTTGCAATGCATCAGGCAACGCGCTTCTGCGTCGATGTGTTTCGGGATTTCGACTTTTTCGATGGGAGACGATCAAAGTAGCGTAGTGCGGCACAAATAGTAAAATACATTTTCCAATTAAGTTGTTGTTTTTAATGTTGTATTTTTTTGTTAGATGTGTGCAAAATAGTGTAAAATGGAATGAAAGTGCACCGAATCATTTTGCAACGCATCGGGCAACGCGCTTCCAAATCGCGGTGTTTCGAAATCCCAGCTTCCGTTTTACTTTTTCGACGAGAGACGACCGAAGGAGGGTAGTGCAACACAAATATTAAAATTTTCTAATTAAGTTGTTGTTTTTTAATGTTTTCTATTTATTTACATTTACGTGAATTGATGTGTTTAATAAAATAATAATGAACGTAGTTGATAGCATGAACGCTAATTTTAAGTGCTCACCCTTACAGTAGTCGACGAGCCCTCCAAAATTTACATGTTAATCATCATTAAAAAAACCATTCGTAGAACAATACGCTTTTCCAACTAGCAAGGTTTTTCGGTCCTGCAGAAAAGAACTTATTTTCCCATTTTTTACTTTTTCAAGTTCAAAAGAGGAATGTTGAGTAGCCTGGATGCAAGTTCGAAACAAAGGGGAGATAAGTATTAATTATAGCTGCAACATAAATCACGTGCGTTTTACCAAGAATTGCAATTTTTTTACATAGTTTGCTTAAAAAATGCGGATTTCATGCAAAATATCCATAAAAGAGCCTCCAAAAAAGAGGCTGATTTTGGCCCCTTTTTAGGTATTCGATTCGACCATCGGACCAAGGTTTAAATGGAAGCTTATATCAACAGAAAACTCAGGAAAAAAATTCAAGATGAGTATAGGAACCGTTTTCGAGTTACGGGGGGGCAAAGGGGTCACAATCCGGCCTAATTTTTTGCTGTTTTCTTGTAGAATTGATGTATCGGCGGGGTTCTTATCGTTGTTTACGCATGTGTAGCACATGGATTCCTACGTGTTTTTACACGTAGAATCGACTTTTTAACGTTGCCGAATCGATATACTGATCGGTTAAATCGATTTTGAACGATTTATTAAGGAAAATCGATGATTCCTCAGGATCGAAATTGTTTATTTTCGATTCATGAATGAATAAATGCATCTGAAATGACTGAAGCACACGTGACCCTATGTATTTTGATACGTAGAATTGATTTTTAACGTTGACGAATCGATTTATCCATCGTTCGTATCGAATTTTTGTGATTTTTTTACGGAAAATCGATGACTTTTCGGAATTAGAATCGGGTTTGCTCCATCCGAGATCGGAGATATGTACCCAACATGATTGGTGCACATCGACTCTTACGTGTTTTTATACATGGAATCGATCTATAACCTCGATAAGTCGATATATCGATCAATTGTATTGAATTTTTTCGATTTTTTGCGGAAAATCGACGGTTTATCGGGATTGAGATACGTAATAGCGATTTTTTACGGATATTCGATGGTTCTTTTGGACTGGCATTGGAAACATCTACCAGACATGACTGGAGCACATCGATTCGTTTGTGAGTAGTCACGCAAAATCAATTTTTAAGAAGTCGACGAGTCGATACATTGACTGGTCGTATTGATTTCTTGTGATTTTTATGGAAAATCGATTTTTTGAACAGGAATGAAATTGGTTACTAACGGTCCGAGGGCGGAGATATGCACCTGACACGGTCGGAGCACGCCGTTTCCACGTACTTTTACACGTAGAATCATTTTTAAGGTTCACGAGTCGGTTTGGCGATCTAACCAAACAATTTTTTGGGATTTACGGAAATCCGATGGTTTCTTGGAGTTGAAATAATTTTGATTTTAATCAAAATGGGAATGAAAGAATGCACCCGACACGAAATGATTCTACGTGTAAAAGTTCGTGGAAACGGTGTGCTCCGACCATGTCAGGTGCAGTGGCGTGGCGTGACTATATCTGGTAGGCGTTCGGTAGTGTTAACTTTAGGGGGGAGGGGGGGACAGAAAGGTTCAATCCCCTTCCTTAAAGGGGGGTTCGGGGGGCCTCCCCCGGAAACTTTTTAAAAAATGAAGCCGCAAAAACACGATTTTAACCCTTTCTGGTGAAATTGTGCCGGTAAATTGTCATTGAAATTTTGTTCTTTTTACCGATCGTTTTCCTGTAATTTATTTTGTTAAATAATAACGTATTTTTGCAACACGCACCTGCAGAGAGAGGTGGGAGAGGGAGACTGTGAAACTGGGAGATGCGGCCCGCAGGCGCAGGGGGGAAGCGGAGGGCGAATCGCGGCATAGAGGAAATTCGGCGGTTCGCAAACCCTTGCGGACCACTGATATAGGAAACAGCTGGACTGATGAGCGGCTCTCTTCTCTCGTTCTTTTGCCCTCCCTTTTCTCTCTGCTGTGTTCCCTCCACGAGCGCGGTCCGCACTCGTCTCCGAACCAAATGCTCACGCTCCGCTCTGCGCCGCGCGCCGGTGCCTCTCATCTCTCGTGTACCCTTTGCCCCTTCATCATTGCACCCAGGTTCTCTCTCCTCACCGTACGCAGATCATCCAGGTTCGGTAGCCGGTGCGGACCACGCGTCACAGGATTTTCTCTCTCCGCCGCGCAACATGCCGCTATCGGAAGCCAAGCGCCCGATACTTATTTGCGATCTACTATTCTGTGTTCTGTATTGCTTCCCACATTCTTAGCCATAATTTATTAATTGTTTCAAAGTATTTCAAGGTGTTCGGCGAACACTGCGAACCTATGGACGCCACGCCACTGGTCAGGTGCACATCTTCACCCTCGGACCGTTAGTAACCAATTTCATTCCTGTTCAAAAAATCGATTTTCCATAAAAATCACAAGAAATCAATACGACCAGTCAATGTATCGACTCGTCGACTTCTTAAAAATTGATTTTGCGAGACTACTCACAAACGAATCGATGTGTCCAGTCATGTCTGGTAGATGTTTCCAATGCCAGTCCAAAATAACCATCGAATATCCGTAAAAAATCGCAAGAGTTGTATATATCAGATCGATATGTCGACTCGTCGACGTTTAAAATTGATTCTACGTGTGGAAATACGGAAGAATTGATGTGCTCCAATCATAAAGGGTACATTTCTCCGATCTCGGATGGAAAGACACCTATCTCAATCCCGATAAACCGTCGATTTTCCGCAAAACATCGAAAAAATTCAATACAATTGATCGATATATCGACTTATCGAGGTTATAGATCGATTCCATGTATAAAAACACGTAAGAGTCGATGTGCACCAATCATGTTGGGTGCATATCTCCGATCTCGGATGGAGCAAACCCGATTCTAATTCCGAAAAGTCATCGATTTTCCGTAAAAAATCACAAAAATTCGATACGAACGATGGATAAATCGATTCGTCAACGTTAAAAATCAATTCTACGTATCAAAATACATAGGGTCACGTGTGCTTCAGTCATTTCAGATGCATTTATTCATTCATGAATCGAAAATAAACAATTTCGATCCTGAGGAATCATCGATTTTCCTTAATAAATCGTTCAAAATCGATTTAACCGATCAGTATATCGATTCGGCAACGTTAAAAGTCGATTCTACGTGTAAAAACACGTAGGAATCCATGTGCTACACATGCGTAAACAACGATAAGAACCCCGCCGATACATCAATTCTACAAGAAAACAGCAAAAAATTAGGCCGGATTGTGACCCCTTTGCCCCCCCGTAACTCGAAAACGGTTCCTATACTCATCTTGAATTTTTTTCCTGAGTTTTCTGTTGATATAAGCTTCCATTTAAACCTTGGTCCGATGGTCGAATCGAATACCTAAAAAGGGGCCAAATTTTGGGAGGCTCTTTGCTTTATTTTTTGAATGGTAGGCAATTGGCAATTCAAAAAAAAATGCAAATTTTCTCAATTTTCTTTCAATGAAGTTCAATAAGAAGAGCTTTTTTAGTTATAGAGTAAGCACACAAACAACATGCCCTGCAAGAGCAATAATTTTACAGTTGTGCGTAAATTAAAATTTTTGCAACCTCTAATACTTGAGGAGCGAAACATCTTTGTTTAATTTTGACCTTCCTATTGGCCACGAAAACAGAAAATCGAGTTATTTAATGCAGAGGGTTGAGGCAGCTATAGTGCTTTTCGAACATCTTGGGGAAAGAAATGCCCAAAATATTCAAACGCAGTAAGAGGTATGGCGGTTTGAAGTTTGCAGTTCAATGAACGTAGTTTCAAAGAAAATCCATTTAAAGTTTGAATCTCCTATGTTCAGGGCTCAAAGTTGTCGAACCAAAATGCAAATATACTTCCTCTGTTCGCACACAAATTAGCTAAATTGCTTGCGACTTTATGCGATACTAGTGAGTCTTCCTCGTCGAAAACGCAAAATCTATTTTTTCGGCCCAACTCAAAAGAACTCGCTTTACTGAATATTTAACTCAAAAGACATGTAGCCTGTATCACAAGATCAACGTAAAACCGTCGAAAAGGTATGTCAATATGGCATTGCTGACCGTTAGCCTCCGAAAGATCGTTGCCTTAACAATCTTTGAAGGCAACCGATGTGTTTGGGACACATCATGGATCGTATTTTGAAATTTTCAAGGAATTTCATGCAGAACTGGCTGAGAAATTAAAGAATTAGTGCCACTTTGACAGTTCTACTTTGTCGTATGATACGCGGGCTTTTGGACGCACCGACGGAATTCATCATCATCGAATGACGTCATCGCTCCAGGATGCTTTTTAACACTGGTAAATAAAAGTAGCTTGGATCTTGAGTCCAGACTCTTAAAAACATTGACAAGAAAAAATACTCTTGATTCGAATGGAAATCCGCTTAAATCAAGAGGCTTGGCTCTTCGATTCCAGGAAAAATCCGATTGAATCAAGAGTATTTTTTCTTGTCAATGTTTTTAAGAGTCTGGACTCTAGATCCGAGCTAATTTTTTTACCAGTGAATGAAAGGAGGTAAAAAATTTACGATTTCTATTTTCCCCAAATCCGAAGTAATGAGTGAACTGTAGGCCTCATCCGTGCGATGACTGTGACCTTTAAGAGATCTATTTCGAAATAGAACTCCTTTTCTTTTTGCTCTAGTTGCAGTTAGCAACAGGCCGTTTTTATCGTGACCCTATTTAGTTCACCGGAAAGAGTGGTAAATATACAGCGATAAAAATAGCAGGTTTCACGAGGTTCCAAATTAAAATTCATTTCTTGTAGTCTTTATGTTTATTTCAGGCAGTTTTGAACTATAAAAGAAGCAAAATTAGAGGTTCTGAACGGTTTCTGCCTAATTGAACTTTTTCTCGCTATCGAGGATAAAAGGAGCGGTGAGGTCGAAATGTTTCTCTCGTCTCCTTCCGATGCAATTCTATCGGAGAAGAAATGAATAACTTCTGACATTTTCGATGGATTTTAAGCCGTATTTACAGTCATTTCTTATTACTCGCGCTGCTTCCCCCTTTCAAATTGAGTTGAAGCGTTGCGCTTCAAGCTTAGGACTTAATGATAGGATTTTTCCTCTGAACCCAGTTATTAAATAGCCGACTTAAATATATATTTTCATTGCTTTTTCATTTCCTTTTATCTTTGCATAATTGATGTAGAAAGTAAACTTTCCCCCGCCAATTGAAGTTAAATCATCGTCTTTGTTGTAATTAATAATGTTTTCAAAAGCTCGACCGATAACAATTTTTTTTTTTATTCTCTGGACTTCAATGCAACAAAATCGATGGACCTCCCAGACAAGGCACGGATTGAGGATCGTTATCATTTCAAATTTTATACCAAAGAAATACTATACTTGCTCAATTGCAAGCTTCAAAATAAACTTCTCAGAGAAGTATCAACTACAGCTTTCAAAATTTATGAAATTGATCGAGGGAACACACAAGTTATCTTAAATTTGTATGTTGCCGTCATATTAATGTTATTTTAAAACACCCAACGAATGCGGCGCGAAAGCTGAAATTTTGGGTGGGGGGGAATTTGGAAAAACCAGAGGAGAGGATATCTAGGCCGGGCGGGGGAAGGGTAAAAATTTAATATTAGGTATATCTTGCTCACAATATTCTGTTGTTTTGTGAGGCTCACCTTTTTCTTCTTCTCCTTTTAAACAAGATACATAAATACAAAATTCTCCAAACTTGGGAGGGGGGGGGGGGGGCTCCCATCGCTATCACTGACATTCGTATCTGAATTACGAGGTCACGTGATCAAATTCACTGAAAAAAATGAGTTAGCGTCAGATGACTAAATATGGTTTCTATACACTAACTCAAATTGTGTGATTTGGACACACATGATTTTTGGTTTCTGTACACTAACCACTATTAGTGCTGGAAACTAATTCCGCTACTCTAATTCGCATTCGGTAGGGTTGGGTCAACCTAACCTCAAAACTGAGAGAGGAGAAAACGGCTTAGCGAATGATAACTGGACAATACTTTCAGGAAAAGAAGTTTTTTTTTTTTTTTTTTTTTTTTTTTTTTTTTTTTTTTTTTTTTTTTTGAGAGCTTGCGCACTCTAGGTATAGTTCATTGGCCTTAGTCGTGTAGACAAACAGCCACCGCTAAATGATGGGAAGATTACAACAACAGTAGAAACAGAAGTACAAAGGAAGAAACGAAGGAAGAAACGAAGAGAAACATCCATGCCACTCCACGGTGACAAGATCTGAGACCATCAAATCTTGCCACCGAGGCCGGGATTCGAACCCGGGACATCTAGGTCTGTGATCAGTTGCGCTAACCACTGGACCAACCGATGTCGGCGTCCGAACACTTGAGATATTCTTTTGAAATTACGGGAGAACACGAACTATAGAAGTAAGCAGTAAGTTCACAGATTTTCGTAAAATATAAACTGAACGCGGAACGCTTTAATCGCAATTTAATATAGAAGATTGACGACTCCAACGAATATCATGCTTGTTTACGTTTTGAATTGAACAGACGATTTCTAACCTTAACAGGTTTATTTATGTTGCTTTCGAACGTTTTCAAGAAAGAGAGGACACTATAAATCATACCGGGAGTATTTACATTGTCAAACGAGCCCGAAATTTCACATTTTAATTTATTTTCACGAGCTGACGCGATTGAGGCTGTTGTACCGACGCCACTTTTTCGAAACTAAATAAATGTAACGGACAATGTGGCAGTTAGTGTTGAGGGCGAATTAGTTTGACCCGAAGGTGAATTTGTCTTACCACAGCGCTAATTTTACAACTAGTGCTGTTTTCCAATTCTGGTTCGCGCTCTAGTAAAGTCAAGTCAGCGTATGAAGCGAATTGATTGGTGCTTCAGTACAATAAATTAGTTCTGAAGCCTAATTTTGATTCTACTTGGCGAGAACCAACCAAATTAGTTCTCAACGCTAACTACTTTTTTTTCAGTGTTGTTTTGAACGTCAAACTTCGAAGAGAAATCACCTGCCGCAGTACTTCAAATTCTTTAATTTCTTTCAGATTCATTATTTCCAAAAATTAAATTCTGGAAAACTCTCGCAAGGCTGATTTGCTGTAGAAAAAAAATTGGTATTGTTTAACCATACAATTTTTAAAATTTTACGGGATTTAATTGTGAAAATTGTTCAATATCACTCTTTTAACTCACTTTAAATCCTATACCATGAAACTTTCCATCTTAAATTAGTCGGATTGAATGTAAGTTTCCTATCCCCCGTATTTGATGGAGACGTGGGTGTTCTTGGCCCCGGAGCACGATGTAATTTCATGACGAATGATGCATTAATCGTCGGGCCCGTTTAATTACCCCAAGGGTGACTGTATCTCGCAAGACCCATGGCCGTGGGCGGAACGTAATTCCATTGCGGAAATTAGAAACGCCGCGCTGCATCCGAGTGGTTACCGGGAATAAGACGGAGCGAAACGGTGTCCCATTGAGAAGGGCCGAAAACGCATCAGGCATCACTCCCATCAGCAGCATCATTCAAATACTCATGTATGGTACACTCGAAAAAAAAACACATTGGATCTAGAGTCCAGACTCTTGAAAACATTGACAAGAAAAAATACTCCTGATTCAATCAGATTTTTGCTCAAATCAAAAGGAAGTCCGCTCAAAATAAGAGGCTTGGTTCTTGATTTAAGCAAAAATCCGATTGAATCAAGAGTATTTTTTCTTGTCGATGTTTTTAAGAGTCTGGACTTTAGATCCAATGTGTTTTTTTTTTTTTTTTCCAGTGTGTCAGGCTGATGAGCTCTATCTCCCGATCAAAATAGGCGGATTTTCCGGAGTAGGTAAGGTGCATTTTTTTAACCAGATCGGGGAAGTTGAAACCCAAAGGAGAAAAAAGCTCTGCGGTGGCAAATTTTTACAACCGGACTCGGTTAATTTTTTGGGTGAATGACTGTTGTATCTTTGGTGGAATTTGGACCAATCAGTATCGAGTGTCTAATTTTAAACCGAACCCTGAAGGAAACGAGCCAAATCCTGGACTTGTTTAAAAAAAGCGCGTCAGGCATGGAGGAAAAACAGAGTTGCCAACATTCAAAAATCGCCACTGGGGGTTCCAAACGGGGTCGAATATCATCGTATCTTCTGTATATTAAATGGTTAGCGTAACGCTCTAGTTTTTAACATTTTGATTACTATTAATTTTTCGTCTGATTTCACATAAAGTCATTCCAATTTTTTAATTTTTTTTTGTATCATTTGTTTCAGGTAAGAACATACTGTACGAAATGCATAGTCGTGTAAGTACTATTAATATTCACATCAGAATTGAGGGGGCAACTGCGAAAGCAGCCCTTTTGCAGAAACCCTGCGTAACACGCATACTCGACTTTAAAAAGTTTTTGCAACTCTTTTTGAAAATGGTTCTAACAATTAAAACGCAAGAAAACGCATTCATGTTCTCTAAAATGCAACGCGTTATTGACAGTTCTAAACTTCGATTGTATTTTTCTCAAAACAAGATTTTTGCATGTGTGCTGTTATTGTAGCCGCCTCCTCAATTATCGTTGAATATGATTAAATCTCTCGTATAATTACATCCTCCAAGTCCCCAACCCCAAAATTCTTGAAATTCCACCCGCATTCTCTTTATGCTTGCCAGTGTACTGCTTATTGAACTTGATTTACAAAGCTGGAGAAAAAGAAAACAAAGGGAAGATTGAGCTTCCCTATTGGTGGAAGCGTATTGTTGCAATGGACATGACAAAGGAAGCAAGAGATAGACTAACTAACATAAACCCACTACACACCATAGTTTGTTTATCAGTTTCCCCCCTTCGATTGTGACAACCGCCCGTTTCAACCAATAGGATCGCTCCGTTTTCTCTTCGTTTTCTTTGTCAATCTCTTTTTCTATTCATTTCAATAATCAGCCCGAAGTTTGCGCTCCGGTCTATTTAACACTCATGAGTAAATTTTAAGGTTAATCGATTTGCTCAACGTGTTCGGCGTGAAATTTTGTTGTGGAGACATGTGTTTAATTTATTACCCTATACATATAGCGCTTCCGCGCTCAGGAAAACAAACGGCATGAACATTCGAACGCTGCCAAATTTCTTGCGACAAAATATTGAGATTGAAGAAAATTATGAATGATTTAACTCGAAATTTTGAAACCCTTTAGATAAAATTCACTGAAAACCTGGCGGAAAAATAATATCGTTATTTCCTGAAATTTTCGATTTTATCTAGGGAAATCTTGCAACGCCCGGAGGTTCATACGTCGTTTTCCCTAATATGGCGGAGTAGTCTATCGGCTAAACGTTCCGCGGAAGTGACAACAATGGGTACCAGTTTTATGGACTCATTAAAATCGATAGGCGTTTGTTTTCTATTGCCCTGCCGCTTGGGCCTGTCGACGTGCCGCGGTGTGTATGTGTGTTAGTGTGTGTAAGGCGGGAAAATAGATCAGCCCGCGGATGCATGACGTCGATATTTTAAAAACCAATCACGTACGCTCACCAGAGCGCGAATCCACGGATTTGCCACGCTCGCTGACAAGAAGCAATAAGCATATGTTTATCAGCCGAGATAAGTGAGATTACGTGCTCAAAGAGACTAGTCGTTTTCGGCACCTCCTTAGCCCCTCCCCTCCCTTCTCCACCTAGGGCGATATTTCGCACTATTTGTCTCAGAGCCTGACGAGAACCCTTCGGTGCAAAAATCGTCGCTCTTTTGACGTAAAGCCGTATCTCAATCTTCACGTGATCCCTGTTCTCCGTATAATTTTATGCTCCCTGGGGCTCATGTGGAAGTAGAGATACGCCCTTACGTCTACGGAACGACGAAATAACGGGGGTCTATGGGGGATCGAGGACCGAGGAATTGAATCAGGGGTACAAAAACTTCTCCATCACGTAACCTGTGGGGCGCGTGCGAAACGGAGAAGCCCACCCCTCCTCCCACCTCTAAAAAGAACAGGTTAAAAAAATGAAAAGGTTTGTGTCAGCCAGCGTTAAAAAATCGTAATTTCTGCAGAAATTGAGGCTAAAATTACGTGTTACTTACAAAACGCCCCATGTGAAAGTGAAAGAGATGCAAAGAGTTTTGAGTTGATACGCACTTTAGAGCGCCGGTGAAGTGACTTCTGTCAAGAAGTAACCGAGAGTAATATTCACAAGATGACTAGTAATCAACTACCAATCAGAGAAACGAATGTCATCCAGAGCTTTTGCGTTTTATTTTTTATTATTTTTTTCTTTCGTTTTTTTCACCATTTTCTTTCCGGGTTTTAATGGCATGGCTGACGAGCGTTAACAATGTCCAAGTACATCTCCGGGAAGGCGCGGTTCGCATTTAACTATTTAGTAGCGGGCCGTAACAGCTGTAAATTGCGTGAATGTGGCCCAAGACGCTCATTCTACGGGTAATCAGGGCTGCCGGTGAAAATCTCTTTCTCTACCGACAGGCTAAGAAAAATCGCCGTATGATCCTTCAGGCGTAGCCAAATTACCGTTAATAAGATACAAATTCTCAGAGAAATCTTGTTCAAATGCCAAGTCTTGGCACATTGGCACATGCCAAATGAAAATTTGGAAATTTTGATAGCTTTTACGGCTTTTTACCTTAGTATGGACGGCAGTACATGGGAGGAAACTCCGATTGTCCTCCGCAATGGCGAGGCGTGAATGATCGATTATCGATAGATCACCAGTTGAAGCTATGGTAAATAATCGATCATTATGGTGTTCGTTACGAACACCCTGTTTTATCGATCCTTTTTCATAGATATAGGTGCCAGATTAATCGATGTATCGTGAAGCACGCCACGCCAATGGTCCTCCGGCCAGGCGGCGTCCAGAGATAACACCTATCAAAATCGCAGTGACTCCGGGATTCCTCGGGAATACTTCACGGTCAGGGTTTTTTTCTCGGGTCCATTGAAAAGTGACTTACGAAACTTTTAACTTTCGAGCTTCGAATGAGTCGTGAAATTTGTACGAGACTTCGAGCTGATCCAGTTACAAAACTCGTGAAAGTTTTGCTGCGACAAATGGGTGATCATCTCGGGTCGTCGCACAATCCAGTTTCTTCGTTTTCTCCCGGTCAATTGAACCAAAAATTCCAGTGGCGTGGCGTGCTTTGCGATGTATCGATTGTTATACCATTTAAACCTATGGAAAAGGATCGATAAACGGGGTGTTCGCAGCGGACACCTTAATAATCGATTCTTTACCGTAGGTTTAAATGACATAACAATCGATAAATCGCAATTCACGCCACGCCTTTCGATGCGTCTGTACTTTTATTTGAGAATATTCTGATAAGCATTCGAAAAATTGCTCAGCAACTGGAAAGCGTTGAGGAATTATTTCACTCACGAAAGAGAATCAAATCGACTGCATGCTGCAATTTGGAACTACAATTTTTAGCTCACGTTAGAAACATCCTACGAACCGTTTGTTTCCATACACAGATAAGTGTTGATACAAACGAGCCAGAAATTGTAGTTCCGATTTGCGAAGTGAAGTGCAAATACCATTGATTTTTCACAGAGTGCCCCAAGTTAAACGCGAATATTTCCATAATCGATTTTAGGATCAAAATAAGACTTTTCCTTTCTATAACGTGTCCTGAGAATAACTTTTCTTCAGAGTTACAGCTCGAAGTCAAAGTTTGGGATGAAAATACCGTTTTTTTCTTGATTGTGTCGACGGTTGGACGTATCCACGCCAAAGAGACCGCATGTTCATAAGGTTTGCGTGCAACATAGTTCCTTTTAGCATTAATACACTGGAAAAAAAAACATTGGCTTAAAAACATCGACGAGAAAAAATACTCTTGATTCAATCGGATGTTTCCTTAAATGAAGAACCAAGCCTCTTAATTTGAGCGGATTTCCTTTTGATTTAAGGTTAAATCTGATTGAATCAAGAGTATTTTTTTTTGTCAATGTTTTCAAGAGTCTGGACGCTAGATCCAATGTGTTTTTTTTCCAGTGTACGTACAGTTATAAATGAAAATGCATAAAAATTGGCACTTACATTTTCTTTTACACGCTGAACACATTTCTAACCTCAAAAAACTATAATCGTATTTCAAGGAGGGTTTTAAAGAGGGGATGCAACTCTAAAAGGGAGATTCGTTAGGAAAATGATAGGGAATAGAAAAGTTTTATTTTTTATTTCAAATTCGATTTTGCAAGTATTCGCGTTTAACTTTTGGATGTCCTGCATAGGGACTTGTTAATAATAGTCGACTATCCAGGCAATTATTTTGATGGATGTTGATTGTTCGATGAAGATTCAATAATTGACCCGCGGAGCAGCATTCTGAAGAAATTCTCGTCAGCGTTTAAGTATCGAGCTAAGGAACGTTCAGACAACGTTCCAACCGCTCGAAATATCTATCCCCTCAAAGGAAAGGGGACTCCATCGAGCTGCTGAAAGACTGAAATGGACTTAATAATCGGCGATCGCTGCTCAATTTCAGTCGGCCCCGTGCCAGCACTTCAACAGACCAATTGAGAGAGCATCAGTGACGGGATTGTTGAATCGTTATCCTTGACCTACCCTGATCGAGAAACGAGAAATTGCCCGTTTTGAAGGACTTCACTCGCTGCGCAAAGAATTGACGTTTTTTTCACGTTGGTGATTCAAGTCGAACAATGCGTATCTCTATTGCATTTTTCAAAATCACCGAGTCTACACTTGTTTCATCCTTCTATAAAAGAAAAGAACTACAATATATTTATTAAATTGTTTACGATTATTTACAACTTACTTTGCGACGACGAGTTATCCGAATTTTTTTATTTTCTGTCCATGAGCAATGAACATCCGTTTAAAGGCAACTGGTATGAAGGGAAAGGAAAAGGGAAGGCAGGGATGCAAATTGTTCTAGGCTTTTGCAAATTTCTGCAACGCGCTGGGTTCTCGCATAAAAGTCAACACAACGTGCTGATTGAAAATTTGTTGAATTTTTGGTCAATTTTTGAATGTGTGCCAAAGGTGCATTAATCTATAAGAGTTGAAAATCTGAAAACTGGAAAATAAATATGGAAAAAAAAAAAACGAATTCTCAGCCTCCACAATTTTTAGAGCAACTCCCCAAGTCGATCAATTCTTGACCGCGCCGTCGAAAACAATTTGCACCCCTCAGGAAAGGCAGTGAAAACGTAGAAATTGAAGGAAACCTTAAAGGAATAAATGTTTGAAGTATAGGGATGGCAATGAGCTTGTTCAGCAATTCGTAATTCTTGCATTTTTGGAAACTAGAGAGTGCACAGAGTTCACAGAAATTTTCCCCGATTTTTTTGAGCAATATTAACCCACGAAATACGAGTCCAAAAGTCCGTATTTTGGGCTCCCATTTAAACGCGCGCCGCTTGGCCCATCTCAAAATGGCGCCCATTTTCTCCGTCCGGCGGTGGCCACACTTTCGACCCGGCGTGCCGGCGAGGTACCTCTGCATGCCTCTGCCGTGTGTGGGTCGTATAAACAAACGAAGATTGATAACACAAATGATCCAAACAACTCGAAATCTCTTAATTTCTATTAATTTAAATCCATTTTCGACTTCAACCAAGCATTTGGCAATAATATTCATCGTATTTTACAACCAGGAGCCACGGCCTATCGACTCATTTTAAGGTGCATTCTGAAAACCAGTCTTACAAGTCCAGTGTCCAAACCCAGACTTTCTTCTTTTACTTTTTTTTGACCATTCTCTTTTCATTTTCGCCTCACATCAAATGTTTTGCAGTTTCTTTGTCTTAAGTATGCGGTCCTGAATTCATTCAAGAGTTAGAAGTTCACCATTTATTTAGTAATATAGCCTTTTAACCTCTCAAGCTTTACCGATATGATCTCATGTAGTTCGAGGTTTCTTTGGCCCAAACCAAGTGATTACACATCTGATGTGTGTCTTATGGCTCTTCAAATTCGTAGTTTAGAACTAAATCAGAGACTACAGTTACTTAATCCAGTTCTGCTCTCGTGTTCAATGTTTGTCATAAGTGTTTGTTCGTGTCTGTTCTTTATAAGTGACCGCTGTAGTGCATATACACAGTTATGCTATCGGTACAGGTATTATTTCTTGTTTTCTACAGTCAGGACTTTCTCTTAAGCGCAATAATTTACCAAAGAAATTCACCTAGTTGCGTAAATAATTTGGTGTATAGATATTCTGTTAATGTCTCCTTGCGGTGATGCAAAGTTTCTGAGATCTGTCACAAGTGGATTTTGCATTTAGACGGTCACTCTTGTCTGATAAAATTACTGCTCTAGCAGCTTCAAATTTATACTTTGATCTCTGATTCATCACTAAATGACACTCATGCAGTGTCATTTATCTTTAATCAGTTCAAAGCTATTTCGACAATGAATCATCTAAGGTCCGATCGAAGACGGAATTTTCTGGTGAGTGCTGCGGCTAAACCGACATCACAACTCTACTATCGAAAGCATCAACCAAGACATGATCATTCGTCTGGAAGTGGAAATATTTTGCAACTAATCAGCAGGCCGATTATTGAAGGCTTAGAGCAACCTGACAAGACATCAAATTCCAATATATTGCATGGATATGATAGGGCTATGTCTTTTCATGTCGGGATGACATAGTTTCAATAATCGGGCAGCTGGTAGTTTAACAGGTAAGATTTGTAAAGTCACTTAGGTATCACAAGTTACATTCGCATCTCTTGTGGTACAGTTTTTGTAAGTATGCTTACCTTTGTGGAGATTAATTGATAACAAAACGAGCATATCAATGTCATAGCCTAACTAGAAAACCACGTACGTAGATTTACAAAGTTTCAGACTTTCTGTTTCTCTTCGATTATAAAATCATGCAACGAAATGTTACAAATGTCATCCCCAGATAACCTTAACCATGTTCCTGACTTATTCTTATGGGAGGATGTAATTCCATGTCTTTTCAAAATCCTTCCATCCGTCTGTACCTGAGAAATTCAGTAAACCAGCCGACTTTCGGACTTTTAACAAGAATCGTCGGCAAATTTACCTTTGAAATGATTCTTAGGTGTTTTTGAACAAAGGGATTTTATTAAAATTTTTGTTGGACAGGTTTGATTCACCCTGAATTCTTAAATAGAGAGAAAAAAAAAATATTTTCTTCACTCTAGAAAGACATGAAACTTACCAAGCTGTAGGTAAGTAAGTAGTTTTTAATTACTTCATTCCATGAAATATGATGAGCCTTGTTTCTGCAGGAAACACAACATACTAGCAGGAATCCTCAAATAAATTTTCTGTCTTGTACAATATCTGTTGATACTTAAGTATTTGATGATACCTATGAAGTACAAAATTTCTGAAAAAACCCTGGGAATAGCTGCAGCAGAGTCGTCTCCAAATTTTCTCTCAGGAACAAAACTAAAAATTGTGGAAGTTTCCTATGAATGCTCTCAAGACAAATTTACGTATTATTCATAGATGAAGTGTAGCCTGCTACTTATCATGTTGTATTCCTCTTTAAATATACATGCAGGTGAGTAGATTTTGAAATTTTGAGCGCACAATTTGCTTATGGAAGAAGCGAGCACTACTTACCATGATTTCCACTTACCATTACCACTTCCTGATAAATTTTTATAAGTTGATGCTTTTGAAAGTTGAGTTGTGATGTCGGTTCAGCCGCAGCACTCACCAGAAAATTCCTTCTTCGATCGGACCTTAGATGATTCATTGTCGAAATAGCTTTGAACTGATTAAAGATAAATGACACTGCATGAGTGTCATTTAGTGATGAATCAGAGATCAAAGTATAAATTTGAAGCTGCTAGAGCAGTAATTTTATCAGACAAGAGTGACCGTCTAAATGCAAAATCCACTTGTGACAGATCTCAGAAACTTTGCATCACCGCAAGGAGACATTAACAGAATATCTATACACCAAATTATTTACGCAACTAGGTGAATTTCTTTGGTAAATTATTGCGCTTAAGAGAAAGTCCTGACTGTAGAAAACAAGAAATAATACCTGTACCGATAGCATAACTGTGTATATGCACTACAGCGGTCACTTATAAAGAACAGACACGAACAAACACTTATGACAAACATTGAACACGAGAGCAGAACTGGATTAAGTAACTGTAGTCTCTGATTTAGTTCTAAACTACGAATTTGAAGAGCCATAAGACACACATCAGATGTGTAATCACTTGGTTTGGGCCAAAGAAACCTCGAACTACATGAGATCATATCGGTAAAGCTTGAGAGGTTAAAAGGCTATATTACTAAATAAATGGTGAACTTCTAACTCTTGAATGAATTCAGGACCGCATACTTAAGACAAAGAAACTGCAAAACATTTGATGTGAGGCGAAAATGAAAAGAGAATGGTCAAAAAAAAGTAAAAGAAGAAAGTCTGGGTTTGGACACTGGACTTGTAAGACTGGTTTTCAGAATGCACCTTAAAATGAGTCGATAGGCCGTGGCTCCTGGTTGTAAAATACGATGAATATTATTGCCAAATGCTTGGTTGAAGTCGAAAATGGATTTAAATTAATAGAAATTAAGAGATTTCGAGTTGTTTGGATCATTTGTGTTATCAATCTTCGTTTGTTTATACGACCCACACACGGCAGAGGCATGCAGAGGTACCTCGCCGGCACGCCGGGTCGAAAGTGTGGCCACCGCCGGACGGAGAAAATGGGCGCCATTTTGAGATGGGCCAAGCGGCGCGCGTTTAAATGGGAGCCCAAAATACGGACTTTTGGACTCGTATTTCGTGGGTTAATATTGCTCAAAAAAATCGGGGAAAATTCCTGTGAACTCTGTGCACTCTCTAGTTTCCAAAAATGCAAGAATTACGAATTGCTGAACAAGCTCATTAGGTGCTTATGAAAATGCAGGGATTTTAGATAATAGGATACCAGTCAACGCCCTGTTTTTAGGAGTGGTTACTTATATCCGTGTCTGATTTCTGTGCGTGGGGTTAACGTCAGCGGATCCGGCAACATGGCAACATCGGATTTTGTCCATTTAAACCTATGGAAATGTATCGATTCTTGAAGGGGGCAAGTGCTCCGACAAGAATCGCTTATTCAGCAGAGGTTCAAATGGAGGAAATACGGTGTTGCTAAATTGCTGGATCCGCCGCTGCTGGGGGTTAATCATCGGTGATCGGGAGCAGGCATTTGAGGCGCCTCATGAGGTTATGCTGTACAGCATCGACTCGACGACTCGTAGCTTCAGCATCAATGCCGTATGCCCAGGTAGCGGCCGTTCGGGCATACGGCTCCGAGCCTGATGCGCTCAACCTGCCGGCCGCCGGCTTCGGGCATTGAAGCCCGATGCTGGAGAGCCGACCGAGCCAGCCTCAAGCGCTGATGCTGAGGTTTGATGCTGGCTCAGGGACCAACATGGGCCTCAGCCTCTGAGGCCGGACCGTCGGCTTGCGGCCCGATACGGCCTCAATTTTCGGACCCGCCACCCAGCTGAATTACCGACGGGGCTGTCCCAGAACACCGCGACCCTCGGACTCGGCGATGAATTCGCGGAACACCCCTTTGTTTACGTTTCCCATAGGCGCGGTGGCCCACGCCGGGGCGCTGGCGTCCGACGCGTCTGCTAATTGAAGCCGCTAATTTTGATGCTGGACTCAGCATCAAAACTGATGCAGCATCAGAAAAGGAGCCGGGAGTCGGCTTCACCAGGTGAAGCCGCCTCAACGGCATATGCGCTCCCCCGGCGCACTGATCGAAGCGGCATGAAAGTCCGCGCCGGGCCTCCGCCTCGCGCGCCGATGCGGCTCCGTTTATGATGCTCCCTCAAACCTCAGCTCTAAATCCCTGACGGGAGAACGTCGAAGGAGTTCTTTTCAACGAGGATGTGGGAAATGCCTGCAGGCCACCGAATGAAACTTTTCAGGAGGTTTAGGAGTCTTTGATGTCAGTCGGATTAAAACGCCAGTCATGGCTGTGTTGGGCAAATGAGTATATACAGGGTGATCCAGACCACCCGTCCACTATCTTTTTCTCGAAAACGGCGGAGAATTGAGCATCGGGACCAAAACTATCCTGGGTAAATCGACCCCAAAGAATCGAATGAAAATATTTTCAGTCCCCCAAAATGATCCCTTGGGGGGGGGGGGGGGGTTTGGGGGGGAGCCCCCCCCGTTTCTCGCAATTTTCAAATGGGAAGGGTATGTTATGACTTGGGATTCGGAATCTACGGTAAAAAATAAGAACATTTTGTTCTTAGCACTTTTTCCCTAAACCCCCATTTTTTGGAGTTATGGGGGATTTTTGGGGCAATTTTCAATTCGACGCTGTAAGCGGCCAAATCATCCAAATTTCAAAATCTAAAAATCTCCTGAGAGGAGAGGTCAATACCTTTTTATTGATGTGCCACATGACCCCTGTTGCTCCAAAATTTTGGGAGCCACGACCCCCCAAAAATTCTGGGGCTTTGGAGGGCCATGAGTCAAAAATGTCGAAAGGCAAGGGTATGTTTTGACTTCAGATTTGGATTCTACGCGAAAAGTTACGTAGAATTGATATGGCACATGGCCTGTTTGCTCCAAATTACTGAAGAACCCCATTTCTCCATAAGAAGCCGTGTATTTTTGGACAAAATAAGGGGTAAAAAAAAATTTGAGCAGACAGGCCATGCGCCATATCAATTCTACGTAACTTTTCGCGTAGAATCCAAATCTGAAGTCAAAACATACCCTTGCCTTTCGACATTTTTGACTCATGGCCCTCCAAAGCCCCAAAATTTTTGGGGGGTCGTGGCCCCCAAAATTTTGGAGCAACAGGGGTCATGTGGCACATCAATAAAAAGGTATTGACCTCTCCTCTCAGGAGATTTTTAGATTTTGAAATTTGGATGATTTGGCCGCCTACAGCGTCGAATTGAAAATTGCCCCAAAAATGCCCCATAACTCCAAAAAATGGGGGTTTAGGGAAAAAATGCTAAGAACAAAATGTTCTTATTTTTTACCGTAGATTCCGAATCCAAAGTCAAAACATACCCTTCCCATTTGAAAATTGCGATAAACGGGGGGGCTCTCCCCCAAAACCTCCCCAAGGGGTCATTTTGGGGGACTGAAAATATTTTCATTCGATTCTTTGGGGTCAATTTTCTCAGGATAAATTTGGTCCCGAAGCTCAATTCTCCGCCGTTTTCGAGAAAAAGATAGTGGACGGGTGGTCTGGATCACCCTGTATATATAAGAGCTCGAGATGTGTAGGAATATGCGAGACCAAAATGGTGGAAAAAAGTCCTACAGTAAGAAAGGAACTCTCATGGGAGAGTCTGGTCTCGAGTAAGGAGTCGAAGTCATGCAAACAGCATGGCCAAGGCATGCAAATACTAAAATAGGCTAAAACCTCCCCTCTAACCGTTTCTTTTTTTACTCACAGTTCGAAAGGAATGTCTCAGTTTTAACCGTAGCTCCTTTGCCATAGTGGATAATTCCTGAAAACGAAAATAACCATTCGAGCTGTAGCTGTGATGAAGATGGATTTTTCCGTGCTAAGATTTTTTAATTGATTTATAATTAAGTTCTTGAAGGTGCGAAATTTAGGCCTTATTAATAATCTTCCTTTTTTAGCCCCTTTCTCTAGCCTCTCTTCTTGGAATGACCCTTTTAGTTTACATCGTGATTGCGGAAGGCTTAAGGAAGCCCTAAATATAGCATCATTCAAAGGGCAATTTTCGCTAAATTTGAGTAGAACACAGCAGTATAACTGTAAAAATGGATGCGCAAAGGGATAACAATGATTTACCTCTGCAAAAGTACTTAACACAGACGGAAAAGTTTTGTGATTTTCACAAACCTCGAAGTAGGTGCGGGCCTACCTCAAAAACGAAACTAGCATTCTACTTCATTTCATAGATTAAATTTTACTAATTTTTAGTGGTAAATCATTGTAATCCCTTCCTGCCTCCATTCGAGGTCGGCGCAAATTTGCCATTTGAATGCGGGTTGCATTCTCAGCCTCTGAAAATAAATTTCATATTTTTATACTAGGGCCCACGAACGATGATCCCTGAGCCGCGGGTATTTCTTGCAAACACTGGCAACAGCGACACCCCGGCCCAAACCGAGTCTCGAGTTCGGGGACAATGCCGAGCCGAGCCACAATCGAACCCTAATTACTTACGCGTAATTTACAATTTCACCCTCCCGCTAGAAAAAACCAAAATTTGTTGAAAGTCGTGTAACATTTTTTTAGCAAGTGTTTCGTTACTCTCCTTTAAAACACGAGTAAAAAGAGGCCTCGTTTATAAAAATCGGTCAAATAGCAGCAAAGTTACAGTTCGAGATACGACGTTATAAATAAAAATTGGACTTCGCTTCAAAAAGGAAAAAGAAGGAAAAATAAAATTTGTATATAACAATTATATATGATTTAGCTCAGAATTTTACGAGCAATCCAACCATGTAATGGACGAAGAGATTGGGGCAAAATTACAAGAAATTGGTCTTTTACGAAAGGGCTTCCTATGGAGAATTTTGACCTGAAGATAGGGGCAGAATAGCAGCAGTTCGCATACAATAGCTTTTCGCGTTCACAATACCCGGTCTCGTCGATGTGCGTGCTCGACCCTGCAGCATTGTCATTTACATGGCCCACGCGTTTATTCGCCCGATTTTTCAGGGATCATCGTTCGTGGGCCCTAGTATAAAATATTTCACTAAAGTTTCAATTCTTTCAAAACGTGTTGTTTCATTTTACAACCGCGGTCTCCCGCAAAGTCGACACGTTGGCGCTTGTGCTACTCCACCCGGAAGGGACCGACCCATGTTCCGTAGCGCACACATGCACCGACTTACGCTTTTTCACTCGCGGATACACCCTCACACCAGGTCAACGCGGGAGTGTTCCTCGAAAATCGGAAAGACAATATTATGAGGATTAGTTTCAGCTTTAATGTAAACACACTCGACTCGGGAATCGTTTACTTCAGAAGTAGGTGAACACAAGCGTAACCATCAAACCGGGCCCTTTGTTGGGGGGCGGGGGTGGGGAGGGGCGATAATTCACGGGGCGATTTCGCGCGTGCGCTTTAGCGGCTCGTGCTTAACGAGGGAGCTTTACAAGTCACGGGAACGGTGCTTAAACAAACAAGACAGGCGGTATCCGCTGCGAGTGACACAGTCACTATTATTCGAGTAGCGGCTGCTCCGTTCCGTTCGGGGCTGGCCCGCCGCGCTGCCGGCGATGCGATCCAGACTGGTCCGCGCGAACATTGACCGCTTCTCCCGGGCCCCGAAACCCACCCCGGGTCTGCGAATGGACCGAATCCAAGTGGAAGACATGGAACTCGCCACTGGAAAAAATATGGTGGATTCTACTGTATTTTGACACGGTGCTCCAAGTATGGTAATATTAACACCTCACTCTATGTAGCATTTACCATATTATAGTATGTATCACCCGAGTTCTGATCAGTGTTCGAAACTCACCTTTGAGTTTTAGGAGCCAAGTGGCGCATCAAGCCCGATTTTTAGGCGCCATTGAAGATTTTTTAGGGGCCAAATTAACTTTGTTCCTATATATTACGGCGCATTTAGTGGAAAGTTAGATGCAAGATGTTTTCATAACAGAACTAGTGAGTAGCTGTAACTTGGGGAAGACAAAAGCACAAAGGATGAAATCGTGAAGAATAGAAAAAGCTTTCACTTGTAGTGCTGAAAATTTCGAATGATCACCTGATATGAAAATTCAGATCTTTAGGGGGCAATTTTTAGGGGCCACGTTGGCGCAAAGCCCTTATTTTTTGGGCGCCATGGCCGATTTTTTAGGCGCATTTTGCGTGTTGGCGCCTGTGAGTTTCGAACACTGGTTCTGATGAATACTACTATAATTCTGGTTTTTTTCACTAAATAATATCCCTATAAAAAAAATTAAGTAGACATATTGTAGATGTTACCATACTTGTTTCAGCGTGTTGTAGATAGACCAGAGATGCAAAACTAAATTTCGCAGAATGAACTCCCAGTTTTCTTGCTATTTTCAAGGATTGCGTGATGCGTATGCAACCTGAAGCAGTTAACCGAGAAACCGTTAAGACTCTTTCGAAAGAGGGGTGTCGCTAAGAGTTGATTTTGGGCCCAACCTGAATTTCTTCAATCTTACCATTTTTTGCTGATAGTCCAGGAGCTAGACGATATTTAGTGAAAAACCCGTGACACAAATTTTGACTCTTTAAGACTATACACTGACGCGGCAAATGGTTGTCTGCTACGTTATAGTACACGCTACAACGTGGCAGACTACCATTTTCCGTGTCGGTGCATGTAAGGCTATCGATTTAAGAGGTCAAAGTGTGTGTCACGAGTTTGTCGCTAAATACCGTTAGGCTCTCGGACGATTATTGAAAGTCGATATTTCATGGAATGCATCATGATTTTGTTAATTTCGGTCTTTTTGGGGGGTCTAACACTGGCCTATGTTCATGGATCTGACTCTGAAGGCCAATTTATTTTAAAGGAATTTGTGAGTTTTGCGGATTAGCTGTCGAATTCCGAAAATCCGCAATTTCTTAGCTTAAATTCGCCTCCAGGCCCATGTTTAAGCTCGTATTGAATCTTCAAAGAGACTGGAAATGACCAACTTGGACCGCGTTCAGCAGAAAGGAGGAACCAAGCTGCATCAGCGATTGCGAAATTTAACTGGACAATTGAATTTTTTACAGAAGAATGTTTCTGCCGATTCCTTTAAAAATTTGAAGGAGTGTGCTTCGCCTTATGTAGAAAAACAACAGCGATTGCGAAATTTAACTGGAAAATTGACTTTTTTACAGAAGAACGTTTCTGCCGATTCCTTTAAAAATTTGAAGGAGTGTGCTTCGTACTATATGTAGAAATTTCACTGAAGTTTGCGCAAAAATCCTTCCGACCGTTTTCATGTAAAAAATCAATTGCCCAATTAAATTAGGCAATAGCTGATGCGGCTTGGTGATTTCTGCGTAAGGCGGTCCAATTAAGATGCATTTCGTAGAAACAGTCGGAGACTGTAACTTGGCTTAAAAGGGGAGAGGGGTTGGGGGAGAAGGAAGTAGATATAGGATGACAAGGAGATTATTCTTTTTTTTCTTTTTCTTTTTTTTTGAAAGTTCTTTATGAAAACGGGACACATCTCGTGCGAAGTTGGAAGACTAGCAGGCGTCGAAGAACTAAAGGCATAAAGAAAGTCATGTGTTAAATGGGAGCTAATTACGTAATTTCGATGATGAATTATCAAGATCCAAGGGAGAAAGGAAAGGAGGGAGCCCTCCCACCTCCAACACCTCGATAACCCGAAGAGGGTTAATCGGGACAAGTTACTCGCGGAGCCGCGAGAAGCGCCTCGAGCGGTGATTTATAACAGAGCCAAACCACCCCCGAACCAGGCAAACCACCCCCGATCTATCGGAAACAATAAGATATTATTAGTTATTTTAAGCATGACTGTGTGCTCCGCTAAAATTCAAACGACGCTTTTCCCCATTGAGCGATCTCCGTGAACTTTTCGGTTTCCTCAAAAGTTTAAAGTTCCACGCTCGAAACTTTATTTCCGACTCAACATGAATGTTTCCAGCTTTTGTTATTTCCCGGCAAAACTCAAAATGCCATCAGCGTGGTTGTCGATTGTCCCAAGTTCCCCCGAGCGTCGCCGCATTTTATCGCGCTTCTCGACAAAGTTAAGCAGAAACGCACCAAGTCCCATTTTGGAAAAAAAGGACTTTGGAGTAATTTTGAATTCAACCAATTGCAGATTTTCTCCCTTTAAAAATTCCAAGTCCAGAACTAATATTTTGAACTTGAAATTGTCGTTAAAATTCGTCCTTAACATTGAGTTTTATGGAGTAATAAAACGTCAAACCTCTGTTTCTCGGTTCAAACTCTATTCGACTTGGGACGTTTCTGCCGAACTCGCTTGAGATGTCGCAGGTGGCGAACTCTAGTGACTCTGGCAATCTTGACAACAGACTCAGACGTTCGAAGTTGGAAAGAATATTTTTCCTTGCTCTTTTTGCTCTCTCGCGATGTCCCTCTTCACTGTTTTAATATTTTCATTATGTTCGGTTGGTTTGGATTTGAAGAAAATTAGGAGCTATTCCAAGAAACTGATGAAGTCTCTCGACTCTCAAACGACAAGGAGATCTCGAATCTTTAGACATGCCGGAATATTTTCTTTGTATACTCTTTTTTCCTCAGAAAAACAATGAAATGAACAAACATGCAAAGTCACAAAGCGATGACCGCTTTTATTCTAGGAAGAATTATTCTAGGTATTCTTCGTAGCTCCCTCTCTATTTTCGTTCTATTAATAGTTCATCTAAAGTGCTGAAAACTCGAGCTTTTAATATTTTTTTTATGTGGTTTAAGTGGTGGGTTTACATACAATCAAACCATACATTGCGAGGCACGGAACATTTTTTTTTCCCCCTAAATCACGTCGTATTGTTTCAACCCTCTTTAAAATTAAAAGTATTTCCTCCAAATATAACACTCGACTCGGAAGAGAAACATCGATATATATGTATTTGCAAAATTTTGTGACCATGAGGTAATTCTTATTTATAATACATATTCAAAATTTCAAACTTCAAACTTCTCGAGTCTTTTTTTTTTTTTTTTTTTTTTTTTTTTTTTTTTTTGTTTTGTTTTGTTTAAGCTTAATGATTATAAATAATATGTTTATATTTGACTAAAAAAATTGCGGAGGCTTAGAACAATTTGCATCCTTGTAGAAGTGCGTGCTCTCCAGTAACACCATGAAAGTGCTATACTCGTGCTAAAGTATACCAATGTCTTCTTTAAAAATCCCAATTCGATGTGATAAACTCTCCAGTTCTCTAACTCTCTAACTTCTCTAATTTAATAACGTATACCTAGTCTCAAAACCACTTGCGTTAATAATCATCAAATAATTCGAAAGAGATGCAGGAACAGAGCACACAAACCAGAAAACTAACTCGAACAATTCACCCCGAACAAACAAAACAAAAAGCTGTCCGAAACTTTATATTCGCCATCGACTTGGTGACTTGCCGCAATAAGAGGTTTTGGATACTTGCGGACTACATTTTGAAATTAAGGTGATTCGATGGACGCCATATTTTGTGTCAGAACGGCATGCGATATATCGCATCAATTGGTTCCATTTTTCAGCTACTCGTCATTTTTCTCCAATTGTGAGATCGCAATTTTATTGTCAGGAGACTAAAGCACTCACCAATTTTAACAAAGAAATTCAACGTAATAAAGGCGTGGTTTTTTTTTGAGAGAGAAAACATCGCATTCGACACTGATATCGAAACTGCACTCGAATCCGATATTTTCTCTCTAAAAAAACACGCCTTTATTCCGTGGAATTTCTTTGCTAAAATTGGTAAGGGAGTGCTTTAGTCTCCTGACAACAGAATTGCGATCTCAAAATTGGAGAAAAATGACGAGTAGCTGAAAAAATAAAACTAATTGATGCGATATATCGCATGCCGTTCTGACACAAAATATGGCGTCCATCGAATCACCTACGAATATTTCAGACTCGTCCATAAAACCTCCTATCTGCTTAGGGAATCTAATAGCATCTATTTTGCTTCTAAAATGAGTGGGGATTAGTAGTTCTTCAGAAATAAAGCACGAGAAAGTTCAACTTGAGCGTGCAACATTGCAAAGCGTGGGTATGTAGAGCGAGAGCTTTCATGAAACGGAACTAATTGGAAGAGCGGTCGATTACATTAAAATAACGATTATGAGAATGTTGAAACATACGCCCAAAATCGGGATCAATTTAATTACGACCGAAAGTGTAACTAAGTCAAACTTTTCCCCGCGGGAAAAGCGTGCTTATCGCGATTCGAGCGGGAACCGGAACTTATTGTCCCCATAGCTTTTGTTCAGGTTGTAACAACCCGTATTTCGATTCCAGTGCTTCGAAAATCTTGGCTATTAAATTCACATTTTTCTGTTTTCACAAGTCGAGCAAGCGCTTTGAAAAGTAATCATGAACGACTTTTATAGTAGGCTAGTGTTTGAAGTACACCTATAGCTCACGTATAATTCTCCTTCCTAATTTTTCACTCCCTTGACTTTAGGGCGAATCTTACTTTCCAATTGAGCCCTGTTTGCATATAAATCCATACTTTTTGAGCTTATACAGAAATCAAAATCTGTCCTTCCTTTTGAAGAGCGACGAATTGAGGAGTTCTTGTGAATAACCACACACAGACTATATGGATTGCATTTTGCAAAAAGGAACCACTAGCGTTGCAATGATGCTAAGATTGTGCAACTTCATCTTTTGCAATAAAGTTGCGGAAATCGTGAAAAACCATGAAATTTAGATGGTAATTTTTGTCTTAAATTTAAAGTTTTTAGCGAGTAAAATAGAAACTATAAATGGATAATCGGAGGTTTTCCTCCAAGACAAAAGAAGTTGCACAATCCTAGCAACATTGCAATGCTACTGGTTCCTTCTTGCAAAATGCAATCCATATACTGCTCCTAAGATTGTTCATATCTTTCTTCAGGTGTTCATTGAATCATCAAAAACACATGCGTGCTTATTTTTTCACGGTTTTACGTAATAATTAACGACTTATATCGGGCTAGTGTAGGCAGTGTTTGAATCACATCAAGTAGCTCACGTAATTCCCATTCGCAAACAGCTACTTTTCTAACGTAAAGGCGTATCTTTATCTCCACCTGAGCTCTGTTTTACAAATAAATCCATGCTTTTTGGGGTTCCTAAAGAAATCAAAATATGAATTATGGAATTTTTTGGAATAAATTCACATAGAATTAACACTTCTTCTAAGATTTTCTATATCTTTGTCCAGGTTTTCTGCGAATCAAATACTCATACATGCTTATTTTTTCACGGTTTTTGTAAAATTACCTGATTATTTGTTGTAAAAATCACGACTATAACTCCTGGTTCGCTCCTCAAGAACTATTCATTAGAATGTTCAATATTGACAGCATTTGCATGTCCATTCAAAAAGGTATGCTCCGTTCGTGCATAAAAATTTGGCCACAAAGCCATGACTGATGCCATGTTTGAGGATGAACCAGTACACAGTAAGAAAAAGTAACCAAAATCTTGTCTTAATACGTGAAGTAAAACACGAGGTAACACAAGCTGTCGGTGGTTGATTTTTCTGGTGTTAGTTTTCCCTGTGTCAAAACGACGAAATCTATGGGTAGAGGTGACCAAATTTTCGTGTAGAAAATCTGCGATCTCTTTAAAAATTTGTCGGCAGCCCGGAGCCTGATCGAACTTGGATCACATCGGTGGTAATCCAATCCACTATATCGCCTCTCGCGACTTCTGAGTATGGGGAGGAACGCAAGTTCAGCAGGACACTTTCTTCATGCCCCGATGTCTCGGAGTAACCTATGATTTGGTTTGATTTTACACAAAATTGTGTTGAGCAACTAAGTCTTTTGGTTTTAGTCCAAGTCTTTGATCCAAGTCTTGATCCGACACGAAAAAAGTAACACAGACTAATACCAAATACAGGAATTTATAACAATAGAAAAAACAACTTAATCGGCCCGAAACATTAACAGAGTAACAACTTAAATCGTGACTAAGGCCGCAAATAATACAAAGAAACATAACATTTTATTCTTATTTTATTTTATGTTTCTTTGTATTATTTCCGGCCTTAGTCCCGTTTTAAGTTGTTTCTATGAAATTTATAACTGTGTAGCCTCCTAAGCGCATCGAGAAGACGCGGATTTAACAGTTTTTTTGTAACATTGAATCTAATTTTCCTCAGTGAAAATTAGACTTGAAGCCCGCAAAACTACGGGCCACGGTCCAAATACCTGAAAGATAATCGCGCAAGTTTAAAAATTAATCGGAATGAATTAATTTGTCGACCGCGGAAGTTCGTCGCATCGAACGGAGGCAAACGGCATCGTTTATTAGATTTAGCGTCTACCTGTAGTCGCAGCCCGACCTCGGCCGGCAGCTACGTAAACGGAAATTGAATCACAGAAAGGGTGACTTGATTTTTTTCCTTTTCTATTATTTTAATAATTTCAAATAGAGTGAAAGTCGAAGATTTAAAGAGCTGAGAGAGAAAGCTCATGCAAATTCATCCGATTAAACGGTATCAGATGGCCGAGAAATGGCGGTGAATTCTGCGCAGAGACTCTGATTACTTTTATTTCTGACGCTTATTATTCTATATGCATTAGGATTTCACCTCCAAGCCCCGGGAGGAAAATTTAGCGCAAATTGATTTTGTTCCGATTTTATCGCCTCTCTGAGTCTACCGCCTCTCTTAAGCCTAGCACCTGTGAAATTAAAAATAGCATGCATGGTTTTCAAATTATGATATTCACTTGAATCAGAAATGTATCTGAAGACTAGAATAGTTTTTAAATGTGTACAATTGATGAAAAAAATTCCAAAATTAATTGTTTTAAATTAGATAATACAACGATCATAATTAGTTTATTATATTCCGGCCTTGAATAATGAAAAAAAAGAGGGGAAAAACAGATTGAGCGACCCCAGTATGCCGTCATTCTATTGCGATCAGGTAGTCTATTGCGATCCTTACAATGTTTTTTCAAAGCGGAACGGATTAAAGCTTAGCAAGGATGAAATTTATCTTCTGTAGTTTTTTATATCTTTTTGGAGAAAGGTAGCAAATAATTTATATATTCTCATAATATTATAAATTTATTTGAATATCATGGACAAAATTGACGGCATTACCGCTAAAGGCTCCTATTTTTCCGTCTCAAGGCATGAAGAATCTAATGACATATGTGCTGCCTGTATAACAAGCAACAAAAGATAGTTTTATATTGCGTTGTGCATTGTGCATTCAATTTTCACCTTGAATAAACAAGCGACATTGGACGGTCATGGGTGTCTCTTCTATGTACTTTACTATTATCCCGTTTTAGTAAACCTCACTTTTTTTTGACGATCTATGCACTGAACCATCTAAACAATACCCCACTACTGCATGCGCTTTTTGACGGGAGCCGGAAAAACGTGTCTAAACTGACGGAAGCAACTATTACTGCTTCCAAGCCGCTAAAATTGCCTAATCAAGAAATTGAAGGCAAACTGTTTCGAATGAGCCTGGAACCTAAAACGTAGTCTGTGGTTTTATCAATACTTCGGAAATGTGGTGGTTGACGTATGCAACGTAACGGAACGTTGAAGTCCTATCCTGTTATTTTCTAAGGTTTTGTGCGTTAAAAAAAAACGTATTACAAAACAAGCAGATTGCGCGTTAAGGAGCAGGAGACTTCAAACTTATTTTATGTGCTCATCGTGGCTATATCTCTCGCGAGCAGCAGACCTATTTTCCTCGATCTCAACGACAGAAACACGCGGTTTCCGTTAAAATACTCGACTTCATCGCGAGAGAAAGAGGGCGAAAGAAGAGAGAACAAGTAGATATTAAATATGGCTTATGAAAGCTTGTGGATTAAAGATGAATGGGTAAATTTGCGTGTTTTTAAATAGCTTCAACTTTACTCGTGCCGTTGAACTCGCGCAAAGTGGAGGTAAAAATTTCATTTGATGTCACTTTCATCGCGCGAGAAAATCATACCTCGGAAGCACCGAGAAGCTTATCCCATCGAAAGGATTTGATCCAATTTAAAGCTATACCAGTGACTGAAACTTGGCTGGCTGGAAGATTATTTTAAGTTGTTCTGCGTCAGAGTGTACTTTATTTTTATCCTGTTTCAGCGAAAATAGGTATAAGGTGTCTGTGCAAACGACTAATTATCCGGTTAAGAATCTTAATGAAGTCACTTCACTCTGTTTGAGGGTCAGGTTTCTAATTTATTTTTATGATTTCAATCCCCGCCGCTTACTTGGTTTATTTTACTTGAAAAGTAAAGGTAATCGCATAATCTTTTTTATTGGATTCCAAAAATCACTTTTGGCCACTTATGCTAAATTTCTCCTTGCTTGTTTATCGTCTCTACTGAAAAATAAAGTGAGTAGTATGAAATAATGAAAAAGAACAATAATTATATGCAGTTCATAAAACGCACATAACGCCTTTCTTACAGTGTCATACTGACGTGTGAATTGAGTACATTTGAGAAGTAAACTGATCCATGACCAGCAAGTTCTATTCATAATGCGTATTTCCACCATGAATGAATATAAATAATTTTTCTTAAAAAGGGGGGGGGGACGGATTTTAACTGCAAGGGACCGTCCCTGAATCACGTAACGCTCTATGAGGAATAGAGGGGGTCGAGGAGCGAACGTTGCGCCATTTTTGTTTTTACGTTTTAAAGGCTTGAGGCCTATACGTCACAAAAGCGCTACAAGGCGGGGGGAGGGGTAGGGAGGGGTAGGGAGGGGTCAAGAAATGCCGAAAAAGTGCGTTAGGTAATTTAGGGACGGTCCCTGATTTTTTTCCCCGAAGTAAAGATGAGCAAAGATGTAGAGGAAGACGTAACAGAAGCTTTGACACTAACTTAGGAAGCGCGCGCGAGTAGCAGGACGGAATTTTCGTCGCTCCCATGGCGCAAGGGCGTATCCCTTTTTCAGCATGAGCCCTGGGAGGCATACATTCATACGAAGAGCAGGGCTCAAGTGGAAATCGAGGTACGCCCTTACGTTCGAGGAGGGACGTTTTGCGAGACGCTCTAAAACCCAGAGGGAGTGTAAAGTGCTTCTACGTGCCGCATGCCACCTCACTCCATTCGGAGCAGAAAGTATTTAATTAAAAGTTGATCGCTAAGTTACGAGGATGTTTATCTGTATCAAAACTTTAACTAATGCTCCTCAGTTAATCTTACCATGGGCAAACTAATGAACTTACGACTGACGGTAACTCTTTTCATTTTTCCCGTTTGCGACCCGATCGCAGCTCCATCTCTTCGATCTCTGCGAATCTCGGCTCTGTACATCTTTGAAAACGCTCGGTTTTCCGTTGATAACGGATCTCTGATTGATGTAATCTCAAGTTACGGATTTATCGAGGACGGGTCGGTTTGGCGCACGAGCCGTGAATTTAGTGTTCGTTCGTTGTATCTTCGACAAAATTTCACGTGCAGGATTCCTCGGTTCATCTGGACTACAGTTTGCGATAATAAGGTGCTTCTATTCTTGTCCGTTCATAAATGAATCGGTTGTTTTCAAAAGGGAACAAGTCAATTTTTGCATGTGAGCCGTGGCTTGCATAAAAGGACATGCTAACTAAGACTCATTACGGAATGGACCTGTTCCCTTTTGAAAGCAACTGATTCAAATGCACATATCTACATAGCAGAACTAGTGGTACAAACGTCGTTTCTAAAATAATCCGGAAACAGTAGCTCTGTATTGCAATTGAATCAGTGAGAACGAAAACACACCAACTCGGAAAAATGAAAGTAATCCAGACACACACAAAACTGCGTAGTAGATGAAGAAATTAGTCTGAGGAAAAGATGTTTGGTGCCAAAAGACAGGCACTTGCGGACTTTTTAAAGGTCCAAGTTGGAACAGATGCGCTAACTTCAATGACCTTTATACAAATTGACCGTCTTCAATGAAAGTTGCGCATTTTCGAGTTATTGAGTGGTGTGTTTTCGATCTCACTGATCCAATTAACATGAAGTCCAACTCATCGAAAATGACCTCCGATCTAGATGTCCGAAAATCAATTAATACTTATAAAAGGTTTTATCACCTAAATGTAAAATTGTAGGGGGCTTCCTTCGGTAAGGAGCTGTTGAAGAAACGACCATAAAACGATAATACGTCCTTTCAATCTCCTTAAATCATTAAATTTTCTTCAAATATCCATATGCTGTGGTGGATAAATTATGATACTGTTTCTTTCTCTCCTCGATAGATTTTGCCACCGGGTCGTTTGTTAAGGTTCCGAAACTGCGCCAAAGCAACACCAGAGCCAGGTTTCCTTGCGGAGAGCGTAGTGTTAAGGTCCTTGTTTCGCTCGGGTGCTACAAACTATCGACTCTTCCTATCAGGATCGCACAACACGGATTCTGCCGTGTTTCGAAGAGAGCCGTAGGTGCATTCCTGTATGAGCCACGATTAACACATACTTTTATGTGTCTCGAGGCTCATCCTAGGCTGCACTTACGGTTCTCTTCCGTACATGGGAGGATTGCACCCAGCGTCGCGTCGCCGTCGTCGCATCGTGCATTTGACGCCTTTTGATTTGTATCTTTTATTAGTTTTCATCGATCCAAGGGGTAAGTAAGGAAAATATTTCATCCTCACTGCTCTATGGTCGCGGAGCTACCGTCCTTTATTTCGTCCCGGTGTCGCCTTACGATGCTGCTTTTCCGATTTCCTACTCTGTGAACGCGCATCGGTCAGATCTGGCATAATGCGTCGGTCTCCTTACGAAAGAGCGTAACTTCATTTCAATGTTGCCAAAAGTTTAACGGGAGAATCTTAGGAATTTGTAGCAGGGAATTCTACCGGGTGTTTTTATCAAAAAATGAACGTAAACGACGCTCTATATGAATTATTTGTTTAACTTAAACTTTTTTGAAAACCGATTATATAGCACTTAATTTCTTATTATTCTGTACGCACAATGACCATTTCGAGCGGGCAGGCCGCCCATCTTCAGGTGACTGAACTGCCGATAAAATTTCAAAAAGTGTGTAAAATGCAACAACATAGTGACGCTCAATGTTTTAAATGGGGCGTTAGAGATCACTTATTTTGAAAACGGCATAAGTGACACGATTGCTTTGAAACGACAGAAATTATTCCTTTATTTTTGCGTGAATAAGTGTATGTACAATAAACGTCCACTGTAAAATAGCGTAAGTGATATTACAACTCATGAGGAGTTTTCCAGTTACGGATTCATGTTTCTCAAAAGGATCTAAGACCTTAGGACCTACGGAATACGAACCTTATATTTCTTAAAATATTTTTTGCGTTGAGTTACAGTTATAATTAATTAACCCATCCCCATGAATTAATCTTGAGTTACAACTTAAAATCTATAAATCAAACCAATTATGTCGTCTTTATGCCAAACTATCACTTCAATTGTTATAGAACCCACCTGCTGTTGTCTTTCCTTAATGTGCACAAAGATTATATTTGCGTATTAGTGTAATTAAAGCCTGCATTTGTATTGCACTTTTCTTACTGCACGCAAGCAACGTAGAGATGCTCAACAGCCGTTGCAAAAAAGTCACTGAACTTTCACGCTGAAAACCCTCCCTTGAAGCCCCGGTTCTACAAAGCGATTTCAAAGAATATTTTAATGGCAGCCTTAGGTTAAAATGTACGTTCACTCAACTCGAGGCATCGTGCCTTTCCCGTGAGAATGGAGCTTATAATTAAAGCTATTTTTCTTTTTTCCCCATGGTTCCGAATACTCGGTTACAGATTCAAACTTATGAAAAACCCCTGCGGTGTGAAGTACTTTTCAGTTTAACTTTCGACTTATTCTATCGAAAACTTTTCAACGCGAGTGGCACACATCCACAACTTCGCTTCAATCCAAAATAAGATTTCACATTCAACATAGGATGATCCCCATCTAACCTCTTCCCAAGAGCTTTGCGTCGATGCAATATTCGGGCACAACACGGCTCGAGGCTGAAAAGTGCGTCTAGCAGTGCTGCCAATCTGACTGGGTCGAATATTTCAGGAGTCGGAACCTTTTTGCTCCGATTTTTTTTTCTTTTTTCCCCCAGAATTTCCGGGGGGAAAAGAAGAAAAGCACCCATGTAATGTCATGTAAAAGAGAGAATTATGAATATTTTGGAAGTAAATTTTGGAATTAACTGTGAATGTCAAAAATTCACATTGTCAATGTCCATTCTAACAATTATTGATCAGGAACATTTTATGTTAAGAGCGAGGGATTTTGGGAAAAGGCAGGAAACTGAAAGGAGGCTAGGGCATGGGTTTGAAAGTATAATTCTAAACAAGGGATGCAGAATTATAGACTGAATGGAAGACTCGACCCGACATCGTGTGAAGTAACTGCAAAATCGCCCAAATCAGCATGAAAAAGCGTGAACTACGAAAATCTCGCAAAGTACCAAAAAGATCTCTGGGAATCTCAAAGATGCAAGTTGATTAATATATGTATTATGATCAGCCAAGGGGTGACGTTTTTTTTATTTCCGCTATAGAGGGAATATCATGCATACAGTATCATGTCCCTAATGGATTTATGAGAGATTTTCCCTCTATAATCATAGTAAAATGACGCCACCTTGCCTGATTATAATATGATCGACCAACATGTTTTTACTGACTGGCGCGTCTCACGGCTTTGTTCTTGGTCATCTTAAAGAATTCGGAAGTCCGTGGTTCGAATCTCGGTAGTACCGTCAAATTTTCACAGAACTGACGAGTGGATCAGATTCTACTCGGCCTTAATCCTTGGAAATTTGAAAATTCTGAAGCACGAATGTCCCTTTCGCACTGATGTCTATGGAAAATAAATCTACTCTATAGATACCTCACTGGAAAAAAAACACATTGGATCTACCAGACTCTTAAAAACACTCTCTGGCCGAGAAATTAAAGAATTAGTGCCACCTTGACAGTTCTATTTTGTTGTATGATACGGGCTTTCGGACACACCGGCGGAATTCATCACTGGAAAAAAAAACACATCGGATCTCGAGTCCAGACTCTTGAAAACATCGACAAGAAAAAATACTCTTGATTCAATTAGATTTAAGCTTAAATCAAGAACCAAGCCTCTTAATTTGAGTGGATTTCTTTTTGATTTAAGCTTAAATCTGATTGAATCAAGAGTCCTTTTTCTTGTCAATGTTTTCAAGAGTCTGAATTCTAGATCCAATGTGTTTTTTTTCTGTGCTGTAGGTTCCTAACCGAGCAAAAAACCAATAAGCCGGAAGAAGAAGAAAAAAATTCGGAAATTGTAGCGAAAAATCGGAAAGTTTGGAAATTCGGAATTCATCCTGGGAAATGGCAGCATTGGTGTCTGGATAGAGGGGTCGAGGGAACGGGGGGCAAAAGTAACATTTTTGAAGGCAAAGTCATCCTTGCTCTTGGCTCTTGACAAAGGCTGGATCCAAGGGTTAGTCGGGGTTTCGTCCGAAGATCTGAAATTTCGTAACGTTGATAACACGCTTTTGCGGCGCGTGAAGGCGCTCGGGAATAAAAGCTTTTCACAAAATGAGGGCGGGAGGGGGGGTCGGGCTCAAATCGAGCACTAAAAGCGTGTTTTCGCGACTGGATCGCATCCAAATTCGATCGGGCCCTTGCACGCTCGCCAGGCTAAGCGCGGAAAATTTTAGTTAGCTGGAGCCGAGTTTGTGCGGCTCTTAATATTTTCGAGGGCGCCCGACGTGCAGTATATTATAATCTCACTTCCGAGACAAATAAATATATTTGAGGGAGTGTATGAAGTAAAGTCGTCCAACTTTGCATTGGAAACCCGGTTTTCTTCTTTCAGTGACGGGATTTTTCCTATTCGGACAAATTAAACCGAAATCATTGTAACTGCATTTCGCGTTGCCTAGTTTTCTCTCGAGTTTTTTCTGGACCACATTCTGCAATAAGGAGCTACAATGGAGATGTTGCAAGTGTGAGGAATTTGCGATTCGACTGTTGATTCATTTGTAAAAGTTCGCGAGAAACACGGTGGTCCTACTGGTTTTTTCTGAAATCAACTCCTAAGCTCAAAAAAAGCTCTCAAAGTGAGGCCAAAATGGAGGGGATATCCCACCCTACGCTGAGAGTCCATCTCTACATCAAGACAAACTCTCCATGCAAAGATAGGGAGCAAATACATCAGCAGGGTTGCCGTGTTTTCAGTTTTGGAGTCCCCAAATAAAGTGGCAGCCCTGCTAATGTATTTGCTCCCTATCTTCGCATGGAGAGTTTGTTCTGATGTAGAGGTGGACTCTCAGGATAGCGTGGGATATTCCCTCCATTTTGGCCTCATTTTGAGAGCTTTTTTTGAGCTTGGGAGTTGATGTCAGAGAAAACTAGTGACGCCATCGTGTTTCTCGCGAACTTTTACACAAGAATCAACAGTCAAATCGCAAATTCCTCACACATGCAACATCGCCATTCCTGGCTTATTTCAGAAGTAACTGATATGTCTTTACTGCCGTAATAGCGGAGAGAACCGTAAGTGCATCTCTGTATGATGAGTCATGGTTAGCACATGCATGCTCTCATGCGTCACGAAGTTTATCCCGGACTGCACTTACGGCTCTCCTCCCTAACATGGCAAATTGGTTCTTAATTACAAAATGACATGTTTCAATGTGGATTTTACAATAACAAATGCTTATTTGGTGGTTAAATTAGATTTTCTTAATTGTAAAATGTACGTTTGAAACATGTCTGACATATTTGATAACAATTTAAACCAGCAATCCTTTTTTTTTCGTGTCTGGTGAGACGAAAATTAAGTTCGGAAATTAACGCTATTCTTTGCTTTCTGTTCTTAGTCTTTCAGAATGCAGGAAAGTAATTCCCGAGCAATATCGACAACTTTCTCGTAATCTCTTTATATTTTCCATGATACTTCAAACATTACCGTAAAGCTAGTTTCGTTATCTCGGATTGATACTGCTCGTCCATTAAGTGGACGTATTTCTATCAAACAGAACTTTGCATTGAAAAAAAAAAACAAATTGGACCTAGAGTCCAGACTCTTAAAAACATCGACAAGAAGAAGTACTCATGATTCAATCAGAATCTAGCTTAAATCAAGAACCAAGCCCTTAATTTAAGCGGATTTCGTTCTCATTCAAGCAAAAATCCGATTGAACCAGGAGTATTTTCTCTTGTCAATGTTTTCAAGAGTCTGGACTTCAGATCCAATGTGTTTTTTTTCCAGTGTGTGCGAGTGGAAAATATGGGGCGTGCTTGTTAGTTCTCGGGTTTTAAGTGAATGGGAATTATAAGGCGCCAGAGACGTCAGAGGTGACGATGGGAGCGATCCGAGGAGCTGTGCGGTCTTAACTCATGAGCCGTGTTCACAATGCTCCTGTCACATTCTCGCGGCCCATGAGTCCCGCATGCAGTTGGCACATTGTTCCGCTCCGTGAATTTAAAACCCCGTTTTTTCTATTCTTTAAAAAGAACCAAGCTCATTTTTAGACTGTTTCCTATCGAGCTCACCACGAGCCCATTTCACCCTCTCCGCCTACACATAGTTCTGTTAGGTAGAAATACGTCCAATTTCAATTATCAGCCCTGCGGGTTGATTATTGAAATTGATAGACAAAGCAATAGACAAAGAGGAAAAAAAGGATATGGAGGGATCCTATTGGTGGAGCGGGTGGTTGCATCGGACAAAAGGGCGTAGGCGATAGACTAGCGAACGGCAACCCACGAGAGACCCGATAGTTAGTCCATCATTTTCTCCCTCAGTCTATAAGAACTACCTATTTCAACCGATAGGGTCGCTCTATAATTCTTATGTCTTCTTTGTTTGTAGCTTTGTCTATCAGTTTTAACAATAAGCCGCTGAAAATGGTTATATTATCAGGTTAAATTTCGCAACGTCCAATTGTCGAGTCGGCGTTTTTCCCGAGCCGGGCGCAGCGGCAATTGTTTTCCCCCGCACCGTCGCGCGTCGCGGCGGCGGCGGTAGCGGCGTGCTGCGCCGAGACGAACGAACGAACCAACGGACGAACGGGTCAAGCTCGTAATCAATTGCAAGCTTTTGCGATAACCTTTAAACCCGGAACCGAAATCCGCTGCAGTTCTCCACTCCCGCCGCCGCTCCTCGCCCCCGCCCACTGCTGCCTTTTCCCTCCAGCTCCAGCCTAGCGCCCCCCTTCGCCCCCCTGTCCACGCCGTCCGGTCCCGCGGAGTGCAGCTCCGGCCGAGAATCGAGCAAAAGGAAGGAAGGCTCGAAGGGTTTTGGCCCTCTCCCAGAGTTGCCGATCGGGGTCTCAGACAGCGTATTTTAAAGACCCCGTACTGACGATCTAAAGGAATGTTACGTTGCTTTCTCTAAAATATCGACGGTGAAACTACCAAACCACGTATCTCGGTTTGCGACGTCGCAGACTTCCTGTCATACTTTATTTTTTAAATAAAAAGCTACTTAACGTCCAGTCTTGAAAATTTCCGTGATTTTTCCTCTTCGTGCGGAGAAAATTCTGTGAAAATTTCAAGGAATGATATTGATTTGGTCTACTTCAAAAAAATAAAATGTGAGCGGAGATTTTTAAACACCGCAAACGAGATACGTGGTTTGGTAGTTTCACCGTCGATATGTTTTCTTAGATCCCGATCATTAACACCCCAATTTATCATTCGTCAAATTTTATTCTCAACAAATTGCTCATCAGCCATCATCTGGCGAAAAGTAGTGTTAATTTTCAAACTTTTTTTCATCTCACCCGACACGGAATAAATGATATTTGCTCATTTAACAATTTTGTAGCTAAACATAAGCATCATAAGTCGAATTTTACTCTCAACAAATTGCTCATCCATCGTCATCAAGCGAAAAGCATCGTTGACCTCCGAACTTTTGCCATCCCGATTACACTGCCTCGAGAGTCAGCGCGAGGTCTCTAAAATATGTTTCCTTAGGTCCCGATCAGGAACATCCCAACATTCATCTTAAGCCGAACTTTATTCTCAACAAATTGCTCATGGATGGTCATCAAGCGGAAAGCATCGTTGACCTCCGAACTTTTGCCTTCCCGATTACACTGCTCCAATACTTAGTGCGGGGTCTCTAAAATATGTCCTATCAGGTCCCGATCAGCAACACTCCAACAATCATCATTTGTCGAATTTTAATCTCAACAAATTGTTCATCAATCATCATCCGGCGAAAAATAGCGAAAAATAAAATTCCAAACTTAATTTTCATCTCAGCCCGACAAGGAAAAAAAAATTGATTGCTCATTTAACGATTAAAATTATTAAAAAAATATGTCAGACATTTTCAATGTAGATTTTATAATAAAAGAATGCTAATTTAACCACCCCCGCGGTTAAATTAGGTTTCCACTATTGTAAAATGTATGTTTGAAACATGTTGGGCATATTTTTTTTTTTAATAATTTGATTGTTAAATGAGCAATCAATTCTTTTCCGTGTCGGGTGGGATGAAAATTAAGTTTGGAAATTAACGCTATTTTTCGCCGGATGATGATTGATGAACAATTTGTTGAGAATAAAATTCGACAAATGATGATTGTTGGAGTGTTGCTGATCGGGACCTGACAGGACATATTTTAGAGACCCCGCACTAACTATTGGAGCAGTGTAATCGGGATGGCAAAAGTTCGGAGGTCAACGCTGCTTTTCGCTTGATGACGATCGATGAGCAATTTTTTGAGAGTAAAATTCGACTTATGATGAATGTTGGGATGTTCTTGATCGGGACCTAAGAAAACATATTTTAGAGACCCCCTGCTGACTATTGAAGCAGTGTAATCGGGATGGCAAAAGTTAAGTTCGGAGGTCAACGCTGCTTTTCACTTGATGATGATCGATGAGCAATTTGTTGAGAGTAAAATTCGGCAAATAATGACTGATGCATATTGGATTATCGGAGTGATTCGTGTTCCCGATCGAAACGTGAGAAAACATATATTAAAGATCCCGCACCTACTTTCAAAGCAGTATAATCGGGCGAGGTGAAAGGTTAGTTCGGAGGTCAACGCTATTTTTCGCTCAATGATGATTGATGAGTAACTTGTTAACCATAAACAATCACCGGCCTCGCCTTCAAACGAGAAGGTGCGTTATCGAATTGAAGAATGGAATTCATCTCTGAAAATAGACAATCTGTGGGCTGATCATTGAAATCTAGGTATAGGCGGAGTGATGAAGAAAGAAGATAACGGAAAAACGGAGTGATGCTATTGGCTGAAACGGGAGGTTCTGAAAGACAAAGGAGAGAAATGATGACTCAGGGTCTCTCGCGGGTTGCCGTTATTTAGTCTATTTCTTACTCATTTTTTCCACCAGCCTCCACCGATAGGATCGTTTCATTTTCGCTTTGTCCTCTTTGTCTGTAGCCTTCTCTATCAATTCCAACTATCAGCCCGCTGCATATTCCCCCGCGGGTCGATTGTTGAAGTTGATAGACAAAGCTATAGACAAAGAAAACATAAGGAATATGGAGGGATCCTATTGGTGGAAGCGAGTGGTTACAATGGACAAAGGAAGTAGGTAATGGACTAACTAAAGGCAACCCACGAGAGACCCGACAGTTGGTCCATCATTTTCTCCCTTAGTCTATAAGAGCCATCCGTTTCAACCAATAGGATCACTCCTTACTCTCTATGTCTTCTTTGTCTATCGCCTTGTCTATCAATTTCAATAATCGGCCCGCAGTTTAGTTGCAGCAAAGGAGGTGAAGCCTTAAAGATAGTGTAAACTACGCAACACTGCCATTGGAGCACTTAGGTGTTCCGAAGGTGCATTAATCGAACCGTGTTTACTTTACGAGACGGTATTCACTCGTAACTCACATCATTATCGATTTTAAATTTCAATGCGACGTAAATCGCTCCTCATTATCTCCATGCCGAAGTATTGGCCGGCACAGCCAGTGTCAGTGGACCGCCATGCTATACAATAACGCCCTATTTACCCCCGGAGCGTTGCCAGATATCCCTCGGTAAAAAATTAATTTTTGTGAAAAGTTATTAACATTCCTCCTTGAAGTTTTTAGTTTCTTTAGGTTAAATTGTCAGTCAAAATCTCTGCAAAAATTGGATGAAATATATTTACAAGTTTTCCTTGAAATTTTTCATATCAAGTAAAATTTGACAACGTCAAAAGATACATACGGCGTTTTTCTTTAGCGCGGCAGTGGAGGGGTGTCATTTTCCTTCGTGGTCTCAAACCTTGTAAATATCCGTGGTCGTTTACCTTTCTCTTTTTTACGGCTGTACCTTGGAATTATGACATTCAATTCGGTTTTATATTCGGTCTTTCTCCTCTTTCATTGTTATTCTCGGTTATCCCGGTGGACAGTAATTCAAAGCGGATTTTTGAAAACTCCTGTCGTCATTTTATCCGAGTTTTTTTTAGCTCCCAAGGCGAGGGTCAAACTTGAGGGAGCAAAGGGTATTATTGACTTTGAGTCCCCCTCCCCCACCCGTTTTTTCATCGCTACAGGGTGGAGCTAGAGGGGCAAGTGAAGACGAAAAACTTTTCTGAGTTAATCGCCGAAGTCACACAACCTCTGGGTGTGTTGCCCTCCTGCCGTTTTGTAGAATTCTTTTTGAACCTTCATCGGTTTCTTCACATTGTTCAGGCTCCTTCTCTCTTTTTCTTCTGCAAATAAATTATTTTCTTTGAATTCTACTTAATGATTGTCTTAAAGTGGTCTTAAATGAAAAACGAGCGTTCGAAGTATCAATCTAGTATATATTTAAAACAAGAAAAAAAAAGGAAAAAAATCCTGTGCTCTATCATCTTCTCTCTATTACTTCTCTTCATCTTCTTTCTTGTTTTCTCGGTAAATTCATTATTTTACTTCTCTTTCTTCGCTTCTTTTTTTTTTATCAATTTTTCCTTCATTTGTTATTCTATTATTACCGTATACTTTTTCTTCTGCGAGGGACTCCATAACTGCAAATATATAATAAACACTGCCTGAATGATGCTCAGTTAAGATAGCGCAATGCTTTAATTTCAAGTTTATTCATAAGGTTTGTTAAGGCTTGTTTTCATATTATCTCACTTATTTAATATACTGTATCCATACAGATTTATATTAATTACTGGACTAATAATGGAAATAAGTCTTTTTCCTTTTCATTTTGGTAAGTTTTAATTTTCGGTGAACACACAACAAATCAGATGTCCTGCCCTACGCAGGACTCTACCGTTTGTCCCTCTCCTTGGGCCAAAGACACTGACAACAATTTTAAATGACCTTAGAAATGCCTCACAAAGTATAGTTTGTGGAATTAATCATGTACAAGAAAACTTCCCCCATAAAAAGTTGAAAAACCCCTTGCAACGTCACACGATAAAACTAGTAAATACAATAATAGAAAAAAATAAGCAGTCTCCGTGTAATAATGTCGAGCAATTTTCTAACGATAGGATGAACGCAAAAATGGGACGTCTGGCACAGTGGAATCACCGTTCATTAAAGCGAAGTCACCATAAAACGACCGTGCCGCAAGATTTTATGGTGTTTCTTCTTCTTCCTCCTCGGGTTTTTTTTTGTTCTTTTTTTTCTCCCCGCGGTAACGAGTCGAGGTGCTGCGGATCCCGGTCTACGCATTCTTTCCGAGCGATATTTTTCGCGCTATCCGAGGAGCCCTCCACAGAAAAAAATGGATGGTGCTGACGACAGAACCTTTTGTTCATACGGCTCCCACAGTTTCTTTGTTACACTTACAGAACTTTTGTTCGTGGGAACAGAGTACTCTGTTCCCACGACAGAAGTTCTGTTCTCACAACAGAAAAGTTCTGTAAGTGTAACAAAGAAACTGTGGGAGCCGTATGAACAAAAGGTTCTGTCGTCAGCACCATCCATTTTTTTCTGTGTCGGGATGCGCCAAGCAATTTTTGTCCCTTCAAAACATCGTTCTTCCGCTCAATCACGCCCGGAGTTTCCCCGGAAAACGCGCGAATGCATACGAGATCGATACCTAAATCTCAAAGGGAACGCATCCCCCCTTCCCCCTCCCTCCTAATCCGACGACGCTCACGGTGAAACTGTCGCTCGCGCTTTACACTCATTGTTTTTCTTTTTCTGTGCGAGCGTCGAAGGTGTTATTGCTCTCACGCCCCGCCCGGGAGGAACGACGTCGGTATCGAGACGTGAATAATCGGCTTTCGATATTCGCCTATTTGAAACTGTGGTAAAGAATCGATTATTAAGGTGTTCGTTGCGAATACTGTGATTAATGTCACGCCGTTGAACGCCGCAAGAGGACGTGAACGCTGCGAGATTTCTTTCGATTGAAATATCTATTAAGACTGAGTAAATATGCTTAGCCGTGTGATTTGAGTGAATTTCGCGGTAATATAAGCGACCGTAACCCCATTACCTGCACTTTTGAATTGTCTGCATGCAACTTCCGCCATTTTCTTTCTTTTTCTCTTTCTTTTTCTTTTTATCCCACATAGTTTGAGGTATCCATGTTTTGGCGTTACTCTACTTTTTGGTGCAATATTTGTGTGGTTGCTCAACACAATTTAGTGTTAAATCGACGCAAATTAGAGGTTACTCTGAGTTGCTCACATAGCACTTAAGGCACCACTGCAAATAATATGGCAATAATATCAGAAAACGGAACCAACACAACATAGAAACACAGTAAGCGATAGGGTGCGTGTTAATGACGGCGCAGAGATAAAACTATTCGTGCTTATTGGATGTCCATGTTGCGTCTGCAAAATTGAAGGCGCCATGGTGTGAGGCATGAACTCGCAATGCTCCGCTCCTTGCTGCCAATGAGGTGTCGCCCAGATTTGGGAGAAAAGTTGAAGAAGGAGGGTCCAATTTAGTCGATCAAACCTTTGGCTGTGTTGACATTCGATTTTTTTTCTTTTTTTTTTTAATTTGATGTCCGATTTTTTGTTAGGATATGTTCGTAGATCTGTATCTAAAGTTTGTATGTATCAACATCATAACTCTCCCAGGAGAGATAGTCGGGTTAATTTGATCCGGCTTAAGATTTCCGGGGGTAGTTATCAAAAAACATTCCCTGACACTCCATTATTTCTTTATTTCCCAATTTGACGGCTGATTCTATTTTTACAGTGTACTTGTGTGTGCACACCTAATTCTTGCACGTGCTTCCCTTTACAATCCGCAGGCCACGTATATTTTAGTCAGCCCTGGGTCATTTTGACCCGATTTGAACATCTAAGGGCTAACCGAAAATTTAGTAGACCCACCAAGTTCTTCCGGTGTATTTGACAGAAAAGGAGTAACTCTAAAAGATTTCATGCAATAAGGAACCGCTATTTTTCACCCATTTTAGAATCAACATTTTTGCCATTAGTTTCCCTACGCAGATAGGTTATTCAACGCATTAGCTAGGAATAGCAGTTCCTTTTTGCAAAATTTAGTCCAAGCGACCCTAAGTAAACACGGAACGTGTCTATATACACGGAAATTCTCGATTGAACCGATAATGTTCCAAATCACGTAAGCTCCAAAATTGCTAATGCGAGAAAAACAAGAAAACCCAATTTTTTCGCTTTTTTGACAATCTTCGAATTCTAAAAAATGTAGGTTCTTTTAGAGGGCTATTTTGAGATCAGACATGATTGATTATACCAGAGAAAATAAAGAAAAAACAACCCCTCTGCCACCAAAATAGAGATTGGCACTCACGTGCTTTGGAAAATAATCGGTTCGATTGTGCAGTTGCGCCCTTCCTCTACCAACTCCTTCAATTCTGCATCGTGGACAAGGAGCATTTTTTGTGGATAAGGTTGCAACGGTGAAGGGGAGTCACTATGCGAGCGGAGCTGACTCCATCTGCGGCAGTTTATCCTTGGCCGGGCGCGCTTAAATGGGGGGTCATCACAAGAGTCCATTAAACCGGAACCAGGTTGATTGCCTCCTAATGGATTCATTCAGAATTCGCCACCTCCGCCTTTTTACGCTCTCGCAGGGTCGACAGGTTGTCCGGATACGAACCAAGAGCTCCACGGATGGACTATATAAATGCATACAGGGTGTCCGGAACTTAGTGCGCTATATGAGGGGGTTCGATTTTCGGAGTCGAAATAAGACTTCCTCGTCTTAGAGAAGATTTCTCGGGAGATACTTTTTTTTCAACTCTATACGCAGCCCGTCAAAGTTGTAGATTTTCTCCCGAATTTAGTCCATAACTCGGTTTCAAAATGTTACTTGTTTTCAAAAATTGGGCTCAAAGACAAATTTTGAACAGTCAATGCGCAACACCTGGAGGATCGATTTTCATAGTCGAAATAAGATTTCGACAAACTATATGTTCACATCAGGGTGTCTGGAAGTTAATGCGCAATTCTTGGCGAAAATCTTACTCCACTCAAACAAATGATTGTCGCGTGAGGTTAGATGTTGTCAACGGCTTTGTATGAAAGCGTTAAAACATGAAACTACGAAAAATGAATGGTACGCTAAAACCTAGCACTTAAGCCCAATTTCCATTAACAATTGACGCTATGGAACAGAGTTATGGATAAAATTCAGGAAGAAATCTACAAATTCGAAGAACAGCGTTGGAAAACAGTGTATTTTGAGAATTTTTATGGGGGGCCCAAAATCGATCCCCAACGCAAAGCGCAGTAACTTTCGGACACCCTGTGCACACTCCCTTTCCTTATTTTTTTAACCGAGGAAAAACTATAGACCGCCGTTGCGTAATCGCCTATTATCATGGACGGAAGTTCGAAGGCTTTTCTCGCTCACCTCCTTTTATTTTTATTTATTTATGGTTTTTTGTTCGCGGCTCAGAAAGTGGGCGTGGGAAGGCGGGAGGGGATATATTTTCGCATTAAAGACGCGACCGATGTTGGCTGTAAGTGGGAGTGAGGATTTAATCGCCAGACGTTTTATCATCGGTCTCGATATTTATCACCTTGTTCCACGATTTGTCCTGGGGCGCCTTTTCCTCCCCCCTCCCCTCGTCCTCCAGAATGAGCTGCTTAAGCACCTCGAGTTTTACTTCCGAGCGGTAAAATTCCTTCCATACATGTAGGATTTTATTCGCTCCATATCCGCGCGCGAAATATGCACGCATAGTTACAAAAAATGTCGGCACAAGCTGAGCACCGGACTTAATTGGTTCTGCGGCCCGATTATTGAAACTATGTCAGCCCGACGCGACAAGACACGGCACTCTTAACCATGCAATATAAATTCGATGTCTTAGCGGGCTGCTTTAAACTCTCAATAATCGACGCGCAAGTAGGCGAAGTTTTCGATCACAGAAACCGTACGTTAGTTCAGTTTCCTAAAATTCGGTTCTTTCGACGGGAACACTCAATTGGACGTATTTCTGTCAAACGGAACTAAGTGCATTAAGACATGAGCCCTGAGACCCTTAAGAATATATGCATAACAGGGCTCACGTCGTAATGCACATTCCTCCGTTTGATAAAAATTCGTCCAATTGTGCCACGAGCGTGAAAAACACGAGTTCGCCTTCAATTTTTGAGGACGCAACGCGGACATCCTTCGCGCACGAATAGTTGTATCCGGGAGCCTTACACTTATTTGCACATTCATGGAACCTACAACCCTGCGTTTAGTTTTTGCGATCGAAAAGTTCGGTGTTCAGTATGAGCCGAAGTTCAGTCCCAGAAACTGAATTACTTTTCTCAGTATTGAAAACCAGGAACTTAGAACATGTGTAGAGTTAGATAATCCATGTTTATTTTCCTTTAGCTTAGTTTAATTTAAGCCATTTTACCCTTCATCTTTTTATTCCAAGAATCAGTTTAATCTGTTATTCTTTCTGTGCCTAAACAGGAGGAGAATAAAAAATGACAAAAGAATGCCTCGAAAGTTTTTGGAAGTATCTCCTAGATTACGTTCAAAATATTTCAAACTAAAAGCCCTATTATCTGTTAAAAAACTGAAGTATTGAAACAAAATCGGGCAACCTCTGATGTAATTAGGCCGATCCCGGTGAAATCTCTCTTTATTTTGCACCGGTATTTTCTGTTAGCTTTGCGGTGCAAAAAAATCTCATTTCCCGATATGATTGCCTCCCTTTGGCTTAGGATAACGCGTCTCAAGTTATCCTGCAACCGAACGTAAATTACTGGGAAACCTTTTCGTTCCAGGAATCCGGCGCGGTATTCATATCGGTTATGTAATTATTACCGCTGGCGCGGTATGGCACACACTGCCGTGCTAAGGAAAAACGCCGTATGAACATTCGAGAGTTGCCAAATTACCTGCGATAAAATCTTCATTTTTGAGGAAAGTTATGGATATTTTCCCTTGAAATTTTCAGGAACTTTAGGCGAAAATGCGTACAAAATCATCCGAAAAATCGAAAGGAAAATATTCATAAACGCGGCAGGAAATTCCTGTTTTATCCAAGGAAATTTTGCAATGCCTGAAGGTTCATACGGCGTTTTCCCTTAGCACGGCAGCATACCCCTGCATTGCTGAGTGAGAACGCCATATGAGCCATCATGCGTCACCAAGTTTCCTTTGACGAATCATGAATTTTCAGAAAATGTTTTAGTTATTTCTACTTCCATTTTTCAGAGGATTTTGTTCGTTATTTGATCTAGAAAGTCGGAAAATTTCAAGGGATAATATTCATAACTTTCTTCAAGAAGTAAATAATTTCAAAAAGAAATTTGACAACATTCGAATGGTTATTCGGCGTTTTTTCTTAGTTCGGTAGTGCCCGCTTTCTAAAAATCACCTAACTCCAATCGGAAATCCTTATAAAATCCGCGGTCTCTGCTTAACTCGACAGAATTGCAGCTGAATTTGGTTTTTGGGGTGTTCCACGACGAGACCTCCACGTCCAGGGTTCGACGAAGGCGCAGGAGGAGGGGGTGGTTGGAGGGATATATCAGCGTGCTAAGGGGTTAGGTGGTCACCTTTGAATACGGCTCTATTTCAATTCGAGTTCTGAATCTTTATTAAGATTGTATTTGTTGTTGTATCCGTGTAAATTTATAAATCTAAATCTTCTCAATTAATAGCTTTAATCTTGGAATTAGAAATAAAAGTCCAATTGGACGTGTTTATGCTAAAAGGAGCTGTGGGCATGTGAAAAGATGGGATGTGCTCGTGTCAGCTGCATAAGAAAGATTGCAAAAGTGCATATAGTTCCTTTTGAGAAAATGGAAAAGCGGGATTTTCAATTAAATAAGAAGGAACTGAGCGCTAACTCGAGATCCGTGGGCATGTGACAAGAGCGTTGTGGAGAGGGCTCTTGAGTTAAAGATCGTGATTATGTGAGGAAATTAACCTGCCAATTTCACGTTTTGATCCCCTTTGAGTCAATTTATTGTAAACACAGTAGTTATACAAGCCTAGTTCCTTATCGCAAATTGCACTTCAACTATTCCGAATAGTTGGACATGGACACCGTGCGACCGATCTAAAAGGTAAAACCTGTATTCTATTGCGCCACTTTTCGGTAGGAAGCCTGTGATAACCATGTCGCGACGACCCATCCAAGCGAATGATCAGCACTGCTGCTGTGTCCAATAAACTTTAATCGACAAAGCTCAGCGGCAATTCTCTCAAATTGGCAATGCTGACTCTCTTCCATTCTTATTGCGACAGCAAGTTATTGACATCCATAGACATAGTGATAGACAAAGAAGACGTTAAAAAATGGAGCGATCATCTGTTGATACGTGTGGTTGTAATGGACTAAAAGGGAACATTGTGGACTAACAACAGACTCTCGTAGATTTCTATTAGTTATTCCGTCAACTACCTCATTTGTCAAGGAAACTGGCTCAAAAATCACGATGAGCGCATCGGAAAGGTCTGAAATACACCCCTATTTTCACAATATTATCAAAAAAATATTCGGATTCTCAAGCTTCCCGCTTCAAAAACGATACGACGCCACTCAGGCGAACATTTCGTAAGAGGAGCCTTTCCATCCAACCCTTGAGCATTAGGATGCTACGTAACATTCAAAATGGCCGATACCAACTTGCCAAAACACATATACTATATTCCATTATGTCTACCTACGTTTTCCTAGTGTTGATAAAAACCATATTGCTTCCTCACTAACTGCGCGCGGAACCGTCAGCCATGTTGAATTTTGTGTAGCATCCTAGTGCGCATGGCAAGGGTTGGATGGAAACGATTCCTCATACGAAATGTATATAAGTCTGTGCCGCAGTATCGTTTTTGAAGCGGGAAGCTTTAAAATACGTATTTCTCACGCCGATTGTGAAGTTAAGAGTGCATTTAAGACTTTTCCGATGTGCTCATCGTGATTTTAGAGTCATTTCCTGTAAGTAATAACTCCTCTCTTTGCTCTAGCTAAAGTTTGCAACAGGCTCATAAGATCGCTTTATTTTCTATTTGTCTTCTTTGTCTATAGCTTTGTCTATCAATTTAAAAATCAGCCCGCTGGTTCAACTTGGCAGCAGCTCCCGAGTAGGTTGCCAATTCTCCAAGGGAAAGACGGAGGAAGAAACTGAGATTAATCAGGCGGGGAAAGACGCTCTGCTCGGGGGGGGGGGGTTAAGGGAGTTGGGATAGAGATGGGAATGCAGAGGTCGGTGAAGTTTGGAAAGAAAAGCTTTGCTTTACCGCTGTAGACATGAGCTTTTGGTCGGATCGTTGGAAGCAGGGGAGTGCTGCTGCTCCTACCGCTCCCTCTCCACCCTCGACGCCACCCCTTCCGCCCCGCCATTCCGTCTCGACTCAGAGCCGTGATTAACAACGGACTGAATTGAAGCACGGCGCGCGAAATGCTCCGAAAAATGATTTAATGAACCTTGCCGAGCAGTCTATTCACACGCAACGTCGAACTTGCCGTCTCTCTTTCACTGCGTCTCTGTTTAGCCAAGTTGCGCGAGTAAAACATAGATATTTTACATGGATAGAAATAGGATTTTTAGCATTATCTGGCAGCACTGGTCAATTGCTAGCCTTCAATAATGCACAAAAACATAGCCCGAATTTTCGAATAAATTAGGAGGGAATTAAAATATTGATAACCAATGCTAAAATGTTAAAAACACCAAAAGGCGGGACGATTCGAGCTGTTATTAGCTCATTTTCAGTTGGAAAACACGAACAATTAATAAGAAATTGAGTGGCGACCTGACCCCAGCCGGAGGAGGAGGAGGAGGGTGGAGCTGGAGTGGTTACGTGATAACGGCTGGGGTAAGGTCGTCACTCAATTTTTTATTAATTTGTTGTGTTTCGCAGCTGAAAATGAGCTGGTAACAGCTCAAAACGTCCTTCCTTATAGTAATTTTATGCATATGCAGTAACACATGCATCAGAATACTTAAATTCATACATACTTGGATTGCATTTTGCCAAAAGGAACCACTAGCATTGCAATGTTGCTAAGATTGTGCAACTTCTTTTGTCTTGGAGGAAAATCCCGATTATCCATTAATAGTTTCTATTTTACTCACTAAAAACTGTAAATTTAAGACAAAAATTACCATCTAAATTTCATAGTTTTTCACGATTGCCTTAATTTTATTGCAAAGGATGAAGTTGCACAATCTTAGCATCATTGCAATGCTAGTGGTTCCTTTTTGCAAAATGCAATCCACTTAGTCTTGTGGTCCATTTCAGTGAAACACACAAGACATAGAGGTCGCGCACCGCACTTTCAGCCCGCATCAGATGCGCAGAAAAACAGGTACGTCTGAATTTTAATATGATTTCGATTCGACGGGGTTGGCGGTCGGAGCATGTTGCGTCTCCACACTTGTCGCGCGTTCCCTTCCATTTCCCTTTGACGTCACCGAGTGACGCCATCGACGTGAGGGGGGTAATACGAGCTTAACACGGACCCATTGTCAAGATACCATCCGGATAAGTCCTCTGTTGCCTTATGTCACGTCTCCATGATTGATGACGTCTATATTTTATTTATTTTATTTATTCATTATTATTTCCTCGCGTCGGGAGCGATTCATTCATCGAAAACCGTCTTCCGCAGAGAAATTGAAGGTCTGACAGCTCTGTCTCTCCTACTCTCTTGAATCCCGGCTGTGCTCCAGCCCCGAGATGTATATTTATATATATATAGAGCGGCCTTTTATCTGAAATTAAAAACGGGAACTCGATAATCCGTCAGTTGTCACCTTTGTCACTTTCGCTTCTTGTTCCAGACAGGTCCTTTTCATCCCACCCCGCCGAATGCGGATGTATTTTTTTCACAGCCGTGGTTGTCAGGCGTTGCATTTTATATCGCCACCTTCCGGCCAAAGTATCACAGGTGCCATGCGATGTGTAAAAATTTCCGCCGCCATTTTATTTCACTACGGTGAAATTGTTGGGTAAATCTTTTTGAAAATTTCACTGAATTTTACCGGCAGCTCAAAGAAGATTCAGTGCAATTTTTGGACAGCTTCGTTGAACAATTTCTCCGTAAAAAAATAAAATAGCGGCGGAAATTTTGGAACTTCGCATGGCGCTTGTGATACTTTGGCCGGAAGGTGACGGTATACACTCGTAGTTGTAGTCGTTCCTTAAATACATAGCTCCCTCCCTTAGAAGCCCCCATAATGTTTAATTTGCCTCAAGGGAGGTTAAACGAGATCACTAACGTAACATAGTCATACCGATCGCTGTGAATATTTCTAAGAAGTAAGTCTGCATTTTTGATACACTGAAAAAAAAATTACGGGCTCTACAGATATACCGTCCGTTCCGGGTTCAGAGGCCGAAAGTTCTGGGTGCTGGAGCTGCAGTTTCGATTGTTTCGGGTGCTACGCCCGGAACGCGGACGGTATGTCTACTTAATGTAAGTACGGCTTTCACGGCCGGAGTTTTTTTTCAGTGTAACATTCTACCTCTACTAAACGTTCGTAAATCAAAAGGAACTATATTCATTCTGACATGAGCCCTACACAAAAAAAAAAGTTCGGTAAATCCGAACTAGTTAGGATCGTATGGAACCACGATTTTGTTCGGTACACACGACCGAATTATTCGGTCTGCTCAGCCGAACTGTTCGGTCCACTGAACCGGACTGTAAGAATTTATTATGGTTCGGTCGCACAATCCGAACAATTCGGTTGAACAGACCGAATACTTCGGTTGTGTGTACCGAACAAAACCCGGTTCCATATGAACCTAACTAGTTCGGCTTTACCGAACTTTTTTTTTCAGTGCTTACACTGAAACAGAAAAACATTCATCTGCCTACATCTTAATGCATAAAAATACATGCATGGAAAAGTTCATGTCACAATGCATATAGTTCCTTTTGATTTAGATGCGTCGATTTATTCATTTTATTATTATTTTAAATCTAAAAAACACTTTTTTCATTTATTGTTGAAATTGTCCCCCTGGCGGGTCCGCAGTTTTTGCGCATTTCTGCGAACACCTTTCGGCATGCATTCTATCCTTTAAAACCCGTATGTTTTCAGCGGAGGACGTCGCTCGTTCGAACTTTTGAAAGTGCTAACACGGTCAAACTCGCTCCCCCACGGCACGTATTAGTTCGACGTGCACCTCTATATCTCTTTTCGTTGCAAAGGTGATCAACACAATCGCGGCGGGTAATATAATAAGTTGAAAGTTGGACGCGTTCACACACGTCGATTCGCGGAACAATAGTTATGAATTAGAGAGGAGCGCCGAAATTAAAGGTAGTTCGGCTCGCCGCGCCGCCGGGTCCATCGACGCCAAATTCAGCGGAAACTCGCCCGATCGATCGTGAAAACCGCGGATCTGCCCGGTGTTTCCCGGCGGAGTTGAGTGGTTTTTGACGGGCACGGCGGCGGCTTATCGATGGGGATGCGGTGAGCGTGGTCGGGGATCTCGTTGTGACATTGAAATGCACTTACGCCCCCGCTAAGTTGCGCATAGCCAGATCAGTTCGAACAACATCCTTCGCACAGGTGGTGACACGGATGCGAAATTTCATGGATTCGAAAGTTAAATTTGGGAGTAAAGAGGGTTAAAATAAAAAACTCAGGAATACCTCAGTATATTAAATTAAATTAAAATTAATTAATTTAATAATTAATTAATATATAATAAAAGTAATTTAATATATTGAGGTATAGTTGACTTTTTAATTTATTTGACCCCCTTCCTTTTGAATGTTTATTAGTCAATGTTAATTAGTCTCGGTTTTTACAGTGAACTGATCTTCCCAAAATTTTGGGATACTTTTTAAACATTTTATGATAAACCAGCGTTTACAAACTTTCTTATCCGCTGACCACCAGTTTTTTAACTTCCAAACCACGTATCTCGGTTTGCGACTTTTCGGACTTAGTGTCATTTTTTAAATGAAAAACCACTCAATGGCAGTTCTTAAAACTGCTGTAATTTTTCCTCTCTGTAAGCAGAAAATTTTGTGAAAACTCCAAGGAATTATGTTGATGAGTTCTTCATAGAAAAATAAAATAGGAGCGGAGATTTCAAAACTCCAAAAACGAAGTACATGGTTTGGGAATTTCACCGCTGATACGCTTATTAGGGTTATTGTTAAATAACTCCCGCCGGCCTGTTATCGAAAATGATCAGATTATACAACGATACATTGATTATTTCGACCGAGACTCGAATCGACCAAGAGACATTTGTCGATGAAGAGAGTTACGTCGATCAGTAAACATGTGTCAATCAAGGAGCACTATCGATCAGAAGACATATATCGATAAGAGTTAATGAGATGATCAGATGACAAAATCAACCAGAAGACATGCGTCTTTCGTAGTGCATGCGTTGATCACCGTACATGTGTCGATCAGAGTACATGTGTCGATCAGAAGGAATGTATCGGTTAGAAAACATGTGTCGATTAGAGGACATGAGTGTCTATCAGCAGAGATGTGTCAACCATGCTAAGAACATGCGTTGATCAGGAGACATGTGTCCTCTGATCGAAGCATGTTCTTTGATCGACACATGTCGTCCGATAGACGCATGTTTTCTGATCGACACATGTCTTTTGATCAACGTCCTTCGCAAAAGGTCTTGGATGCTGGCTGGTCCTCCAGCGCAGAGCAAGGTGATAAAAACTTGGCGTTAAAAAGCTTGTTATTATGATCGCGTCGACAGCTTACGTTTAAATCGAGGGTTAAAATTAATCACCGAGCGGTCCTCCTCTCTGTGGCCATAGAAAACAAAATATTTTCCCATTCTATAAAAATGGAATGTTTTCAATTAGGACGTACAATGGGAAGTGTGACAAACTTTATCGGAATTCTAGAATTTTATTAAAGGTCGATTTCAATCAACCAAAACCATAACGAAAAATAACCGGACTGGCCTCACAAAACCTTAGAATGAAGTAGACACAGGAAAACCTGAGTCCCTTCACGGGAAATAATTTGGGGACAAGAAATTTGGATCTAAATCTCATCCAGGGACCCAAAGGTAATAATTAATATATGGAGATGTATAGAATGCCTACAATAGAAGGAACTATACAAATAGGGAAGAGGTAAAAAGTCACAACAAACAATCCAAAAACCTTTGTAAGATTAAAAATTGATGTAAGGATTTGCTTTTTGTTTCAGGTATGTATGGGATGCCTCACAACTGCCCGCTGAAAGGTCACCAAAACCTCATTATGTGTTCGTATCATCCACCACGTTAGTAATATTTAATATGCCTTTTCACTGCCTTTAATTGCTAAGTACTGCCGTGTTACCGATGAGAGCCGTATCAGTGCAGAAATGAAGTTTCGAGAAAACATGGGATTAGTAACGTCTGAATGAATTATTTTTTTTTTAAAAAATTCTTAGTCCTTCGTCAAATTCCACCAAAATTCCGATAAGTGCCACGAAGATTCGATAAATGCTACCGTTTATACCGCATCTCACAGTGAAAAGAAATGGGCTCCGAATCGGCATTGAAAAATATGTGCAACCATCAATCGGATTGTAATAAGTCTATCCAATTTGAAACGGTAACGCTCTTCATATCAGCGGAACAGTTTTATTTGAATATGACTATTCTACAAGCATATAGATAGAATACGACGTTTTTCCCAAAACGGATCCTGCTTTTATTTCTCCGAATTTTGCCAAGTTTTTGGTTTCGAATGGTTCTTCGGTCTCGGGGACTATCGTTTTTTGGGCTAAAACATAGAATCTGATAAGTTTTTTTTACCTAAAACGATTTATCGCATGTCAGTTTGACCTCGTCTGAAGAATCACCTTAATAATAATTAGAGAGAAAATCCTGCTTGGAGGTCAGAGTAGGTTCAGGGAACAGTCTTAAATTGGACGTATTTATGCTGAGAGAATCGTTGCACGCATTTTTGTTAGCGTAATTTCATTCAATTTGAGACCGAGAAATTTATGGAAACCTTGGAATGGATCGCACGTATACTAGTGAATTCCGCGGATATTCCAAAAACAAACGGGGCCTTTCGAAGGAAGGCTCATCAGACGATTTCGTAGGAGTTGACGCCTGATATTCGAGGAGACGAAGAATAAAAGTGGCGAAAACGATCGAGGGGAAGCCGGGAGCTGCAGCCAATAAAGTTAATCCTGCATCCTTCGGGGAATGCGGATGGACCCGAATCAAAGTTCAAATTACTTTCCGAGCTTTCAACTTTCCAAAAACAGTTAAGTCAGCCGTCTTCAAGGAAATGAACGCAATTTTGAATAAAAGTGGGCTTAAACTGAGCCACCGAACATAATTCAAACTTTTCTCCTTCGGCCTAATCCTCACGGTCTCGGTAAGCGGTACCGGCGAAAATCACCCAAGTCCAGGGGGAAACCGTGCGGATATACGCGGTTTAGACTCGGCGAGAGTGTGTGAGGCGCGAAATAAGGTAGGCTTTACTATAAATCAACCAAGTTCGTCTTAATAGAGCCACGGTGCTGCGAAATAAAAGTTAAAATGTAGGCAATTTGAATATTAATCTCCCGGATTCTGCAGCACTGCCGCGTCAAGGAAAAACGCCGTATGAACATTCACGTGTTGCCGAGTTTTCTCCAATGAAATTCTACTTTCTGAAGAAAATTGTGTTCGGATCCCTAAAAAGTGACCTAATCTTCCGGGAGAAACTGTCCCTCAACATTTTGCGAACGCTTAACATGCGTTTTTATACAACCTGCGGGCTGATTGTTGATATTGATATACAAAGCTATCGACAAAGAAGACATAGGGAATATGGAGTGATCCTATTGGTTGAAATGGGCGGTTTCTATAGACTAAGGGAAAAAATGATAGACAAACTAAGGGTCTCTCGTGGGTTGCCGTTAGTTAGTCTTACCCACAACCTTTGTCTATTGCAACCATCCTTCCTCCACCAATAGGATTCCTTCCTATCCCTTTTGTCATCTTTGTCTATAGCTTTGTCTATTAATTTTAAAAATCAGCCCACTGATGTGTATTCGTCAAGGAACTCAAGGGCTAATATCTCCTTCATTTTTTTTAGATTTTAAGTTCAAACTGACCCAAACTTTCCAAATTTTCTTCATCTTTGCTTTAACGCATTGGAACAGTCGGAAATATATTCCCAACTTCACAAACTGAATAGGAAATATGCGTTTTTTTAAGCTTCCCGTTTAAAAAACGATACCACCGTACAAGCGAACATTTCGTATGTGGAGTCGTCCCGTCCAACCCTTGCGCATCAAGATGCTGTGCAAAATTCAACAAGGCCGACGTCAACCCACCAAAACACACGCGATGAGACGGGATTTTATCACCCGGCATGTTTATATTTACATTTTTCTTGCATTAATAGAGACCACGGTGCTTCCTTATTACGATTTGTGCGCGGAAACGTTAGCCATGTTGAATATTGGGTAGCAAACTAATGCGCAAGGGTTGGATGGAACCACTCCTCTCATGAAATGTTCACCTGTGCCGTAGTATCGTTTTTGAAGCGGGGAGCCTCAGAAACGCATATTTTTTACGCAGATTGCGATGTTAGGAGTGTATTTCAGACTTTCCCGATGCGCTCATCGTGATTTTTATATCCATGTTCTTTGAGAAACATCTCTCCGCTTTGCTGGCAGCTGAAGTTGCAACACGCCCTGTTTTGATGGTTTTACATTTGCAGAATACCCAATGTCTATCCAAACACCACGTTTCTCCCTCCAATAGAACTATCGCCTTTCAACAAATACGGTGTGTGACGTTATCCACAGCAGTGGTGCAAACTCTTGATATTTAAAATTTTTCGAAAATTTTCGAAACAATTTAAATAGAATAGTTCACCATTGCCCGGTGAATCATATTCAATCACAAGAAATTTGGCAACGTCCGAAGTTTCATACGACGTTTTTCCTTCAGCAAGCGGCAGAGGACACGACAGGAGGTCGGAACGGCCTCCGCGGAGAGACCGTAGCGGGCTCCTTAATATTCGCCACCTCCATCCTCGGGTTCGACTGCCGCCTGCATTCAATTTCCGCTGGTCATTCCGAACATATGGACTTAGTTTTACTGCCTTCTACCCCCACCTTCCTTCTCTATGCGCCCCTGAAACTTTTTATTGCTGTAACGGGCCATTTGACTCATGAAATCAATCATTTTAAAATTTAAAAGCCCTTCGGATCTTGGAGTGATATTAGTTGCGCCGGTCACTATGTACATGCCGACATGACGTGCAGCTGCTGCGTTAGTGCGCAACCCATGGTTTCTTCCAATTTAATGCCATTCGTGATTTACTAAGTCGAGCGACGAGTGCCAATTTTTGTGTTTCATAGGCGGATCCAGCAATTTGGCAACACCGAATCCCTGCATTTAAACCTATGCTAAATAATCGATTTTTGTCGGAGCACCTGGCCCCTCCAAGAATTGATACATTTCCATAGGTTTCAATGGAGGGAATCCGGTGTTGCTAAATGGCTGGATCCGCCAATGGTTACCACTGGGGAATTCGCGTGCAAATTTTATATTGCTTCATGTGGAAGTGTTGAAAGAGCAGCGCTTTTTATAATATTACCACAAATTGAAATTTTGTGAGTGTATTCATCCTAATCTAAGGTCAATTCACCAGTTTAAAGGCGTAGAGTAGTTTAGTAAAAAAATCAAACATGAGAGACAATTAGGGAACGCAAAATGCAGTAAGGCTCCTTTTTTCAAATCTATTTATTTTTATATCATTTGCAATTTGTTAAATTTTGATACTGAACGCGTGGATCATTCTCATTTTACTGGGAGTTTTTTCTAACAAAAACTATCAGCTTTCGGGGACACAGAACAATAAAATGAACCAGACCCTCTGCTCTCATGCTATCATGCAAGGGAAGAACGGCGTATAAACCTTCGGACGTTGCCAAATTTCTTTTCATTAAAAAGTAATTTCCTGTAAAACTTTTAAAAAAATGTCTTTCAATCGTTTAGAGAATTTTATTTGTAAATCGATGTAAAGCATCTGAAAATTTCACAGAATAATATTCATAATTTTTCCAAAAAACGATTATTTTGTCCGGGGATTTTCGGCAACGCTCAATCGTTCATACAACATTCTGTCGTAACACGGCGGCACGGGTCACGGGTCATCGGAGACCGAATCAAATCTAAAATGTATTAAATTAGAGGGTACTAACTACCGAGTTTTGGCTCATAAAACAAGCCAACACTTCTCGAACCCGACCCGTCTAATTACGGGGCGCTAATTCATTTTATCGCCAACACCAACAAAACGGACACCGGCGCGGGACACTGATTACGGTCCCGAGTCCCCCTTTTATGGGCGCCACCAAAAATTGGGCGTAACGCAAAGAGTCGTTTGCGAGCTAAGAGGTCGAAATAGGAATATTGCGGCTAAGTAAACCTTCGGGAGCGTAGCCACCGACTAACCAAATAACTTGACCGTGATTCGCCGCCACTCTGACGTAAGGACGTACCTCTATTTCCATGTAAGCCCCGAAAAGCATGGTATTATATGGACAAGAGGGTCCACGTAGAAATTCAGATACGCCCTTATGTCAGAGGAGTGACAATATGAGCAACATGAAAGGTACCATCTTATATTTGAACTTGGTTTGTGTATACTGGTCTCATTTTAACCGCTTTACAAAGAATGGCTGACAAACTTTTTTTTAAAATTTATGAACAGAAATTGCCTTTCATTGAAAGAAAACTGATGTAGCTCAGTTGTTTTAAATGTGAAAAAAAAAACTTTTTTCGAGTGAAATAATTTTTTTTTTTTTTTTTTAATTATTGGAATGTAATTTTCATTATCATCACCTTTTTAGTGCAATTATATTCACATCAAATTTCTGCAAGTTTTTCCGTAAATAATAAATCTTCCATTATCTCCGATAATGGTATTTTCAATGCTATTAAGGTTTGCGTTTTAGACCTCAGCCATCGTTATAATAAACTACCAACGAAATTTTACAACTTAAGTTAATCGCTTTTTCGATTAATTTGAGGAGAAAGTACATTTTTCCAACCAGTGAAGTCTAAAATTCGATGGCCAAATAAAGATTGTTCCGCAGAAAAAGATCCGACGTATACTTGTTCCATTCAGAAGATGAAATAAAATATTTCGAAGCCTTTTTATTACGTTATGGGATCTTTCTTCTATTCTTTAGTCACCGTTTTGACGAGGAAACAATGTTACTTTGTTCCATAAAATGGCAACACCACGGCACCCTGTGCGCAGCAGTAACCCGAATATTTTACCGTATTGATATATCACACCAAAAACACTTCCGTGTAAAAATGACCCGCCAAGCTAAAAATATAAATATTCGTCGCCTCAAAAGCAATGATATCAAATGAAGTAGACGCCAAGCAAATTTCCTGAATATAAATTGTAAGTTTCTCCTCCCTTCAACATTATTACCGGAAAAACGAAAATTATAGACAAAAAAAAATAATTTAAAAAAGGGATACAAATTTATCACCTTTTTTTTTGTAGTACAATTGTACAAAAAAAAAATGATAAATTTGTATCGGTTTTTTTAAATTATTTTTTTTTGTCTATAATTTTCGTTTTTCCGGTAATAATGTTGAAGGGAGGAGAAACTTACAATTTATATTCAGGAAATTTGCTTGGCGTCTACTTCATTTGATATCATTGCTTTTGAGGCGACGAATATTTATATTTTTAGCTTGGCGGGTCATTTTTACACGGAAGTGTTTTTGGTGTGATATCATGAAGTTTTTCGTATAAATGATCACAAACAAATAAAAGGAGCAGAATAGTCTGATTTTTATACCTACTTTTATTTCGTTTTCAATTTAAGAGAGATTTGAAAACTTCTGCAGTGTCTGATAGGGTATAGGTATTGATGAGCACTTGAAAGGTACCTAATTAATGAAATATAATGTAATTTCTTGACATTTTTAAAGCAAATTTTTAATAAAAATATTGGCCCGAATTTTAGCATCTTCCTCGATTCGAGACCTCGTTTGGATCACCTCCAACTTTCACCTCCAACTTTCCTCAAGGGACTATCGCTGGAGGAAGTCTCGAGATTTTCGTAAGGGAGGTCCTGACGCCCCTTTAGGGAGATCTGAGGAAACTTTAAAAAAAGTGATGATTCTTTTTTCTGGCTGTAATTTTTTCACCAGGTGGGCGAGAAAAAAAAGCGTAGAAGGAAATTTTTCCTCATTGTCTTGATTCTCCTTCTTTTTCTAGAAACATTTCCATAAATGTATGCAATATTTCCCTTTAAAGAGAGACTAGAGGTCATGGATGTCCACTTTTATCCGAGCTGTCGATCATTCATCAAGTCATACTGAGCTGCTGTGTTCTTATTTCTTTTTCAAAAAAGACTTAAGAGAACTCCAGTCTTGCTTCTGAAATGACTTGAGTGACACGCTTTTGGAGACGACATATTATGCCTTCATTGTCATTTACGCACTTATTTCGTCAAAAAGGATGTGAGCGACCTGAGGCTTTTTGCCTCATAAACCTATGTACATTCTGACAAGAAAAGACGTACGTGGCTTTCGGTTAATGTTCTAGAATGGCTTAAGGGGCATTTTTTTTTAAACGAGCTAAGTCATCCGATCCTGTATTTTTATTGTTCAAGTAAGATTTACAAACTAGGTTTTTTTTTTTTTTTTTTTTTTTTTTTTTTTTTTTTTTTTACATGACTTGAGAGCCACGCTATTCCAAAACGACGTAAGTTCTGATTGGTCTGTGGTTAAACTAACCAACACTGAATTTTCGGTTTTTTAGTGAGAAAAATTTCTGAGTAACTCATTATTCCTCCATCCTTTCCTCTCATCTCTAGGTGCCTCTCTACAAAATAAACACAAAAATTAACACATCGGATCAAACGTGGTCATACTTTTTCAGTCAAATGAAGCCAAGAAAGGATAAATAATGGATCTCAGATTCCCAACAACTGAGAAATGAGTCTTACAGGAACATACTTAAAAATAATTTCCACTGGTTAGGCCTCCAAAGAAATGAACTCCTTGAGAAAATTAGAATTTATGTATCAGGCAAAATCCAGTGATAGCATGGGTACCTGGTATTGCTAAAACAGTGATGAACTATTTGAAAGCATGCACAAGGACACTAACAAAAATATGGACACGCATCCTTTGACATTGTGCACCTTGACCCTCAAAAAATAAAATAAAATTACCATAAAAACTAGAAAAGAAACGAATTAATGAGAAATGTTTTTAAGGCAGGGTAGAATTAAATGAAAAAATAAGTATTACCTACTTGAGTAGTCTATTCACAGATCCTGAAGTAACATAGATCAATTTTGTATGTCAAAAAAAATTATTTGATTGAGGAATTCAAATGTTACTGAGGAGAGGGAAAGAGATCACTTTTAACTTATGCGCACCTTCACCAAACTTATTATAGCAAAGCAGATACTCAAACGAAAATGCATGTTTCAAGTCAAGGTTGACAAGGAGCTTAAAAGAAAAACTCTGTGCTCTGGAAGAGGGAAAGTTGAAAAGCATGATGTCATAAATACTCACAGGAAATTGAACTCTTTCCACGCGATATTGTAGAAGATTTGAAGGATGAGAGCGTATATGGATAAGAGAATTCAGAGGCTGATGTGTTGCGTTGAAATTGACAGCTGTGGACAATCAATCCATGGTCTCCGCAAATTTTTGAATATCAAATCAGCGGAGAACCATGATTTTTGAATGAGACAGCCATTAGCTACCTATGCAAACTGACAAGGTAAATTGCTTTCTGAAAAGGCAGCTTAGAATTGGCGATCTTGGTAATTTCTTGAATATGACGCTTGATGAGAATAGCATTCAAACCATGTCCCTTTGCTGCGACGAGATAGGATTAGCGAATATGACTCAGCAAGTACAGATTCTGGGTTCACTTTAATAACTTAGGGCCGGGATCAAACCACGCACATCTTGATTTCAAAGAAGTTTAAGCACTTAACATACCAACCCAAAGAAAAGCATGATAACAAAGTCCTTGATTATGCAATCAGTTCGGCGCCTGATGCTGTTAGAGCTTGCTCATCGCATGTTGAGACTAATGTCAATTTTCTGATCAGCTCTGAATCAGCACCACTTAATAACACGTTAATACATGATAACAGATGGCACCATTGGCGAGTTGTGACAAGAACAATACAAGAGCTTTATAGAAACATTACACTCAGCGAGCTCAACGACGCGACGCTTACTAGAATAAGACAGATTTTCATGAGCGATACGAAACACTTTCAATGCAGACAATGATCATGATTTTAGAGGCCACGTTGAAAACTAATAGTAAATCATGTTCAGTATCTGGAAGACGAAGAAGAATATCATCGTCATAGTCACAAATCAGTTTAATACAGTGTCGAGTGCTTAACATTGACTCGATAGAACTTGCACTTGTGGAAACCAGCTGCCAACTCGGCGAATCACAATCAAGTGAGGGTATCGTTTATAATGCTTGATAAGTTACCTGAGAGAAAGAGATATTCCTTTCCTATAAATCACATGTAGATAGTACAGTAGGAATGAAATAATAAACCATGGGGTTTTATGGCTAGTACCTAGTTGAGATTGAGACGCGGATGTTTGGATGTGGCTACACCATCAACTTTTTCCGAAGAATAGGTAAACCACGCACTTCCGAAAATTTCCACTCAGAATTCATGATGGTATAAAGGTACATGATGATTATGAAAATAAGTAAGAGAAAACAAAGGCTTAGTCAAAGCATAGCAACAGTATAGGTAAAGGGGCTCTAGGTTTGTAGTCTGTATCAGCTGTTTCCTCAAAGACGATTGGGGTCCGGTGGAAGCTTCAAGTGCTTGAACTATGATTATTTAGGACTAAATCACATTTAGCAACATATGAACGACAGAGAAAAAGAATTAATAACTTTAAAACGATTACAATTCACACGTTTATTGACAATAATTGACACTTGACACTAAACACCTGTGATAACAATAACAAAACCAAGGCGGATAAAGAATGGTGGTCGCATTTCGATTTTGGCTGCCATCTTGAAGCACTGTGACGTCAGGAGGGTACGGCTTTTGCCATGCAATTCGAGGTTGAGCCGACTCCTCCGGCCTCGGCCGGCCCATGTACCCGATGTACCCGATACCGTGTGACGTCCAGAGGGTACGAAATGCGACCACCATTCTTTATCCGCCTTGAACAAAACCACGAATGGCCGCCGTGCCGTAATGGCATGCGAACTCTAGCGTCAGAAATAACTTACGACCCGGGAACTTATGAAAGAAGCCGCTAAACTTTAATATATTCCGAATAAATTCCCAAATTGTTCTTTTATTGACACTGAATGAGTTTATTCAAGTGTTTTTGTTTTGGTTTGATAAAAAAAAGCACGCTAACAATGAGAATCGGCAGCTATAACCAGGCCAGGAGTTCTAGAAAACGAAGGAAGTCCGGTAGCGTTTTATAATCTTTAAAACGTCATATCTCTGTTAATAATAAGTTTTGAAACATCAGACACCAAAAGATATGGCCTTTGAATCTTGAAGAATCATCATGCCAAATTTCAACATGATCCTTCGAGTAGTTTTTTTGCTACGGGGTGATAAAAGTTAAAAAGCAGCGAAAATCGGCAATTAACGAAGGAAGTCCGGTGGCGTTTTATAATCTTTAAAACGTCATATCTCCGTTAATAATAAGTTTTGTAACATCAGACACCAAAAGGTATGGCCTTTGAATCGTGAGGAATCATCATGCCAAATTTAAACATGATCCTTTGAGTAGTTTTTTTGCTACGGGGTGATAAAAGTTAAAAAGCAGCGAAAATCGGCAATTCCTAATATTTTCTGTAATGTATACCGTCGACCGACGGTTATCGGGTTATCGCCCCGCGTGTGTGTGGTTGCTGCAGAGTCGTTTGAAGGCGTTTTCCGGTCTTACTCTGGGAGGTTTTATTTGGTTGTTCTCCTTATATTTATATTTTTAGCTTGGCGGGGAGATCTACCGATCTCCGTGATTTGACGACATTTCGGATGAGAATAAGCAGTGAATGGAACTGCATTAAGTATTTCTTTCAATGTCTCATTTCTAGAGCGTGAAATTGTTTTATTCCATACGTTTCTTTCCCAAGCACTCCCTCATTCAAACTTGAAAAGGTTAAACCGTTTAGAAATTAAGAGACTCATGCATAAAAACGCACGCACGGATTATTACGCAGTTCAATTCCTGGGTAGGAAACTTTTCTCTAGTGCTCTGCAGTTTTATACCCCTCTCGCTGACTCAAGTGTCCTTCCCGCGTGATTTTTTTTATTTCCATGCTGTCTACAAGGTAGCCTCAGCGAGTTGGCTCAATATCAGCTTTTAATATTTGCAAGGAATACAAATTCAACTTTTATGCAGGCAGAATCAACGGAGTGGAATATTGTACAATCCTCTTTCATACTTCTCCCCGAATAATCGTTAACTAGCCTCGCATTTCAATGTTATTTGAACGGAAGGAAGTCACATTTATACCAAGTTTAAAAACAGGGAGAAGTTTACTCCCTCCTTCATCATTTTTTTTTTTTTTATTTGTTTATTCTTTTATCAGAAGTAAGGGATTTTTAAAGTTATTCCATCAGGTATGATATAAATTCAAGATCATGGCTGTTTTAACGTCAGTTCACCCCCATTTTTCTCGAAAGGAGAGTTTATTTACACCACGATAAAAATAACTCGTAAAATAAAAATGATCTAAACCGCTGAATTAATAAGTCGTCAACTGCAATTTAGAGGAGTGCTCATAATCATATTCTGGAACTTTTTTTTAAATTTCTGCAACATGCAATTCTTGATACGGTGCTCTTAACTTACGCATGAATGGAATAATTAATTGAGGTGCTTATAGGACAAGGTGGAAAAGTGCTGCAGTTTTTGCGTTTCCGAGAAATACATGTTTGAAGTTTCGAAATTATAAGGATCCTCACGCGGGAAAGAAAATCCAAACTGACTTTTTGATGCTTAGTAATTGGAATTTGGGAGGAATTTTCCCCCAAAATATGCACTAAGACTAGATTTACTCCATCATTAATATGTAATTGTTTCAAAATCTGCACTTACGCGCCTTAGCCTCTAGGCCTCCCAATAATTGTTAACCTTATGATCTGTTAAGTTCTGGCAAAAAATTTCAACACCTTTTTAAAAATTTTAGCTTTTTCTCCTTTCCATGTGGAAGACAACCCAGTAGCTCGAACTTTACAAAATACAATTTTTTAAAAATAAATATCATAGGAGAAAGAAACAAAATTGATGCGGGAATGCGTAGTTCAGAGAATATACTCTTATTGATCCTCGGAAATATTTAATCACAAACGCGCACATTGCCCGAAGAAAAGTGAGCGATTCTAATTTGAAAAAAAATTATGCACTGCCACTAAGCCGGCAATCGAAGGTTCGCTTCGACGCAGACCTCGGTCGATTTTTTCACCTCGTCTCTGAAAAATGTTCTTGCTTCGAAGTGAGGGTATTCGTAAAATGTGTTTAACATAGCAAAAGTTAACTCTCGTAAATAAATCCTATTTATTTTACAAATAATGAGGGTTTGTTGAGTTTCGTAAATCGAATCTGGTAGGAGTTGTCTACTTTCATCGGCCCTAATCATCAAAGGTTTCTGCAAACGTATATAAAAATTTATCCGGCTTAGGTACTTAAAAACTGCTAAATTTGCAGCATGGGAACATGACTGGTAAGTGCTCAAAAATTGGCGTTATTTTTGACTAACAGCCGTTAAGAGTAATATTTTGTCAGAGAGTTGACTTGTCTGGTCAACTGGTGGCTAATTTCTAACCTTAAACTTTGTTTGTTGTGTGTCCAAAACGCGACTACGAAAGCATGCAAAAGACATCGTTTACGACTGTCTTGCCTATCATGTAACTGAAAAAGGCCGTTTTTGAAAGTTTTACAGTTGAAAATAAAATAAGTTGATTTTGATTCATCCAAACAATTTCTGAGAGCCCTCTGAATGATTGGTGGCATTTGACGACGAGTGGATGCTCCTTTCTATTGAGTTTTTCTCTCAGACGCCACTTCGCCCATTTTCTCTAAACGTTTTTGCACGTTCTTCACTCTCGGTAGCATAGTAGTATACTGCCGTGCTAAGGAAAAACGCCGTATGAACCTTCAGGCATTGCCAAGTTTCCTCCGCTAAAACGCGAATTGCCTGGGAAACTCATGAATATTTTCCTTTCAAATTTTCAGATAATTTTGTTCTCAATTTAACCTAAAGATCCTGAAAATTTAAAGGAAAAATATTCATAACTTTCTTCAAAAGTAAACATTTTTTCAAAGGAAATTTGGCAACTCTCGAATGTTCAATCGGCGTTTTTCCTTAGCACGGCAGTATAGTGAAGAGTCGTCATACATCGGTTAGGTTCCAACCTAACGGCAGCAACTAAACTAACACTGCGGCGACGCGTGTAGCATCGCGCAGAATTGAAGGCGTTTTTCATTTGCGCGGCATGAAGTGTTATAGTTATACTTTGCTTGGCGTCGCAGCGCCGAGCTTCATTCGGGCTGTATTTTGCAATTAGGAACTACAATATGTGGCTCAGTTTAGAAACAACGTATGTATCATTATAGCTTCTCTATGCACAGCCGTGTTTCTACAGTTAAGCTGGATATTGTACCTTTTGATTGCAAAACGAAGTCCATTTCTGCACTTATTGCTCTCTTCATAGACACGACAATGTTTTACTTGCGTTTAATTGGACCTGATTCTGAAATTCGGAACTAAAATTTCTGGTTAATCTGTAAAACATGCGCATGTGTGCAAGAAAAGAAGTAGTACGCTATACGTTATTTTTCTAAAACTGAACCAGAGATTATAGTTCTTAATTGTCATATGTAGTTATGAGTGGCCGCTGAATTTCAAGCCCTTCTAACTGAAAATTTCATTGATTTTCCCTCTGATCGCATGCAAAAATCTGATACATTTTGCGGATAATTTGCACGAGTACGCGGTACGTGGACATACATTTTTGTGAAAAATGAATCGTTCGATTCTATTTTGCAACTTCGGAATTAAGTTACGTTCCTCCGTTGAATTCGGCTGTGGCGCGTCGTTGCCAAATCGCGAGATTCGCGATTTCGTCGGCGGCAACAATGGGGGGGGGGGGGGCTGCATTGTAATAAATACGCGGGTACGTGGGCGCCGGGCCGCTCGGCACGATCATGAAGTTTCACACATTGTTTCAGGGCCCTTGAGCAAGCGCTCCCCCCCCCCCGCCACCGCCACCCCCTCTCCACGCACCCTCCCCGCCGTCTCCCTGCCCCCGGGCCGCCGCCGACCGCTTGTCACAGGGCTTTTGTCCGGGGCTTTTGACGAGTCATTATTCTTGCTCCAAACAAAAAAGAGAAAGGAAGTGTGATAAAAAAGGGGGGAAAACTGCTTAACAAACCCTCAATGGAACAGCAAGACTATCGCGTGTTAATTCACCGCTAACCGAACGCGGCCTCCCGTCTGCGTCTCCTGAAATCATTTTTCCCGCGAGGTTGCCAAGTCGTTCTACAAAATGTTTGTGTCCTACATGGGTTTAATGCTGCAAATGGTTTGGAAAATCAGCAATATTTGGCGACAGTTTTTTCCCGACCGCCCTTCCCGCCCCCGCGCGCCACTGTTCGCGGCTCTGCGCGCTGATTATCAATCTCGCCAGTCTCTCTTCCATCGCTCGGAGGAAAAACGGCGTATGAGTCTCTAGACGTTGCAAAATCTCTTTTAATACAAGAACAATTCCCGGGAGAGTTGTAGAAATTTTCATCCAATGGATCGTTTTCGATAGTTGTTCGATGTATCGTCTGCTTCAAATTATTGGAACGTAACCTTAAACAAAAATTTTAGGATTCAAGTTAGGAAAGCTGGAAAAGAGGAAATTCCATTCAATTTCACTTCTCATTGCCATGCGGTACTCATAAGAATAAATAATCAATCATTGAACCCTGTTGGGTCAGTCCATTGTAACGGGCCGGACAACCGCACGCCTTTGAGTAATAAAGAAATGAATTTAAAATCACATAAATTTAAAATAAATTGTACCAGTAGATAGAGCTCAGTGTGTTATTTCCAAAAGTGTACGAACTTACTTTTTTGTTTTAATTTTTAAGGGAGTTATACCAAAAATAGAGCCGTAACGGGACGGACAGTTTTTGGAAGTGAGTTTTGACTCCCTTGAGAAAATTGAATAACTCAGCGAATTTTACCATGTAAAAAATCCACAAAAAATGTATATAGTCCTCAAGGGTTCAAGGTACTATGCTATTTAAACTAATTTTCATAAGTATTGAATTAAGCATAAAAAAAATTGAAAAATCTGCGTAACGAGACGGACAGCATTTGTAACGGGCCGGACAGAGTACGACTGACACATTGTTTTACGGCTGAAAGTCATCTGTATATGATCATACATTGGTCCAATTTTTTCTATGCATTAATTTAAGGTTCTGACTGATTAATTTAGATAGATAAAATGCAATTTTTTGTTGATTTTTATTTTTTGCAGCTTGTAGAAGTAGTAGCAAATTCTACATACCTATTGATTTTTTACTCTTTTCCCGAAATTTCAATTATTTTGATTAATTTTCAACCCACAACACTCAATCCTTTAGTTATTAATACGATTTCGTTAACTTGGAAACAAAATTATGAGCATAATAGTCAAAATAACACTCGTAACGGGTCGGACACTTTTCTCTTAAATCAATAACTTGAACTGTTACTCGCTTAAGAGCGACAGTTCATTAATGCAGTTACTTAAATTTTGAACGCTATCATTATAGGAGTCAGAACCTACTTTTTTCCTTTACTTAGTAGTTATTCTTTTTTTGTTTTTAAATATATAAAGCAAAATAAAATGAACTCTTTATCCCCTGGAAGCCGAACGCTTTCTTTTCTCCGAGTTTCTTTGATAACAGTTCCAGCTCCCCATCCACCTGCACATAAATTTTATCACTTATTAGGATATGAAAATGATTTTAAAACAGTTAAGATTTCTTTTAAATCAAAATTTGAACTTTATCAATGTTTTACTGGCAGAAACATCAAAGAAAATAATAATAAAGAAACAAAAGCTCGAGGAAAAATAAATAGTAACTAGTACCAAAAATAATAATAATAATAATAGTAATACTTCAATGGCACGGTGTGAGTATCAAATAAATGAGAAGTTATACTATGTCTAAACAAATATAGGAATAAATGGAGTGGGCGGAACAGAAAAACTTGAGTGTTTTTAAATTTTGTTTCGAAACGTAAACGGTGGATTCAAAAGTTTTAAAACTTTTTAGTGGTTGTCGCTTGAATAAAATTGTCAATATAAATAGTGAAAATTGTGAACAGAGGTTGAAATTTTATCTTAAACGTAGTAGACAAATAACTAAAAAAAAAGAATTGCATTTAAGGCAATAAATTTAAGCCTCCGCATCTGATGGATGATTTTTTAAATATTCTCTTCTTCGCTGTTTCCTAATCTTGTCTCTCAGCCTTTCTTTAGCCAGGTGGGCTTTATAGGCAGCTGGGTCCTCTTTCAATTTTCTGCGGTGCTTCTGCATCCGGTTTGCAATAATGTCCATTTTTTAAAACCTGAAACAACAAAATTGCTTTAAAATCCAAGAAAGTGAACATTTTGAGGTTTATAAGTACCTCCTAGGTCTAATAAGGTTCTTCTGGTGTTTCTAATACAGCCCTTTCACAATCCTGAAAATTAGAACCCACTGTGCCCATAAATAGCGAAGTTCAATACTTGTCCGGCCCGTTACGTAACGGGACGGACACATTTTAAGTATGTTGTTTTCAACATCTCACAAGGTATAAAAATTGAAAAAAAAATTGAGGAGAACCTGAGTTATCAGAACAAAGTGAATCCAAAAATTCGCATTTAAATATGCAAAAATAAGCAAGCAAATAAAAGAAAACCATCTTTTTGCGTAACGGGCCGGACATTTGATGAACCCAACTTCAAAGTAGTAAAACTCGTAAGTACTTACTTTTAGAAATCCAACTTTTGCGAGCACGTATTTGTTGTCATGTTTTTTGTGAGATCAAAACATAACCTCAAATAGTTGTGAGCCAGGAACAGTAAAAAAGTGCTGCCAACTTACACCTTTTCCAGACCTAAAATACACTGTACAGCACCAAGTCATAAAACAAACAAAAACACACAAAATAAACAAGAAAAATCGCGAAACCCGTATATTTTCGGAAACTAGAAGTTATTTGCCGTTCAAAAATGTATTCAAAAAGAAGTTTCACTGTATTTCAATTTTAGACCCTCAGGTTGACCTTACCATGGACCGACCCTGTTCCTTCAGATTACTCAATTGACTTCTAATGTTGTGTTTACATGTTGCACTAATGGATATCGATACAATCTTAGCGATAGAGCGCGCCTGCTGCTCGATGTATCGACTGCGATCTATTTTTCACAGGATTGTGCCCAGAGACAAGCCCGAAATTGAACCGATAGTATATGCAAATTTTGAAAAGAAATGTTCAAAGCTTTCCTAAAAAATAAATATTTTATTGGAGGATGTTTGGCAATGTCCAAATATTCTTACGGCGTTCTTCCTCAACACAGCAGCATTTTTCCCGACGAGAGCGTCGCAATAAAAAAGAAAAAAACTCCCAGACTCAGCATTTCATCTCTGGAGTGCACCTGGAGTCCGAGTTTCATTTCTTCTCCTCTTTTTTTTACATTTTTTTTATGCTGATAAACAGCCATCATCTGGCCACACGAAGGAATCCGGGACAGTGCGAAAAATCAGGGTAGAATAGTGAGTGAGGGACAACGGGGAAAATTCAGGGAGGAAAAGGGTCCCGAAATCTAAAGATAATATCGCTCACGGAAACTGGGAATGATCGAGTGTCGCATCACACAGTTTCAGCTTATTTTTCAGCTGAATCAGTAAATTTTAAAATATCGATCGCTAAAGTGTGAAACAACGTTTAAGTATCGATTGTGGTTTTATATTTCCGAAGAGGAATAACTGAACTTCTCAGCTTGAAATTTTTACGAAATAATCTGCTACTAGAGAGGAAAAATTAATAAATTTTCTCAGAAAATGAAGTTGGCTAGTTTTCCAAAGAAAAAATGAAGTACGACCGGGAGTCTCCAACATCGCAAACGGAGATTCGTGATTTTGCACCGTAGTCATCGACAGAGGCGGATCCAGCGATTTGGCAACCCCGGATTTCCTCCATTTAAATCTATGTTGAATACTCGATTCTTGTCGAAGCACCTGCCCCCTCCAAAAATCGATACATTTCCATAGGTTCAAATGGGGGAAATCAATGTTGCCAATTTGCTGGATCCGCCAATGGTCATCGATATACTGAAGACACAGAAAAAATATACTGAGAGTTATGTAGTTTATAAGGTAGGTTCCTGCCTTTCTTAAAGTTTCTCAAAATCATAGAAATTTTCCCTGCGTATTTTGACATTTTTGTAGTGGCAAATCATTGTCATCCCTTGCAAAGATCCATTTCTAAATTTATACTGCTGCATTTTCCTCGTGGTCGAGAAAAGTTTCCTATTTTGTCATGCTACTTTAAGGCCAGCTAAAACCTCCCTTAACCAAAATGAAAACGAAATTGGGCCTCCTAAAGCGAGGTCTTGTTCAAAGCTTGACTGTAAATACGACGTTCTGAAGGCTGTGTTTTTTGTAGGAAGAAGACCCACTATCGGTACTTTCCTTCTGCAAACAAATGACTGATGACCTTTACGACTTTTTTCTGAAAATTACTACAAGAATCGCAATATACTGATAACTTCTTTATTTTTTCAGAGAGTGCATCGCGTTGTTTAACCGACTAATCAAAAAATAATTTGTTTAACACTTCCAAGCGCCCCCTTATGCTGCAAGTGGCCTGTGGGAAAAGGGCGATTCCAACAACAATCCATCGCTTGGCTGACAAAAGAGCGTATCTGCCTATTGAGATGAGCCGAGGGAAGCATTGAGTTTTATGGACGATAGGGTTAATCGCGAAGTACATTTACGTCCTTACGTCAGGAGGGCGAAGAATTAACGCCTGAAAAGTTTTTCGGCTGGGAATCGGCCATGATAAATAGCTCCTTGAGGGAAGCCTTAAAAGCAGGCTGAAACTAACTCGAACGCAAACGGGAGAACTTATTGGCGTGTTTGTTTGTGCGTTGTGTGAATCAAAAGCCCTATTAAAGGGTCATTTCGACGTATAAATCAATCGGGTTTCTCTCTTTGCCCCTCGTGGATTTAGTTCACCAATCGGGAGCTTCGTGTTTAGTTCACTGACGAAATTTGTCTAACCTCGTTGTGCATATCTTCGACCCGTTTCGACCCCAACTTCGCTGTATTTCCAATGCAGCTATTTCCGTTGCGCCGAGACGGAATTGTTTATCTTATTCAATTAAGAAACGAATTGACATCATACTTTATATTTTTCACCGATTCTGTTTGAACTGAGATAAATGATAGTAGAGTTTCCAAGAAACGAGTTTGACTAATTTGTCTTCCAAAAAAACATATTGAAAAAAATAAATGAAATGTAGGAATTTCCCTATCCAGCGCGTACAACAAAAGAGGAAAAGCAATCTGTAGCGGGCTAACAGGAAATCTACATTGTCACAAACCAAGATGCATTGGGCTGAAAAATGCATCGTATATGTCTTTTGTGGTAATAGAGCTGAAATTGCGTCGAATTCGGACGAAAGCACGTAACCTCATTCCAAGGTCGCAAAATTCATCGAAGTAATAAGGAATATTCAGGAAATTCTCAGGAAATATTCAGGAATATTTCAGATGAATAAAAATCGACGAGTTTTATTAACAGTATTGAAGAGGTATTTTTCATTTTCATGTTAGGCTAGTAGGCAAGGCAGTCGCAAGTGTCATATTCTATATATCTTTGTGGTAGCATTTTGGAAGAACAACAAGCAAATTACCACGTCATTAATTGGCAGATAAGGCGCAATTTTATTTAAAAGCACTGCTCTTATTGGCTTTCAGGGGACGGCTGTTTTGTTTGATTCATCCTCGCACTGGAAAAAAAACACATTGGATCTCGAATCCAGACGCTTAAAAACATCGACAAGAAAACGTACTCTTGATTCAATCAAAATCTAGCTTAAATCAAGAACCAAGCCTCTTAATTTAAGCGGATTTCGTGTTGATTCAAGCAAAAATCCGATTGAATCAAGAGTATTTTTTCTTGTCAATGTTTTCAAGAGTCTGGACTCTAGATCCAATGTGTTTTTTTTCCAGTGCGCTTTTTTTTGCGCACTTACGGCTTTTTATGTCTCGTTTTCATACCAACAAGACAAATTGTGCTGTTTTAGCTGTTTTAGATGATAATCTAAAATAGATCAGACGCATTTTGAAAAAAATTCGATTTCGAAATTTTTAAAGTCACAGCTCTCTTCACTATCGTGGCAGCAGAGGTGACGGCACCACTAAGAGCGTCTATAAGCTCGTCGATGGAGACAAAATTGCAAGAATCGACGATCAAAAGAAAATGGCTCTTCTTTAAGATAATAAACGCCACCGGAACGAGAACGAACACGTCTGCGAGGAACAACGAAAAAGCGGAACTGTCGAGACGAATCAGGGTCAAACGACTTTGACGTGGATTTTGTAATTTCGTCGGCGTGTGCGGGGGAGGTACCGGGGGGGGGGGAGGAGTGGATATCGGTTATAATTGTTGATGAGAGTGTGGATGGCGCTCTTTCATTCCCTCTCGCCGAGTCGATCTTCATTAGGCCTGGGCCGTAAGCCGTAATTGGTATTCCCAATTACGGGCGAGCGGCGAGTGTGGCTTATTCCTTTGTTTATAAATGCTCCTGCCGGCACATTAAAGCGTGTATAAATGTACGGACATATCTTGGCTCCTGATGCCCGGTGCCGGGGCTTTTAAACGAGTTTAAACAAAGTTAAATTACATTTCATTAATTCGTCCGTCCCGTCTCACGGCTCGTGATCCCGGGCCCGTGATTTACTCCTGCGGCTCTCCCGAACGGGAACGGGGGCGCGCACGTCCCTTTTTTCGCCTCGCGCTCGCCACCTATCCCGCCGCGACGTAACGCCTGCTTCCAATGGAGCTTCCCAGAGGCGGGAAGAAGAGTTGTGACCCTGGTCTGACTCGTTCGAGTCTAATAGATGGTATCTACAACGGGAAAAACCAGGGAATACTGGGATTCATCAGGAATGAAAATTTACCGGGAAAATCATGGAAGCTGTCCCAGAAACTGGGAATCTTTTCTTCTACCGCTTAGGGATCATTTCGTTTTCAAATTCGGCGGTCTAATCTGATCGAGCGCTATTTTTGACTTCTTGAATGACACATTTGAAACTTCAAATCATTGAAAGAATGGAGAAGCTTTCATTGACGCGATAATATAAACATCTGGAACGCTATCGGAATTAAAATCGATATTCATAAATGGAACTCTGGAGAGTTATATTCTTTTCTTCCAGAAAATCTCAGGGAAGTAGCAGAAAATTACGGTTTCTCATCTGGGAATGAGCTCCTGTACATGAGGGAAAATCAGGGAATGAGCCTGGTCAAAAATTCTAGACACCATGGCCCTAATAGACCCTGAGTATACTGTGATTGGATGGGACTACACTGCACTGTAAAATATTTCGGTCTGCATTTCTGAGCAGGTTGTCCACTACACGGAAGAAGCACGGATTTCGGAAGGTCGGTACGGAAGTACGGACATGGTACGGATTTTCCGTAACAAGTTACGGGAATTCGAGATTTTTTTGATGAAATCTCAAAAGTGTAGCCTTGGGGGATGCAAATTCCCAACATAATCCATTTACCAAGTTCCCAGTTCGATTCCTCCTGTTTTTCGGTTTATTCCTTTGTGATTTCATCATTCCACTTTCCCAATCTGAATACAGTTAAAAATGTGTGTGAGGTAAGGAAAAAGTTAGGAATATTATGAATCGCCTAAAAAAGGAAGTTTTGGGAAAGTAAGGGAAGAGCAAGGGAAAGCTATCGAAAAATCAAGGACACAGGTCAGGGACAGATGTCTACATAGCGCCCCAAAACCTCGAGTGATATGAATTCTCCTTACGGAATGACTTACACTATTACGGAGCGGAATCTACACTTTTTGCGGGGTATCATACGCTTTCATGGCAGAAATGTCACTTCGCATTCACATCACCTGGGGTTTTTGGTTTTATAGACTCGGGGACTGAATTTCACTCCTCGATTTTTAACAGTGTGCTGTGCAAAGGAATAACGCCGTATGAGCCTTTAGATGCTGATACATTTTCTTCTATAAAATACAAATTTTTTTGAAAACTTTTGGTTTATTTCCCTCAAATCATCCAAAAATATCATTTGCGATTTCATCTTTACTATGTAAGAATTTCATAGAAAAACACCCTCAACTTTCTCCAAAAATTAATATTTCCGGGGAAAAATTCGGCACCGTCCTGGTCTTACGGCGTTTTTCCTTGGTATGGCTATTAGAGCACTAGAGCCATACTACGTAGCAAATACTTCAAAAATATGTCAGATTAAGAGTCTTTAGACATTTTAATTTAGACAGATGAAAGTTAGTTATTTTGCCAAACCCCAAATTCGATCCAATCTCTTTTTTATTCCACTTTTCCTCTGAATAATATTCTCTGTGTTCTCATCGACAGTTTAACATCTTTTTATTGCAGGATATTCCACGCGAAACATTGAGATCATAAAGCATGTTGTTATGGAGGAAAATAGGCTAAATAGAGCGAGGAATTCAAATTTCGAGTTAGGTTAGGTTCAAAGAAAGAAATATCTGATTGTAGATACTTAATATTTTTTGATTGCTTCCAAGTTACAGGGGAGTAAGGGGTCATTTCAGTTCTCAGAAGGTATTCTCTAACGCTAAAATAACCAAAGCTTTCCGTGGGAGAATGTGTCTGACTGAGTTTGTAATTTATCGAAAGCAAATTCCTACCCACACCGTATACCTTGAACATTTTTCCTTCCGGATTTCTCATGGAGCGCGCCTTTTTCTGTTTACCTTCGCTCTTTTTTATTCCTTCACATGATATTAAGGAATGCAAAACCACCACTGCATATCCTCGAAAATAATACACAATAGAATCTTAAATCATGAATCAAAATTCATGGAAGTCGGATTTGAATCTCACAGAAGAGACTCACAAGGAGTAATATTTGGCGAAAGTAACCATTGAAGAACAAACAAACAAAATTGAGAGAGTGGAACTGTTTTCTCCGTAACCTGGATAGAGACGATGTCTTAAGCTCTCCTTTTCGAGTAATTCAAGGATTGAGCTCAAATGTGGCCTGAACGAAATCGTATGACACGAGACGACAAGTGAAAGTTTTAGCTTGACTTCAAAGCTCGTTTGGCAATACAGCGTTGAAAATATTTCATTGTCGCATTGAAAAATTCTAATATTTTCATCTTCCTTCGTCAGTTGAAAAAACAACGTTGTTGTTTATTTTCTGAGGCACAGTTTTATCGGTTAATTTTACTGTGCCTCAATGTAATAAATGTTCAATTAAAGTTGTTTTTTCAACCAAGGACCGTTAAATATTAACATTATTCAATGGTTATAAATGTAAACTACGCAACGCTGTCCAGCCGAAACGAGTTTTGAACTCAAGCTGAAACTTTCATTGCAGAGTGTCTCATCAAAAGGTTTCGTTTAGGGCGAATCGTCGTACGCGGACGAACGAACGTAACTCCATTCCAAAGTTGCAAAATTGACTCGAAAGAACTCAATTTTTTTTACAAGATAACCTGCGCAATTTTCGCCAAAAGGTTTTCTGATTTTTGGGAGCGATCAGACGAAAAATCAATGTAATTTACAATTAGGAATGCCCAAAGTTCTCCCGGTGAAGATGAAATTTTTGAATGAATATTTGACAACATTGAAATGCAGTTACGTTCTTTCGTAAGGGGACGGCGAAATATGAGCAAAATTTCTGAGTTCCTCCAAACGGACCGCGTTAAGCAGAAAGGAACCGAGTCACATGAGCTATTGCCAAATTTAACTGGGCAATTTAATTTTTCACATGAAAACGGATGTGCGGATTTTGGGGCAAATTTCAGTGAATTTTCAGCATGGTACGATGCAAATTCCGCAACATTTTTGAAAGAATTCGCATAAACTTTCTCTTATAAAAAATTAAATTGCCTACTTACATTTGGCAATAGCTGATGTCGCTTGGTTCCTTTCTGCTAAACGCGGTCCACATACACCGGAAAAAAAAAAAAAAAACACATTGGATCTAGGGTCCAGACTGTTGAAAACATTGACAAGAAAAAATACTCTTGATTCAATCGGATTTTTACTTGAATCAAAATGAAATCAGCTTAAATTAAGAGGCTTGGTTCTTGATTTAAGCTAGATTCTGATTGAATCAAGAGTACTTTTTCTTGTCGATGTTTTTAAGAGTCTGGACTCTAGATCCAATGTGTGTTTTATTCCAGTGTAGGGGTGCAAAGAGGGCTTTTTCCTGACTAATTTTTGGCTGAATGTACATATTGCAACGAAATTGTTTGCGCAAATAAGTAGGTAAACTTAGACAATTGTATTAACGAAATCATAGAGGCACCGAGAAATCAGAACCTCGTAAATTTCACCGAGTGCACTTGACTGGATTGACCATCCGAATAGAACGAAGTTAAGCGATTCATAAATTTCGAAGCGTAGGTGATCGCGTCGCTTAGCGCGGTCGGGTTCGTCGGGAAGTTTCGGTGGCTGGAGGTTGTCTCTTTATTGTCCGCTTGGGAAAGATTGGATTAAGAAATCTTCCTTGAATTTAAACGCGGGGAGGGAATGTGATTAATCGCTGTGTTTGCGGATTCGATTACCGGCGTAACCATCTGCAAGAGTAAATACCTTTTCCCATAGGAAAGTAATCAAAAACTTCCACGATATAATTCATAAATGTTTCTCTGTTCAGTTCGGGGCTTTATTGCGCAGGTATTGTGAGCGTGGCCCCTGTCTATAAATATTGACTCGATCTCAAGGCGCTGGCGTTATGCGCCATCGGGGTAAATAAATTTAACCGTTTCGGCTCTGTCGATGTAAAAGACCTCCCGGTTACAATTTTGCCTGGAATGGACTCGTTTCATAGCTGAATCGGTCATTCTTAAAGAGGCGTAAAAGCCAAAACACCGATTTTTTTTTTTTTTTTTTTTTTTTTTTTTTTTTTTTTTTTTTAAAGCCCTGGATAGACGATCAAATTCCGAACCAATTCCGATCAAAGTAGACATGCTGATGATGACTGGTGGTCACCATCTACCATCAAATTTTGACGGGCCGCACTTTTTTGTTCAAAGTAAGATCAGAACGGAGTGCCACCATTCTTCATTTCCTGCCACAGAAAACATTTCTGCCAAGTTTTCATTTTAAAATGAAGCAAATTAATGAGTTTAAGACTGATGACTCCCGACACTTTGATGCTACTTTGATCGGAATTGCTTCGGGAATTTGATCGTCTATCCAGGGCTTAAGAAATGATATATAAGGAAATCCTAACTACTTCTCTTAGCAATCTACACGATTTAAATAAACTGAATTCAATTTATTAAATTTACAGACTCCCGGTCACAATTTTGCCTGGAATGGACTCGTTTCATAGCTGAATCGGTCATTCTTAAAGAGGCGTAAAAGCCAAAAAACCGATTTTTTTTTATTTATTTTTTTTTTTAAGAAATGATGTATAAGAAAAACCGAACTACTTCTCTTATCAATCTACACGATTTAAATAAACTAAATTCATTATATTAAATATACAGAGTAACGCTAGACAATAAAATTATTATCTAAAAAAAACGGGAATTATAAAATTCTGCGTCTTTTTTAAACCAAAAAATTAGTAATTGATGTTTTATAATTGGCCACTAAACCTTGTGCTCTTAATTTCATACCCTAAAAGTATCAGGTGAGTGGATCACGTGGCGATTTATTGCTTTTTTTTCGAACCGAAATCCCGCGCAAGCCCGCGCTTTTATGAAGTTCAAAGACTCAGAGGAATTTCGAGCGCGCCGAAATGGCGGTAAAATGATGGAAATGATGTTTTACTGCTCTCTTTTTTCATATTCTACTCATGTCATTTATATAAAACGTATTTTAATGTGAAATTCTTGCTTGTTTACCACAGATTACATGAATAAGCTCCGATTCTTTGATTCTCAATAGCTTTGACGCTCCCATCGTTTTCATGTACGAGGAGTAGAAACCCGTGCTTGCTTTTGATTGGTGCCGGAAGAAATCATCCGGTTCGACGCAAAACCGTGGCGTCTTAAATCTGCGGGAAAGTTGCGCGTTTTAAACTGTGTAAATCTCGGCTTCTGAGTTTTTTTTTTTCGCGTATCTTTGGGGAAATAGTATTCGGAAGTCAAGCATTCTTTTGTGGTCTAGTGACTCATTACTGAAGTTATCACCTAACCAGGATATTGAATGTTTCTTGACGCGCAAATTCAAACCTCGTGTCTAAGAGCGCATATTTTTTTTGTAGATTGTAAAGTTAAAAGTGTGTCTTAGACTTCCGCGATGCGCTCATTGCTGAACTACTGTGTTTTCCTCGCTTTCCGGGTCACTTTTTCGCGTCTTTAATGTGCTCATCGTGTTCTACGCGTTATTTATCTTTGGTAAACGTATTCCCAAGTCAAAATTCATCACTCAAAAAGCAAAGAATATGAAGAGATTGTCTTTGAAAAATTACGAAAAAAAAACAGCGTCGAGCGTTAAGGAACACGGCTATGGACCCAGGACCCTTTCCCTTTCCCCGTAACGGTGAAATGTGTTGAATTGGGAGGGGGACGGTAACTTTAGCTTACATGCCTCCCCTTTCGAGCGTTACGTATTTTATGAATAGCCCCCAGGGAAAAATACGCATGACTTTCCACGAAAATACAAATTTCGGTGGAAATTTGGCAACATCCAAACGCTCATACGGCATTTGTCCTTAGCGCGGTGGGGCACACTTCATGACGACACTGGCAGTTTGCACTTTAATGATTTAGTGACCCATCTGCCGCGCCAAGGAGAAACGCCGTATGAACATTCGAGAGTTGCCGAATTTCCTCTCAGAAAATAGTTAATTTTGAAAAATATTCATGAACATTTTTCCTTAAAATTTTCAGAAACTCTAGGTGAAATCGCGAACAAAATTATCTGAAAAATTGGAGGAAAATATTTACAAACTTTCCCGAAAATTAGCGATTTACCGAAGGAAATTTGGCAACGACTCAAGGTTTATACGGCGTTTTTACCTAGCACGGCAGTATTGATCAGGCATTTCGCGGTTATATGGAAATGGATTTCGTTGGCGTGCGTTGGTTCTGGCTTTTTGCTTTTGCCGGCCGAAAAGGCAACGCGGCATGACGGGTGCATGATATGATGCCACTGTCATATAACGTGTTGTAATCGACTCAACAACGTTTGTTTCCTCTCGGGAGAAATGTCTCACTCGTGACTAAAGCGGCTTACGCACAAGAAAGAAACAAGTATGAAACACCAACGTCTGAAAGTACACGGGACAGAAGCTGGGCCACTGCTGCCGTGCTAAGGAAGAACGCCGTATGAGCCCTCAGATGCTACCATGTTTCTTTCTATAAAACCCAACTTATCAGGAAAATTGTGAATATTTTTCATCAACTTTTTCAGACAATTTTTTTCGAAATTTCATCTAAGACGTCTGAAAATTTCGAGAAAAATACGGATAATTTTCCTCAAAAATAGATGTCTTATTTGGGGCAATTTGGTAACTCTCGAATGTTCATGCGGCGTTTTCCCTTACCATGTTGGCTCACAGACACACTGTCTGTGAGGGTGTGTAAATACGCGTGTGTGTTGTACACGTTGAATTGGTTTTTGTTAAATTAAATGCACCAAGGAATAGTTTGCGGCCATACATTTATATTAATAATTTACTCGTATTGCTCACAAAACGGTATTCAGTTGCTCGAAAAAAAAAAATTGATTCCGTCGGATATCCAAAAAAAAAAATCTTATCAATTTTTTTTTAAAATTTCATGCTTTTTTTGTAAAATATTCAGTTACTAATATCAATACGTGATTACGTGATTTCGCACTGCAACCATCGATGTATCGTTTCCAGTAAAATTATTTGGTTTTCGGCTACCCGTAATTGAAGAACAAAACAAAGTATTGACTTGCATCGGTGCAATGAGCAAAGATGCCTTTTGTTCTCTGCGCTCAGATGCGTTTGATCTTTGTTCATTGCACTGATGAAGGTCATTGTTATGGCCGTTCGTTTGCTTTTGTTACCATGTAAGGGTAATTTTTAAATGAACTTGCAATTATATTGCAATCTGTTTTATTGTCAAGCATACCCTGGTAATACATAGTTTCGTCTCCACCGAATCGGCTAAAAGCTCATAACTTTGTTTTCTTCATCCTTTCGAGTTTGGCTTTTGAACGAAACTCTATTTCAAAAAGTTGTTCGTCACTGCCGTTACCAGTAACGCAACGGCCGTACAGTAGATCGAGTCAATTAGAGACATGACATTAGAGGTCGGACATGACATTTATGACTAAAACCGGAAATTTCGTTGTGCATATCGTCACATTTTAAATTTTAAGGGGTGCGTAAAGTGGAAAATTTTACGAGAAAACCAATGGAACCTTTTTCAGAACCTCAATTTTTTTTAATAAACGGAGTTATTAGTGTTTAAAGTTTCCAACTTCTGTCCGACCTCTCCTATTGACTCGATTCACTGGGCCGCTTTATTAAAGTGATGGACTCGTTACCATAAAACATGGTTCTCGTGGCTGCACTCTAAAAGCTACACAACTGGAGATCAGAACTCAACCGCTGAATTCCACTACTTTTACTTCTGATCCCATGCAAAGATCAGACAAACGGACAAAAATCGCTCGGCTACATTCGCGTGAAACATATAATTGCTTGGGTCAATTTTGCAAACTTGGAATGAAGTTACGTTCCTTCGTCCGCGAAACTGCGAATTTAGGTAATAATGCGGTACTTTTCGAAAAGCCTAGTTTTAACGTCCGATACGGGGGGGAGCATTCCCTATCTCGTTGAAAACGCTCTTCGTGAGGCGGTCGGAAGAGTCATGAGCAGACGGAACTCGCCAACTCGGAACGAGCACGCCACCCGAGAACGAAACTGATAAAAAAGCCGCGCCTTTTCGCGAGAGAGAAAGAAGTGGACTCGGAGCGCACAAAGAAAACCTGAAAACGACGCAAATGACGATGGCCCGAGGTTGGAAGAACCGTGTAAATGGCCTGCCGAGACGACGGGAATGGCGGCCCCGAACGGCGGAGCATTGCAGCACCTTGATAAGGGAAACACCTTGATATGGAACTTCGATTGAGTCACCATACGCGGAAACTCGGAGCGGTTCTTGCATATGCTCCGACAGGACACTGTTGTCGATTCGCTCGAATCGCAAAACAAGCTGACGAAACGTCGACCTCAAGGTACATCTTAAGTTTTTGCTGAATGTCTTAACGGTGCGACCGATGTATTTAAAATTTTTGAAAAGTAAAAAAAATCGAGTGTCGACACAGCCGAAGTTAAGTAGACGTATTCGAGATTTGTTTTCTAACTTCTCTTCCGAATCTGAGATACACCTTATTGGCAGCATGCAGCGGAACTTAGCGAGTTCAAGCCCGGCGCTTTCGCACCTTCAATTTTGTAAATGCAACACGGACATCCATCAAGCACGAATAGTTGTATCTCTGCGCCGTCATCAACACGCGTCCTTTCTCTTGATCTATCTCCATGTTTTTGGTTCTGTGGAACGTACGTATATTCTTCTTGAGCCTTCCGGTCAGAACTCTACTCTCGGCTCCCTCCGCTAGAGCTGTGGCGTGAAATCTGAATTTTAACAAGTTTTTGGTCTTGACCGGAAACAAATATAACCGTCAGCTGCTGATCAAAGCGAACAAATTCAGTGCAAGCAAATTCATCTAATACTTTTATTGAGGAGGAAAATTGTTCATTTTTATCAAGCGCAGAAGGTCATATTATTTTTCGGCCGAGACTGTAAAGTTGTTGGAATTCAAATTCCTTGCCACAGCTTTAGCGGCGAGAGCCGAAAGCCGAGTTTTGACCAAAATAGTCAAAAAGAGCATACTTTTGGTCCAGCAAGGGTCAAATTGACCCGACGGTCTCTTGTAGAGGAGTTACATACGTCGGATGAGAAAGAGAAGGTGAGAAATAGCCAGTATGTTACCATCTTGAGACAATCCCCTGCGGGCCGATTATTGAAACTGATAGACAAAGCTACAGACAAAAACGACAAAAGGGATTTGGAGGGGTCCTATTGGTGGAAACGGGTGGTTGCAATGGACAAAGGAGGTAGGTAATAGACTAACTAACGGCAACCCACGAGAGACCCGACAGTTAGTCTATCATTTTCCCCCTTAGTCCATGAGAACCAACTATGTCAACCAATAGGATCGCTCCATACTCCCTATGTCATCTTTGTCCATCGCTTTGTCTATCAGTTTCAATAATCGCCCCGCTGGGGACTGCGCGTTTAAAAAAGTCGTGAGCAGCATCAATGGGTTAAGGAATCAGTCAAAATAAATGTCAAGCGTAATGTAAGGCGACAAGAACCCCTCTCTTCCCGCAATACACCAAAACACAGGCTCAGACGCCTTTCCCTCCTAGTAGATAATTACGTATGTAATGAACGGCCCTTTTTGTACGTGATAAATCATTGCAGTTGCTGTTGAACGCTTCGACACGATCGCTTAGCCCTCGCGTGACAATTAAAATCTCGTACATGCATTCCGGATCGAGTCGAGCGGTTTTAATTAGCAGGAACGGACTGCGGACCGAAAAAAGAACAAAATCATGGGGCGGAGGGGGGCGGCGGCGGGGGGGGGGGCAGAGGAAGAAAAATGTCGGTACATTTTCTCGCCGATTGCGACTTGTGAAGTGGGGAGGAGAGTGGCGGACAGGCCGTTCTCGGGGTGGAAATAAATTGGAGCGATAAACAGTTTTAATGCTGCATTTTTCAAGCCCCTTCCACCTCCTCGCCGCTTCCCTGTTCATCATTCCCAGATAGCTCCGCCTGCAAAAAGTCCCGTATAATTGTAATTATTTTCCCTGAAAATTTGCTCGCCTCGATTACTTATTCAACTCTTCATTTATCTTTGTGTTTTTGCTCGTTTTCGTCGGGCGTTTCCCGCCGGCGGGGCCCCGAGTCGAAACCGCGCATCTGGATCGGGTTCCCGTTGGGGCTTGGGTGGTTTTGGCGGGTGCGCTGGCTGCATTATGCACACGCTGCTACGTTGGTGCGAGTCAGATTCCATCTGATGAACGGCACTCCTTTATCTTCCGCCTCCACAATGCCTTGGCCGCGCCGCTCCTTGCACGCAACGCGGGATGCATGTTCGTTGGCGTTTGTTTGCTTCTTTTTGCACTCACTCCGAATGCGGAATGTTGCTTCCGAGAACCGTTTGAAGACAAACACCCGAAATATGAGCGCTCGGCGGTTGAGTTCTGATCTCCAGTTGTGTGGGCTTTTAGAGTGCAGGCACGAGAGCCATGTTTTATGGAAACGAGTCCATCACTTTAATAAAGCGGCCCACAGTGGATCGAGTCAATAGGAGAGGTCGGACAAAAGTTGGAAACTTTAAACACTAATAACTCCGTTTATTAAAAGAATTGAGGTTCTTAAAAAGGTTCCACTGGTTTTGTCATAAAATTGACCACTTAACGCACCCCTTTTTAAAATGTGACGATATGCACAACGAAATTTCCGGCTTTAGCCATAAATGTCATGTCCGACCTCTCTAATTGACTCGATCCACTGTGCGGCCGTTGCGTTACTGGTAACGGCAGTGACGAACAAATTTTTGAAATAGGGTTTCGTTCAAAAGCCCAACTCGAATGGATGAAGAAAACAAAGTCATGAGCCGATTCAGTGGAGGTGAAACTATGTATTTTAAGGGTATGCTTGACAATAAAACAGATTGCAATAGAATTGCATGTTCATTTAAAAATTACCCTTACATGGTAACAAAAGCAAACGAACGGCCATAACAATTACCTTCATCAGTGCAATGAACAAAGATCACAAGATCACAAGATGCAAGTGTTGAACTGATCATTGTTATCGGAGAAAATTTCGTATGATTTAATTTTCTTGCTAAGATTATATTCTAAGATTGTTGTGTTGAAGTCTCTCGTCGTATTCATCTATTTTTAAAAGATGGTTGTTGATTTTGAAGATATGTAATTCAGTGTCGTGTTCTCGTAGTTTTAGGCACCATCCGTATGCAGGATTCCCGATCATCGGGGGAGAAACGCCGTAAAGCGTTGATCCCCGTCTTCTGTATAGTACAATAGGACGTATTAATGGAGATGTTGCATGTGTGAAGAATTTGCGATTTGACTGATAATTCTTATGTAAAAGTTCGCGAGAAACACGATGGTGCTACTGGTTTTCTCTGAAATCAACTCCCAAGCTCAAAAAAAGCTCTCAAGTTGAGGCCAAAATGGAGGGGATATCCCACGCTATCCTGAGAGTCGACATGTACATCAAGACAAACTCTCCATGCAAAGATAGGGAGCACATACTTTAGCAGGGATGCCGTATTTTCAGTTTTGGAGTCCCCGAATAAAGTGGCAGCCCTGTCAATGTATTTGCTCCCTATCTTTGCATGGCGAGTTTGTTTTGATGTATAGAGGTGGACTCTCAGGATAGCGTGGGATACCCGCTCCATTTTGGCCTCAACTTGAGAGCTTTTTTTTCAGCTTGGGAGTTGATTTCAGAGAAAACCAATGGCACCATCGTGTTTCTCGCAAACTTTCACGTAAGAATCAATAGTCAAATCGCAAATTCTTCACACATGCATCATCTCCATTCTGAAAAGGACTGTCACATGCAAAACCTGTATCCACGGCTCTTTTCAGCTTAAATACGTCCAATAGATTTCGCTATTAAAATTCCGATTTACAACACGCGCAACTGATGCATTATCTCCATGCCGAATTGTTTTTGTGGTTTACGCGGCTATGTTTTGCCTGCGGGCTGCGGGACACGATGGCACGTACGGAAAAGTGGCGTTATTGATGCGATGAAAAATACGGGACGCTCCCCTGGAAAACCTCTCCGCGGAGAAGCCGCGCATATTGGAGCACAGGAAACTCCGTGTCACAGAGGAAAGGAAGTTTTGACTGTGAAACTTTCGAGGAGGAAGAAGACGTCGCTGTCGAAAAACCAATTCGTAAAAGTTTCCAGGCGGAAATTGAATGCGAAATACCCCTGACACATCCATTCTCCGCGGATGATGGAGTTAATTGCAGTTTCGAGAGTCGTTGAGAAAAACAAGAGCCAACCATTAAAGTATCACAATGGATGTCCCGAGAAAAATTCAAAAATCCTTTTCGACTCCGACTCGAGGAGCGGAGTTTCTCGCAACGGCACAAAAAACACATTACGACGCGCTGCGGCTAAATTATTTTGGAATATTCTCGATTACGAGTATTTATGCCGTTTCTACCTGAAATCTCTCTCGAAAAGTTTAAGGTATTTTTACAGATTTCACGGTGCAATACAGGACGCGTTGATGCTAGAATTACAGAAATGTATTTTTTTTAAATTTTTTTTTTTATCAATGTTTCAACAATTACCGCTTTTTTGGTATTTTGTTAAAGGAGAACACACCAGAACATTTATGCCGTTTCTACTTGAAATCTCTCTCGAAAAGTTTAAGGTATTTTTACAGATTTCACGGTGCAACACAGGATGCGTTGATGCTAGAATTACATAGATGCATTTTTTTTATTTTTATTTATTTTTTTTTCTTACAAATGTTTCAACAATTACAGCTTTTTTAGTATTTTATTAAAGGAGAACACACTAGGACTGTACTTGAATCGCAATCTTTGGCGTATTTTAAGCTTTTCACGACTGTTTTGCTGATCCTGTAGCACTTACAAAAAAGTGCTGCACAAGTCATGTAGGAAATCGTACCAGCTTTGATTTAGAAATCAACTTTAATCCGCTTCAATTTTGTTGGCTGGTTTTTAGATATTTTGGAGAAGCCATGCGATGAATAAGGTTCGTCGCGGTTTCCCAAATTCCCGGAGTTAGCATGAGAAAAGTTGGGAAACAAAAAAATTTTGATTAAACGCCACAAATTACGTGGGAATTGATCATAACCTGACCTCACCTAAATTTTGAATCCAGAAACTGTATTCTATCATGTATTGCTTACGTATTCTGCGACCCTGTATTGTTACCCTCGCGTGTGAGAATCTTGAGGCTATACGGGCCGACCGAGGCCAACGTTAGAAAGTGGAGGGAATCGCGTTACTCCAAACTCCAGAGCAAACCCGTAAATCGGCGACCGTCACTTAACCAAATAAACGACTAGATAAAACGTGTCGGAGGGGCACAGTCGCAGGGCGGCGGGGGGGGGGGGGGGGTGGAGAGCAGGGTGCAAGGGACGCCGCCGGCCGCGGCCAAGGCGAGGGTACCGAAACAGGTGATATGGAATTCGACACAGGACTTACATTAACTACCAATGTAACTGATACCTACAACTTTCCACCCATAATCAATTTCCCCTCCCCTCGCGCGAGGCAATCAATTTTCCGGCCGAGGCATTAATTCCGCTGAAATACACTGCAGATTCTCGATCCTCGGCCCCTTTCCACCCCTCGCTACGCCATCCCCCCCTCCCCCGGCTTGGGATGATGCAGGGAAAAAATAAAATATCACCCGACTAGTCGGCGACGATCAAGCCGGTTAAAAATGCCCCTCTTCCTTTGCCATCGCACCTATCTCCTTTTCCATTGCACCTACCACCCCACCTTCTCACCGTCTCTCTCCATTCCCACAACCAGTGGATTGGTTTTTGAAACCGGTAGACGATAGACAGAAAGGGAATTTTGAAAAAAAACATGAGGCAAATTTCCAAGTTTCTCAGTGAATGGGGTATTCGCAGGTGTCTGTTTGATGAATTTTTTTAATTTAAGTTTAAACCACTAACTGAACTAAAAACCAGTATAATGCGCTCGGCTTCCAAACTGAGCAGTTAGGAGGTATAAAAAAATAAAAGAGGAAAAATGCACTTTGACGTCATTGGGCGGCATTTTCCGTTTAAAAAATGTAAGGAAGAAAATTAGATCATTTTGTTATACCTTCTCTAGTAACTGCTCAGTTTAGAAGCCGAGCGCATTATACTGGTTCTTAGTTCAGTTAGTGGTTATTTTCCACATCAGAAAAAATTTATAAAACATACTGCGAAATCAGCTTACCAAGAATTCTCAAATGAAGTATAAAAAAAAAAAAGGAATTATGCAAATTATTCATTTTCAGATAGTTGTTGTGGGTTGCACGCAGCCCCTGCAATGTCGTTCAAATGGTCGACGCGATTCAATTTGAGCGTACGCCTTATCAAACAAGCAAGTTTCCGTGATACAACTATTTGAGCTCTGGTGTGTTGCGGAGTATCATCGTTTTTTGAAGGCGCTTTGAAAAACAGAAGAACCAAATAGTTGAATACTTTAACGACAATCTTCCTCATCACAGCAGCGTTCACCCGATTGCGGCACGGTTGCGTTACGTATGGCACGGCTATCTTAAACCGGACTATTGTGTCATTTAAAGTTGAACTTAAATTTTCCTCTGATAAAAGTCACGCAATATTTACGTGACAAAATGTTCTGGTACGAGATAGCCGTGTCCTTCGTAACATAACCGTAGCACAATCGATTAACGCCTCCCTATACTGTAGTGAGGAAGAACGCGGTATAAATATTCGCATGTTTTTTCTCTCCGTTATTCAAAACGCCTAAAAATGACGATGATACTCCGCAATACACCGAAGTCCGAAAAGTGGTATCACGAAAACTTGCATGTGCGATATGGAGTGCGCAAATTGAATTGTGTTGACTAGCAAGTTATTAAGTTTTTTGTGCGACAAAGGGTCCACTGTCTGAACATTGAAATTGATATACAAAGCAATGAGCGAAGAAAAAGACAAAGGGAAAATATATGACGATCTTACTGATAGAAGCGGGTGGGTTCAACGGACGAAAGAAGTTCGTAATAGACTAACTAACGGTAACCCCCGAGAGACCGGTAGTCGATCACTTTACACTTTAGTCTATAAAACTACCCTTTTCAACCAATAAGATCGCTTCAGATCTATTTCTTTTCTTTATCCATCGTTTTATCTATCAATTTGAATGATCAGCCGCTGATAAAAGGCTGAACTGCAACCTGTAACTAAACTTGACCGCAAGCCCTGATTAGTCTTTGCTGAGAATTCAGCGGTTGCCCCCGATTTGAACGGACTTCGTTTTGTAATTAGGAACTACAATTTCTCATCCGTAAAAACACTTATGTGCGCAGGGAAACTAAAGCCACACACGTTGTTTCTAAACTGAGGTAGAAATTATAGCTCCTATAAAATCGCACATTGTAGTCAGTTTCGACTTTCTTTAGACGAAAGAACGTACCTACACATCAAATCTCTACTCGTTAATTAGATTTTTATCCGGAAACCAATTAGCGTTTCCACGTCTTTTCTACGTGAAATTTTGGCAAGGAAGCGTGCATCAGAAAGCTTAAATTCGCACCTTGTTAAGTAGCCTATTCTTAATGTCGCCAATGCAAGCGCATCAAGGGGCAAATTTGCGGGTTTCTACCTCGGTGTGGTCAATCTACGAGTATTTGGGGCGAGAACAAATGACGCGTTGGAGTCGGAGATCGGCGGAATTCAATCGGTCGCAAGGAGAGAAGAAAGGGTAGGATTTTTATCCATTACCACGTCGTGATTTACGATTCAAAGCTCTGCTGGGATTACGAGTTTCATGCGGAATACCTACATCATCTCTGCATGGCATTTGCTATGCAGCGCGCTACTCCATATACGCCGTAGATTGGGGAATACAAAGCTCCAGATCATTAAACATGCAGATTTATGAGTGTTTCGCAGAGCGCAGAGGTTTGTTTTTGTTCTGACGCCTACGTTAATAGGCCACGAAGATTATCGCCAAAATACGTCACTTTCACGGTCGCGTTTCTTTAACTACCGCTTCCTTGCTCTCCATCTTCCCTCTCCTCCGTCACCTTCCCTCTCGCTCTCTTCCTCTCTCCCCTCTTTTCTCTTCTTTTTCCTTCTCTGTTTTTTTCTTCCTAATCCCCGTTTTCCCCTTCTTCATTTTCTCATTTTTCATCCTATCTAGTTCTTGTTCTTTTTACTCCCTTCTTCAATCTCTTCTTTCTTTTCGCCTCTCTCTTCCTCTCTCCCCTCCTCTCTCCTTTCTCTTTCCGTTCAAGAAAAATCAAATGAAAACTGCTGTAAACCCTCAATAATTTTTTTTTATATTGATATCAGAATAAATTCAGCAGCGTTTGAATGTTCATGTTATTTTTCCCGAGCACGGCAACATTGTAGATTTTACGGTAAAAATTGTTAATTTGAAACTGTCACTGAAACTGAATTAACGTGTTCTGTTAAGTGAAAAGCAACTATTGCTGCATCCAAGTAGCCCTTATGGCTTATTCGAGCGATTGAAGGAGAACTAGTTAGAGATAAAGGGGTGTCGAGAACCCTTTTAACGCTGTGCAGCGAACAAATGAACTCGATTTAACTGTTCCATATTTCGATGTTATTCGCTTTATCTGTCTCAGATTTAAACCTCAGGCCATAATTGAGGACTTCACCGGTAAAAGGGCGTATGATGCTTGCAAGGTTGCTAAGATATTTGCAACGTACCTCTGTGTTTACAAGTATACCTATTCAAAAGCTGAGCCACAAATTTTCCCCCCAATCTGCTCTGAATTTTTCTTCATTATTATGTAGAAGTAGGCTGACAGTGAAAGAATTGTATTTCCTGCAAATGCTATGAAAAATTGAAGAATCTCAGGAAAATTTCAAGTCTCATTTATCCTTTTACCGAAGTTAATTTTCATCATCAGTCATGTTTTAAGCCCCCTTTCTCTCTCCCGCTCTCTTCTTCAAAAGCATGAATACCATCTATTAATTTTCCAACCTAAAATTCAAGTTAAAAATTTCCAGGAAATCCAGTTCAAAATTTACAAGGAAGAAAGTATCTCATTCTGCGGAAGAAAACTTGATGATGTGTAGAGCTCCTGGAAACCGAATTCAAGTGCATGAGCGAGTATTGCGCAATTGATGAGACGGATTTGACCCTGGGGTTGACGCAGGGGGCAGGGAGGGGGAAAGAATGCTGAAGAGGGTGGGTGGGGGTGGGGCCCGGAGAAAGAAGCGTGGCGCAATGAAAGTCAAGGAGCTGCACGTCTTTACGTGACTGTGGCTTCTGCCAAAATTGAGTTTTCCTGCCCCAGCTCCAGTCCAACACACTCGAGAAAAAAATAAAAAATAAAGGGTGCACAGCATTGTTAACACATAGCGTCGAAAATATGTTTTTTTTCTCGAGCGCAGATTCACTCATCGAGGTTAGCAGACAGGAGACCGCACTCATTATTGTCTCGCCTCATTTGACATACTATGAGTATGCTAATCACCAACAGACCTAATTCTGATAGGGCCAAATTCCAACTGTGATGTAACAGTCATCTATCCAAATAATTAACCGAATCTTGTCGCAAAAATTCGCCTTCAATCGGGTGAGGCAGAAGTTAACATTGTCTCACCTAATTTGGGATAATATGAGTATGCTAATCGCCAACAGACCCGATTCTGATTGGTCCAAATTCCAACTGTGATCCACTAGGTATCTATCCAAATAATTAACCGAATCTAGTGGCAAAAGTTCGCCTTCAATCGGGTGAGGCAGAAGTTAACATTGTCTCACCTAATTTGGGATAATATGAGTATGCTAATCGCCAACAGACCCGATTCTGATTGGTCCAAATTCCAACTGTGATCCACTAGGTATCTATCCAAATAATTAACCGAATCTAGTGGCAAAATTCGCGTTCAATCGGATGAGGCAAAAGTTAAATACGGACATCAACGCTACTTCTCGCTAAGTGATGATTGATGCGCAACTTGTTGACCAAAATCAAATAAAATTCGTCTAATGATGATGAATGTTGGGATGAACACTTTGCGATGCAAGTTTTTGCAAGTTAGGTTTCTCAACTCTTTGGTCATCACCTACACCGTAGAGAAAGATAGCATTGCAGGGTCTCTAAAATATATTGTCTCCCAATAATGGGTCATTTTGGTTGATTTTGCGCGGTGAAAAGAGAAATATAATTGTTCTGGCAGAGCTCATAGTACATTTTGATCGGATAATTTCTTATTTTTGTGTTTTTTCTCTGTTACAGGTAAGCACTATGAAAAGTCCTGTAAAAGATATCTTCGTCGAAAATGAAGTCGGTAAGAAACTTTCACACCATTGTATCGCATATCGACAGTACGAAGTTTGCCTGTATACGAAGTTGATCTTAATCTGTTGTGTACAGTGAACTCATTGCCAAGGTAGAGTAACTTGACGGAGAGAGTTTGGACATCTCGCTCCTACTTAGGCTTTAGTACCATTAAAAATGGCGACGTTTTGTTTTGGTCTTCGAGGTTGGGAGTGGGGTCATTGCCAACTTATGACGGTTGTCACCAACCGCACTTGCTGCCAACCTTACCATATCCAAGTTGATTTTCCTCTAGAATAGCACACGATTAGTCATAAAACTATGTAAATGCGTTGCAAGCGTTTGAGTAAAGGTCTCATTGCGATATGGAGATAAAACAACAATTTAGATCTTTTTGCATTTACATTTACATACAACGTCTGCCATTTTTGGGTTCAAAGAGCTCGATGTAGCTCGATATGGAGGAGCCAATCAAAAGCCATAGCCACATCGCGATACATTCTCTATCAAGACAAAAGTTGAACCGTTAGCCGATTTTACAAATATATGTAATGATTGCGACCCAGGTCATGCTTTAATAAAATAGTTAGTTAGTTAGTTATTTAATTTACGACGATAGGCAACCAGGCTATTTACGTCGGGGACCAGGAAACCTTAAATTTTTAAACTTAATTAAAACAATGTGCAAAAGAATGTTAATATATTTACAATTTTACCTTAACATAGTGGACAAGCAAACGTTTCGACCAACGCTCTGGTCTTCATCAGTGCAAGGGGAAGTACGTAGATAAGGATAAAAAACACTGGCAAGATGCATAATCACAAAGAAAAGGGAAAATACCTATAATATTCAACATCCTCTTGCACATTGTTTTATTTTATTAAAGCATGGCCAGAGTCGCAATCATTGCATATATTTGTAAACTCGGCGAATAGCTCAACTTCTGTTTTCATATCAAAAATAAAGGAGAAAATACGGGAAACGAGGCTAAAAATTACACGTAAAATCCGAGACGTTCGGCCTAAAACTGAGCCTTTTTCAGTCGGGAGAATAAAAATAAGTTATACAAATTCCAAATAGAAACCTGCAGACCACACGATGACCGAGAAAATCCAAGGTTTCTATTTTTAATTTTTATATTTTATTTTTATTCCTCCGACTGAAAATGGCTCAGTTTTGGGACGAAACGTTCCGGAATTTTCACGTGTAATCTTTAGCCTTGTTTCCATGTTTTTTCTCCTATGTTTTTGATATCACCATTGTCACGGGCTCTGTTTCAGAAATTTTAACCTTTTGTTTTCATATTATGACTAGTCGAAAACCGAAAAATACTGCTTCTGTCAAGCAGTGTTCGAAACTCACAGGGCGCCAAATGCACCTAAAAAATCAGCCATGGCGCCTAAGAAATGAAAGCTCTGCGCCAAGACTAAAAATTGCCCCCTAAAAATTTGAATCTTTATATTAGGTGATTATTTGAAATTTTCAGCACTATAAGGGAGCGCTTTTTCTATTCTTCACGATTTCATCCTCAGTGCTTTTGTCTTCCCCTAGTTACAGCTTCTTACTAGTTCTGTTACTAAAACATCTTGCGTCTAACTTTTCACTAAATGCGCCGTAATATATAGAGGTAAAAAGTCAATTTAACGCCTAAAAAATATACAATGGCGCCTGAAAATCGGGCCTGATGCGCCGCATGGCTCCTAAAACTCAAAGGTGAGTTTCGAACACTGGCAGTGGTGCAAACTCTTGATATTAAAAATGTTTTGAAAATGTTTGAAACAATTTAAATAGAATAGTCCACCATTGCCGGGCGAATCTACAATGGCGCCTAAAAATCGGGCTTGATGCGCCACATGGCTCCTAAAACTCAAAGGTGAGTTTCGAACACTGCTATCAAGTTACTCTATGCGATGGATTTTAACTGGAATCCTGAATCATCCTGTATAAAATTTATAGAATAAATGGACTGCTCTCGTAGGCAAACTGACGATGGAGATGCGCTGGGAATTAATGTCATTTAGGAGGAGCTAATATACAGGCGTTTCGCCGTTCCGGAAGGGGTGGCGCCCTTGGTTGAGTCCTGCCCCGATTCCTAATTAGGCGCAACTTTACTGCAGCCTCCTCTTCCTGTCTCGGCTGAGTCGGCTGTCTATAATGAAATTATCCTCCTCTAATCCTTGCTCTGCCTTTATTAAAACTTCTCAACAATCCAAGTTCTTAGCAACACTTCGTTTGGTGTCATAAATCCATTCTGTTTATACCTTTTACCTCTTCTCCGCTGGAACGGAACGAGGATTATACTGCGACTCAGTTAAGGGTCTCGTTCGTTGTTCTTTTTACGGCTTTTTTTTCAGTTCTCACGAATTACAGCAATTAAAGGAAAGCGAACAATGCGGAGTCTCTTAAAGGTAAAAAATGGGCGGGAGCAATATTTTTTATGTTCCCGGACAGGAGCTATTATTCCTCTCTAAATCTGCGTTTCCGCCTGCCCTTAAAAGTCCACCACTTATGTATCATTTTCAAAAGTTGGAGGTCGGACAGTAAAAAAGGCTCTTGATAATAATGCAGAGCATCCAGCGATCATTAAAAGGGAGGGAAAACAAACTGAGCTTTGTTTTAAAATTGAGATGCTCCTTTTCAGGACCGAGCTTGAATCTTTTGGAAACGCAACAGCTACCGTTGTAAGAAAAATCGCCGCATGAGCCCCCTCAGGCGTTGCCGAATTTCCGTTGATAAATGATAAATGATGAATTGAAAATGAAAATTTTGTAACTGTTTCTCCTCCGATCTTCAGAGAATTTGGTTAGTGGTTTGATTTAAAGTGTCTGAAAATATCACCGGAAAATATTCATACCTTTCCTCAAAAATCAATATTTTTCAAGTTGAAACCTGGCAACATTCGAATGTACTTACGGCTTTTTGTATGGCAGAACACAAATAACTCCTAAAGCCAGGTTTTTTTCGGATAACAACCGAAAAATTCCTATAAAAATGTTCATAAATAATCAAATGAGGTACACCGGAAAAAAACACAAGAGTCCAGACTCTTGAAAACATTGACAAGAAAAAATACTCTTGATTCAATCGGATTTTTGCTTGAATCAAAACGAAATCTGCTTAAATTGAGAGGCTTGGCTCTTGATTTAAGCTAGATTCTGATGGAATCAAGAGTACTTTTTCTTGTCGATGTTTGCAAGAGTCTGGAATCTAGAACCAATGTATTTTTTTTCAGTGCACAGCAGTATTAGCAATAGAACATTTTAATTCAGGATCTTTCTTAAAAATGCGAAATGTGTATTTTTTTTACGACGGATAAACGCGCAACGGTGTTATTTTTCAACTAAAAAATAAATGCCCTCAATTGAATTGCAAAAAAAAAGTGCCAGCTGCTGTCGACAGAAGAAACAAGACTCAGCCTTGTTAGTCAAAATGAATATAAGAATTCAAATCTACTCGCATAAAATTAATCGGAGTTGTCAGAATAGAAGCTGGCAGGGCAAAAAATGATGGAAAAACGATTGTAATAATGGTAAGGCTAAAAAAATATGACAAATAGATCGAACACAACTTGGAAAAAGAGCAAGGAAAAGGGCTCGTGTTGATGATACAACGGCGCAGATACAACTATTCGTGCTTGATGGATGCCCGTGTTGCATCTGCAAAATTGAAGGCGCGATGGCGAGAGTCATGAGCACACAATGCTCCGCACTATGTTGCCGAAGAGTTGTTAGTCAGATTCGGGAGAAAAGTTGGAAAACGAGGCCCAAATACGTCTCTCCCATCTTTGGCTGTGATGACACTCGATTTTAAGCGCTCAGCCGATAGGCAGCGCTTTTTGATTTCGACTTGCCTCTGAGTACTAGTATTAGTACTAATGCGTTTAAATGGCGCACCAGCTCATCGATGTGTAGGCTTTTGGGGGGGGGGGGGTCCATTTTTAAAATAAATAAAGCTGTGAAAACTGTATTTTATGCTTTTAACGTAATGCGCAGGTAGTTTCGATTGTTTGTCTTTAAGAAAATTTCTTAGCGGTAGAGTAATTCTTATCGAAATTGATCGTTGAACTCAAATGAAGCCTTAAAAAAAACGCGCCTGATGAGCTCAACGGTGAGCTCATTTTCGGGAAACAAAAATACGCGTTTACGGTTTCCTTGGTAACCTTTGTTTACTATCAGCTGATGTTTTATTTCCATTTCCCAGCCAAGTCGACGGAGTGTATACGTCCTTTCTTCACTAAATACATTTACTAACACCTGAGTGCTTTTCTAATACGACAGTATTAGAACTTTCCCGCTTGTTTTCTTTTTCTTCGATTTGATGTCTTATTCTTTTTTATGGTTCATTTGAAGACCTTTGGCTAAAACTTGTATGTCCTTGCCCCATACAGTCCGCAAGCCACGTGTTTTTAGCAAGCCTCGGGTCAATTTGAACTGATAAGAAAGTGGGAAGTGTTTGCCAATCTTGAGTAAAATTTAACGGAGTAACTTTGGAAATAGATCCTTGCATGGGGAGAATGATTCACCATCATGAAGTACAAACAACGAATGGTATTTGGTAAATTTTAAGGTACACTGGAAAAAAAAACACATTGGATCTAGAGTCCAGACTCTTAAGAATATCGACAAGAAAAAAAAATACTTTTGATTTCGTCGGATTTTTGCTTCAATCAAGAACCAAGCCTCTTAATTTGAGCGGATTTCCTTTTGATTTAAGCAAAAATCTGATTGAATTAAGAGTATTTTTTCTTGTCACTGGAGTCTGGACTCTAGATCCAATGTGTTTTTTTATCCAGTGTAGGTTCGCGCCAACCTCAAATACTGTCGAAATTACAGGATTTTTTTTCTCGTACCTTACACTTTTTTCGGTGGCAAAATCATTTTTATTCTTGCGAAGATCTGTCACCGTTACTGTTAAATTATACTCGATTGGTTAACGTCTCCTTTTTTATGATGCCATGATGAGGACCAGTGGCGTGGCGTGAATAATCGATTATCGATATCTCGCCATTTGAAGCTATGGTAAAGAATCGATTACTAAGGTGTTCGCTGCAAACACCCTGATAATCGATCTTTTTCATAGGTTTAAATGGCACAACAATCGATATATCGCAATTCACGCCACGCCACTGATGAGGACCTCGTGGAATCTCCCTCAATCACAATGTAAACCATGGGAGGCCGCAGAAAATGAGCCATCTAAGGAACGACTAATAACACGAACCCAGTCTCTGTTTTGATCCGACCGTTTCCTATGAATCCGAGACATTAGCACCATTCCGGCTCCGAATAAAGTAAGTTTCAAGTTAATCAAACCACCAATTCCAGCGGCGGAAGCGGAGTTTGAATATTCCTTTGAAAACAGCCTCGGAGAAATTGAGGCGGCAAAGGGAGAGCTGTTGCTCCTGAATGAGAATCAAGCTGCTGTCCGGGCAGTAACTCCACTCCGGAATGAGCCAAGAAGCGCGTAAGACTCCCTTCCAATGACGGCTCTCGTTCGAAAGGAGTTACTGCTGTCTTGCACGAAACAGCAGCGCGGTCCCACCATCGGCGGTGGACAAATTTGCACTGCCGAAGTCGATCGCCCGGCCGGCCTCTCGTCAATCGAAACCGTCAGTGGCGTGGCGTGGCGTGCTTTGCGATATATCGATTGTTTTGCCCTTTAAACCTATGGGAAAGGATCAAAAACAAGGTGTTCGCAGCGAACACCTCAATAATCGATTCTTTACCATAGGTTTAAATGGCAGAACAATCGATACATCGCAATTCACGCCACGCCACTGCTGTGTCCATCGTCCCGCGAACCCCGGACTTCAAACGTGTTTGAGGAATCAGGGCTCATCACGAAAACGATTCGTTGGGTTTTAATATCGCTATCGGTCGATTGAGTTCAACCTTTGACCGAGGAAAACGACCGGATGATAGTCCAGGCAAATAAGCCATGAAAGGGGCTATAGCCTGCAAAACTCCCGGGTAGCAATGTTTTCATCAATTCCTATGTAGTTTTTGACGCTGAATCCGAATTTCAACTTTGCGCCATTTTATTCGGACCGGAAAGTTGCCAAATTTGGCAAAAATGGCCTAAAATCGGCATTTTTTGCGGATTATGGCCTGTAACTCGCCAAAAATTGATCTGACGACAAAATTAGTTATTTTCAGAAATAAAGCTCGTTAAATTTCCTATAAAAAAGTTCCTATACATTTTTTGCCTAGGGGCAAAATTAAGCGCGCTGGCGGGCGCCAAACTTTGAAAAATGAGCGAAAATTGCGTTTTTTTTGCGGATTATGGCCTGTAACTCGCTAAAAATTGATCTGAAGACAAAATTAGTTGTTTCGGAAATAAAGCTCGTTAAATTTCCTATAAAAAGGTTATACATTTTTTGCCTACGGGCAAAATTAAGCGCGCTGGCGGGCGCCGAACTTTGAAAAATGAGCGAACATTGCGGGGTTTTTTTGCGGTTTTTGCTGTATGTCTCCTTTTTTACCCGTCTGCAGAGTAATTTCTGGACAAATTAAGTGAAGATAATAAAATTCACACTGAGTTCCATGAATCGATGTGAAAAATAAGCAGCCCAACACATTGCAGTGTTGCCAAAATTACCTAAAATTGTTCGTTGGCGGTTTTGGACCAATTAATTGACTTATTATCCGTCTATTTGTTTAGTCTCCATTTTGTAAAGCGGGGATAATGAATCGAAATCAGCGAAAAGGAGGATGAAATAATTCTTTGTCACAATTTTTTTTCATCAGAATGAGGTGGAAACACTTCAGAGGGTCGTGCGTCCACTAAAGTGCTCTATCGTGACACTTGTAGTGAAGTTGCGCCAGGACATCGAGCTCCTTGAAAATGGCATAGATCGAACAATGCAAAGTATGAAATTAGTTTGGCAATTAATATAAAATCGATTAACTTCATTTTATATAAAAGTAACGTACATATTAAGGCAGAATATATAAATATAATTATTAGTACTTGCTTCCACGCTACCCAAGAGGTCCAGTACATGGCGCGTTTTATTTTTGCGTGGTGTCGCCACAACCTGAGACCAAGTTTTTCACGAAACTTAAATTCTTAAAAATTACTCATCTCAAAAATGGTAAGTATGTTTTAATTATTATTGCCTCACAAACAAGGACGTGCACGCGTACATTCACAAACATTCAGTCACTCAATCATAAAAAGCGGCCAAGAAAAGCGGCCGGAAAAAAGGACCTTATTCAAAATCGGCCATTTCCAACACCAGCCAAATCTTCGTAATATTTTCAGGGTTGATAGAGAACTACTTCTCAAGTCCAAAACACTGACGATTTTTGAATTTGGATAATTATGGCGGGAGGGGAAGAGTGTTAAAGTTAAAACTTTAAACAAGCATATCTCGTGAACGGTTTGTCGTAGAGAGATGGTATTGGTCTCAAAATTTAGAGAAAATTATCAGATCTTAGCTGGTATTCATGAAATTGGTCCATTTTGAAATTTTTCATCCATTGTTGCCACGTTGCCGTAGCTCAAAATTTCAATTTTTTTACATTTTGAGCCGCAGCGTTGAAGGGAACGCACGAAAAATTACAAAACTATATTTTTATGAAAGTAGACCGTCTAAACTTTAAGAGAAGCTCAAGTTCATCCATCCAGCAACTGTACTACAAGTGTCACGATAGAGCACTTTAGTGGACGCACGACCCTCTGAAGTGTTTCCACCTCATTCTGATGAAAAAAAATTGTGACAAAGAATTATTTCATTTTCGCTGATTTCGATTCATTATCCCCGCTTTACAAAATGGAGACTAAACAAATAGACGGATAATAAGTCAATTAATTGGTCCAAAACCGCCAACGAACAATTTTAGGTAATTTTGGCAACACTGCAATGTGTTGGGCTGCTTATTTTTCACATCGATTCATGGAACTCAGTGTGAATTTTATTATCTTCACTTAATTTGTCCAGAAATTACTCTGCAGACGGGTAAAAAAGGAGACATACAGCAAAAACCGCAAAAAAACCCCGCAATGTCGCTCATTTTTCAAAGTTCGGCGCCCGCCAGCGCGCTTAATTTTGCCCGTAGGCAAAAAATGTATTAAACCTTTTTATAGGAAATTTAACGAGCTTTATTTCCGAAACAACTAATTTTGTCTTCAGATCAATTTTTAGCGAGTTACAGGCCATAATCCGCAAAAAAAACGCAATTTTCGCTCATTTTTCAAAGTTTGGCGCCCCGCCAGCGCGCTTAATTTTGCCCTAGGCAAAAAATGTATAGGAACTTTTTTATAGGAAATTTAACGAGCTTTATTTCTGAAAATAACTAATTTTGTCGTCAGATCAATTTTTGGCGAGTTACAGGCCATAATCCGCAAAAAAATGCCGATTTTAGGCCATTTTTGCCAAATTTGGCAACTTTCCGGTCCGAATAAAATGGCGCAAAGTTGAAATTCGGATTCAGCGTCAAAAACTACATAGTAATCGATGAAAACATTGCTACCCGGGATTTTTGCTGGCTCTTTTCCTTGTTTGCCTGGACTATGAGTTTGACTGTATTTTGCAAGAAGGATCTAATATTTCGGACTTATTATGATAACAGCCTTTGTGCTGCTGTTCTCCCTATGTAGACAAGTTTTCACTTTTCTTGTTCTCTTTCTTATATTCCTCTTCAAGTCCTCGTTCTTCTTTTTCTTGATTTCCTTCTTCCTTGTCGTTGTCCTCTCTCTTTATTTTCTTTAGCTTATTTTTACCGTCCGGCTTCTTCCTCCTCATTTTATCCTACCCCTGCGTTTGCGTTTTTCCTTTCTCGCTCCCCTTGCCGATAGAGGTAGTATTGTCATCCCGGAAAAAAGAGAAAAAAAAAGCAAATTTGAAATTGTTCTTATTTGGTTCTCTTTTCTTTTTTCCTCCTCCTCATTTTCTTCTTCTCCTCCTGTTTGCACTATCTTTTCCCTTTTCCTCCTATTGTTTTCATGACCCGCTCTTTTTTTTATTTTTCCCATTATTTTTCTTTTCCTCATCATTTTTCTTTTTCTTATCGTTCCTCATTTTCTTCCCTTCCTCTTCTTCCTCTCCACATTTCCTTACTTTACTCTGCTTATCTCCCCTTTTCTTCCACCAAAACTTATTGTTCTTTGTTCTCTTTTCCTTCCTCTTCTTAACTAATACCTCTTTCTTTCTTTATTCCCTTTGTTCTGTCTCCTCTTCTTCCTCATCTTCCGCTTTGTACATTCTTCCCATTCCTCTATCCCCTCTCCTGCTCTCTCATTCTCTTCTGTTTCAGGTTCTGCCTCCTCTACCGTTTTTTCTTTCTCCTCCTCAAACGTAGCACATAACTACGAGAAAAATTTCCATCTAAAAATTCCTGAAAAAGAAGTATTTTTCCTAAAAAGAACAACTTTAAATTAAGTATTTTTGAGTCAACCGGTAACAATTTTAAACAGACAAGGACGTCTCTTTAAAATAACAGGAAAACCGTTTTAAACAAGGAGATTTCCTGTTTGACTTATCGGAAATCCTTCATCCGAGACTTATTAATCAACATTTCAATGGATCCAATAGAAAATGGAGATGTTGCATGTGTGATGAATTTGCTATTTGACTATTGATTCTTATGTACAAGTTCGCGAGAAACACGATGGTGTCACTAGTTTTCTCTGGAATCAACTACCCAGCTCATAAAAACCTCTCACATTCAGGCCAAAATGGAAGAGGAAATCCCACGCTATCCTGAGAGTCCACCTCTACAGTGGTGGCGCTATCTCTAATCTTGAATTATCCCTAATCGAACCCTGGATTCACCTTAAAAACAATTTTTACTCCGTGCTCAAACGACTTAAAAGACGCAGGTTAAAATTTGAAGTTTTCAGGTAGAATAACACTATTTTTCTGAGGAGAAGGCCGAATTACGCACCTACGGACCAAAAATTTCGTCTGTTCGGTCGTATCTGCGATACAAAAGCCGCAAAACACCCGAGAATGGAGCCCGAAACGAGAGACACAAGGAGCAAAACGAGCGCGCTGTAGCACAACGCGCGCGCGTTCTCTGCACTGCTCCAGTGGCGTGGCGTGAATTGCGATATATCGATTGTTATGCCATTTAAACCTAAGGTAAAGAATCGATTATTAAGGTGTTCGCTGCGAACACCCTGTCTATCGATCATTTTCCATAGGTTTAAATGGCATAACAATCGATATATCGCAATTCACGCCACGCCACTGCACTGCTCAAGCGACATGCCGCACGCACGCACCAAGCTTACGCGGGCCCGAAAGTTCCCGGCTGTTGCAACGCATCATTATGAGTTGGCCTGGACCTAATCTAACGTTAGAAAACAGTTGGTGTGTAAATACATCAAAAAGACACATCTTCCTGGTAAAATATCGGATATAGGGGTTTCAGAACACTTTGTCAACGATTTTTTGTCCGCGCACCTTTTTTGTCCAGTAGTTCACGCCCACGCGTAAAATAAGCAACAGTGGCTTGGTCCAAGCGTTGTATTTTAGTCGGTATGTAAAATTATATTGACAATATGGAAATTAGAAATTGAGAGAGAAGGAGGTGTTGTTATGGTTGCTCATTTTCTAAATGAAATGTTATTACTTTCTCCTTTTGAGTCATCTTTTTAAATTGTCTTTGGTGAATATTTGGTTTTATTTCTATTCTTAAAATATTGAGTGTACAATATACCTTATATATGTATAGGTACTTTTTTTTATTTTTTTAATTTTTTCTTCACGAAATTATTACTTCATTTTGAAAACATTTATATTTTTAAAACGTGACAAATATTTGTAAAACCTTTTCCAAGCGATATTAATCTCAATGAGCCGCAGTTGTGCCGACAGAAATTGCAAAAATGAATAAAAGAGGGGAAAAAACCAAGAAGCACGCAAACTTTAGTTTTTACCCATTTGTACATTCATCTTTTAGAGTCAAATACGTCAAATTTTGAGCGTTTGGTTGCGCGTACACCTCGATGCAGCACAATAAAAGCACAAAATATAAAAGAAAAAATTAAAGTGCTTTGGTAATTATTAAATTTGACAGGGAACCACCAGTATTTAAAAAACACGCATTATATTATTATTCTACTTTGATAAATTGATACATATTTTTTTTCCCATCAATTTAAATGAGAATTATCAATGCAGAGTGTGCAAACATTTCAAAATCATGAGTTAAAAAACGCTGACTATGCGAGTATAAATATTAAAGCCTAACAGAGCGGAGCGGCGTGCTGCCAGCGCGAGAGGCTCACTGGCGCCCACAAACCTAAGTGGATACTTCACGCATTGCGCAATGCTTGAAGTATCCACTTAGGTTTGTAGGCGCCAATGCGCGTTTCGCGCTGGCCGCCCACCCGCCGTGCGGCGGCGCCTGAAACAACTATTACACAACAGAGGTGTTGCACAGTATTATACGAAATTGATCGTATTAAGAATGACAGGCATCCTTTAAAAGTACAAATCTTTCCTCGTAAAGTAAATCAAGATACTGCGTACACAGGAAAAATCTAAGAGCCTTTAGCTGAGGCAAATATAGAGGTTTATCCGGTTCAGGTATAACAAGGTGGGAGTTTCTTGAAAGATCCTGCTACACACCAAAGATGTGTAGAGATTTTTAGTGAATTTTGTCTCATGGAATTGACGCTTTCGCATTTTTACCAAAACTCTCAACTATATATTATTCTCCGTTGGACCAAACAGACAAAATAAAAAAACAAGCAAACCCTCATTCTTCCAAGATATTTTACATTTTCATCCAAAAACGTCGTGAGCAATTGTTGTTTGTATTCACATGTGGGCAAATTAACTTTGAGTCTCAACTGGCACGTGGACTAAAACTCCCGTGCCGAAAAAACGCGTGGACGTAAATTACTGGAAAAAACAGGTGCGCGGAGAAAGAATCTTTGACGAAATGTCCTATAACCGATATAGGTGGGTAAATCAATTTCATCAAAGAAACCAATTCCAAGTCAATCAACTAAATCAAATATTCAACAGCGCACTTAAAGTTTAAAGCCTCAAAATGTTTATAAGACATTTTTTTCCTTTATTTTTGTACGGTTTTGTTAACTTCGGCTGCGACTTGTAAGAGACCATGAAAACTGTCTTCAAATGTTGCCCTAGACATCAATTAAATTGTACGTTCCAGCGGATAGGCGGATTAGGCATTCCTACATGGATTGCATTTTGCAAAAAGGAGCCACTAGCATTGCAATGATGCTAAGACTGTGCAACTTCTTCTTTTGCAATAAAATTGCGGAAACCGTGAAAAACTATGAAATTTAGATGGTAATTTTTTTCTTAAATTTACAGTTTTTAGCGAGTAAAATAGAAACTATGAATGGATAATCGGGTTTTTCCTCCAAGACAAAAGAAGTTGCACAATCTTAGCAACATTGCAATGCTAGTGGTTCCTTTTTGCAAAATGCAATCCACATAGTATATCATGTTGTGAACAAAAAGACTCTTGTTACGATTCTATGAAATTTTCTCATCAAAAAATGCGAAGGGAAGCAAATTTTCACTTACGTAGGCTGAACCATAGATGGTTCGATACCTTATAGAGCGCAACACCAGCTACTGTACCCTCATTAAAGCTGCGAAATTTATTGAGGTCTGCGATGACCCATAGATCATTTTCCGGGGCCTCAATGTGTACCTGCGCCAAAAAAGCAAATAAGCAGTGTCACTCAAGTCGTATGAGCACCGGGTAAAAATTGGGTTTCTAATTTTTTTCCTTGCGCGAGGCTTCTAATGTATCCACACATCAACTTTTAAGACCAGAACCTCCTTTGAATTCGAAAATTTAAAAAATAAGAAACACCCTAAACCCCCCCCCCCAATATATCGCTGGAAAAGGATTGAGTTCGATTCATTCGACCTTGCATCGAAAATAAATTGATAATTTGAAAACATAATGGACCACTTGACAAGGCACGAAATCAAGCATTCTTTTTTTTTTTTTTTTTTTTTTTTTTATTATTGTTTCTCAAACACTAGATATGCATACAATGAACACTAATATTACAATGAACAAATCGTTATAATTTCTCTAACCCTATCTGTAACAAATATAATATCCAATATAATACTTAAACTAAGTATCTGTGATTCGAGACACGCCGGAATTACCAATCGGTACATCATCGGCTGGGGGGGGGGGGGGGGGGGCAGTGGGTTAGCAACTGTTACTTTATTATTATATATTTTTTGCTTAGTAATTAAAATTTTCTGTATAAATTCACTTATCTGTTTCCATTTTAACTTATTCTCTGTCATTTCTTTTACGATGTTATCTGGAGTAAGTGTAATTCCAAGTTCTGTATCAATTTTATTTTTCTCACTTACAAATCTGGAGCACTCGAAGAAAGTATAATTCGGCGTGTCTCGAACCCCAGTACAAAATTTACAATTAGCGCTATCAATCAATTTAAACCTAGACAAATAAGAACCAAACGCACCGTGGCCGGTGAAGAACTGTGTTAAAAAGAAATTAGGATACCCATGTTCTCTATTGAGCCAAATTTCCAATTCAGGTATAAGACGTTTACACCATATATCAGTATAACTATCTTTCCATCTAATACACCACTTATTTACAATATCATTATTAATCTCAGTAGAATCCTCAATCTTCTTTGATCTTCTCCATGTCTCCTCAAGTAATAATTCAGTTGGGGGAATACCTGTCAAAACATCCAGACAATTCGATGATGCTGTTCTATATGCCATACATAGAGCTATTTTCATTGGACGGATAGTTTTTGTTATTTCATAGATGTTGCATTTAAGACTGATCTCTGGAAATTCACCCCAAACAGATATTCCATAAAAGATTATTGACATAGTGGTTTGAAAAATCATAAGTCTCCTTAAAAAAGTCGGACCGAAACAATTAGGAACCAGAGATTGAAGGGCATTTGACATTCTTTTTGCCTTGTCACAAACAGTCTTAACATGGTGCGTCATTTTCAAATTCTTACTCAAGTAAAATCCTAAATGTCTAAGAGATGATTTAACCTTAACCTGTGTTCCATCAACCATAATCGTAGTGTCATTTAATTTCCTCGGAGCCTCAATAAATAGTGCTTCAGTCTTTTCTGGTTCTAACGATAGTCCTTTTTCTCTCAGTTGTTTACCTATTTTCCTAGTTACTTTATTACTCTCTTCAGCAACACGTTCCGGATAAGATTTAAGTATCACCAATAAATCATCGGCATACGCAATAATTTTAGACGGATCAATTCTAATTCTCACAATCTCATCATATACTAAGTTCCAGAAAAGACTTCCCAAGATAGAGCCTTGTGCCGCTCCGGAAGATAATTTGATTAACTCTCCATTTACAATTAAGTATCTTTCAGATAGATAACTCTGAATTATCGCTACAATATAATTAGGAGCAAGATTTTTAACTAAATTATCAATAACATCTCTCCACCTTAAACAATTAAAAGCATTTCGAACATCAATTCCAATAAGACAAGAGACTGCCTATGCTTAAGGGGAACTAATCTATTTTCATCATAAATTTTCTTGAGGGCTCGTAATGCATCCGCAGTTGATTTACCACGCCTAACTAAATCCATATTGATTATCAGACAGTTTGACAAATTTAAGCATCCTTTCATACAAGATATACTCAAGAATTTTCGAAAAGCAATTCAGCATACATATAGGTCGATATTTGGCTTCAGGTGAGGGGGATGGTTTAGGAATGAGGGCAAGTCTAGAGACTTTCCAAACTTCTGGAAAAACGGATTCCTTTAAGAGTATATTTAACATGTCTTTAGTGGCTTGCATATTAGATCTAATGAATAACTTTACTAATAGTGGGTCAATAAAGTCAGGACCAGGTGATTTCCCTGGTCTAAGTTGGTCAGTATTGCATCCTCTATCTCTAGGTCTTCAATCAAAGGTACTCCACAATAACCTCAGGTTTTAGCCATTCAATACTTTTATGTTTCGGAAACAATTTTGTAGTTAGCTGTCTAATCTCATGCGCGGATAAGGAATGTGAGTCATGTCTTTTAGCTCTTTTAATACGGTGTGTCAAGGCTTTATACGCTCTTCCAAAAGGATCAGACTCTAAATCTCCAATTAGTTTTCTCCAAGATTCTCTTTTTGATTTTTTAATCTCCAGCGCAAGGTTACATCTAGCTAGCTTAAGTTTTTCTTTCAAAATCGAGGTAGGTCTATGCTGTTCATTAAAAAGGCAATTTTCCTGTTTAATTTAAATACGTCTTTTTTCATCTTCTTAATATCGTCGTTCCACCAATATTTAGCGTTCTTTTTTGGAACCGAGTCTTTTCTTATAAATATATCATCACAAATGGTAGTAATAATGTCTGTACACTTAGTCGGCGTTAGGCCTCCAGGTGATTCTAAACATACCGAAACAAGTTCCTTAGATTTCTTACAAAAAACATCAAGCTTCTTCTTATTGATGTACCATCCACAAAGTGAATTTTGAGAGATATTCTCATTACCATCAGGATGTTCAGAATATGTGAGAAGTAAACATTTATGGTCACTAAGAATATGAGTGGAGAGGACCTTACAATTAACAAATCTCGAAATTTCCTGCGATGAAAAGACCAAGTCGATGACAGAATTGCCATTTGGGCCATAAAAAGTAGGAACACAGTTAAACATGTCATTGTGTACCACTAAGTTATTACCTATAATCCATGATGTAAGAATGTTGCCTCTCGGATTAGACTCGATATCACCCCATTCAAGCATTCTGATACATGTTTCTTAACCAGAATTTCACGTAAAACACGATTCGTGCAACGAAAATTACTGAAACCAACTCCTAACGAAGATATTAACCTTTTCATTTCACATTGGTTACTCGGATTTTGAACTGCCCGCTCACAATAAACTCAAAGCTCTAGGTGAGTCAAATCGCGCACTACAACGGTTTTAGCAAGCCTCTCAATCGAGCAATGTTCATTTCCCTCCATGTGTTGTTCAAACTATAAGCAATTTTCCATAGCTGAGCCAAAGCGTCAAGATTGAGGTTACCAGATGTTTATATCGCAAGAGACTGTCATGATAACGTTCAGCGCGCGATGTGAATCACGCAGAGCATTGAGTTTTCATGAGCGGGTGGTTTGAATTCACACATCAAGAATCATTTAATATCTTCGTAAGGAGTTGATTTCGGTAATTTTCGTTGTGCGTATCGTGTTCTACGTAAAATTTTAGTTGAGGAAAATGTATCAGATTGCTGAAATTCGTACCTTGTCTAGTGGTCCATTGATCTATACAGGTGGTGTCTATCAGAATTGGCTCATTTTATTTATTTATTTATTTTTTAAATGCATAGGATGGAAAGTTCATAAGCCTGAGTATATTTACTGGTCAAATTTCATAATGCGTCTCATGTATTTAAAGACGAGGACATTTTCAAAATCTGGAATCAGCATCTCCGCCACAAAAACGAGGAAACTAAAAAATAAACCAATCGCCAGGCCGATGAAGCCGAGCTGTAAATCGTTCAAATCGTAAGGCCTCGGTTCATCGTCCTCAGACGGCAAAGGCGCGACTTCGAACCTTTCATCAGCATGATGTGATGCGAATTTTTTCACGTGCCCCGACTCCAGGAGGCGAGAAATTACCTGATTGAACCGGTCAAAAAGAACAGAGTATTTTACGAACGAATAAAAAACGGGATGCGTCATCAAGCATTCTTGAACCAAATGCTCTTCAAACTCTTGCGGATGATACCAAACTCTCATACGAATGCTATTTTTAGAGATGAAGGAACCGGGCATATCCACCAAAAAAGCATCATTCTCCAAAATTGTTTGTACATTTTCCTTGAATTTCTCAAAAAATTCTTCTCTTGGATGTTCAAAAGTAAGCAGTGTATGATTGTCCGCACTCCAGCCAAACTTCAAATTGTAATGTTCCGCAACATCGTTGGCCATATAACTCGTGTAATACTCCAGATTACCGACCAACCGAGCCTTCAGTTTCACGAACTCATCGAGTCCGTCGAAGAAAACAGCAGCAGCATCAGCATCCGCTGTCTGAATGAGAAAATCAGAGTCCTGCAAGTCCTTGAGACTTTCGATTTCCGGGTACTGGACTGTGTTCGTTAATAACGTTGTCATAACACCGAGAAAAGCGGTGCTTATAATCAGTGCGGAAAAGCTGAAGATGAAGAAAAGAATTTTCCCGGTGAGTAAATTGCCCAGTATCAAGCGAGGAGGGGTTCCACTCACAAAATACGCATAGATGCTCAGGAGCGATGATGTATTTTCGAAGATACGAATCTCTGTCTCTGAGTACAGACCGTGGAATATTTTGAACTGCGCGTTCTGGAAAGCGTGCTGCATTAGAACAAAAATTGCGAAGACTGCGCCAATTAAAAACCAAACCACTGGTGAGAAACTCCGGAATGGAACCAAAAACTGAGGAATTTTTTTACTATGAGGAGTCAGAATACAAGTTGCTCTTGTCTCCACGCCGACAGAGTAGTCAAAGCTTGCGTGAGACACACTTTGGTCGGTGATGGATACTTTTACGAAGTGCAAATCCAGGTTTAATAACTGTCCCAATTCACGGAACCGGCCATCCAAGATCATTTTCTCTAAGTCATTTTCCCTCAAAAATGAATTATATTTCATCATGGGCGCTAATGTAAAATTCGTTAAATTCAAGAAATGTTCGTATATGTCTAAAAAAAAATCAAAGCCCTCAAATGAGTCACTGTTTGCGTAAATTTCTCTGCCTTCATTGCCGGCCAAACAAATTCCTGCGACTTTTCTGTGCATGTTGGTGACAGCGAAGTCGAAATACGATTCATCCATGGCACCGCTGTAAGAAATGATACTTTCGGAAAATGGATTGTACCTATCACAAACATCTTCACTGCAGATAATCGTTCTAATGCCTTCGAAGAACCGCCAAATGAACTTGAAACTTAAAATTTCTCTTTGATATTCGTTTTTTCCCAAGATTGTACTGTTTACTTTTCCTGAATTCATATTTTGCCACCATTTGGACCCATTAGTGCCAAATGGAGGGTAATTATTTTGATAAACCATAAAAGAAAGGTAATTTTTGGAGTTCCAGATTGGGTTCATGTATAGAGATCGAGTGAAGTTGAAATTTTGATCAGAGAGGAATTCGGAGCCTTCAAGTTCTGCGGTAGACAATGTCATTTGTTCGTCGCAGCCGACCATTTTTGAGACTTCCCGATCGTCGACTAAAATGCAATAGTGTGGCAATTTTGAATCAATTTTTGATTTTTGTTTCATTTCGAAAGTTGCACAAATGGTAGAATTTTCAAGCCGATCACTTTGAAATCCGTCCTCGTGCTGCCAAGGTTTCGAAACAGAGCTCAATATCAAACTCAGGATTTCATCAGGGTCATTGACGTAAAAGATAATATTCATTTCTCGATTTTGAGTCGCTAAAGTCGTTAGTTCTTCGGGATGTCTTATTAATATTGTTGTTATCGACGAATCATGCAAGTTCTGAATCAGAGGTTGAACTGCCGAGCTGGAATGAAAGTCAACTATATACACCAATGGTCGCCCAGATAGTTGAACCGTGTTTAAACAAACCTTGAAAGCGATAGATTTATACTTTCGATTAGGCTCAATTGTTATAGCGGGTTGGAAAATTGCTGTTGTCGTAAAAATTGACAAAGCAAAGGTAGACAAGTGTAAGGTTCGTAGACTAAGACCGAACATGACGCTTTTTAACCAAAATGCTCAATTAATTCCATACAGATTTGAAAGGGAAATGTACCTGCAACGTGTCTTACACGAAGATGTCTGTTGATACTGAAAGTTCCTCGGGGTTTTTCTTGCACAATATACCACATTCAGAAATGTATTAACATTTTCTCAAAAAGTATGACTAGACAGGGCAAGAAATGCAGTACTACAATGCGTGGTTCTTCATTGAAATTTCACGTAGCATGCGATGGGGATATTGAATACTCCCTATTTCAACTCATTAGTAAGTGAATTATGTTTTTCAATTCAAATGCACCACTTCAATGAAACCTAAGTCTATCCTCGAGTCAAATTTAACACACTAAACCATGTATCACACTACATCGATGAAAGTTAGAGAGGAAGAGGTCATTTTTTGAGGGTCTAAAATGAATAGCTCGCGACCACTTCAGTTTGATAATGTTCTTCTATTTATTATTGTACACCAAAATGCGAAGTTGATGGTTGTCACAATGGTAATATCAAGACTGACATAGAATCATAACTTTAACTATCTCGGGAGGCGCTATCCGCAATTTTCTTGAAAAATAATCTTGTTGACCTAGTTGCATGTTAGTTTACTGTAGTCAGAAGAGCGCTTGAAAAGACCAATGCCAGCTTGGTAAGTTTGACCCGTTGCCATCCCGTCGTGCTGAGAAAAAACGCCGTATGGACTCAGACTCTACATCAAAACAAACTCACCATGCCGAGATAGGGAGCAAATAAATTAGCAGGGTTGCCGTGATTTCAGTTTAAGAGTCCCAAAATAAGGTGACAGCCCTGTCAATGTATTTGCTCCCTATCTTGGCATGGAGTGTTTATTTTGATCCAGACATGGACTCTCAGGATAGCGTAGGATATCCCCTCCATTTTGGTCTCAACTTGAGAGCTTTTTTTGAGCTTTGGAGATGATTTCAGAGAAAACCAGTGGCACCATCGTGTTTCTCGAAAACTTTTACATAAGAATGACCGGTCAAATCGCAAATTCCTCACACATGCAACATCTCCATTCCTCCGCGGGCTCCGTACTGGAAATTGCAGTCCAGTTATTTCAAAACGCCAGCGTCGATCCGCGCAACAAGGCTGCCTGGCTCCGGCTTCAGTTTCGGCCGAGCAAGGTATAATTCCGTGCTCGAGAACCGTTCACACTGACAAGGATTCTTGAATGATGAAGCAAACTTCCAAAGTATAATTAAATAAATTAAAGCCACACTATTGGAAGTTCCCGGTAAACTTGGAGGCTAAATCCACTCCCAATCTACCCCGGCTATTACTCATCCCCCGAACTTACGAGGCATCCCCCAACCCCCTCCCTCGGGGCAGAGCGGTTTAATTGTATGACAGTCCGTCTCCCAATCTCTTTCTTGTCGACTCCTCTTTAAATCTTCCCCGCGATGCGTTGTGGGTGGGATCAATACACTCCGAATTTTAACTATCTTTTGGATTATTCTGGAAAAATTGATATGTCGGTCTTTGGAGGCCGTTCATAAAATACGTAACGTACAGGGGAGGAGGGAGGTAAGAAAAACGTTGATTCGTTTTACTGTTCGGTGTTGAAGGATAGGGATCACTAGGAAAAAAAAACACATTGGATCTAGAGTCCAGACTTTTGAAAACATTGACAAGAAAAAGGGCTCTTGATTCAATCAAAAAGCTTAAATCAAAAGGAAATCCGCTCAAATTAAGAGGCTTGGTTTCTGATTTGGACATATTTCTGCCAAACGGAACTATGTGCATCATGACGTGAGCCCTGCATGTTACACAAATATTCTTAAGGGTCTCAGGGCTCATGTCTTAAGGCACATAGTTCCATTTGGCATAAATACGTCCATTGAAGCTTAAATCTGATTGAATCAAGAGTATTTTTTCTTGTCGATGTTTTTAAAAGTCTAGACGCTTGATCCAATTTGTTTTTTTTCCAGTGATCAACATCGTAAGAAAGAGTTACGAGGGGGGGTCAAAAAATCCGGAATTTTGATCAACGTAATTTCCTGAAAACTTCCTCAATTTTTTTCTCTGTTAGCAGAATTTTCCGCTGGAGCCGGAATTTTCAAGCCGTAAATTTCTCATTTCTCTCTCCGAAAATATAAAATAGGACCTGAAATTTTGAAACAACGCAAAGGGGGTACATGGTTTCGCTTTTCTGTCATCGATGTAAGACTCATTTCACTGTTGCTCGCCCAACATCTGCAAATGTACACCAAAATCTAAGAAGAATGAGTACAAATTAGCTAGAAAATTTGATTTTTACAAGAGAAGATTTCGCAATTTCCGGAGTTCCTTACAACATTTTTCCTTAGCGCGGCAGAACAGAAGCCTTTTGTCCTCCCGCTTTTCCTGCATGTGTCGTACAATTTAAGATCAGCGCGCGGAGGAGCCAAAGACTCGATGCCGAGAGGCAGGAGATAATGAAAACATCACGCGCAGCATAAAAAAGGGGCGGAAAAAATGCTAAGGGTAATAATTGTGAGGCTCAAAAATATTCTGAGGCCGCACAGCAGCGTTCAATGGTGAAAGGCAGGAAAGCAAAAAAGCAAGGAGAAGAAAATAAAATCCGAGAACAGGGAAGAAAACAAAGAAAACCTTATCTTGGCCGCCGCCGTTGGACATTTCGTCGCTCCTCTGACGTAAAGGCGTAACTCTAATTCCACATGAGCCCCGAAAAGCATGGAGTAATATGGACAACAAGGCTCAAGTGAAAATCAAGATACGCCGTTACGACAGAGGAACGACGATTTCAGCACTGGCTTAGGAGATTCACGTGTTAGTCTTCTTACCTAATTTTTCACCCCACCGCAACTTCATAATTATACGCCCTCACAATATCCGAGAGTCATTGGTTTTACGGCAGTAATTTATTTTTATTTTGTTCGGCAATAATTTATTTATCCTTACCTCCTCTTTTCCTTCTCTGCTCCTCCTTCAGATGAAACGGAGGAGTGATAACAGAGTAGCATTCATTCAAATACGCTCACTTGCAGCTGAGCCAGAAATAATGGTTCTTCATTGCGAAACTGAGTCTATGTAAAAGCAGTGCGCAAACGCGTCTATTGTCGCTCTTTCTTAATTCCGTTTCCTTAAAAGTTCCAGTTGGTTATAATGTCATTAGCTGTCAGTCGAAAGTTTGGTAAAATTTAAGGAAGATGCCTTGGTATGGCAGAAAAATCTCAATATTTATAGAAAAAGATATTTAGCTTATATATATCGGATATTTATGGAAATATTTCACGACAATACATACCAATATGGATTAAACAGACAGAAATGGACCGCGTTAAACAGAAAGAAACCAAGCCACATCAGCTACTGCCAAATTTAATTGGGAAATTTAATTTTTCACATGAAAACGGTTGTGCGGATTTTCGTGCAAATTTCAGTGAAAATTCTCCATGGTACGAAGCAAATTCCTTAAAATTTTCAAAGAAATCCGAACAAACGTTCTCTCATAAAAAATTGAATTGCCCAGTTAAACTTGGCAATAGATGATGTGGCTTGGTTCCTTTCTATAAAACTCGGTCCAAATATAACACGGAAAAAAAACTTTGTATGGGACCTAAAGTTCAGGTCATATCGATGGCTAAAGTGCGACATCACGTATCTCCATTATAGTGTTTCAAAATTTCCAATCTTAGTTTATTTTTTCAAGAAGAAACGAGTCAACTTCTTAGCTTGTAATTTATACAGAATTTTCAAGAAATGATGTTGACTAGTTCTCTAAGGAAAAAATAAAGTATGAACGGAAGTCTACAACTTCGCAAACGGCGATACGTGGTTTCTCACTTTGACCATCGATATGGAACTCAGAAGTTCTTGGATGGTGGATCCGAACACTTCAGGTCCATCTTTCGAACTTTGGGTCACACATTTAAAGTATATGGATAACTCCACAGAAGTTTCAACATAAATCCTGAAGTCGTCTTTTAGATGTGTGACCCGACAGATAGACCTCAATTGTTCGAATGCACGATCCAAAAACTTCAGAGAACCATATCGATGACCAAAGCGCGAAACCACGCATCTTCTGCGACGTTGCAGACTTCCCGTTATGCTTCATTTTTTCTTCTGAAAGCTCGTATTTTTCTTGAAAACTTCCGTGAAAATTCCTCTGTGTTAGCAGAATATTCTGTATATATTTCAGGCTTTAAAATTGGCCTGTTTTTCTTCGAAAAATAAAAGAGCAGGGTGTCTACAGGTCCCGAAAGTCCTGAAAAAGTCCGAAATTTGCATGACCGGTCCCGAAGTCACGAATAAGTCCGGAAATTTAACTCGAGGTCCCGAAAAATTTAAAAATTCACGGTTTTCGCGAGTCAAAGTGTAATTGTCACGTAGAAAAAATTTCCCCAATTACACATACATATCATGGATTCCTTCAGTCATCAGCAATTTTAATAAAGACGAACTTGATTTCCATTAGAATTAGCAGTGATTGTAGACTCTGACTTGGCAAAAATACTCCGAAGGTCCTGAAATTGGCTTTCATAAATCTGTAGACACCCTTAAGAGCGGGAATTTTGAAACACCGCAATGAAGATACGTGCTTTCGCACTTGGGCCATCGATATGCTTTGTATTTCGGGTCCCACACACTAAGTTTTTCTCTCCGTGTACCGTCGAGCAAGACTCAACGACACGTACGCTGACCCATTGTACGCATTGAGCCGAATCAAGGAGAAAATCCAAGATGGTGGTCACAAAATCGGTAACGTTCGGTGCGCCAGTGCTCGGGAAGAACGACATATCCACACGGGCTTCGCACCTGAGTTGCGTGGTTCTTGGCGGGCGGGACAGTGCGAGGGGCCGAGCGAGGAGAAACGAACACGTCACAGATGATGTTCATCGAATGATTGATAGTTGCCGATGATACTCCGGAATAAGTAATATTTTACGGCTTCGTGCGGCCAGTTTGCCACACAATAACCGTGAAAGCTTCCCCGGTCCGCTCCTCGTGGAATTTCGGCTTCGTCTATTTGTTACGACCCTTCCTTTATCCTCATCCTTCATGTCCTAACTCAGCGTTCGGACGACTGAAAAAGGCCACGTTTACAGGGGTGACGTGGAAGTATGGACTGCATTTGGAAAAGAGAAAACCTATTTTTACCTCGTATATAGAAGGGAAAGGTCCAGGGTGTCTACAAGTCCGGAAATAGTACTGATTTTTTAAGGGCGGTCCGGAAGTACTGAAAAATCACGGAAATTCCGCAAAAAGGTCCGGAATTTTTTTCAATTTTATGTCATTTTTGTCGCTTTTTCACATTTTTGAAATTTTTCGAATTTCGTCAAATGGGGGTACTGAAAAAGTACGGAATTTTTCCGTTTCGGGAGGTCCTGAATTTCTCGATAAGGTACTGTAAAAGTACTTATTTTCGATCAGCCTGTTTTAGTAGACACCCTGAAGGTCAGATCAAACACGTATCATTCCTATTTTGTGTCTCAAAGAGCCATGCACAAATTCGCCCGTTTTTGGGCCCTCGAAATTGGGGTCGGTGTGAGGTTTTTTTTCATCTATAGGGTGACCCTTTACACATAATAAAATTTCAGATTGAGTATACGCACCGTTTTTGAGATATGGGGGGGCAAAGTCCCCGATTTTTACTCATATTTGCAGTATTTTATAGTCGAACTTCGGCTGCTACAAGGTACCGGATGTAGATATTGAAGCGCGGTTTGCGGTGATTTGTCAAGCTATTTCTGGATTATTTTTTCACATCTTTTACAAACCCGCAAATGGTTTTTCGGGGGGGGGGGGGGGAGCTTTATTCATATTATCATGACCGTTCGTATACGTCTTACTGCATTAATTGCTTCGTTCTCGACTCCTCTCCACGCTAATCATGATGGTATTTTCTGTTAGGAATCTTTCTTCTTCTTTATATTTGACCAATTCTAATGTTGTCTCCCCCTTTCTCCCTTTTTAACCTCCCCCCCCCCAATTCTAAACACTCCCTTTCAAGTGTATATTCCTGTGCGGCAGATATGAAGGTGTTATTTGTGGGGAATTATTTTCTGTCTTTATGGTTGATAAACTTTGACCCCCACCTATTTCCTCCTTCCCCCCTTTACCCCTGTTTCACCCCCCCCCCAATTTCCACCGTACCTTACTCGAAGTTGTCTGCTCCCTCCGCAGCAGAAATGAGGATGTTTCCAGCGAAGAATTTTTTACTTTTTTAAACTCAATACAAGGGAGACACCCCCCACCCTTTTTTCTCTTTCCCATCCCCCCTCACTAGTTCATATTTCCTACCTTATTCCCTCTTTCCACTGCCCCTCCCCTCTCTTTTCTCTTTTTTACATGCTTGAATACTTTTTTTTGTGAGAGTATAATAGTTATCGGATAGTGTAATAGTTACCGGCAACATCCTCATTTCTGCTGCAGAGGGAGCAGACAACTTCGAGTAAGGTACGGTGGAAATTGGGGGGGGGGGGGTGAAACAGGGGTAAAGGGGGGAAGGAGGAAATAGGTGGGGGTCAAAGTTTATCAACCATAAAGACAGAAAATAATTCCCCACAAATAACACCTTCATATCTGCCGCACAGGAATATACACTTGAGAGGGAGTGTTTAGAATTGGGAGGGGGGGAGGTTAAAAAGGGAGAAAGGGGGAGACAACATTAGAATTGGTCAAATATAAAGAAGAAGAAAGATTCCTAACAGAAAATACCATCATGATTACGGCGTGGAGAGGAGTCGAGAACGAAGCAATTAATGCCAGTAAGACGTATACGAACGGTCATGATAGTATGAATAAAGCTCCCCCCCCCCCCCCCGAAAAACCATTTGCGGGTTTGTAAAAGATGTGAAAAAATAATCCAGAAATAGCTTGACAAATCACCGCAAACCGCGCTTCAATATCTACATCCGGTACCTTGTAGCAGCCGAAGTTCGACTATAAAATACCTGCAAATATGAGTAAAAATCGGGGACTTTGCCCCCCCCATATTTCAAAAACGGTGCGTATACTCAATCTGAAATTTTATTATGTGTAAAGGGTCACCCTATAGATGAAAAAATACCTCACACCGACCACAATTTCGAGGGCCCGAAAACGGGCGAATTTTAGCCCTTTTTGTGCAAGGCTCTTTTCAATAAGTCTGTTGCGCTCAGGAGACAGACTAATAGACCGCGTTTAGCAGGAAGGAACCAAGCCACATCAGATTTAATTGGGCAGTTCAATTTCTTACAAAAGAATGTTTCTGCGGGTTCATTTGAAAGTTTTAAGGAATTTACTTTGTACGATGTAGAAAATACACTGAAATTTGTACAAAAATCCGTACAACCGTTAGTATGTAAAAAAGTAAATTGCCCTATTAAATTTGACGATAGCTGATGTGGCTTGTGGCACGAGATACGTAGTTGCGGACTTACGCCGTCGATATATAAATCGCACAAATACTGAGGCTAACACGGTTTATGCATTTATATAAATACTCAAATTATTCTTACTGAAAAAAGTAAAAATTCAGAAGAACTTACGTATACTAACGATGCTTATCATAATTATGTTTTCATAGGAAACCTTATTGCTTCTGAAAAGGATTTAAATTTTTCCTTGAGGGATTAAAAATTCCAAGGTTTCCTATTTCATGAGCTTAAAAGATTATACCATCACATCCGTGTTTTTTTTTCTCTCTCTATGAAAAGGAGACGAACCGAAAGGAAACTACAGCGGGCAAATGGCTGATCAAACTCCTTGTAGAGGGACGATAAAACAGAGTGTGTTCAGTGAGCGTTTCTAAATTGCAAACTCACAAAGCGTTAAAAACCCTTTTCCAAGTACTAGGAGTAAAAATTTCTCACTCATTTTAAAGAGGAATAGGATGACGTTTGAATTCTGGGAGCCGACGTCATGAACGTTCAACCTTTCTCTCACTGCAGAAATGGTCATTGATTCGCCTATATTTGATTGATCAAGTTGTTAAATGAACCTTAGCAACGCAACTATGCAGATAATCTTTTTGGCTCTGGCCTTTTCCCAAAACGGCGTTCTGTGACCCGTGCGTCAGTCGATAAAGGGTAAAAACACTCAGCTGAATCTGACAATTATTCCGCTCTATAGAAAAAATGTAACGAATCAACAATCTAGTCACATTGGTCCAATTTCTTCACACTTTGATTTGCGTTCTCATATAAGTAATATGATTTTGAACGTTAATTTCCCTACAGCAAAGTGCACATTAATCAGATTTCTGTGTCCTCAAGTTTCTGATATCCCACGAATGAAACAATTGAAGTGAGAGCAAGAAAGGCCCACTTGATTTGCAACGTTGCATGTTTCTACTCTTCAGGTTATACATCTATTCAATAACTGTTGGTGTATTTCATTCAAGTTTTGTAGTTAATTTTCTTGGTGTTTTGAAAAAAATGTCCACCAACTTTGAATGCAAAACCAGCACCCGTTCAATGATTTAAAGGTAAATTATGAAACTTTGAAACGTTGCAATGCGGTCAAACGCCTCTGGCTCTCACCCTTTCAGTTATATTCGATATCACATCTGCTCCCTCCCGAAAGAAAAAAAAAAAACTTAATTCAGAATTTAGTCGCATCGATAAAAATTCTTCATGCTTAAGTCCGCGATCTTAAATTGCACAAGACGATTGAAAAAGTGAGAAAAAGAAAAGATCCTGCTTCATTTCATCGTTCAATTGTCTCCTTAAAAATTTTCCTTTCCAATTTTCAAGAATTTCTTTTGTGATTTCACGACGATTCCCTCAAATTTTTGATACATGCGCGGAAAGCACCCGTCAACGAAAAAATTAAGAAAACAAATCATCAAGTGAAACTTTGAAACGTATTGCTATGCGGTCAAACTTCTTTTGCTCTCACCCCCTCAATTATATCCAACCTCCCTCCCTAAAAAAAGTCGAGTAACATTGATCAAAATTCCCTGCCCTCGAGTTTGCGTTCCTGTATGAATAAAAATAATTAAATTTAACGTGGAGGTGGTTTTTGATTCTCCGCTGCAAAACCCTGCCCGAGTTTCCTTAATTCTTTGTTCCGCCTCCTCCTTCCTTCCTGTATTTTGTACGTTTCCTTTTGAACTTGACTCGCGCAGATATCTTCCGCGGATGTATTTTTCACTTTCCAGTTTTCGAGCAACTCCTTCGGATTGAAGCCGGGAGCGCCGCCGCCCCCCCCCCCCCCCCCCCCCCTCGCAACGCAGCGGCAGACGGCGAAATATCTATTTTGAATACGTAATACATTATGATGCGGAGTTTTATACTTTGAGGATGAAGCTCTTTGAGGCGGAGTGGGTCCGGAATATATTTAATGTGGAAACTTACGTATTCTTGATGGTTCAAAGGAGTTGCAGAACTATTTAAGCCACCGTCCTTTGAAAACGATCTTACATTATGGAGACAAGTTTAAGCTATAAACTGCGCGCTAATCCTCTGCGTTGTTCTCAAGATGTGAGCAGTCCGACGCGTTTATCCGGCGTCTTTACGGCGGCGCCGCATGCACCGATGCACCCAAATCCACGTCCACCCACGCAGCGCACCGTTCAACGATGCATCACACCCGCAACGCCACCATTCCCCGAACTCTCCGTTCGCCAAGAGTCTTCTCGCGCGGGTCATTTACATGAGTTTTCTTTCGACTTTGCCTTGACTCGTGCCAAGTTCACACTCCGAAAAAGTTTCGATTTCGGAATGCGTTTTGGCCGTTCACTTGCTATGAATGGCTTGATGGGGGGGGGGGGTGTCAAAAGACCAATACTGAAACGCATTCGGAATCGGACCCTTTAACACACTTTTCGGATTGTTGTTTTAAATACAATTTTATCATCTTGGACATACACTGGAAAAAAAAAAACATTTTGGATCTAGAGGCCAGACTCTTGAAAACAATGACAAGAAAAATGACTCTTGATTCAATCAGATTTAAGCTCAAATCCAGAATCAAGCCTCTTAATTTGAGCGGATTTCCTTTTGATTTAAGCTTAAATCTGATTGAATTAAGAGTATTTTTTCTTGTCGATGTTATTAAGAGTCTGGACTCTAGTTCCAATTGGTTTTTTTTATTTTTCAGTGTATGATAATTCTAAATTCGTCAAAAGTAGTCCAACTGCTGTTATAATAGCTGAATTATTGAAAAATATTATTTATTTATGATTTCACCGCTCCTGCATTATTTTGTTCAGATCCGACTCGCTATTTTGCCTTCAATTTTTGGGGTAGACCAACTACCATCTCATGTGCAGCAATAGTTATCTATTTAAGGATTTGGTTTTTGCGTTGTTCACAAATCTCGCTTACCTCGTACTATGTTTTGTCCAATTCCAACTGTACGATTTTGCAATCAATTATGTTCACTCCCGACGTCTATAATTTATAATGAGTAAATAAAATATGAATGATCGCTATTGAACTCTTTCAATGTAAAGAAGTAAGCCAACTGTATTTCCTTCGATTCTCAAAGAATATTCTTTGGTCTGGAAGAAAAATAACTAAAATTGCCGGGAAATGATGTTATAAAATAAAGAATGTTGGGTGGTTAGAAACGTTACAAAGTTTTGGAAACGTTTACACTGGTTTCATCATCGATTTGGTAAGTTGCCAAAAATTCACTGGTAAAAAAAACATATTGGATCTAGAGTCCAGACTCTTAAAAACACCGACAAGAAAAAATACTCTTGATTCAATCAGATTTAAGCTCAAATCCAGAACCAAGCCTCTTAATTTGAGCGGATTTCCTTATGATTTAAGCTTAAATCTGATTGAATCAAGAGTCCTTTTTCTTGTCAATGTTTTCAAGAGTTTGGACTCTAGATACAATGTGTTTTTTTCCAGTGTTTAGTTTCACAGTGAATAAACAGAAATACAGCAATTCAAAACCGAAGTGAAAATGCCAGTTGGCTCTCGTAGTATCGGTTTTTTTGCAACCACATCCCTGCGTTATAAATTGTGTCCCAAGGAAATTTTCCTTTTTCTATGTCGTTCTCTTCACTCTTAGGCGAATAATATTCTCTTTAGCTCTCTTGTGATCAGAGACGAATGAATATCTTACGGAGTCTTAATAAACGAGAGGATTTCTTTCCGAATCCTTCTAAGAATACGTTGAGATTCCCTCTCGTGGATGAAGGACGAATTTTCCGTTTCTGGGTTCAGCTCCCCAAGAAACATGCCCTCTCTTAAAACTTTTTTCTCGCATCACTCCACTCTCCCGCTCATCTTGAGGAAGAACGACGTATTAGCATATAGACGTTGCCGAATTTCTGCCGATAAAAATCCATCTTTGTTCAAAATTTGAGTGTTTTTCTTTTACATGGTGTCTAGCATCAGGAAAAACCAGAAAATATCAGGAATTTTGGCCGATCAGGAAAATATCAGGAAAATCAGAGAATCGGACGTTTTATCAGGAATTTTTCTTACGCAAATCTCCTCAGCGGAGGAAGTCTTACTGTTATTTGCCTACCGTGCCAGGAGTCGAGATAAATCAGGAAAATATTAGGAATTTTCAAAATGAAAAAATCAGGAATTTTTTATAAAATATCAGGAAAATATCAGGATTTTTCCAAATAAAAAAATACTAGACACCTTGTTTTAGTTGGCCACCGGACGATTCATGAATTAAAGCTTAACGCAAAAATGTTTTCCTCAAAATTTTATGAGGAAAATGAATCATGCGGCGGGCAAGGCGAACAAGCTATAAATGTTTAAAATTAACATCATGCTTTAATGGCAAACATACAAATGACATGATTCGTATAATCGAACCTCTCATATCTCGTTCACCTGTTTATGTCCGAGCTTTCCTTTATATGAATCGATTTCTACATGAGATTTTGAAGAAGAAAACTTTTGATGTTTTTTCCTGGTTGACTTATCCGTACCTTAATCTAACCTAAACTAACCTCACCCAACCTTTAAATTCGTTTTCTAAGTGTTGTACTCATTTCCTAATATTAAATTATTTGTATCCTTCCTTTGTTCCAGGTAAGCGATTTCGTACTTTCTCAAATCGTTGGCAAACTCTATGATAATGGTAAGTGGAACTGGCATTCATAAATCATATCTTTTTAGGCGGAACTAGGAACTCGCAACACCCCCCCCCCCCCCACAAATAAATCGTCCTCTTCCAATGAAACTATCACATTATACCATGGTTTCTTCAACCTTGCCTTGGTTTCTCCCACCTTAGTTTTATTCATGTTTTAAGTCAAGCAACCAGTGCAAAAGTGTGTATCGCTAATTGATAAACCCCCAAGGTGGAAGAAACCATGTTATACATTGGCTGGCGCGGTGTATGGCGTAATATGCCGTGTTTTTTAAAGGGCAATGTCTTTGCTAATATTGGGTGTATGAACTAGACATTTGGACAGATATTATTTCTTGATAATCTCTAAGCTTAAACCCTAAAACCTTGATTTTGTGATCAACGCAACGGACCCATTCTATTCATAAATTCTTGACTTGTCTTTAAACATTTTTTTAAAGAGACCTAATCATTACGTTTCTCGGAAATGAACATTTACGGGAGGAATTTAGCAACATCGGAATGATCATACGGGATTTTCCCCCTAGCACAGCAGTTACTCCTCCCTGCTGCCGAAGACAACGCCCCCGCTAAGTGTATTTACCGGAGCAAGATTAATAGCACTGGGAATAAACTTGTAAAAATTCATGCTTAGCCCAGCTTTTCCGTATCTTGTTAACGCTCGACAAAGGTGCAGTATCGGGAGAGGGTCATGTCGAGCGGGCGGTATCCTCGCGCGGCGGAGTGTCGTGCGGAGGGTATCCTCGCGCCACGCAGGGGCAGGGGCACCCTCACACTGAAATATTGCGTGACTCGCGCTAAGGCACTCCAGACCCTCGAGAGTCTGGTAGTCAGCGCTTCCTGTGGCAGTGCGCTCTTGAGGTCGATCACTATAACGCGATACGACGAGGTTGGAGGTGGAACACACCTTGTTTAATCACTTTTCAACCGCTTAAGACTCTTCACCTGCACGCCGCCTCCTTCACCTCCGCCGCCCTCGCCGCCGCCTCCGCCTCCGCGCGTGCTGTCGCGTCGCCTCTCCCTCGGCCTCGCCCGCCCTGCTTCCGCGGGAGTCATCCGTTTGACGGAAATTAAAAAGCCACGCATCCAATTTCAGAGCGGGGCGTTAAATTAAAATTAATGCTGGCCGCCATCGCAGGTGTGGCTTTAGTTTCGACTTTGACTCCACCTCGCGCCGGGCATGAATCATTTCGTGTCTGTTGACTCACGCCTGAATAAACTCAATGATGGCTATTCTGGGGAGAAAGTTGTAGAACGCCGATTTTGCTTATTCTGCATCCATTTTTTCTCTAAACATGAAATAGCAAGCCGGGATTACACTGGAAAAAAAAGCACATTGGAATTAGAGTCCAGACTCTTAAAAACATCGACAAGAAATAATACTCTTGATTCAATCGGATTTTTGCTTAAATCAAAAGGAAATCCGCTCAAATTAAGAGGCTTGGTTCTTGATCTAAGCAAAAATCCGATTGAATCAAGAGTATTTTTTCTTGTCGATGTTTTTAAGAGTCTGGACTCTAGATCCAATGTGTTGTTTTTTTCCAGTGTATCTAACGTCATTATGTATGCTCTTTGTGTTACTTGATAAGAAAGCTATGTACATCGATTTATTCTCATTTGTACCCTTAAGAGTATTGGTATTGGTTGGATCCAATTCGATATCAGCCATGCCAATTTATTTTAGAGACCCGTTAAGGGTGGTCAGGGGTGGGGGTCTTTGCCTGCGTTACGCGGCGTTACAGGGGAGTAGGAGGGTAAAGAACAAAGCGTTACGTAACGAGTCAAAATTTTTTTTTCGAGTTTGTAAAATTTTTCGTTAGTCATCTTTAGAAGTGTCAAAGCATCTCAAAAATATTCTCTGTGAGCGATAATTTCACTTTTTCTCACCAAAGAAGCGCCAATCTGCTCAGCAAATGTGAGGTGATATTTAGATTATTGTCATTTATCTATTTATTTTTATTTTTTTAAAATCAAAATGGGGGTGTCCTGGCGAGCGTTACGTAATTTCCTAGGGAAGGGAGGTCTAACAAAGCGTTACAGAGCGTTACATGGGTGCCAAGAAGCCGCAAATTAAGTGTTCCTTAATTCAGGGACGGGGCCCCTTCACACTGTTTATTTTCGAGGAATATTAAAATTTAAGACGGCTGCCATTCTCAAGATTAGAGGATACACAGAAATTGATCTGGACCCGCGCCATTAATTTCGCTGAATTTGGTGCCGATTCAACGAAATCTTCCAGACATATGCTAGACGAGCCTTCAAATAAGGTATGAAACCGATACTTGAAGCCGCAAATACTCGTATTTTCAAATAAATATTACTCCGAGAGAGCCATTCCCTGTGTAATGAATCTCTGAACGACAGCATAAAAATATGAGGAGGTATGTCGAGAGAGGTGCTCACAGCCAAGTCGTTCGGTTGATGCCGTTGATGCTCTTCCTTTAGTGATCGTGAACCTTCTAACGTTACCATTACCTTTTGTTTTACACGGCACTTATGTTCTGAGCGCCGACAATTTTTATTCGTGTCCGGATCGTGGCTGTAACTGACGATGAAGTCGGTATAAATTTCATTGGGGATAATAATGTTTGATTACCGAGTCCGAATATGGGGTGACTATGTCCTGGAAACGTTTTCTGAAAGCCATGAACTATCAAACTTTTGATTGATTCCTATTTTGAAAGATCACCCCGGGATCAAGATAATGTGCTTGGTGGGTTCCTTCTCTATTCAGGGTGTCTACAAGTCCGAAATTTCCGGAAAATCCGGAAATAGTACTGATTATTTAAGGGCGGTCCGTAAGTACTGAAAAAGTGCGGAAATTTTGCAAAGGAGTCCGGAATTTTGTTTCATTTTTTTTTGGCAATTTTGTCGCAATTTGAGCGAGAAATTTTGAAATTTTTCGAATTTCGTCAAATGGAGGCGCTGAAAAAGTTCTGAAATTTCTGTTGAGGAGGTACTGAATTTTTCGGGAATGTCCTGAAAAAGTACTGTAAAAGTACTGATTTTTGGCCAGCCTGTTTTAGTAGACACCCTGCTATTGCTAGGTGAATTTTGTCGTAGGATCTCACGCTGGGTTATCCTGAAAATATTTGCGTTTAATTTTTGGACACCCTGTATTATACTTGTTGGTAATTTTTATCCAAATGCGTTTAAAATAGATAAAATTGAAAAAAAGAACTGAAGTCGGAATGTAGTGTACGGATTAAAACAAATGCACACACATCGATGCGTGAAAGGTAAGTGAGCAGTGAGCACTCAGAAAGAACCGCACCCCTCGAAAGACAAACCCCAGTTCCGATGATATTTGAGTTCGACGAAACGCGAGTTTTTGAAAGTGAGGATAAAGCTCCTTCGTGCGTGGCCAAAATGTGGGGAGTGGTGATGAAACCAAAATATTAATGGGATTCGAGCCAGCCGAATCTGAGGGTTCCTCTTTGCCTGTGCAGACAATTTTATCAAGTTCACACTCCATTGAAGCTGATGGAGTCAGACATTCTAACTTTTTAGCGTTTGATGCTACTCCTCATTCTCACCGCACAGTGGAATGCACTTTTTAACGCAATTAGTGTTGCAGTGTTTAACGCAATTTTAACGCAGTGTTACGTCACAGGCAAACGTTATATGTCGATTTAATCTTATTGGTGCCATGATGAAAGAGGTTATGTCATTGCTACTGTTCGGATCCAATGCGATATAGTGGAATATCTCTAGAGTGACAGGACTTGTTAGCGTGCATTGGAGAGATTGGACATGGGCTTTTTGTCGAAAGTTAAAACTTTTTATTTCTATGTCGTCACATATTAAAGAGCCTTCAAAAAAAGGGACCTTTTTGTGCCTCTTTTTAATAAATGTTAGAGGTTGTGTTCAAATGTGGTCCAAGCAAATCTGACGATAGAGAATTTGCAGGTTGTTTTTTATTTGTGAATTTCATCTTTACAATGATACTGCTTGGAAAACTGAGTACGAGGATATCTTTGGTTTCTAAATTGGACAATTATCGGAGAAGATATGACGAAATAACCTAATCTGCTAAAATACATCAGTTCTAGTGATAAATGCCGCCAGATGACGTCATAAGGCGACACATTTTCTCACTTTTAAAATGTATTTTTCTCCAATTTCCCACGTCAGAAAAAAATTATGAAAAATACTGCGAGCTCGGCTCATTAGGCACTCTCAGATGAAGCAATACAATTTTTGTGTGCAAATTCTCCATTCTCCAGTGAGGCTCGTTAAGTTTCAGCTGGATTACAAAGGTTGTTCTGGGAATACAGCATTGTAAATTGTACATGGTTTACAAGCGAAAAATACTAATATTTAAAAGTTTCTCGGTTGTAAAAAAACAACTTAAGTTTGATCCTTTTCAATTTTCTGAGACGCAGAAACATCAACTGATGAAACTGTGCCTCAGAAAAAACGGAATCAACTGAAGTTGTTTTTTTCCACCTAGAAACTTCAAAATATTAGCTTTTTTTAATAGTAACAAATGCAAACTTTGCATCGCTATGTTGCCAAGACGAGCTTTTAAGTCAAGTCAAATCTCTCAGTTGTGGAGTTTTTCAACATGAGGTTTCATTTAGGCTACATTTGATTAAAATCCCTGAGTTTCCCCTAGAAAAACTCTTTTTTGTCAGGCTCTTTTCGAAAAAACCAACGGAGCAACTTTTAGACTTCTAGAAGACATGAGCGTTCAGACATCATACCTGACCTCTCACATCAATTGGACATGCATTTTGCAATGAGAAACCGCAATTTCTGGCTCATAAGAAAAAATCACGTATCTGCATAGGAAATCTAATGGCACATATGTTGTTTCTAAAATGAGTCGGAAGTTGTAGTTTCTAATTGCGAAATGTGGTCCGATCAGCTCCACTGTGCGCTGTCCACGAGGCGAAATGCGTGTTTTAAGATTGTAACTGTCTGTTCCGCTGAGGAGGAGCGGTGTTAGCATTGTTAAAACGCGGTTGTGTGGCAGGCGGCAGGCACGTTGCATCCCTCAACTCTTTTCTTTTCGAACAGGAAATTAATAAAACCCTGCGGGAAATTTTTAGGGGTGTGACTATACTTCAGATTTGGTCGAATTGAACGAGAATCAGCTTAACTACATCAGACGTTGTCTAATTTCAACTTATGTTCAATTTATTTAAACCATTTTCGGCGAGCTCTCGCGGACAACCGGTTGGGAACTGCGGATCTGGAGACAAATATTTTGAGTTTTCCAAAATAATTTATGTAATGTTGTGTGATAGAAATCTGTCACACCCAGAGTGCACTGCGCTGTAGCTGATGATCCACCTTGAAAATGAGTCAGTTGCGTTGGTCATAGAATCGTGTTTTGATGCTTGATTCTTGTCGATCAGCTAAAAATAATAAGGTTTGTCCAAACAGCAACTTACTGCGTTCAATATTAGCCAAGATATCGCCCTTGAAATGTTGAGTTTTTGACGTCATCCACCGCGGTAGTGACACCCTTGATTTCTGCTTTCTTCCCCCTTGCTTTCATTAGTCAGTGGGACGCACATTTGCACTGTTAATTCTACGTAAAACTCGGATGAAAGCAAACCAAGTGTGCAACCAAACCAAAGTGGTGGAAGAAACCAAGGGTGTCATTACCACGGTGGATGTCGTCAAAAACCCGACTTTTCAAAAGGCGATATCTCGGCTAATATTGAACGTAGGAAGCCGCTGTTAGGACAGATCTTGTAAGTTCTAGTTACTCTACAAGAATCAAGCACTAAAACACGATTCTGTGATCAGCGCAACTGTCCCATTGAAAAATAACTCCTTGGAATTGGAGAATGAGACGATTTCACTGATGTCACCACTGCGAAGACGAGTATCACACCCAGAATGCATTGCGCCGTAGCTGATGATCCACCTTGAAAATGGGTCAGTTGCACTGGTCACAGAATCGAGTTTTGATGTTTGATTCTTGTGGATCATCTAAAAATAAGAAGATCTGTCTAAACAGCAACTCTCTACGTTCAATATTAACCGAGATATCGCTCATTGAAAAATTATTTTTATAACGTCATCCACCGCTGTAGTGATACCTTTGGTTCCTTCCACCTTACTTTCATTTGTCAGGGAGAAACATATCTTTATTGGTTACTCAACATGAAACTCGGATGAAAGCAAGGTGGGAGAAACCAAAAGTGCCACCACCGCGGTGGATGACGTCATAAACCGATTTTTTCAAAGCGCGCTATCTCGGTTAATATTGAACGTAGAAAGTTGTTGTTTGGACTAATCTTATTAATTTTAGCTGATTTACAAGAATCAAGCATCAAAACACGATTCTGTGACCAGCGCAACCAACCCATCGAAAAATAACACCTTGAAATTGGAGAATGAGACGATTTCACTTATGCCACCATTTCGAAGATGAGTCGAGAAAACCGAAGTTCTACCAAAGTTCAAACAGCTCCGTGGAGAGGGGCAAGGGGCACGGGATGCACATGGAAACGAGCACGCGACGGCATTGTCGGAGCCTCGTAATTGAAGACAAGTATCATCATCGGTGAGCCGCACTATTGAGGACTGACCCTTTCGGGGCGCCGAGATCAAATAATGCTGATAGGTGGCTCAGCGTGGGGTTAAACATTTATTGACTCAATCTCCCCTCCTCGAGTACATAACGCTCCAAGAAACATAACCTCCGTTACTTCCTCTGTTTTGTGTTCATCTCTTATTGAATGGGTGTCATTACGGGAATCTGCGGTCGGGTATCTCGACCGGAGGCGGGGTATTTCAGGAAGGGGGCGCACGGTGGATCCAGTCAATAGGAGAGCTCGGACAAACTTTGGAAACTTTAAAAGCTCATAACTCCATTTATACGAAATTTTGAGGTTTTAAAAGTGAGCCCATTGGTTTGCTCGTGAAATTTCCTTCTGAAAACGTCCCTTAAAATTGGAATTGTGTCGAAATGAACATCAAAATTTGCATTTTTAATCAAGCATGTTATGTCCGACCTCCCTAATTGACTCGATCCACTGTAGGGCGTTTGGCTGCTGGAGTATTCTCGACGGGATTCCGGCATGGATGTCGGGTAGTTATGACGCCACGATACTGCTAAGGAAGAACGCCGTATAAACTTTCAGACGTTGCTGAATTTTCTTTCAATTAAATATGAATGGTTAGGGGAATCCGTGAATTCTTTTCAGATAATTTTGCCGGAATTGTTTTCGCGATCAGATCTGAATTATCTGAAAATTTCAAGAGAAAATATTCATAACTGCCCTACAAAATGGAAATCTTTTCGGAGGACGTTTGGCAACTCTCGTCTGTTTACAAGGCGTTTTTTCTTAGCACGGCAGACTGGACTTCCACCGAAAACGTTGCGAATATCTCTGCCGTGTTTCCGAAGAGAGTCGTAAGTGCAAAACTGAAATTTTGAGAAAATGGACCCACTGTATTAGTCGCGTCTGGGCGGAAAATTTTATTGAAAGAAACCTCCGCGTTCTTTGTCGCACTGCCAATAATCATCCGAAAGACTTTTAGAAATCTTTTGGATGATTAAACATCGTCGAATTCTATTTCCAACTATAGAAGTAGGGCCTCTTTCATTTTCATGTTAGGCAAGACAGGCGCCAGTGCTATCCTCAACATGCTTTCGTTGTTATGTTTTGGTATCTTTTGCTATCATTTTGAAATCCGAAAGGATATGTCATAGTTTCCATTTTCTGGTGTGATGAACCGAGTCGATTTTAGTTGGGTTCGGTTAGGTTACGCAACTAAACGAACTTCACGGCAATGCGTGGCGTATCACTAAAATTGAAGGCGCACTCGATTGCAAATTACGCTGATGGTTTCGAACCGAGTCGATTTCAGTCGGGTTCGGTTAGGTCACGCAACTAAACCAACTTCACGGCAATGCGTTGCGTATCACCGAAATTGAAGGCGCACTCGATTGCAAATTACGCTGATGGTTTCGAACCGAGTCGATTTCAGTTGGGTTCGGTTAGGTCACGCAACTAAACGAACTTCACGCTAATGCGTGGCATATCACCGAAATTGAAGGCGCACTCGATTGCAAATCGCGCTAATGGTCTCTCACAGCATTGTAATTGCAACGTATATCGTGTCTCTGAAACTTTTCTTGATCTTGGCACAAAATACAGGATTTAGGAAGTAAGAAGTATGTTAAATGGAGCATGAATATCCTGTATTCACATTTAAGAATGTGAAAGGACACAGCATATTTGAAGAAAGTTGAATTAATAGAGAGACCACAACTATTCTGAATGATTTTTTTCGTTACTTAGAGAAAGGGTCCTTCATCCAACAGTTTTACTCATTTATTTCAATCTCAAAATTACTTCAAATAAGGATTACAACCAACAGTACCTTTCTTAGAACTTAACTTTGGATGAAAATGCCAATGGAACAACATCTAGCTAATCATGTTGCCGGGAACAACATTCTAACTTTCAATCGTTTATATCTGGTAACAGGGTTTCCACGAAATGCCTTTTCTGCAACTCAACGCCTCAATTACCACTACGTGGCATTCATCAGTCCAACAGAGCAGTAAACGTGGACTTATTTCTACTAAACGGAATTATATGCATTAGTCCTGGGCCCTCAGATCCATAAGAATATATGCATAACAGGGCTCACGTCATAATGCACATAGTTCCATTTGACAGGAATACTCTAAGTATGAAAAAGAAAATCCTCTGACTTCGAAAGGGAGAAAGACATCGAGAGAGGAACAAATTATAAGGCATTCGTTTGGGCCCCTCAAAAATGTAAAATTGGAAAATATTTTCTCTGGGTTTTATTAGAATTACCTACCCCATTATGTGTTCTCTATAAGCCGTTGCGTTTCTTGGAGTGCGGGAAAATATTTGCCAGAGTGGAAGGAGTTCAGAGGGAGCTCGGCCAACGAGAGGTGAGCGATCAAAATGCTTTGACCCGGGACGAAGATTAAAAATCAGGCAGAATTACCAATGATACCTCCCTTTGAAGCCGGTCCGTCCCGCTCCTTTCATGTTTTGCGGCCGGCGTGTCAATAAAAGCGAGGCTACGAAAAGAGAGGGTACCTGCTGCATGACTTAAGAGACCTTACTTAGCTTTCATTCGGTTACTCATTTACATTTACTTTTAATATTCTCGCTCTAAACACCAGATTGCCGTTTTGTTATTCAGAGATAAAACAGCGAAGACATTTTAACGTTAATTTGAAATCTCTGTAAAGTGGTTCTCTCGGTACATCGCTGCCGATTTGTAGTAATTTTTGCAACTGTTGATGAAGGATGGACCATAGGGGCTGATGACTGAAATTGATAGACAAAGCTATAGACAAAGGAGAATAAGACTCATTTAAGAAAAATGAGTTTTTTGTGGGAGCAAACGCACTAGTTATTTGCCTATAACGTGTATGTCCATCTCTTCAATGACCGATTTGTTGCTTGTTAATTTAAATTGTTTTATATGAGCGGAAAGTTTCAATTAACTGATTGTAATAGAAATTAAAAATATTTTCTCATCTGCGAGTCGAATTTTGAGTTTTTGATCATTTTCAATGGATTTGGATTTTCGATGGAAATTTTTATGAAAACACATTTTCCTGTAATGCTTTTATTTCTACCCTGTAAAGTCATCCGTTCCAAACCTCTGTCAATAAATTCTGATACAAAATTTTGGCAAGTCATACAAACAACCAAAACTTAACATCATTCTGTTTTTTGAGTCTCCAAAAGTTTTCGAAGCCAACTATGTCTATTTTGTGTATCAATGCAAATCATCTCGGAGATCTCCACCCTGAGAAAATATTTGTGTTGTCGTGTTAATTTTGGCTAATATGTGAGGTAAAACACAAACCAACCCTTTTGCATTGGTTTCATGCGATACGGGTTGAGCTGAGCTCTGCAAATAACGGGAAAACCGGAAAATTACAAAATCAACCGGAGGCTTCGGTTACTTGGCGTTACGAGGTTACATTTCCCACATTAACAGAACTTCTGCGTCGTTCTCTCTCCTAATGTAGGGTGTCAGTGGCAAAACGCAACTGCTCGATTATTATCGATTTTTCTCTATTTGAAGCTATGGTAAAGACTCGATTAGTAAGGTGTTCGTTGCAAACACCCTGTTTATCAATCCTTTTCATAGGTTTAAATGGTGGATAAATCGATAAATCGCAAAGCATGCCACGCCAATGTAGATTTTTATTAACTGACAACGGTGGAGGATGAAATAAATGTGCGAAAAGGCCTGAAAGATTTTATTTTTTCATACTCAGGAGGGACATTCAGGAGCGATGAAGGAAAACAAGAATTAACATTGTATGAAATGACTGAGACGAGATTATGTCCTCTGAAAAAATGAAAAAACAAAGAGATGAAACACTTAACAATTCGTAAGCAAATTCTAAGTTCCTGGCGCTTTGAATGTAAGTGCGCCGCTTTTTTGACGGATGCGGCCAACTTTTGAGTAAGCGCCGGAGGGTCCGCTAAAATTTTCCTTTTATTCGCTCTTTTCCAGGCGACAAACGAAAAAAGAGAAATGAATAAATATTATTAAGACTAAGAGAAGAAAGAAGTAGCATTCCCTTTGAGTGCTGTATATACCTTGCTGCCTGTTTGGATCTCCCCTTTATTTAAACCTATTTGTTGGAGACATTAGCGGCCGTCTCTAGAATACGCAACGAGAAATTTGCTGTCTGCATTGTCGGAGACATTATCGGCAATCTCCAGAAAACGCAACGAGGAATTTGAATGAAAGAAGAAATGTTTGCGACAGTTCTATATATAACTATGTTTTTTTAGGAATTACTCATTCATCCTAATTTTTTTTCAAAGTTACTATCATGCTTTGCGAATCCTTTTTTCTGATTTGCCTGATATTGTCCTATTCTTTAAATTTTTTCTATGTTGTGCTGCTAGAACGCCTTACACTGGAAAAAAAAAGTCTGCTACGGTCAAGCCGTCTCGGAATCTTGAGAAAAAATCAGCTTGATTCAAGAATTTTTATCTTGAAACAAGCAATTTATTGCTAAATTCAAGGTTCGAGATTCTTAATTGCAGCTACCTTATAGCTTGGATCACCTGCTAGCTTGATTTAAGCAGCACAAAAATCTTGAGTCAAACCTGCGGGTCGATTGTTGAATCGTTATCGAATGACCTTGATCGATATATAGCATTGTGAAGATAGGGAGTTATCGATCGAATTCATTCGATGGACGATTCAACAATCGAGGCGCTGCTGAGTCTTACATCAAGCCACCATGGCTGCTAATTCTAAGAAGTTTTTTCTTGATTCAAGATAATGTATACCCGATTCAAGATTCCTGGTTTCAAGCATGACACGAATCTTGGAAATAGCTGAAAAAATTAGACTTAAATTAAGTTTGCAGCCAACCTCTTGAATTAAGTTTCCATTGGATTGTAACCACTCCGCCTTCATTTTCGCACGGGCATTAAGTTACACATTCCTACATTCTCAAGTCATTCCAGGAGATCTCCAAAAGCCGCGCATTTTAACAGTGCGCTGCAAACCGAGAACAAAACCCGCGGCAACGCACGACGACTTCAACATGATCCATGTTGAAGAATCAGTAACGTTTTATCCCTACGTTACGGAATTTTATGAAAAATTAATAAAACTTTCAGTATTTAGTATTGGATCCGAGCAGTATACGAAAAATAATTAAGATTCCGCCGGGTAGCTAATTTCAAGCAGCACGGCCATGCTTATTTCAAGCTATACGTTTTTTGGCGGCAAATTTAAGATTTTTTCCAGCTTGCTTCAAGCTGATTTTGATTTGGTTCAAGCTACTTTTTTTCCAGTTTACAGTTTTTCCGCGTACGTTTATAATGACGAAATACGGCAAAAAAAAGAAAAAAAAGAAGCGATTCGAGCATTTAATATAATTCTTTTAATGATTTTGATTTGTCCCTCTTTAGAAAAATGAAATATAAGAGGAGATTTTAAAACACCGCAAACGGGTCCATGGTTTTGGAAGTTTCGCAGTCGATATGCCACATGCTACATACGTTCAGTTGCAACTATGTAGTTATTAGGACGGCTATAGAATGCCTCGAGTTATTTGGTTTTTCGGTCATCCGCAAGTTCATGTCAGAGCGAATTTATTTCTCATTGGTTCCCGTATTTTAGGCCTTCTCAGTGTCACAAGCGGGAACAAAGAGTGCATTTTCCCCAACTGTAAAGATTGTAGACTAGAATGGACCGGGGAATAGGGGGTACAGTAAGGAACAAATGGAATGAGAGAGGGAACGGGATTTTGGGAATGGGTTCATCAAAGATTACAAAAAAACGTCCGATTTGTGTAATCTTCATTCCCGTTTGTGACATCCATAAGCCGCGTTGTCTCAACTCTCTCTCTAAAGGGGCTCTAGTTTATGCATGAATTTTACCAGGTTTTGGTACCAGGCGCTGCTGGCGCGGAACTTTCGGATCACCCTGTATTGTCTCTGATGGACTTGGGGTCTCTGGTCCGGGGAACCGACGTTTTATGCGGCACGTTTTACGAGTCCGACGAGGGAGGGGGGTGGGATTGGAGGTGGAGGTTATCGTCTTGGGATGGCGAGCCAATCGCGGAAGTTTGACCGTGCGAATCGATGAAGACAGCGATTTTTCACGCGGAGTTTATGGTCATAACGTTCGGCTCTCACCAGTTGAGCAAACATTTATTAAGTGTTTAATTTATTGCGCGGGCAGAAACAGCGAACGCTGAGTCCGTGCTAAGCCCCGCGAAACGTTAATGATCCGCCGAGACTTGGGTCGAGCGGGGACAGTCGCAGTGAGGAGATGAGCGCCCCCGCGCCCGCGTTGCCGGATTTATCGCCGTATTCCGCCGAGTTGGCAACAGCGCCCGCTTGAATGCGCGTGAGTCTAGCGATATCAGGGATCGACCATTTTCAATGGAATTAAATGGAGGAATCCAGTGTTGCCATCCTACAAGAATCACGACTGCCACACTACAGATAATGGACTGTTTATTTGGAGTTAGTTTCGATAGTTTCAGTGGTCTTTAGTTCGCCTTCAAAACGAAGAGTAGGCAAAATAACATTCCATAAGTTCGAGGTTCTATCATCAGGGATCGATCATTTTCAATGAAATTAAATGGAAGAATACATTGTTACCATCCCACAAGAATCACGACTGCCACACTACGGATAATGGAACGTTTATTTGGAGTTAGATTCGATAGTTTCAGTGGTCTTCAGTTTGCCTACAAAACGAAGAGTAGGCAAAATAACATTTCATAAGTTCGAGGCTCTAACATCAGGGCTCGATCATTTGCAATGGAATTAAATAAAGGAATCCAGTGTTGCAATCAAACAAAAATCACAACTGCCACGTTGCAGACAATGGACCGTTTAAGAGTTCGATTCGATAGTTTCAAAGGTCCTCAGTTCGCCCTCAAGAGGAAGAGTAGGCATAATAAATAACATCCCCTAAGTTCGAATAGTAGCTGTGCGGTACATTATCATCATAGCTCTGTCTTTATTTTGCAGATGGTTTTTATTTTTTGTATTACAGTTTGCGAATGTAAAATTTTTAAGGGTTCGACAAATTATACCAAAAATTCCACGCTCACTGCAATAAAATATCAACTTGTTTATTAGATGGAATCAACATTCGCCGATATTAAATCATCCATTCGATTTCTAAGAGTATTTAGGATGACTGATGGCAATTTGACAAATTACGGAGGCGTGTTTCGTTAAAATTTTCCACTCAGAAGCTTTTGAGCCCATTTTCTCTAAACTTCATTTTTGCACTTACGGCTCTCTTCGTCATCACGGCAGACTTAGCGAATCTCGTCTCTCCCTCTCGAAACGCATGCGTTCCCTAAAAAGTTTGGACCCGATCAGGACGTTTCATTCGTGCGAAAAGTGACAACAGTCGATTGCAACGACTGGAAACTGAGAGAGCTCATAAGATAAGTTGTTCGAACGGAGGATCCAAGCTGAAAGAGCTCCACTCTTCTCTCTTCCATCCCTCTTCCTCCTCTATCCCTTCTGAACCCTGTCTCTTTTTCGCATCAACTTTTCCAACACTTTCAATTAGCTCATGTCGTAAGAGCGCATTCTGTTTACTTGCCTCGCAGCAGCCGAGCTCCCAGCGCAATCTGCCTTTTCACAAAAAGGTTTCACTTAAAATTGGTGCTGCACATTCTTGAATAATAAGGGAAACTTGATTTTGATCTGTTAACGGCATTAGCGCAGATTCCAGCTCGACAAACTGCCAAACACTCCGTTTAACGCCCCCAATGGAGTCTTGCTCTGGATCGATAATTAGTTTCATCAAAAAAGAAATGAAAATATAAATTTTATCATAACTGTGCCCCTGTAAACAAAGGATCACTCACGCTTTTTTTTGACAAAACTGAACAGGTACACCCTCAGCCCTTCCTACATAATGTAGGCCACTTAGGCTCCTTTTTGCACGCAGATGATTGTTTTAGTTTCTGTTTGCTATACAGCTTTTTAGAGAAATCAAAAATTACTATCGTCGATTCTCAACGCTCCTGTTACTTCTTGTCATTTTCAAAATTGAAAGCTACGCATGTTTCGCAAAATATCCTCAGCCAAAAATATTGGTCCAGGGTACAAGTCCGGAAAGTCCGGAAATAGTACTGATTTTTTTAAGGGCGGATAAGAAGTGTTGAAAAAGTGCGGAAATTCCACAAGGATGTTCGGACTTTTTTTCATTTTTTGGTCATTTTCGTCGTAATTTGAGCGAGAAATTCAAAATTTTGACATTTTTCGAATTTCATCAAATGGAGGTACTGAAAAAGTCCTGAATTTTTCTGTTGAGGAAGTACTGAAAATCTTGGGAATTTACCGAAAAAGTACTGTATAAGTACTGATTTTTGACTTACCTGTTTTAGTAGATACCCTGTGGTCCAAAGACGGCGAAAAAGACAAACAATGTCGAGATCCAGGCATGATTATCTCCGTCGATCAATGAGGGTAGCAGGTATTATGGGTATTATGGGTAGTAATGGGTGTAGTAGTTATTATTATTTGAATACATTTGTTGCTGAGACTATTGATGTCTTTTTGAAAGTTTAGGTTCTCGATGTATCTATACTCTATACATATACAAGCAAGCTAAGCATTTTGCTAAGCAAGCAAGGATCTCCGCTCCTAGAATTACCCTTCAACAGATAACAGGGATCAGAACCCACTGACCTACGATGATCCCAGTCTCACAACCAACATTTTGAAATTTCTTGCTTCCATTAACTTTTTTTTCTGTTTTTTAATGGCTTTGTGTTAAGCACCTGCGTCCAACATCAGGCTAGTGTGTGTGTATGTTACGGAATTAAATTATAAGTGGTTAGCTTCCATTATCAATTATTTTAAATAGTACCAGACTCGGTCGACGGTTAAAATAAAATTTAAAAACTTACTAGTCAGAGAAATAGTAGGATAGTTTCGAATTTTCTCTGACTATTCAGTTTTTACATTTTATTTTAGCTTCCATTAAGTTAAAAATTAACATTTTTGTACTTGCAATCGTCCTTCATATTTTCTGTAAAGACATTAATAGCCTATACTGAATCTCTCTTATTAAACTGATTACCCATCAGTCAGCCAAATGACGATAAACTTACGTTCGTACTTCGTACGTATAAAATAAATAAATAAATAAAAACAGTGCTTGTAAACTTTGAGTCTTGGAAGTCGCTCAAAATAACGAAGAGTCAACGTTAACGTTACTTGGCGACTAATGGCGGCACAATCGGGAGCGACTCGCTCTTTATCAAGTTATTTTTATAAACTTCTCCAAGATTTCATCTGCATCGCGACTTGCACAATGGCCCCGTTCTAACATTCCTTGGATTTGTTTGCCTCGTAAATGCTATTCGAAAGAAGTTTGCCCTTTTAATCAAAAACGTATACCGTAATTCTAATGAGCTGCACCGCTAGATTGCTGGATCGTCCTTTAAAAATGCGATAAAAAAAAAAAAAAAAAAAAAAAAAAAAAAAAAAAAAAAAGTTCTCGTATAGTACGTGAACATGTGTACACTGGAAAAAAACACATTGAATCTAGAGTCCGGACTTTTTAAAACATCGACAAGAAAAAATACTTTTGATTTAATCGGATTTTTGCTTGAATCAAGAACCAAGCCTCTTGATTTGAGCGGATTTCCGTTTGATGTAAGCAAAAATCTGATTGAATCAAGAGTATTATTTCTTGTTAATGTTTTCAAGAGTCTGGACTCTAGATCCGATGTGTTTTATTTTATTTTATTTTATTTTTTTTTCCCCAGTGTATACATGCAGTTTGGCGTAATCAAGCTCCAAACTGAGTCGTTCTGCAATGTTTTACAAGAGATTTTGTACTATCTCAGCAGTATTACAGTGAGTTCCTTTTTTCAAAGTGGACTATTGCAATAAGAAACTTCAATTTCTAGCTCGTCCACAAAATCACTCATGTCGATAGAGAAACTAATTTCATATAGGTCGTTTCTAAACTGTGTCAGACACTGTAGTTCCAAATTGCAAAATTCAGTCCTAAAATACTCAACATTTTTAAGTTTTCTGTAAATTTTTCCCGTTTATAGATTATGAAGAATGTACTCTCAGAATTTTAAGTTTCAGTTTTACTTGGTTTTCATTTGTAATAGTAAAACGTTCGAGAAAATTCAGCAACGTCTCGTGTAGTTAGGTTCATATCAGTTAAATCCATCCGCCGAGTATTGCAATTTGCGAAACCGAAAAAGTCGAATTGTACTTTTTTGTGAGGGGAGGATGGTTAACTAAGGGAGAACTTTGGTTCAAATAACAGGATTCTTCAATTGAAAATTCGCGCCCCAGTATGCCTATCCTATTGAAAACTTCAGTTCCCTGAGGTGAATTTCTGTCTGTATGTCCAATATCTGCGTTTATCTAGACCAGTGGTGATTTCGCAAATTGGCAACATTGATTTTCTTCCATTTAAATCAATCGAAAATATCGATTTTAGGTGAGGCAAGCTGCCTCACCAAGAATCGATTGTTTTGCATACATTTAAATAGAAGGAAATCCGTGTTGCCAACCTTCAGGAATCGTCACTGACCTTGACTGTAAACTTCCGTAGTTCTGTCTCACATGAACCGAAGTTTTTTTCTCCGTGTAAAACTTTCGGTTACAAAACGAACGCACACAATCGTAATTTTTTCAGTGCGTTTCTGCTATCCCCGCAGAGGTCATTAGTCAAGATCGGGACAAAGCGTGTCCAATTGAATGCGGCGATAACTGAATTAAGACTTAAAATTTAATAACCGGGCTTCTTCTAATTTTGATTTTGGAACAGGGAGGCATTTGTATTCTATCGCTCGTTGTCAAGAAGATATGGACCTGTTTCTGCCAAACAGAACTATGTGCATTGAGACATGAAACCTGAGACCCATAGAAATATATGCATTACAGGGCTCACACCATAATGCACACAGTTCCGTTTGACAGAAATACGTTCATATGAACAAGCACGCGTCCCGTGAGGTGGGGTTGTGTTTGCGGGGTTTCACCGGGGACTTTAAATCCTCAGCCATGTTTGTAATAAAGGATACCTTGCCTGCTTAAATTCAAACTCGCGGCTGCCCAATTTCAATGTTTAATCTTGGTTAAGTCGCTCGCCTTAAATTAAACTTTCCACTTTAATCGATGTTCGTTAGGGAAGAGTCGTCCGTAAATTCCGGAAGATACTTTTTCCGTGTTTTGGTCCTGTTTATACGTAAGGCAAAGCGACACCTCCCCCTGGAAAATCATGTAACATGTAAGGTTGACCAAACTTGACCCGGAGCTCCTGGCATACTTTATTTTTAAATAGAAAACTAATAGATGGAGATTCTTCAAAATCGCCGCGAATTTTTTCTCTTTACGTTCAGAAAGGTTTGTGAAAACTTCAAGGAATGATTGTTCCCTCCCTTCCTTAATGAAACAAAATAGGAGCGGAAGATTTAAATAATACAAACGTATTTCTTAATTTGGATGTTTACCGTCGATATGCAACACTGCATTACGACCAGTTGCAGACTTACTAAGGTACAAGTCCAGAATTTCCGGAAAATCGAGAAATTACTGATTTTTTAAGGTCGGTCCGAAAATACTGAATTTCCGCAAGAAGGTCCGGAATTTCGTTCATTTTTTGTCATTTTTGAGCGAGAAATTCAAATTTTTGAAATTTTTCGAATTTCCTCAATTGGAGGTACTGGAAAAGTACTGAATTTGTCTGTTGAGGAGGTACTGAATTTCCTGGGATTGTACTGAAAAAGCACTGCAAAAATACTGATTTTTGGTCAGTCTGTTTTTTTAGACACCCTGCTTACGTAATTAAAGACAGCCAGCGCGCCTGAAATGTTTTGTGTATGCAACCTTGACATCCGTGGAACACGAATAGTTGCATGCAGGCCTTGTTATTAAAAAAACCATAGCGCTTTCAATTTTTTCCGCTTGTGTTCACGAAATACGCAATTCAACTGCATTTGTACAGGGTGATTCCAGCATTTTATTTAATTCTCTCAAGGAGTGATGACGATTTATTCTTCCTCAGAAGAATAAAACCGAAGCGGAGCTTTCAAAACGTCTCAAACGAAATAAGTAGTTTGGGAGTTTCAAAGTTGATACATGACTTTAAAATTTAGAGGTCCTGAGGAAGAAAGAGCCGACAAACATCGAACTTTCATGCAATTTAGCGTCGCTGTCGTGTAATCCAGCCGCTGCGACTGCGACACACGCCGTCATTAATTTCAACGGTTAAGCGCAACGTGCAGCACGCAATGGCTCACGCAACCCTTAACTCTAACATCCTGTTCAACGAGCTTCTTTGAAGTATTAATCACGAACAAAACGACTCTATCAAAATCCTACTTCGCTCGTCTGTGTGAACTTGCTAATCTGGCCGCTGTATTTCAAAGAAAGCTGCTCATTTGATGTGTTCGGATCAAAAATGTCCACAAATGAAGTTGTATTCACGTAAAGATATTCTCATAAACACTGGGACAGTCTCGCAAGAGCAGAAACGACATTCCTAGCTTATCAAAAAAAAAGAAAAAGAAGAAAAAATTAACCATAAATATAGGAAACTTGAATCCTCTGTTCTTCATGATAGATGATTGGATTCCAGATGTATAAATGCTGTTTTCCATGTTAAGTGAAACATATTTCGCAGTTTGTAACTACAATTCCTAGCTCTGTTTAGAAACAACGTATGTGCCATTAGTTTCCCTATACCTTCGATTGGTTTCACAACTAAGCCACAAATTGTAGCTCCCAATTGTAAAATGTAGTTCAATTAAACGGCTCATTTATTTTTAACTTACTGGTTCCGTGGTTAACAAGAGGATCGACACCATCCACAATGTCCCAGACATTTCTATGTTTCATTTAGCCTTTCTTAAATTTTGTTGCGTTCATCTAAAAGTTATTGCTGAGAATAAACACATCCTTTCTGAGTTCAGAAGTAATCGCCGTGAGTTTACAAAGTCAGGCTGACCACCTGAGAACCTATCTCTCTTCATAAAACCGAAAGTCATGACTTGACAAATGCATTTTTCAGCACAAGAAAATTGTTACCACCTCAATACTGTCATGCTAAGGAAAAACACCGTATGAACATTTAAGAGTCGGCAAAGTTCCCCGCATAAAAAATGTATTTTTGAGGTACTTTACGAGTTGTCCGAAAATTTTGAAGAAAAATATCCAACAGATTCCTTGAAAATCCGTATTTTATCGGAGGAAATTTGGTAACGCCTGCAAGCTTATACGGCACGCGTGCTTCCTTAACACGGCAGAATTTGTCCCAGGCATCTTGATGTTTGTTTTAGCCTGCTTTACCCATTTTGTTGCGCTCTTTCATAAGTTAACGTTGAGAAGCAAAACATATTTTCTAAGTTTAGAAGTAATCTCCTGAGTTCACAAAGTCAGGCTGACCACAAAAGAACCTATCTCTCTTCATAAAATCGACAAGTCATTTTTCAGGCATCGTGATACATTACAGAGGAATTGCTCGGCGTCATGCACAAACAGTCTTCGCAGAAAGTGAATGATTTCCGGTCCTTAATGCGCGCATTTTCTTTCCACTTCCTCATTCTTTCACGTCGTCTAAGTCATCAGATATTACAGCTCGGCGAGCGTGTTGCACTTTTTTTCTTCTTTCGCAGTTGAGTAAATCTAATTTTTACTGCTTTGCCGCAATGGCGCATACACTCCTCTTTCGCGATGTTGCCAAAACATCAACGGAAACCCGAACACACATCGTCACCTTCCGGCCAAAGTATCACGAGTGCCATGTGACGTTTAAAAATTCTGCCGAAGAATTTCAGAATATGAAACAAGTAAGCAGGCTTGACTTTTTCTTATAAATTAATAGAAGGACTTTGAAAAATCGCAATTGAGGTACATGGCTCCTTCTTTCAGCCATCAAAATGTTCAGGCAGTCTCAGAAAAAACGCGTAATAATGAAAAAATGCCTTTCAACCCTTATTTGAAAGGTCCAGAGACGATACTGCCCACTATAACCAGCATGTGACCCTTACATTCGGGAGGAATTCCTAACTGCTCGCCAAGCCTTTATTCTACAAACACGGGGAAATATCAACCGCTTGGGTAAAAAATTATGAAATATTTTCCCTCTGGATGGTCATTCCTATCTTCAGTTATTTGACAGCGGCGTTGGGTGTGGGTCAGGGGAAAGGGGTTGGGAAGAGATAGCAGTAATATGTGTCGTATTTGTCGCATGAGAGCCAGTGTGATGTTTCATCTGTTTTTCAGCGATCACCATTTCGTTCAATTTAAAAGCTTGGCATATCCCGAAGGTCCCCGATACAAATATTTTCGAGGAGAGGCCAACACGTTTGTCATCAAATTGGTGGTTGTAACAATTTTTAAGATGATTCGATGAACGCCATATTTTGTGTTTGAACGACATGCGATATAGATAGCATCCATTGGTTCCGTTTTTTCAGCTACTCGTCATTTTTCTCGAATTTTGAGATCGCAATTCTGTTGTCAGTAGACTAAGGAATTTTATTTTTAATTTTGACAACCAAATTCAACGTAATAAAGGTGTGTTTCTATCAGTATCGAATGCGATATATTTTTCTTCTTAAAATACCACGCCTTTATTTCGTTTAATTTGTTTGTCAAAATAGGTATGTGAATTCTTTAGTCTCTTGACAAACGAATTGCGATCCCAAAATTCGAGAAAAATGACGAGTAGCTCAAATTCTGGAACTAATCAATGCGATATGTCGCATGCCGCACTGACAAAAAATATAGCGTCCATCAAATCATTTGCATCCTTACAGTGGCGATTCTTGAAAACTAACAACACTGTTATTCCACCATTTAAATGTATGTAAAACAATCGATTCCTGGGGAGGCAGCTTGCCTCACATAAAATCGATATTTTCAATGGATTTAATCGGAGGAAAAACAAAGTTGCCAATTTTGAAACATTGCCACTGCCCCGTCAGTCAATAACAAACCCCTGTTTTAATCATTAAGATCGGTCCATTTTCCTTTGGACTTCTTTATGTACCGCTCCGCGGAAATCGTGCCTAGGTGAAATTGTCGTTGAGAAAAATGTATCAGAATGCTTAAATTCGTACCTTATCTACTGGTCCATTCCCGCGTGTCATCTTGGTGTCCAGGATCAGGAATAACCGGGGAAAACCATTCATCAGGAATGAACCATTTCAGGAAAAATGAGAATCTGATCGAGAAACCGCGATTATCTTCATCTTACGCTTAGAGACCATTTCGTTTTCAAAGTTTGTAGAAATCCGAAGTAACGGTTGTTTTTAACAATTGTATTACTGCACTTGATCCGCCACTATTGACTTCTTGAATGACATATATAGAATCTTAAAATCACCATAGTATCTTTAATGGACCAAATAATATAATATGAACATCAGAAACACCTCTGGAATGAAAAATTTAAACTTGCGCAAAACAAATCGGCTGAAAGATAAAAACAAGCGGGAAAGCTCTAATACGTGGGTATTAGAGAAGCGCTCAGCGGTGAGCGCAATTTTAATGAGTCCCAGATTTAATTTACTACCTATTAACTGAGTATGTTAAAATTTGCAATAATTAAAACATCTAAAATTGTGCTTCCTCCCCCCCCCCCCCCCCCGAAAAAAAAATCCAAGATCCATAAGAAAAATAATGATCCATTACTTAAGTACCGAAATATTAATACATAAAAAATCCTCGTTTTCTCATAAAAACAGAGAAAACTATTACGGCTCCAAAAAAATAACTTTTCTAGATCATTTGAAGAAAATGTATCAAAGATGAACGTATCACTTAACGAGGCCAAATTAATTGTTTTAATGATGCCCTAATTGGACACGTAAAAAATATTATAGGTAAAGAAATGAACGAAATATAAATATTAATAGGTAAATGATGAGACAATAAACGAAATCAATCAACTGCAACTGATTGTGAGTACTGAAGGTAACTTTTCGCGAATCGAAGGCACCATGTGTCCGCTAGGTTGCAGCACACTACGCTAAAACCTTCTAATGACTCATGATCAGACACAACCTTTCCTATGTTTATTGTTTATGCTCTATGATACTCTGTCTTCGTGATAACAGGATTTCATACAATACAATAATCTAATACGTAATTACGTAAATAGAGAAAGAGAAGTCTTACAATACCAGAATTATAACCAGGGTAAACGGAAATTACATTCATTTTTTCCTCCTCATATTATGTTGAGCCTTAGTGAAAAATCTTTCCCACTTTCCTTCCGCAGTTTTCCTTCTGACAGCAAATTGTTAATCATGTTCTCCTGAAATCCTTGCTTTCATTTAGTAGATTCGGAATTTCTCATAAATTTTAGGAATTTAAATGCGTTTACAGAAATTTCTGGCCAACCAAAGGCAGAAGTTGCCTCTACGCCTTAATTTATAAAGGTAACTTACGTTCTGTGTAATTAATAAACCATGCTGCCCCAAATATCTGAAACCCTCTACTGTGATAACATTCGAATCAGTCACTGTTACAGGGACAGTAATATCTTCAATGTAATCTGTAGGGATATTGTAGGTATAGGTATATCGTAACAAGTCAACAGTGAAACTAGCAGACCATGTATCTCGTTTGCGGTGCTTAAAAATCTCCGCTCCCATTTTATTCTTTTGACAGAGAACAAATCATTTTTCCTCCTTGGTTTTCACAGAGTTTTCTTTGCACAGAGAAGAAAAATTGCAGAAGTTTTTATAAATTGATGTTGGTTGGTTTTCCGTGTAAAGAAGAAAGTATGAAAGGAAGTCTACAACGTCGCAAACCGAGATACGTGGTCTGGTAATTCCACCGTCCAACTGTATTTTACAGAAATTACATTGTGAGTATGGAGCTGATCACTAGAATTACTATGCATAGATATGTACCTAGGATAAGGGTGGTTGCAACAGTATTTGTCATGAATGGTCCATGACACCTGCAGAAAAGATCGGTGGTTCCTGAGTGATGATAAGCAGGACTCGTAGGTTTCGTTGAAACGCATGATTCTCATATGTATCTGTAGAGGTATGGATTTTTGGCCTGCTGAGGAGTTGAGTAAATTAGGAGCCATTGCTCATAAGCTGATAAAGTTAGGAGGAAACACGATGAAACTGTAGAACTTTTGATACTTTGAGAATGTAAACAAAGACTCAACCTCAAAAATCTTTCACAATAATATTGTGTACTCAATTTCCAAAAACTCTATGGTTCATGAATTTTTTAATCAAAGGTAAGTAAAAGTTCTCCAACTGGATGAGAGATGGCCGTAGTCATCATTCGACGAAATTCTCTCTGAGCCATTTTACCTATTCATAGAATCAAGTAAATGTAGGTCCCCGTTTATTAGACGATGCGACGCATGAAAAAGTGCCAGGCGAAAGCAGTATCTTTTGTTATTGTAAGTCATAAAATCAGGTTGTAGGTAAGAAAACTTCCTCACACATGGAGGTGATGTAACTTTCAACCTCATCTCCTACATAGTCTGGTGGAACACTTATTATCGTCTTACGGTAAGTAATGGAGAAACCTTGTTTTATCGTCTCAAAGCGAGTCCTTAAGGAAGGTTATTTACCTTCTTTACTGAAAAGTAGACAACAGGCCAGTTGAAATTTTGCTCTCATTGAGCGTTCAAATGCCTGTGTTAGTCTGCGGAGATAACACATAAGGTGTCTTGCAATGAATCTGACGGAACCAAATTCACCAGAGAGTGAATGAGTAAATGAGTCATGAAACCTAGAATTTTTAGTACAAATAAGAGGCTAACACATACCTTTGTTATGGAGCAATGTGAGAGGTAGAATGTAGCGGTTTCAGAGTAGAGTGTTATAAGGAAGATTTATGAAACTGTCGGTGCCGCAAAAAATTAGACTTTGAAAGTACACAATTTTCTGCTACTTCAGATATCTCAGATTTTTTGACACCTAGTTAAACTCAATAATTAGAAGTTGTGAACTGACAGGGATGTGATGACGACATCGCTTTGAGAATAACAGATATTCTATGATCAAGGATACACTCGAGCGGTCCTTTTCATAATTTGCAGCGATGAGGTGGTGACAATTACGAAGGTACAAATCCCTGCGCTTGAGCTGCGCAAAATGCTCCAGTCGTTTATCTATGCTATTCAGCATAAAAATGCAAACCGTGTTGTAATTGGTGCTTGAGAACAACTGTGGTACACTAGTATAATGAAGCATTTTGCATGTATCGCAAATGGCAGATCTCCTACCTGACATACTTTAATTAACCCAAAAACACTAAAACAGTCTCTGAGGTAGCATGATAATTGGTCAAATAATTTCACAGCATTATACTTCAGAAACTTTCACAAACTTCACGAGGTGGGCAGAACGAGTCTGAAGACAAGACACGACATACGTTGAATAATTCCAAAATATTATGCTTCAAATTTCAGACAATTTCACAATCTTAAATTTCACAACACAATCTTAAACGAGGCGGATGGATTATGGAATTAATTATGGATGGAGGGAGATGGACGAAATATGAAAACACAAAGGAGTAAGCGAGACGCGAGAAGCAAATACGGGAGAGTAGTGTCATCTGAATCTGAATCGCGGCTATGTACTACCTACAGAAAATGAACATTGATCTTATTAAGCCAGAAAAGGGCCAAAGACGCCAAAACTCATGAACCAATCAGAGAAGGGCAAAAGGATGGCAATACTCTCCAGTACCTAGGTCAAAGACACATAACCTAGATGTAGGCGAATTCTACTAAGGTCTCCGAATAAGGTTATCACCGGTGGAAAAGTTTTCGGAAAACAGAACGCGAATCTTGAACTTTCAGAAGTAATTATAGGATAACTATAAACCGCATAGCAAAGAGAGTTTTAGGACTGTTATTTATTTCTTACGCTAATTTGCATTTAATCGTATTCACAGAGGCATAATGAGGTAATCAAAAAAAAAAAAAAAGTAAAAATGGCGTTTCGTGCATCGATGAGTTGGTGCGCCATTTGATCGCTTGAGCGCACTAGTATACTAGAGCTCTAGTGGCAGGTCGAAATCAAAAAACGCCGCCTATCGGCTGAGCGCTTAAAAAATCGATAGTTTTTTCTGTCGTAGAACATCCTGCGGAAGTGCGACAAAACTTTGGTCAGCAAATGAGCTCGTGAGAATTCGTCACCTTCCGGGCAAAGTATCACAAGCGCCATGCGACGTTTCAAAAATTCCGCCGCCGTTTTATTTTTTTACAGAGAAATTGTTCAACGAAGCTGTCCGAAAATTTCACTGAATTTTCTTTGCGATGCCGATAAAATTCAGTGAAATTTTCAAACAGATTCAACCAACAATTTCTCTGTAATAAAATAAAATGGCGGCGGAAATTTTGAAGCGTCGTATGGCGCTTGTGATACTTTGCCCGGAAGGTGACGAATTATGGATAATCAGGAAAAAATCAGGGAATGAGAATGGTCAAAAATTCCATACACCCTGCATTACCGTCACTGAGGCACCTGCTGGTCTAGATTTTTCTCCTATTTTTTGTCCTTTTTTTAGTTTGACGGTGGAGCAGTTAGGATCAAACAACATTAACGGCATAAACCCGTGGGAGAAAACTTGGATCTCTCATCAGAAAATGAGATCCTGAAAATTAGGGAAAATCAAAGATTAAGCATGGTTAAGAATTCCAGACACCATTTATTACCTCCACCGAGACACCTGACGGTTCCGATTTTTCTCTTTTCCTCGTCCTTTTTTTAGTATGAGGGTGGGGCAGTCAGGATGTAACAATACTAATGGCTAAAATCCAATGGAGAAAATTTTGGTTTCTAACCAGCAAATGAGATTCTGAAAATTAGGGAAAGTCAGAGAATAAGCATGTTTCAGAATTCTAGGCACCATGTATTACCTCCACCGAGACACCTGACGGTTCGGATTTGTCTCTTTTCCTCTTCCGTTTTTTTAGTTTGAGGGTGGGGAAGTTAGGATCAAACAACACTCATGGTAAAAGTCGGTGGGAAAATCTTTGGTTTCTCATCAGAAAATGAGATCCTGAAAATTAGGAATAATCATAAGAATTCCAGACACCGTGTATTACCTCCATCGAGACACCTGCCGGGTCAGATTTTTCTCTTTCCCTCGTCCTTTTTTTAGTTTGAGGGTGGGGTAGTCAGGATTAAACAACATTAACGGCGAAAATCCGTGCGGACCTCACCGTTCACTGTTCACCGTTCACAGCGATGTTTCGGTGTCCCCTGTGCCCCCGGTGCCCCCTGTTTTTCCGTCGACCGTGATATCGGGTCGGGCGCGCGGGGAAGGTGTCCACGAGCAGTCGTCCGAGATCGGGGTCCGGGGTCGGCGCTCCCCAACCCCCAACTCCCCAGCCCCCCTCCCCCAACCCCAACTCCCACCCCTCCGAAATGCCACGCCACCGTGTCATCAATCTTCATTTTATTTTCCCCGTTTCGATTTCTCTCTTTTGTTTCGCCCGCTCACCCCCTCGATCGCCCCCTCCCCTCGGGGCCCCCGGGGGGAGGGGGAGGGGGGTCGATCCGAACTGTCCGTCGAGCGTCGATACACGGTCCGTGTCGCTGTCTCCGACTGATCCCGTGTGTTTTTCAATTGGCTCCGACGCCTCGACGCGGGACACGAGTGTTAATTAAATTACTACTTTGCTTTAATTTCGTTTTTCTGTCACCCGGTTCCGCTACCGCGCTCCGCCAAGAGTCGGAGGACGCTCACTGGCGTTTAATTAATTCGCATCGGCTAATAATGAGACCGATAATTGTGATCCGCTCCGCCGGGGGTGCCGCATCCCGTCGCCCGCCCGCCGCACAGTCGAGCCGTTACGTTGGACACGATGCACAAACTTGAAAAGCGTGTACCGCTGTGCTAAGGAAAAACGCTGTAAGAGCATTCAAATGTTGCCAAATTTCCTCTTGGAAAATATTTTTATTTTTGATAAAAGTCATACTGTAAGGTTTCTGGTGGTCTGGGAAACCGGGAAAGTCAGGGAATTCACGGTGACCGGGAAAAGTCAGGGAATTCACGAAGGTTTTGTGAAGGTTAAAAATTCTGGCGTACTCATGGCAAAGAGCAGCTAGCGCCCTCTGTGGTGAGAATATTAAACTAGCACCGCGCATAGCTTGTTTCGAAGGCTCGGCTTGGCCAAACCTTTCAAAAGCGTTTTCCTTTGGGATCTCGAGATATTCCTCCAAATTTGGACCTTTCGGAAAGTTTTCACCCGGAAGATAAGATCATTTTTCACAGATAGGGTTAAACATTGTCATTAATAATAAATGTATAGGTTTAAAAGCGGCTTCATTGGTTTTCCTGTAAATTAAGCACCCTCGAAAATTGAATCTCAGTTCAACAACGACCGAACTTGGGTTTTTTACGATGTCCAAATTGCGTAGAAACACTCCTTTTCCGGCTGTTACGGAGGTTTTATCGTCTCCTGAAAAATCTATTTTTCCGAGATGGGTCGTTTTCGAACGGAGGGATAGAATTTGAAGTATAACGAAATTAACTTCAACATCTACAATTCGCCGTTTCCCTCGCAAAAGAACGTAACTATATTTCAATGTTGCCAAATTTCCTGTCGCATATGCACATTAATGGGCATTTTCAACTGATAATTTTACTGATTTTTCTCCACATTTCATGCCAAAATCAGAAATGTGTTCGATGAAAATTGGACAGGTACATTTTTGTAAAATAAATTAATTATTTGAGTCAACCTAGCAACCTTGGAATGGAGTTACGTTTCTTCGTCCGGGAGACGACGAATTTGCGCCGAAAATTCTCACGAACCTCCTCTGCTAACTAATCATCCCACTGAGCGGCCGGAGTGTCAAGGGCAAGAAATGCGGGGAGCTCCACCCTGCTCGGCAAGAAACCCCTCCATCCCAAGGAAACTCTGCGTACCATACGCGATTCTTGCCGAGCTTGGCAGAGAATGGATCCCGCATTTGCATCTAATGAAAAAGAGATGGGTGCCCGCCCGCAGGGGGCCCGTCAAAGCTGGCGGATGCAGTTCCAGCGTCGTCTATTCGTCGCTTGGCTGACGCAAGGGTCTAAATACCCTTAGAGATGAGCCCGGGGACGCGTCGAGTCATACGGAAGGCAGGGTTCATCGCGAAGCGGTGTCCCGTCCGTATCTCAGGAGGGTTACATATTGACGGACTCCGCTCACAATTACAATTCCCTCTTCGTGATTAACAGTCTTGCACTGGAAAAAAGACGGTGGAGTTCTCGGCTTTCTCGCTGATCAATATCCGCTAGGGGTTTCCGCTAATTTGCCGTTTTTCCGTCGAGGGGACGTCCCTAAATTACGTAACACGAGGTAGCGTTACGCGGAGTTACAAGGGAATGAGCTGGGTAACATGGCCGCGTCTAGCAAAAAGGAACCAAACCACATTCAGCTACTGCCGAATTTAATCGACCAATTAAATTTTTTACAAGAGAACGTTCGTGTGGGTTTTTTTAAAGTATTAAGGAATTTTCTCCTTGCTATGCGGAAAATTCAACGAAATTTGCAAAAAATCCGCACCACCGTTTTCATGTATGAGCTTAAATTGCCCGTTAAATTTGGCAAAAGCTGATATGGTTTGATTCCTCTCTGCTTAACGGGGTACATATTATCTTGAAAAGTCAAAGAATTTTGTTCGGAACTTTACTGTGGAACCATGGATTGTTTTCTTCTCGCCTAAACATTGAATTTTCAGGATCTCAAAAGACGCTGCCCCTGAGACTTTTTCGTAAAAATAATTTTAATTAAAAATCATGAAAAAAAAAGAAGAAGGAGAAAAAAAAACCTTGAATGCATTCATATTGTGTAAAAAAACTGCACGCTTTGATCTTCAACGCCATTTGTAAATAGTGTGTTTTGGGAAGGATACATGGAGTTGCTTCAAGTTTACGTGTTTAATTTCATGAGTGTGAAATGATGTGAGGAACGGTGCGGTATGCGGAATGTTCACTAAATCAAGTTTTAATATGTTTACAGGTACTTGAAGATCTATAGTTAACTCATTACAACTATCTACCCTACTTTCAAGTGGCTGTTCATTTTCGCTCTGAGGCTGCTCAGACTTACGTGAAACATCCACCATAGTGGAGGAATTCAATCGGTGAGCAAATTGTAATCTTTATTTAATACAAATAAGATTTATTCATCGATCATCTTGAGTATAAGATTCTTTACTAGTACTAAAGAGATGATGATATTACCGTTTACTGTATAGTATGGGGTGTCGTGTACTTCGTAGAATGGGTCAGTTGCGCTCGTCACATAATCGTGTTTTGATGATTTCAGATTCTGCATGTATCGTCAAAATATAATGAGATTTTTCCTAACACCAATTTTCCTTGTCTTTAAAAAATAGCGTGTTACGTCCGTCATTTATCAGGGTAGTGCATACTATGGTTTCTTCCACCATAGTCTCATCCATGTCTTAAGTGGAGTTAAATGTTCGTGCCACCAATAATTGATGGGTCTAAGATTGATGAAAGCATGGTATGCGCTCCCACTGTGGATGACGTCATACATTGTGTTTTTCGATGTGCGATATTTTCAGTAGCACTGGACGTAGAAACTATGGGCGTCTCGACAGATTTTTTAAACCATCAAATTCGCGATTCTGTAACCAACGCAACTGAGTAATTACCCCTAACTTGACTCACGTGAAATGAGCAACTGGTGTGGAACCAGACACCTTCACAATTCTAATTACGCATTTGATTATGCACTTTATTATTTATCATTTATGCAATTTTTTATTTTTTTCCATTTTTCTTTTCCCTGACCTTGCCCTCTCAAATCGGAGGGGTAAGAGTTCCAAATCCCCGCAATTTCGGTGATGTAGAAATGTTCAACTGTTGTATTTCAGTTGAAACCAGAATCTTTATGGAGAGGTCGCACCTATAAAAGTAAAAGCTCGCCATTCAAACAACACGGAGCTTTAACGTCGCTTTGAACGCAATGGCGGAATTTTAGAAATGATTTAGTGCCTCGGTTAGTGAAGAATATTAAAACAGCGGCATGGACGGAGAGGTCTTTAAATCTGCATTCGCAAGTCCATTTCGGAGAAAACCCTTCAGGTGCGTCTACTTAGAGTTGCGAATTTCCTCTGAGTTATGAAAAAAAATTTTATTCCATCCCCCGCACCAAACGCTCGAAGTCTTACCGTCCTAATAAAAAATAAACCTATCACAAAGTGATCACGAGGATCTCACACTGCGATGCGTTTCTGCTTTAATTATCCTCTGAAGGGTTCTTAACTCAGGTGGAGCAGAATAAGAGGCCATAACTTAGCTGCCGATTTATCGAAGAGAACCGTAAGTGCAAAAATGAAGTTTTGAGAAAAAAGGCTGAGCAGCGGCTGAGCAGAAAATTTTATTGAAAGAAGCTTATATTCTTTGCCAAAGTGCGGCCAGTCATCCGATAGACTCAGGAATCGTTCGGATGGTTAGAAATCGAAGAATTTTATTTTCAACTATGTAAAAAGGACCTTCTCCATTTTCATAGTAGGTAAGATAGCCAAAAGTGCTATTTTGTGCATGCTTTCGTAGTTGCGTTTAGGACACAGAACAAACATTTTATGAATTTGGCAGACGAGGGCGCCTTTTCCTAACAAGTACAGCTCTCTATATGGACCGCATTAAACAGAAAGGAACCAAGCTACATCAGCTATTGCCGAATTTAATTGGGCAATTTAATTTTTTACATGAAAACGGTTGTGCGGATTTTCGTGCAAATTTCAGTAAATTTTTCGCATAATAGGAGGCAAATTCTCTCAAATTTTCAAAGGAATCCGCACAAACGTTCTCTCGTAAAAAATCACATTGCCCATTTAAATTTGGCAATAGCTGATGTGGCTTGGTTCCTTTCTGTTAAACTCGGTCCATATATAATATCACTTACAGATGTTTTGTCTGAAACAATGCCAATTTTTTCGCAGTAGTGGCTTTCTCATCGGCCTGGTTGTTCATAGAAATAGATTTTTGCAGTTATACACTGTTAAAAATCTAGGAGTGAAATTCTGTGCCGCGCGCAGTCTGTATAGCGCCCGAAAACAAGTGACATGAATGCGAAGTAAAATTAGCACGTATGGTACTCCGCAAAGAGTATATTCCGTTCCGTAAGGAGAATAGATTCGACGCCGATCCATATCGCTCGGTGTTTTTGGTGCGATATAGACTCTGGCACAGAATTGCACTCCAAATTTTTTTAACTGCGTAGCTGAATCATAGATTTCTTCAAAGTAGAATCGACGAACTTTGAAGGAAACTCGATTTCGAAAATTCGAGTCTTACGGCTTTCATAGGTAACAAGGCAGGTAAGACGGCCAGACGAAAGCTCTTTAGCTCTGGGAAGAAGGACGAAAGAGCACTTTGCCGGTTTGATGAGTTCAATTCACCGTGCCAATAGCGTGAAGGGACAAGCTCTATAACATCCGAGGCTAATAAAAAAATAGTGCCTCCAGCCGGAAACAACAGGGCCAAGTGATTCAGAGAAGACAGAAAAAGAGAATCCCTCTTAAAAAGAAGTTAGGAACATAAATTGCATTTTTGCCGCTCGAGTAGAGACCTGTTTTTCTGCGTCTGTGAGCCCGTGTCTGTTCTCAGTTTTTGTGTGGAATCTGTCTGAACCTCATGTTTAGAACCAACTAATTTGTCCGCGTGTTTTTCTGCTTCGCCTTGAGAGGCGCAACAAGTATCAACATCAGCTCCTCGTCCTCCTTTTCAACCCTCCACCCTTTGAGCGTCCCCCACCCCTAATTCCTCGTTTGCTTCTCAATTAATGATCGCTCTCAAATTTAGCCTTCCCTACAACCCTTCTTTCAATACTGAATGAATTAAAAGTTCGAGAGTGATACCCGCATTAACATCTTGAAGAACACTAGCCGAGGTGAAAATTTTAGCATTATGATACCTTTATGATGGAGTTAGATTTGTTAGTTTCAGTAGTGTTCAGTTCGCCTTCAAACCGGAGAGTAGGCAACATAATACAACCCTTCTTTCAATACTGAATGAATTAAAATTTGACGAGTGATACCCGCACTAACGTCTTGAAGAACACTAGCAGAGGTGCGAATTTGAGGTGGTATAATACCTTTATGTTGGAGTTAGATTTGTTAGTTTCAGTAGTGTTCAGTTCGCCTTCAAAACGGAGAGTAGGCAACATAACATCCCCGACGTTCGATTAGTTGCTGTGCGGTTTATCCTTTATCGTCATCATCCGTCTCAATTTTGCAGGTAGTTTTCATTTTTCGTTGTACAGTTGGACCGCGTATAGCAGAAAAGAACTAAGCCACATCGTGTTCTACGTAAAATTTTGAAGACGAAACTTTTATCAGATTATAATTAAATTCGTGCCTTAGCTAATGATACATTTTTGCTTAAAGATTCACCATAATTTTTTCGATTTTGTATAAATGTGATTCTTTATAGATAAAATGACCCTTAATCCACACACATCCTGACCTTCTGCTCATACTGTTTTTACAAATAGGAAAATACCACAATTACCAGTTCTCATAGAAGATGAACAAGTTCCTTACGTTACAAGCGCTAGATATTTAGGAGTTTATTTAGACTCTAGACTTACTTTTAAAGATCACATCAGAATCAAGGAGAAAGAATTAAATAAAAAGTATAAAAAAATGTATTGGTTGTTAGGCAAAAGATCAAAATTGTCAAAGAAAAACAAAATTTTGCTGTATAATCAAATATTAAAACCTATATGGCAGTATGCTTCACAACTATGGGGTTGTGCAAGCAAATCTAATATAAATAAGGTAGAAAGATTCCAGTCGAAGGTTCTACGAGAAATTATTGGAGTACCATGGTTCGTAAGGAACGAAGACATAAGGAGAGAATTAGAGGTACCCACGGTTAGACAAGTAATTGCTGAGACAACGAAGAGATATGAATGTCGTATTGAAAAGCATATCAATGTAGAGGCTTTAAACCTTTTAGATAGTACAATACCTGTGAAAAGGTTAAAAAGGTGGGAGACCTTTGAACTCCCATCAAGATTTAAGTAGTCTGTAAGGTATGAGTGAGAGTGTGAATGGAGTGTGAATGAGGGTGAAAGGAAGAATGCAAAACCATTAAACTAAAAACCTTTATGTTATAATACATTTAAGAAAGAAGGCAGAGAATTTACAATTCCTGTTCTTTTAGATAATCATAGTATTATCTAACGTTAACATATAAAATTAATGCAGTTTGTTAAGTTTTAGTTTTAAGCCACGAAGATAGATACAAGAAACACTTGTAGTAGTTACGATATATTTAAATAAAATTTCTTAAAAAAAAAAAAAAAAAAAAAAAAAAAAAAAATCCTGACCTAAATCGGTCATTCTCAACAAGACTCAATCGCCTATCAAAAAACGGAAATTAAGTTATTGACGATTTATCATTCCTGAAGCATTCACGATGAGTATCGATGACCAAAGTGCATTACCGCGTATTAAAGTTTGCGACGTTGCAGACTTCCTGTCATTTTTATGTTTTCATCGAAAAAATAGGCAACCTCACCTAACCTTGCTTTTTTTTCTCTGATAGAAGAATATTCTTTATTAATTTCATGCTATAAACGTGGTACATATGTAATCCTCGGAAAAAAAGGAGCGGAAATTCTGGAACATCGCCATGGACATACGTGGTTTCATACTTTGGTCGTTGGTGTTATTTAAATAGAGGTGCAGAAAAGCGGGGTTTTTATTTCACGAACCTAATTTTGAATGTTGAAATGTGTCCATTCATTCTCCGAAAGACTCATGAAAATGAAACTTAAACTTAAAAGAACAACTTAATTTTGGGAAAAGGCTGCAAAAAAGCTGCCTTTGTTTATCCTTTTTTCTTTTTTTGCAGCCTTTTCCCCAAAATTAAGTTGTTCTTTTTTAAGTTTAAGTTTCATTTTCATGAGTCTTTCGGAGAATGAATGGACACATTTCAACATTCAAAATCAGGTTCGTGAAATAAAACCCCGCTTTTCTGCACCTCTTTTTAAATAATACCAATGACCAAAGTGTGAAACCACGTATGTCCATGGCGATGTTTTAGAATTTCCGCTCCTTCCTTCGTTCTTTTTTTGCAGCCTTTTCCCCGAATTAAGTTGTTCTTTTCTTATGTGTATTTTGGCTGATAAGTTGTTTTTCATTCTTAAACTTAAACTATCCATCCGTAAGACGCTTTTTCGAAGTTGAGAATTTTTTCGAATTTGGAGTCTCGTTACACCCGACAACGATGCGGTGACACTGAGGTCCCTGGCCAACTCGGCTGCTCCCAAATTGGAGACCGAAATAATACGAAATTGAAAGCATAAATCCTAGCTATTGGCATACCTATGCGCAAAGCGGCGTAAGAGGAGCGGAATGAAAATATGCTGGCTCCATGAAAAGAATGCCAACGTACAAAGGCCGGAAAAAGGGACGGTCGGGGGAAAGCGTCTCGATTTACGTAAAAAGTCCGGATTCGTCGCAACCGACGCGGCGCGCCGCGGCCGAGGCTGAGCACCGGGGCTGCATCGACGTTGCCACTATTCCGAAATAATTCATCTATTTAAATCCACCCTCGAATGGATATCCCAAATACCGCATAGCAAAGCTCCATAGAAACACAGTAAATGATATTCAAACGAGCCAAATGCCATAAAAGAATTCGGTGTATTCTAATGCCTGCATGATGTTAACACAACGAGCAAAAGATGCACTCTGAATACACTGAATTATTTTATGGATTTTAGCTCGTTTGAATATCATTTACCACGTTTGTAGTACCACGTTTTACCACGTTGCAAGTACCACGTTGTATGGTTGTACCACAGTTTAACCACCCAATTTTGGCATCAAAATGGTCTACAGAAAGTAGGTGTAAGTATCAAATGCGGACGTACAGCACTGAAAAAAGTAGCTTGGATGAAGCATGATGATTCTTGAATTTGCCGCCAAGAAATTTTTTTTTTCTTGGATTAAGTACAGCACTGAAAAAAGTAGCTTGGATGAAGCATGATGATTCTTGAATTTGCCGCCAAGAAATTTTTTTTTTCTTGGATTAAGCTGACTTTTTCTTAATACAAGAAAAATAATACTTTGGTTAAGGAAAAAAGTAGCTTATATTAACCAGAAAAATTCTTGATTTAAGAAGAAATACTTCTTGGCGGCAAATTTAAGATTCTTTTTTTTCCAGTGAGAGTTGGAGAAAGTTCTTCAGAATGCGCTTTACTCACCTATAAAACAGTGGCTAGGCGTGAATGAACTATTATCGATATTTCCTCATTTAAAGCTATCGTAAAGAATTGATTATTAAGGTGTTCGTAACGAACACCCTTTATATTGATCCTTTTTCATAGGTCTAAATGGCAGATCATTCGATGTATCGCAAATCACGCCATGCCACCGCTAAAAACCATCGGGAAAAAAAGGATTCAGGATTCGTTTACCCCGTGACTTAGGTAGGTACAATATGTCGTCAATATTCTAGCAAAATTCGGATTTCCAAATATGAAAAACGGACCATAACGACCGTTTTTTTACTAAGTTCAATTCAAAATACAGTATCAAACACTTCATGTAGAATGACTTCTTTCCATAAACTACACCTTTTTCAAGAAAATCGATGAGAAGAAACGTTGGACCCTACCTACGTTACCGACCAGCTCAAAATGCACGCACCTCCGTTTTGTTCTCTATGTCTGCAAAAGTGCAAACCACATATTTTCCTTTCGTCTCATTACACAGCGCGTTTAAGTAATTCTGACAAAAAGTTAAGCTCACTTTAGTTGATATCAACACATATTAGCGCTGTTGCGGTAATTTATAAAAAAAATAGTCCGCGAAAAGTAATTTATACATCCATCAAAAGTATTACCCGCAAAGTTTTTAGCAATAAAATGTTTCTTTAATACTTATAATTAGCTTACGACACGAATTCAAACTATCGTGGACTATGAAAGGCATGTACTCGCGCACTGTTCATAGCGCCTTCAAGATCGTAGAAATACTACGCACACTACATCGTTGGCATACGTTCCGATGTGGAAATTGCCTACACTGCACCTACCAGTATGCATACCGTGTTTTGAGGTCTACTCGCGCCGCGCCGCGATCCACGGATCGGACGATCAAGCGAAATTCCTAGCTATTCTAGTTTTATAATATGTATAGTATTATCATTTTCAAGTTCCACCACAATGACGAATTCTCCTCCGGAAAGCGGCAGCGCTGTATTGAATCCCGAACGTATGGAGAGAGTATCCTCCCCCTCTTTTTATTGTCTTGTTTTTTCCCTACCATCCACTGTGAGGTTATGTCCTTACGGTGGTGTTTAAAAGACGGGGTTCTGCCGTTGATCGCGGTTCCTTCCGCGCAGTGATGCCGGTTTTGTGCAATAATTCATATTTTTACATCAATTTAGTATATAACACTTTGGAAAATTCTCCAACGAATCCGCAACCCTGTTCACAAATATTCCTTATGTTTTATGCTCATCATCCCCTGGGCAAGACGAAAATATTTGAATCCGGAATTTTCTGCGAACATGTAATCATAGATGCCACCTCTCTGAAATCTCATCAATTATAAGATGCCTCCGTGAAGCAAAATTGCAAAAAACGGGGACTGGGAAGAGTTAAAACAATTTGCCTTCATATTGTGATTAGCTCAATAATGGAATCCTCAGCCGGAAAGCTTAAACCTTGAATGAAGGGTTAAAAGAAATTTGACTTGAATTATTTTATGCACAAAATAGTATTAAAAACTAAAAACACTGCCTCTGAATGGTCTCAGCTAACGTTCCTTCAACATATACTTCAATGATAGGTCAGCCTCAGTGGTGTAGTGGTCAAGGCAGTTCGCTGCCAACTCTGAGGTCCCGGGTTCAATCCCCGGAGGTGACTGATATTTGAGGACACTCAAATATCAGTCATCGTGACTGTGGATGACTATGCCACTCCAATACCCTGACCCTTCGAGGTTACAGGGTGCGGGAGGGACATAGTCACCCAGTAAGTAACCCGTCTGCACTGTTCGACTGGGTTGTGAAAAATCGGTAATCACTCGTAGTGTGCGCGACTGCCAGCGCTACCTATCAGTGTAGATTGCAACAACACAGTCCAACTCGGTGGAGGCATGGCCGTGCTCCGAAAGTCCGTGCTCTGCAGCGTCTGCCACAGTCTTTGATAAGACCTTCCGTTGGCTATCAGACGGCCGCTGAGCCTTGCGGAATATAATTGATACTCAATGTGTCAATAGTACGAAGATAAGTTAAGGAGTACGGTCCAACTTCGGGGTGCACGACGGCAGTTGCCAGTTGCCTTGGCCCCTTGAGGGCGCCTCGCCGGCCAGCCCGGCCTTACTTACTTACTTACTTACTTACTTACTTCAATGATAGGAAATTTGGTTCTTAATGACAGGTCTCTCTCTAAAGTATAAGTTTATACACTGGAAAAATTAAAAGTTTAAAGAGTTACAACATTTAAAATGTGCATGATGTACTTTTTCATATTTGATGCGGATGTGCATCAAATGCACAAGTTCACCGTGTAAATATTTTGTGGCTATGCTCAAGAGAAAGGGGGCCTGGGTTTACGAATGTAAACTTTTCAGGACAGCTATTTTCTTTTTGACTATTGGAGAAAATTTTAATTTGAGATTTGAAAAATAGGTTGCGAGGTACATAGGTCATATATGTTTCAGCAGAAGAGCGTATAGGTTTTAAAGTTATTAAAATTCGTGGCTCTAGGTGTGTCGCTGAAATCCTTATTTCTTGATGAAGATCTGTAGTTAGGGATGAGACCTGTGTCCCCTTGTTAAGGAAAAACTCCATACCAACCTTCGGTTGTCGCCAAATTTTCTTTGATTAAACACGGATCTCCTGGACACATTTTGAATATTTTTCCAGAGAAGTCTCTTCACTTTTTGATATAAATGACTTCAAAAGAAAAATGTTCATAACTTGCCTGAAAAATACTTACTTTTTTGAGAGAAGTTTGGCAACTTTCAAATTTGAATACATTGTGTCTGGCTACAAATCTCTACTTCATGGGGAAACAAATAATGATAAATGGAGTGCATTCTGCAAAAAGAAACCGAAAGCATTCCAATGTCGCTAAGATTGTGCAACTTCTTTTTCACCTTGCAAATATGAACGGATCATCTATACAAGTTTTAGCTTTATTTCCAATGAACAATAAATTCAAGACGAAAATTACCTTTGTAAATTTAATTCCTTGCATGATTTCAGTAATGCTATTGCGAAGAATGTCAGTTGCACAATCCTAGCAACATTGAAATACTCTTGGTTCCTTTTTACAAACCGCAATCCAAATAATGCATGTTTAAAAACAAACGAACATACTCAACACTCAACATTGTTTCAAATCAGGATTTAATCAAGCGGTTCATCAAAGTTATTCCAGTGGCGTGGCGTGAATTGCAATATATCGATTGTTATGCCATTTAAACCTATGGTATAGAATCGAGTATTAAGGTGTTCGCTGCGAACACCCTGTTTATCGATCCTTTTCGATGGGTTTAAATGGCATACCAATCGATGTATATCGCAATTCACGCCACGCCACTGAGTTATCCAAAGCACCATCGACAAAATCCACTATCTCGGTGAGGCACATACGCTAGAAGCCTTTGAGAGAATTTAAATACCACGATAATTTTTCATCAATTCGTGGTATTTGAAACAGGTAATACAATCAAACCATCCGCGTGCTCTCCTTTAGGAAAACAATGACCTTCCGGATCATTTCACAGTCGCGCGCAACTTCCTTGAAAAGGTACATCCCCTTGAAGAGAACCGCGGGAACGCCGCATAGAATAGAAGAACAATTTAAAAGTGTCGCTTTCCGCTTCAAACTAATTAATGATAAAGTTTTATTCTTTTCATGCTGCACCTATCCCTCCTGAAAACCTTCGTGGGAACGTGATCTTTTTAAACCTCATTTAAGAAAACAATTTGAAATTTAAGTAAACAACTGAAATTCAAGCAGCGGAAGGGATGATTAATTTTATATGCTCTTAAAAAGAATTTCCATCCGTCACGCAAGAAAAATGTAATAAATCTTCTAATTTGACGTCGTCATTGTCTGCGAATACCTTTGTTTTAATTGTATGTTCATGTACATTCTTTGCAGCTTATTAATTAAATTTAAGATATTTTTTATTTACTCTTTAGGGTGAAAATTAACTGGGTGAATCTGCTGAGAATATCTCAATAAGTGTTGGGCAAAAGTCGTATTTTTATCGCTAATGGTGTGATATTAATATATCGTACGGTAAAAAAATATTATCGGAAAAGATTAATCATTTTTCATTATCTCTATCGGTACACTTAATATGAATTTTTATCCCCTCTGCAGTCGCTCGGAAAAAAAATTTCAAAACTCAAAAGCTTCCTTCACGACGATAGCCATGTCGATGCCATGCGTGTCATTTTTATCAGATCACAGTACCAAATGTGACAAATAACGGGTTAGAAGTAACTAAGGCGACACATTTTCGAGGATGGAATAAAATAATACGAAAGAAACAAAAATGAAAGAGAAAACGAAAACAAAATCCCACGAGACAAAACAAACTTTTTGCACTAAAGCGGTATGAAATTCGAGTAAGAGACACCTCAATGCGCGTTGATGACGGCGCAGAGATACAACTATTCGTGCTTGATGGATGTCCGTGTTGCATCTTCAAAATTGAAGGCGCGATGGCGCGAGGCACGAACTCTCCATGTTGTCAATGAGGCGTTGCTCAGATTCGGAAGGAAAGCTTAAAAAACGAGGCCAGAATACGTCTCTCTTTTTTCGGCTGCGTAGACTATCGACTTTCATCCTTTTTTTCAATTTATTACCTGTTTCCTTTTTAATACTTATTTTTATACGTATATTTAAAGCTTGTGCGTAGAAGAGACAGTCTGGTCAATTTGCGACCTGGCCTGCTCATTTTTTATTTTTTATATTCCAGCTGAAGTTTCATTTTTGTTTGAATTCAAATAATAGATGTATCAAATGAGCTAGCAGTGTGCTGCTTGTTGATTCCATAAACAAATCGATAAAGGGGGGGGGGGACAATACAAAGGTAAAATTGAGCGATCCTGTGTCTGTTGTAGACGAAGGGTATATGATAGACTAGCCACAGTTTCCCTCGTGGGTTGCCGTTAGTCTATTCCTTACCTCCTTTGTCCATTGCAACCATCCATTTTCTCTTTGCCCTCTTTGTCTATCGCTTTGTCTATCAATTTCAATAAACAGCCCGCAGAAGGCTTAGCTCAGCGAAATTTATTAGGAGATGCGACCCAATGCAACGCTAATGAAACCACCTGAACGCGCCCTTGCGGATCGTATATTGTAATAATAAAATCGGTCTTTGCGGAGGTGAATAAATTAGTTCATCCGTCGAGCTCAGATTAGAGAGGCATCACTGTTTTAATTTATCGGGCCCCTGTTGAACGCCTTGTAATTTCCTGCGTCTCTCAAGCTGGATTCAGCGGCGCGGGGTAGAGAAGTCGAGAAACGGGCTGAAGCTGCCGACGTCATATCGTCGCTTCTCTATCGCATGAGAGTGTATCAAAATTTCCTCGTGAGCCCTACGGGTAGATTTTTGAATCGTTATCAAATTACAGGGTATCTACAAGTCCGGATCGAGTTTCCGGAAAAGTGCGCAATTTCGCAAGAAGGTCCGGAATTGTTTTCATTTTTGGGTCATTTTTGTCGTAATTTGGACGAAAAATTCAAATTTTTGAAATTTTTGGAGATATGGAAATAATCAAATGGCGTTATTGAAAAAGTACTGAATCCTCCTGTGAAGGAAGTACTGTATTTTTTGGGAATGTACTGAAAAATTACTGTAAAGTACTGATTTTTGGCCACATAGATTCAGTAGACACCCTGAATGAGCTTGATCGATAAATCCCTATCTTGACAGTGCTATCTATCGATCAAGGTCAGACCTGCTGTTGTCTACGTAACTTTATACTTTCAGGGGCTTACTTGAAAATTGAGATACGCCCTCATGTCAAAGGAGCGACGATATTTGCAAACGCAATCCATCGATTTTATCAATACTTATAGCTCTCACTAGAACCCTCTGAGGCGTTCCTGATTTTCTTCTCCGTGGTTGATCAGGGAAAGGATGTACACAGTAAGAAAAAATTACCGACATTTTTGATTAATATAGGAAGTTAAACACGAGGTAGCTCGGACGTTAATTTTTTTCCGGTCGCATTAACTAAATCTTTGGTCTAAAAACCTGCAGACCATGCCAAGAATTCGATACGATTCGTCAGGATCAAATCTGGATAGTATTGTTGTAAGCCCGATGATGCGCTAACCACTCCAATCCACCCAAGGAGTGTATCGATGACAAACAAGAGTACATTAGTTCAACAGACACTTTTGTTAATTTTCATAGATGTGTGATCAGTGACCTTGGATTTCGGTCGATTTAACCAAAAATTGTGTTGAGCCACCAAATCGATTTGGCTGACCGAACCGAAAGAAAACCAACCCAAAGTAATCGTGAACACGAAAATCTGTAACCGTGTGCGTATTAGGTGAGGGGCAAGAAAACTCGCCAAAGATCCCTCTTTCGTCGGAGAAGAAACTAAGAAAATTGCAAGTATAGAAAAAGGAGTTCAGATCTCCAGCAAATGAATCAGCTCCGAGAAATAAATATGATGAAAATGAGTTCTTCCTTGAAGGGGGAATAAGATTTTTTCCTTCGCTGTGCAATTCCTAGAAAATTATTTTATATAAACTCATAAGAAGTAATACATCAGAAATTCTATCCTTCCTCCAAAATTCAGTGGAGCAGCGCTGGCACAAGAGAGCTGTCGTAAAATGTGTTTCCTTTGTGTCCAACACGTAATCATGCGAGAAAATGGCAAATACGTGCTAGTGTCCTCGAGCAGAATAAAGCCTCGATAAATCGAGCAGAATGCTGTTTATATAGGGGAATATATTATTCGTCGATTTTTAAGTATATTGGAAAGATTCTGCAGAGAGTCTTTTTCGCTGTCTCGTTGCAATTCTACGAAGAATTAAGGAACTCTTGAACAAGATATTCCACTCGGACATATTTTCAGTCCATTTTCTGGAAGCTTCATGTCCTCACTTACTGCTCTATTCAATAGTAAACAGCATGATCCAAAAGCTTCGCACCCCTTTAATATACCTGATGGTTCTTGCCCCTTCTCCAAGAGATCCTTCTAAAATTTTGAAGGGTACCAAAAGGAAGTTTCCTTTGATTTGGGAGGACTCGACAAATTTCAAGTCTCTATCCCAGTTTATTCAAAAGTTATATGAGTTGTGCCTGAAGCTGGTGCTGCGAAACTTGTGGATCACCCTGTTTAAATTAAGTTTTTGTCGCTCCTCTAACGTCAGGACATGCCTTAAAGTTTACTTGAGCTCCAGAAAGTATAGAGGTATTTGGAGAAGAGGGCTCACGTTGAAATTGAGATTGTGTTCTTACGTTAGCAGAGCGGCGAACTGACTGAGTTAGGTAAAACCCTGCCCCTCGTATCATTTATAAAAAATCGAGAGTTAAGAGAAAGCAGTATGTAACCATAACCTAACGAAACGTAACCTAACTCAGTAGAACTACTACTTTTTACTAGGTACTACTACTTTCACTCAGGTATACTACTTATAGGCAACACAACTACTTTCGTAATAGTGTTGGCAACAATGTGGCCTAGAGTTTTGGTGATGGCGAGGATAAAAACCGAAGCGCGCCGCTGCTCATAAATCTTAACGGCTTCGCTGGGGTTTACACTACCGGGCTTGATTATAGTTTATGAAACGGTTGAGGAGCTTCGTTCTAAGACGAGAATTTCAAACGGCAACAGCACGGAGGAAGACGGCAGGCAAAACAGCCGTGCTGAGGAAAAACATCGTATGGACCCTCGAACCCCGGCAAATTTTCCTTCATAAACCACGAATATTCATAAAACTTTCGAATATATTTTTTTTTTTTTAGTTTTACGGAAAAGTTGATTCGAAATTTGATCTGTAGTATATGAAAATTTCAAGGAAAAATATTCTTAACTTTCGTTAAAAATAAAAAAACATAATAGGAAGAAATTAGCAACATTCGACGTTCATATGGCGTTCTTCCTTAGCACAACAGAAATGCTCTCACACAGCAGCAAGCTAAGGTACACTAACCGGAGACCACGCCGCACAGTGGGCTGTTTGTTGAAATTGATAGGTAAAGCTATAAATGGATGTATTTCTATCAAACGGAACCATGTGCGTTATGACGTGAGCCCTGTTATGCACATATTCTTATGGGTTTCGGGGCTCATGTCTTGATGCACATAGTTCCGTTTGGCAGAAATACGTCCAAATAAAGCAGGAAACAACGGTAACGTGCGGCGATCTGAATGGTCGAAACAGGTTACATGACTGAAGCTACAAATTTTTATTTTTTAATTATTTCACATTGGTTACGAGGAATTTGAACTGCCCGCTCACAAGAAACTCAAAGCTCTAGGTGAGTCAAATCGTGCACTACAACGGTTTCAGCAAGCTTCTCAATCGAGCAATGTTCATTTCCCACCACGTGTTGTTCAAACTATAAGCAATTTGCTATAGCTAAGCCAAAGCGTCAAGATTGAGGTTGCCAGATGTTTATGTCGCAGAGACTGCCATGATAGCGTTTAGCGCGCGATGTGAATCACGTAGAGCATTGAGTTTTCATGAGCGGGTGGTTTGAATCCACGCATCAAGAATCATAAAATATCTTCGTAAGGAGTTAATTGCGGTAATTTATGTTGTGCGCATCGTGTTCTACGTGAAATTTTAGTCACGAAACATGTATCAGAATGCTGAAATTTGTACCTTGTCTAGTTGTCCATTTTGATGTTTAAATCACTGGAAAAAAGAACACATTGGATCTAGAGTACAGACTCTTGAAAAAATTGACAAGAAAAAATACTCTTGATGCAATCGGATTTTTGCTTGAATCAAAACGGAATTCGCTCAAATTAAGAGGCTTGGCTCTTGATTTAAGCTAGATTCTGATTGAATCAAGAGTTCTTTTCCGTGTCGATGTTTTTAAGAGTCTGGACTCTAGATCCAATGTGTTTTTTTTTTTCTAGTGATCGTCAATTTTAAATTTTATGGGGCGCATCTAGAAGAACATTTCACGAGGAAACCAATGAAACCACTTTTTTAAAATCTTAAAGTTTTGTAACAGCGGAGTTATGAGCTTTTAATGTTCCCAAATTTCGTCCGACCTCCCCCATTGACTCGACCCATTGTGCGGCGGAGCGGCGGGAGACCACGCGGAGAGGCGAGACGCCCGAACGCAGCTCATAGATCAGCCGCAGCGACCTTCGCATCTATCGACTTGGGTTCTGCCTCCATAAATTCGCCCCCTCCCCCGCCGCGCCGCCCTTTGCATCGTCATTTCGAACCGCATGAATTATTCCGGTCCCTCAACAGTGGTCATCTTGCTAATTTCCACCGCTCTTTTCGACCGCGTGAAAGCTCTTGATTGAATAATTTCCACCGAATGCCTCGCCGAGAATTCCGCTGCAAGTCCCGTTACGACTCATTAAATATTCTGAATGAACACGTTTTGCGATCCCTCAAAAAGTCGTTGAACGCACTTGAATTTTCTATCATGTTTTCAAGTCCTCGGAAGTTCTCGAATTTGGGGAAATTAAGCGCAAAATACTCCGAAGTTCTGGAATTTCAGTAGGCTGGATATTGACGTTGCAAGTCCGCAACAACTACGTATTGCGCTTTGCTGCGTTGCAGACTTCTTGTCAAACTGTAATTTTTAAATGGAAAACCACTCAACGGCACTTCTTAAAAACTGCGGTGATTTTTCTGCCCTATTGGGAAAAAATTCTGCAAATACTGCAAGGAATGGTGTCAACTTGTTCTCCGTAAAAACATTATATGGGACCGGAGATTTGCAAACACCGCAAAACAGATACGTGGTTGCGAATTCACACTGTCGATACATCATTTGCACGCGTTAGGAAAGTTGTACTTTTTCTTTTTCACTTAAAAGCTTTATATTTGGCACATCTAAATGTACATCTTTTCCATCGTCGGCGGTGCTGCTTACGTAGCCCTTGAGGCACTACTCCAAATAAGGATAAACGGAACCAACATAACATGGAAATAGAGCAAGGAATGGAAGCGCGTTGATGACGGCGCAGGGATACAACTATTCGTGCTTGATGGATGTCCGTTTCACGTCTTATAAATTGAAGGCGCGACGTCGCGAGGCGTGTGAACTCGCAATGCCTCTAGTTGCTAATGAGGTGTCGCGTAGATTCGAAAGTTATTTAATGAGGTCCAATTGCGTCTCTCTCACCTTCGGTTGATACTTGATTTTTTTCTATACCGTGTGTCTCACGAAAAAGGAGCCACCTGCAACCACCTTTAGAAAAAAGAATAGGTACTGATTCGTGTCCAAAACTTACTACTTCCTCCCGATGAGCGCCCCTCGGAAATGTTCGGTAAAACGCATTTTAATGTCGAAGAAAACGGCTCCGCGTGCTCCAGTTTTCGAGCGCACCAGATTTTTTTTCTTTTTTTTATCGAAAGGGCGCTGTTTAAGAGTTTTTTTGGCGGAGAGTTTGGTTTGATTTGGCAATACCATTCGGCGTGGGGATTTTTTAAAAGAGCATTATAAAAATGTTTCAACCTCTGCCAATCGCTGAAATTTTGTCCGATTTACATCCGGTTTGGACAGCGTGGCTTCTTCTTTTGCGTAGAATCCATTTCTGAAATAAAAAAATGGGAGTGCCATTTGAAAATTTCTATTCACGGGAGGGCACCCCCCGCCCCGCACCCCTTTCACGGTTCCGGAAAATTTAAAATACGTCAAAAGGTGTCCCCCACGATATAAATGAAAACGTCTTTTACCGTTTCTCGAAGTTCCAACCCGTTCGCCAGATATTCCAGGTGGCTCCTTTTTCGTGAGACACCCTGTATTCTCTTTTGTTTTCTCTGAAATCAACTGCAAAACTCGAAAAAAGCTCTCAAAGTTTATGGATGGGATATCCCTGGCTACCCTGGGAGTCCACCTCGGTGTCAAAACAAACTCATCACTAGGCAAAGATAGGAAGCTTTATTAGCAAGGTTGCCGCGTTTTCAGTTTTGAAGTCCTGAAACAAAATAGCAACCCTGGTAATGTATTTGCTCTCTATCTTTGTATAGATATTTAGTCTTGACATTTAGCTGTGGACTCATAGGGTAGCGTGGGTTATGCCCTCCATTACGGCCTCAACTTTAAGAGTTTTTTTTTTTTTTTTTTAGTTTAATTGGAGTTGATTTCAGAGAAAACCAGTGGCACCGCCGTGTTTCTCGCAAAATTTTACAAAGGAAGGAGTACTTGAATCGCAAATTCCTGACACACGCAAGAGCTCCATTTGTACCTTGTCTGGTGGTCCATTAGCCAAAAGAGAGCCGGAATGACCGGCGCATCGTGATAGCATCTTCCGAATTCACTTGGCGCGCGACTCTTTAAGGGTTCAAAGGATGATTCGGGTAATTAATGGGGTCCCGGAGCTCCTGGAGTATAATCGGAGGGCTCAATGCACTGTTTGCTCGTAAGGAGGGCGCTTCAAGTGGCTTATCAAAGCCTCCCCCGCCCGCGCCAATTATCGCTTCTCAATAATTCACCCCTGTAAACATCATTCTCGAAATGCAGATCGCCGATTTCATAAGCTGTTTGCCGAGCCCTAATGCCCCGTGTCGGTTCACTCTTACGTTTGCTCCTCAAACACGACCTGTTAACGCGCTACTCCGTTCTCGACTCGAATCTAATCCTCGGAAAATGCCATTCCTCGCGTGAGCTCCTTCGCAACTTGACTGGAAGCGTTCGAAAAGATCGCCATGCACAATCAACTGGACCCATTGGCGGATCCAGCAAATTGGCAACACTGTCTTCTCTTCGTTTAAACCTATGGAAATGTATCGATTCTTAAAGGGGCCACGTGCTCCGATAAGAATCGATTATTTAGCATAGGTTTAAGTGGAGGAAATCGGGCGTTGCCGAATTGCGGGATCCGCCCCTGACTAGACCGAGTTCAACAGAAACGCAGATGTATAAGAGTAGGGATTTCACCCTCTATGATTCAGTAAATCGAGTGATCGAATATGTTTTGGTTCAATCAATTAAATGACCACACTGGAAAAAACAACACCTTGGATCTAGATTCCAGACTCTTGAAAACATTGACAAGAAAAAATACTCATGATTCAATCGGATTTTTGCTTGAATCAAAACGAAATCCGCTTAAATTAAGAGACTTGGTTCTAGATTTAGGCTAGATTCTGATTGAATCAAGAGTACTTTTTCTTGTCGATGTTTTTGAGAGTCTGGACTCTAGATCCAATGTGTTTTTTTTTCCAGTGCATTAAAATTTTGCTTGACTGTATGACTCTTATAATAGGCGCTAAAGAATTTTTTTCCTACTCGAAGTCCCAAATCTGGTCAAATGGACCCGCAATTAATAGATGTGCTGATTTTTGATAAACAAAATGATAATTGAAATGGACCTCTCAAAATCCGTCATACTTTTAGCATACTTATCCTTAACTCAAATTTAAAAAATAAGAGACACTGTAACGCGCAATGCCTCGATATATGATGCGAATGAGGTGTCACTCAAATTCGGGAGAAAAGTTGAAAAACGAGGCCAGATCACGTGATCTACGTCTCTCTGATCTTCGGTTGGGATGCTCACGTAGCCCTAAAAGCATCATTAAAAATTAGACAAGCGGAGCGAACACAGTATGGAAACAGAGATATGAAAAGGACGCGCGTTGATGACGGCGCAGAGATACAACTATTCGTGCTTGATGGATGTCTGTGTTGCATCTGCAAAATTGAAGGCGCGATATGACGCCAGGCGTGAACTAGCAATGCTCCGCTGAACGTTTGCAAATAGTTGTCGCTCGGGATCAGATTCGGAAGGAAACCTAAAAAAAAACGAGGCCTCAATACGTATTCCCTATTTTCGGCTGTGTTGACACTTGATTTTTCATTTTCGATTTGATGCCCTTTTTTTTTTCACGATGTATATGTGGACCTATACCCCATGCCTGAAGCTCATAAGCACCGGTCCCATAAAATCCGTGGGCTACGTTTCTTCAGGAAGCCCGTTTTTTAATCAATACGATCAAGTTAAAAGGCATTTAAAAGTTAAACTCGTTCCACCCTGAGGAAGGGATCCTGTGCAAACTTTAGCTAGAGCGAAAATAATAGTCGCTTATTGCGAACAGTGGTCCCCATAACACGATTTGCGCTTTGGGAAAGTCTGAATTCTCCTCTCAACTTCACAATTTGCGGAAGGAAGACCCGATCAAAAATAATACCTCTTCTCAGGGGAACTCAGTAATTTCGTTCAAATGTGATCTAAACAAGATTTTACGATACTATGCCTCAGAAAATGAAACGGGATCAACTGAAGTTTACCTCTCAATCAAGGACTTCAAAGTATTCGCATTTTGCAATGGTGAGAACCGTAACTTTTTCAATGCTAAATTGCCAAAACTTTTTAACTCAAACTAAAGTTTTCTCTGGATGATTGTCTCATCATAAAATTTTTTTTAGCCACATTTGAACGAAATTTTTGAGTTGCCCCCATAAAATGGCGCACTTCCTTGACAGGACATCAGTTTTATCAATTATCCCCTTGCAATACGGTCGAACCGATCAAATAAGATTAAATAAGTTTCAAAGAAGGATTCTCTAATTTCCACACTCTCACCATGCATTTCTCTTCTCTGTCTGTGCCATCATTAAGTAACATCTCTCAGCGATCATCAACGCTGCATCAAATATTTAAGCAACCGTAACTCAAATGAGCCTCACGTATGCGGAAGGCTATCTCCTAAAAGACTCACATTTATCTGCGTTCGAAATGCGTTGAAAGCAACGCCTACCGGCTCTTTAATTCATAAACATGACAAGGTGATAAATTGAATGGGTGTGCGCTCCATTTATAAGGGTCAAACCGGGTGTTTTTTCTCACTTTTAATTTCCATTACAGGAGGGAGATTTTCGTCATAACTTGTTGCTGCCAAGCGGTGGCTCGTCGAGGGTGATACTGAACTCTATCGTGCTAAAGCAAAACGCCGTATGAACCTTCGATAGTTGCCAAATTTCTCCCATCAAAACATGTATTTTTGAAGAGAGTTATGCATGTTTTTTCTCGAACTTTTCAGATATTCCAGATGAAATTGCGTACAAAATTGTCTGAAAAATCGGAGGAAAAGAATTCAGAACTTTCCCGGAAAATTCGTCTTATTTTGATGGAAATATGGCAACGGCTGAATGCTCGCACAGCGTTTTTCCTTAGCACGGCAGAATTGAAGGAAACTAATTAGACGGGAAGCTACGCCACTCACCCCTATTAGTGGAGGCTAAGGAGTGGGGATGAAGCCGACGCCCTCTGAATAAGCACGATGCCTGCATATCGTGTTTCAAACTAACTTCCGGGTTTACATGCAATAATCGCGTAAAAAGGTGTTTGCGTGTGTAGCGCCCATTTTTACCCTTCACACCCTCGCTACACAAACAGCTAATACCTGAAATGGAAGCCACTAAACTGTACAAAACTATTTGTTCTAGGCCTTTTGAAAGAGGAGCCTCCCCATTTTAACGATGGATTTGGCGGATTTATCCTAATGAGCGAGCATAACTGTGTCAAAAGTTGCCTAATTTACTATCGTATTTTATGCTTTCAACAGAAAACTGAGTTACATTTTGATTTCAAACTTTGGGAAATATTCTTCTTAACCGAGAGATGGATTTCCACGAAAAGGCTGTCCAAAAAGTACCCTTTTTTGTGGAAACCTAGGGGTTTTGTCCGATTGTCGACTAAACGAATTATCATGCTTATAGCCAATCTTTCATTAAGTATTTTCGCTTGAGTTCAAAGCTCGTTTCAACGACATTTTAGTTTGATACTGGAATCCAAATATTATATCTGTTAAATTGCCCAATTACATTTGGCAATAGCTGATGAGGCTTGGTTCCTTTCTGTTTAACGCAGTCCACTTGAATCCTATCTTTACAAATTTTAGTCGTAAGTCCAAAATTGTATTGTAAATGTAAATATTTTAAATCCTAAACAACTTTAAAAAAAAATGATGCCATGGTAAGGAATTGATTATTAAGGTATTCGTGGTGAATAACTTCTTCTTCTTCTTCTAACTTTTTGACTATGGCCGAGACCCTGTTTGTCTAGCCTCTAAATTAGTAAAATATGATAGTGATGAGACAGATCACTTAATGGTCCTCCGGGGATGAAAGGTAGCTCTGTGCCCATATCTTGGGCGGTCGTCCGAGTTGTCTTTGGCTATGAGGTCGTCCTACCATACAAATCTTGGCAAGCCTTTCCCCATCCATCCTCTCAACATGTTCCGACCACATTTTTCGGCGCATCTTGGTCCATTTATCAGTATCTTAAATAACCTGTAAATCAATCTATCAATGCTTTTCCGTAGGTTCAAACGGCAGATCAATCGATATATCGCAAAGCACGCCACGCCACTGCCTGTGCGGCGTCGAATGCAAATCGCGGCTGGGTTCTGCGGATTAGCTGCATACGCGCGTGACACGAAGTTGGTCGGTGGATCAGCGACAGCGCCGAAAACTCGTGGCCCGCGGGGCCCTGTCGCGGCGCCGGTTTCGCGGTTGGCGAGTCCTCGGGGCTTGCGGCGGCGGCGGCGGCGGGAAACACGAGCGTTTTCATGAGGCGTGAGAAATAAGAGCAGAACTCATTGTCGAATTTCCGCCGCCCAAGTTGGGAACACGTCGAGCTCAACCAGGGATTCGGTTTTTGCCCCGGCCTCCATTTTTCCGTCTGCGGTTTTGTTATGCGCCGCACAGTGGATCCAGTCAATGGCAAAGGTAGGACATGATTCAAAAACTGTAAAAGCGTCATGAATATGAAATTTTGACGTTTTACAAGTAGTTTCATCGGTTTTCTCGTTAAATTGTCTATTAAAATCACCTCTTCAAATTCAATTGTGAAGACACACTGGAAAAAAAAAACATTGGATCTAAAGTCCAGACTCTTGAAAATATTGACAAGATTTAGGACTCTTGATTCAATCAGATTTAAGCTTAAATCAAAAGGAAATCCGCTCAAATTAAGAGGCTTGGTTCTTGATTAAAGCTAAAATCTGATTGAATCAAGAGCATTCTTTTTTGTCGATTTTTCTAAGAGTCTGGACTCTAGATCCAGTGTGTTTCTTTTCCAGTGCATAAACGTAAAATTTTACAATTTTTGTCAAAAATTTCATATGTCTGACTCCTTCCAAAGACTCGATCCACTGTGCGCCGTTCAAAAAATGCTCCCAAGCTACCGAAAGGAGCCATAACGCTTAAATTGTGAAATCGAGTTTGCTACGTTTGCTACTACGTCGATGGCCGAAGTGCGAAACCACGGTTTGAAGGGGGTGAATTTATGGTACGTGCAGACTTAAAATCCCGAAAAATCGAAATCTTGGCTGATCCTTTATTCGAAATATCGCAATTTGAAATTTTCACGGTTAATGCAAGTTTTCTACTGAATTTGATCCTTTTTTTATTTATTTGTTCATTGAATCGGTGTAGATCGGTTTACGTCGATACATTCACGTATTTATTTCTCATTCGATTCATAACGACCGAATACATACCCTCTCGTTGCATGCAGACTTCCTATCATACTGTTTTTTTAAAGTGAAGAATTCACCCTCTAGTGCGTCAGCAGCAATTGTTGCTAAGAATATGTTGTGCGTGCTGATTATAGCCTATTTCACACTCGTTTCTCCGAAGGCGTTTTATATTTTTATGCGCAAGTAGCGCAATCTATTGGAGAACGAACTAAGTAAGGATCGTGCGATTCATTCAATCTTACTTCTATTGTTCTCCAACAGAGTGATTTACTTTCGCACATAAAACGCCTACAGAGAGTAAAGTATGTAACGAGCTAAAATCAGGGATCTTATAAAGGAGAACTGCTTGCACACGAGAGACACCTTCCGAGAGGCAAGTATGTAATGAACTAAAATCAGCACGTACAACATATTCTTAACAACAACTGCTGCGGACGCAACTGAAAGCGAATTGAAATCAACCGTAAAATACACGTTGAAAAATATATTAGCGCTTTATTCAATAATGTTACCAATACTGAGTTTTATTATACACATGGTAAATTTAAGACCGAACCAAAGATGTATGTAATTCATTTTTCATTATTTTCCATTAATTTCTCAAGCAGACTACGAAAACACACCATCGACCCCCCCCCCCCCTCCCCAAATAGAATTTCCTCTGTGTTGCATACCGATTTGTACTCGAGGTTTGTTTTTTAACTGGACTTCAAAGTTGATTGAATCCTGCTTAGAACGAAGTAACTGACATTAAGAAGAAAATAACGCTGATATCTCACGATAAACGAACGAAAACACACCATCGACTCCCCTCTCCAATAGAATTTCCTTTGTGTTGCATACTGATTTGTACTCGTGGTTTTTTTTAACTGGACTTCAAAGTTGATTGAATCCTGCTTAGAACGAAGTAACTGACAAAAAGAAGAAAATAATGTTGATATCTCGATAAGAAAAGAATATCATATAAAATGGGCCCATTCAGACGAACGAACTTCGTACCCCGAAAGTTGACTTTTGCCGGTTACACCCTTCTTGCAATAACCTGAATCTGCATAATCTGCAATAACCTTGCAATCTAACTGAAAGACATTTGGCCACATCGGAATTTTCCTAGCTCGTTTTCCACGAGCATGGGAGCACGGTGGGGACAGCGGGCGTGGAAAAGAGGCTGCTGAAGCGGTAGCTGTCATTTAAGTAACAGATCTCCTTCCTTAGACGCGCGTGCTGTCTGATGTTTTATAAACCCGCTGGCTAAAGACACAACAAGCGAGCACTTTGACTGTGCGTCTATTATCATAAGTGATTTGCTCGTTACCCACGCTCGCATTCGGCGAGGGTTTTGTGAAATTTGCATTTGATCTCCGCTTCTCGATTAAACAGTCGTCTTTTCTGACTGAAAAACGGGGAGTAGAATTGACGCTAGGAGAGCGCCGAGCATTCCCCTATTTCGCCTTCGATTTTTGAGGTAGGCCTTAAAACATCCGTCGTGCAGCAATAGTTACATCCTCAAGAATTAAGGCTCTTATCTTTTTGAGACTTGTCTTCGACATCACGTGAGTGTCATATCTTTCCCGTAATAGTCAAAACTTGTGACAGTCTTATTCTGATCGCAATTGAAGCGCAAAATTTGTGGTTTTGACACTTCTACCTTTAAAATTATTGAAATATTGAGTTTTTTTTATGCCAGAGACTTGCGCCAAACTTGTGTTCAAGAACATTTGACGGTCTGCTCAAATGTTTTAAAAAAATGTCTGGTTTCTGTATGCAATTCATCATGTAATGTTGCAAGGTCCAACTTTTAATTTTTGTCATAGTTCCTTCTAGGCATATTGGGTCAAATTCCATGCGGTCGCCGGAAGATAATCATTACCAAAAGCGTTCCGACCACGTAAATTTTCCCCTTTTTTTTTGCTCTATTTTTCTACTGGGCTGATCTCCATGACTTTTTCTGCTATCAACAAGTTACAGTTCATTCTTGAGCCCGGTTTTTTCAAATTTTTGAAATATGATCCAAGTTTTTTTATTTTACATGATAATGTTGAGAATTTTCCCACACGAACGATGTAAATTTCCTCCCCCCCCCCCCCCCCCCCCATCTTGTTTGAAAGATCCTCCGTGCCGATTTTCATGATTATTGCGGTTAACAATAGGAGATAGTCCCTAAAATTTAGCCTAAAGATATATAATTTACTTTAACCCACGGGAACCCGCAAATCAGGCCTTAGAGGGCGTGAAGAGCCCTTTTGCGCCAGGAGCTGCACTGATATTAATTTCTGATGGAACCCGTTCCGCCAAAAAAATTCAAATATGGCCTAGAGAGCGGCCATTCAAGGATGCGAGGTGTTTTCCGAGGGGCGGGCCGTAAAAAATAAAAATAATTATTCGAGAAGTTTTTCCAATTCAACAAACGTCACTCAACTTGGCAACGCGTACCGCGGCGCGGCGAGAGGACTCGACTCAAGATTATAGATTTCAGATTCCTCCGGGAACGGCGCGAGAGAGGCTGAAACGCTGAATGAAACGTAATAATGAGGAGCCGTAGACACTTGACGTGACATTTAAATGAATTTCCTCCTCACTCATTCACCCTTTTCTTTTAACGCGACCTCCGCCGGGCAAACTCAAGAAGCACCCGCCCGTGGTGTATGGAGCGTTTCTTTTCATTTCGGTCGCTCTGTTCCCTCGAAGGGCGCTACTCCCCCACAACATACAAGGGTGTGCTTTGCGATTAATCGATTGATCTATACCATTTCGAACCCTAGAGCGCTGTCTCCACTCGTCAAAATGGCGTCAAAATGGAAGCGCAAAGTGAATCGATTTCAACGATAAGTGGCTCAAAGTCAGGACTTGTTGCGATTGATGAGTGTTGCAACTTAAAATAAAGCGGTACGGCCCTTTTTTGATCAACAATCGCGAACAGATCGTATTTATCGTTTCGCTTTGAGCTTCCATTTTGACGCCATTTTGACGAGTGGACACATGGCTATGGTGAATGATCAATTTCCAGGGTTTACCTCAACAATCGATTCTTTACCGTGGCTTCAAAGGAGGAAACATCGACAGGCGATGATTCACACTTCGCCTTTGCGATGAATCAAATGATCTGTCATTTGAACCGCGATAAGCAGAAAGGAACCAAGCCACAGCAGCCAGTGCCAAATTTAATGGAGCAATTTAATTTTTCACGTGAAGACGGTTGTGCGGATTTTGGTGCAGACTTCAGTGAATTTTCTGCATAGAACGAAGTAAATTCCTTAAACTTTTCAAAGGAATCTGCATGACCGTTCTCTTCTAAAAAATTAAATTTCCCCGTTAAATTTGGTAATAGTTGATCTGGCTTGGTTCATTTCCACTGAACGCGGTCCATTTAAACCTTTGAACAAGGATCGATCATCAGGATGTTCGCAACGAATATTTTATAATCGATGCGATTCTTTATTATAGTTTTAAAGGGCGGGAAAAATATCGATAGTCGATAATTTACACTTCGCCATTGCTTGTCGTGCTTTGGGATGAATCGAATGATTTTCCATTTAAACCTATGAAAAAGGATCGATTATCTCGGTTTTCGCAACAATTACCGTCGTAATCGATTGTGTACCATAGCTTTAAATAGAGAAATAAATAGTCGATAATCATGCCTCGTCAACGGCGACAAGGATGAACCATGACATTGAATCCGAGATAAGTGCGTCTAACGGCTGAGAAGGCCCATACTGTCAGCACTAATATGTCACCTCCCCCCTATTTATCATGATAAGTAATTGGACCGGAGAAGACGAAATTCTCATTCTTCCCAAAAATTCGGGAAACCCCTCTCCTTCACACTTCATGCATTCTTTCCAGTAAAGCCGGACTGCGATCGGAGGACTTGCCCAACATATTTGTCACGTGACAGGGTTCCCAGAGATCTGGAAAACCTGGAAAAGTCAGGGGAAAAAATGGCCTGGAAAACATGAAAAAGTCAGGGAATTTGCTCCAAAAGTCTGGATTTTGTTTAAGTACTGAGAAAAAAAATTTAATAAGTAAACAAATAAAAATAAAAGAATTGTGTGCGTGTTACTACCAAACCAGCACATAATTTGTCGGCGTTTAGCCGAGGGTAAAACCCTCGTTTCCACCGTCCACCACGAGGAGGAACCGACATCAGACGGCACGCTTCCACCGTCCAACTTACAACTCCCATGGCATACGTTAATTTGAAATTCAAAATTTTGAAGAAATTTTGAAAAAATGGAGAAGAAATTTTGAAAAATGGAGAAGAAATTTAAAAGACAAAGGCATGGGGCTCATGCCTTTGTTGTTAGTGAGATTTAATAAGGATAACCTTATTTTTAAAATTTTTTTAAAATTTAATAATTATTAATAAAATTTAAGATCTCATGCCATGAAGAGTTGGGTTGGCGTTCTGGGCGCACCCTCACTCACAGCAGTGAACAATTCGCCAATGACCGAATGCAGGGAACTCCTCTACCACCGTGCGATCCAGCAGTGAGACGACAAACTCGTAGCTGGATACTCTCTACAGAGATAGAGATTGCTGAAACTTTGTCCGGCTTGTTCGGCCCAGGTCAAACAGAATACCCTGAGCCACGAGACCCCGGGACTCTCGTGAAGTATTCGGCTCGTCCTGCATCAAAACCTACTTCAATCTGCAACATCGCCCCAACCACCAGCCCGTTTGAGAGGCGTCCGACCCTCCGGTTCCGACTTTGCCTGGTCTAAAGTGTCCCGGGGGGGATGACGGCTTTAGACTTAATGCGCAAGCATCGGCAGATACCGGAGGTTGACCAGAACAGGATCGCCAGGCTTCGATCGGTCACCCCTGCAATTGGTCACTGGCGAATCGCGCAAAGTCGGTCACAGATCGGGATTTTCAGACCACTGTGTACCGGTTGATCCTTGTACCTCGCGGTTCAAGGATATGGCCTAACTACTATCAGTGGTCCTCTGAAGATCATCGTTCCCCTCATGTTCCTAAGGTTCCGCTTGATCTCTTCCGTAAGCCAGGGATATGGGCTAACAACCAAGGTAATAACGTACCAAGGTTCCGCTTGATCCAAGGCTGCAATGGATATGGCCTAACATCCAAGGTGTAAACAGCCCTGCTGCGCGCGAAGCAGGGCACCAAGGAAGTGGTTGATCCATGCCCGAGCGTATTAGGGATATGGGCTAACAACCAAGGTAATAACGTACCAAGGATGCGCTTGATCCTAAATTGCTCGTTACGATGTGTGAAGAGATATGGGCTAACAACCAGAGGCGAGGGAGGGTGCAGAATCACAACAGTTTGCCGGCGTTTGGCACGGGTCAGAGACCCGCCCCAGGTCCACCACGAGGAGGCTCCGGCACCAGACCCTTTTCTCTCTCTTCTCACGTTTCCTCTCGCTTTTCCTCTCGATTTTCTTCTCACTTTTCTTCTCGCTTTTCCTCTTGCTTTCCTTCTCGCTTTCCTTCTCGCTTTTCCTCTCGATTTTCTTCTCACGTTTCTTCTCGCTTTTCCTCTTGCTTTTCTTCTCGCTTTCCTTCTCGCTTTCCTTCTCAATTTCCTTTTCGCTTTCCTTCTCAATTTCCTTCTCGCTTTCCCTTCTCACTGTTTTACTGTGTGCTTTCACTATTTTATTCTCTTTTATGTTCTCTCTATTCTTCTCTTCTTCTTCTCCCATGTCTCTTCTTTTCTCTCCTCTCTTCTCTCTTTTCTTCCTGTTCTTTCTCTTATCTTCTTCTTCCTCTTTCTATTCTTCTCCCTCTCCTCAAACTTTGATTTTACCCTATACGAAGAGGTACTTTCACGAATGAGCCGTAAATAGTAGTTTTTTTATCGTAGAATATAGTCTATTTGATCCCCAGGGAATCTAGTAGCCAGTAATAGACTTCTGACAGTGCTTCAGAAGACAAACGCATTCTCCGTCACCGAGACAGAGAATTGACGAAGGAAGTGATTCGGTCACTTCATTCGAAGTTAGGAAAAGTCTCAAAATGGTGAGCAGTAGAAAAATGTTGAACATCTTATTTATAATCAAGAATCTCATTCCTAGACAAAAGTCCTGAGGACGGAAGAACTCGCGATACGAGCCGTCCATTTTTCATCATTTATTCCGGTAGAAATAACGTTGAATCAATAAGAAACTCAATGAAACACATCTACACCGAAACACACTCGTTCATCATATGTATGAACTGATATTAATCAAAATTAATCATTTATTGTCTCAAACTGTGCTTTTTGCTAAGTCCTGACGACGGCTGAGGCCGAAAAGCTTCGACTATTAAGTTCCTGAATTTCAAGTTAACGTGAGCTAACAGTTTATTTTAACCCATAGCACTGGCTACCCAACAAACCAAAAATTACACAAAAACTACTACCATAATGTTGTAAATCAACACTTTCAATACAAATTATCATTGAAAGAGCAAAATTGACCAAGACAGATTCTAAATATTAGTCGTATAACAGTAACCTCAGGCGGAATTTTTTTCGTTTTGCAAAACAACCTCTAGTATAGCAATAATGAAAGTTTTGGTGGTTCACTTGCCTCGGCACAGTAAAACTAAACTTAAGAGAGCTCATCGTTTCTCGCGTGAAAGAACGTAATTTCATTTCAATGTTGCCAAATGTCCCCTCGCAAATTGCATATTAAGTAGGAGGATCTTGAACTTTCCTAACTGGAAATTTCATTGATAATTTTCCCCGAGATTCCATGCAAAATTAAAATAAAAATTACACAGGCACATTTTCATTAATTTGTTTTACAAAGTTGTGCCTGAAAATTGCACAGGCATAACTTTGTAAAATAAATTAATTGTTTGAGTCAATTTGGTGACCTTGGAATGGAGTTACATTCCTTCGTACGGGAGATAAGTTTTACATTTAAACGTCTGGTCAGGTCTACTTATATGTGACAGACGAGGGTTAAATGGACTACATTTTGCAATTAGGAACTAAAATTTCTGGCTCATCCTTAAAAACACTTTTGTGCATCGGGAAACTAATGGCTCATAAGTTATTTCTAAACTGAGTCAGAAATTATAGTTCCCAATTGCAAAATGTGGTCCAAATGAGTCTGGAGGTTATTGGAGCGGAGGAAAACTTATTATCCATGTGGAAGCTACCTTTCATAACAATATGCCGGGCCCCTTTTACCAGTGACCAGATCTGTAAGAAGAGACCTATCTTTCTGAGGACAAAATTCCTTTACTCAGGAAATTTGATCCTAAATCTCAAAAACTGTCGTGAAGCTTGAAGACAAAAATTCCTAGGTTGTAGAAAAATGTTGTTCATGTGTTCGCAAAAAGTTAAGAACAATTTTCTCCCGGAGGAGAGGCTCTTTTTACACAGATCCACACACAAATGGACTGCATTTTGCAATTGAGCACTAAAAGTTGTGTCTCAAGTTTAGAAACAACGTAAGTACTCATAGTATCATATGCACATAAGTGTTTTTATAGATGAGCCAGAAATTGTAGCTCCGAATTGCAAAATTTAGTTCAAATTAAGTAACATTGACTCAGACCGCTCTCAGCGCTCTCTGCTCAATCTTCACCAGATTGAAGGCAAGAAGGAAGTAAAGCAGTCGATAACCTAACAAGGTTTAACAGTTAATTTCCACCACGACGCACTTTTAGACCCCGGCTCGTCAAAAATTCTTCCAAAGACACGAGGCACTCTGGAAATTCATGAATAATCATCCAAAATTGTTACATATTGTTACTTTGCTCTATGATGACCCATGTCTCCAGTAAAAATCTTAGCTTGAGGATACGTCTGGTTTTAGAAATACAGCGTTGACAAGTTTCCATATTTAAGCTTTAAAGATTATCGTATTATCAAGTATCTTACTTTCTGTAAACAACTGTCATTGGATGTTTCATGATATTTTGAGACATTTCATCAACAGTCAGTGTACATTTTTCTAAAAAAATACGTTAATAATAAATAATTTTTCTACGTTAATGCTGTTAATTCTGTTGATACAACGTTGCAAACTTGACATCACAGACCCATAAAAATGCTCATTTTGTTCCGTTTTTGAATTAAAAAACGAACTTATTGACCACCTAAAGGTATGATAATATGGTTTAGCTGAAATTCTACGATAAGATTAGTCTTGTGTAAAAGTTTTACCGCGAGTGTAAGTATAGATTGAACGATACAGCGTTGCAAAGTTTATGTATATAAGCTTTAAAAATGTTTTTATTTTTAAGTTCAGTGTTTGTTTGTTTTTTTTTGTTTTTTTTTTTTTATGAAATAAACCATTTACGTTATCTGCAGATGTAAGATTGATTTGAGATACAGCGTTGCCAAGCTTACAATTTTGAACTCAACGAAATATGATTTTTTTTTAAATTTTTTTTTCCAGTTTAAGATAAAATCAATGGGTATCATCCCTCATATCAAGCCAAAATATGAAGGTCTGATGTCTGTTCCAAGTGACAATTGGTTTTTGCAATAATAATTTCGCCAAGTTTATTCACAATTCTCTCCAAGCAATAAATAATAGACTATTTTAAAATAAAGATGCTTCCAGTAGTTATTTGATTTTGCTTATTTTTTTTATTTACATTGAAATTTTTTTCTTTCAATTTTATATGACTATCTACCGTACATTATTTTTCATTTTTTTTATTTTTGTATTTTTTATAGTTTTTTATCTTCTTCCTTCAAAATATTTTATTCATGTGATGCTTCAGTATCAGTCCTGCCTTGCCTTCAAATCTATAGAAAACACCTCAACATGATGCCAATTTTAAACTTTCACCCTCCAAAAGTCATATTTAAATAATTTTAAAATTCTCTCTTAAGGAGGCGTCTGGGGTTTTTTATACATTAACGCAACAGTGATTTAAATATTCTATTTAGGTTTTAAATTATATTTTATTGTTTTGTCGGTGTATTTATTATTTTTCGTTCATTTAATTTACTTCGCATTTTTCTTTCTTTCTTTCTTTCTTTCTTTCTTTCTTTCTTTTTATTATTTTTTTTTATTTCTTTAATATTTTCAAAATCTCTCATTCTTACGTTCAACATACTCAGTTTTTTAAGGCATAATGAATGTATCGTCTATATCAAGATTTATTTCTACTTTAAAAAACCCAAAAGCCTCCATATTTTATGTTAGTTTCTTCATTACACCTAAAAAAAGTTGAATTTGCAACTAAGTCTAGGCAGAATATTTCAGATCTTGAAAGCAACGCTGATGCTGAATCATCCATTGTATTCCAAAAATCCTCTGGAATTACATTTAAAAGTAAAATTACTATTGGAAGTATCCTTACTTTTAACTAATTTTATACAATCGAATGTTAAAAGAAAAGCAGATAAAATTTGCAACGATGTTATTTTAATGCAATTGTCACCCAGGATCAACATAAAGCCTCCACATTTCGCTTCACATTATTAACCATTTACTCATATTGTATCTTGTCTCCAATACAATAACAAGAAAAAGTAGACATTTTCATAGATGAAAGACGTAAACTTTGCAACGCTGTATTGCTCAAAATTATCGTATACTGATTAAATCTATGCTATACGTCTAAACTTTGCAACGCTGCATTGCCTAAAATTATCGTATACTGATATAAATTTTACTATGAGTCTGCGAGTATCTCTAATTGTATATTTTATGTCTCAAATACTGCTACAATATACAAAACTATAAAAAATGGGTATTTTTAAAGAGCAAGAATGTAATTTTTGCAACGTTGTACGTTAACGGCTCATCCACAATTTGAAACTTTTACTACGGATTTTCTTATAATTGTTTCAGTTACGCGTCATGTTTACTTGAAACTTACATTACTTGTTACTTACATTACTTTGAAATTGGCTTTTGGAAGAAATTCTTCAAAAATATGAAGATTTTTAAGACTCAAACATGCAAACTTTGCAACGCTGTAGCTCCAAAACCAATGGCGTGGCGCGAATTGCGATATATCGATTGTCATGCCATTTAAACCTATGAAAAAGGATCGATAGACAGGGTGTTCGCAGCGAACACCTTAATAATCGATTCTTTACCATAGCTTTAAATGGCATGAGAATCGATACATCGCAATTCACGCCACGCCACTGTCCAAAACCCAACGTATCCTCAAGCTAAAATTTTTACCGGAGGCTTGTCTCATCATAAGGTTTCATTTCGGTCACGTACGAATGAAATGCCCGGGTGTCAAAAAAGGTCGCTCCTCTGACATAAGGACGTATCTCACTTTTCACATGAACCGCAGAAAGCATGGATTTGAATGTGACCCAGGGCTCACGAGGAAATTGAGATTCGCCCTTTCGTCAGAGGAGCGGCTAAACGGGGCCACTCATTGGGTGGTTTTTTAATCTATTTTCCTCCCTCAATTGGACTGCATTTTGCAATTTGGATCTATAAATTCTGGCCCGATTTAAAAAAAATGGCATGTGCCATTAGTATCCCTATGCACATAAGTGTTTTTTTCAGATGAGCCAGAATTTATAGTTCCAAATTGCAAAATGCAGTCCAATTCGTCGTTACCTCCCACGAAAGAACATAACTACATTTGGATTACATTTTGCAATAAGGAACCACTATTTCTGACTCTTCCATAAAACCACCGTTCTGCACAGGGAAACCAATGGCATATACGTTGTTTCTAAAATGAGCCAGAAATAGTGGTTCCTTTTTGCAAAATGTGGTCCATTTCATTGTTGCCAGATTTCGCCTCGTAAATTTGAATTTGTAAAGGAAAATGTTAGGTATTAATTGTACATTTCACTGATTTTTCCGCTGATCTCATGAAAAACGAAAATAAATTTTGGATAAAGATTTCGCTTTCTCATGTTTGTGAAAAATTGAATTCTTTGAATCAATTTGACAACCTTGGAATGGAGTTACGTTTCTTCGTCCGGGAAATGACAAAAAATGAAGCTGAATCCTGTCGTAGCGAATTCAGTGAATAGTTTATTCTGCAGAATCTTGGAAAAGTAAGACAGTTTCAAGGCATTATGTTCCGTAGTTCTGCAGTATTACAGAAACAGAACATCAGGAAAAACTGGACCGCGTTAAACAGAAAGGAACCAAGCCACATCAGCTATTGCCAAATTTAACAGAGGAATTTGATTTTTTACGAGAGAACGTTTGTGCGGATTCCTTTGAAAATTTTAAGGAATTTGCTTTGTATTATGGAGAAAATTCATAGAAATTTGCACAAAAATCCGCACAACTGTTTTCATGTAAAAATTAAATTGCCCGATAAAATTTGGCAATAGCTGATGTGCTTGGTTCCTTTCTGTTTAACGCGGTACAACTAGGCACCATCAAATGCAGTTAAGTTGATTCTACCTAAAATCGCCTAATGATGACAGCGGCGATGATCAGCGTTTAGGAAGAATGAGGGGCTTGTAGGACAAAGCGCGCAAGTGCAGTTTTTGCTACCTCGAGAAATATGTGTTTAAAGTCTCGAAATTACATGGAACCTTACGGCGGAATGAAAGTTCAAACTGACTTTTTGAAACTTAAAAATTGAAATTTGAGAGGGAATTTTTCACAAAAAATGCCGTAAGACTACAAGTACTACATTACTTTTATAAGACACACTACTTTTTTTTTATAGTTTTACTTGAAATCATTAAAATCTCAACTTTTTCAAAAACTGCACTTACGCGCCTTGTCCTCCAAGCCCCTCAAATATTTCAGCAGCCCATTTCAAAAATTGAAATTATTGACGGTAATCGATTCATTAGAAGTTGAGGTGATTCGATGGACTTAATTTTATGTGTCAGAGCGACGTGCGATATATCGCATCGATGTGTTCGATAATTTGAGCTACTTGTCGTTTGTTTCGAATTTTGAGATCGCACTTCTGTTGTCATGAGACTGAAGAATTCATGTTCCAAATTTGACAAAGAAATTCAACGTAATGAAGACGTAGTTTTTTTAGAGGAAAAAAATCGCATTCGATACTGATATCGAAACTGCACTCGAATGCGATATTTTTCCTCTGAAAAAACCACGCCTTTAATACGTTGAATTTCTTGATCGTCCATAAATGGACGCATATTTTGTGTCAGAACGACATGCGGTATATCGCGTCAATTAGTTTCATTTTTTCAGCTACTCGGCATTTTTATCGAATTTTGAGATCTCAATTCTGTTGTTAAGAGACTAAAGAATTCACCTATTAAATCTTGATTAACAAATTCATCGTAATAAGTCGGTGTTTTTTTTTTTTTTTTTAGACAAAATATCGCATTCGATTGCAGTATTTTTCCTCTATTTTCCTCGCGCCTTTAATACGTTGAATTTGTTCATCAAAATTGGTAAGTGAATTCTTTAGTCTCCTGACAATAGAATTGCAATCTCAAAATTCGAGAAAAATGACGAGTCACCGGAAAAATGGAACCAATCGATGCGGTATATCGCATGCCGTTCTGTCACAAAATATGGCATTCATCGAATCACCTTAATTTTCGAAATAGAAGGAAGCTTGGAAGAGCTTACCATGAAGAAGTGATGATCTGCAAGGTCAGGAACAGCTCTGATGCAGGGTGAAGACTTCCATCCTAGTTCATCGCCTTCACGAATGTTGGCGAGACGAGAAAAATATTGGCTGCAAAGAAAAAAATTAAAACCTTATAGAGATAAATTTAACGTATCACATTGTTGCACATTGTCTATTATATGGAACCTCTTAACGAATAAATTGAAGTAATGTTGAAAATAATGGAATAAAACTGCAATTTTTACCACAAAATTACAATATTCTCACATAATTTAGTTAATAATAATCAATTTTTAACGATTAAACATTTTCATATCGACGACCTAAGGTGATTCGATGGACGCCATATTTTAAGTCAGAACGGCATGCGATATATCGCATCAATTGGTTCCACTTTTTCAGCTACTCGTCATTTTTCTCCAATTTTGAGATCGCAATTCTGTTGTCAGGAGACTAAAGCACTCGCTTATCAATTTTAACAAAGAAATTCAACGTAATAAAGATGTGGTTTTTTCAGAGAAAAAATCGCATTCGATACTGATATCGAAACTGCCCCCGAATGTGATATTTTCTCTCTAAAAACACCACGTCTTTATTGCGTTGAATTTCTTTGTTAAAATTGGTAAGTGAGTGATTTTGTCTCCTGACAACAGAATTGCGATCTCAAAATTGGAGAAAAATGACGAGTAGCTGAAAAAATGGAACCATTTGATGCGATATATCGCATGCCGTTCTGACACAAAATATGGCGTCCATCGAATCACCTTAAGTGTAGAACCACGCGTTTCTGTCTGCTATTCAACAAATTTTCTGTCATACTTCATTATTTCTCGGGGAAACTGGTCTACCTAAATTCTTTAAAACTTCCGTGATCTTTCTTCTCTGTATGCAGAATACTTTGTATTAATTTCAAGCCATGATTTTGCTTGTTTCTCCTGAAAAAATTAAACGAAGGTGGAAATTTTATGACACCACAATAGAAATGTATGATTTTCCACTTCGGCCATCGATTTATGAAGAAGTTAGGTAATTCGCAACTGCAAAAAATTGCAACACATTTCAAAACGCAGGATAACCTCGATAACTCGACTGATTGTGAAAAAAATCTCGAGAAAATCAAAAGATTATCGCCCACAGGGATTCTCAAATTAAATATCGACTAGGGGCTTATAGGGCTGCTTAGCAGCCCCTTATTTTTCATGTACACCTTTCCCTTTCACATGTTTTTTTTTATTTTTTTTTTCATTTAATTTTCTGGTTTGTCTTTGAATTGGTCCTAATTATTTTTTTGAAGTAATAAATATAACAATTTTTTTCAAAAATTGAAAGTTTATTTTGTAAACTTTAAATTAAAATTTTTTTAAATCTTCATACAAACTTCTTTTTAAGCTTTTACCTTTGTTTTTAAACTAAGTTTTAAGTATCGGTTTTTTATCTTCTAAATACTTTACTCTGTTTTCCTTTTAATTGTTGCTTCTTCTTTTTCGATTTCTGCCCTGCTTTTTTCCCAATTTTTCCTTCAACTCTTCTCTTTTTCGTTCCTCCTTTTTTCCTTTCTTCTTTTTCTTCTTCATTTTCTGCTCCCTCTTTTTCTTCTTCATTTTCTGCTCCCTTTTTATCTTCATCCAATTCTTCCGCTTTTTCTTCTTCTTGTTCCTGTTCATTTTTCTTTCCATTTTCCGTGTTTTCTGTTTTAGAAGTTTTTTCTTTTTCCAGTTTCTTCATCTTACTGTTCCACATGAATGTTATGAGAAAGAAAAATTGGAGGTTATTGACTTGATGAGAGAAAATTGGAAATAGGAAAAAGATGGAGCCAATCACGATTTGGGGGTAAAATTGGAAAAGAAAAATCGCGGGAAGATAATATGACAAAGCGTAAAAAAAACGCGGGAAAAGAAAAACGTAAGTTGATGGCATTTGAGTATTGGAGGTAACCTCATTTAATGATGATTGTTGAATGAAAACAGCTGATAAAAAGACTGCAAACAGTAAAGTAAGATGCGTAGCAACAAAACTTTTCCGAAAAACAAAAAACAAAAAACCCCCACTTCCCCTCATCCAATTTATGAGTTTTTAGGGATTTAAAAATCGGGGACGAACCCCAGAAAATAATTTATAGTTTTCCCGAAGCATTGAGAACAACACCTTTCAAATGAACCAACGCCCCTCGCAATTAGTACAGTGGTTGATTCACAATTTCATTCTATTTTTCAAATTAGATATTAAGATGGCCGAAGTGCGAAATCACCTAACTCCGTCCGCGAAGTCCCGGACCTCCTGTTACACTTTATTTTTTCTTGGTAAAACTAGTCAACTTATTCCTTGAAAACTACCTCGATTTTTCCTCTCTTTTAGCAGAATATTCACTGGAAAGAAAACACATTGGATCTAGAGTCGAGACTCTTAAAAACATCGACAAGAAAAAGTACTCTTGATTCAATCAGAATCTAGCTTAAATCAAGAACCAAGCCTCTTAGTTTAAGCGGATTACTTTTGACCCAAGCATAAATCCGATTGAATCAAGAGTATTTTTTCTTGTCGATGTTTTTAAGAGTCTGGACTCTAGATCCAATGTGTTTTTTTCAGTGTTCTGTAAAAATATCAAGCCAAACAGTCGACTTAATTTTCCTCGAAAAATAAAATGGTAGCATAAAATTTACTGGAAATACGTGGTTTCACACTTAAGTCACCGATATTAAATGTAACTACACTTCTCTCGTAAAAAAAAGAAGAAAAGAGAAAAAAAACATTTTGTTGATTACATCAAGCGACTTACCGAATCAACGCTGAGGAATGCACGTGAGCAAAATGACTTCCGAAACGATATCCGCAAATCAAACTTCATAGAAATATCACTGAAAAATCACTACCGAAAATTCGCGCAATGACAACCGACACAAGTGACGAATAGTAACTCCACTTAATGTAAAACGCAGCAAACTATTACACTGGACAGAAAAAGAAGAGGCATGCTGACGAAAACTTTCGGCGGATAGAAAAATTGCGGAAAGTAAGGCTGTTCAACTATTCACTGCACCTTCTATATTCACGAAATGAATCATTGAGAAAAATTTTAATAATGAAGTACCGAACACGAAAATAAAGTACCGAACACGAAACTAAAGTACCGGACGCGAAACTTGTTCAACTATTCACTGCATCTTCTAATTTCACGGAACAATTCACTGAGAAAAATTTTAATAATTAAGTACGGAACACGAAAATAAAGTACTGCACACGAAACTACACTGATGGTAATGCACTTGAATCACATGACTATCACACGCGGTCCCGAGATGAATATATTTCCGATAAAATATACTTCCGATTAATTATCCTCTACGCTCAAGCTCATCCCCTACGGCTGCGCGACTTCGACTGACCAAAGTACCAAAAGTCCCGAGCCCTCGAGGTCGCCAACGTTTTCCTTGTTCTTCTCGAAAACAAAAGAGTGGCTTCAATTTCCAAAATATCCCTACATTTCGGGTTTCCCAGGTGAAAGGTCAGTGCAAGCTCACAAAAGAAAATGTCTTCATTGAACTGAAAACTAATTGGATGTATTTCTATCAAACGGAACTATGTGCGTTAAGACATTAGCCCTGAGACCCATACGAATATGTCCATAACAGGGCTCACGTCATAATGCACATAGTTCCGTTTGATAGAAATACGTCTAATTATTACACTAATTAATGAGGGTACTTGGATTTCCCGGATTAATTCATCTCTCACTTTTCACAACTTTCCTTTTTTTGCTGAGATGTAGTGAGGGTTCGTCCATGAATCACTTAACCCGTTTTTCCCGACCTTTGACCTCTCCTTCTCCCTTTGTCCAAAATGTCACTTAACTCCAGACACCCCCCCCCCCCCCCCCCGAAAAATTTTGTCATTTCAATCGTGCCTCCTTTTTTTGCGTAGGTGTGGATCGTCACGAACCCTTGCCACGGGCGTATATACATATGAATTCAAGTGTTTAAATGACTCAGAAACAACATAAATCACATAGGAAACATCTAGAATCCACTCCTTCAATGCATTTCTTGATTGTAATCAGATCGGCTTGAATTCTGCCGTGCTAAGGAAGAACGCTGCACGAAAATTCAAGAGTTGCCAAGTCTCCCTTGATAAAGCATGTATTTTTTACGACATTTATGCATATTTTTCCTTTAAAATTTCAGATATTTACATTAAATAGCGTGCAAAATCGTCTGAAAATTTCGGGGGAAAATATTCACAATTTTCCCGGTAAATGGTTCAGTTGCGTTGGTCACAAAATCGTGGTTTTATGCTTGAATTCTTGTGGGTCAGCTAAAAATAATAAGATCCGTCCAAACAGCAACTTCCTACGTTCAATATTAACAGAGATATCGCCCTTTGAAAAGACAGGTTTTTGATGTCATCCATCGCGGTGGTGACACCCTTGGTTTTTTCACCTTGCTTTCATCCAAGTATCACGCTGAGTAACCAGTGCATCACTGACTGATAGAAGCGAGGTGGAAGAAACCAAGGGTGTCACCACCGCGGTGAATGACGTCAAAATCCGGCTTTTTAAAAGGCGATATCTCGGCTAATATTGAACGTAGAGAGTTTGGATGGTATTATTTTTAGCTGATCTACAAGAATCAAGCATCGAAACAAGATTCTGTGACCATCGCAACTCTGCCGTGCTTAGGAAGAACGCCGTATGAACATTCAGGCGTTGCCAAATTTCTTACGGCAAATCACCAGTTTTCTGGAAAATTTGTAAAGATTTTCCTTCCGATTTTTCCGATACTTTTGTTCTCAACTCCACCTGCGGTTCCTGAAAATTTCAAGGAGATAGATTCATACCTTTCTTCAAAAATAACTACGAGTATTTTCTGAGAGGAAATTTAACAACTCTCGAATGTTCATACGGGGTTTTTCCTTATTACGGCAGAACTGACCCAATCCGGTTTTTATCAGAAGAAACTTGGCAGCGTCTGACGGCTCTTACGACGTTCTCCCTTAGCACGACAGAATTAGACACTAGGACTTGGATTCAATGTCCTATTGTCATGTTGCCTGGATTGTGCTTTGTGAAATCCTCTAAGACCCAAGCATCCGATGCGTCTCAATCAAGATGATCAGGATGCATTTCCGCGAGAGGGCAATTGCGCCGACACGAATCCTCGAATGCACGATGCCATGACCGCCTCGATGAAGAGATGCTTTCACCTATAGCCACTCATCTCATCCTCATCTCGTACGCAGCATCCTGGGCTCCCGCCTTGCCAGATTGTCATGGACGTCGACCGTCATTTCCTCGCTCCTTTGACGTATGGGCGTATAACAATTTCCGCATGAGTCTTGGAAGCATGGATTTGTATGGAAAATAAAGCTCACGTGGAAATTGAGATGTGTCTTTTCGTCGGAGGAGCGACGATTTGATGCGTGATAGTGTCTTGATTCGTCGATCCTTTGATGGAGGGACGTAAGCTCGTTTCAAGGTTGGAAAATTGATCAAGGAATTCGATTTTTTATAGAAATATGACCGGCAATGGCCTGATCATTGCAATTGATCGACAAAGTTAAAGATAAAGAAGACTAAGAAAAAATATAGCGATCCTATTGATTGAAACGGCCGATTATTGAAGACTGCGGTCCGCTGTCTAAGACATGAAAAAAGTAGGATTCGCCAGGGAATGACAAAATGAACGTATTTCTACCGAACGGAACTATGTGCATTAAGACATGAGTCCTGAGACCCAAGGGGGGCCCCTGAGAACCAAGTGTATGCGCAAAATAAAAGAATTAAAATTGAAATTGCAATTCCTTCGTTGTATTTTGAATTTTCCGCCAACTCATCCTCTATATCGGTATTCGGAACGAATCGGAAGTGTTCGGTGGCTCCCCCTGCAGGTCAGCCATAATGATGGGGGCATCTTGTGCGACCGGTTGCGTCTAATGAAAAAAAGAGATCGCAGGAGCTAGCCACTCCTCTTCACTCCTCTTCGACAGAGGCGTAGGAAGGGGGGGCAAGGGGGGGGGGGCTGGCCCCCCCTAGAATTGGAAATAATATCATCTGCCCACCCCCCCCCCAGAAATTTTGGATGTTGCAAAAAGACCTTCTTCAACGGCAAGTCTCTGTCGCCGTGGCCCGTGAGAGGATGCCTATGAATAGAAAAACTTGTTGAAAGCAACAATCTCAAAGTATTTTAACCTTAAAATGTAAAAAACTGGATGATTTTTAGGCAGAAATTGAAGGAAGATTAGCGCCACAAGTGCCTCGAGATGCGCTCAAGTAGAGTTAAAATTTCAAAAATTTTCCGGAACCTTAAAATGCATAAAACTGGGTGATTTTTAGGCAGAAATTGAAGGAAGATTAGCGCCACAAGTGCCTCGAGATGCGCTCAAGTAGAGTTAAAATTTCAAAAATGTTCTGGGGGAGGCCCCCCGAAGTCCCCCCCTGAGCTGGAGGGTATGGAATACCCCCCAGACCCCCCGGTGGTGGGAGGCCAGGCCCCCCCCCCCCTAGCAAAATGACCTAGCTACGCCTATGATCTTCGATCGGGTAACCCTCAGTCTTCAATGTAAAAGTTTCAAGTACACTCACTAGGATATCTTGCGCTCAGCTGAGAACTATGTCTGCATGCTAAGGTAGAGGTATTTTTTTTGTAACTCTGCCTTTCTTCCCTGGACAATACGCTCATTTAAAAAAATATATATACATTTCTCATTTTTTTTAAGAATAATTCTTAATAGTCTGCAGAACGAAGACTGCAGGTTGGATTATTTGTTAAAAGAATCTGTTCAGTGCTCTTTTCCTTAGCATAGCAGCAATACCATGATGGGATTTATTTTTCAAATCCAATACTACTATGAGTAAATGAAACAAATTGAAAAATCATTTGCTTTCACCAATGCATGTATCGTTTAAGAAGGCGTTTATATTTCGCAAATTTTTTTTTTCCAACACATTTTAAGTTTTTTTGTGATTTCATTCGTGTTATGATACTATCCTAGCCTGTTTCTTATAAGAAAACGGTGAACCAGATCAAAAATTGATGAAAATAGAGGAGTTTATACAAAAACCGAAAAATGCGCGCGCTGTCTCTTTTATAGGGCAAATTATTTGAGTTTTTTCCACGGAAAAGGGCCTGGAAGACCTGGAAAAGTCAGGAATTTTTTTTTCCAAAATTGGCTGGGAACCCTGCACGAGGACGCATTGGAAATCGAAAAAAAACATGGTGGAAAAAGAAAAGATTAAGAATGAGGAGAAGGAAAATAAAAATTGAAAAAAGAAAATGATGTCGAGGAATCGTCGGGGCGAGGAAAGGAATGAGAATAATTTATTAACTTGTCTTCGTTTTGTCTTCCTATACACGGAGGAGGAAAGAGAATTGCTCTTCAAGCGCTCATAGTAGATTTTGATAGGATATTTATTGATTATTCTAATTAAATATTTTCAATATTTCATATTCATGATCCCTAATTAATTATTTTTGTGTTTTTCTCTGTTCCAGGTGAGTGTTTTGAACAGTCCTCTAAACGATAGTTCTGTAGAAAATGGAAGTCGGTAAGACATTTGCACACTATTAGAAAGATAGCAATATTGGGTCTCTATACAGGGTGTCTGAAAGTCAAACGCAAGTATTTTCAGAGTAAATTTGAGGGATCAAGAAAGGACTATTTTGTTCTATAATGTTTCCGTAAAAAAATTTCTCCCTCAGAGCTACCGCTTCTCAAAGTTTGAGCCAAAAAATAGTTTTTCTTGATTGCGGCGACACTTACGAATGAAAAAGCATGAATATTTGAACATCGGCATGCCTAAATTCTTTCACTCGCTAAATACATTTTCGGCCTGAAAAATCTCGAAATCATATTTTAAGGGATAGGTTTTGAGTTGAGCTTGAATTTTTTAAGGGATATTTTTAGGTAAACGTTGTTAACACCTATACCATACCAAGCACAAACTAGGAGCTTCAAAGGGGCTCATCACTGGAGTCGTTGACTGTATCCTTTTAAATATCATTGGCACAGCGATCTTTGAAGGTAATCGATATGTTTGAGACTCGTATGTAGATCAGATTTTGACATTTTCAAGAAATTTCATGCAGAAATGCCTGAGAAATTAAAGAATTAAAGCCAGTTTGAGAGCTCCAGTTTTTGCGTGGGACGGACGCTGTAAAACACAAAAGTCTTATTTTGATCCCAAAAATCGATTCTGAATAAATTCGCGTTTAACTTTGAGACACCCCGTATACAGTCTCAGGAAGGCACTCCAGGTCCCTTGGTCCCTATCTCGACGAAAAAGTTATTTTCGGCTAGGCGCATGGAGCCCAACTCAAAGCGAAGCCAGCTCCGAACATCCTCCGTAATTGATGTCTTGCATTGTTGTTGCACCAAAATATGTTGAGTCAGTGCTCACCGTTAACGGACAGCTGGAGGCTCTTGCCGCGGGGGATATAAATTCGAGGAGGGCCAGCGTGGTTATCGGATCTCCGGCCTTTGCGTCTTTTTGCCTACATTTCGACAATGGTCATGACGTGAGCCGGCACCGGAGTGCGGCTATCGCCTAATTCTCGAACCTCTGGGACGCGGTCGAAATACGTGCAGTCGATGATAAGCACCGGCGGGCACCAGCCTCGACATACCGCCGCAGCGCACCGCTCTGCTACTCTGGCGTCATGAAAAATGCCTTCTTTCTGATCCGCCTTCGCGTTTGGTTCACCTTGTGCTGTATACAGTACATTCACGGTGGGACTTGAGGTTTTACGCACTTGGTAAACTGGGGTAAAAAAAGGAATATACTGAAAAAAATGACATGCTGTTTCAGCACCTAGGATGTCAAAAAGTTTCTGGTGATCTTAAGATGCTACCTTGATTGCCCACGCAGTTAAATTTGCATTCATAGGATGTAAATTTAACTGCGAGGGCAGTAAAGGCAGCATCTTGGGATCACCAGACACATTTTTGACATCCTAGGTGCTAAAACAGCATATTATTTTTTTCAGTGAGGCTAATGGAGATGTTGCATGTGTGAGGGATTTGCGATTTGTCCGTTGATATATATATAAAGTCGCTTTATAACGCACTCTGGCGTTCCACGACACCCAAACGCCACATAATGCCTGTCTTCCCAGAGGTTCTCGGGCAACTGACACCGCAACATCTCTTCGTCAACGCCCTGCCGCCAACCCTTTACGGGACGTCCCCGTCGCCTCTTCCCAGGTGGTACCCAATCCAAAACTTGTTTGGGCAACCTCTCCTCCGACATTCTTTGCACATGTCCATACCAGCATAACTGCCTGGACATGACGTCGTGCACGATATCTTTCTCAACCTTCATCACCTGGCGAATTCTCTCATTACGGACACGGTCCCGTCTCGAAATGCCGGCAGATCGCCGCCAAAAATCCATTTCAGTTGCCCTCAACATTTCTTGCGTTCTTTTCGTCAAAGGCCACACTTCACTACCATAGAGCACGATACTTTTAACGATGGCGTCATAAATCCGGTGCTTGTTTGCCTTTGAGATGCTCTGATCCCAGAGCACCCCGTTCAGCATCGCAATGGCTCTCCTGCCCTGGATGATCCTGTCCTTAATTGCTCTATCCATCCTTCCATCCTGATCGAGCCAGACACCGAGATACTTGTACTCGTCACACTCTTCGATGCGCCGTCCATCCTCAAGCTCTATGCTTTGCCGTTGATGCGCTGCTCCCACGACCAGCTTCTCTGTCTTGGACACACTAACGTCCATGCCCCATTTCCGATATTCTTCGACCAACTTCCGCGTCATGTAATCTGCATCTTCTTCATCTTGAGCTACAATGATCTGGTCATCGGCAAAGCATAGAGTATAAAGGGTCTGCCCATCAACGAGTGGAACGCCCATTCTCGCAACCTTATTTTTCCATTCCTTTAACACGCGCTCTAGGTATACCTTAAATAGTGTTGGTGACAAACAACAGCCTTGTTTTAGCCCTTTTGTGACGAAGAAACCTCCGGACAACTCTCCACGACATTTAATTCTTGCTATCGTCCCGTTATAAAATGATTTAATTGCCCCCATAAGTCCTTTGCTAAAACCCCTTTTTTCCAAGGCTTCCCAAAGCTTCACTAACGGCACGCTGTCATAAGCTTTCTGAAGATCCACAAACACCAAGTGCAGCTCCTGGCTGACCGCCCTTTTCTTCTCGATGACCTGGGTAATGGTGAACAAATGGTCGACGGTAGACCTACCGGCTCTAAAACCAGCCTGTTCTTCGGCTTCCTGGCCGCTCCAAACCTCTTCGACCTTTGCCTTGAGAATTTTACCGTAGACCTTGCTCAAGGTTCCTGTGACCGATATACCTCTGTAGTTGTCGCAATCTTGCTTACTACCTTTCTTATGACTGGGAGTAATCCAAGATTCCTTCCAATCCTTTGGTATTTCGGAACCATGCAAACAGTCTTGCATGAGTTTCCTCAGATGTTCAAATAGTTTACCGGTGCCACATTTTATCAACTCCGCCGGTATACCCCCAGGTCCAGGAGCTCTGCGAGTTTTCAACTCCCTCACAGCCTTCGCTACATCTTGGAGCTGGATCTCCACGTTGGAATCTTCTTTAGTGCTTATGACTCCGCCTTGAAACTCGGGTCGCCTCTCCGTTAATAAATCTTTAAAATAGTCCTCCATCTTGTCAATTGGTATCGGAGATATGATGTCGCGCATTTTATTCCGTCGCAACCCTTTGATCACTTTCCAGCTTTCCGTACTTTTCCGGCCTCCAAGGTGTCCGTTGATTCTTATGTAAAAGTTCGCGAGAAACACGATGGTGCCACTGGTTTTCTCTGAAATCATCTCAAAGCTCAAAAAAAGCTCTCAAGTGAGACCAAAATGGAGGGGATATCCCATCCCATCCTGAGAGTCCACCTCTACATAAAAAAAAAAAACTCTCCATGCAAAGATAGGGAGAAAATACATTAGAAGGGTTTCCGTGTTTTCAGTTCTGGAGTCCCCAAATAAAGTGGCAACCCTGCTAATGTATTTGCTCCCTATCTTTGCATGGAGAGTTTGTTTTGATGTAGAGGTGGACACTCAGGGTAGGGTGGGATATCCCCTCCATTTTGGCCTCAACTAGAGAGGTTTTTTGAGCTTGGGAGATGATTTCAGAGAAAACCAGTGGCACCATCGTGTTTCTCGCGAACTTTTACACAAGAATCAATGGTCAAATCGCAAATCCCTCACACATGCAACATCTCCATTTAGTGACTACGTCATGGTTCTAATGGACCGCATTTAGGATAAAGGAACCAAGCCACATCAGTTATCGCCAAAAAGTGGGCAGTTTAATTTTTTACGAGAGACCGTTTGCGAGATTTCTTTGAAAATTGTAGGAAATTTGCTTTGTACTATGAAAAAAATGCATTTAATTTGCACCATAATCCGCACAACCGTTTTCAATAGAGGTAGCAACAAAATAAATTACCCCATTAAACTTGGCAACAGCTGATGTGGCTTGGTTCCTTTCTGCCTAATGCGGTCCTAATGTAAACAAACGCATAACTTTGTCCCTATTTCGCGCCATGATGGTGAAATGCGTCTAAGTGTTTCTTGTAATTAAATATGAAATTTCTCGTGATTAATGAGACTGTAATTGATTTACGACCTGCCAATGACTAAATTGTAATGAATTAACACAATTAACTCACACGGAATTTGTACCTCAGGACATGTATTTGTTTTGGTTTGAACCACTGAGTTCGATTTTATATCGAATGACGTAGTCAGTAATCAGCCTATCGGAGGTAACCTGAAAGGTTTAGAGGAAACTTAGTGAAAAACTGAGCAAAGCAGACATCTCTTGAGCACGCGCAGTTGGAGCCAGGCGTCGTATAGGTAATTAAGAAAGTCAGAGCGCCTTCAATTTTTCGCACGCAACACGGACATCCCTCGAGCACGAATAGTTGTATCTTACGCTGGCATTGAAAACGCTGAACCGCCTGCAATTGTATGCCCAGAATAATTTTTTTTTGGCATCGTTCCATTTTCATGTTGTCAAAGCAAAACTACACAAGCATAAGAATCCTGAATATTTATTCAAGTAGAAGAAAAAAATAAATTAAAAAAAATACGCAGATGTACCGAAGTAATTAACGAGTACATAAATTGAATAGAGACAATTATAATCAGCATACTGCGGCAGTTACTCATCCAATTTTATCGGTAATTTCCCAATTTACCTAAATTTAATTCTTCTAATTTAATATTATCAGACACATAGACACGTCGTATCTTCTTACTTATTAACTGTATCTTTAATATGCGGTATCGTCAAATATCTTAGCAACAGAGCCATTTAAAACAATTTCAATGACTGCATTTTAAGTCACCTAATGTTTTCTTATGCTTTACATATTTTTTTAATAGAGAACTTAACTACTTAAGACCTGAAAAAAATAAAACAGGAGGAAACTTTAGGTAACGTAAAATGCAGTTGGGCTAGTTCTAGTCAAGGTATCCCCATTTTGGTAATTTTTTGTGTACCTTTTCGCTCCTATTTTCTCCTCAGAACTAATCCGTGCTTCACTTACGTCGTTGTTCGTCACCTGCTAATCATACATTCACCCTTAACACGGTAGTGCGTTTCTCACTCACTCAGCAGAATTAAAACTTCATAGGATGAAGCTTTTTACACCGGGAGCCCATCCTGTTCCTTCCCGAACCCCTCAGCACTGAGCTTTTCTTTCAAGATTTATACACCTGCACCCGGAGACTCCGACCGAGGACCGACCTGTACAATGTTGCCAGGTTCTTCGATGAAATTTGGATATTTTACATGTGGTTAAACCAACGATATTGAAACTGTAGATTGGTGGTGGCCTACGGAAAAACGTAACACACATGGAGCCGTCGTATGATAGGTGGGCGGGGAGTGGAGCTGTCCGGTGGGTCAGTTGCGCTGGTCACAGAATCGTGTTTCGGTGCGTTATTTTTGACGATCAACCGAAAAAAATAAGATCAGTCCAAACAGCAACTTTCTACGTTGAATATTATCCGAGATATCGCGCCTTACAAAACGCGATTTATGACGTCATCCACCGCGGTAGTACATACCATTTTATGCACAACCTCGGTCGATGACGTCAAAAACCCGACTTTTCCTCGGTTAATATTCAACGCAGAAAGTTTCTGTTTAGACATATCTTCTTATTTTTAGCTTAACTACGCGAATCAAGCATAAAAACTCAATTCTGTTACCAGCACATTACTATTCTCGTTATGACCTTAATAACATGGGATCTTACGGGAGTTTTTAAAATACAATATTTAGCGTTATTGTGAACTATATCATGAACTCACTTGAAGAATGGCTAGATCTCATATTTGGACACAGATTTTCAAACCATTGGTATTGAATTTGATACAAGTCCTTATCCAGCTACAGCACAGCCCCATAAGGAACCGTGTGAACCAACCATCCTCGTCCTAATCCGATTGTTGCTCCTGGCGAGTTACGAAATTCATCGTTGGCGTGGCATAGGATCACCCTGTGTATAGTTTCCATATCGTTGGTTTAAACATAGAAAATTTAACTATCTGGCTACAATGGCACCTGTGGCGTCGAGTTCTCAGACTCGGATGAATTTCCTCCTAAGCGAGCCCGCTCAAACGGCGGTGGAAAAAATAATATTCATTTTTGAGCATTACGGGTCATTAAAATTTAACCGGGCAACCTCATCGCCTAAACTCTTAAAGCAATTTAAAATCCTACCGAATGAAAGCAATTTCGGTTTCCATCATAAAACATCGCGAGGAGTGCTAAAATCAACAAGGCGGACGGAATAATGAAGAATTTAGACCGGGGAAAGGTTTAAAGTACGAACGTATGTACCGGCGGTGTTATTTTTCAAGGGGTGTAAGTGAGAATGGGAAACCGGTGAGGTTGGGGGACCGGAAGGAGTGGGGGAGGGGGGAAGTCGGTGGAGCGCTAGAGCGAAGGTTACGGATGGCGCATGGCGTGGGGTCTGCAATTTCCAGCCGGGCTCGCTAACATAAATTAGAAAACAGGTGAAAACACTCACCAACACATGCTCATGCATTCATGCATCTCACCTCTCCGCAAAAGGTGAGCCAAGATAATAAAAAATGCAGTCGGATCTAAGTATAATGTCGGGGAGGCAGATCCCTTTTTCAGGCGTAAGGAAATTTCAAGGCGGCGTTCATTGGTTATTTTTTCATTTTGTTCCGCCCCGCGCGGCAATGTCTGCAGTGATACCGTGCATAAGAACACCCGGAAATGAGTTTTGGAGATGCCCATTAAAATGGACTTCTTTTTTGAATTACGGAACTAATATTTTTGGCTCAGCCAATAAAGCACCTATCTGCCCAAAGTGCCTTCAATTTTTGAGTATGCAACACGCACCGCCGTAAAACACGAATAGTTGCATCAAGGCACTACATCAACTCTGCCCAATCTTGGTATATGAGAAACCGCCGTTGTCTCTGATAAACACTGGAAAAAAAAGAAGTTCGGTTACAGATACTCAAAGTCGGTTGATATTAGACACCGATTTTCCTCGATTCAGATCACCGAAGTAACCGATTTTAAGTCAGCTAAACCAAGGCTTGGTTTTTGTAATAGTCCCTTCTATCGAAAGATTTGTTCTTGATCCAGCCTCTGCGCAATTTTTCATGCTTAGGGAGGACTTCAGATTCGGAAAATCGTCGCCCCTTTGGCATAAGAGCGTATCTCGATTTCCGCATGAGCCCCAGAGGGCATGGATTTGTATGTAAAACAGGGCTCACGTTGAAATTGAGGCACGTCCTTACGTCAGAGGGGCGACAAGACAAAATTTTTCTCGTCCCAATCTTAAAATCCTCGATCGACGGTCATCCATCCGGCTGGCGATAGGGAGGAGCAGAGGGGAGGGAGTTTGGAGGGGGTAGAGGGTTTGGGGGAGGGGGAGGGAGCCGTGGCTCAATTTTTATCTCTGACGCGTTCATCATTTAAAGCGATAAATTGGCCCGGGTCAATTGTCGCGCGAAGATAGAGATCGACCGGCGAATTGCGCTAGTCCGGTCGGCTACGTGCTCGGTCCGCTCCCGATTGCCGAGTTGTCGAGGGGCCTCGGTCCCGAGACGCGGAATTTTCGGCATGATCCGGGAATTCGGCAGTGGACCGCGGCGAGAAGAGAAATCGCCGGCGATAAATTTAGACAGTGCCGCGTAGTCTTGTCCATTCGTCGTTCTCCGGACCAAAGGACGTAACTTTGTTTTGACATTGCAAAATGTGTACCCGCAGTTTAATGTTAACCAGGACTCTTACGCGTTTTTAACTAAAATTAAACTGTTTTTTTATTTTCTGATCACGCGCGAAACTGATCAATATTTTGAATGACAATAAATTGCACTATTTTGTTTATTTCATGTAGAAAAAATGAGGTATATTCATTTATGGTCTTATAAATCTATCATTTTTATGATCTAGAAATCTATATTTTTAAATTATACTTTTTGATCATATTTTTTGTCAGTCCCGACTTATGTTTTGTCAGTATATTTTTTCCCTTTCACTTTTCACAAAAAGTTGATGGAACTAAGATAGGCAAAAACTGACTTGACTGTATTGTATAGAGGCGGAGGTAGTTGTTATCACGAACGAGGTCTGGTGGTCTTAATTTTTACAAGGTAATATCGTTTTTGAAGAGGAAAGCTTTAAAAAACGATCATTTCTTACGCAGATTGTAGAGTTAAGTGTGTATATCAGACTTTCCCAATGTGGTCATCGTGAGTTTTGAGCCATTTTTATAAGAAACAACTCCTTTCTTTGCTCCAACTGAAGCAAATTCTCGTAGCATGCAATAGTTCCATTTTCCGACTAAAGCATCAACCGAATCTACCACGTAAGTGAAATGAGGGGCATAGAGGACAATGCGCGTAAGTGCAATTCTTGCTAATTCGAGAAATACGTGTTTGAAATTTCGAGATTGCATGGATGCTTATGACGGAAAGAAAGTTCAAGCTGACTCTGATGCTTAAAAATTGGAATTTGGGAGCGAATTTTTCGCAAAGTATGCATTAAGACAATTTTCACCTGAAATCATTAATACCTCAATTTTTGAAAAAACTGCACTCGTGCGCCTTGTCCTCCAAGCCCCTCAAATGTTCCAGTATGATGAAGTCGTTCATCTCTGGGCCGGAAAAAATAAGGAAAAAAGCAATTTTGAAAGGAGGATGGACGCGGATTTGGGGGGGGGGGGGAGGCGGCAGGGATTTGAGGTTATTCGGAACGCGGACCGGGGCTTGTTTTTCCAATTAGTTGGGCCGCCCTTGCCCGTTCTAATTCGAAGATCGCGTACGTGATCAGCGAGCGCGCGGCGGAAATTAAACGAGGGCCCAGGCGAGAAGTCATAAAATTCTTTGATGTGCGACATGACTCGCGCCCTCGGTCAGTGACAGTCGCCCACGTCGTCGCTGGACTCGCTAAAAGGCGTAACTCCCTGTGGAGATGAGCCCGGGAAAGCATTGAGATGGATGGACGACAGGGTCCATGGCATGTTTCAGTTACGTCGTTTTGTCAGGAGGGCGACCACGTGTCATCGGCCGGGCCGCAGCGATGATCCCACCCGATTTGCGCCCACCCTTGCCAACTGGCCTGGTCCGGTATCATATTCGATATTTTAACGGGTCAAAAATCCTGTCAAATCGTCCAAAGGCAATATACAGGGTTATTCAAAAGTCACGCACCACACTGGAAAAAAACACATTGGATCTAGAGTCCAGACTCTTAAAAACATCGACAAGAAAAAATACTCTTGATTCAATCAGATTTAAGCTTAAATCAAGAACCAAGCCTCTTAATTTGAGCGGATTTACTTTTGATTTAAGCTTAAATCTGATTGAATCAAGAGTACTTTTTCTTGTCAATGTTTTCAAGAGTCTGGACTCTAGATCCAATGTGTTTATTTTTCCAGTGCACTGGTCATGAGGGGGGTGGCCCCCCGAGTTGCCCCCCCGCCCCCTTCCCCCCTAGGGCATCAAATACTGGATCGTACCTAAAATAGTTTCCCCCTCGATATGAGGAAAAACGTCTTAAATCGCAAGTCGATATCATAATTAGAACTTAGAGTTATGGCCAGTGGTGCGTGACTTTTGAACAACCCTGTATTTAAAAGAAGCCCCGCACTAAAAATCTCAGCAATCAGTGGTGGGTCGTACTTTGCGATGACTCGATTGATTCGTTGTTTAAACCTATGGAAAAGGATCGATCATCAGGGTGTTCGCAATGATTAACCTAATAATCAATTGACCTCAATAATCGATTCTCTGCCGTTGTTTGAAATGAGAAAATATCGATATTCGATAATTCACGCCTCACCACTGCTCAGCAATGTAATCGGGTGAAGCCCAAGTTGAATTGCCTCACTCTGATTTCCTAAGGCATATGAAAAAGAGTAAGGATAAGAAGAGGAATAATAAAAGGAGGAAGAAAGGATTCCGTCATGACCTACTTTTGCAATAGTAGCTAGACTTACGCATATTGTGGGATTTCGAAAGGATTTTTGGCATTTTTTATGCGCTCCAAGTGATTTTCGTGCAATCGTAGAATTGCAAAATGACCTCTCAGAATAGGATTTGCGTTTTGCGTGCAGAAGATCCACACCAATAAGAAAAAACCGTATTAAGAAACTTATTTCGTCTGCTCAATGTGGATGTTGTCCCGAAACTAAAGAGTGATTCTCCCGGAAATTTCATTGCGTTTATCATTTGCCTCTTGCACCTCATCTCGGTGAAGGCTTTAGTACAGCCTTCACACCGAAAAAAATGTTTGTACTTGCTTCATAAATTATGGGCCGAGGCCACATGCAGACTGTGAAAAATTGGATGCCGACCTATGAATAGAGGTAGAGTCCATTTTAGTATGAACAAATATTACATACGAAGAGTATGTACTCTGAGTCCATACCGTACGGACCCAGCGTCTATACCGTATGAACGGAACGGCAAGTTCATACACATGCTTTTCCATACACGACATATTTACAGCACGTCTCTGCTCTAGTCGTGAAAACCAGACCGTATCCACGAGCAGTTCATACCTTAGATTTTCCAAGCAGTATGGATTCTCACTACATAACCATTTTTTTCAGCGCACCGTAGCACTGGGGTGCATGTATTCCCACTAAAAGGTCGCTCTTGTTGCATAGGTGAAAAATTGAAGGCGGTGGGATGGATATCTATACTGTCTCACAGGCAAAAGTTTACGAAGAGACCCATCGACACGAATGAGAACTTACAACGAAAATATATCCCCCGTGATGAAGAGTGAAATGCGTTCACATCAGTGTCAGGAGCTGGTAACATAAAAAGGAAGAATCCTCTAAATGACCTGAGGGCTCGAGCCTAAGCGAGTGAATGAAATTCAAGCGGGGAGAGTGCGACAGGAGGAGCTTGCTTGCTTGTGCGGGGGAAATAACTTGTTTTTTGGATAATGATCTGTCAGCCGGGGAGTAAACCCGAGTCACAATCAGAATTAATGTTTCCTTCAAGCGGGTGAGACTCGGGCGAGGCTTTGCTAACGCCCCAGACTTTGGGAGTTACACCTGGTGCGAAAACACGCCAAGATGAGGACGAGGAACAAAGCCCGTCGAGAAAAATCTACACTCATCCTCACAAAATGCTCCGCTGAAATTTCGAGCTGGGAACACCAACATCTCGTTTCTGCTCTCGGCAAGGCTCGTCATGTGGGGACTTGCTGAGACGAGGTCGCAAGTTTTCTTGGATTTCAGAATTTCACAAGTTTTCAGGGTTTTTTTTTTGTTTTTTTCATGAGGGAAAACTCTACACTGGAAAAAAACACATTGGATCTAGAGTCCAGACTCTTAAAAACATCGACAAGAAAAATACTCTTGATTCAATCAGATTTAAGCTTAAATCAAGAACCAAGCCTCTTAATTTGAGCGGATTTCCTTTTGATTCAAGCAAAAATCTGATTGAATCAAGAGTATTTTTTCTTTTCAAATATTTTAAGAGCACACCCTGGCAAACCGAGGTGGAGAGACTCTGGATCCAAAATTCTTTTATTCCAGTGTAACATAAAGTGCCGTTTAACAGGCTGGGAAATTTAAGTTTTTGCATGAGTACGTTTGTGCGGATTTCTTTAAATTTTTCAAGGCATTTACCTCGCACTGCGCAGGAGTTTCACTAAAAATGGCACCAAAGTACGCAAACCGTTTTCACTCAAAAAATTAAATTGCCCAATTAAATGCTAATTGCTGATGTGGTTTGGTTCCTTTCTGCCTAACGTGGTTCAATGCAGACGAACGGAAGCTGCACAACATGAGAAAGGAGCTAAAGTAAGGACGCGCGCGTTGATGACGGCCGGTGCGGCGCAGAGATACAACTATTCGTACTTGATGGATGTCCGTGTGGCATCTGTAAAATTGAAGGCGCTACGGCGTGAGTCGTTCACTTCCATTGCTTCCAAAAATTCGAGATTTTAAAGGAAAAGCCAAGTCTGAAGGCTCATGTGTTGTTCTTCCTAAGGACGGCTGCAGATTGAAAATGGGGGTGTGTATAATCTAAAAAAAGGTCGTTAAACATAACTTGTGGACGGTCTACGGAGAAAATTAAATTGCTGATTTAACAATTCAATTACTAAAAAAAATGACTGCAACGTTACAACGTATATTTTACAACCAAAAATGCTACTTTAACCACTATTGTAAGCTAATTTAACCACGCGGATGGTTAAAGTAGTATTTTGATGTTGTAAAATCTACATTGATACATCGCAGTCACTTTTTTAGGAATTGAATTTTTAAATCACCAATTTGATTTTTTCCCTGTACTGCATACCTAAAATGATAATTTTTACTATAATCTGTAAACCCTCTTCAACTGTCCTCTTCTGTTTACTCTGTATTACTTCATTTCCGAGTTCATCACTCTGATACACACTTCCACCTATATTTGTCTGAATGGACGGTCCGCCACTACAAACAAACAAATAAAAGGCTGAATGCGAGAGCCAATGAAAGGAGAAAAATGCCGGGGAGTCCCTCGACTGGATTTGATGTATTTTTTATAATTTTCCGATGGCGCTTACTTTGACGCGTTAAAAATCCAAGAGGGAGAGCCGGCGCTTTTGTGTGGATGATTAGCGCGCTAATCCCTCGGGCAAGTGAAAGCTGTCAAATGGCACGTTGAACCCATTTCAATAAATTGGTTTAAGTTTCTTTCACCTTTTTCATACTTTATGAGTTTTAATTTCACAATAGCTCTTTCCCCTGTCCCTTTCTCTGCCGCACTGTAAAAAACCGAAGGTATTATCCGCAGGCTTAGAGCGGCAGCTTTGGACAGTCCTGAATTAAACAGGGAGTTCAATACTGCCGTGCTAAGGAAGAATGCCGTATGAGCATTTAAAGGTTGCCAAATTTCCTCCAATAGAATATTTATTCCCGAGAGAAGTAATGAATATGCATCCTTGAAATTTTTTATACTTTAGTAGATTAAAGTGCAATTAAAATTCTCTTACATATCGGTAGATAAATATCCCCAGGTCTCCCTGAAAATATGTATTTATGAAAGTCAATTTTGCAGCGTCGAAAGGCTCATGCGACATTTTTTTTTTTTTTTTTTTTTTTTTTTTTTTTTTTTTTTTTTTTTTTTTTGAGTAAGGGAGAATAATAAGCACAGTCCCTCGCTCCCTGCCACTACCGGGTATACTGGGCAGCGAGCGCCCCTCCTGCGGTTTCCAGTGAGAGAGAGAAGGGATAAGGGGATTTTAGAGCCACAGACATGATTTTAAAATCTGTGTGAATGATAATTACCACGATAGATTCAATAAACGTATTAATCGACCGAAAAACTTTGCACTTTCGTCGTCTGCCACTCACAGGTTTTTTTTTTTAAATTTATATTTATTTTCAACACATTTTATTTAAAAATGAACGCTTTTACAATAGAAGGAACGATGTGCGTAGGATATGTAGACGCGTTATAAGCTCTCGCGGTTTATACTGTTTTCTTGCATCGCTATTCAATTTATCTTTGGTGTAATTGTTTAATTTTGAACGGAAAATCATCCAAAAATATTAAGTCATTTTTAGTGTATTTCCAAACTTTGGTTCAAAGAGGTGTATGCTCTCACATCTAAAGGCTGTTGTTCGTGGGATTCTTAATGAAATAAACCAAAGCTTGCTAACCAGCAGTGTTCGCAGACTTAATTACTAGCCTAAGGATGATAGCACCCAATTATTAGGGTTGTACCTAGACAGACATCCCTCTCATTGGCGGATCCAGCAAAGTGGCAACGTTGTCTTTTCTCCATTTAAGCCTATGGAAATGTATCGATTCTTGAAGGGGCCAAGTGCTCCGATAAAAATCGATTATTTAGCATACGTTTAAATGGAGGCAATCCGGTGTTGCCAAATTGCTGGATCCGCCTCTGATTCCTCTCGGGGGATCCTTTAACCCTTCAATAGCGGGGCTGGATGGCGGATAGGAAAATAATCACTGATGCGTATAGTGAGTCCTGAGAAGGTAGACCTATACTAGAGTAACTTAATAGAGAGAGGTTTGACATGACCATCTCCACTTTTCATTGAGGCCTTAGGACCTAACGGACAACGTCCGCAATTTTGCGTCCTAAGAGCTCCCAGTAGGTACCGCAAGATGAGTAGCCAATCAAAGCATCGTATTTCATGACGATAATCTCTCTATCATTCAAGTTACCCTAACTTCTATCCGCAGACCAACAGGAAAGGCAGACAGCTGAGCCGTAGTGAAAGCAACTTGTCAAGAATAGGTAACTCCGTTATCAAACTCCGTCCCTCTAGTCCCTTTATACTGAGAGTCAAGACAACACCCCCTCATGGAGTCACAAACGGGAATAAAGATTACACAAATTGAACGTTTTCGTAATCTTTGATCGGCCCATTCTCAAATTCCTTTCTCCGTTCCTTGTCGAACCCATAATTCCTCGGTCCATTCCAGATTATAATCTTTGCAATTGGTGAAAATGTAATTTTTATTCCCGATTGTGACACCGCGGAGGCCTAAAATACGGGAACCAATCAGAAATGGATTCACACTGTTTGACTCTCAGTATTAAGGGACTCTACGTCCCTCCAAGTAGAGGGGCTCAATTTCGAACCCCGCAGCCCGCAGGATACAACTCAAACTCAGCATCCGCATTTCTTTCCAGGATTACGATTACACTCGGAGCGTCGCGGGGAGGGGAAGGGGAAAGGCGCAGCGCTTTGTTGAGGTAATTAAAGTAAAATTCTGCCCTAGCGCAGCTGCACATCCGTATGCATATTGCATACAGGGCGCCGCTTTGCTCCGGGGGAGGAGCACATTAAGAAAGGATAAGTGACGGTGGCTAAGTAGGTCCCCGCCCCCTAGCCCCCCTCGGGGGGGAGGGGGGGGGTCGAGCCGAGCCCCGAGATTAAAGTGTTGAGTTTGGCCCGGCAGCGGAGGAAACTCGCAAAGTATCAGGGCACATCATTCGAGCTCATTAATCTTACATATAAATCGCGGGTTTGATTCGGTTCGGGTCCCAGCGCGGCGCGAGGCGGATGCCTTTAAAAACTCCAACTTGGGCGGCCCGGAAAAGCGGCGAGGTACATGTAAATGAGGCCAAGACGTCGTGTTGATTTCCTGTTTTCCGATATTTCTTCCCCGGGTTCGTGCGTGCGGGAAGTTGCTCGCGGGTGCATGCGGGAAGGCGACTCCGGTCGGCTGAACTTTGCGTAACGTTGGCGTTACTCTCGTCACGCTCGCGTTGGCGCAACGGTGCCGGATCGTCCCCGGAAATCGGCACTTTCGACCTGTTTAAGCGGGTATTTTGAAGAAGGGCATAACCGTTCAAGACATGGTGTCTAGTTTTTTAAGGGAATGAAAATTTACCGGGAAATTCAAGGAATCCGTTCCAGAAACCGGGAATCTGTTCTCCAACCACCCAGGGATAATTTCGTTTTCAAGTGTGGCGGTCTAATCTGACGTGCGCCAAAGAAATGGCTGTAAGATTAATTAAAATCGATATTCATATCTGAAACTCTGGAAAATTGTATTCTTTTCCCCAAGAAAATCCCAGGAAGTGGGAGAAAACTTCGGTTTCTCATCAGGGAATGAGCTCCTGAAAATCAGGGAAAATCAGGAAATGAGCTTTGCCAAGAAAACTAGACACCATGGTTAAAGGCGGGGTATCGATTAGGGTCATTCTCGGGACTATCTTAGCTGAATTTCCTTGACTTTGGGGACAACCGTAAAATTACGTTACTCACCCAGAGAGGAGGGAGGGGTCTAAAAGTCAGGGAAAACAGAGGTGACGTAATTCGTAGACAGCCTCTTTACAATTTGTTGCTCACCGAGAATCTATATTCTATAAAATACATCATGATTTGGTCTTTCAGGGTCTTATACTTGCTGATTTGTGAATCTCGAGGCCAATTTTGGCGAAAAATGCGGATTTTTCGTCATTTGACCGCAAATTCGCCTCTTTTTCTGCTAAAATCGGTCTTCAGAACCATGTTTACGCCAGTATTAGCTTCAAGACACTTGACCCGAGAATGCAGACCCTTACTCAGCAAAAATTTGTCGAGTTGAGGAAATTTAGGGTGGGCCTCGGTCTCAGAAGTTGGGTTACCGATGAAGGAGCACTACTCTGCGAAGGTGGTGACATCTTAATACCAAGCGGCTCTGTAAAAATTGCTCTTTAAACGTGATTTTTACTTTTGGATATCTGTTCCAATACGCCTTTCCTTCAGGAGGGTGCCTCGTGATGAAAAATCCATAAATAAGAACAGGAACTATAATTTCCAATATTTTATCGAACCTGCATGCTATCTGACTGTTAATACTGTTGTAATAATGCTAAAAATAGCAATTCTAATCGGTGACCTGAATCGCGCTACAGTAGTCTTATTGAAGATTGTACGACGTAGAACGGGGGTTAATTTTTCAAACAAAAATATGAAAAATTGTCCAAGAAGTGGAAAACATTTAAACTAAAAGGAATCGTATCCATTGTAACATGAGTCCTGTCATGCATGTATTCTTATGGATTTCAAGGATCCTGTCATAATGTTTTTTTATGTTTTCTTGAAATTTTAGTTTTGGCAGTTACGCTCTTCTTCAAATCTTCTGTTCATTTAAACCAGAGTAAAAATCCATGTTAAATCGCTCAATGTGATAACCTCGCGTTGGCTTCGGAAACTAGCGAGTCGGTGATTAGAGCGGAACTTTGAGTGCTGAGTTTACGTGTCGCCGGGGCCTTTGAGCCCCCGATGGCGAACCATCCCCCCCCCCCCCTCCCCAGCGGCAACGGTAACGGCACCCGAAATTCTGGCAAGGTTATCTCTTTCGCATGAGTCGAGGCATTTGACCTCGGAGACGTGTTTCGGTTTCGCTCCAAGTCGAGCGCAGCGCTGCCGCTTGGATCTCTTCCACACATGACAAAGTGACGATTTTTTTAAAAAAAAAAATTTAAAATACATTTTTTTCCTTCTTACCTAAAGCCCGGAGCCCTCTCTAGTTAGGGTTAACTTTGGCCTTTGTCGCTGGACAAATGACCACCGCACTTGGTTAGTACACATCCATGCTCTAGACTCTCAAATTTTTAGGGATTGAGGTCGAGTAGAGTCTGTTTCCGCAGATCCATTCGTCCGTTCCACAAGCAGGATTTGAACCCGGACCCATTGGTCTAGAGTCAGACGCGCTGACCACTAGGCCAACCGGGCTGGCAATTTTGTCTTTGAATTTGTTAATCAGGGTGGCCACTGGCCCGCAAAATCCTGAACTTCCGGAAACAGTACTTATTTTTTGAGTGCGGTCCTAAAGTGCTAAAAAAGAGCGGAAATTCCGCAAGAAGTTCCGGAATTCTCGCTTTATGCCAAGCGTATTTTTTAAAACAGCCTGGAAATAATGCAATCCTTGGTGCATTGATTCTTCGTGCAGCATTTACCTGATAATTGAAACATCGAAACTGCAGTATAAAACTATGACGTAACCACTAAATTAGTCCACACAGGAACTATACTATTTCTAGCACAATAAAACGTGCCCCTAAAGAAACTCTCTGTGCGAACACAAAAATCACACATAGTACATCAGGAGGTCTTAGGTATCAGAAAAATCTACCAGCAACAGTGATTTGGAGGCTCTGTAGCAGATCTTGTTAAAAAGCCAAATTATGATTGTCAAATGGGAATCTTGAGTGTACTTGCTCATATAATGTTTGATGCGGGATTTTAGAAATTTTCCCGAAAATATGCTAAGAATGTGGTAAATCGTAACCAGGTGGTAAAATAATGGTGGGTCAACACTATTTTGCGGGTAGAACAAGGTCAAAAATTGCAATGGACCACTAGACAAGGTACGAATATCAACATTCTGATACATGTTTCGAAACCAAAATTTCACGTAAAACACGATGCGCACAATGAAAATCACTGATGTCAACTCCTTACGAAGATAATGATTCTTGGTGCGTGAATTCAAACGACCCGCTCATGGAAACTCAATGCTCTGCGTGATTCACATCCCGCGCTAAACGTTTATCATGACAGTCTCTGCGATATAAAAATCTGGCAACCTCAATCTTGACGCTTTGGCTCAGCTATAGCAAATTGCTTATAGTTTGAACAACACATGAAGGGAAATGAACATTCTTCGATTGAGAGGCTTGCTGAAACCGTTGTAGTGCGCGTAGACTCACGTAGAGCTTTGAGTTTTTTGTTAGCAGGCAGTTCAAAATCCGCGTAACCAATGTGAAATGAAAACGTTAATATCTTCGTTAGAAGTTGGTTTTAGTAATTTTCGTTGCGCGAATCGTGTTCTACGTGACATTCTGGTTAAGAAACATGCATCAGATTGCTTAAATTCGTACCTTGTCTAGTGGTCCATTAGAGTAGAATGAGTATCTGCATAGTAATCATTAGTGGTATTATTTTTAAAGACAATTTTGCTTGCTTTTTGCGTAAAATAATGTGAACCGCGTTATTACACGAAGTTTCACATTTTTTTGCGGTAAAATGTGTGCGTAGTATCTACAAATCGTTTGTTCTCGTTTTGCGTGCAAAAAGAACGGCAGCAGTGGCGTCCTCTCTTCTCCACGTTCTGCGTGTGCACATGACTCCCTTTCCTTTGAAATATCGTATCCCAGAAGAAGTAAATACGTGAGATGAGCCGTGTTATTCGTATAATTCTATGCTCTCCGAGGCTCAAGTGGAAATCGAGATACGCTGTCACGTGAGAGGATCGACGCCATGTCAAGACAGTCTCGAACGAGGACCGTTTCCCAAACTCACCTGGAGACTTCGCGGGTGCAAGGACGTGTATCGTCGCCCCTCTGACGTAAGGGCTTATCTCAATTTCCAAGTGAGCTTGATTTTCCATATAAATCCATACATTCTAGGGCTCATGTGGAAATCGAGTTACGCCCTTACGACAGTGGACCGATGTTATCTCAACAGCTGCGCGTCTTTTACTGTGCTTCGTGAGGACGGGAAACGCATGTGACTAGTTTTTGAAGGGGGAGGGGGCTTTCGTGCGTAAAAACTCAAAATTGGACTAAATCGTGCAATAAATGTGCGTATTTCTGCCGAACGGAACTGTGTGCATTATGATGTGAGCCCGATTATGCATATATTCTTATGGGTCGCTCAGGTCCATGGTCAGGGCTCACGTCTTAATGCACATAGTTCCGTTTGGAAAAAAATACGTCCAAATAGGAACTATTATTTCTTGTTTATTCATAATAGCTCCTACGTGCATAGCGGAACGTGTATTACCCAAAGTATCAAAAGTTTGTGTTATATCCTCCCAAAGTAGGGAGGTTTGAGAAAGCCTTTAATGTAACATCATATAAAGGATAGTATTTCGAACTCTGGGTAAAATTCAGCAGTATATAACTTTGAAAATAGATCCTGATGAGGGATGATACTATCGAAAGTACGAAAAACAAAAGCAAATGATTTCAGGATACGCAAATTACAGTAGGTCCGCTCCTACTATATAGCTTGTTAAAATTATCAAATTTTTTTATATATCTATGGATATTTTGCACTTTTTGTAGTGAAAAATAATCACACTGCAAGATCGATACAAGTTACACTCCGGTATTTTTCTCTAAGTTCGGAAAAATGTCCTTTTTGTGATGCTGTATCAAAGGCGCCCTTATATTAGTCTCAATAATGATGTAAACAATACAGGCTCTCCCTAAGAAAAGGTTCTGTTCGAAGAAGGCCAATAGGCTCCGTTTTCCTTTGATATATACTTCTACGTAAGTATCGTTATTTTAGATATATCTCACCCTATAGAATGAAAAAAATAATGTTATTTTTGCCGTACAGCAAATGACACGTGAGTTTTCCTTAAACCACTCGAATACCCGAACACCTTAATAAATATTAATAATGAGGTGGAAAAATAAATTTCCATACGCGGTCGGATTTTTCGAAAGCCCGTTGGGACGCGAGCGGTCTCGCCAGCGCGAGGTCGACGGGTTATTTATCGGTATCGACGACAACGGGACCTCCACGCGGTCACTAAAAAAATCGCCTCAAGAACATCCCCATGTTGCCACATATCCCCCCTCAAAATATTTATTTTCGAGGAAAGTTGTGAATATTTCTCCTCGAAATTTTCAGAAACCTCGGGTCGAATCGCGAATAAATTTCTTTTAAAAAATGAGCGGAAAAAAATTACATGTTCTCTTTTAATTTCGTTTTTTATCGATGGGAATTTGGCAACGTCGCGAGGTTCTTACGGCGTTTTTCCGTAGCAAGGGAAAGCGGGCCGCTGTGACCCGCGGAAAATATTATAGATATTCCCGTTAGATCGTACGTTCATTCCCTGTAATGTAAAAGATAAGTTCCCGAGGATTTTATTGCTGCAGTGAATGCCCCCGCCCCCCGCTCCGTGCCGCTCGATTCTCCCGATGTTTACAGCGCTCCGAATATAAAACACTTAAATATTTTTCCGATCGCCGCGGTGACTTCGCCTCGCGGGCGGATGGAAATATATGGGCTCTTTACGCCCGAGGTAGATAAGGTCTCCGATGGCTCTGGACCGGTGCTGCCGTTTGAATTTGCCGAGAGATGCGCGCAAGTTAAACGATGAAAGAACCGCAGATAGTACGTAGAAAGTGTTCTAATTATCCGCATATCGTCACTGCCCGGCGAAAGTGTCACAAGCGTCATGCGATGTTTCTAAATTTCCGTCACCGTTTAATTTTTTTACGGAGAAATTATTGGTTGGATCTGTTCGAAAATGTCACTGAATATTATCGGCAGCACAAAGAAAATTGGGGTTGCCTCAACGGGAAGTATTGCTGTTACTCGCAAAAAAGAACACATGGTCGTTGGATGGTATGGACATTCCCAAGTGATTGTGGAGTACCACACCGGGGTTTTACAAGTCCGGAATTTCCAGAAAGTCCGGAAATAATACTGATTTTTTAAGTGCGGTCCGGAAGTACTGAAAAAGTGCGGAAATCCCTCAGAAAGGTCCGGAATTTTTTTAATTTTTTGTCATTTTTCGCGCAATTTCAAATTTTTGAAATTTTTCGAATTTCGTCGGATGGTGGTACTGAAAAAGTACGGATTTGTTCTGTCAGAGGAGGTACTGAATTTCTTGAGAATGTACTGAAAAAGTACTGTAAAAGTACTTATTTTTGACCAGCCTGTTTTAGTAGACACCCTGACCGCCATGAATTGTTGTAGTTCTCCAATTTACTGTTACAGTTCCCCAATGAACTATGGTAGTACCCCACTAAAGTAGGTTACTAACCCGAATATTGCGGTACCACCACAATTAATTGGAATTGTCTGTATCATCCAACACATTGGGGTACTAAGGGATAACTCCTACCTCTTTTTTCCGTGTAAAAGGATGTTTTTTGGCCTATTACAAATATTGAAGGTGAAGCGTAAATTCCATCCCTCTTCATACCAATTCGGGCTCCACTAAATTATTACCGGTCTAGATATGCGTCACCGCTGACATAAAATAAATAAAAAAAATAAATTAAAAAATGAAAATAAATAAAATAAAGTTTATGCCAATGATCCTGCTCTGCGTTTGATTCCGCGAGAGGGTAAAAAGGGACGGACGCTGGGGAGGGGGGGGGGGGAGGAAAACGTGATATAAGTTTTTTCGTGACTTAATCACACTGAACTTTTTTCATTTCATTACGAGGATAACATAACTTCCATCAACTTTCATAGTGAAATTAAAAGTTAGTAGCACTAGTCAACGCGGCGACTTAAGCATCCCTATGTGAGATGGATGTGGATGTAACCCGACGTTTAGAAAAATATGAGTGAGTAAAACTTTTTAATTGAGATTGAGCCAGAATCAACTGGACGTATTTCTGTCAAACGGAACTATGTGAATTAAGATATGAGCCCTGAGACCCATAAGAATATATGCCTAATTGGGCTCAAGTCATAATGCACATAATTCCGTTTGGCAGAAATACGTCCAACTCGTCGTACCTAGATCCTTGATGATCATTGATGTAGTGCCCTGGCGTGCTAAGATAAAACGTCGTATGTGCTTTAGAACATGTTCATGGAACATTCGAATGTTGCAACATTTCACCGAATAAAATATTTATTTTTGACGACAGTTATGAATATTTTCCCTGTGCTTGGCCTTTTCAGGTTCTAAAAATTAAATTGCGTATGAAACTCTCTGAGAAATATGAAGTGTGGAAAAAGAAGCCCGATTATATTGTTCCTATCCTCGGCTGTGTTGCTCACTTAGCTCTTGAAGCACCAAGAAGAGTCTGCCGGGTCAATTTGACATGGTGTGAGCATCTAAGGGCGTGTTGGATGAAGAAAGTTGGCATTTAAACAAATCAAAGAAATCTAATCATTTCTCGCTAATTTATAAGTTTAAATTATCAAAACCTAAGTCTGTGAATAGTGCAACTCACGTATTTCTGAGGTAATACTCTTGCGTTTTACTTAAAGGTCACAAGAATTGGTGCTAAGTTATCCGTCTCCTCCTACCTTCATTTGTCACAATATGAAAATCGCATGGGTCCTTCCGAAGAAAAGGAGCTGTTCAATAAACGACCACGAATCGGCCCTTAGCCATGATTATCAATTTTTTCCGTCCCCTTCGTTTCAACTAAGTATTTTGAATTGAATGAAAAAGAAAGAGTCTCGCCTTTACATGTTGTTGTTTATTGTTAGCAATGCACTGTGATATTTCATCAACTACCGGTGTTTTACTGTGTAAGTTTGGGGTTTAGTGCTGAAGATGGACTTGATGTCCGAAATGCACATCCGCTGAAACAATAAACAACAGTTTGTAAATGCAACACTCTTTCTCTTTCATTTAATAAACACGCAAAATGCGTTACCGTAATTGAATCAGTGAGAACCAAAACACACCAACTCGGAAAAATGAAAGTAATCAAGACACACACAAAACTGCACAGTAGATGGAGAAATTAGTCTAAGAAAAAGATTTTTGGTGCCGAAAGACAAGCACTTACGGACATTTTAAAAGTCCAAATTGGAACAAATGCGCTAACTTCAATGACCTTTATAAAAATTGACAGTCTTCAATGAAAGATGCGCATTTTCGAGTTCCGAGTTGGTGTGTTTTCGAACTCACTGATTCAATTAAGTATTTTGGTCAAAAACATGATCACCTACAAGCGGGATCCGATTAATGAAGGATACGACGAAACACGCGACGATGGAGTTTTAAGCGTCGCGACGCTGCGACGCAGACGGGGTTGGGGAGGGGGTCGAGGGGTGGTTGAGTTATGTTATTAAATGCCCGACCCGATGGGGAGATCTGTTGCATTACCATGACGGTGTTCAGCAGTGAAGCAAGCGACTCGTTCAGTTCTCTGATCCAGCCGCGGGTCGGTCGACCCTCGACACCCCCCCCCCCCCCCCTCCCGGTTCGCGTGGTGACCTTTTCGTCAGATCATCCCTCCGAATCTATTATGAATCATATTATCGGGCTCAATGCTTTCCTCTGGTACACAGTGTTGAGGCATCCCCGTTGTCATGGTGATTGCGCGCTTTCTGCTCGACACTCGAGTGGATTTCAAGGTGAACGAAACGCGCGTATGCTTTTCGACAGGCAACTGAACATCATCCTTATTTAGACGGATTGGACCAGAATCAGCCCAACTATATGAGGTGTTGCCTAATTTTCTCTCGTATTTTATTTTGTCAACTGAAAACTGATCGTAATCCTGACTCAAACAAAGTCAGGGGCCGAATTTTGTCGGCTCTTTCATGCGGTGTGACGAGTAACATTCATCGATGAGTCCAAACCGCACCACTGAATTGCCGATCATCAGGGCTGGTTACACGCTCTTTCCATCAATTTCCGATCAAATGGGTCAATGGGATCAAACTGGTGCACACCATCTACCATCAAATTTCTGCGGCCTGCAAAAATTTGATGGTAGATGATGGAGCTGTGGGGCTCATCCCTCATCAGATTTCCACACAACCGTGCTTATTTCATTCTTATTTCAATCTATACGCTGTTTTAATTACTTTTACTCATCGATCTAGATAACTCTCGACGGCCATCTTGGTCATCATTTTGATCGGAATTTGACGGAAATTTGAGCGTGTAATTAGGCCAATAGGGCTAAGTCGGGCCGGACTTGGGTGCAGTCGAGACTCGTCCTAATTATATCTCGTCACCTTCCGGCCGAAGTATCATAAGTGCCGTGCGACGTTTCAAAAAATTTCCGCCGCAATTCTATTTTTTTTACAGAGAAATTGCTCAGCGAACCTCTCCAAAATTTCATTGAATTTTCTTATAAATTCAGTAAAAGCCGATAAAATTCAGTAGAATTTTGAAACAGATTCAACCAGCAATTTCTCCGTAAATAATTAAAATGACGGCCGAAAGTTTGAAACGTCGCATGTCGTGATACTTCAGCCGGTAGGTGACGATTTCAGTATGGTAGGAGGGCCGCCAAAATTCGGCCTCGGGAATTTTTGAGATCCGGGAAAACTTTCCCCCTGAAAAAAACTACGCAATGGTTTTAGATGTTCTTTTCGAGAACCACGTACATAAGTTGAGTTGCGCCGTGCGAGTTGCCATCATGAATCATATAAGTTGCAGAGGGCTAAGGGATGAAAATAGACACATCAAAAGCCTCAGTTTGTTCTAGTTAGACCAAAAGTCTGGCAAAGTCACAAAGGAGTGCGAGTTCCCCTAAGTTTGCTCGAAGTGATACCGCACCTCCCCCCCCTCCCTTCCTTCGCGCCGCCTTTCTTCGACGTGCATTCGCTCCTTGTTAGTGCTTTTTCTGCAATTGGAGGCAACTTTAAGCCCTCGCAATGGTGTCAGTTACGATTCTCCCTAGGCGGCAACACCGTTTTCCAGCCATTTTAATCCAATGTAAATGCGAATTATGGTTAATATATAGAACCGCACTGAAAAAAAAATCTCGGCGTTTTTACCAAGGTCTTTTTGTACCTTTACCATCTCACTTTCTTTTACCAATTATTGGTAATTTTACACAGACAGACTGGTAAGCTTGCCAAAAAACTGGTATTGTTACTGTTTCTTCCAGGTAAGAATACCACTTTTATTGGTAATCAATTCCCGGTAACTTTGCCATTTTATCTCGGTAATTCTACCACAGTCGATAAAAAATATTTGCGTTTTTACCAAGGTCCAGTAAAATTACCGAGAAAGTTCAAAAATTTTACGGAGATTTCTCGGTAAAATTACCACTTCCATAAATGGTAATTTTACCAAGAAAAAACTGGGATCAAATAGAACCCTGAATTCCTAGTAATTTTACCCTTTTCTTAGTAAATACACCGAGATTTTTTTTTCAGTGCGGTTACCTCTCTTAGCGTCGTAATTTTACATTCGCTTGTGTGAGAAGAAAATCTATCATTCATACCTCGCTAGGATCGCCACTGATTAAAGTATAACTATCATTTGTTTGAACTAATTACGAAATTAGTATCGGCGTAAAAGAAGGCAATACCATCCAAAGATCCGCCAAGCATCTTATTTGCCCTTTGTTTCCGGGCAATTTTAAATTCTACCAGTTTGTAATACTACACAGTAAGAAATATAGTAACCGATATTTTGTGTTAGTAAAACTCAAAGTAACCCAAAATAACCATATACACAGGAATTTTTAACTGAGTATGTGAGACCCTCCTTTCCCAGAAACCCTCCTTAATTAAGCTGGTCATTCGAATTTAAGAATGTGAGTGAGTGTTATAGCATCTGCTAAAGTCTTCGCTAAATTTTACATTTTAATGTAATGAACATCACATAAATTGTCACACATGTAAATTCTACTCACACGGTATTTACACTAACCTTACAACTTACAATACATATATTAAATATTTGGATCGCATTTAGTGGAAAGGAACCAGCGTGATTACAGTGTTGCTTCTTCTTGTTCCTTCATATCTAAAATATATCCCAGAATATAGCAAAAATTTTTTTCTTCCCACCAAAAAAAAAAAAAAAAAATTAATTTTGAAGTAAAATAATCGTGTTTAGTATACTGTACGTTTTAAGTATTTTGACAAGAAAATACGAAGTTGCATGATTTTGAAAACAGTGACCGCGTTGGTCTCTTTTTGCTGAATATAATCCGTTTAGGATTGACAAAAAAAGAGTCTTTCCCGAAGGAATCTACCTCCACACTTAAAATGTTCGCGTGGTATCGACTTACATTTCACCTCAATGTGTTTTAAAATAACATCTACACGAATGGTAATAAATATAATAGGTAAATATAAATTCAGTCGGATTTTTTTTGCAGTTTATGCTTTGCAGCCTCAATATCCGACCGCTACAGGCCGTTTTGAAGCATGTTTTCATCACGAGCGACGCCGGCCAAGTCATGACTCAAAAGTCTCAAACTTCAAGTGATCTTCCGGGTCTTAATTTTCCCCTGACTTCATACAAAGCCACGAAAAAATTAAAGGAACCGAGAGACACAACGGAGAGGAAGAGGGAGGGAGGGCTGCGAACGGGGACGAAGGAGAACGAAGAAAAAAACAGCTGGAAACAAATGTGAGGAGAATTAAGTTTTGCGGAGGTAGATGATTTAGCTTCGAGGCTTACCGGAGCACTTAAGGTCGAAGGGAGGCCGGGGGAGGGAGGGAGGGGAGGAGGACGGGTCGGGAAACTAAATTTTCGTGAGCTAAACAGTGAGCTGAAATTTCAATTTGGCTTGAAACCGCGAGTACGTGTTGCCGAATCCGTGGCGCGCTAGAACGCAGCAAGGCGAAAAAAGGGCGCGGAAGCGCTGAAAGTTGTGAATTCAGCGCAATTAGTGTTAATTCACGACTCGATTCCGAGTCCACATCCAGCATTTCTACAACCTCAAGCTCCCGGGGCCCCGACCACCTCCCCAGCCCCCCCCCCCCGCGTAATCCCCTCTCGCCGTGGGATCCTTTTGTCAATATCTCCTTACGTGTCCCTTCTACTCTGCCGTGCTAAGGAAGAACGCCGTATGATCCACCCGGATGTTGCCAAATCGTTCTCTTTGAATCATTCATTTTTGAGGAAATTAACGAATATTTTTCCTTGAAATTTTTAGATACTGTATATGAATACTTTGCTGGATAATCTAGGATGAAGTCTTTGAAACAGTCCGTTGATGACCTTATCGGAAAGTACATCGTTAGCCTGGGCACCACAATGAAACTAAAGCTATCTAAAAAGCTATATAACTAGCGAGGTCACTGGACAATAGGTTTTTTGTGCCAATCAGGTATCTCTATGTCATCAAATTGCTGCTGCTGATAGTAATTTGATGATATAGAGATCGTTGATTGGTGCTAGCAGAACCAATTCTGTCCTCGCCTGATTGATACCTTAGTTTGATCGCGTGACCCAGGCTAAACCGTCCGTTGGTGAAATAATCAGAAAAGCCATAACGACTTCATCAACGGGATCTCCTGATGACATCGTCTTGGCTTTTCCAGCAACGTTCTCTGATTGGCTTATTTATCGACCAACTAGAATGCAGGTAGCGACGAATACGCAGAAATCGGCCCAGTTTGTTTTACTGTAGTATAAGAAATTTCCTCGAAATCTCGAGTAGGTTAAATTGCGAATGAAATCATCGAAAAAATTGGGAGAAAAATACACACAAGTTTCCCTGAAAATTCGTATCTTATCAAGGGAAGTTTCAAACAAGTTTTGGATTGGGTACCACCTGGGAAGAGGCGACGGGTACGTCTCGTAAAGGGTTGGCGGCAGGGCGTTGACGAAGAGATGTTGCGGTGTCAGTTGCCCGATAACCTCTGGGAAGACAGGCATATGTGGCGTTTGGGTGTCGTAGAACGCCAGAGTGCGTTGTAAAGCGACTTTTATATATATATATATATATATAAACAAACTATATATATATATATCAAGGGAAGTTGGCAACGTTTGGAAGCTCATACGACGTTTTTCCGTAGCGTCGATTTTATCTTGGAGACGGTGCACGGGCGCTCCTTGAAATCTGCTCGCGATTGTGTTCGTCCGGGTCCCTTTGGGTGAAAAATGTTATGATTCCGGGCGTCCCTTTGATCCTGGAGCGGCAGCGCCACCCCCGGCCCCAGGGTCAACCCAATCGCTCGGTGTCTTATCGCCACGCCGCGACCGCACCGGGAGAATATATGAAAAATGAGCCTTTTTCCATTCGCATCCTCCGCGGAGAGCGCCCTTTGAGAGAGCATTATATTCAATTTAAAATCCGCGGTATCCCCGCGGAATCCTCACAACGTATCACAACGCTTCGATGACAAATGTCGTGCGGAGGAGTTGTTCGCACACAAGTATGAATAGTAGCGGATCCAGAGGCCCTCCTTCCCATTGTTGCCAGAAAGTGCTGAAAAATCAATATTTTCTCTATATCGTCGCCTTCCAGGCAAAGTATCACAAGCGCCATGCGACGTTTAAAAATTTTCGCCGCCATTTTATTTTTTTACATAGAAATTATTGGTTGAATCTGTTCGAAAATTTCACTGAATTTTATGGGCAGCACAAAAAAAATTCAGTGAAATTTTCGGACAACTACAACCAACTATTTCTCTGTAAAAAAATAAAATAGCGGTGGAAACTTTTAAACGTCGCATGGCGCTTGTGATACTTTGCCTGGAAGGTGACGATATTTCGTTGCTTGGCTGACATGAGGGCGTAACAACACATTGAGATGAGCCCAGAAAAGCATTGAATTTTATGGAAGACAGGGTTCATTGCAGAGTGTAGTTTTACCCACCAAATAAAAAAAAATCATAATATTATTAAATCATCATTTCCAAATTAATCATTAGCAAAAGAGGAGGAGGGGTAGAATAATATGTATATTAATCATTAGCAATAGAGAAGGAGAGGTAGAATAATATATGTATAGAGAAAAGAGAACGCGATAACGAAGGTCGAAGGTATGCCAGACTGGCGACGATTTGTAAATCCATATCTAACCCCCTATTTAACCGCACAACTTGACAAAATTGATCCCTACACCCATTCTTAGCTCGGTTTTTAGGGTGTTCAGCAACCCACACAACTTGGCATTATCGGGGGTTTTTAAGCGCTCAGCCGATGGTGGGGGGGGGGGGGGGGGGGCGCTGTTTGATTTCAACCCACAACTGGAGTTCTAGGATGGTCGAGTGTTGTAGGGATCGGACAGTGTAAGAGTTTAACAAAAACGGCGGAATATTTGTTCATCATTTTTTGAAGGATCACCTGATGATAAATCTGGTAATGAAATTTAGTATAAATTAGAGGGGGGTATAAGTAACGGTCCTAAAGTTCACGTCGCTCTGAAGTGTATGGTTTTCTTGTTATTAGCGCTGAAAGTCTGAAGAGCGTATTTTTTTTCAGCTAGACGCTAACTTCACTAACGTTGTTTACTTCATTTGGCCAGCCATTTCGACCGTAGAAGTTCCCTACTGCTAAACGTTTTGAAGTAAAATTTGCTCAGAAGTCTATTTTCCCACCAAGAAATTTGAGTGACAGGAATGAGGAGTGAAACCCGCGCAGAAAGAAGAAAATATATGAGTGAAGAGCCATGCTGTGGAGTGGAATTCACGCCACAAAAAAGAGTTGACTCTGCGCTTACATAGTCAACATGCGGAAGTGTCTATTATATTTTTTCGCTCGAGGTCAAAGCTGAACTGCCGATTCAGCGATCCTAAACTTACATTTAAGTACACATACATGCATATCACATAGACAAATAATGTAAAATTTGCACTTTTGAACTCAAACTAAAACGTTCACTGGAAGCGTGTATTATCAAGAGGTTTCACACCACAACATGTCGATAAAATACTAGGGTTCGCCGAAAAGGACAAAAAAGGTCCTTTCTGGAAGCTTCTTCGTCCCACCATCGTGTGAAAATATCATCATGGCCATGAAATATATGAACTCTAAAACTCATGAACAATCAGTTTCAACACCATAAGTGTTGATGAGAGCGCTCAAATCAAGGTCTATAAACGGTGAGGGTTAATTGACTCTGAAAATGAACAATACATACCTCGATCGCAAAGTTTAATAATTCCAGAGCCACAAAGATAACATTTAGGCTACGCCCGCCATATTGGATTTTTGGATTTTGTAAAGACTGAAAATGCGAGTTTCATGCCCAATAATATCCCCTTGATACGAACTTTCAGAACTTCGATTGAAGAGGAGCCAAAATGGCATTTTTGGCCACATCCGCTCCGCCATCTTGGATTTCAAATTATGAATTGAACTAAAAAATTCGAGTTAAAAAGTAAGAAAGACAGAGTAGATGCATTTCAATGGAAACGTGTAATATTTACATTTAAGAAAAATTAGAAATAATTTCCCAAATGTTTATAGGTTCACGAAATTATTTGTGAAGTTTTGTAAAATTATACACGTTATTTTGGAAAACGTGTATTCTATCAGAAGAAATTAGGCTACATCAAACTATCCATAGGCAATGTTCCGCAGCATGGCTGCCTGTCGTATATTGAAAGAGGTAAAGGGCGTTGAAAGTTCTATTGATCGAAGTTGTAGGAAAAGTGTATACAAACTCAGGAGTAGGGCGCCTTCAATTCGAGTGATACTTCCCGCTTTGACGTTGAGCTAGTTTAGTTGCGTGACCTAACTGAACCCAACCTGACTATATTGTGATCGGTTCTCGAGCCTTGAGACCGAGCAGCATAATAAAAGTCGGGCATTTAGCAAAGGCAAAATTTGTTCCTATATTCCAGAATTACTTTTTATGTAATATTTTTCAAGAAACTCGTGAGATTGTTTTTCTCGAAGTTCTTCGGAAAATTTCGTCACTTTCTAGGTTTGATGAGTTAGTGCTCCCTCGGCTCCTGTCCGATCGATTTTGTTTAAATTCATCAGTATCGTAATTAATTTAATGACGAATAACTCGATTTTTTGGTCCATTTTTTTCTAATTTGAAAATCCAAGGTGGAGGACGTAGCCGAAAATGCTACCTCAGCTCCTGTTTGATCGATTTTTGTGACAATTTGTAGCAGGGGATTATTTTTTGACGAGAAATTTAAGTTTCGTAAGTCAAAGATGGTGGATGTGGCCTAAAATGCTACCTCAGCTCTGGTTTATTTGATTTCCGTAATCTTTGTGTCTTTGATAAATTCTGTGGAGTTTTTAGAGAAAAGTGAGTCACTGAGTCCATACGGCGTTTTTTCTCAGCACGACGGGATGGCAACGGGTCAAACTTACCAAGCTGGCATTGGTCTTTTCAAGCGCTCTTCTGACCACAGTAAACTACCATGCAACTAGGTCAACAAGATTATTTTTCAGGAAAATTGCGGATAGCGCCTCCCGAGATAGTTGAAGTTATAATTCTATGTCAGTCTTGATATTACCATTGTGACAACCATCAACTTCGCATTTTGGTGTACAAAAATAAATAGAAGAACATTATCAAACTGAAGTGGTCGCGAGCTATTCATTTTAGCCCCCCCCCCCCCCCAAAAAAAAAATGACCTCTTCTTCTCTAACTTTCATCGATGTAGTAGGATACATAGTTTAGTGTTTTTAATTTGACTCGAGGATAGACTTAGGTTTCATTTATGTGGTGCATTTGAATTGAAAAACATAATTCACTTACAAAGGATTTGAAATAGGGAGTATTCAATATCCCCATCGCATGCTACGTGAAATTTCAATGAAGAACCACGTATTGCAGTACTGCATTTCTTGCCCTGTCCAGTCATACTTTTTGAGAAAATGTTAATACATATCTGAATGTGGAATACTGTGCAAGAAAAACCTCGAGGAACTTTCAGTATCAACAGACATCTTCGTGTAAGACACGTTGCAAGTACATTTCCCTTTCCAATCCGTATGGAATTAATTGAGCATTTTGGTTAAAAAGCGTCATGTTCGGTCTCAGTCTACGAACCTTACACTTGTCTACCTTTGCTGTGTCAATTTTTACGACAACGACAATTTTCCAACCCGCTATAAAAATTGAGCCTGATCGAAATTATGACTCAATAGCTTTCAAGGTTTGTTTGAACACGGTTCAACTATCTGGGCGACCATTGGTGTACATAGTTGACTTTCATTCCAGCTCGGCAGTTCAACCTCTGATTCGGAACTTGCATGATTCGTCGATAACAACAGTATTAATAAGGCATCCCGAAGAACTAACGACTTTAGCGACTCAAAATCGAGAAATGAATATTATCTTTTACGTCAATGACCCTGATGAAATCCTGAGTTTGATTTTGAGCTCTGTTTCGAAACCTTGGCAGCACGAGGACGGATTTCAAAGTGATCGGCTTGAAAATTCTACCATTTGTACAACTTTCGAAATGAAACAAAAATCAAAAATTGATTCGAAATTGCCTCACTATTGCATTTTAGTCGACGATCGGGAAGTCTCAAAAATGGTCGGCTGCGACGAACAAATGACATTGTCTACCGCAGAACTTGAAGGCTCCGAATTCCTCTCTGATCGAAATTTCAACTTCACTCGATCTCTATACATGAACCCAATCTGGAACTCCAAAAATTACCTTTCTTTTATGATTTTTCAAAATAATTACACTCCATTTGGCACTAATGGGTCCAAATGGTCGCAAAATATGAATTCAGGAGAAGTAAACAGTACAAACTTGGGAAAAAACGAATATCAAAGAGAAATTTTAAGTTTCAAGTTCATTTGGCGGTTCTTCAGAGGCATGAGAACGATTATCTGCAGTGAAGATGTTTGTGATAGGTACAATCCATTTTCCGATAGTATCATTTCTTACAGCGGTGCCATGGATGAATCGTATTTCGACTTCGCTGTCACCAACATGCACAGAAAAGTCGCAGGAATTTGTCTAAGCGGCAGTGAAGGCAGCGAAATTTATGCAAACAGTGACTCAAGTGAGGGCGCTGATCTTTTTCTGCACTATTACGAACATTTCTTGAACTTAACGAATTTTACAACTGCGACATTGATGAAAAATAATTCATTTTGGAGGAAAAATGAATTTCAGAAAATTATCTTGGAAGGCCGGTTTCGTGAAATGGGACAGTTATTAAACCTGGATTTGCACCTCGTGAATGTATTCATCACCGACAAAAGTGTGTCTTACTCAAGCTTTGACTACTCTGTCGGCGTGGAGACAAGAGCAACTTGTATTCTGACTCCTCACAGTAAAAAAATTCCTCAGTTTTGGGTTCCATTCCGGAGTTTCTCACCAGTGGTTTGGTTTTTAATTGGCGCAGTCTTCGCAATTTTTGTTCTAATGCAGCACGCTTTCCAGAACGCGCAGTTCAAAATATTCCACGGTCTGTACACAGAGACAGAGATTCGTATCTTCGAAAATACATCATCGCTCCTGAGCATCTATGCGTATTTTGTGAGTGGAACCCCTCCTCGCTTGATACTGGGCAATTTACTCACCGGGAAAATTCTTTTCTTCATCTTCAGCTTTTCCGCACTGATCATAAGCACCGCTTTTCTCGGTGTTATGACAACGTTATTAACGAACACAGTCCAGTACCCGGAAATCGAAAGTCTCAAGGACTTGCAGGACTCTGATTTTCTCATTCAGACAGGGGATGCTGATGCTGCTGCTGTTTTCTTCGACGGACTCGATGAGTTCGTGAAACTGAAGGCTCGGTTGGTCAGTAATCTGGAGTATTACGCGAGTTATATGGCCAACGATGTTGCGGAACATTACAATTTGAAGTTTGGCTGGAGTGAGGACAATCATACACTGCTTACTTTTGAACATCCAAGAGGAGAATTTTTTGAGAAATTCAAGGAAAATGTACAAACAATTTTGGAGAATGATGCTTTTTTGGTGGATATGCCCGGTTCCTTCATCTCTAAAAATAGCATTCGTATGAGAGTTTGGTATCATCCGCAAGAGTTTGAAGAGCATTTGGTTCAAGAATGCTTGATGACGCATCCCGTTTTTTATTCGTTCGTAAAATACTCTGTTCTTTTTGACCGCTTCAATCAGGTAATTTCTCGCCTCCTGGAGTCTGGGCACGTGAAAAAATTCGTATCACATCATGCTGATGAAAGGTTCGAAGTCGCGCCTTTGCCGTCTGAGGACGATGAACCGAGGCCTTACGATTTGAATGATTTACAGCTTGGCTTCATCGGCCTGGCGATTGGTTTATTTTTTAGTTTCCTCGTTTTTGTGGCGGAGATGCTGATTCAAGATTTTGAAAATGTCCTCGTCTTTAAATACATGAGACGCATTATGAAATTTGACCAGTAAATATACTCAGGCTTATGAACTTTCCATCCTATGCATTTAAATAAATAAATAAAATTAGCCAATTCTGATTGACACCACCTGTATAGATCAATTATATTTTCAAATTGTCAATTTATTTTCGATGCAAGGTCGAATGAATTTGACTCATTCCTTTTCCAGCGATATATTGTGAGGGGGGGGGGGGGTAGGGTGTCTCTTATTACGTCCACGCGTTTTTTCGGCACGGGAGTTTTATTCCACGTGCCAGTTGAGACCCAAAGTTAATTTGCCCACTTGTAAATACAAACGACAATTGCTAAAGACGTTTTTGGATGAAAATGTATAATGTCCAGGAAGAATGAGGATTTGCTTGTTTTTTTGTTTTGTCTGTTTGGTCCAACGGAGAATAATATACAATAGTTGAGAGCTTTGGTAAAAATAGGGGTGCGTCAATTCTATGAGACAAAATTCACTAAAACTCTCTACACCTCTTTGGTCTAACAGGACTTAATTATCTTTCAAGAAATTCCCTTCTTGTTATGCCTGAACCGGATGAACCTCTTGATTTGCCTCAGCTAAAGGCTCTTAGATTTTTCCTGTGTACGATAAGTATCTTGATTTATTTTGAGAGGAAAGATCTGTACTGCTAAAGGATGCCTCTCATTCTTAATACGTTCAATTTCGTATAATACTGTGCAACACCTCTGTTGTGAAATAGTTGCTTCAGGCGCCGCCGCACGGCGGGCGGGCGGCCAGCGCGGACCGCACATTGGCGCCTACAAACCTAAGTGGATACTTCAAGCATTGTGCAATGCGTGAAGTATCCACTTAGGTTTGTAGGCGCCAGTGAGCCTCTCACGCTGGCAGCACGCCGCTCCGCTCTGTTAGGCTCTAATACTTATACTCGCATAGTCAGCGTTTTTTAACTGATGATTTTGAAATGTTTGCACACTCCACATTGATTATTCTCATTTAAGTTGATGAAAAAAAAATAAAAAAATAAAAAAAAAAATGTATCAATTTATCAAAGGAGAGTAATAGTTTGATGTGTTTTTAAATATTGGTGGTTCCGTGTCAACTTTAATGATTTCCAAGGCACTTTAATTTTTTAGTTAACATTTTGTGCTTTTATTTTGCTGCAGCGAGGTGTACGCGCAACCAAACGCTCAAAACTTGACGTATTTGACTCTAAAAGATCGATGTACAAATGGGTTAAAACTAAAGATTGCGTGCTTCTTGGTTTTTTCCCCTCTTTTATTCATTTTTGCAATTTCTGTCGGCACAACTGCGGCTCATTGAGATTAATGTCGCTTGGAAAAGGTTTTAGAAATATTTGTCACGTTTTAAAAATATAAATGTTTTCAAAATGAAGTAATAATTTCGTAAAGAAAAAATTAAATTAAATAAAAAAAAGTACCTATACGTTTATAAGGTATATTGTATATCGAATATTTTAAGGACAGAAATAAAACCAAATTTTCACCAATGACAATTTAAAAAGATGATTCAAAAGGAGTAAGTAATTACCTTTCATTTAGAAACTGAGCAACCATAACATCACCTCCTTCCCTCTCAATTTCTCATTTCGATATTGTCAATATAATTTTACATACCGACTAAAATACAACGCTTGGACTAAGCCACTTATGCTTATTTTACGTGTGAGCGTAAACTGCTGGACATAAAAGGTGCGCGGACAAAAAATCATTGACAAAATGTTCTGAAACCCCTATATCCGATATTTTACCCAGAAGATGTGTCTTTTTGATATATTTACACACCAACTGTTTTCTAACGTTAGATTAGGTCCAGGCCAACTCATAATGATGCGTTGCAACAGCCGGGAACTTTCGGGCCCGCGTAAGCTCGGTGCGTGCGTGCGGCATGTCGCTTGAGCAGTGCAGTGGCGTGGCGTGAATTGCGATATATCGATTGTTATGCCATTTAAACCTATGGAAAATGATCGATAGACAGGGTGTTCGCAGCGAACACCTTAATAATCGATTCTTTACCTTAGGTTTAAATGGCATAACAATCGATATATCGCAATTCACGCCACGCCACTGGAGCAGTGCAGAGAACGCGCGCGCGTTGTGCTACAGCGCGCTCGTTTTGCTCCTTGTGTCTCTCGTTGCGGGCGCCATTCTCAGGTGTTTTGCGGCTTTTGTATCGCAGATACGATCGAACGGACGAAATTTTTGGTCTGTAGGAACGTAATTCGGCGTTATCCTTAGGAAAACACTGTCATTCTATCTCAAAACCTCAAATTTTAACCTGTGTCTTTTAAGTCGTTTGAGTACGGAGTAAAAATTGTTTTTAAGGTGAATCCAGGGTTTGATTAGGGATAATTCAAGATTAGAGATAGCGCCACCAGTCATCACTGAGAATTTCACTTTTCCTCGACGATTACTGAAATAATATTCCTCGAATTACAAAAAGTAGATCCACAAGACATGGATTATTTTTTGCTTGATTTTTTTGAGCCAAATATATTGGGTATTAGAATTACAAGCGCAGAGAAAGTACGGCTGAAACTTTTAGCTCAGCAGCAACGGCCGAACGCGGAACGGATTCCTTCATGTTATGTCTCTCTCTCTCCCATTGCCGCAATGGGAATTACTTTCCGCCGTAGTTAAGACTTTTTTTGTGGGGAATTTTGAGAAGATTCTTTTACTGAGTGTTCTTCAAGTATGTAGCTATATCCCCTGCATCTCCAATCTTGAATAAGTATTACGGCTTTTAGTATTTTGGCAAATATATGCGGCTATTCTGAGCAGCGCGACATGGTGGCCAAATCGCGAAGTTCCAAGCCCGGCTTCACCTTAATTTTTCTCATTGCGCGAGGCTTCTAATCTAACCCCACATCAACTTTTAAGATCAGAACCTCCTTCGAATACGAAAATTTAAAAAATGAGAAACGCCCTATAGAACGTCGTATAAACATTCTAGAGTTGCCAAATTTCCTTTAATTAAATGTTTATTTTTCAGGAAAGTTATGAATATTTTTCCTCGAAATTTTCAGGAACTTCAGGAGAAATTGCGAACAATATTATCTGAAAAATTGTGAGGAAAATATTCCTAAGCCTACCACACTGGAAACAAAACACATTGGATCTAGAGTCTAGATTGGAAACAACGACAAGAAAAAGCACTCTTGATTCAATCAGAATCTAGCCTAAATCAAGAACCAAGCCTCCTAATTTAAGCGGATTTCGTTTTGATTCAAGCAAAAATCCGATTGAATCAAGAGTATTTTTTCTTGTCAATGTTTTCAAGAGTCTGGACTCTAGATCCAATGTGTTTTTTTTCTTTCCAGTGCAGGAAATTCGTGTTTCATCAATCGAAATTCGGCAACGCCTGAGGGTTCATACGGCGTTTTCCCTTAGCACGGCAGAATAGAGAATGGCCGAAAATTCCGAGAAAAACACTGACATTCGGGAGAGAGGGGTTGATGAGCGGAGAATGGCCGGGCATGAAGATGATACTCCCTGTCAGGAAGAACTTGATACACAAGTTTCTCGTTACGTTCTTCACCCTAAAATCGTCACGATGCTGACCAAAGCTCTCAAGTCAATTTTGCGCAGAAACCCTGGGTCGTATCGATGCACCCTATCACGAGGCTCGGCTTGAAAGGCGTTTACGCTCCTTTAACAAAACGGGGTCAAAGTATGGAGATAAACAGAGCGGTCCTTTTGAAGCGAGAACTGAATGATGCCCGTCCGCGGCGCGCCGGCTTTTCCGAATTGATAATTGGAAATTTAATCTGCTTACTGGGCCGAGAGACCCGCTGCTCCGTCGAGTCGACTTGAGAAAGAGTAAGGATTGTTTTATGCACTGCAGTCGGAGGGAGCAACGGAATCGAAGAAATGAGTCTGGAATGCTTCAATTATGTATGAACGAAGCCGTGCAGCAACTGAAAATGCCCTCTCTCACGGTGAGTAATGCATTGTTAGCCCGAGTGACTGATCTCTCGTTGAGCTCTCTCCCACTTGATGACGCGTTTTTGACTGTTCCATCGCTGCAACATCGTCTTTCGAACCACTGTACTGCCTTGCTAGGGAAGAACGCCGTATAAAGAGCCGAGAGTTGCCAAGTTTTCCTTGATAAATCATGTATTCTTGACGATATTCATGCAAATTTTTCATTGATATTTTCAGATAGTTTAGATTAAATTGCGTACAAAATTGTCTGAAAATTTTGGAGAAAAATATTTAAAATTTTCCCCACGAATTCAGTATTTATCGAAGGAAATTTGGCAACGTCTGATGGCGCTTGCGGCGTTTTCCCTTAGCACGGCAGTGTAATGCCTCGATTATCCAACCACCGATTATACAATTTTCCCTACAAATTCAGTATTTATCGAAGGAAATTTGGCAACGTCTGATGGCGCATGCGGCGTTTTCCCTTAGCACGGCAGTGTAATGCCTCGATTATCCAACCACCGATTATACCACGCTTGCCGAACCGATGAAATCCGTATTTTTTTTTGTAACCGTGGGAAGGGGCAAAAATTGAATGTTATCATGATTTTTGTGTTTTTTCTTATTAAATGACTTTATTTAACAAAAAAATCGGCCAGACTCAGGCTACATACATAAATACATTCCAGTCGCTTTACAGCGCGCTCGGGCGCTCTGCGACACCTAATCGCCATCCTTGCCTATTGATCCAGAGGTCATCTGGTAGATGGCATCTTGTGATTTCATCTTGAATGCCACCAATCCACGATTTTGCTGGGCGTCCCCTACGTCTTCTCCCAGGAGGCTCCCAGACTCAGGCTAAATTTCATTAAATTTCTCTTGAATTTTTTGCTCAACAAGTTGTACATTAATCATCATCGGTTGAACAACAGCGTTGACCTCCGAATTCAACTTTTGCCTCACTCGAGTATCATTTGATTTAGATTATTTGTGGGGGATCTGTAAAATATACGTGACCGGATGTATGTAAAAATGGACCATATCGACGGTGAAACTACCAAACCACGTATCTCGGTTTGCGACGTCGCAGACTTCCTGTCATACTTTATTTTTTAAATGAAAAACTACTTAACGTCCAGTCTGGAAAATTTCTGTGATTTTTCCTCTTCGTGCGGAGAAAATTCTGTGAAAATTTCAAGGAATGATATTGATTTGGTTTACTTCAAAAAAATAAAATGCGAGCGTAGATTTTTAAACACCGCAAACGAGATACGTGGTTTGGTAGTTTCACAGTCGATAATTTTTGGAGGAAAACTTTCCTTAACCTTTTGAAAATTTATTAAGGAAAAAAATCTGGAAATGTTGATGTGAATGTGACTCTTAAATCTCAATAATTGAAGGAGATTAGTCATGAACTTCTAAGCCAAAAATTCTTTGTTTGTAGTGATACAATCGTTTACATGTGTATTTGCTTATCTCAGAGGAGTACAAACCAATGATGGTGTATATAACTCTTTAGTTCGCCTTCAAAATGGAGAGTTGGCAACACAATATCCTCGACGCACGAATAGTTGCTTCGCGGTTTGTCATCATGATTGCTCCGCTTTACATTTTTACTAATTTCAATAATTTTTACTAATTTACCCTAGATTTACTGATTTTTACAATTCGCAAGTCGCAGTTTTGTATTTAAATTTTAAAAACGTATCTCCCTACGTCCACAATTTTTACTCAGTTTAACGTTAGTCATCAAATGCTCCTCAGACCACACAAATTGTGAAATAATCCAACTTCTAAACGGGAATTTGTGTCGGCCTTTCCTCGGTTCAATCAATTTTGTCCGTTCCTTTTCCGGCTGATCAAATAAAAGTATACACGCCTGAACTACGAAGACAACTTAGAAACTCGTTATCTAACCGCGCGTTGATGTGTTTTTCAGAAACATCCTAACTCTATTGATAAACTTGAAGACTCGGAATATCTTTTGAACTTTTTGAGGCACTTGAACTCTTATTTTCGACTTGATGTTTTTTCCTGCGAATCGAAAAGTTTTGTGTGCGATAGTTAGTCGCTCGGGCTCCTCCAGATATGTTAGCTGTGAGTGTAAAGCAATAAAGGTTCCAGAACTCGAACCAAAAGTTATGATCCGTCTCGACATTCTGCTCTCATCCCTGAGGCTCTTTGTTTTCGTCGTGGAGCCCTAGCAAATGGATTGTAAAACGACGAAAAGGAAAGCATTCGTGTATTAAGTCTATATATCGACAGCTTTCAGAGATTCTTTTTTGAAATCAGCATTTCGCAAGAAACTTCAATCATTTTGCCAGCGTAGAGTGAATGAACGTATTTAGTAGAACGGAAATCGGAGTCGTGTATTTACTGTATTTGCGTACTGTATTTACGTACTGTATTTATTGTGTATTTACGTGCATTAACTTCATTCTTTTTCTCAGTGCAGTGTCCGTCTAACTATGAGTTTCTAATCTCGCAACACCTTGGGGGTAGGATTTTAAGTGGGTAAATATTTTTGCCGTGGTAATATGATTTCTTAATCGTGTTATGAAGCACTCTTATTAAGACATTCCGAGAATGTTCGCAAATGTTTAGTATCTTTTATGGAGAGGGGACCGTCGTCCATAACAACTCTAATCCAAATTATTGATCCTAGTGCTAAGCAGAGTGTTAGCTCAAAAAAGGAAGTACAAGAGAAAATGCCAGCTAGATTTCTTGAAGAACTTTAATAAAAAAAAAAAAAAAAAAAAAAAACGGAAAAGGAATGCCAACGTTACAATCGGAGGAATACATTTTCCCAGTCTCTTCATTGTTGTCTGCGCTAAATACACTGCAAACTGTACAAAGTTCGCGTCGGTTTGTGTTTTACTTCCTATATCAACCAAAAGTAACACAAAAACACAAATCGACGGTGAAAGTCAGCAATCACATAACTCGGTTTGCGACGTCGCAGATTTCCTGTCATACTTTATTTTTTAAACGGAAAACTACTCAACGGTAATTCTTTAAAACTTCCGTGATTTTTCTTCTATGTGCGAGGAAAATTCTGCAAAAACTTCAAGGAATCAAGTCCATTTGTTCTCCTTTAAAAAAATAACATAGTTGCGGAGATTTTCAGACACCGCAAACGAGTTATGTGATTGCCGACTTGCACCGTCGAAATATCTTTGTCAGTGAGGATGATGTTGGTTTGGCTTCCTTTTAAAAAATAAAATAAAAAGGGAGTTTTCGAAACTTTGCAAATGAGATGTGCTATGCCGAAGTTCCACCGTCGACGTGCGAAAATTTTTATCGAACGAAATTTCGATCACCCTCTGCCGAATTTCGCATCCGTCGAGAAAAATCCAAAATAGCGCCATTGATTGAAATTTTCACTGCCTCAACACAGCTGTCATGCATGATTTATGCTGTAACGCTCGTCGTAATAAGAAGTCGGGAGAGAAAATTAAAATCCGAGCTTTTCCCCGGGCCGGAAATCCCCGGTTAGACACGCGGCGAGTAAACCTTGTTAAAAGTGTGTGATGGAGTCTCAAAGCAATTCTTTCGGTAGAATCTATTCCCTTCGCATCCTCGTTGACGACCATCGAATTTTCATGAAAGCCTCCTTTGGTTTCTCTGTTACAGGCCGTGACAAATGATTCATACGCTTGGCTTGAGACCCCTCCACACCACCAGGTATTTTCCTCTGATTTATTATCTTTCAGCCACAATTTAGAAGCCACATCACCAAATCTCTAACCTAGAAATCCCTTCTAACTCGATGTTTTTCCCCGATTCACCGGTGTGATATTTTTTATTTGCAATATTCTACTAACCGCATATCGACGGTGAAACTACCAAACCACGTATCTCGTTTGCGGTGTATAAAAATCTACGCTCACATTTTATTTTTTTGAAGTAGACCAAATCAATATCATTCCTTGAAATTTTCACGGAATTTTCTCCGCACAAAGAGGAAAAATCACAGAAATTTTTAAGACTGTATGTTAAGTAGTTTTACATTTAAAAAATAAAGTATGACAGGAAGTCTGCGACGTCGCAAACCGAGATACGTGGTTTGGTAGTTTCACAGTCGATATGGACTGAGTTCATCAGAAAGGAACCAACCCACATCAAGTTGAAGTGAGAAAAAGAGGTGTAAAGTTGTATTCCTGCACGAGGCTCAATGAAGAAAGTAAACCTTAACCCCTCTTTTCACATACTAAACTCTGTCTTCGACCTTTAGTTTTCGGCAGGAGGAGATATACGGCTAGTAAAGCTCGAAAAAATTTTCAATTCAATTTTTTCAAAAATGTGGGTTGGTTCCTTTCTGACTAACTCGGTCCATACACTGGAAAAAAAACACATTGGATCTAGAGTCCAGACTCTTGAAAACATTGACAAGTTAAAGTACTCTTGATTCAATCAGAATCTAGCTTAAATCAACAACCAAGCCTCTTAATTTAAGCGGATTTCGTTTTGATTCAAGCAAAAATCCGATTGAGTCAAGAGTATTTTTTCTTGTCAATGTTTTCAAGAGTCTGGACTCTAGATCCAATGTGTTTTTTTTCCAGTGCATATCATCTGGACAATTTTGCCTACGATGGAAGTAAGTACAGCTATCCATCTACGCAATTAGTAAGAAAATGTATTAACGTAAAAAACTGGGATGAGCTTGCTCAAACATTTTTTTCCTCTTTCATTTTTGAAAATCTGGGAGTGCAGTTAGTTAACATGAATTTACCCAGATTTTTTGAGCGATACTAACATACAAAAAGCGAGTTCAGAGTTGCGTATTATGCATCCCTTTCATACCATTGAAATGCACATCGCCGAGAAAGGCAAGCTGGCGTCCGAAAATCGTCGCTCTTTTGACGTGAGGGCGTATCTCTATCAGTGGCGTGGCGTGCTTTGCGGTAGATCGATTGTTATGCCATGTAAACCCATGAAAAAGGATCGATAAACAGGGTGTTCGCAGCGAACACCTTAATAATCGATTCCTTACCGTAAGTTTAAATGGCAGAACAATCGATACATCGCAATTCACGCCACGCCACTGATCTCTATTTCCACATGAGTCCCGGAAAGCAAAGAGTTATGCGAGGCACATGGTTCAAGCTGAGCTGAAACTGAGATACACCCTGACGTTACAGGAGCGAGATTGAAATCGTGTGATGCCCCATCTGCAGCAATCAATGGTCCGTGTAACCGTTGTAAATGTACAGGTGCACACGCTGTAAAGTGCGGGGGAGGCACCGCGCAACCGAGATAGCGGCCGCATCAAAAAGGACGTCATTCAGACGTCTTTTCGACTTTCCTGCGATGCGCATCTATTTATGAGAGCTCCTAATACGCAACTTTGGACTCATTTGAATCAACGAGAACGAAAACACACCAACTCGGAAAAATGAAAAGAATCAAGACACACACGAAACCGAACAGTAAATAAAGGAATTAGTCTAAGAAAGAGATTTTTGGTGCCGAAATACAAGCTTTTAAGGGCATTTTAAAGGTCCAAGTTGGAACAGATGCGCTAACTTCATTGACTTTTATAAAAATTGACAGTCTCTTATGAAAATTGAGCAATTTTGAGTTATCGAGTTGGTGTGTTTTCGAACTCACTGATTCATTTATGGTGGGTATTGGTGGGTCAATATTTTCTTTCAAAAAAAGCCGAATTAGTTTTTTCGAACAAAAGTATGAAAAATTCGTCATCCGACGTTTTTCAGAACGTAACACCATTACTATGTCGCAAAATATTCACCCTATAATTGCATTTTTTCTGACAACCCGTTATGCATATCTAATAAGAATTTGACTTTTTCTCTTTCGATAAAGCGCCAAAATAAGTAAAATCCAGAACAGGAATTGCACAATTATATCCTTGCAGGAAATTGATTAATTGCTCAAGTCAATTTTACAACTTTAAAACGGAGTTACGCCCTTATGTCTTGGAAACAACGGATCTTGGAGAGATGTAGTTTTTGCATATGAGGCTACTAGTTCCATAGTGTACAATGTCCATAAAAGTGGTTTGTCACAAAACCGTTAACAACTGTTTTGAGTTCTGTACGTTTTACTATGATCTACTTTTTTAATACCGCTAATTAAAAATGATTTTGGCTGTTCTGGCACACAGTTAAATTATTTTCCGATTCTTTTCTAATGGCTGATCAAGATTCCACTCCTAAGTCAGTTTCGACAAAAATAGACATTGGACACTTTTGAAATAGTAGCGAGTAGTCTCATAATTGAATCAGTGAGAACGAAAACACACCAACTCGGAAAAATGAAAGTAAACGAAGCACATACACAAAACTGCACAGTAGATGAAGAAATCAGTCGAAGAAAAACATTTTTGTTGCCCAAATACAAGCACTTAAGTACATTTTAAAGGTCCAAGTTGGAACAGATGTGCTATCATCAATGACTTCTCAAAAATTTACGGTCTTTAATGAAAATTGAGCATTTTCGAGTTACCGAGTTGGTGTGTTTTCGATCTCACTGATTCAATTATTTCCTTCAAACTTGTCTTTTGGCGGTTACGCCCCTCTCCAAATAACCCTTTTACGCCCTTTTGTCTGGGAAACAACAGATTGTCCCAGAAATCAAGTTTTTTCTTCCTTTCTCGAAACTTGACTTTTGGCGGTTACGCCACTCTCCAAGTAACCCGTTCAACTCCCAGCAGGAACTTGGCCCCCCGTCAAGTCTCAAGCGGCTCGGATCTCGAATCCGGCGCCAATGGCTCAAAACCGAATGTGCGAAAATCCCTAGCCAAATTTTAATATCCGGATTCCGTGTTCAGCGCGACACTTGCCGCGGCGTCCGCGGTTGCCAAATTGAACACAGCATATGTCACGGCGAGCGTCAGGTCGGTCTGTGCTCTCGACGAGGATGATCCGGCAACAATGGGACAGCGTTATCAGATATCTGCCGATTGATACTCGAGCAGTCTTCCCTCATTTCCGGCACACTTGTGACGTCCAACGGGTGACGTCGCGCGGGTGACTCAAGCGTGACTCGAGCCCCGTTTCCACAGGCCGCGCGCGACGCTGAGTCGCTCGCGCAAAGTCAACCGCGCATCAGAGCCTGGTTCGATGCTTCCTTGCTACTACCGAAGTAAGTCGTAACGCTCGAATTTTTGAGTAAAATTGGTCTAAAGTTGAGCTTACTGATTCAGAGAACATAGCAGAATGGGTTACTGAACCATGACGAGTATTGACTTGCACCGGGAAAAAAACACCTTGAATCTAGAGTCCAGACTCTTGAAAACATTGACAAGAAAAAATAATCTTGATTCAATCGGATTTTTGCTTGAATCAAAATGAAATCCGCTTAAATTAAGAGGCTTGGATCTTGGTTTAAGCTAAATTCTGATTGAATCAAGAGTACTTTTTCTTGTCGATGTTTTTAAGAGTCTGGATTCTAGATCCAATGTGTTTTTTTTTTCTAGTGTATTCCACAAGAAACAGTAGTATAAGACTTTACAAAGAGCTGTACTTCTTGAGTAAAATGGTGTTCCTTGTGCCAGTTTCAAACCTTAGAATTTGCCTTTTGTGTGAGCATCATGCAATCACGAAAGCACGCAGAAGATTCCTCTTACGGCTGTCTCGTGAGACCAGGCAAAGCTGAAGCGCCTTCAAATGAGAGCATATGCAACACGGACATCCATTAAGATCGAATAGTTGTATCATAACGTTGACCCAACATTCGGTGGACATAGCGCACTTTTCTGCCCACGGTGCGGCGCTCGTCCAGGAATGATCGTGCCCGCAATCATCTTTCCAAATCTTAGTACTGTTTTCGATAATGTGTTCATCGATATCGATACACTGGAATCGATTACAAAATGGAAACAGTACTTTTGACTTTGTTTGAATACCTTGGAAGATAATTTATAGCACGTAAATACCTCAATGATTGATCTAGAGTCTGAAATATCGATTTTTCCAAAATTATCCATTTAGAGGTTTGCTTGAATCAAAACGGAATCCGCTTAAATTAAGAGGCTTGGTTCTTGATTTAAGCTAGATTCTGATTGAATGAAGAGTACTTTTTCTTGTCGATGTTTTTAAGAGCCTGGACGCTAGATCCAATGTGTTTTTTTTTTCAGTGTGCGAACACAGTTCTCCACAGTTAAATGACCCGTAGAATAGGATGCGCACATTAAAAACGCAGAAAAGTAACTAAAAAACTGAGAAATACGCAGTTCAAGAAGCGAAACTTTTCCGCAAATTTGAAACGCCCCGGTTTTGCTCGTTTGAGCTGCATAAGAAACTCTGTTAAAGTGGTCGTGATTCCTTTTGGCTAAATCGAAACTTTGGCCTTAAAATTAAAGTTAAAGTTATAGCTAAAGAGTTAAAGACTCGGATCGTCTTTTCCCTCGTCGCTGCTGACGTCACTGGCGCCTTATAATTCCCATTTATTTCTGCACCTCTCAACTATCGAGCGCACTCCCTCTTTTCCACCCGTTTGTGGTTTATTTTATCATAAATGAATCAGTGGGAACGAAAAAATACCGACTCGGAAAAATGAAGCTAATCAAGACTCACACAAAACTGCACAGCAGGCGAAGAAGTTAGTTTAAGAGGGAGATTTTTGCTGCCGAAAGACAAGTACGTATGGACACTTTAAAGGTCCAAGTTGGAACAGATACGCTAGCTTCAGTGACATTCGTGTAAATTAACTGTCTTTAAGGAAATTGAGCATTTTTGAGTTACCGAGTTAGTGCATTTTCGTTCTCACTGATTCAAATACGTTTAAACGAGTAAAATACAGCAAGTAAGTAAGTGAAATACATGTTTCAGGAACGATGGTTCGTATCAATTGTAATAATAAATCATTTTGGATGCTTTCAGTCCATAGGTTGACTGCTCTTTTTGGCCCTAAAAGCTCCATGATCTAACCTCCAAATTACCGATTTGTCCGTATTCTCCCGCCTTTCAGACTAGGCGCGGTAGCCCTTGAGTCGCCCGCTGTCTATGTAACCGTGGCTCCGGGCGTTCCATCTGAGGCCTCCGAGCCTGCAGCCCAGAATCCGTAAAACCCAAAGCGAGGCCTTCTGCCCTCTGCCTCTGCCTTCTGCCCTTCCTCATTGCTCTCGACCCGTGAAAGATGCTCCAGTTAGCAACCCGGAATCTTCAGCTCCCCCGAAAAGTTTTACCCGAGGAATACACCTGGCCTGCAGAGCGTTTTTCGGGGCTCGTAACGTCTTGAAAAGTCCTTGAGTATATACCTGAATTACTTTCCGAGTTTTTAAGTCCTCGAATATCGTCGAAGCGCGATCCCCAAATTGCTTCCGCATCAGGCGTTACGCATTACGCGTTACTCTTGTGATAAACATACACAGTAAGATTTCAAAAAATTGTCATCTAATATCTCAAATAACCATCTATAATTGCTCAGGGTGTTATTATAAATCCACGTATTTCAAAATTGAACTGGTTATTTCAAGAATCCAATCTGGACTCCAGATCCAATGTGTTTTTATTTCCAGTGTATGGTAATGTCTAAAGGCTCATACAGCGTTTTTCCTTAGCACGGCAGTATAGCGGTTAGGCTTCGTAAAGTACTTGAGAGAATTGTAGACGTGGTTTTTATATACGTGCATCCACAATCAGTATATTTCGTGATAATTTCTATGAATTCTTTCAAAATGGAAAATCAAACGGTTGAATAAAGTCCCCATCTTGCAGTTTGTCTACCTACGGTCGTAAGAGTGCCGTGATTTCGGCGCGACCAATCAAAAAGCGGTACACAAATTGCCATCCTCTTCCTCTGTACGCACTTCAACACCGTCTATGTATAAAAGCAATCCATTTTTGTCCGTGTAAAGGGCAAACCGATCCAACCACTTGAAACGGGATCACGGTGAGTCCAAGATCGCTCAGAGCTGCCAAGTTTCACCGAAATTCGCGTGTTTTATTTCTGAGTCCGGAGCTCATCGGACGTCTTTTAACAGCAAAATCCCTAAATTCAGAGGTCTTTAACGAGGAAAAGAGTTGTAATTATATTCGTTTCTCCTACTGCTCCTTTCCTCATGTTTCGCTTATATTGTGATTGAGGGAGGTTCGAAGAGATCCTTAACATACCATCGTGAAAAGGGCAATTTTTGCAAAGCTGGAGTAATATTAACAGTATAAATTTTAAAATCGGACCGTGAAAGTGATTAAATCGATGTGACACTGCAAAATGTAGAAAATACGGAAGAAAATTTATCACGAGTTTTATAAATTTTAAGGTAGGCTCACATCTACATTAATCTTTGTTGAAAGTATAGACGTTTTTCTCTCGTATTTTGTCCTTTTTGTAGTGAAAAATCATAGTAATCCCTCGCAAGGATCCGTTTTCAAAATTATACTGCTACATTTTACCCAGTGTTCGCAAAAATCGTCCTTCATATGATGAAATTTCGAGGGTTTTCTTAATCCTTCCTTAATCAAAATATAAACCAAGTGGGTCTTCCTAAGGAAAGCAACACTGTTTAATGAGGGACTACACAGTTCCACATTTCCGTGTTTACTGTTGCTCTTTCTCACATTTTTTGTGTCAAATCAAACCAAACCAAACGGTTGCTCCACACAATTTTGTGTTAAATCGACCCAAACCGTAGATTACTCTGAGACATCGGGGCATGAAAAAAGTGTCCAGCTGAATTTGTGTACTCTTGTTCTCATCCCAATACCCAGAGGTTTTGACATGCGAGTGGCCAGCTCATTGGATAACCACCGAAGCATAGGCGTATCCAGACACCTCGAACGGGGGGGGGGGGGGGGGGACGTGGCGTAAGGAGGGTCCGGGGGCCTCCTCCAAACAATTTTTGAAGCATCTGATTTGCAGTTTGAGTCAATTTCATCATGAATAATTACCATAAGTAAGTGTATTTCCTTCTTTTATCCTACGTTCCTCCCCTCTTTCATCCTTCTCTTTTGCCTCCTCCTTCTTCGAGAACTGGGGGGGGGGGGGGGGTTCCGAGGAGATTCACGCTCAATCCTGGTGGCTGCCACGTAATTTTGGACGAGGTCGTAGCTTTTCAACACCGAGATTCGGTCTTTTTAACTCTAAGATTTGATCGATTTAACACACGGTAAATCCACACAAAAAAAAATCAACCAACAACTTGTGTTACTCCGTGTTTCACCTTCCATGTAAACACAAAATTTTGGTTACTCTTTCTGTCTGCCTAAGAATACGATCCAAATGAATCTGTTTGACTGGACCCTCCCGGGAAGGGAATACACAAGTAAGAAATTCTGCGACGTCCCGAAATTCCCGAAGACCGGCAAGCTGGCGGCGGTAACAGGTGTCGACTGTCAACGAGGCTTCTTTTTTCGCCCACACGTCCCCTTCCCCCTCCCCGCATTCCGGGCACAAAGCGGGTTGGAAACGTGTGGAATTTCAGGAGAAGGGGCACTCGGAAGGGGGCGCGGGGCCACTCTTCGGGAGCTCGATTCATGAAACCACAGAGTCGTGAACTCGTGATTTATCGTGGTATTACAAAGGCACTGGTTGCATAACCGAGGGTCAACTTGGACCGCGCGCTGCACCGCTTGAATTTTTCACACGGGCTGGATTCATTCGATCGGGGTTCTCCATTCATGATCCGCCGAAAAAAAGCTGCGTCTCGAACGGAGAGCTTCGTCCTCGACTCCGAGTCACATAGCGTTTCTCTCTTTCTGAAGGGCGTATCTCGATTTTCATGTGAGTCCTGTTCTCTGTATATGTCATTGCTTTCCGGGCTCATAAGGAAATTGAGATAAGCCTTTACGTAAGAGGGGCGACGATATATCCGTGATGGATAGAGCGGCGGGATCGACTTCCTATACGCTACAGGGTTTCGTATTCGAACGAGGAGATGCGCCTTTTAGTGACATGAGATATGTTCGATGTTCTGTAGTCCGTGACAAGATATACGATAATAAACAATTTAAACAGCGGATAACAAAGTTCTTTTACACGGAAAAAAAGTTACGGGCTATATAGACATACCGTCCATTCCGGGCTCATAGGCCGAAAGTTCCGGGTGCTGGAACCGTAGCTTCGATTGCTCCGCGTGCTGCTACGCCCGAGTTTCGGCCTCTGAACCCAGAACGCGGACGGTATGTCTATACAGCCCGAAAGTACGACTTCTCCGGCCGGAGTTTTTTTTTTTCTTCTTCTTTCTTTCTTTTAGTGTATGCAAATAAAATCAAAACGTTTCAGCTGAATACTGAGCCTTCCTCAGTCGGATAAGAAAACAATAAAAATTATAAAAATCTAAAATCCTACAGTACTCGGCTGATTCTCAGCGAAAATATAAGCCTGTTGCAAACTTCAGCTTGAGCCGAAGAAGAGTTGTTTCTTACGCATAAAAAATGGCTCAAAAATCACATTGAGCACGTTCGGAAAGTCTGAAATACACTTTAAACTTCACAATGTGCGTAAGAAATATGTGTTTTTCTGAGCTTCCCGCTTCAAAAACGCTAGTACGACAATACGATTCCGTGATACACAACCTCGTACATTATGAACTAAATGTGAGAGCGATTACGGTCTTGTATACGCGAAATTGCGTGTGGAATAACTAATATCGTCAGGAAACGGAAATGGCATCAGCTCCAACCCCAAAGGATGACAATACATTCTTGGGAGTTTGTTAATCTTCATACCTTTCCTGTAACACAACACTCTCTTTGTCATCATCCTCATATCAATGCTCGCTTATTTTATGTACTTTCTTTTTGTTCGCTTTAGGGATGACTTTCCCTCTCTTTGTCGCTCCTCTAATGTGAAGACTTATCTCAATTCCCACGTGAGCCCTATTTTACATATAAATCCATGCTATGTAGCACTCATGAGGAAATTGAGGTACGCCCTCACATCAGAGAAGCGACGTTTTGTCGACACCCAACCTGGTTCATTTTGTAATTAATTCTTTAACGTGTTCCTTTTGTTTTTCGCGTGTGGTGTGCTATTCATTAGGGACCATTCATGAAATACGTATAAGGTCTAAAATCGGCGCGAAGCACCTACTTTCAAAAAAATTAATATGATCAAATCTCTCCGAGGTGGCAATTTTTCATCCCAGCATATTCATCACAATGAGCCTTTTTGAATGCGGGGTCAAACGGAGTGTCGTACGTAATTTTTTTCAAGGGTCAGACCTGTGTAACGAGTGTATTATTTCAAAAGCCTTCCTTCTCCTCCTACCCTGATTATAAGCTTCCGTTAGGTAAAAAATTGGCCCTTTTACACTCAAAAAAATATAAATGTTCTTGTGTCGGTTTCGGTTAAAATAGATAATGAAACATAAGCCAACCCAATGTCGTGTTCATTTTGGTACAGTTTGCCGTAAATTTAGCTAAAAAAACAATGGAAAACCAGAAGGCCTCAGAATCAAGCTAAGGCTTGGGTTACACTGCCTTCCGCCGTTAATATTGACGGAGATATCGCCCTTTTAAAAACACGGCGTATGTCGTCATCCATCGCGGTGGTGCATATCATGGTTTTTTCCACTTTGATTTCAACCGTTTTTTAAGTCGAGAAACCAGTGCAAATGTGTATTTCACCAAATTGACGAATCCAAAGTCGAAGAGACCATGGTATGCACCACCTTGAGTTACACGCCTTACTTTTCGATAGACGATATCCCCGTTATTGAACGTTGTTTGACGTTTGGAGAATGTTAAGCCTTGAATCCACGAGCTTTGTCCCGAGGAAAAATCACGCTTGCAAAGTTAGGAAGAATATTAAGTTAGCCAATACTAATCATAGGACCAAGCAGAATCCTTTTGGAGTCCTAAGAGCGACTCAGAGAGAATAAGAAAAACATTTGTTATTCTTGGGGTTTTTTCAACGCGGAAACGCCTAGAAGTTTCATTCCTGCAATTACAACTTGGAACAAATCCCATGCAGGGTATCTCCAAGTCCGCAAATAGGAAGTACTGAGAAAGTGCGGAAATTCCGAAAGAAGGTCCGGTATTTTGTTCATTTATTCGTCATTTTTGTCGCAATTCAAGCGAGAAATTCAAATTTTTATAAATTTTTTAATTTCGTCAATTCAGTACTGAAAAAGCACTGAATTTTTCCCTCTAAGAAGGTACTTTTCTTGGGAATGTACCACTGGAAAAAAAACACATTGGATCTAGAGTCCAGACTCTTGAAAACATTGACAAGAAAAAGGACTCTTGATTCAATTAGATTTAAGCATAAAGTAAAAGGAAATCCTCTCAATTAAGAGGCTTATTCGTTCTTGATTTAAGCTTAAATCTGATTGAATCAAGAGTATTTTTTCTTGTCCATGTTTTTAAGAGTCTGGACTCTACATCCAATGCGGTTTTTTTTCCAGTGACTGGTGAAGTGCTGTAAAAGTACTGATTTTTTGCCAGTCTGTTTTATTAGACACCCTGCTATGAAACGTCCCACGGAGACAGGGCCTTATTAATTTTTGCAAACCTCCATAACACGATTTCGCAATCGGCCTATTATACTTCTCGTAGGCGAGAAAGCAACGCAAAATATCGCAGAGAGCTCCTTTCAAAAGTTCATCAAGGATTGGAATATTTCCAGCTCCCGTCGATCCCCGCACGTCAGGATGACGTCAGAGGAGACGAAAGGCGAACCGGCGGAAACAAAGCAGCTGCGGATGAGACGAGCGAGCTCCCACGACTCAGGAGCTGCATCTTGGGATCGACGCGACCGGAAAACGCGACATTTGACAGGCCGGAAAATTGTTCAAAAGAGTTCAAATTACCGAACGGAGCTCAGATTCGGGAGCAGCCCCGGTGACGTCAGACTTGGCGCGCAGTCCCGACCCCCGCCGCCGCACAGTGGATCGAGTCGTTAAGAGAGCTCGGACAAAATATGGAAACTTTAAGAGCTTATAACTCCGTTTATACAAAATTAGAGGTTCTAAAAGTGGTTTCATTGGTTTTTTCGTGACATTTTCTGCTAGAAACACCCCTTGAAATTCAGGGTTATTAAGGTCAGGGATACCCGGGAAATGTCAGGAAACTTTAAACAGTGAGGGAAAACCGGTTAATGTCAGGGAAAATGCTAAAAATGTCAGGGAAAATTTGATAAATCGCCTTCATCTGCTTTCTAGAATGGAATTGAAATTTTGATCAAGAAATTTGCCTGAAAACTATTTTCAATTATGCCTTCTTAACCATCCGTCACATCTTCAATGGAGATGTTGCATGTGTGAGGAATTTGCGATTTGCCTGTTGATTCTTATGTAAAAGTTCGCGAGAACACGATGGTGCCACTGGTTTTCTATGAAATTATCTCCCAGGCTCAAAAAAAGCTCTCAAGTTGAGACCAAAATGGAGGGGATATCCCACGCTATCCTGAGAGTCCATCTGACATACGGGCGCAACTACACTATGCAATGATCGTAACTGCATTCTCCATACAATGTAGATGTTGCATGTGTGAGGAATTTGCGATTTGATTGTTGATTTTTATGTAAAAGTTCGCAAAAAAAACGATGGTGTCGCTGGTTTCCTCTGAAATTAACTCCCAAGCTCAAAAAAAGCTCTCAAGTTGAGGCCAAAATGGAGGGGATATCCCACGCTATTCTGAGAGTCCACCTTTACATCAAGACTAAATCTCCATGCGAAGATAGGGAGCAAATACATTAGCAGTGTTGCCGTGTTTTCAGTTTTGGAGTCCCCAAATAAAGTGGCAGTCCTGTCAATGTATTTGCTCCCTATCTTTGCATGGAGAGTTTGTCTTGATGTAGAGGTGGACTCTCAGGATAGCGAGGGATATGCCCTCCATTTTGGCTTAAACTTGAGACCTTTTTTGAGCCTGGGAGTTGATTTCAGAGACAACCAGTGGCACCATCGTGTTTCTCGCGAACTTTTACCTAAGAATCGACAGTCAAATCGCAAATTCCTCACACATGCAACGTTTCCATTGTCAGGGAATTTTACCAAAACGTGTCAGGAAAATCAGGAAAATATCAGGGAATTTCATTTTCTAAATTCTGTGGCAATCCTGAAAATTTAAAATGTGACAAAAATACACACTAAAATTCTCAGTTTTAGTCAAAATGTAATGTGCGACCTCTTTAATCGACTCGATCCACCGTGCGCCGCTGCCTCGCACCGACTCGCAACTCGGCTCCCGTCGCCGCCACGCCCGAAAAACCGCGCAACCGCCCGCGGGCAACATCCGCCGTTGCGCGGTTTTGCAGCTCGGCGCGTTGACAACTGCCTTTGATTGAGCGTAATTAGGCAAAGAGAGCGTAAGCATCGTCAAAGAGGCAGCCTCCTCCTTCCTGCTTCCTGCCTCGTCGGCTGCGGGTTGCTTTGTTTTCGCACGCACAGTTTTCTTTTGTCTGTCGCTCACCCCCCTCCCCCCGAGCCGGGCGCCCGGTCCCCGCCGCTGCACTTGTGGGAGGAAAAAACTAGCGCAATTTTTTTGTGCATTCGCTCGATTCGTCCCCCGCCCGCGCTCGCTGCTCCGACGACGGTCGGTAGCCGAAAGTAGGGAAATTCAATCTGGAGCTCTCCGTGCGCGGAGAAATTGGCTTTGCGCGTAAAGGAACGAGAAGTGGGCCTGTAAATTGCGCTCGAGCACTCCTGGTTTGATGTATTTATGCCGGGAGCAACCGTGTATGAATCAATGCGAATTGGATTTTACTGTTCGATATTTTGCTAGAATTGACTGGAATCTACAGAACCACTCGCTGTGTGATTTCCTCCTGTAATTTATTTTTTTAGTTGAAAACTAAACACTGGAAAAAAAACACGTTGGATCTAGAGTCCAGACTCTTAAAAACATTGAGACGTATAAATACTATTGATTCAATCGGATTTTTGCTTTAATCACAACGAAATCCGCTTAAATTAAGAGGCTTGGTTCTTGATTTAAACTAGATTCTAATTGAATCAAGAGTACTTTTTCTTGTCGATGTTTTTAAGAGTCTGGACTCTAGATCCAATGTGTTTTTTTTCCAGAGAACACTAAGAAAAAAATAGGTCACAGGAACCGTAAAGTTCTGTGTTCAATATCGGTCGTACTGCTCGGTTCATGTGACTGCTCTCCCATTTCTGGACACCATATCTTTGGTTCATGCAACCGAGTGCTCAAACCAAATTGAACAATGGAAACATCTCGGTTGCGTGAACCGAGGGTACGGTTCCTAGAACCGAGAGTTCGGTCACATGAACTGAATAGTGCAACAGATATTGAACACTGTACTTACCGTTCATATGATCAAACTTTTTCCTCAGTGAACAACGTAACATCGTGAAACTCTCTGAGAATTTGTTCGAGATTATACAAAATATTTTTACAAATTTTCAGGTCAGAATGTTGTCTCGTTTTCCGTCAAATAACTGAAACATGAGACCAAAGGAGGAAATAAGGCAACGGCTGATATAAGTAGAAAGTAAGGAATAAGAGGAAGGGAAGGACAATAAGGCTTAGGGAAAGGAGAGTAGGAAAGAGAGGAGGAAGAAGACCTGAAGAAAACCAAGAGAGGAGAAAAATGGGAGTAATAAAAAATCGCGGAAGCAAAAAAAGAAGAAAGCGGAAGATGACAAATGAAAAGGAGAAAAATAAAGGGTAGGATAAGAGGAGTACAGAAATGAGGAACACTAGAATAAAATAATTTTGGATCCAGAGTAAAGACTCTTGAAAAATTGGAAAGGAAAAGTACTCTTGATTCAATCGGACTTTTGGTTGAATCAGAAATAAATCCGCTTAAATTAAGTGGCTTGTCTCTCGATTTAAGCAAAAATCTTCCGGATCCAAGAAACTTTTTTCCAGTGAGTGACAGGTGCATACGAATGGCCTTTGTGATTTTATTTGCTTACAGCACCATGAATTTTATTCAAGTGACGTAGTTAGACTCGTTGATTTTGTCCCGTACATTTGCGAAAAAATTTCAACATCGCCTAGCAAATAATAGGTATAGCTAGCAAATTTAGCAAAAAAACAGTAAAGGATAATGATCATAAGTTGGTAACAGCCCCCACTGATCCAAAAGAGCCGCCTTTCTTGGGGTCCTAAGGATTTTCATGAGGCATGGAGCCACGAAGCCCAGAGTCCATGTCATCCTCTCTTTCACACCTCGATTCTACCACCCCTGGTCGAAATTCTCTTGTAAAAGCAAAACTCTTAACGGTATTTTGAGGAAAATCAGGGCTTGCATGAATGTTGCATGAATACATCTCAAAGTCCGAATGAAAATTCTGTTAGGACATTTTGAGATGAAGAGTTTTTTTAATACTTGACAGGTACTTATACCTTAGATAGCCGGCAATATTTTAAAAATATATTGAAAATATTTTCGTTATTGCTATGAAAATATCTTACAAAAAATGTTAATACAAATTTAAAAAAATTTTCTTATAAAAGATTTTAAAAAAATTACTAATCAATATTGCTAAAAAATGTTTGAAGATAGTGATAGTTGGAAAATATTTTTTAAAAATTATTTACGTGACAACTGCCGTGCTAAGGAAGAACGCCGTACAAACATTCAAGGGTTGTTAAATATCCTTCGATAAATAGTTTATCTTTGAGGAAAGTCATGAATATTTTTCCTTGAAATTTTCATGAACTTCAAATGACATTGCGAGCAAGATTATCCGAAAAATTGAAAGAAAAATATTTAAAAGTTTACCAGAAAAATCGTGTCTTATCAAAGGAAATATGGCAACACCTGAAGGCTCATACGGCGTCCTTCCTTAGCATGGTAGTATAGGCTTATTAATTTTAACCGGAGGCTGAAAGTCCGTTACAAAAGGTGATAGAACCGGGCTTAAGATACCCAAATCAGAAGGGAGCAGATTTCGGGCCTCAGTTTTCTAGAGTGTGCAATGCGGAAGTGAGGAAAAGATACGTGTTGGTGGGGCGCGTGTGTAGGTGTAAATATATAAACTGGAGGTAAAATTGTATATGTATAGGTTGGAGAGGCCGTAAGCGATAACGAGAGCCCGGTCCGTTGCACACAGACGCCTGCCGCCACTATTGCCGCCAATTTGGCCGATGCTAATTGAAACCGGCGATGATTTATCGCCCTCTGAGGGTCAATTAAACTCGGGGTTATTCATCGATTTCCCCAAAAGCTGCCCGGCGCTCGCTTTTTTCCGCCCTATAATTCCCGCCTCGCACCTGCCTTAGAACCAGCTCCGGCTATCCGCATGACGTAAATGCCCTATATATTCCCGTGCTAAAGAAAAACCCCGTATGGCCTTTCGAAAGCTGCCAAATTTTTTTCGATCAAATACAATTTTGTTTAGAAATGTCATGAATATTCTCCTTGAAATTTTTAGCTACTCTACATGAAATTGAATAACTCTTAAGGAAACTAGTCATGCCTGCAGTGGGTTTGTTTAAAACAGTCTTCATAACGTAAATGCCCTATATTTTCCCGTGTAAAAGAAAAACGCCGTATGGCATTTCGAAAGCTGCCAAATTTTATTCGATCAAATACAATTTAGTTCAGATATGTCATGAATATTTTCCTTGAAATTTTTAGCTACACTACATGAAATGGAATAACTCGAAGTAAACTAGTCATTTCCGCACTGGGTTTGTTTAAAATAGTCTACATGACGTAAATGCCCTATATCTTCCCGTGTTAAAGAAAAACGCCGTATGGCACTTCGAAAGCTGTCACATTTTCTCGATGAAATAAAATTTTATTTAGAAATGTCATAAATATTTTCCTTGGAATTTTCAGTTCACCACATGAAATTGAATAGCTTTGAGTAAACTGGCCTGTATCAAATAGTCCACATTACGTAAATACCCTATATGTATTTTGCTATGTTAAAGAAAAACGCCATATGGGATTTCGAAAGCTGCTACATTTTTTTCCATGAACTAAAATTTTGTTTAGAAATGTCATGAATATTTTCCTTGAAATTTTCAGCCACGCTACTTGAAATGGAATAACTCTAAGTAAACTAGTCCTGTTTACGGTTTTTGGCGCGTATACGTAGTATACCGCCTTTGCGATCGTTTCGAACCCTGCTCGATACAATAACCGAGTCCCTTAGTTCCTTACCGAAAAGTGACTACCGCGAACTTCTGAGATTTTCCAAAGCGTGTAAAAAGTTTATTTATCCGTCAATAATTATGATTTAAAGTTGTTTCTCATTCTGGGGCTCTCTAGTTTATGTGCAGTGAATACCAAGAGTCTACGTTACTTGGTTTTCTTAAAAAAAGCCTAAGAGTACGACGCGCTGATTTAAAATATGCATATATAAGCAGAATCAAGCGAACTGATTCGAGGATGGCTGAGCAGGTCGGCACTCTCGGAATGAGAATTTAACTCCTCCGTTTTGTTCAAAACGTTGCTTTGACAGATCTTCACACCTCTGTTATACTTTTCAAAAGTTGGTACCCGTGCTCTGATAGTGCTGTTCATCTGACAACAATGTCAGTGTCAGCTGATAATAATATTTTTATCGCTCGCCGTCATGGCTTTTCATTCGTGAACCACCGCTAGCGCTATCTGCTGGAGAATTTAGAATGCTAAGTTCCTCCCCACCCGTTTTAATATGCCAGTGATCATATTGTGAGGCGTCCTATCCAAAGTCAACTGAATACATATATTGTAGATTGTTGTTAAAATACCAATTAAAAAAAAAAAAAAAAAAATATGAGGTTAATAAAAAGTTTTCAGTCAGTCTTTGACATCCTGAATAATTGTCTTGGTATTTATTTACTAATTTTACAGAATTATATTTTATTTCTTATTAAAACTAAGAAATACAGTGCAATCTGTGTAAGTGCAATCTGTGATGAGCCTCGAGACTCATTAGACCATTAGCTAAACGTGGCTCATACAGGAATCCACTTACCCCTCTCTTCCCCACGCTCCTGATCACTGCGTCGGCGTCTCGACGAACAATAGCTAATGACGGTCGCCAAGCTAGGCCGGGATCCTCAGCCCCTCGCCCAGTTACTTACGCTTCATTAACCATTTCACCGTCACGCTAGGATTCGCCCAATTTTCAAAAAAAAATTGTTTCGCGAGTTTTTAGCAATTTTTTCCTTACTCTCCGTTGAAACACGAATTAAAAGAGGTCTCATTCATAAAAATCGGCCAAATAGAAGAGAAGTTACAGTATTCGAAATCCGAAGAAATCAACAAAACTTCTCCAAACAAAAAATAAAATGAAGGGGGAAAAAAAGAAATGTATAAATTACAATTTAATATGATTGACCTCAGAATGTGACAAGCAATTCAATTATAAAAAGGAGAAAAAATTGAGTGAAATTACAAAAAATTAGCCTCTTGCAAGGGGCTTCCTTGTATGAGTTTTGACCTGAAGACAAGTAAATCCCGTTACATTATTAAAACGAAATTGACTCCATAGTTTAATGCCTTAGTTTCTTGAATACGATTATTTTAAGCTCTCGAAAATTTATACCAGCAATTTTACCCATGGGGTGATTTCCTGAGAGCTGATAATATCACGAATTTCTCATAGAGCCCTTCAAAAATGGCTTGCTTTTTGGGCAGCCGATTCGGCCATCAAACCGGGGTTTAAATGGAAGCTGATAATAACACAAAGCTCTGAGAAAAATTTTGAGATGAGTATAGGAACGGTTTGTAAATTACGAGGAGAGGCGGGCATTCTGTTCAGCATATCGATACATAAGTATTTTCACACGTAGAATTTAATTTTCACGTCAGGGAGTCGACATATTTTTATTTTTTCGATTTTATACGGAAAATGTATGGTTTTTCGGGGTTGAAATTACTTACAATTGTTTCATGAAAAATGAATGCACCCAAAATGACTATAGCATTTTGACTTTCACATACGTGCACTCACTAAATCGATTGGTAAATTCAAAGAGTGGGTACATCGACCTGGTATATCAAGTTTCTGCAATTTTTCACGGCAAATCGGTAGATTTTCGGGATGTGGATTGCTTACTTTCAATTCATGAATGAATAAAGCATGGACATGGTTGAGCTTCTTTGCATGAAAAGACGTTTAAAATAAAAAAATCAAGACATATTTAATACAATTGCATTTATATCGAGTAAATCTCTTTTCAATAATATAACGGGATTTATAATACCGGTGATTTGGGTATTTTAGCCCCAAAATACCTTTAAATCGACTTTATCTTCTAGGAGTTCGACAGAATTTTTCCTTTCTTCGCTTAAATTTTTCCGTAGCACTTTTCTTCAAGAATCTGATAAGATTTTGCTTGAGGCAGATCAAAAAACTTAAATTTGTTCGAATAGCTTTCTAGATTCACAATACACGGTCTCGTCAAGGTGCGTCGTTGACCTTGCACTGTTGGATCGTGAATTCTCTTGTTGTGCTGCTTGCCTTTTTTGAAATCTCTGTAAATGAAAACTAAAGGGGTTGATATGTGCGAGTTAATGACGCGCCTTATCAACACATTGTGTTGGAGTTCACTGCTTGTTTTTTTTTTAATAGTCTACATCGTGAAAGAGACATGAAATAATGATAAAAGCAAGATGACAAAAAAAAGGCAAAAGAGCGGAGAAATTCCAAAGGAAAGGAGAATCAATAAGACTTCTTAAAAAATGTAAAAACATATAGGCAAGCCGTTGTTAGCGAAGTTAGAACAATTCCTCACACAAGGTGACAATTAAGTTGCATCGTTGTTGCAACCTAACATGAACGGCTGATGATGGAGGTGCAATTACTCCGAAACGCATACCTCAATATTAATTCTATGTACAAATGAGTAAGCAAAAGCATTTTATTCTTTTTATGACTCTATGAGAATTCTTGTCTGGGTATTAGTGAGTAGAAAATGTTCCTCAGCGCACAAAATGAATATTGACATGTTTTCAAATTTAATATTATGAATAAAATTTCTCACGAAAGTTATGAAAATTGGTCCTTGAAATTTGAAACAATGTAAATCGCAGAGAATGTATTATTATAAAAATTAAAGAAAAACAATCAAAAGCTCTCCGGAATATTCGTACTTTACTAAGAGAAAATCCGGAACGTTTACATGTGCATATATGGCGTTATCATTCAGCTCGGTAGTGTTAATCGATGATTAACATCCGATGGATTAAACTTGGCAACTGGGTTTTTTCTGAGATTTCCCTTTTGAAACGGCGGCAACGCGGGCGACTTTGCCTTCAAAAGCAGCCGCATATTCTCCAGCCGCATGAAGCACAATGGCCCTTGCATTTGTTTTTGCTCGCCCAACTTTCAAGGTAAACGCAAATGAAATTTGAAGTTTCGCGAAATTGAATCTTGCCCAGGAGCAGAGTTTTACGTGAGGAACATTCGTTTCCGTACCCTCACCACCCCCACCCCCTCCTCCTCCCCCACCCCTCCGCCTCCTCCTCACCGTGTCCACCGCGCGAGCTCAGATTCCCTATGCATAAATATAATAGGCCCTCCATATCCGCCGTGCTAAGGAGCAACGCCGTATGAGTCCTCGGACGTTGCCAAATTTTCTTCGATAAAATCCAATACTGAAAGAAAAATCTCGGTGTATTTACTAAGAAAAGGATAAAATTACCAAGAATTCAGGGTTCTATTTGATCCCAGTTTTTTCTTGGTAAAATTACCACTTATGGAATTGGTAATTTTCCGAGAAATTATTGAACTTTCTCGGTAATTTTACTGGACCTTGGTAAAAACGCCAATATTTTTTATCAACTGTGGTAGAATTACCGAGAGAAAATGGCAAAGTTACTAGGAATTGATTACCAATAAAAGTGGTATTCTTACCTGAAAAAACAGTAAAAATACCGGTTTTTAGGTAAGCTTACCAGTCTGTCTTGATTAAATTACCAATAATTGGTAAACAAATTGAGATGGTAAAGGTACCAACGGACCTTGGTAAAAACGCCGAGAATTTTTTTTCAGTGAAATTTTCGGCGAAGCTTCTGAACATTTCACTTCCAATGCTTCAGATGATTCTCTGATTTGAAAGAAAAGTTATAAACGAGCCCAAATTACGTCTCGCCTATCTTCGGCTAAGTACTCTCGTAGACTTTGCAGCACCACTCTAAATAAGACAAACGGAAACAAATACATCATGATAATAGAGCACAGGAAAGAATGCGCGTTGAAGACGGCGCAGAGATACAACTATTCGTGCTTGATGGATGTCCGTGTTGCGTCTGCAAAATTGAAGGCGCGATGGCACGAGGCGTGGACTCACAATGATGCTCTGCTGTATGCTGACAATGAGGTTTTGCTCATCAGATTTGGTAGAAAAGTTAAAAAAGGATTTCCAAATGTGTCTTTCCTTTCTGCGGCTGGGGTGACACTTGATTCTCACCCTTTTTGTTTTATTTTAACGTCTAATTCTTTTTCTTCAGGGTGCATGTGCGGATGTAAATCTAAAATCCGTATTTACCGGCCCCATACAACCCGCGCCTGCAATCCCAATTTTAACTGAGATTTCGATTTTTCTAACGTCTATAATGAATCCATCGTATCTAATTATGTTAGCTTACGAATGTCGGCGGATTACCGTTGCCATAGTGCAGGAAAAACAGTTTATTTATCAGAGCTAGGAGGGGGGGGGGAGGAGGCAGTAGCCACTTTAAAAATAACGTAGCAAAAGTTTTATAAACGAAGGAAGTTTTATTTTTACCCCTAGAATAAGCTTCTGCAGTCTGGCGGTTCAACCTTGGATCATCCTGTATACTCATACATATAATTTACCTAAGAAATGAATATTTTATGAAAGGAAGTTTGGCAACATCCGTATGTAGATACAGCGTTTCTCCTCAGCGCGGCAGATATCATAAATCACTCGATTTAAATGCAACTGTCTCTGAGCGAATTCCCGCGTGGAGGTAACCTCATAGCTCCACGTATGTGCGCTTCGATGGCGGGAACGGAGGCTGAAAAAAGTTCTTTTTCTTCCCTTTTGTTCTTTTTCTTCGCTGCTTTTAATTAGCGTCCGAGCGGAAGCCCAGCACGCTCAAAGAACCAAACAAAAGACTTTGTTCATATGCTTAATTAGCTTCAAATTTGCGCGTTCTCCATCGCTGCGTTTGCCGTGCTTTCTGTTTATTCGTCCCTCGACTTACAAAAGGACGCAACTGCACTCTGATGTGAGCCTAGGAAAGTATTGAGTTTTATGGATGACAGGGTTCATCGCAAAAAGTAGTTGCGTTGTTATGTCAGGAGAGCGACGTATTAATGGGAGTCGGGCGCCTGGATTTAATTTCATACTTAATTTTGTCGTCTTTTATTTCAGGAATAATCATCAAAAGCTTTTCGGCCACAAAGACAACATCGGGTTTTAACGCTAATTGAAATGCCCACGCAATATTAGCATTTATCGTCATATACGTCTTTTTGCTTTGCATAGCGTTGCATGAAAGCAACAAATGGTTTTCGGTTTCAGTCCTCTGTGGCAGTAACAATAAGTTGCATTAAAGCAACAAATATATACTTGGGGAGGTTTGGGATTGTCGGATCTCCATGTTAACAAAAATAAGCAAATAAGTCAGGGACTCCAATTTTTCCTTTAATCCCAATAAGAATGTGTAACACACATTTTTTTCTCCTAAATCCATAATGGATTCATGCAATAGGAGGCATAAACTTCATGCATAAACTTCTGAAGATAGAGCACCTTCAAAATAAAATGGACTAAATTTTTTGGCTCATTCCATAAACATCTTACGTGGCAATAGTTTCTCCATGCAAAACGAGTACTTTTTTGGGTGAGCCAAAATAAATTGCAATGTTTTGAATCGTGTTCATTGCGAAATTTCGGTTGAGAAACGTGAATCGGAATGCTTAAATCCGTACCTTGGCTACTGTTCCATTTGTGATTACTTGAGGGAGCAAAATTTTAGGAAATCCGAACTTAACTCTAAAGTCAACAAAAGCGTCAAACGAAAGTATCCCTCAAAGTCAAGAGGTTCAATTAGAGGCTTCATTTAGGGAACGGGAAGACAGCAACCATGGGCCAGACCCGTCTCTGCTTCCTCTAGGTGCGTCGCGAGACACTAAATGAGGTGCGTCGGAGAAGCGACTTGCTGAGGTAGACGATAGTAAAAATGTAGAAAGTCCCACAATTTGTGTAGGGGAATTTCGAAGTCAGAAAATGAAGCAAGAAAATAATTAGCTGTCGCGTAATTTAGGGGCATTAGGGATCCTGAATATTGTATGAGATGAGCTGAATAAAGCGGTGACTTGAGGTTGCCGGATGAGCGGGTAGCATCAACCCGAGTCGAAGGAGTCATTCGAAGGAAGCGCGTGATCGCCAGATCGACGGCCAAAGTGCAAAACCATGTATCTCTATTGCGATGTTTCAAAATTTTCCTGTTTTTATTTTTTCGAGAAGAAATCATCCAACTTCATAGCTTAAAATTTATGCAGAATATTCTGATAACAAAGAAGAATAATCAAGGAAGTTCTCAAGAAATTACGTCGACTCGTTCTCCAAAGAACAGTATGACGGGACGATTGAATGTGGCAGGAAGTCTGTAACGTCGCAAGCGGAGATACTTGATTTCACACTTTGGTCATCGAGATACTCAAAAATTGTATTTTCGGCGGAATACTATATTCTTTGAGGGTAAGCGTACTTCACTGCTATGCCATTCTACCAAAGGTTACTCTTTAAACCCTTATTTAACATTTGAATAGTTGCCATGGTCAGAAGAGGGCGTTTCTCCGAACACAGGGTGCTTTTTCATGATAAAAACCATAATTAAGGGCACACACTATAATTACAATATTGTCATCGAAAATGCATGCCTAGCACAGGACTGATAAAAATGTCACTACCGAGTTGGTAGAGGGGTGCACCGCACCTGCACCCGCCAAAATTTTAAAAAGGAAAATGATTTGCTCAATTTCTCCGCACTCTCTCGTGTGATCGAGATCTTAATACGGACAGTATGTCAACAAGTCAAAGAAATCAAGTTTTTTCATGTTTTCTTGAATGGCATTACTGAGTGATTTGTGGTAGAAGGACGTAGCCACCAATTTTTTTATTTATTTTATATTTTTTTTTAAATAAAAGAGGAAAATGATTTTTCGCTCAATTTCTCCGCACTTTCTTGTGTGACCGTGAACAGTGATCTTAATACGGACTGTATTTAAACGAGTCAAAAAAATCAAGTATTTTCGTGCTCTCTCGAAACTTGACTGTCGATGGTTTTGCCCCTCTTCCAAAAACCTCTTCCCCGTTTTTTTTTTTTTTTTTTTTGGGGGGGGGGGCTGTGCCATCCTCCACTTGTGGTTTCAAATTGAGCTCGCTCATACTGCAATTCTCTAAGTCTGAATCCCGTCCTCCAAGTGAATATGAGAGAACAACGAATGACTTCAAAATTTAAAATTTAGAGAAGCCCGTTCAATTGACGTCACGAAACGTCGCGTCCGACGTGGCAACGGGACGGCGGGGAGGGAGGGAGATCGAGAGGAAACATCGGGGGCAAGTGGGGCGTGGATCGTCGAGAGGCTCCGGGGAAGAGCAGGGTTATGAGACAAATTAGAAGAAATTAGTATTTAAAGGGATGAAAAGGAAAGCCTTCCGTTTAATGAGACGTAGCTCGGCTCTAATGAAATTCACCGCGATGGTCTTACCGACCGACTTAAAGGGATAGTTCTCACTTTGCTATTTTGCCGGATAACCGCGGAGCACCGACGGTGGTTGATGAATCGGTTTGCCGGGTCCTGAATGGCTCGCCCGGGCGCCCGAGCAGCCAGCCGCCTCGCCCGAGAACTAGTTACTATCCTCAATGCGTCCCTCCGACGGATTTTCCCTCACTCCACCGCCTCATTAATTAGGGCATTAAACGCTGTATCGCTGTACTCCCTGTCTTGCAAGCATTATCCCGCGCTGAAGAAAAAAATCGACCACTCCTCTGATAACGCTCTCACAGTAGTGTTATCGGGGCGGGGAATCCAGGAGGTCTGGGAAAGTTTCCCCAAAAACGATATTTTTTGTGATTATCAGGATTTTTTTAATCTTTTGTAGAGTGGCTAGCAACTGGGGAAATAGGGGAAACCAGGAAAAGTCAGGGAATGCAACTCGGCCCGGATAAATCAGGGAAAAGTCGGAGTATTGCGTCAACGGTCAGGGACTTTGTCGTGGAGCCGGGTTCTACATTTTTTTACCTTTTAGCAGGGTGACTAGCGACCGGGAAAATAGGGAGAACCGGGAAAAGTCAGGGATGCAACTCTGCCCGGAAAAATCAGGGAAAGTCAGGAAATTGCGTCAACGGTCAGGAAATTTTTTGTAACGTCGGATTTTACGTAAAAATCGCGTCCGCGATAGGGCAGCTGATCGCATATTTTTGCAATCATTTTGACCACATGAATGAAATTAGCTTACGTTATTGTATAAAAGTCGGGGAATTTCATCAGAATAAGTCAGGGAATGATTAAATGAAATTTTGCCAGCCACCCTGCTTCAGCCTCCCCTCTCTACGATAAATTTTAGACCGTGAACCCTCCTTCTTGAATAGACCACTAGACAAGGCGTGAAGTAGAAGAAAGTGTTTTCTCCTCAAAATTTGACATAGAAAATAACTTCCACAACGGGAAGTTCCGAAATCATTATTTTCTGAACGAGATTTTGACAAGTTTTTTTAACACAGATCAAATGGAAGTTCGATCATACAAATACGTCTTTTGTATTTTCGCCATTTAATCTATGAAAGTAGAAAACACTTAAATCTTGTTTAAGATTTGATTTTCAGACTTCCCGATGTGTGGCTTGTTTGACCTGTGCAATTTTGAAGAGAAAGCACCAAGTGTGGCTGCGCAACTGTCTTTTCGTCGTTCACAATGATGTGTTCGCATTCATTATGTTATCGGCGATTTATTATAGCTGAGACATTATTGCATCTTGGTGCAAAGATACAATCAAAATAATTAGTTAATTCCTTTTCACTTGATCTGCACCCCTGAACTCCTCCAACTACAAACACTCCGAAGATCAAGGATAACGAACACAACATTCAAATAGCGCGAGGAAGAGACGCGCGTCGATGAAAGAGACGCGCGTCGATGACGGCGTACAGATACAACTATTCGTGCTTGATGGATGTCCGTGATGCATCTGCAAAATTGAAGGCGCGATGTCGCTAGGCAGGCGTGAGCTCGCATCGCTTTGCTCAATGGTGCTAAAGATGTGTCACTCATCAGATTCAGGAGAAAGGTCAAAAAAAACGAGGCCCGATTACGTCTCTCCTGGCGCTGACCGTGTTGAATCTCAATTTTTTTTATTATTTTTTTTTTTAATTTTTAATTTTGATTCTTTTTTACGATGCATTTGTAGACGTTTATCCAAAACTCCTATGCATCAAGCCCTATACAAACAGTGCGGCACATGTATTTAGTAAGCCTTCAGTCGATTTGAACCGGCTTGAGCATCTTATGTTTAAGGTATTTCCTGATCAAGATATCAATGTTTTCCGTTTGAATTGATTACGGAAACTTTAGATTGCCCGCTCATAAGAAAAACAATTCCCTACGTGAGTCAATTTGCGCACCACAACGGTCGTGGCCGAGCCTCTTAGTCTAGCAGTGTTCCTTCCCAATCCATGTCGTTTGAAGTGGGAACAATGTGCGACAACTGAGCCAAAGTTCTAAGATTGAGGCTGTCATATTTACATACAAATCTTCATGAAATTGTATTCACTGAAACATTTTGTGTCTCTGCGTATACCGTGCAAAAAAACTGAAAAGACAAAACCGAGAAGCGGAAATATTTAACAACAATGCGATGTTTCGTACGTTACAACTTTATTTATCATGTATCCAGGCTTTGAACAATGTTCATATATTTACTTTTGAGTCAAAATTAAATTAATTTCCCCCCTTTCTGTTACAGGCATGCACCCGGCGGGATTCTCGTCAGATTTGAGCTTATCGCACTTCCGGGCCCCAGAGGACAATGAGTGACGACTGTCCCACGGGCCTTAACTGGAAGCTTAGCTCTCGGAAGTGTCGTCCAGAACCCTACAGGTATGTTTTACCCCTTTCCAACCTCACTGTCCTTGATAAATATCTCAAACACCGAGAGACAGGCACTGAGCCTGAAGATAGTAAGGCCAAAGTTGATTTCTGCAGGGATTCCACATTTTTCACTAGACAGTAACTCTTTCAGTCAACTCTGCTTAACTAGTGGAGACAGACTTTGAAGATCAAATCGTGCAATTTTTCAAAGCAGAACTTTTTTTCTACAAATTCATCTTTCTTGTAGCTGCAACTTGAAAATGTTGTTGTCAGTACCCTCATTCCGAAAGCCTAAACAATACACTTTACTTAATAAAGATCCCTTGTCACTTATAGTTTAGTGTTTCCCCCACAAAATAGGATGCCACTAGTCGCCTCTGAATTACAAAAGCAATTAATTTTAAGTACAAATTCATGGGAAATACATAATTTAACGATCTCTTTAAGAGCATTGTCCACCGTAATATTTTAAAACATACCGAACTCCTACAGCAGCCGTATAGATTGCTACGAAAAAAATCAGCGTATTGTTTAAGATTCAAATTGAGAATTATTGGAATCGTTTGAGGCCTTTTTTTTGTCGAAAAAATTGAGACGGTACATATAATTATGTAAAGGACACTTGAGATGTGAAAAATGGAAAATGTCAGAGCTTAATTCGGATTCTTATAAATTCCTTCATTGTAAGCTGCTACAAACTGTTGTCACCAGTTGAAAACGCCTTCAGTTTCGTTTGATACTTCGCCGCTCACACCGGAGTTTACATATTTGTATCACGAATCAAATAGCTTCCACTTTAAATTAGCAGTAGAGACTGTGAAACACTGCAACTGATTGCCCTTTTTGCACTTAACGTCTCAATTAGAATTCGTATAATTGCTCCAATTTTATCGAAATAAAAATGGTTCACTTGATACGGCTATTCTCTGAGCAGTTCGTTTTTAAAACCTCGTAAATGACGACCGGATGAATCTCCATTCGGTTCATGACTCTTTCTGCAGTTTTGAAAGTGAATGGTAATACCGGAGATGGAAAATAAACAGACGATAATACATCCAAAGCCTAAAGCTCTTCATTCAGCATTAAGAAGAATCAAATGTATTTAGCTCAAACATGTGGTGCTTGCTGAGCACTGTGGTTGAAGGATCCTGTTGAGGTTTTCCTAAACTAAAGTCATTCAGACCAAATAGGATTAACTTTCAATGTACCCAGAGTTGTCGATGTTCTCAGAATAAATTTTACGACTTTTTTTAAACATCTCCCAGACCATATACTCTGTCTCGTTTCAACAATCCGAAGACAATATATTTTATAGATACCACATCGCTATGTTCCTTATAACGTAAAGGTTACTTTCGAAAGCCAACACGTAGATTGGCCTATAAGTGAATGACTAATGAGTTAGACCTATTGATTTCGCTATCTTGACCTAATTTGCAAAAAGACGACTATCGAAGGCCTCACTCCGACATTCATCAGTCATCATTTGGCCAACTTAATGCTCATCACGTTGCTCATCATTCATCGTTCACCAAAAATCAGTGTTGACCGCCAAACTTAACTTTCACAACACCCGATTACCATGCTATTTCGCTATTGCAGGTTTTCTTACGCACATTATCCTTGCAACAAACACACATTTTTATTACAGTTTTTCAAGTCATAAATGAAATATTGTAAATAATAGAGTACCCCTCGTTGAAACTTATCCGTGTTGAGAGCAGTTTTCGCTTCGATATCAACATCACTCACTCGTTAAAATACAAGTGAAACGGTTGGCTTGCTCGAGAACTGAACCAAGTGTTTCTGTTCTGCTAACACACTCATCAGTTCCCGCATCTGCTTTTAACAGTTTGCATCAAGATTTCGCACATTAAGTATTTCGGTGTTGCAATATACATTTTGGCAACTGTATCACTTGAGATATATATACACGCCGCTTGCAGTCTGCAATGATCTTGTCAATGAAGCCAGAAGACGCTAAAAGCTCTCTCGTTATAAGACTTGTGTTGAAATGGAGTGATGTTGTCTCATATTGGTGGTGAAACCAGTGAAAAACTTGCACTTTAATTGACTACGCCAGACAGGTTTAAGAATGAGAGCACCAAATGTCATTGTTACGCAGAGAGCTCTATATTTATTCAACACATCCAAAACCAACCAATGAGTAAAAAATTAGCTTACTTACATTTTACAATAGTCTATCAGTTTGCTTTTTCCTCGTGGGAAAACCAACCAAAATCGTAACTCAGCGGGTTGATTTTTGTAATTGATAGACAATGGGGAAAAATGGAGCAACCTCATTTGTGGAAGCAGGTGATTGCAATAGACAAACTAGGGAAGTAATCGACATACTAACGGCAACCCACGAGTGATCTTATATTTCGCCCATCATCCTCTCCCCCCCCCCCTCCTTAAGAGCCTCCCGTTTTACCTATAAGATCGCTTCATTTTCCTCGTGTCCTCTTTCTCCATTTCTTTGTCTATCAATTTCAATGATCGGGCCGTAGGTCACATCACTCACTTGAAAACTATCATATTCTTTCTGATAACTGACCAATAACCGATGATTGAATATGTTGCTTTACAAAATCAGTCTACTTTTATGAGTGCTCCGAGATGAAATCACTCAACTTTCGTGAACAAGACGATCCTTACGTAAAATCAAGGGTGACCTTTAGAGTAATTGCACTTTCTGACGACTTGCTAATCCCGTTATATTGTCTCCCCCGCGACAAGGGAATATTGCGTGTAACCTACTTCAGGAGCAATTCCAGGAATCAATGCGCTCGTGAAATGAATTGTATACTTAACCGCGTTCTTGAACAAAAAAACTAGAACTTGGACTAGAATTTTTATCCCGGTATTTGCGGAATTCCCCCCTCCCTCCCTCCGATCCTGGCCGGAAGCTCGCGTAAGAAATAAAGATGCTGTTCAAACTCTTCAATTAAATTACATTCCGCAAGCATGGCTGAGCTCATTTCGCCGAGACGGAGGTAGACGATTGCGATGTTCGCTCGGTAAACCGCAAAGTTTTTATTAACGTTTAACCTCTAGAAATACAGAGTGATTCAGACCACATAGCCGCCCTCATTTACCGAAGAATGGCAGGTGAAATGAAATATCGATCCGGAACTGCGTTATGATCCATCGGGAAAATTCGCACAGTGGCGTGGCGTGCTTTGCGATACATCGATTTACCTGTCATTTAAACCTATTGAAAAGGATTGACTAACAGGGTGTTCACAACGAACCCTTTGATATTCGATTCTTAACCATAGCTTCAAATGGGAATGTATCGATAATCGATCATTCGGCCTCACCACTTGGTTTGCAGGATTCTCTTCGTTTCCCGCAGGCTCTGAGTGGAATCTGCACGTTTTGACTTGGACTGTGTCAGTTTTGCGATGGAAATAAACTTTCTCTTATTCAACCAGAAATTCATTCTTTGTTCGTTTTAAATATTATCTTGTCAATATTTGTTTCTTTGGCGCTGGGAATTTTCTGAATAAGTAGCAAGATAATGCTGTGAAAATTAGGGTCTAAACTTTAGTGAAGCAAAGAAGGCTTATAACATGTTTTTTTTTTTTTTTGGGGGGGGGGGGAGGGGGTGAAGATTGGATATACAGGTTTCTAGTCCCACCCTGCGGGCCTGAAGAGCACACGAATAAGAAAACCGAACGACAAATATGCTGTAAGCGCACTCATCATCGTTTCATATATCTATGGCCAAAGTGTGAAACCACATATCTGTTTGCGACGTTGCTAACTTAGTGTCATAATTCTTTTTTTCTTCGAAAAAGTAGTAAGCGTAATTTGTTGAAAACGTCCAAGATTTTGCTTCTGTGTTTGTGGAATATTCCCTACAACAACAAACTATTAAGTTGGCTTGTCTCTCTTCAAAAATAAAAATAAATTGGTAGTGTGAATTTTAAAACACTGCAATAGATATACGTGATTTTGCACTTTGGCCATCGACTTAAGAGGTTTTTTTTTTTTTTTTTTACAATTTGTGTTCGCTAAATTTTACCTCTTATGCTACCGACGACTTTTCTGATTTCATCCCGTTTTCAGATGAAGCACTAAGTTCCGGTCTCAGTACCCTGCTGCGCTTAACTTACCGTTGGTCTGGATCACCCTGTGAACAATGTTGAGGACGTGACGTTGGTTTCATAAATATTTGGTCTCGCAATTGATACGCACTTATTTCGTGGATCGGTATACGAGTCTTTATACGTCATTAGACGGGATATGATCAGTCGGGTCGAGAGAGAGTCTGAGCTCTCAAAATTGAATGAGACTCGAAACCGAGGCGGAGGAAAAAAGCAGCTTATCGACGGCAATATTGATACAGTCGCCGTCAGAGTACCTCACTTGCCTTCGTTTACTTTTATTCCGGAGAAAGTTCGCTTCTTTCTACTCTTTTGCACGTGTTTCCGTCGCAGGATTCCGAGATGTATCGATCCCATTGGCGGATCCAGCAACTTGGCAACACCGGATGTCCTTCATTTAAAACAATGGAAAGGTATCGATTCTTTAAGGTGCCAGGTGCTCTGGCAAGAATCGATTATTTAGCATAGGTTTAAATGGAGGAAATCCTCTTTTGCACGTGTTTCCGTCGCAGGATTCCGAGATGTATCGATCCCATCGGCGGATCCAGCAACTTGGCAACACCGGATGTCCTCCATTTAAAACAATGGAAAGGTATCGATTCTTTAAGGGGCCAGGTGCTCCGGCAAGAATCGATTATTTAGCATAGATTTAAATGGAGGAAATCCGGTGTTGCCAAGTTGCTGGATCCGCCTCTGATCGATCCGTTCTCGTCAATCATTGATCTAGTGATGGTGAAATTTGCAAATAAGAAATGAACTGCGTTAAGCAGAACAGAACTAAGTTACATCAGCTATTGCCAAATTTAACTGGCCAATTTAATTTTTTACATGATAATGTTTGTGCGGATTCCTTTGGAAATTTTGAAGAATTTCCTGCGTAAAACGCAGAAAATCCCCCGAACTTTGCACAAATATTCGCACAACCGTTTTTATGTCAAAAATTGAATTTCCTGATTAAATTTGGCAATAGCTGATGTGGCTTGGCTCCGTTCAGCTTAACACGGTCTAATTATGGATTGCAGTGTTCAAAAAAACGAGTGTCTATGACAGAGTGCCTATAGGTTCGGAAAAAGAGAAAAATGCGGAAATATGATGACTGGTCCAAAAGTATCTAGTCCAGAGACGAGTATCTATAAAGGTCGTTTTGGGCCCACCCTACCTAAGTTTCCTCACCCTTGCGATTTTTTGCTCATCGAAGGTCTACATTTTATAGAGTGCATCATGATTTGGTCTTTTTTGGTCTCTTTTTGGGTATAATAGGCCGTATGAACATGATCCTGATAGCCGAAGCAGGCAAAAAATGCGGATATTGCGGCATTCCATCGCAAACCCGCAAATCTGCTTTTTTCACCGGAATCAGCCTTCAAACCTCAATTCAGACTACTAATAGACCCCAAAAAAGACCAGAAAAGACCAAACCATCTCATGTATCTCGTCAAATATATACACGTTCAAAATCAAACCCAAATAAGCCAAGTTCGTGTAACTATGGTGTCGTTGCCTCGACCGGGCTGTGCTGTGTTGCCAATTGTTGGAGGATAGGTTACTTGCCCGGTGGTGGCTACCGCCACTCATGATAGAGTTGACGAAATGTATGGTCGGCTCCAAAACGGCCCTTATCAATATCCCTCCTTTGACTTAAAAATTGAAATAATTCATCACTTGCACTTGCACACACAGATGGACCTTCCTCATTTTTAGGCTTAATAACCTAACCAAACCTTAACTCAAGCTAGTTAATCTAAAACCTAACCTTACACACCTAACCTAACTCACTCACACACCTCATACTCCCTTACATCTCCACTTCACCGCCGAGGTATGCGAATAGCACATGTATAGCTTGATCATTTATATTTCGATGTCTTTGATCGGAAAGGGAACCGACCTCGGGCTCGTGAAACCGATGAAACCTATTATATGGATTACATTTTGCAATAAGGAACCACTAACTCTGGCCCTTTCATAAAAGCACCTTGCTGCTCAGGGAAACCAATAGCATATATGTTGTCTCTAAAATGAGCCAGAAATAATGGTTCCTTATTGCAAAATGTAGTTCATATAATGTTCACCTAGCTATAAGCTCGGTGGACAATAAGGAAGTCTACATGTTAGAGCTCATGAGAGAACGGGCATACTTGGTTTTAGCTTAGTATGGGACGCGGCTCCGCGCGCGGGAATAGAGATTCCGGCTGAATTTAATTAGCAGAAGTGGTTGTGTGGGTGAAGGTGGTGCTTTCAAACAATCTCGGCCCGAAAGATTCCGAATCAGGCTCAAGATTTTACGATTCGAGCGAGGGCTGGGTCAGGCGATCAGACCGTCGCGGGGGTACAAAATATATGTGAGGCACCAACACCATTAGGAACTGCAAAATCTGACTCATCCTTAAAAATGCTTTTGCACATAAGGAAAGTAATGGCGCATACGCTGTTTCTAAAGTGAGCTAAAAATTTTAGTTCAAAATGTGGTCCAATTATTGTTGGTGCGCCAAAATTTCTTGCATTACGTATTTATTTGTTTTTTTTTTTTACAAATTCCTTTAAGTTGAGTGCAGAAGTGATGAGATGGATATTCAGCTTTTGAGCAATGCATTTTGGGTACGATTGATTTATTTCAAATTTTAACCTCTAGATGGATAATTTCGGAAACATCGATGTTTCCGACTCTAAAGCAATCATTGAAGCATGTACGTGCTACAAATCATCTTCCAAAGTATTCAAACAAAGTCTAAGGTACTTTCTCCATTTTGTAATCGATTTCAGTGTATCGATATCGATGAATACAGTTTCGGAAACGGTACTTTTGACTTTGTTGTAAGACTTGGAATGATGATTTTGGGCACGATCATTCCTGGACGATCAGCGCCATGGACAGAAACGTGCGCGATGCCCGCCAAATGTTGGGTCAGCCTTAAGATACAACTATTCGTGCTTGATGGATGTCCGTGTTGCATATGCACTCATTTGAAGGCGCTTCAGCTTTGCCTGGCCTCACAAGACAGCTGTCAGAGCAATCCTCTGCATTCTTCCCTGGTTGCGTGTTGCTTACGCAAAAAACAAATTTTAAGGCTTGAAATTGGCACAAAAAACACCATTTTACTCAAGAAGTCCAGTACTTTGGCAAAATAAAGTCTTACACTACTGTTAACGTCAATTTATGTTACTGTCAATTTATTTTTCAAATCATTAAACTAAGACATTAGAGGCACTCTATCTAACATTAGGATTTCCACACTACATAAAAACTTTCGATGTAACCGGTTCGCTCAACTCTTTTCTGTCACGACCAATTCCCCGAAAGGGGGTGCCTAATATATTAAGTATATCAAAGTTTCACAATGTTTTCTTGAAAGCTCTAGGATGAGACAGTATTACATTATATTGCAGTAACTCAACAACCAACTGAGCTCAAATTAAATGTAAAAACCATAAGATCAAAAATTAACACACTTATGTAAACCATTAAATAAATCTAGTTGAATCTTTAACTAACCGATACGTTTTAGAGAGCTAAGTCATGGAGTCTGTTCGGACAATTTTACCACTAATTATTTTAATTTTCTTAGCTTCTTTACCTATTCAAATTTTGTATTTAATAAACGAGATAAAGGTGAAATATCAGAGGGTGCGGCGTACAATTAAGGGTGGGCGCGGGTGTGTATTTGTGTGTAGGCGCTTTATGAGAGTGTTTATCTTGTAAAGGCCGGGGCGGACAATGTGCCCGCTCACTCATGGCAATCGTGCGTGAAATGTCGACGCGAGAAAGCGTCGTCCCCTCGGCTCATTCGTCCTCCTTTTCCCCGTAACGTCGCTCGCTGGCGTAACGGCGTAACTCAATCTTCACCTGAGCCCTGTTTTCCGTATGAATCCTTCCTTGCTGGGGCTCATCCGGAAATTGCGATACTCCTTTATTTCAGAGGGCCGAGATAATTCGGTTAATACTTGATCGCCACCGCGGATTCGGCCGGAACAGCCGCCGCGTTGCGTTTTGTTCCGCCGCTTTATTTGCGCTTTAAGCGCACATAATGCGCGTATTTAATCGCACGCGTTCAGAGGCATTATATGGAGGTATTTATAGTAAAAGGAACTATATCACACGCAATCCCTATGCACATAGTTCCTTTTAGCATAAATACGTTCATATCGACTCTGAAGCTGCCAAAACACGCGTCTTGATTGCGCTATTTTTGAATCTCTGCTCTTGTTTAATTTTTTAAAAGGAGCCCGAACAAACGTTATGGCTTAATATTCGTAGATCATTCTTCATCTCGAGAAAAAGAATCGCCGAAACTTTCAACAATTTCGAAAACGTCGAATATTTTTTTTATTAAGAAAATGAAATATGACAAGAAGTCTGCAACGCCGCATACTGAGATACGCGTTTCTGCAGTTTCATCGTCGATATTTGGACTTCATTTTGCAATTAAGGGTGCATTTTTCACTTGGCAGGATCGCTATCAGTGGCGATTGGGTGTCGCAGAGCGCACAGGAGCGCTATAAAGGCGACTTGTTAGTTAGTTACTTTGCAATTAACTACAATTTCTGGCTTGTCTATAAAAACACTCACGGACATAGGGAAACTGATGGTACACGCTGTTTCTGATTTGAGCAGTTCGGAACTACAATTTTTAGGTCATCCACAAAAGCACCTATCCGTGGAAGGAAACTGAAGGCACGTACGTCGTTGGTAGAATTAGCATGACTTTGTAGTTCTCCATTGCAAAATGTAGTTCAAATGTATAGTCTAGTGAGACATGAGTTAAATTCGGAGGTCCTCGGTGTAAAACTTAGATCATTTTGCCTGTATTCAAATGAGTTTGCTGGAACCCAAAGATACAAATCAGAAAGTTTTGTGTTAAATTCACACAATTAGCGTAGCCCGTACCCCGCAATTTCAAATTCTTTACTTTTTCCGTTGTCAGTCGTCGATTGAGATGAGTAGTGCTCAACATATTGTTGCTGCTACTGCAACTAAAAACTAATCAATGTAATCTAATTGCTTCATATTCAAGCCTTTTAAGTTGCCCAGTCAGGCTTTGAAGGCAAATTAGCAACAATGAACCAACTTTAGTGTCATTTGGGCCACATTTTGCATTTGGAACCACAATTTCTGGCTCAGATCAAAAACAACGTATGTACTACAACTTTTTCTATGCACTTACGTGTTTTCACGGGTGAGCCATAAATTGTAGTTTCTAATTGCTAAATGTAGTCAATTTATAAACTGGACGACGGGTATTCATAATCGTCTCTAATTACTCTTTATGCGAGACAAAGGCGCAAAATCCGATAAAACGAGTGGCGCTTAGGCGCCAGAAAAATGCGTAACTTTAATTTTTATTTTATCTTATTTGTTTTAATTACACGCTGCGCTGCACCGCGAGCTCCCTCTAGGCAGGCACGCGGAGCGTGCAAACAACAACCCGCGAGTAAACTAAACAATCGATGCGTCCAAATCTTTGCTTTTCATCGAGTAAAAAGCTTGCAAATAAAATAAAATTGTTTTAAAAATTGATTCTGAAAGCTGAAATACTTTCAGCCCTGTGATTATTTGTCCACCGTTCAACGATTTAATTACCAGCATCGATAGGTAACTGAGGGCTCAGAAATGCAGCCTTTTTTCACTTGATAGGTGAGTTGTGTGCGTGAGTTGTGAGAGTGTGTGTGTGTGATCGCCGAGCCGATCGAATGCAATCCCATCTGCAAACATTTAATCTGATTATATTGAATCTGTCAGTCGTAAAAAAGAAAAATGATACATCGGAAGAAATTCTCGTGTCTTGTACCTGATGCTACCTTACCCTTCGGATTTTTTTTTTCCTTTTAGGAAAGAATAGGAAATTCGATTTTGATGACCAATATATACGGTTGAGTTGCAAATTTTGCACTTAATCTCGCCATGTACGAAAAAATCAAAAGAGTATTAAAAAATCAACAGAGTGCAACACGAGACGCCAAGCGACTTTTGAGAGCAACTAATTATCTTTTAAAAATGAAAATGTTACGGATGAAGAGATTAGGTGACGATTTTGGAAGAAAATCAATATTTTCTTTTTCACTAAATTTAGATATTACTCAGTTCGGAAAAAAATATCCGAGAACTCGCAGGAACCATTCGTAGAGATGTAAACTTCATGAGTATTGAGTTCGCGATTAAGTGCAAGTCTCCCGGATACAAATATTCTTGCGCGAGGGATATCCTCGTTGCGGGTCCAAAAATTGAAGGCACACTCATCTTCTTCACCCTAACAGCATAATACTGCCGTGCTTTGGAAGAACGCCGTATGAACATTCGAGAGTTGCCAAACTTCCTTCGATAAAATGTTCAGTTTTCAGGAAAGTTTTGAATATTTTCCCTTAACATTTTCAGGACTTTTCGGAGGAATTGACAGCAAAATTATCTGCAAAATTTGAGGAAAAATGTTCTTAAGTTTACCAAGAAATTCGTATTTTATCAAAGGAAATTTGGCAACGCCTGAAGGTTCTTACGGCGTTCTTCCTTAATTAGTACGGCAGAATAGACAGCGTCAATTTTGTTTTGAAATAAGAAATTTGGCAACGTATCAACACGCATACGGCGTTTTTGCCGAGCACGTGAGAGAAGCACTCTGTCACAGGCTCGCCACCGCTAACGTGTCAATTACAGCCACGGGATGCCATAACTCACATTGTCACACTCGAAGATGATGCGGAAGGGAAAGAAACACCGCCTTTTCAAAGATATCGCTCGTCGTTCATCCCCCCCCCCTTCCCCGACTTACAGCCCACCGACACCCTCTCCTCCCCCCCACAATTATACTCAAGTTCTAACAGCCACATTCGTGAGTGTCTATCGGGACCCTGGCCCCGGTTGAATTAATTGGGACGATCCATCAGGCATCAAATCTCTCACCAATTGTCACCAACTACTCGTTTTTTTCTCTTTTTTTTCTTTTTCACGTAGACACGTGTCCCGTGTCTTATTCATTTTCCTCGGCGATTTTTCCAAGCGACACAGGATTTCCTACTTTGGAATTGGACTGCATTTTGCAATTTGGAACCATAAATTCTGGCCCGGTTTAAAAACAACGTATGTGCCATTAGTTTCCTCATGCACATAAGTGTTTTCCAGAAGAGCCAGAATTTATAGTTCCAAATTGCAAAATGCAGTCCAATTATAATTTGCAATAGACATACATGCGCGCAATGCATAACATATGTACCATCAATTTCCCTATTTAGATGGGTGCTTTTGTAGATGAGCAGAAATATTATCCTTACAGACGAATTAGACTGCGTTTTGCAACCAGACATTACAATTTCTGGCTCATATGTAAAAACACGTACGTGCATAGTGAAACTAATAGCACATACGTTGTCTCTAACGTGAGCCAGAAAATTTTAGTTCCTCATTGCTGAATGCGGTCCAATTTAGTGGCTACGTCACAGTTTTATTTCGCTTGCAGTTCCGATGTTTCAACTATTTGCGAAATTCACACGAACTCCGTGGTTTAGAAAATTTTTAACCCAGCTTCCATTATTACTCAGTTCGATTTGTAAACAGCGGCACTCGTATCATTTTGTGAAGACCTTAGAAGAGACTAATATCATGCACAAGATAGCCCCCTGCTAACTTTCGAATCATCAAAAAAAATTCGAGTTAAAATATGTATACCGGGAATTGTGCAAATGAATTTTCTAACCTTCACATTCGATTGCTTGCGTTACACCTGTATGAGGCATCTTCTGTGTAGAATGTTGAGCAAGAGCCATACGAAATCAGCATTGCCATTTGGATTTAAAACTCATTGATGCCTCCTAAATGGGTCAGTTATGCGCTAGTCATAGAATCGTGTTTTGATAGTTTAAGCATGTGGATTAGCAGCAATTAATTAAGATCCGTCCGAACGCCAAATTCGCACGTCCAGTGTTAATGCAGACGTCACTCATCGAAAAACGGCTTATGACGTTACCCACCGCGGTAGTGCAAGCCTTGCTTTCTTCCACCTTAATTTCATCCGTGTTTTGCATTGAGCAACCAGCGCAAATGTGTTTATCACAATCGATAAAACCAAGGTGGGAGAAACCATGGTATACGCACCACTTCGGCGGATGACGTCCTACGCCGTGTTTCTTGATGAGCGATATCTTTGTTACTATTAATTTGACGTAGAAATTTGCCGTTTGGACGGATTTCATGATTTTCTCTTAGTCTTCAAGCTTTATCCATCCAAACGATTCTTTGACTAGCACAACTGACCTATAGACGCATTTAGTTTGACGTCACATTGCGATATAATCTCAATATCTCGAAAGTTTCGAACATAGAGGAATCTGCGGGATATAGGCTGGAGGGTGGGGGGATTCGCTTGATGGCTATGTATGATGTTGCGAGCTTATTTTACAATCAATTCTTGTGAATGTGATCTCAAACGTTTTGGTAAATGACGCTTTCATAATTTTAAAGTCCCATGGATTAATTGTTTGGTACACTGGAAAAAAAACACATTGGATCTAGAGTCCAGACTCTTGAAAACATTGACAAGAAAAAATACTCTTGATTCAATCAGATTTAAGCTTAAATCAAAAGGAAATCCGCTTTAATTAAGAGGCTTGGTTCTTGACTTAAGCTTAAATCTGATTGAATCGAGAGTATTTTTTCTTGTCGATGTTTTTAAGAGTCTATGGACTCTAGATCCAATGTGTTTTTTTTCCAGTGTACCAGGCTGGTTTTAGCATTCTTCCATCAATTGTTCATTTTGGAGGCTATATTTGTTTGCTGGGGCACGTTTCGACTAGCTTTCGAGTTATCGAGACGACAGTGCCGTTCCATGACGTCACCATTAAATGCGTCTATCGAAGAACATCCAACAGATTTTCCATCCCCGTGAAATAGATTTGACAGCAAGGAGCTAACGGATTTTAGGAAATCGATGAGCTACAACGATAAAAATGAGAATTTCAAAAGGGAAACGTCACGGATCGAATAAGGAAACTGCCTCCTTTAAAAACCTCGGAAAACCACCTTTAAATTAACTTGGGAAAAAAAGGGAGAAAAAAAACTGTAGTACAATTAACGCACCCTTCTTGGTGTTCCTCCGGTGGTTACAAGCTGATGACTTTTTCAGAAAAAGTATATTGGAGTACTTTTCCCTGTTTCTATGTCAGGCAGAGTTTCACACCTGATCTTAGCTGCGAAACTAGCGTCTTAAGAAGGTAATCCTTTAATTGCCGGGTCGCGTCAAAGTTTCCGAGCAAACCCCATTAATGTCCCGGCTCGGCTTCCTTGAACTTTCGCGCTGCTCTCTTGAGGGGCCCAACTTTTAGGAAAATGTGACGAGTTCCTTATAACTTCAAGTTGCAAAAAAGCCTCCAGGAAAGTGAAGAGACTACCAGAAAAAAAGCTTTATTATGCGTGCGCCTCTTGCCAATGGGTCTCTTGCACACTAAAGATACAGCAAACTATGTAGAGTAGTTCCTGGTAAAATCGAAGGAAAATTACTTTGAGTTCATCAGACATCTATATAAACCTGGCTTTTGATATAAAACGCATAATTCTCTTCACTTTAGTCCTAAAGCCCTTTGCTTTGGCAATTGAACTAAGAAAATCTCCATTACTGCGGGGCAGCACTAACAAAGTTTTTGCAAATAAAAAATTCTACCGTTGGTGAATTGTTTTCATTACGTTTGAAGAAACTTTTTAACCTGTTTTAGTCAATTTTTATTTCTCAGTGATTATTTGTAGCCTTGGAATCGTAAAACAGTTCAATGTGCCATTTTTCCTCTCAAAACACGAGTCCTTTTACTTTTTAGATTTGATCCAAAAGATAAAAAAGTGTGATTTTCTTCAGCATTACACACCGCACAGGATCACACAAATTGTATCCGTAAATATCTATTTTTAGAATTTAAAAAAAGAAAAAGAAAAAAAAATCAAGGCCTCTACTATTATTTTAAAATAATGACCCTACGAAAGAAGGATGAAAGCCACTGAACAAATGCATTTCAAAAACCGGTCAAATAGACCCCTAGATGACGCTCTAGCTGTACCAAAAATCGTTCGACAGAAGAGAGTTAATGGTGAATGGTTGGTTAGTAGATACGTTTATTTGGTGCTTTTAACATTTGAGCCATTAACACCTTAGAGGAGAGATCAAAATAGTGTAGTACAAAATTTAATAATTTAAAAAGTAGGGGTCATAGAAGGGTAGTACACAAAATTAAAATATAGGACAAGGAAAGAATACATTAAATTTGGAGATTAATTCGTTTGAAAAAGAGAGGGATTTTATGAAAACATTTGGGGAGATCAGAAAGAGGAGGGCAAATTTTAATGCCTTGTAACGTCCATGTAAGTATGCGTGTCTGTGAGAGTGTGTGTAGGGAGACATTTGGGTCAGCGTTACCGAACGTAACAGTGAGGGATGAAAGGGGTGTTAAAAAACTGCAAATGAAGCGTTACGTGATTTAGGAATGACTCCTAAACGATCATAAAACGGCTCTTGAACACTTGACAAAAGGCAAAGCTATCAGTTCGAAACTATTTAATTGGAAGACAATATTGCGCTCGGATCTCTTGAGTCAACACGTAGACCATCAATGGGCACAAATGAATTCAACGGAACGGGCAGTGAATTCAAATTTCCAACTGTGGTCAATCAATTGACTGAAAGTTGAGTGCGGAAAGCGCGTCAAACTTTCTCCGTCTCCCTTTGTCGATTCACGGGCTCAAAGAAGCTTTGTATCGAGTAGTCAAAACGAAACCCCCCGTTCGAGTTAACCGAAGTTGCGAGATCAAAATTCGCAAAATGCAAAGTAAAAAAAGCGTCGGATCATTAAGACGAAATTTAGAAAAACGGAACCTCAATTTTCTTTTCTTTGTTGTGTTTCGTGTCTCGTTTCGTGTCGTTCTTATGGGAAACAATCAATGATTCATCTTCATCCTGGCGGCTCGATTGTTGATTCGTTGTCGAGTGAACTTTATCGATGAATCCCTAACTCGGCCATGCTTTTTATTGATCAAGGTCATTCGCTAACGATTCAACCATCCAACCCCTAGTTGGTGTTAGTGCGGGTTGATGAAACTGTCCGCATAGGAATTGCTGTGACTTTATGTAATCCTGCACGAGGAAAAATTTTCTGTTGCACTGGAAAAAAAAAAAAACACATCGGATCTAGAGTCCAGACTCTTAAAAACATCGACAAGAAAAAGTACTCTTGATTCAATCAGAATCTAGCTTGAATCAAGAACCAAGCCTCTCTATTGGAGCGAATTTCTTTTTGATTTAAGCAAAAATCTGATTGAATCAAGAGTATTTTTTCTTGTCAATGTTTTCAAGAGTCTGTACTGAAGATCCAATGTGTTTTTTTCCAGTGTGGAGCAATAGATTTCCTAGAAATTCTAACTAATAACTCCCTGACGAGAATTCTCTTCGACTCAACAGGATGATAATGATCCGCGCAGAAACTATTCGAACGTCGGGGACGTTATGTTGCCTTCCCTCAGTTTTGAAGGGAAACTAAAGACCTAACTACACCAACTTGGTTTACACTGCGCCGAGATGGGTAAAATACGCTCGTCAGTCACCTAATTTTTGGCGGTTGCATTTCACTGATTAATTTACATAATTGTTTAGTGACAAAATATTGTATTGTTAATAACACTGATGAGTGAGCATTTATTAGGCAAAATTTGACGTATTTCTGTCAAACGGAACTAAGCGCCATAGGGGGAGGAAGGTAGAGGGGGGGGGGGGGGGGGGCTCAGATTGGCGGCGGAACCGGGCGTCGTCGGGTTCATTCCGTCCTATACTCGCAATGGTTTTCCATGGCGCTCAGTTCCGTTGGACAGAATGCGCTATCCGGCATTCTAATTTCCTCAAAAGGAACTCAAATTGGCGCTTAGTTCCGTTTAACAGAAATACGTCCAATTGAGGCAAAGTATATGAGTATTGAACCTTCCAGAGAGATCTCATTCCCATAAAACTTAGATCATTTTGCAATTTGAAGGGAATGAAATTACTTTGGAGTGTATTGTAATTTTGATTGTTGTAGAGAAAGGATGTCTAATTGGGTGTTTTGCGTGTGTTTCAGTGGGTGATGGAAGCGGTCTCAGTCAAGATGATGGGAGGATGAAGAGACTGTACCTGCTTTTGCTGTTGTGCACTATGACGGTGGTTGCTCTGCCTGCAGCGTCGGATTGGTCGGACTGCCCGAGCGCGTGCCGCTGTGTCTGGGTCTACGGCAAGAAGTCGGTCCTCTGTCCGGACGCCGGCTTCACGACTGTCCCCTCCGTCCTCCACGCGGAGACCCAAGTCCTGAACCTGAGCGGCAATGCCATCCCGTACCTGGCCAAGGACGCCTTCATCAGCGTCGGCCTGCTCAACCTCCAGAAGATCTTCCTCAAAGCCGCCGGCGTCCGCGAGGTCCACCGCGACGCCTTCAAGGACCTCAAGATCCTCGTCGAGGTGGACCTCTCCGACAACGCCATCTCCACCCTCCACCGGGACACCTTCACCGGCAACGAGCGCCTCCGGGTCCTCTGCCTCAGCGGCAACCCCATCTCCGAGCTCCGTCCCGCCCAGTTCCCGCCCCTCCCCCACCTCAAGCACCTCGAGCTCCACAACTGCCGCCTCGCCTCCGTGCACAGGGACGCCCTCCGCCACGTCACCAACCTGGAATACCTGAACCTCAGCGGGAACCGCCTCGAGACCATCTCCGAGACCGTCTTCCGCAACACCTCCAACCTGAAAACCTTGCATTTATACAGCAATAGGTGGCGCTGCGACTGCCACCTGGCGAGCTTCAGGACGTGGCTCCTGGCGTCCAAGCTCTACTCGCGCTCGCTCCAGTGCTGGGAGCCGACCGAGCTGCTCGGCAAGAACTGGGAGGAGGTCAACGTCGTGGAGTTCGCTTGCGCCCCGCGGGTGAGCGTCGAGGAGAAGCGAGAGCAGAAAGAGATCGGCGGCAACGTCACGTTCCACTGCGAGGTCCTCGGCGATCCGGAACCCACAGTCAGGTGGCTCCAGAACGGCAAGGATGCCGCCAACCTCAGCGAAAGCCACGAGCAGGTCCTCCTCCTGGAGCAAGAAAGCATCGACCAGGAGGACCAGGATCAAACGAAGAAGCGGACGTCTTTAACAGTGCTCAATATCTCGGAGTCGCACGCCGGCGAGTACACGTGCGTGGCGGTGAACCTCCGCGGCTCGGCCAACGACAGCGGCTCCCTGATCCTCCCCGAGAAGGCCGACGGGATCACCTACTCGCGGACCGAGTCCTGGTACTTCCACATCGTCTGCGCCGTCGTCTCCGTCGTCTCCGTCCTGGTCGTGGCCGCCAGCACCTGCTGCTACTGCCACCTGCGACGCCGCGGCGAGTCCCGGCGGCACCGGCGGAAAGCCAAGCTCATGAGCTCGATGAGCTTCAACGACCAGGAGAAGAAGCTCCTGGACGTGAGCATCGCGACGTCGACGGACCGGCAGACCGGGAGCCTGGACGGGATCAGCTCCCACGCGGACATGGAGATGCTGGAGCAGTCGATGCAGTCGATCCCGTTGGAGCCGCCCGTTCACATCACCATCGAGTCGCACCCGCCGACGGACCCCAACGCGGCGCTCGTCTACCCGCCGCCCCCGGAGTTCTCCACCTCCATCCTGCCGGCCGGGGCCTTCGGGAACATCTTCATCTCGGTCTCCGTCAACCAGGAGCCGCACAGCCCGTGTCCCTCGGACATCACCAAGTACCCTGACCTCTTGGACATCAACCCCAGTAAGTCCACCGTGAGCGTCGGCACGGGGCCCAATACCCCGTTGACGCAGTTCTACACGACGCTACCGCGGCGGCCCCGCTTGAAGCCCGGGCCCCCGCCGCCGGGGATTCTCCGCTCAGGGCATCCGCGGCTGACCTACGACAACATGGGGCCCCGGGTCACCGCCGACGGTAGCTCCACGCTGTCTCTTCCTGATTCGGCCTCGCAAGAGGACCTCAGCTCTTCCATCCCTACCCCTCCTCCTCCCCCGCCCTCACTACCTCCAACCCTCTGCTCGTCGATGACCGTCGAGTATGTCGCTTTATAGCTGCCTCCGCCTCACGACTTTTCCATGTAGGGTTACATGATCAGCCGTCGGTACGGGAAACTTCCATCGGTGGATTCAAGTTGGGTTTCATGCCTCCTTTTATACCTGAATTTTCCTTCTCATAAATTGGTATCCGTTTTATTCTTGATAGTTTTTCGATTTTTTTATTGATGGATTAATCGAATCTTCGGAGCATTGATAATTCATTAATCGATTAATAATCCAATCGAATCAAAATCAATCGATTATTCAATTTAAAAGTGTGTAAATTTTCAAAATAACAACCTGTACAACGGGATACCCGCCAGGGTTCCAAGGTGTAAATCAGCAGGTGCACTGGATTTGAGAAGAAAAAATCATAGGTGCTGAACATTTTTCACGATACTGTAGCAAATTAATGGGATTGAAAGACATTTGATTAATTAATTGACTAATCGCCAACCGAAAAACTCAAATTCTTAATTCCTCCTTGTCGGAATAAAAGAGTTTTTACTAAAATTGCTTCGGCACCAGTTGATTTTGCGTCAGACTCAACAAACTGTTGAGGGATAAGTGTTGAGGAAAAACACGTAAGTTCTTGAAATAACTTGTATTGAAAAACGTATTCAGAGAGATCACAATTTCACAACACCTTCTCATATTTTTCCCTCATATTTTAAAATTTTCATTTAACTCTCACTAGTCTCATTTGGGATGGCTGGATTCAGTCCACTTTTCAACTTTTAGTCTTTATCCTCCAGGGTGTTGACACTCCCTCACTTCGCAATTCAAATTTTTTCGAAAATCAGCTTCTAAATTTTTTTCAAAATCCATTTCCATTTCACGGTGAGGAAAGAACGTATACTTTTTGTTTCATGTCAAATCGTCACGCATTTACTGTCAAAGACGCACACAAGGGCAGCATAAAATCATGTACAAGTCTTTGTTTATTACTCATAATTTTTTCCTCGCTTGATTTGATTTGATAAAGACCTTCTCTGTATTTTTAATTTGAAATATCACCCGCCGATTTTTATATTATTGTGAGCTCACTGAGCCCCTAAGTTTTCATTTTTTTTTTGTCACAGTCCATTTAGTGTTCTACCAGTCCGATTTCCATAACTTTTGCGGCCATCGGCAGGTGATAGTTCCTAGGTGGGTCTGCTCTATTCAGGTTTTGCAGATATGACTGAGCCATGGTTTCTTATATCAAGTGATAACATTGTGAATTTTACCATTGAAACCTTGAAAATGTTAATTTTTGTCACATACTGTTATAAAGATCCTTGTGACCGATTTACATGATTTTCGCGGCTATTTTCTGTATGTTTAGCACTAATGACATAAAATAGGGACATAAGCATTTGTTAATTCAGATTTTCTTATTAGATTTCCTCATTCTGCATGTTTAAATGGATCATAAAATCTGCAATTTTGAAATGAAAATGGTCCGCTACTATTTCTAACCGGAAATTTTAAAGAAAATTGTTTTTAATGTAATTTGTAAAATAAAACGGTTTATAGTAAAGAATAAGAAAACATCCATTTTACAAATGAAATCGTATCCTACGAGGCTAAATGTTAGCGCAAAACAGAAGGAAAAGAGAAAATGCGGTTTTCATGTTTACGCTCACTCCTGGAAGTTGTCAGTTGTCAACATCCGTGAAATTATTTAACAAAGCCTAAATTATGTTTATATCTTCTGTGAGATGAGCACTTCATAGTTATGAGAGGTGGAAACTTTTACCACGAAATCTCAAATACTGCGTTCTCAACAATTTCAGTTGCCTCAGCTCGGCACCTTGCTGTGAAAATGTCGCATGATTACCGAATGCCGATCTTTGGAGGATCATTTGGACTTTTTTGTACCGATGACCGAAGAGAACTTCGAATGATAATCGAGTATAGTTGGAGGACGAGTTAAGAAAAACAGTTATACTTACCTACTTTGCGATGCTTTAAAATCTCATCTACTTTTTTAATTTTTTGGTAGAGAACCGACAACACCGTAAAGGGACCGTTCATTTGGGTTAGAAAAATTTTAACTGTTTCCAAGTCAGGATGTCAGTGGACTTCCCTCCAAAAATTCAAATAGAAGATTAGATTTTGAAACAAGCAATGAAGATGTGGCTGTTTTGTTTAACTCAATCTATTTCTACTTGAGAAATTGTTGTATGATCCTAGAGTATCTTGGCAGGTCTCTGATGATCTTTGATGATGATTAATTCTCACTAGTATGGACAATTATTGTAGTCATAAAAATACGCTTGAAAAATTTCAGTATTACCCGAACTTTTTACACTCAAAGGACACCTGAACCCTCTGTTCCCTGTATACCGGAGAATTACTTGCGTTTAGTAATTCGGCAGCGTGAAGTGAACGAAAAATTTCTACTTTCTAGTATTAGGCTGGTGGAGTTTTGTTTTTATACGATTTTGGCTCACCATGATATGTAGATACAGTAAACAAATGTAGATAACTGTAAACGTGGGGCTTTTTTCTCTTAACTTTGCTCGCGGTTCTAAGTCTCAAAAACGGGATATGTGAGAGGATTTTAAACGCAACAGATTTATTCCCATATATCAGGGTTAGAACACTTGTGAAACATTGCATTTTTTTCTATTTTGGTTTCCCTCGAACTGCTGAGTTTTTCCAGTGTCCTAGAAGTGGTGGCGGCATTTTTATACCGGCTTCTTGTATGATAATAGTGTTACCGAAGCGTACATTTTGACTTATGCACTGACTGGTTTTGAATGATTCAGAAACCAATATCAACCAGACTCTCTATCTCTTTTTCTACTTCTTTTACAAAAAAAACCCAGAAATCTGTTGTTTCCTATCTTTCCACCAAATTCCCGTAAGACATCTTATTTATACTGTGTAATTATTTTTTTACAAGTCATTAACTGCGTAATGCATTGTAAAATCTTTGATCATTTATTTTGTTCGTTTAAGTAACGCCTTATAACTTTAGTTTAAAAGAATATCGTTTTACATGATAGAATAATACCCAAGATTTTTTTATGTAAATAAAAATAACTCAATCTGTAAACCTCGAAGTTAAATGTCTTCTTTTTTCACCTCTCTAACTCCAATTATTTATAATGGTAGCCATCACCATGAAAGAATACCTACTTACTGATCGTTGAGCGTTTGGCAGACTCTAATCTCAGCAATGCCGTTTACGGAATTAAGTAATAAATTGAAGATGCTCTCTTGAATTTTTCTCTCACAAAATAGGAAAAAATTCCCAAGACCATACGTGTATAAAAACAATTAACCAAAGAAATTTTTTAACAGAAGAAAACGAATGCCGATCACAGAATGTGAACGCAAGAATGTTTTACACCGTCAGTCTACACCAGGAAAAATAGTCTTCATTATATGTTGATACCATACCAAGACATTAATGTCAGAAAATTTGCATATTTAATTAAACTGTATCATTCAATAAGGAACTACCATTTCCGGCTCATATACAAAAGCATTAATCTGTTAGGTAATCAAATGGCACCCATGTTGCTTCCAAAATGAGCCTGAAATATTAGTCGCTCTTTGAAAAATTTGGACGAATTAATGTGTTCATTTTCACATTTTAATAAGCAACAAAACGTCGGCAAAATGCTATTTTTTCCCCAAGTGACCCTAAATTCGTCGTCTCCCGCACGAAGGAACGTAACTCCAATCCAAGGTTGCCAAATTGACTCCAACAATTAATTTATTTTACAAAAATGTAAGTGTGCAATTTATATCCAAATTTGTCTGATTTTTGCATGAAATCGGAAGAAAAATCAGTGAAATTTTCAGTTAGAAATGCCCAATACTTTTCTTGTTGAAATGCAATTTACGAAAGGAAATTTGGCAACATTGAAATGTAGTTACGTTCTTTCGTGCGGAAAACGACGAATTGTCCCACACATACGCATGATCTCCGAGGCTTAAAGTGAAACGATTTTGCCCGTTTTGGCTACAGTGCGAAACCACGTATTTCTATTTGTGACGTCGCAGACTTACTGACATACTTGAGATTTTTTCTTTGAAAACAGGTGAACGTAACTTCTGGAACGAATCCTTTATTTTTGTCCTCTCTGTTAGTAAAATACTCTCTATAAATTTCAAGCTATTAAGTTGACTTGTTTCGCTTTAAAACAAAAAATAAAAAGGAGCGGAAATTACGAAACATCACAATAGAGGTACGAGGTTTCGCATTTTGGCCATCAATTTGGTTTGCCTAGGCGCCGGTCAACTTTGAACGTCTCCATCAACAAGTTTAATAAACAGGACCGCTGAGGAAAACGACGCGTAGTTAAAGTTTGAAAGGAGCACGAGGAAAGTTTCTAATCCCAACTTTAGCGTGATGGGATGCCCTATAGTTTTATTTCCCGGGCATTTGATTTCCTTTATCCTCTTGCCTTGTTGTTAAGACTTTAATTACCTACGTCACTGTGCAAGATGAGGGAATACATAATACATGGGATACGTAATCTATTTGATACATGAATGATTTGTCCCTGTGTGAGTCACTCTGAATGTAATACTTAGTAAAATGTAACAGAGCCTTTGAAAATGGGTCTTCAGACCAGGGGATAACGACATAGCTAATTAAACAGTCAAGAGGAGCTAACTCTACAGAATCGGCGCAAAGCGCACCTAGGAATTCCAAAAATTCAACAATTCAGAGGTTGATAACGAAAAGCCAGGGATAAGTACGAGCTACATTTCCATGTTTTTTTTCTTGAGATTCAAGTTAAAAAATGACTCATTAACATTAAGTTCAGAAATCAACTCATAAATAAGAATTTAAAATTAAAATTAGTTAAATGTTAAGAATATCGACGGTGCAACTACCAAACTACGTATCTCGTTTGCAGTGTTTAAAAATCTACGCTCACATTTTAATTTTTTGAAGTAGACCAAATCAATATCATTCCTTGAAATTTTCACGGAATTTTCTCCGCACAAAGAGGAAAAATCACAGAAATTTTCAAGACTGGATGTTAAGTAGTTTTTCATTTAAAAAATAAAGTATGACAGGAAGTCTGCGACGTCGCAAACCGAGATACGAGGTTTGGTAGTTTCACCGTCGATATAAATGACGTTATTTGTATCAAGGCCGATTTAACGCTCAGGAGCCCGGCCCAGGTCGGGCCTACCTCTAAAATTTAAGGGCCCAAGCCACCTTGAATTCCAGGCTTAGGGGCTCACCAAATCTGTCTTTTGGACTCCAGGCCCCCCTCAATGATCTGGAATAAAAAAAAATATCGCCAAACGGCCCGTGGCCCAGCTAATACGGCTCTGATCGCATTGGCGGATCCAGCAAATCGGCAACATTCTTTTTCTCCATTTGAACCTATGGAAATGTATCGATTCTTGGAGGGGCCAGGTGCTCTAACAAGAATCGATTATTTGACTTATTTTATTCGATTTTTAATCATGTGTTGCTAAATTGCTGGATCCGCCTTTGTCTGTTAGGGTTACTTCACAGGGGGCTAGTTTGGTTCCAACCCTATCCGGGAACTTTATATTTTAACCCCGATGTTTTACTCCATCCAACTCCTCTCGATTTTTCTCGATTTTGAACTGGGGAAAAAATTTCAAAATTATAGTTGAATGGTTATCGGACATTTCGTCAACGATTTTTTTTCTGCGCACCTGGGTTTTCCAGTAATATACGTCCACGCGTTTTTTCGGCAAGGGAGTTTTGGTCCACGTGCCAGTTGAGACCCAAAGTTAATTGGCCCACATGTAAATACAAACGACAATTGCTCAAGACGTTTTTGGATGAAAATGTACAATGTCTTGGAAGAATGAGGGTTTGCTTGTTTTTTTTGTTGTATCTGTTTGGTCCAACGGAGAATTACATATAGTTGAGAGTTTTGGTAAAATGGGGGAGCGTCAATTCCATGAGACAAAATTCACTAAAACTCTCTACACCTCTTTGGTCTAACAGGACTTAATTATCTTTCAAGAAATTCCCTTCTTGTTATACCTGAACCGGATAAACCTCTATATTTGCTTCAGCTGAAGGATCTTAGATTTTTCCTGTGTAGGATAAGTATCTTTATTTATTTTGCGAGGAAAGATCTGTACTTTCAAAGGATGCCTGTAATTCTTGATACATTCAATTTCGTATAATACTTTACAACACCTCTGTTATGAAATAGTTGCTTCAGGCGCCGCCGCACGGCGGGCGGGCGGGCGACCAGCGCGAAACGCGCATTAGCGCCTACAAATCTAAGAGGATACTTCAAGCATTGTGCAATGCGTGAAGTATCCACTTAGGTTTGTAGGCGCCAGTGAGCCTCTCGCGCTGGCAGCACGCCGCTCCGTTCTGTTAGGCTTTAATATTTATACTCGCATAGTCAGCGTTTTTTAACTGATGATTTTGAAATGTTTGCACACTCTGCATTGGTAATTCTCATTACATAGTCAACATGCGGAAGTGTCTGTTATATTTTTTCGCTCGAGGTCAAAGCTGAACTGCCGATTTAGCAATCCTAAACTTACATTTAAGTACACATACATGCATATCACATAGACAAATAATGTAAAATTTGCACCTTTGAACTCAAACTAAAACGTTCACTGGAAGCGTGTATTATGAAGAGATTTCACACCACAACATGTCGATAAAATCCTAGGGTTCTCCGAAAAGGACAAAAAAGGTCCTCTCTGGAAGCTTCTTCGTCCCATCATCGTTTGAAAATATCATCATGGCCATGAAATATATGAACTCTAAAACTCATAAATAATCAGTTTCAACACCATGAGTGTTGATGAGAGCGCTCAAATCCAGGTTAATACTCGGTGAGAGTTAATTGACTCTGAAAATGAACAATACATACCTTATCGCAAAGTTTAATAATTCCAGAGCCACAAAGAAAAAATTTAGGCTACGCCCGCCATTTTGGATTTTGTAAAGACTGAAAATTTGAGTTTCATGCCCAATAATATCCCCTTGATACGAACTTTCAGAACTTCGATTGAGGAGGAACCAAAAAAGCACTTTTAGCCACATCCGCTCCGCCATCTCGGATTTCAAATTATGAATTGAACTAAAAAGTAAGAAAGACAGAGTAGATTCATTTCAATGGAAACGTGTAATATTTACATTCAAGAAAAATTGGAAATAATTTCCCTAAATGTTTATAGGTTCACAAAATTATTTGTGAAGTTTTGTAAAATTATACACGTTATTTTGGAAAACCTGTATTTTATTAGAAGAAATTGGGCTACATCAAATTATCCATAAGCAATGTTCCGCAGCATGGCTGCCTGTCGTATTGAAAGAGGTAAAGAGCGTTGAAAGTTCTATTGATCGAAGTTGTAGGAAAGTGTATACAAACTCAGGAGTAGGGCGCCTTCAATTTGAGTGATACTTCCCGCTCTGACGTTGAGCTAGTTTAGTTGCGTGACCTAACTGAACCCAACCTGACTCTATTGTGATCGGTTCTCGAGCCTTGAGACTGAGCAGCATAATAAAAGTCGGGCATTTAGTAAAAGCAAACTTTGTTCTAATATTCCAGAATTACTTTTTATGTAATATTCTTCAAGGAACTCGTGAGTTTGTTTTTCTCGAAGTTCTTCGGAAAATTTCGTCATCTTCTAGGTTTGGTCAGATAGTGCTACTTCGGCTCCTGTCCGATCGATTTTTTTAAATTCATCAGTATCGTAAGTTATTTTATGACCAAAAACTCGATTTTTTGGTCCATTTTTTTCTAATTTGAAAATCCAAGGTGGAGGACGTAGCCGAAAATGCTACCTCAGCTCCTGTTCGATCGATTTTTGTGACAATTTGTAGCAGGGGATTATTTTTTGACGAGAAATTTAAGTTTCGTAAGTCAAAGATGGTGGATGTGGCCTAAAATGCTACCTCAGCTCTGGTTTATTTGATTTCCGTAATCTTTGTGTCTTTGATAAATTCTGTGGAGTTTTTAGAGAAAAGTGAGTCACTGAGTCCATACGGCGTTTTTTCTCAGCACGACGGGATGGCAACGGGTCAAACTTACCAAGCTGGCATTGGTCTTTTCAAGCGCTCTTCTGACGACAGTAAACTACCATGCAACTAGGTCAACAAGATTATTTTTCAGGAAAATTGCGGATAGCGCCTCCCGAGATAGTTGAAGTTATAATTCTATGTCAGTCTTGATATTACCATTGTGACAACCATCAACTTCGCATTTTGGTGTACAAAAATAAATAGAAGAACATTATCAAACTGAAGTGGTCGCGAGCTATTCATTTTAGCCCCCCCCCCCAAAAAAAAAAAAAAAAATGACCTCTTCTTCTCTAACTTTCATCGATGTAGTAGGATACATAGTTTAGTGTTTTTAATTTGACTCGAGGATAGACTTAGGTTTCATTTATGTGGTGCATTTGAATTGAAAAACATAATTCACTTACAAAGGATTTGAAATAGGGAGTATTCAATATCCCCATCGCATGCTACGTGAAATTTCAATGAAGAACCACGCATTGTATAGTACTGCATTTCTTGCCCTGTCTAGTCATACTTTTTGAGAAAATGTTAATACATTTCTGAATGTGGTATATTGTGCAAGAAAAACCCCGAGGAACTTTCAGTATCAACAAACATCTTCGTATAAGACACGTTGCAAGTACATTTCCCTTTCAAATCTGTATGGAATTAATTGAGCATTTTGGTTAAAAAGCGTCATGTTCGGTCTCAGTCTACGAACCTTACACTTGTCTACCTTTGCTTTGTCAATTTTTACGACAACGGCAATTTTCCAACCCGCTATTAAAATTGAGCCTAATCGAAAGAATAACTCTATTGCTTTCAAGGTTTGTTTAAACACGGTTCAACTATCTGGGCGACCATTGGTGTATATAGTTGACTTTCATTCCAGCTCGGCAGTGCAACCTCTGATTCAGAACTTGCATGATTCGTCGATAACAACAATATTAATAAGGCATCCCGAAGAACTAACGACTTTAGCGACTCAAAATCGAGAAATGAATATTATCTTTTACGTCAATGACCCTGATGAAATTCTGAGTTTGATTTTGAGCTCTGTTTCGAAACCTTGGCAGCACGAGGACGGATTTCAAAGTGATCGGCTTGAAAATTCTACCATTTGTACAACTTTCGAAATGAAACAAAAATCAAAAATTGATTCGGAATTGCCTCACTATTGCATTTTAGTCGACGATCGGGAAGTCTCAAAAATGGTCGGCTGCGACGAACAAATGACATTGTCTACCGCAGAACTTGAAGGCTCCGAATTCCTCTCTGATCAAAATTTCAACTTCACTCGATCTCTATACATGAACCCAATCTGGAACTCCAAAAATTACCTTTCTTTTATGATTTTTCAAAATAATTACACTCCATTTGGCACTAATGGGTCCAAATGGTGGCAAAATATGAATTCAGGAAAAGTAAACAGTACAATTTTGGGAAAAAACGAATATCAAAGAGAAATTTTAAGTTTCAAGTTCATTTGGCGGTTCTTCAAAGGCATGAGAACGATTATCTGCAGTGAAGATGTTTGTGATAGGTACAATCCATTTTCCGAAAGTATCATTTCTTACAGCGGTGCCATGGATGAATCGTATTTCGACTTCGCTGTCACCAACATGCACAGAAAAGTCGCAGGAATTTGTTTGGCCGGCAGTAAAGGCAGCGAAATTTACGCGAACAGTGACCCAAGTGAGGGCAGTGATCTTTTTCTGTACGTTTACAAACATTTTTTGAATTTAACGAATTTTACAGATGCGCCCATGATGAAAGATGATTCATTTTTGAGGAAAAATGATTTTATGAAAATGATCTTGGATGGCCGGTTTCGTGAAATGGGACAGTTATTAAACCTGGATTTACACCTCGTAGAAGTACTCATCACCGCCAAAAGTGTATCTCATTCAAGCTTTGACTACTCTGTCGGCGTGGAGACAAGAGCAACTTGTATCCTGACTCCTCATAGTAAAAAAATTCCTCAGTTTTTGGTTCCATTCAGGAGTTTCTCACCAGTGGTTTGGTTTTTAATTGGCGCAGTCTTCGCAATTTTCGTTCTGATGCAGCACGCCTTCCAGAACGCGCAGCTCAAAATATTCCACAGTCTGTACTCAGAGACAGAGATTCGCATCTTCGAAAATACATCATCGCTCCTGAGCATCTATGCGTATTTTGTGAGTGGAACCCCTCCTCGCTTGATACTGGGCAATTTACTCACCGGGAAAATTCTTTTCTTCATCTTCAGCTTTTCCGCACTGATTATAAGCACCGCTTTTCTCGGTGTTATGACAACGTTATTAACGAACACAGTCCAGTACCCGGAAATCGAAAGTCTCAAGGACTTGCAGGACTCTGATTTTCTCATTCAGACAGGGAATGCTGATGCTGCTGCTGTTTTCTTCGACGGACTCGATGAGTTCGTGAAACTGAAGGCTCGGTTGGTCAGTAATCTGGAGTATTACACGAGTTATATGGTAATTGATGTTGCGGAACATTACAATTTGAAGTTTGGCTGGAGTGAGGAGAATCATACACTGAATTTTGAACATCCAAGAGGAGAATATTATGAAAAATTCAAGGAAAATGTACAAACAATTTTGGAGAATGATGTTTTTTTGGTGAATATGCCCGGTTCCTTCACCTCTAAAAATTCCATTCGTATGAGAGTTTGGTATCATCCGCAAAAGTTTGAAGAGCATTTGGTTCAAGAATGCTTGATGACGCATCCCGTTTTTTTTTCGTTCATAAAAAACTCTTTCCTTTTTGACCGGTTCAATCAGGTGATTTCTCGTCTCCTGGAGTCTGGGCACGTGAAAAAATTTATCGAAGTATCACATCATGCTGATGAAAGGTTCGAAGTCGCGCCTTTGCCGTCTGAGGACGATGAACCGAGGCCTTACGATTTGAATGATTTAACGCTCGGCTTCATCGGCCTGGTGATTGGTTTATTTTTCAGTTTCCTCGTTTTTGTGGCAGAGATGCTGATTCCAGATTTTGAAAATGTGCTCGTTTTTAAATACGTGAGACGCATTATGAAATTTGAACAGTAAATATACTCAGACTTATGAACTTTCCATCCTATGCATTAAAATAAATAAATAAAATTAGCCAATTCTGATTGACACCACCTGTATAGATCAATTATATTTTCAAATTGTCAATTTATTTTCGATGCAAGGTCGAATGAATTTGACTCATTCCTTTTCCAGCGATATATTGGGAGGGGGTGGGGGGGTAGGGTGTCTCTTATTACGTCCACGCGTTTTTTCGGCACGGGAGTTTTATTCCCCGTGACAGTTGAGACCCAAAGTTAATTGGCCCACATGTAAATACAAACGACAATTACTCAAGACGTTTTTGGATGAAAATGTACAATGTCTTGGAAGAATGAGGGTTTGCTTGTTTTTTTTGTTGTATCTGTGTGGTCCAACGGAGAATTACATATAGTTGAGAGTTTTGGTAAAATGGGGGAGCGTCAATTCCATGAGACAAAATTCACTAAAACTCTCTACACCTCTTTGGTCTAACAGGACTTAATTATCTTTCAAGAAATTCCCTTCTTGTTATACCTGAACCGGATAAACCTCTATATTTGCTTCAGCTGAAGGATCTTAGATTTTTCCTGTGTAGGATAAGTATCTTTATTTATTTTGCGAGGAAAGATCTGTACTTTCAAAGGATGCCTGTAATTCTTGATACATTCAATTTCGTATAATACTTTACAACACCTCTGTTATGAAATAGTTGCTTCAGGCGTCGCCGCACGGCGGGCGGGCGGGCGACCAGCGCGAAACGCGCATTAGCGCCTACAAATCTAAGTGGATACTTCAAGCATTGTGCAATGCGTGAAGTATCCACTTAGGTTTGTAGGCGCCAGTGAGCCTCTCGCGCTGGCAGCACGCCGCTCCGCTCTGTTAGGCTTTAATATTTATACTCGCATAGTCAGCGTTTTTTAACTGATGATTTTGAAATGTTTGCACACTCTGCATTGATAATTCTCATTTAAATTGATGAAAAAAAAATATGTATCAACTTATCAAACGAGAATAATAATATAGTGCGTGTTTTTTAAATATTGGTGGTTCCGTGTCAAATTTAATGATCTCCAAAGAACACTAATTTTTTCTTTTACATTTTGTGATTTTATTGTGCTACAGCGAGGTATACGCGCAACCAAATGCTCAAAATTTGACGTATTTGACTCTAAGAGATCGCTGTACAAATGGGTTAAAACTAAAGATTGCGTGCTTCTTGGTTTTTTCCCCCCTCTAATCATTTTTGCAGTTTCTTTTGGCTTAACTGTGGCTCATTGAGATTAATGTCACTTGGAAAAGTTTTTACAAATATTTGTCACGTATAAAAATTATAGATGTTTTCAAAATGAAGTAATAATTTCGTAAAGAAAAAATAAAGAAAAATGAAAAAAAGTACAAAAAATGAAAAAAAAATACATATTCAAATGGAATGTGCATCGAATATTTTAAATATAATGCTAAAATATAACGCGCCTAAAATATAACGCTTGGACCAAGTCACTGTTGCTTATTTTACGTTTGGGCGTAAACCACATGACAATATAGGTGCGCGGACAAAAAATCGTCGACACAATGTCCTGAAACCAGTTGAATCCAACGTAGTTCGATGCGTGGAATAGATGTCACGTGGTCTCGAGGCTCATCGAGACTGCGCGATCGTTGTTTCGCTTCTAACTACGTCGGATTCGATTGTAATCCCAGAATTTTCTCCCCTTCCAAAATTGAGAAAAATCGAGGGAGGCTACATGGACTTTAAATTCCGGGTCAACATCGGAAGTTTTCCGATCGGGCTTTAAATTAATTTCGAATGGTCCCGAAGCTTCCTGAGCCGCAAACGATCAAAAACGAGTATTTTTGACCGTTAACAGTAACCCACGATTTGCTGGGCATCGCGCTTATTCTTGCCTATATCCGAGATGATCGCATAGTGATTGCATCTTTTCTTCGTCGATGAAAATAAATCGCATCTTCTAGATAGTTTCCGTATAGCGTACAGAATATTTAGGCCGATCGAGTCCTTCAATTAAAGGAAACAATTAGCGGAATTTTAAATGGACGGAACTTGGCAATTCTTCCAGAAAAAAGAAAAGAAAACATGTAAAGTCGTCAATAGCCAACTGCATTTTAGAGTTCCACCATTAATGCGTGTTTAAAATATTGTTGTTTAGTACACGAAGAAATTTGTTAGTTGCGAGCGACTTTGGACACGCTGCGGTCGCTGTGATGATGCCCAGTTAAGTTTAAGCGCCTTCAATTGAGTGCATATGCACTACGGACATCCATCGAGTACGAATAGTTGTATCTTAACGTTAACCCAACATTTCGTTGAGCGCCCTGCACTTCTTTGTTAGCGATGCTCGCAGAGAGAATCACAGACATGTTTTGTTCTGCTTTCATATTTTTGTCGATGGAATGCGAAGAATTTTCCTCTACACAAGGGCCGTGGCATGCATATTTTTTGGATGACCGATTCTCTTTCTGGTGAGAAGAAAAATCAAATACAGACTATTTAAACGCTTAAACGTAACTACTTAAGCTTCGAACTGGAAAAAAGTCTCTTGAATGTAGAGTCCAGACTCCTAAAAATTTGACAAGAAAAATTACCGATTCAATTAGATTTTTGTTTGAATCGGGAGCCAAGACTCTTAATTATTTAAGCGGATCTTCTTTTGATTCAAGCAAAAATCCGATCGAATCAAGAGTGTTTTTTCTTGTCAAATTTTTTAGGAGTTTGGACTCTGGATTTCAGAGATTTTTTCTCCAGTATTGACTTAAATTAGTTTTGAAAGTATCTATACTTAGGCTATTAAACCGAGGAACTCCTGCTTGACTTTCAGGCCTTGAAAGGAAGTAAATAAATATATTAGTATATACAAATTAGTTGTCTTGAGGAACCAGATTTGTTGGTCTACAGTACATTTTGTGATGACAGGGAATGGAGGGCACCTTTATATTAGGAAAATGTTAGGCGTAATAGGAAACAGAATATTTGCTCCATTTCTTGGTAGGCGTAACATAATTATATTCGCGTATTTTAATTAGTTACATTTTTTTTTTCGGTATAATTCGTTCGTTTAATTTTTTTAACGTGTGGCGTGCGGAGCAATCACCTCAAGCAAGATTCAGCGACCTGAAGATGAGTTTACCTAAATTTAAAATGCGAATCGTCTAAATTGAAGAAATCCTAGGAGATTGTGTCGCAAAAAGATATCAACGTATTCTCTTATTTCCAACTTTTAAATTTTGAACTGACTTTGATGGATGTATTTACCAAAAATTACACTTTTCATCCGATTATCACTCATATCTCACCGAAATGAACAAATCCCTCTCAATTGGGTTTGTTTATATATTGATGGTGAAACTGCAGGAATGCCTATCTCGGTTTTCGGCATTATAGACTTTCGGTCATACTTTATTTTCCATATGGAAAACTACTGAATAACATTTTGTACAAATTTCGGTGAGTTTTCTTCTCTTTATAAAGAATATTCTGTAAAAACTTCGAGCCACGATGTTGGTTCGGTCGCATTTTTAAAATAAAATAGCAGCGGAGATTTTGAAACACTGCAACCGAGATCCACGGTTTTGCCGTTTCACCGTCAATGTTTTACTCAACAGTTCCATGGAAAGCCTAAAACTGATGAACCAATCAAAGAGCGGCACAGACTTGGCAATACTCTTCCTACACTGCCGTGCTAAGGAAGAACGCCGTATGAGCCTTCAGACGTTGCCCAATTTGCCTTCGATAAAAACCGAATTTACACGGGAAATTGTGGATTTTCCCCCCAAAATTTTCAGACAATTTTGTACGCAATTTAACCAAAAATAGCTGAAAATGTCAAAGAAAATTGTGCATGAATGTCGTCAAAAATAGGTAAATATTTTATCAAGGGAAATTTGGCAACTCTCGAACGTTCATACGGCGTTCTTCCTCAGCACGTCAATATAAAAGGTTTAAAGGTTCTCTATTCTGCATCATGTCTCACCGATTTAAATGGTATATCGGGTCGTGCCGAGTAGGCGTGGCAACGCGGACAATTCCATAAGCGTAACAGCTGCTCCAAATCCTCAAAGCGTGGTGTACCTGTCGTTGAGTCGTCTCTCGTGTCTGTTACCGACTAAGCATCATCCGTCGGCATCCCCTACCCCCCTCCATCGAGCATCAAAAATATAAAATCATAAGGCAATGCAATGAATCATCGATGTATTTGCAGCAGATGCCTCGCTCAACGTTCCGCATCGGCTTCAGGGAGTGCATTATCTTCTTGGTCACCCTTTCATGCGGCTTCGATTCGCTTCGTTGAAGTAGCCCCCTGATCGCTTCGCGGTCCAACCCCCCCCCCCCCCCCCCCCCCGAAGCGCTTCGTACCTCGGGCATTATGTGCCACAGATTACTCTTACGATTTTATATTAGAGCAATATATGCTGGAGTACTTTCATAGGGAGAGTATGATCTCTAAAGGTTCCACTTCTAATTGACCAAGACTCTTAGGGCTCCATGGAGCTTTAAGGATTAAAATTAAATGGCGAAAGTTGTATGCAAATGATTCAAAAACTGGCCAAAGCTTAGGTTTTTTTCCGTCATTCATCTTGAATTTTACTCAAATTATATAGTCTATCTATAGTCAAATTATATAAGTCTTGAATTTAGTTACACTGGGGAAAAAAACACATTGGATCTACAGTCCAGACTCTTGAAAACATCGACAAAAAAGTACTCCCGATTCAATCAGATTTTTGCTTAAATCAAAAGGAAATCCGCTCAGATTAAGAGGTTTAAAACTATTATATAAATGACCTGAATGACTTTAACGTAAACCTATCTCATTTTCATGAATGATGATGATGATCTCATTTCAATGAACACCCTCGACTCTCAGACTGCGTGGATAGTAATATTAGAAGTACTAATGGCTCCGAGACGAGTTAAAAGGGATATCTTAATCTAAAATTTAAAAGAAAAAAGAAATGATAATAATAATAAATAAATAACAGAAATTACATCGACATAAATTCAAACTAGAAAAAGCCCAAATAATTAAAACTGGAAAAAGACGCAATTATAAAGTTAAAAATAGAGAAGACAGAGAGTTAAAAAAATGAGAGTTAAAAAAAATAGAAGAGTTAGAAAAAATGAAAGTTAAAAAACATGATAGTTAAAAAAAAGAGAAGCTAAAAAATAGAGAGAGTTAAAAAAAATGAAAATGAAAAAATTACATCATGAAATAAAAAACAATAGATAAATAAATAATAAATAATAAAGTCTGGAAAATATCATAAGAATCCGTCAATAAACAAAATATTACGGACTCAGAGGCCTGCGATAGTTAAGAGATTGAATTTAGGGGCCCATTCATATCAAGCCTGGCTGGTCTGGTGGTAAAGTACTGGACTTCGGATTGCAACTCCATCCCGAAGCATGGGTTCTAATCCCGACTAGGACGGCGCGGATTTAAGGTAAGTCACAACTCTACGATGATCCACCACCTGGTAGTAACGCATATGAAAACTTGCACACTTCATAACTAGAGTGCGCTACTAGCCAGGAAGAATAATGAAAATTCATTTTATACACTCTTTGAATTTGGTTATATAACTTTTATACTAAGGGTTACATAATAAAATAAGTTTTTTAGTAAACTTTTAACTAAAAAACTTTACATCCATTACATAAACAATGAATATTCTTTAGCTTGTGGTTATTTACGGTTTATACTTTTAAAAACAAATTTTTTATATAACTCTGCTACTAGGGTTGGTTCTTGATTTAAGCAAAAATCCGATTGAATCAAGAGTATTTTTTCTTGTCGATGTTTTCAATAGTCTGGACCCTAGATCCAATGTGTTTCTTTCCAGTGAAAGATTCTGATAAATTCAATGAAAAATATTCATCAGTGGCGTGGCGTGAATGATCGATTATTGATATTTCCTCATTTAAAGCTGTGGTAAAGAATCGAGTATCAAGGTGTTCGCTGCGAACACCCTATTTATCGATTCTTTTTCATAGGTTCAAATGGTAGATCAATCGATATATATCGCAAAGCACTCCACGCCACTGATTATTCATAACTTTCCTCAAAATAAACATTTTATCAAACTAAATTCGGCAACTCTCAAATGCTCATACGGCGTTCTTCGATAGCACAGCAGTATAGAAAAGGCACGTGCTTCGTTCGCCCATCCAAATACACCGGTAAATCACGCTCTCCCCCACGAAGCACCTCTATCCCCACACAAACTGCTTTTAAAGAGTCGAGTCGAAACAGCCGGAGCCGAATTCGATTGCCCCCGGCCGGCCGGCCAACTTAGCCGTCATCGGGAAGGGCCCAGGTTCCGCATCCGCAGTCTCTCGCCCTCCAATCGCAGACATCGAGCATCGATCAAAAGCTAATTCAGCTTTAAATGTTTTCCGATGCAGTGCCCCCCACCCCCGCCTCCGACGCATTAGACGCCGGTCGCCGCCCCTCTCACGTAACCGCCTATCTCCACCCTCCCACGAACCCCCAAAGCATAGAGTCGTATCCTCAATAGGGCTCATATCGAAACGGAGTTACGCGCTTATGCCAGAGGAGCAACGGAAGAGAGGAAACCCTGTCACCGCTCGGCGCTGTAAATATAAATAGGGGGGGGGGGGGCAAAAAAAGAGAGGGAAAAAAAAGGGAAACCGCTCCGAGTATTTACTATTTCAGCTCACCCCGGGAGTGCGGAGCGGAGGGGGGGGGGAGGGTTCGGATGGTGACACGGGTGTTTTCGCCGCATACTTATGACAGGCGCAGCGGAAGGGGTGGGGGGGCGGGGGAAGGTATCGCAAAAATCGCTCACGGTTCACCCATGGGCTCCGAGGCAGGCACCGGGGCTCCATTATAAATGATAAATGCTGCCTTGTCAAATTGCAGCGACACCCCCCCACCCCCTCCCCTCACCCCGACCCCCTTCTGGACGCGCGACGGTCACGCTGGACTCAAGAGAAAACTGACCAACGTTCGGGACTCGGATGATGCAGGCTGAGCAAGTTCTGCCGCGCCGCGGAAGAACGACGTATGAGCCTCCAGGCGTTGCCAAATTTCCTCCGATAAAATCGCCATTTTTAGGGAAACTTGTGTATATTTATCTTCCGATTTTTCAGACGATTTTATTCGCAGTTAAATCTATAGTATCAGAAATTTGTACGGTTAAATATTCATGCATATCCTAAAAAATTAATATTATACGGTGGGAAATTCGGCAACGTCCGGATGTTCATACGGGGTTTTTCCTGAGCGCGACAGAAGTGCAGGCCTCGGGTGGAAGCAGCGGGGAGGAGCGGAGTTGCGTCATTAGGCCTAACCGTATAACTCAGCGTTTGTCAGTTTGTACTGACAGCTTTTATTTATTTCGTTACCCCCCCCCCCCCTTGCCCCCGCTCTTCTCGTGTTTTTTTCGCCGGCAACCCCCACCCCTCCGCGCGCCCTCGCTCCTCGGATTTCCGTGTTTCACGGTTGACCTCTGTCACCGCTATTATTTCGACGCATTTTCAAGCGGATCCGCGAGTTATCTATTTTTCATCTCGATGATTTCGGTCGATTTTGACGGATCTGAACCTTCCCGAGAAAAAAAGTCCGTTGTATATGACACCGGACTTTTCCGGTTCAGGTAAGTGCATTTTTCACTCACAGGAACCGAATCTCGGATCAGTTTAATTATTTTAGGTTTCTACGACCGTGAGTCGTATGCGTAAAGAAACTGAGTGCACTGGAAAAAAAACACATTGGATATAGAGTCCAGACTCTTAAAAACATCAACAAGAAAAAATACTCTTGGTTCAATTAGATTTAAGCTTAAATCAAGAACCAAGCCTCTTAATTTAAGCGGATTTCCTTTTGATTTAAACTTAAATCTGATTGAATCAAGAGTCCATTTTCTTGTCAATGTTTTCAAGAGTCTGGACTCTAGATCTAATGTGTGTTTTTTCCAGTGTGCGCCTTCAATTTTTGAATATGCAACGTGGACATTCCTCGAGCACGAATAGTTGTATTTGGGAGCCTTACAATTATTCGCGCACCCATGAAACTAATACCCCAATCTTATTCGTGCAAAGAGGATTGATGGACACCTTGTTGAACATAAAATTCGCTCTTTGATGACTCATGAATGTCAGGATGAGGACTTGGCTGAGCGAGTTTTTGAAAATGAGATTATGTTTGCCACACCAACTGCTCAACACTTCGGTCATCATCAGTCATCTTTGGACGAATTCGAATGTTGACCTTCAAACATATCTTCACACCGAAAGGCAGATAGTCTTATTTCGGGATCTCAAAACTATTGTCCCTCACCACAAAGGAGTGCTCTACAAACATTGAGGGACGAAAAATCGTTGAATATGTGAAACCTATCCGGAGATAAGGCGGTTCCAAGTTTGCCTTATGAACTACACAAGTAGTCTCAAGACAAAACTAGTTAACATTCTATAATCTGCCACGTTTGGGGTTTAAAGCCGCACTATGTAGCAAACTTACATCCTTTTAAGACACAAAATTGAACCAAACCGCGTTTTCAACCTAACCCGTGGGACCTTGCAAGCTGATTATAGAATCTTTATACAAAAGAGAGAGTGGAGCGGTCCCATTGGTGGAAGCAGGGGATGACAATAGACAAAAGCTGTGAGTGATAGACTAACTAACGAAAACTCACGAGAGATCCTATAGTTAGTCCATCATTTTCCTCTTATTGTTAGTCTATACCAACCACCTTTTTTAATTAATGGGATCGCTCAATTTTCCCTTTGCCTTCCTTGTCCAGAAGCGGATCCAGCAATTTGGAAACACCGGGGTTCCTCAATTTAAACCTATGTTAAATAATCGATTCTTGCTAGAGCACTTGGCCCCTCCAAGAATCGATACATTTCCATAGGTTTAAAATATGAAAGAAAACATAGTTGCCAATTTGCTGGATCCGCCAATGCCTTTGTTCGTCGCTTTGTCTATCACTTTCAATAATCTAGCTGGAAAAGTTTCCCGGCGAAATCTCCAAATCTAATTTTCCAATCCAACGCAACAAAAGTTGCTCCGCTGAAAATCTCATGTTCGCGGACTCTTGTCTCCCGTGTCTCTTCTCGCGCGGAAGTTCACACATCTTGGGTTCAGACACTTGCGGCGGGTTTCCAATTTTCACTTCAGCACTTCGCGATAAGAGCCGAGGCCCGCACTGAAAATCCTTTGAAACCCCGAGTCAGTCGCGAAGCGGGTCATGGGAAATCTGAATCGAGGAGATGACATTTATAAATTGAATTGGTAATTGGTGCTGTCCCGAAACGGCCCCGCACGCTCCCGTGCTAAGGAAAAACGTCGTATGAACATTCCAGGGTTGCCAAATTTCCTCTGATAAAATGTCTATTTTTGAGGAGAGTTATCAATATTCTACCTTTAAATTTTTACTTTACTTGAGTCAAAGTACGAGCGAAATTCTCAGAAATTTCTGAAGAGAAATATTCGTAAATATTCCCATAAATTCGTGATTTATCAAAGGAAATTTGGCAACACCTAAAGGCTCATACGTCGTTTTTCTGTAGCACAGCAGCACGGTTCTTCGACGGCGACGGCACACTCTGCCGTGCTAAGTAAAAACGCCGTATGAACATTCGAGAGTTGCCAAATTTCCCTCGATAAATCGTGTATTATTGACATCAATCATGCATATTTTTCCTTGCAATTTTCAGATATTTCAGATTGAATTGCCTAAAAAATTGTCTGACAATTCTGGAAAATAATTGTCACAATTTCCCCAGTAAATTCGGTTTTTATCGGAGGAAACTTGGCAACGCCTATAGGCTCATACGGCGTTCTTCCTTAGCACGGCACACTTCTTTCGAGCCCTCTTTTCGCACGCATTATAAGCCGGGAGGAGAATTTCGTAACCCCAATCCTCCCCGGTTTCATTTCCCGATTCAGGAGCGGTCCCCGAACTTATTGCCCCCGCTTTTAGGCGATTGACTTCATGATTGGAAATTACGCAGACTGCGAGCTCCTTAAATTTGCCCCCTCCCCCCCCCCCCCGCCCTCCTCCCGAGGGTCGCGCTGTGGGAATCTCCCGAAAGCGCTGTCATTTTATGCTTCGTGACGTCTGCTTTGAGGGGCTGGCAGGGGTGGGGGCGTTGCGAGTGGGAAAAATACAGGGTGACTCCGAATGGACCACTAGATAAGGTACGAATTTCAGCATTCTGATACATGTTTCTTAACCAAAATTTTACGTAAAACACGATGCACACAACGAGAATTACCGAAATTAACTCCTTACGAAGATATTTAATGATTCTTGATGCGTGAATTCAAACCACCCACTCATGAAAACTCAATGTTCTACGTGATTCACATCGCGTGCTAAACGTTATTATGACAGTCTCTGCGATATAAAAATCTGGCAACCTCAATCTTGACGCTTTGGCTCAGTTATAGCAAATTGCTAATAGTTTGAACAACACATGGTGGAAAATGAACATTGCTCGATTGAGAAGCTTGCTGAAACCGTTGTAGTGGGCGATTTGACTCACGTTGAGCTTTGAGTTTCTTGTGAGTGGGCAGTTCAAATTCCTCGTAACCAATGAGAAATAAAAACGTTAGTATCTTCGTTAAGAGTTGGTTTCAGTAATTTTCGTCGCGCGAATCATTTTCTACGTGAAATTCTGGTTAAGAAACATGTATCAGATCGCTTAAATTCGTACCTTGTCTAGTGGTCCATTGGACGTATTTCTATCAAACGGAACTAAGCGCCAATTTGAGTTCCTTTTGAGGAATTGAGAACCCTGGATAGCGCGTTCTGTCAAACGGACTTAAGCGCCATGGAAAAGCATTGCGAGTGTAGTAACGCCCGATTCCGCCACCAATCCAAGCCCCCCCCCCCCCCCCCATCTACCTGACTCACCCTATGGCGCTTAGGTCCGTTTGATAGAGATATATCCAATTAAGGGTGTAATTCTTCATCGTTCTTCGCTTGGGTTATATATTTCTGACAATTGTTAATAATGGTTTAATTCATTAATATTAACTGCGATTTTCGATTTTCATTCAATTTTGTCCATAATTGATATATAAAAGAAAAAAATGAAACTTTGGAGGATTGTAAATCCAGGGGAAAGCGATTTTAGGAGAAATATTATGCAAACAAAGAACATTAGATTTTCACCTTAAGAATATTACGCCTCCTCGAAACTTTCTTAATCACAATGTAAGTTATACCAATGGCCAAAGTGCAAAACCACGTCTCTACATTTGCGACTTTGCAGACTTCGTGTCATTTTTAGAAAACTTCCGAGATTTTTCTTCTCTGTCAGCAGAATAATCGGTAAAGGATTCAAGCTATCAAGTTGGCTTGTTTCTTTCCGAAAAAAGAAAATAGGAGCGGACTTTTTAAACATCGCAATGGAGACACGTGGTATTGCACTTTGGCCATCTTTACTGCCGTAATAGCGGAGAGAGCAATAAAAGTCAAATTTGAACTTCAAAATTCGTCTAACCCCTTTTACATGAAATCACTGAAATAGCTAAAACAGCAAAATTTATCTTAATTGTATAAAAACGAGACATATGAGAAAGGGTTATAGGACATTTGTCAACGATTTTTTGTCCGCGCACCTGTTTTTTCCAGTAATTGACGTCCGCGCGTTTTTTCGCCACGGGAGTTTTGGTCCACGTGCCAGTTGAGACCCAAAGTTAATTGGCCCACATGTAAATACAAACGACAATTTCTCACGAAGTTTTTGGATGAAAATGTATAATGTCTTGGAAGAATGAGGGTTTGCTTGTTTTTTTGTTTTGTCTGTTTGGTCCAACGGAGAATAATATACAATAGTTGAGAGCTTTGGTAAAAAATGGGGGAGCGTCAATTCCATGAGACAGAATTCACTAAAACTCTCTGCACCTCTTTGGTGTAACAGGACTTAATTATCTTTCAAGAAATTCCCACCTTGTTATACCTGAACCGGATAAACCTCTATATTTGCCTCAGCTAAAGGCTCTTAGATTTTTCCTGTGTACGATAAGTATCTTGATTTATTTTGCGAGGAAATATCTGTGCTTTTAAAGGATGCCTGTCATTCTTAATACGTTCAATTTCGTATAATACTTTACAACACCTCTGTTGTGAAATAGTTGCTTCAGGCGCCGCCGTACGGTGGGCGAGCCGCCAGCGCGAAACGCGCATTGGCGCCTACAAACCTAAGTGGATACTTCAAGCATTGTGCAATGCGTGAAGTATCCACTTAGGTTTGTAGGCGCCAAAGAGCCTCTCGCGCTGGCAGCACGCCGCTCCACTCTGTTAGGCTCTAATATTTGTACTCACATAGTCAGCGTTTTTTAACTCATGATTTTGAAATTTTTGCACACTCTGCATTGATTATTCCGATTTAAATTGATGGGGAAAAAATATGTATCAATTTATCAAAGGAGAATAATAATATAATGTGTGTTTTTTAAATACTGGTGGTTCCGTGTCAAATTTAATGATTTCCAAATCACTTTAATTCTTTTACACGTTGTGATTTTATTGTGCTGCAGCGAGGTGTACGCGCAACCAAACGCTCAAAATTTGACGTATTTGACTCGACGGGTTCGGCCCTGAATCCTGCACGACCCCGTGCGTAGATCTCGAGGAGCGTTTCTTCATTCTCGCTCGCGATCCCGGAGACCGGATAGGAAATTGGTGCGTATCCAGTTTAAAAGGAATAAAAATAAACAGGCTAAATGAATGAACAATGTATGTGGGATACATTATGCATGCAGACAACCCGCAGAGCTCAGGTACCTCCAATTGAAAAGCCGACGCGCCCAACGGCGCTCTCGAATTTCCATATTCGCCACGCTCGGCGCTCGGTCCTTGGTCCTGCGTGCTCCCAGGCATCTCCCTATAATCCGATATACTACCTTTTAATAGCTTATGTGGTCTACACCGTTGCCATTTCGCCCATTAAAATATCTCTATTCTATCTACCGACCTATTAACATTTGAACGTTGCGAAATATCACCCGATCAAACTCGAATTTCCTCGTAAACCTGTCGATTTTCCCTCCCGGATTTTTCACAATATTTTACTTGCAATTCAATCTGATGTCCATGAAAATTACGAGCAAAACAATTTATGACGTCTCCCGGAAATAATGATTTAATTCGAAGAATTTTGGCAACGTTTGAATGCTCGTATGGTGTTTTTCGCCAGTATAGCGGTGTGATGAGCGAAATTATGGAGGCACGTATCACCGAGCTCCATGACTCTCATTCCGTCAATTTATAGCTTTCACTTGTTTACTTCCTTTCTGCGGGTACGACTCAGTAAGCTGTCGGAAGTTGGGAGCCAGTATAAACAAGGCTCATCGGGGAGCCTCGGGCTTTTGTTCTATTTTTTTCGAATCGTTCCGTGAGGAGCTCGAAACTTTCATTGTTTAAAATCTGCCTGACAAGCGTGACTGAGTTGCGAAAAATGTGCTTCAAAGAAGAGGGGAAAATGAGGAAAATACATCATGGCCTAAAGCTATGTTCGTAGTCATCTCTAAAACACTGCCGCGTTACCGAAGAGTCATTCTGCTCAAATTTTTCAAATTCTGTCTGATTCAATTGAGATGAAACACTGGGGGAAAAAACCGATTGAATCTAGAGTCCAGACTCTTGAAAACAATGACAAGAAAAAATACTCTTGATTCAATCGGATTTTTACTTGAATCAAGAGGAAATCTGCTTAATTTGAGAGGCTGGGTTCTTGATTTAAGCAAAAATCCGATTGAATCCAGAGTATTTTTTCTTGTCATTGTTTTCAAGAATCTGAACTCTAGATCCAAGCGGTTTTTTTTCCAGTGAATCACTGATTCAGCTAAAACAGCACGTATGAATTATTTAAAAAACCAAAGCGTTATATTGATTACTGATAACTTTATTTAAGGTAATCTTTTCGACCTGGTGGTCATCATCAGAGTTTTCATCTCACATTTACATTCAAGAAAATTCACAATAACTAATTCAACAACAATACACCTTCCATAACGCGTGACAGTGCTTTTCTAATACAGCTCACTTCCAGTGCGCATGTCGATCTGGCACGTCGTCAAATAATTGATATTCACTGGTTGTAAAAGTAGCTGGGATCAAGAGTCCAGACTCTTAAAACATTGACAAGAAAAAATACTCTTGATTCAATCGGATTTTTCCTTGAATCGAAGAGCCAAGCCTCTTGATTTAAGCGGATTTCCATTTGAATCAAGAGTAGTTTTTCTTGTTGATGTTTTTAAGAGTCTGGACTCTAGATCCAAGCTACTTTTTTTTACCAGTGTTTAATAATGGCGGCGTCGTTCGGACACAACTCTATAAAACAGCACAATTTAACTTACTAGTATTTTTATACAAATAAGAAATAAATTGTGCTGTTTTAGCTGAGGAGGCGTATGAGAAAGTCATTAGTGCACAAAAATTGACGTTGTTTGAGACAAAACAGCCATAAGGTGTTTCATTCCGCCAGAGAGTTGCACTTAATGGGTAAAATGACGCGCTGTTCTGCTAGTTTTTAACTTAAAAATTTGTTTGTTGCGTGTTAAAATTGCAGCAACGAAATCATGCAGAAGATAGCACGTACGGCTGTCTTGCCCAATCTTCTGTAACCGCTCCGCGATCATCTCAAACGAGCGCCGCGCGCCGCGCCGTTGGCAAGGCAGTGCGCGATGCCCGCCAAATGTTGGGTCACCCTTAAGATACAACTATTCGTGCTTGATGGATGTCCGTGATGCATATGCACTCATTTGAAGGCGCTTCAGCTTCGACGGGCCGCACCATTTAACGATCGCGCGTTCCAAACCGCTTGCTAACTTACAAGGCTTTCTTGTTTTGACATGTATGTATACGCGCGGCCGAGAGGCTTATTCTCTTTGTCTTTTTCTCCAGACACTTATAAAAATAAAAAATTTTAAAAAAAGAAAAGAAAAAAAAATCTGCTAATATTTTGAATTGGACGCAATTAAATCGGAAAGAACTATTCAGCGTGACTCGTGAGTTAAGTCATGTTCCACATGATTCTCATGGGTCTCAGAGCCAAGGCCACGATAAAGATGTTATCCACTCGAAACGAAGGCTAAAAAATATATTTACAAATCACATACGAGCCGCACTGAAAAAAAAAGTTCGGTAAATCCGAACTATTTAGGATCATATGGAACCACGATTTTGTTCGGTACACACGACCGAATTATTCGGTCTGTTCAGCCGAACTGTTCGGTCCACTGAACCGAACTGTAAGAATTTATTATGGTTCGGTCGCACAAACCGAATAATTCGGTTGAACAGACCGAATAATTCGGTTGTGTGTACCGAACAAAACCTGGTTCCATATGATCCTAACTAGTTCGGATTTACCGAACTTTTTTTTCAGTGGCGTTGAAGGAACCATTATTTTAGGGACACTTTTTGAAGTGTATGTAGGATTGTAGGGCACTAGAGAACGTTTCTCTTTGAACTCTTACAATTCAATTTTTCAACTTAATTCAACAAAACCTGCTCCGTTGAGAAGCTTGCCTCCATTATCTGAGGGGCCTTTTCCCGTTAATGGTCACGCTTTTAGACGGTACCTATCATCCTAACATGAAGCCCTGCTCGGCTCTTGCGTAAAACCACAAACCTACATTGGAAATCCATGATACTTATGTCTTTTTGAAATGGTCTCAAAATATAGGTTCCTCTTTACACGCCACCTGTCCAACGAAAAAAGTTATTGTGTGTGTAGTTGATCAACTTCTATCCCATTCTAATAATGATTGATGAGAAACTTTTTGAATGGATGAATATTTGACAGGGGTGAACATTGGCACCTCCACCACTGTCCTTGGGGACATACTGCCACGCTAATGCAGAATGTTGCTCGGTTTTTAAAGAGATCATTTAAAAGCTATTCGTGTAAAAACCATGAGATGAAATGAGGCAACTTCGGATGTAGCTAGGCCAATCCTGGTTGATGTCGTCCAATCCCAAGTGGACGCAACTGATCCAAATTCTTTTTAAGTTTCGTCGAATATCCGCGAGTCGATTCGGTTACGTTTTTGACTCACTGCTAATATTCTCTACAACCAAACGAAATTCTCTCTGAGCGACACGACAGTGCGCCTACAAAAATTGATTTTCACGAGATGAACCTCCCCGACTACCTCCCGAGATGGGTCAAAAAGTCACGAAAAAAATGGATTGCTAATTTAACGATTAAATTATTCAAAAATATACCCGACTTGTTTCAAACGTACATTTTACAATAGTGGAAAGCTAATTTAACTACGGGAGTAGTTAAATTGGCATGTTTTCATTGTGAAATCTACATTGAAACAAGACGCAAACTTTTTAAACTACAAAATTGCTAAACCATCAATTTCAATTTTCCGTGTGGATGGATGAAAACGTTGGCCCACATTCATAAAGCAACCGAGTTTAGTCCTTGTCTTCAGCAGAGCGCTTTTCTCCTTCGGCGTGCAACTCTGCCAATCTGCTCGAAAAAGTTGCCCGAGTCCACTCGCGTAAATTCACCTTGTGTGAACGAGACTATGCGGATGATCACAGATAGTAATTCTCCCCCTTTCATTGGCAAAACAGTAATCCCCGACGTACGATAGCCGCTAACACACGTACACTCCGAATGTACATTCCAGCCTACTGCGCATGCGCGGGCATCGAGAATGTTCCTCATTTTGTTCTCTTGAACAACTATAAGTTATAGGAATGAGTAAAAGATCGTCGCGGGTTTCTTCTTCTTCTCGTCAAACTGTACATTCTTTTCTAAGAGAATGATGAGTATGTACATTCACGATGCCCGCGCATGCGCAGTAGGCCAGAGTGTACATTCGGAGTGTACGTGTGTTAGCGGCTTAATCTAGGAAACGCCTAAGGTTGAAATTCGAATCAACATTTTTTTTTCACTCGAAAGAAAACCCTACCCCCGGCTGTTGAATTTCCCTCCTTTTCCTCCAAAATGTCGTGTGCATGCGTCTTGCCTCTCAGACGAACCCGATCCCCGCCTGGCAGACCCGCCGACTTCAAAAGATCGCGAAACGCGCGGGAGAGCGGAATTTCATCCCTCTTAACTGCCTCTCACATCCGCGATCTACAAAAACAGGCTCGGGCGGGGCCCAAAGGCCTCAAAGGCGGCTCTCGAACTCGGCGCTCGTAAACCACACGTGCCACAACCCGGGATTGGCGAGCGCCAATTTTTTACCAGACTCCGCCCCCGCCCCTCCCCCCGGAACAGGCCCAGGCCTATTCAGCATGCACGGTGGCGGTATCTAATTAAAACCGACTATGATGAAATTAACAAACTTTAATTAATAGTTTGTAATGTTTATAGTCCGGGCCGGGGGGCCATGGGGGCCGGGGGGCTGATAATAAAATCACTTGCTCTCTATCGCGCCGTGCGATCGCGGGAAGTTGCGAGCGGCGGGGGATGGTGGAACGGGGCTAAATATGCTGAGTGTAGCGTTTCACGACCGCTACCGGCCTGCCTGCACCCCCCCCCCCCACCCCCGCCGTTTCCCTTTTTCACGAACGATCCATCATACGAGTAATTACAAGGAAAAGCAGCTAGCCGGTTACACTGTCCCACTGGGGCGGGGCGGAGACCAGCGCTCCCTCTCGGAACGAAGAACGACGAATGTGCGTATGGATTCCGTTGCATTTGAGTGGTTCTTCCTCGGCGCGGTAGTCGTAAGAGCATCGCGGCGCTGGGATTAGGTTAATTATACGGACACACACCAATCCAGCGTCGCGGCGCTGGCGGCGGCGACGCCGCCGACGTCCCTTTCCGCGGTGACGATGTTTGGACACTCGGTCAGCCCCCCCCCCCCCCCACTCGTTGTGTTAAAATCTCCTTTCCGTCACTCCTAAACTTATTCTTCATGATTTTATGCACAATTAACCGCGGCTTCCGACGTCCATCAGCTTTGTGATTGTCGTGTCGTGCGATTAAATGTAGGTATTTTACCTGGGATTGAATGGGAAAAAAGCTGTTTTTGCAGCACTTTTTGGCAAGGATGCTCGGCTTTGAGAGGGGCTCGGGATTTGCTCCATTTTAAACGCGCATTAACTGCGTGGGTGTTGGCCACGCACGTCATATCTGCTACACCAGGAGAAAACGCAGTATGAACACTTGAATGTTGCCAAATTTTCTTTGATAAAATCTCTTCTGCCGAGAAAAATCAATTGTATTGTGTCTTTAATTTTTCGGATGAACTGCATTGAACTGCGAGTAAGATTCCCTGGAAAATTCACGGGAAGAAATTCACAAGTTTTCGGGAAAATCCGTATTTTATCAGCAGAGATTTGGCAACAGTCGGATGCTCATACGGCTTTATTGCTGTGTAAAACGAAATACATAATGCGTGTCATTAAATCGTAAGTAGCTGACGATCCTTTGAAAATTAGCTGCCTGAATATCAAGTGATTAGGCTTCTCGCGGTGGATTACCAAGGTGCTACAGAGAAACGTCGTATGGGTTTTCAGGAGATGTCAACTTTCTAATGTTGAAATCCTAATTCTCCTCAGAATTTGTGATGATTTTTCTTTTAGTTTTTTCCAATATTTCCCCCGTAACTTACTCTTATGCAACCGACATAGAGGACAGTGGAAGTATTATGCTTCTAATTTTACTTTTCAAATCGAAAACGTTATTAATAGAAAAAACACAGAAAACCACGCATTTGTGTAGCACTTTGAAATGTTTAAACTGCTTGTCAATTGGACTACCTACATTTTGCAATCAAGAACTGTTTCTGGCTCACTTTAGGAACAATGTATGCACCTAGTTTCCATATGCATATAGGTGTATTTATGGATAAGCCAAACTTGTAGTAAGACAGCAAAGAGACATGTCTGAGTAGCAAGACTGCATGAACACTATGTATGCGAATATTGCAAAGTTGCAATGTCAAAAAAATGGAGCCCCTGAAAATATTGATTTCTGTCTCAGAAACTATGTTTAGTGTTAATTCAACAACTTTTTCCCATTGGCTTGGCTAATATTTATATGATGATGAAATAATATTCCTTTGATGATGATGAGGAGGAGGAGGGCCGGACTGTGAAGTCAAGAGTAAAGAAGTAAATTGGATTACATTTTGCATTAAGGAACCACTATCTCTGGCTCTTCCATAAAACCACGTATCTGCATAGGGAAATCAATGGCATATATGTTGTTTCTAAAATGAGCCAGAAATAGTGGTTCCTTATTTCAAAATGTAATCCAATTGATTATTGTATTGAATGCTTCCGTAGAAGATGTACTTTAAAAAGTTTTAAAGGAGCTGATGGAAAGGGGGTAAAAGAATGGAACAATATAATTTTTTTTCCTCATTTTATTTTCGGAAAATAACAGAGGATTAAGTTCAATAATCAAAATTAAAAACGTCATACATGACCTGTACATTTCATAAATAATTTTACGCATACTCTTAGGACTAAGGGGTTATTATAAAAATAAATACTTTGGCAACTTCGGTAACATTAAAATATACATAAGAAAGTAATATTTGGGTTGATTTCAGAACATGTCATTCAGTACTGACAAGAGTTAACTTCTGCTTTGTAATGAAAGAGAGTGAAATTTGCAGGGAAAAATACTAGAGGGAATTTTTTGTTTTTCCGCAGGCCAGTACATCACAAGTTCTACACTTTGTCTGTGCTAAGCTGAATTAATGGCAGGAAAAACTTGGATGCTTCGATGAAAGTTAAAAATTGGAGACAACATGGTCAAGAGGGGTTAAAAAGAAACCAAAACTGTAGTAATTAGTGAAATACAACACTTACAAGTTTCAAACAACTATGTAATAAAGCAATGAATAAAATGAAAAACATGCTAATTCATCTACTGCGCTTACATAGCCTAAAAATATGTATATCCTGAGCATAAATTAGTCCATGAAAGTGGGAGCAAATATAAAAATAATGGGGGAAAGAAAAAGAATAAAAAATGCTTTTCCCCCATTTCTTTTCATTTATGGTTTTCAAATGGATTTCAACTATTTAGTCTATTTCCTTACTTCAAAAAATAACTCTTGTCTTAAGAAATGTTTGGCTCTTGTTAGAAGAGAGGAATGTTATTTGAGGAAAAGTAAAAAGAGTGAAATGTTCAACAATAAGAAGTTGATGTAAAAACTGAGTTTGAAATGGACAGTTTACTCACCGAAGAAAATTTTGAGGGAAGTTTTTGGAACCTATGGTGTTATGCATAAGCATGACTTGCATATAACTCAATGCACATGCTTGAAAGTTTGGAGAGTAAATACAAGCACCATGAGAAATTTCAGATTTATAAATTACTATCGATCATTTGAGCAGGCCCAGGGGCAGAAAACACCAGTATCTATAATCCTATCTGCAAATATGTACAAAAAGATTGTTAAAACACAATCAGATGGTTTGTACTTGTTCAGTATTTTTCAGTTATTCTCTTGGCAATGGCAGAAACTAAAGCAGCACCTTTTCCACTTCCGTCTTGAACCAGAACAATCTTGAACTGAAAAAAAAAGAAAAAGATAGTTATAAAGCTACATAATCCATTCACATTAAAAATCATTACCGAAGGAAAGTTAAGTTAAAAAGAAAATCTTGTTCTTGTGTGTACTTGCAACAAAATTGAGGTATACAAAAAAGGCAGAGGGTCAAAAACTTACTGACGGTGGATTGCAAGAACGTTTTTCTCGTTTGCAGTACTTCAAACTCTTCCCTTCTATTCTTTTTTTTTTTTTATTTATTATTATTAATCCAAAGAGATCAAATTGGTGCTGTTGCTTGAAATTTCCATAAAATATTCTTCACACAGAGTAATGGAATTATGGAAATTTCGAAGAAATGAAATAGAGGAGGGAAGTATAGCAATTTCGAGATTTCCAGACATTTCATGTTTAAAAACAAGTGCATTCATACTATAGTACTCCCTCTCTATCTCTCTCTATAAAAAACTGAAACCAAGCAAGCAATTTTTCATTACAATGAGCGGCACTTAATGAACATGAAAAATTCAAGAGATCAGATGATTCCTTCAAAGATAGAGACTTCTTTTAAAAATAGGTGCTGATATAGAGAAGGAGCATGGTACAATGACGAAATTTTCTCTCTAACATTGCCATTATTCGAATTTTCAACTTTGAAAAAGAAAAGATACTGTTCCTTTCAGGTAAAAACGAGATGAAAAAAACCTTCAATTTGAAATTCATGCAAAAAATAAGAGAAATATTTAAGAGGTACTGAATAAGTGGCTGTGCTTACCGGATGACTGGGAGCCAGGAGCTTTGTGTATTTTTCCATCCATATTCTGAGTCTTGGATGGAATTTGAACAGAGAACCGTCAACAGCGACTGTAACCTGGGGTTTGCTCATTCGGATTAATATTTGAGACACACCTAAAAACAGACGATCGTATTAGTAAACTCAGAAAAAAAAAGAAAAAAAAAAGAGACCGATATAGTATGCAACGATTTCTTCAGAGTAAGCGCTTCTTATGTCCTTTCATTATTTGACATTGATTTAAGAGACAAAGTAATGGATTTTTTCAGCTTTGAAACACTTCTGCTACAATTGTCTCAGAAATCCATTTGCAGCATTGAGCATACTTATGCTCACACAAACTATGTGCAATTGAATAAAATCAAACAGAGCTATACAGATAGTATTCGTGCATTTCTTTTGGAAATATTCAACTGTACATACTACTAGCACAGGCAAATACATCCAATCATAGAACTGTTATTCATAAGCCACTGAATATACTGACATGTAACCGTGTGACGGATGCAACACCTGATAGCCACGATTAGCACACTTGTAGTGTCAGGAATGGTTGAAAATAATGCTAAATATTGATAATAGTTCACCAAAATGTCAAATTTTTGTTTAAAAAAAAACAACAAAAAATCATGATTCTTTTCTGAAGAATTTTTACACCTCAAAAATATTTAATATGTCCAAAAAACGAACGAATACTTACAGATTGCAACAAACTGAGCTGCCCGAAGAGACACCAAATGACAGATATATTGAACAATTTTAACATCATCATCGTCATAATCTAGTCCTAAATCGTCTAGAATTTTTTCTGTGTTCCCTTTGGTGCCATTGATCGAGTCCCTGGAAAAAGTGGAAGTGAATTGATGAATTGATGAAAAACACAGATAGATACAATGGCACTGAGAAAAAGATGCTAACAAATTATACCAATGGCCTGACAAAATTAAAATCTTGGACTGAGATACTTATCAAAGGTGTAAGTCAGCAATTACATAACTCGGTTTGCGACGTCGCAGACTTCCTATCATACTTTATTTTTTAAACAGGAAACTACTAAACAGCAGTTCTTTAGAACTGCCGTGATTTTTCTTCTCTAAGCGAAGAAAATTATGCATAAACTTCAAGGAATGATGTAAATTTGTTCTCCTTTATAAAAATAACATAGAGGCGGAGATTTTCAGACACCGCAAATGAGTTACGTGATTGCTGACTTACACCGTGGATATGCATTTTTCCATTTTAGACATTGCTTGGACACATTTATCAATCTCTACAGAGAGAAGATGTGAAACTTCTTTATCTAGGTAAACTGAGAATTTTTAAGGTAATCATTTCGTTGCTTCCCAAACGAACGGACGTATCCCTGTTCGAAAATCTACTCACAAAATTATTTCTCTCACACAAAAATGACAGCAATGGCTGTTCAAAATTTCGCTGATTTCTTACAGTAACTCTTAGAAAACTCTGTGAAATTTTCTGTAAAAAGTCAAAATAATTCAAAATAATTTTGGAGTGAAAAATCCAAATTATTATAGAAAATTTGGCAACGCAGAAACAAAGTTGCATTCTTTTATCATAGCTTCGTCGAAACGACGATTTAGTATACTCAGTGATTGACAAGACTTCCTGTTCACTCAACAAAAATATTCTAAGAATTAGAAACGAAGCAAAAAAAAACCATCGTTGAAATAACTGAGAGAATGTACATATTACATGCAGATAAAAAATGAAGGCACATATATTGAAACAAAGTTGATATGTACAAGTTTTGAAACTCACTCTTCAATACCAGACACAAAACTGGTTCGGAAGTGACCATGCTGAAGAAGTTTATCTGATGGTATGCCATTGAATAGATGTCCTTCCCTTGTCAAACTGCATAGGACTACTTGAACAAGTTCTCCCATGAATTTTCCACCAATTTTCTTTTCAAACCTAGAACAAAAAATAAAAATAAAAACTGACGATAATGATATCATTTTTCACTAAGGGACCAAACATCACCCATGATGCTATTGCTTTGGCCAAAAAGCTAGGAGGAGGAATAACAAATCTGAATGAAAGAACTAATTTATTTTCCTACTTCTTCAGATTTATCAAGATAAAGATGTAAGAAAAAATATTACCTGAATGGATTTATCTTACAAACTGATGCTAATCTTTTCCGTGTGTAAGTTCAATGATTTACAAGCATTTATTTTTGCCATTTTCTCCAAACATAGAAAAATCAAATATTTTAAAACGATTGAAATCATACTTGAGAAAGATCAATGATTAGTTTACAAGATCGTTTGCTCAATCAAGTGAAGTTTTTATAAATACACCTCTTCAAAGCACATTTGATTGCCAGAAAACCAGAGACAAATTTTCACGAAAAGTTTCCAAAGACTTGAAAGTTCTTGCTGACTGCAGAAATTGTATGTTGGAGAATGAATTTTACCAGACCATACAGCAATTTTGCCAAAAAAAAGAAAAAGAAAGAAAAAAATACTACACTTCATTTGTTTTATCTCTAAAGTGCAACAGACCCATGGAGAGTAATTTCTTGTGTTAGGTGTGCTATGTTAAGCTATGTTCTTCTGCTTTAAATGACTTGGGACGTACCAAAATGAACATCTCAAGGAAATCTTTCCTGCATTCTTCATTTTCATAAAAATTTCTTTGAGAAAAGAGGCTGTAACAACTGAGCTTGATCTCTTGGCTATATGCTCTCTTAAAATCGTTCTAGCTCTACTCTGATTGACGTGCACTATTTTGTAAAGAGGTACTTCAAGCGGCTCACTTTCAAAAATAAAAAAAATGGGACAAAAGCCTGATAAACAAGTGCAAATTATTTTTGACTCTGAATTTTCTTGATTATTCAGAATTAAAGAATGTGATAGAACTTTAGAATGCCCGTTAAGAAAACAAAAAACTTACGTAAACGATTTTGGTATTAAAGATTTTTCATCGACAGTTCTATCAAATTCAGTTTTGACAAAATCGATGCAGCCATTATCACCAAATGCACCCCACTCAATGTCTATGACAACCTGTAACAGGAGGAAATTGCAGAGATGTCAGTACACAACTAAATCAATCTGCACTTCATAAATTTTGTTCACGGTATAAGGGTGCTCAGAAGAATCTTTGTCAGCAAGCTTTGAGTTTTACTTGTTTCAAAATACCCATATTCTCTGATCAGACTGCTCTGGTCGGAATCGGGTGGCTTTATCAGAAATGCACAAATTCTGAGTCAATTCTGATTATTGCCTTATTTGCCTTTGTTCGTTAAAACTGATATACATGACTACAGCTCATTTTAGCCACCTCCTAAAATTTTATGGGGTATCAGTAAGGGTCTTTGCCTTGTGAAAAGTTTTGGATGGAAATGTTTTGATAGCTTACTGAAGACCAAAAGAACAACCATACTACTCCCTTACTCCCCCCTATGCTCCCTTACGTAATGCTTGCTGCAGGGTAGCAGAGATGGGTTCAATTGATTTTTGAAAGAAAAAACCAAGAAAATCCATGTTTTCCTTAATATTTTTTTATCTAGTTAACATCTGTGAAATGAGTAGTGAATGAATGCGTCTGAGAGATAACGAGACATTTCTTCACATGAGAGCAAAAGCTTATCAACTTGTGCCATTACCAACCTTATTACAACTTTGCTATGTTGTCAGGCTATACAATTAATATTCTTTCGAGGAATAGAAGGATAAAAATAAAATTTGTTACCTGTTTTTCTCCATGCCTTTCAACTTCCCAGTGTTGAACTCTCTCTGCCCGCTCAAGGTAACAAGCATTTGTACCAGTTCCAAGGATTAATCCAATAGCAGTGTCTTTATCCAACATAGCACCTTGCATCAGTGTACCTGTGAGAAAATCAGAGATGCAATTGTTAGTAAATTATTTCATTCACCAAACTATGTATGTAGAAGACAACTGCTGCCAAAAGTTTTGCATCTTTTGGTTGCAAACTCTCATGAATCACAAGGTTAAGCATCCAAATAATGGAAACTTTTCTTTGATGAGCAAACATTTTTAAACTTTGTCACAAAGAAATTTAGTTCTTTTTAAAATTTCAAACCTTGAGACTGAACATCTTGATTGCAGTGGGCTCCAGAAACAACCTTGGTTGCAGGAACACAAACCAATTTCATTGCTTGAAATTTTTTCTTACCATTTTTCACACAAAAAATAAATTTAAAGGAATGAATAAAAAAAATGGAGCAATGGGGTTCATTATTTTTGCATTTACAGAATTAGGAATGATGCAAAACTTGAAGCATTATAAAAAAGATGATACATGTTTTCAGAATTTGGCCAAGAATATTTAAGGTGGTAAATTATATATAACCGAGATAAAAATTGATCTTGTAAGCAACGATGAGTGTAATTTGAAGAATTTTCAAAATTCTCCAGTGACTAAGTTACCTGTGGTATCATTAAGGACACAAATCAATTCAACATGGTTATCTCCACGCCTGTGAATAGCCTCATTCAAGAGCTTGACAGCATCTTTCCCTTCAACGCCAGGACAGGCAAACGATTTTGTCCATACTTTTAAAATTCCACTATCAAGGGCATGTTGATGCATCGGAAAAGAGAATGTAAAACCTGTAAAATAAGGAAAACATATAAGAGTAAAGATTACTTTTAGGATATTTGTAGTTGTACATATCAACTGTGCGGAAGAGCAACATTTTCTGGATTCGATAAGGATTTTACATTTTTTAAATGTACATCTATTAGCTTTGAGTTCTAAAAGATGACATGTTTTGACAATTTTTCTATGGTCAATACAAATAGATTAAATAATGCGGACTTACAATTTTTTTTGCCTTTTTTTCAAACATGGACTCGGGAATTTTCATCTTTTCACCAGTATTCACATTTAGAATGCTTAATTTGTGATTCATCCACATTTTGAAATGGGATTTTATTTTTTAAGGATAAGTATTGCTTTCCTCCTTTTGTCTAAATGTATCATTCAAAGTATTCAAACTTCGGCACTGTCTACCACGAGATTAAAATTTAGAATCTTTAAAAAGAAGTTTTCACATTATTACTTTCTGATACAGATGAGTACCTGTGAAAAGTTTAGATTTGAAAGCTCTGACCTTATGCCCATCAGTGACAAATTTAAAATTCTAATGAGTAAATTTAAAATTGAACCAAACGAGGAAGAATAAAACCCCGATACTCACCCATTGGCAATACTCTATCTGCAAGACCATTTTCAATGACGAATTCAGAGATACATTCTGCCAGAAAGTCGAAAAGTTTAATGCCACAGTTCAATCTGAGTTCATCACTGATATGATAGTGTTTCACTCTTTCATTGACGATTCTTCCTTTTTCTAAATCCACAAGAATGACACGAAAGTTGGTACCTCCTAGATCCAATGCCAAATATTTGCCTTCCTCTGAAAAAAAATATAGTAAAACGAAGGGATGAGTCAAGTGGTAGTCTAAGATACACCTAGCAAGTCCCTTAACTAAAATTCATGGTTACTTTAATAGGTCACCTCAGGCCACCGTGAGTTGGCCTTATATTCTGAACGATTGTGATCCCTCCTTATCCATTTTCAAAGCCAACAATTTAGAATATTTGTCAAAAGTTCATACCAAACCAAAAATTGAACATAAAACTTGAATTAAACAATACCAAACAATAGTTATTTTCAAAATTTACTACTTTTGGGCTAAATTATTAGTGCACTTTAAGGAGAGCACCTGATTCTCTCATTTCATTAATGACTTACTGAGGGAAATGTCAGAATAATAGACTTCCTTAAACCTGTCTTTATGAGCAATTCTTAGATCATGAGGTTCATCCAAAATAATTCTACTTCTGGTCACATTTTGAAGGGATTTTCTCATTTTTGATACATTTTAAGCAAATTACCTTAAAACTCTGAGGTATGAAATTTGACCTTTTAAAAATGAATATGAGATGAAAGTTAGAATAAAAAAACTACCTGTTCCATTGGGCAACTCAGGAACATATGTATTTTCCATTAAAAGAGACGATGGCTTATCTGCAAGACCTAATTCCATTTCCCTTTGAAAAATTTCTGCCATTTTTAACATTGTTTTTCCATCCAACTTAAATCTTTGTAGCATTTTTTCCACCTGAAATGGTGCAAATAAACAACATTTATTAGGGGGAAAAAACTGAAGTAAACCATTAACACATGTGTGAGCCGTCTTGATAATTCCTCTGGCTTTAGGGTCTTTACTTTTGCCCTTTATGTCTGATAATAATACACGGCCAAAGAATGAGGGAATTCACCTGGTAATTCTTTATTTTTCCACTCATTAATAAGCCAGTTGTCAAACCGGAACTTAGTGCCATCATTAATACTTAGAATGTATCAGTCTAGCCTTCTTTTAGGGCTTACAAAGAAATTTTATGAGAATTTCTGGGCTAAGATTTATCTCCCATCTCCAGAAAAATTCTCGCTTCTATGTTGAATTTTTTCAATATAATGGAGCTTAAATTTAGCAGTCTATTGGTCCACTGCTCTTGATATGCATTAGCAACCTCAATTTTTTAAATTATCTCCCTTGCAGCTTTTCAATAATTATTTCGCTGACCTACATTATTAATTTCTTATCAGTCTGGTTTCTTCTTCTTTTATTTATCAAAGCTATTGATTACCTCTCCTGATAGGATTCGGCAAAATTCTTCGAAAATATTGAAGAGTGTAGCATTATGAAGAAAACATTACTTTTACATCACTTTGTTACGTTCGATTTTTAAAATGCAGTCGTATTTACTTTTAAAAAAACGTATACAATTTTTTGACTCGGAAAATTTTGTCTGGCGTTAACGAGAAATGCCAATTACCTATTACAAGAACATTTTGCTTTTTTTGGAGAAATGTTTTTTTTTTTTTTTTCATTTCAATATAAATTAAATCCTTTTCTGAAAATAATGTCACCTGGTAGTAAGTCAAATTTTTTAGACTTGCAAACAAAGATCTCATTGAGATAGAAAAAAAAAAGAAAGAAAGAAAAAAAAAAAAACTCTGCCCCAAAAAATGTTCCGATGGTAATAAGTTTTTTAAAGGTTTTTTTTTTCAAAATTAAAGACAATCTTTTTTTGGAAATGAAAAATCTTTTATAGCCTTTTTTATTAGTGTATGAGCGATGTTATCAAGGATTCACATACCTGCTCCGCCTTCCATTTGTTCTCCAGTTTCAGGGGTTTGACTTCAGAGCAGTGCTGATCGAGCAGCTCGGCAGTGACGGGAGCCATTTTGAAATTTAATAAAAAATCAATTAAAATAAGATAAAAAAAACTTTCTTGAGAAGTAATCGAGCTCGAACGGATAAAAAAATTATTAGATACGCACTTTCAAAGTCTTTCAGAAGGGAAAATTAAGAATTAATATGCTTTTCGCGTTTATTTCTTGTTCATTTTATTAAGAAAAATTAAGTGATCTGATGAAGGAATGCTAATTTAATTATGTACAAAATGAGTTGGACGAGAGATTTCTCTCAGGATGACCGGTTACCTGTAACAGAAAATTAAAAAAACACGGTATAAGTTTAAAAAAATCAGAGTTTATTCGTGGACAGAATATAAAAATACAAATGAAAATGTGAGAGGCAGAGAAGCGTAATAGACTACAGTAGCCTGTTATACTGCCGTGCTAAGAAAAAACGACGTATGAGCCTTTAGGCGTTGTCACATTTCCTTGGATAAAGCTAGCACAAATTTTCGGGAATATTTATAAACATTTTTCTCCCGACTTTTCAAAGAATTTCGTTTGTAATTTGATCCAAATAGTAGGGAAATTTCGAGGAAAAGTATTAATAACTTTCCTCAAAAATAAACATTTCATTGAATGAAGGCAATTTGCAACTCTCGAATGTTCATACGGCGTTCTTCCTTCGCACGGCAGTAGAGTTGCCAATACTGTTCTCCGTTGATTTTGACCATTTTTGCAAAAATAACCACTATTGAAAAATTATCTCCCAGAGGATATTAGATTCCTCATCCCACATAGAAAAACGTTCAATTGTAAGAGCTGAATGTCTAATATTATACGTCCATCGAAAAATTCGGTTTCTTTAAGCGACGTTTAGGGTGATCCAACTTCTGTCATCAGTTCGGTTCGATACACGTGTTCGATCTCATGAACCGAATTTTCAATCTTTGGGACTGAAATTTCTCTTCGAAAAATCGAATAGTTCAATCGATCCGGAACACAGAATGTTCGGCTCGTGCGATAGTTCCTCGCTATTCGCGAGTTGGGAATATGAAGACCTTCCCTCGCACTTTTAAAGTTCTGGAATCGCGAATTACGCAGTTTCGCGAATTGTCAACTCTTCAGAGGTTAGAAAGCTCAATCACGAGGTTTTTATTTCTATTCTTCGTGATGCTACGTTGCCAGGGAAATATACGTATGTGAATCTGAGGTTCAAAATTGTAGGTTTCAAAATTTCTGGTAAAAATATTCTGATTTCAAAGTAAAGGTATTGAAGATGTCTGACGCATGAACAAAAAAAAAAGAAAAAAGAAAAAAAAGAAAGAAAGAAAAAGAAAAGAAAGAAAGAAAAAAAGAAAGATAGAAAGAAACAGAGACAAAAAGAGGGAAGATGCAGGAGAATGAAGTGAATTCCCTGAATCGCGATTTTGAGCGGTTTTATTCTGCAAAATTGCATGATTTTTCTCTAGCATCGGCACCGAACTATAAGGGTATAGGGTCTCATTATTAAGCGTATAGGGTTTCGTCATTGAGCGTATAGGGTCTAGTCATTAAGTGTATAGGGTCTCGTTATTCGCGAGGTTTTCGCGGAACGAAACCCTCGCGAATGACGAAAAACTACTGTATACAGTAATTTTTTGTTTTCTGTGTCGAGCCATTCATGTTTTATTGAGTTTCAAAGGTTTGAAACTTTGAACCTTACGTCCGTCGAAAAGCATAAACGGTTAAAGTATCGCCTGTTGGCGTGTTCTTTACCACGTTTCGTTCAGATCAGCTGAGAGTAAACAATTCGTCTCTCTCCTGACCTGAGCTCTAATCGAGTAAATAATCGACAGCTCGGTGCGGTGGGTCGAACGATATTTCTCGAAAGTGCAAAGAGAGAATATTCCAGAGGCGCAGATAAATCGACACGTGTTTGGCCGAGAGAGCATGAGTGTGACCCGTTACTCACGTGACCTGACCGAAAACCGATCAGAGATCAACTAATCACATCGGGCGCCAAGCTGCTCGTGAAATTCAGCCCTCGCCATAATAATAACGACGATAAAAAATGGACTCACGATAAGACCAATCGCTGACGAAGATTTGACGTTTTGCTTTCCAAATGGGCCTGTTGCAAACTTTTGCTAGAGCAAAAATAAGAGTTGTTTCTTATAGATAATGCCTCAAAAATCACGATGAGCGCATCGGCAAAGTCTGAAATGCACTCATAACTTCACAATCTGCGTAAGAAATTTGCGTTTTTTTAAGCTTCCCGCTTCAAAAACGATACTACGGCATAGGTGAACATTTTGTTAGAGGAGTCGCTCCATCGTCGGCGATATTCATCATGGCCGATGCTTGCACGCAGTTCCGCGCGTAATTCAAGGAGAGTTCAAGGTCAATCAATTCGGGCGTGGAAAATATGAACGTTAACACACCGATTGTTATCTGGTCTAATCCAGTTCAGGTGTTATCTCGTCCCATCAAACGTGTTTTGGCGGATTGGCGTCGGCTATGATGATTATTGCCGACGATGGAACGACTCCTCTTACAAAATGTTCACCTGTGCCGTAGTATCGTTTTTGAAGCGGGAAGCTCAAAAAACCGCAAATTTCTTACGCAGTTTGTGAAGTTATGAGTGCACTTCAGAGTTTGCCGATGCGCTCATCGTGATTTTTGAGGCATTATCTATAAGAAACAACTCTTAGTTTTGCTCTAGCAAAAGTTTGCAACAGGCCCATTGGATACAACGTCGTAGGTGTTTACAGTTGAGGGGCTTGGGGGACAAGGCGCATAAGTGCAGTTTGTGAAAAAATTGAGATATTAATAATTTCAAGTAAAACTAGTCTTAATATATCTTCTGTGAAAAATTCGATCCAAAATTCCAATTTTTAAGCACCAAAAAGCCAGTTTGAACTTTTTTCCCGCCATAAGGATCCATGTAATTTCGAAACTTCAAACACGTGTTTCTCGAAATAGCAAAAACTGCACTTACGCGCCTTGTCCTCCGTGCCCCTCGATTACAACGCGCCGAGGGCAAGGAAACCAAAGTAGAAATATGAAGGAAGAAAAATAAATAAATAAATAAAAAAAAAACTATTCATTTTCCCGAGCGGTGAGTGCATCGATGGGAGAAAGCAAAAAATGCCTCATTGGACTACATTTTGCAATAGGGAACTACTAGTTTTGGACTACTAGTTTGCAATCTCATAGGAAAGGAGGAGGAGGAGAAGGAGGAAGAAGAAGAAAGAGAAGAAGCTGCAAAACACAGCAGAGGGAAATAAAGGAAAGAAAAAAGAAGAGAATACAGAAGGGAAGGATGAAAAAAGAAAAATACGGAAATGAAGATGATGAAGAAGAGAAAAGGCATAAAAGAGAGAAAGAAGAAAATGAGGAAGGATGAGAAGAACGAAGAAGAGACCATAATCGTACCCCAGAAAAAGAAACATTATTCATAATTTGAATCAGTGAGAACGAAAACACACCAACTCAGAAAAATGAAAGTAATCAAGACACACACTAAACTGCACAGTAGATGAAGCAATCAGTCAAAGAAAAATTTTTTTGTTGCCCAAATACAAGCACTTAAGTACATTTTAAAGGTCCAAGTTGGAACAGATGCGCTAACTTTAATGACTTTTTAAAAATTGACGGTCTTTAATGAAAGTTGAGCATTTTCGAGTTACCGAGTTGGTATGTTTTCGATCTCACTGATTCATTTGTAGTTCAAGTGCGAAAAATTTACTCTGAGTTATAGTTTTAGGGTTGGAGAATCGGGGATATTATTCCTGGGTGACAACAAAATTGATCAAACTGTAATTCCTTGAGAAGTTGCCCAGCAAATGAAAAGGCTTTTTTAATCAAATCGTTCAGAGCTTAAGGAGCGATTTAAATGTGTACATTTCGAAATAGATAACTATTCGCGCTCCTCGGTACGTTTATTGCCTACCCGGTGAAATTGAAGGCGAACTTGAAGTTGACAATAACTTCCAATGAGTTTAATTATCTATTGGTTCCATCGAAGTTTATGAAGCGAGATAGACGTGTGTTTTGGACCTCCTGCTACAATCCCAAACCTCAGCAATCTGTGGAGCGATAAATTAAAAGAGCCAATCGTGGAAGTTTCACCTACATAATTTTGTGCTCAAGTATACGAAACATTCATCCCAGAATATCCTCTCTATTCTAATAAAATCATTTTTAAGACGCTTGATGGACGGAGTGAAGAAAAGGAGTAGGAAGAGTAAGGAGCGGCGATAGGGGGCGCGTAGCGCCCCAGGGGTTTGGGCCGCGTAGCGGCCAGGGGGCGGAGCCTCAGCTAGTTTCGCAATATTTACAAAACAATAGGATATTATCTTGTGGTGGGGTGCGAGGGCACCTTGAGATCTGAATTGACTTTTTCCTGACCTTGATTATACTCAAGTTCATTATGAAAATAAGTGTTGCTGATTCAACAGAAAAAGTAACGTAAAGTTCACCGAATCTCTATCATAGGTCAGTTGGCTCTTATTGTTACTTTTCTCGTCGTCTTGACCCAACTCACAACTGCACTTTGAAATATTTATATAGATTACGGGGTTTAAAAGAGAAGCTGCAACTTGTTGCGCTTCTATCAAAACATCTCATCAACGATGCCGATGGAATAATGTATTAACCTGTTGAGCGGTGTCAATCCTCAATCGGGGCAGCGTATTTATTTTTAGATACTTTTTCTTTTGATTCTATTCTTTGATCGAGCACTTTAATCTAATCAATTTTTTTCTTCCTTCCTTCCTCTTTCACTTCCTCGTTTCTCTTATTTAACTGCACCGGTAGCACAATGACGCTTGAGGATGTTTTTAAAATATCTCTGGAAACATAAAAAAAATTCTAGAAGTGTGGTTCAAGCCGGCGAAAAAACTAAGACACATTAAAAACTGACTGTGATACGTAGAAAAAGATAAAAAATGGTGACATTTATGCGTTTTTTAAAAGCCATGAAGCCATTGATTTCAATATTTTAAAACATATTTGGCGGTATATAAATCTATCCATCTGACTTGAGTCCTTTCATGCATGTACTGACTTGAGCGCCGAATTGAGTTTTGCATCAGATGAAGTTTTCTTTGGTTGAAGCTGATTGATTGCTCATTGAGTAAATTGATTCATGATTAATTGATTGATAGCTCAATCGCAAACTGACCATGTGAATGACTGAATGATGCAAAACAAGAAGAAACTTCACTACATCTGATACATCTGTCTATGTAATATTAGCAATGCAAAACAATTTCAGTTTACAATTGTCACCCTTAACCCATGAATGAGTTCCACTTCACACAAAACGTACCTACGTTACCAACATCTAAAATTTACGTGGAATGGAATAAAATCGTTCTGCCCGGACGAAACTTAATCTACGTGTCTGGAAAACTAAGGATTGCCTTGCTTTCGCGCGAAAATTTCATGTAAAAAAAAAGCAAAACTTACGTTCGCTCATGCAATTTTCCGGAAAATGAAAGAATGGGTCATTTTTTTATCACGGAAAAAATTAAATTACTGATTTAACAATTCAATTGCTAAAAAAGTGACTGCAATGTTTTAATGTAGATTTTACAACAAAAAAATGCTACTTTAACCACCCCCGTGGTTTAATGAGCTTACAATAGTAGTTACAGTAGCATTTTTTGTTGTAAAATCTGCAAATCAGTAATGTGCATGCAATGCAATCTGTTGTAAATCAGCAATGTTCAACGTAGATTTTACAACAAAAAAATGCTATTTTAACCACCCCGTGGTTTAATTAGCTTACAATAGTGGTTAAAGTGGCATTTTTTTGTTGGAAAATCTACGTTGAACATTGCTGTCACTTTTTTAGTAATTGAATTGTCAAATCAGCAATTTAATTTTTTCCGCGAATGTTTTGGAAGGCATTACCTTTTACATTTAGCCCTCTCGTCCCCCATAGTTAGACATTTTTAATCATTAATATTTTCATAGACAAAATTGAACCCTTCACTACCACGATCAATAATTTCAAAATTTTGCTACCGTGCTAAGGAAGAACGCCGGAAAAACCTGCAGAAATTGCCAAATCTCCTATGATAAAAAACGAATTTACAAGGAAACTGCAGAACATTTTTTTTCCAATTTTTCAGAGAATTTTACTCGCAATTTGGTTTAAAATTTATTAAAATTTCAATAAAAAATATTCATAACTCTCCTCAAAAATTACTATTTCAGGCCGGGAAATTTGGCAACTCCTGAAGGCTTATACGGCGTTCTTCCTTAACACAGCAGTGTCCTCCTTTTTCGTTCTTTTTTATTGCGCACACTAAGAATCTGTCGAAAGGTGGAAAAAATTCCGAGTGCGAAAAAAAGAAGGAATGAAAAAAGAACGCACTTGAAACTTGAAAAAAATATAACAAATCAGAATAAGAAACGGTGAGGGCTATTTAAAATAGGTAAAGTTGAACATCGCATCGGGTTTTTCACCCGCGTTCCCCTCGTAACTCCCATTCGCTACTTTGCGTCGAATTTTTACACTACATTCTACAGCGTTAATTAACGCTGCCCTAAAATCCTAACCTCCCCTATATCGCAACCGTAACGCAGGATCAACCCTCCTCTCCTCCCTTCCTGGAGCGTTACGTATTTTATGAGCGGCCCAAAGAGGCGTAATAAGACGAATGTTTTTTGACTACGTGACATGAAATATTGATGACAAATTTTACCACTTTTGAAGGATAGATAAATGAAATTACATTGCGCTGAAAAGTGAAATTTCAAAGCTTTTTCAGAATCTGCGTATGTAACCCGCGACCATTATCCAATAATTCGATAAAAAAAACTTTGAAAGACTCATGTTTTTTTTTTCTTCTTAAGTTTTGAAATAACTATATTTACTGTGTCCATGCGTTTCATGGGATACTAAGTCCATCGCCGGAATTTTAAAAAATTCATGAAATTTCACGCGATTTCAATTGTGAAGTTCAATGAAATTTTGAATCTCTGGGTATAACGGACAAGATTTTAAATTTTCTTCATGAGTTTGGCGCAAGTGAGTCGGTTGTTTCCAAAAGGAAACAGATCCATTCCTCGATGAGTCCTAGTTAGCATGACCTTTTATGCAAGCAAAGGCTCATGCGAAAACGGACTTTTTCCTTTTTGAGGATGACTGAATCAAGTGCTTTGGGCTCGGGGCCGCACTGAAAAAAAATTCTCGGCGTTTTTACCAAGGTCCGTTGGTACCTTTACCATCTCACTCTTTTTACCAATTACTGATAATTTTACCTAGACAGGCTGGTAAGCTTACCTAAAAACCGGTATTTTTACTGTTTTTTTCAGGTAAGAATACCACTTTTATTGGTAATCAATTCTCGGTAACTTTACCATTTTATCTCGGTAATTCTACCACAATCGATACAAAATAATGGCGTTTTTACCAAGGTCTAGTAAAATTACCGAGAAAGTTCAATAATTTTACCGAGATTTCTCGGTAAAATTACCAATTCCATAAATGGTAATTTTACCAAGAAAAAACTGGGATCAAATAGAACCCTGAATTCTTGGTAATTTTACCCTTTTCTTAGTAAATAAACAGAGATTTTTTTTTCAGTGTGAGAGCTGCTGTTTCGCGCCGGAATCGGATCAAAGGTCCCGCTCGATTTTCCCGCTTCGAATGGAACTAACCTCCTTTGATTAGATAAGCCCGGCTTTTCCTTCGCATCTTCCGTTTTTTTTTTTTTTTCATTTCGTCCGAGACCTCACTTTCGTGCTGTTTATCTACTCGCGCAGGGCCGTTCACAGAATTTATGGAAATCAGCAATTGAAGAGAGGAAATTAGAACAACCGATAGGCGCCATAAAGAACCGTCCGTAAGGCTGAGAGAGGAAATTCAAAATCTGGCACGAGAAAATTATTCCCATCATGAAAATGAGACGAAAATTTTGAGAAAAATTGGACTGTATTTTGCGATTTGGAACTATAAAATATGGTCCGGTCTAAAAACAACGCATGTGCCATTAGTTTCCCTATGCACATAATTGTTTTTTCAGATGAGCCGGAATTCATAGTTCCAAATTCCAAAATGCAGTCCAATTTCCGGATGAATTCCGAGATTCCGAGAAGTGATTGTATTTAGATTACTTGGACCGAGTTAAGCAGAGAGGAACCAAGCCGCAACAGCTGTTGCCAAATTCAACTGGGCAATTTAATTTTTACATAGAAACGGTTGTGCAGTTATTCGTGCAAATTTCAGTGAATTTTTTGCATAGCACAAAGCAAAGTCTTTAAAACTTTCAAAGAAATCCGCACAAACGTTCTCTTGTAAAAAGTTGAACTGCCCAGTTAAATTTGGTAATAGCTGATGTGGTTTGGTTCCTTTCTCCTAAACGCGGTCGATTTAACAATGCGAGTTACTAAGCGCACAATCTTAGCAGCACCTGCTCTACCGCACTAAGGAGGGACGCCGTATGATTATTCAGACGTTACCAAATTTTCTTCGATGAAATATGAATTTTCGGGAAAATTTGAGAATATTTTTTCTCGAATTTTTCCTCGATTTCAATTCGTAGTTAGATCTAAATTCTCTAAAAATTTCGAGAAAAAAGTTCATGGCTCTCTTCTAAAATGAACATACTGAGAGAGGAATTTTGAAAACCCTTTTGATATCAGTACGGCAATTTTCCTTAGCACGGCAAGGCTGGCGATTATTGGGTTCTGAATTTCCAGTCTTCGAATGGTGATTTAAGGTCGAACCTAATATATCCGGAAAACCGAAAACTGAGAATTTTTTCTGGAAAAGTCATCTTCAAAAAATATCCTACTGTCTGTGTGAGAATTACGAAAAAATCTTATAATTGGGTGTGTTTTTAGAACAGAAATCACATGTCGACGGTGAAACTACCAAACCACGTATCTCGGTTTGCGACGTCGCAGACTTCCTGTCATACTTTATTTTTTAAATAGAAAACTACTCAACGTCAATTCGTGAAAACTTCCGTGATTTTTCCTCTTTGTGCGGAGAAAAATCTGTGAAAATTGTAAGGAATGATATTGATTTGATCTCCTTCAAAAAAATAAAAAGTGAGTGGAGATTTTTAAACACCGCAAACGAGATACGTGGTCTGGTAGTTTCACCGTCGATGTTTAGGTTATTCCTTGCAAATAACTATTTCTCCGAAAAATTTAAATTTAACTCGCTCACTTACAAACAGCACGACACTAAGGTCTTAGATGACAATAAAATGAACAAAAAGTGGAATAAAAAACTCGGTTTTTATAGAATGCCTGTAATTTCTGAAACTGATGAAACAAGAACGATTGCTTGATAACAAAGTGTCAGAAAAACGTCGAAAAGGCCTTTCAATGTTCTTAAGAATGTGTGGTTCTGAACGAAAACACAACGAGGGTTTTTCAAATTTTCTCAGAATGCAAAAATATTTTCTTTTGTACTTTATATTCATGAGGGTGGCAAAGCATTGTAATTCCTTCCAAGAGTATATTATTAAAATTTACTCAAGTTTCAGGAGAATCGTCCTCTTTTAGTTTGATGAACGTTAAAGGTGTCTATACAGTTTTGGTTGAACGACGCTATTATTTAGTGTGAGTTATTTCAAGAACCAAGGCGTTATATAGCTTTAGTTCTTGAAATAATTCACATTAAAGGTGCGTCCTTGGACCTCCTTTAATCACGGTGTAGATCATAAGGAGTCGCCCTGAAGGAAGAAGCTGTTTCAAGAGCGATAATTAAAAAGGTCCTACATTTGCTGGAGAGAATGTGATGTCCGGCACCGCAACTTTTGCAGCAACTAGCTTCCTAACGATTGTACACACAACGTAAGAACAGATTTTTAAACAACACCACGACCCTTTTCTGTGAAAAATATCATCAATAAGATAAAATAAACCTCTTATCCCTGTAACGGATTTGATTCACTACGTATACTACAAAAGTAACAAAGTTCCTGTCATTTCTTCCAGAGCTCGAAACATTGGGTGATTATATTAGGGGGTTTCCAACTGGCGAAGAGATGACAGATACAAGATCAACAACTAATGAAACTTAGATCAGAAGCGACTTACGGAGAATTCGCAATCATCAAAGTCTGTGTTTACACACGGACGCGAATGTCGAGAACGCGCGTGACACAAACCGTTACTGGAACTCAACTGAAACTGAGTAAAATATGTACTGACCATGTGAACAGGAGATCTTGCGATCGATAACTGAGGCTAGAATAATCGAGAAATTATCGATAGACAAGGCGCCTGGTGCGCTCAAAGGCAGGGGTTCGACCGAGCGCTGATAATGAGAGTTCACTTTAAATTTTCAACTCGGCGCACGACGAATAGAGATAACAGTCGCGGGTTTTCTGACGTCACACTGCTGCAGCTTTTATCACAAGTTGCGGGGAAAAGGCTCCGTTACTACGACAAGAATTTTAATCAAAGACTTCAATCGAAGTAGGGATGTTCCGATTATTGATTGATTGATAATTGATTGATCAAGATGATTCCATTTTTTGAAATTACACTGGGAAAGAAACACATTGGATCTAGAGTCCAGAGTCTTAAAAACATCGACAAGAAAAAATACTCTTGATTCAATCAGATTTAATTAAATCAAGAACCAAGCCTCATAATTTGAGCGGATTTCCTTTTGATTTAAGCTTAAATCTGATTGAATCAAGAGTCCGTTTTCTTGTCAATGTTTTCAAGAGTCTGTACTCTAGATCCAATGTGTTTTTTTTTCCCAGTATAGGAGCTACTATTTACGGATCGTCAATGAAGGAACATATCTGCAAGGGGATCGAAAAGGAAGAGGAGGGGGAAGAACAGGAGGCAGAAATAAAGGAAGAAGAAAAAGAAGTAAAAAAGAAACGGGAGAGGAGAGGTAAGAAGGAATGAGAAGGGAAGAAGGATAAGGAGGAGAATGAAAACAGAGGAGGAAAAGTACGGAAATGAAGATGATGAAGAGGAGGAAAGTCAGGAAAAGACACAAAAGAGGAAGTAAATGAGAGAAAAGACAAAGAAGAATAGGGAAAAGAGGAAGAGGGAAAAGAAGAAGATGAAGAAGCATGCATTTGTCTAGCTGGTAACATTGGCAGTACATACGTATATTGGTTCTTAAATGAGCCAAAAATGATGGTTCCTACAAAACGAAGTCTAATTACTTGGTACCTTCCGATCACCGATTAGTGCATGATCAACTGCTTCGTCCTCGGTTCATGGAACATTTGCTTAACCCAGAAATTCGATGAATCGTAAAAAAGAAATCGAAAGTTTTTAAAAATAACCCGAAATAAAAACAAAATCTGGCCAACCAAGCTAAATTACACAGCTTATTGCTTTTATGCTTTCAATTGATAATAAATTAATCGAGTAGTAAAATAATGACATTCCTACTTCCTGCGTAGAAAGGATACTGCCGCCACTTACGTCTCGGTTTCGCCACTTCGAAACCGGGCTAAATTTTGCAATAAGGAACAGAACTACAATTTCTGGCTTATCCAGAAAAAACACATATCTGCATAGGGGAACCTACGAAACATACGCTGCTTTTAAAATGAGTCAGAAATAGTATAGCTCCTTACAGCAAAATGTAGTCAAACTCACATTCAAGACCCGCAAAAGTACGAATTACGTGAGTCGATCACCAAGGATGCGACCGTTTAAACGAGTGAGATTATTTTTTGCCTGCCCGTTCAAGTGAAGGCGAACCGCACTCTGTTGCTCATTGAAAACTTTTCGAGCACGTGTTCCCCTTCACGAGAGCGAGTTATGCAAAAACAGATCCTGTGCGTCTCGATATTTGCATTCGCTCCTTGGGAGGTTGACCCAAGAGGGCCACGTTCGTAGGAAGATCCGGACAGCGGAAGCTCTTGACTCACCGTGACGGCAAGCGCAGTGAGAAGTGAGTTTCTGACAAAACCCCATTCATTCTAAAATTCACTGCACGGTCCATGGTTGCCAGATTTTGTTGAAAATTAGCATCATTCCCATGAGACTTAACCCTGAAAATGCTGATTTTTCAGCACAATTCGACAACAATGGATATTCTCATAACTGACTGAATCGTCTTGGGTAAGGGCGCCTTGTTAATGTCGGAGGTAAAGGAGGTGGAGAAACTCGAGGAGGGTAGGACGTTGAAATAGTTGATATTTTTCGATTAGTAGTGTTTACCATGGGTATTTTGTGCAAAAAAGGGCAAAAGTATTAAAGTATCAAATATTTTCGAAGTATTTTTGTTGATTTTTGAGGGAGAAAATAAAAGTAGCCGTACACTGAAAAAGAAATTTTGGTCGACCTGAGTAAAACGAAAGAGCCTGTCAAAAAAGTGTCCCTGGTAACTTAGGGATTTCTTTAGGATAAATCTTTTGATGAGACAATCCTCACTCTAAATATTTTTGATGGAGCTCAAAGCTCGTTTTGGCAATACAACGTTGTGAAATGTACATTCTTTAGATTTGGAAAATGCTAATATTTTGAAATTCCTCGTTCAAAAAACAAATTTAGTAGATCCTGTTTTATTTTTTGAGGCAAACACCTTCGGTTGATGTTACTAGTGGAACCAAATTTATATTTCATTATTTCATGATAAAAACAAATTTGTAAAGACTAAGGCAGTCTATGAGCGTGCATGTAACTGTGTTCAATTGTAACTTTACAACAAAAAAAAAGTTGATGTCACTTATTAAGCCTCAAGAACTAAAAACAACGATACGAAATTGATCAATAGTTTTCTCAACCGAGTGCGGTCGTTTAGTTTCCCGTGCTGGATCATATTTTAAATTCTACGGAAACAATAGTTCACAGCGTACTTGGAGGAAATTGCACCGGCATTTGTTTCGAAAAGGGGCTGAAAAGTGCACTTTTGCATAATAGTCAAAACATCAGAATTTTTTATTAGGACTGCAAATAACGTAACGAAAACATTAAATAAATATTGCTTGATTGGGAAGGCAGAAGAGCGGTACTGCAAAAAGATAAAAAAATCTTCTTACTCTGAGCTTCTGTACAAACATCTATTCGCCCCCCCCCCCCCCCCCCCCCCGGAGGTGCTTGTAGAGGATTCAGCAGTGGGTTTGAAAGTATTAAAAGCGGGGTGCAGAAAGGAACGTTAGTGGAAATATGACGATCCTAACTTCGATATTAAAAATGTATACTTCCTTCATCGGGGAAAAAGCATGAAAACTGAGAAAAGACCAACTAACCCACAAAATGTCTTACTTCCAGCCTTGTTTTTCACGGAAAAAGCAGCCGAACTTCCTTTCCGAAATAAGTAGGTACGCGAAAACGCACAGAGCAGACGGAGGAAAATATATTTTCTCGAGCTCTTTACTTGAATTCAAAAAACTTTGTCTTCTCCGAAACCTAAAGGAACTGCCGTCTGATCTGTTTTCGTAGAATCACTCTCCTACTATTGCGTTATTTACGAACACTTAAACGGACGATCTTTGGGAATAGGGATGTGATAGAGCGAAATGAAGGGGGAGAAAATACGGGGATCGTGTAAAAACTATACAGGGCGTCCCGAAGTTAAACGGGGATTCTTCAGAATCAATTCGTGGGATCTGAGAAATACTTTTTTCTATGACGTTTTCCTGAAAAATATTCCCTTTCATAAGTCCAAGCCCCCTCCCCCCCCCTCCTCCCAAAGCCTACCTTGAATTATCAGTGTTTTAGGTAAAAAATGTGTTCAGTAGATAGAAGAACATACGTATGCAAATGTTCATGCATTTTCATTCATATCTGTCGTCACTATAAAGAAAAACATTTTTTTTTGCCCCGAATTTAAGGGGCTATAACTCTGAAAAAGAAGGAGGGTTGGAAACGTTATAGAACAAAAAAAGTCTTATTTTGATTCTAAGTATTGATTATGACAATATTCACGTTCAACTTTGGGACATCCTGTATACCTACAACACAATGCGTCTACGAATCAGAAACTTGAAGCAGCAAAGTGAGTCTGTCCTTTTACGGGCTTCCGTGAATAAAGTGATCATCCATGTTTTAGGAATGGAATTTCAATGGATACAGAGCGCAGAATAAAATCAGACTACTTGAGTATTCTCCGGAGAAATTTGAAGACGTTTTCAAGTAAATACTTAAAATACGTTTCTAAATAATGCTCAACGCACCAAGTGATTACTTCCTACATAAAACTAGTTTTTTTCCACTTGAAAATACCCTCAAATTCACCGAGTTAAAAATGACCACACATGTTAAATTAACTGACTATTAATGGATGCAGCGATTGCAAAGTAGAACCAGACTATAAAGCTAATCTTCGTGGACAATTTAAGTGAGTTTTCAAGTATATAGTAGTTGAGTTTCATTGTAGGTCGGGAGTACTCGGTGAGTTGAACACTATTTAAAATTGGCAAATATAAATCAGAGGAAATAAATTAAATCAGCCGTAGTACATGTTAAACAAGGCGAAAAAGTCACTAAACTGAAAGTTTTTTCCTCATAAATCTACTTATTCCCAATTTGTCACGACGGAAAAATAGGGAGAAAATTGAAACAACCGTTCACTGAGCATTTTTAGATGGAGTTGTGCAATTTTCTCATGCATAGCTCTTATGAACCTGATAAAAATGTCTGGTTAAAATAAATACAAACCAGAATATGTACAGTTCCCTTGAAATGACCGTCTTTTAAATCGCACTGGGTTAAAATACCGATTCACGATTGACTACCGAATGTAAACACGGCATTTTGAAGAAATCACCACAGGAATGAGAAGCATCGCAAAACTTATGACTAGAGCTGAAACGAGATCTGCAAAGTCAGGTGATAAGATTAGGATTCAAGAGTGTCTAAAAAATTCAGCTTGTTCCACTCCAACGGAAAAGTTTATCAACGGTCAGAATATAAAATACTGGATATCTTGATTCCTCTGTCATTTCCACTTCAACGATTTTGAAATCCGGCCGTCCGCTGATAAATCGCTGTCTGAGTTAATTACATCGAATTATAAAGTAGTACAAATTACACTTGTGATCGTAACAGTCTTGATTAAATATTTCTCAAATGTGACCGATCGCGATGAGAGAAACGGCAGTCCACGGAAGTAAAACTTTTGACATGTAGGTCGAAAAGTCGAATAGCTCTCTTTTGAATTTAAGCAGAGGCAAGAATTAGGGTTGTTTCTACAGGAAAATGGCTCGGAAATCAATATGGCTGGATCGCAAAAGGCTGAAATGCACTTTTAAATGTAATTATCGCCCTCCTGTCGTATAGTGGTTGTAGCGCTTGCTCTATGCTCGGGAGGTCATGGGTTCGATTCCCGGCCGCGTGACCCGAATTTGATGGCCTCAAACAACGGTTATCTGGGGCTGGCTGGTTACTAGGATCGGTAAAGCACAGGATTATCCCTCTTGGGATATTTGAAGTAAAAAAAAAAAAAAAAAAAAAAAAAAAAAAATCTGCCCCCACTCAACAAACAAAAAGAAGAAGGAGGCAATTTAAACCCTAGATGTTTTGATGTGGACCACATTTTGCAATAAGGTACCACTTTTTCTGGCTCATTTTTGAAACAACATATGTGACATTGGTTTCCCTGAGTAGAAAGGTGCTTTTATGGAGGAGCCAGAGACAGTGGTTCCTTATTGCAAAATGTGATCCATGTGATCCATGACGCGTACATTAATGGACACGATTTGCGCATATGTATTAAGGATAATTTGAATACTTTCTTTACAACCATATATTGTTCCTAGAGTTGATTCTTGTTGCTGTCGTCAACCTTTAACGAAGTAATCAGAATTTTAATACATATCGACGGAATCGGTATACAGCAAATATTAATAAAGGCTGCGTTAAATACAACACATACTGCTCGTACTGGAGAAGAAAGTATACACAATTTCAAGTACACCAGTAAAATTACAGAGAACTTCAAGAAATGTCTAAAATTCTACGGGTTGTTCTTCTGCAGTGATAGTTTTACTGCGGACGCACTAAGTATGCAAACAATTGGAAAAGGGGGCCGGGCAGTGGCGTGGCGTGAATGATCGATTATCGATATCTCGCCATTTGAAGCTATGGTAAAGAATCGAGTGATAAGGTGTTCGCTGCGAACACCCTGACAATCGATCTTTTTTCATAGGTTTGAGTGGCGTATCAATCGATATATCGCTAAGCAAGCCACGCCACTGGGCCGGAGGCGGTTCCCCAAAATTGAAAAAAAATCGCACGTTACCAAAGAGGTAAAATTATCAGAACGAAAGTCGGCATTGGTGACAAATTTGCCAAAAACGATTATGGTATCATGACTTGTTTCACAGCAAAGAGAATGCGTATTTTTGAGCTATTCCCTCTTTAAAACGTGCACATCCGCTAATTGCGAGACGAAATTGGACACATATGGGTCTAGAGGAGGTCTAGGATACTAGAGATAATCGAATCCGGACCACTCGTTTGAACTTCATTTCATGCAACTCCTTTGCTTTTCTGCTCTGCAGCTACGGTCAAAATATTCGAAAATCTTTGGCATTGAAAGCACTGAGTCACTCATTTATTTCTACTCTCTTCACACTCTTGACCTACATTCACAGTTTCGACTGTAGAAGGAAGAAGAAGTAATGGCAAGAAGCATCGTCCTTCGACATTTTCTTCTTCCCTTGATTTCGGTAACGCTACCATCTCATTTTTTCAAAAACAGAGGAAAAAGAGGTCAGTTGACCCCATTGATAATATTTGCAGAGAGGCAATATTTCCCAACGACTATACACATTCATTCAATTAGTTCTTTATTTGCTTGCCGATGCATAATTTTCAGTTCCAGAGCAAGTCTTACTTTTTACTGAAGGGCTATCAATCTCAAGACTTTGGTAATGTGGAAGCTTCGTTCTTTACTAAACCGAAATAAGATTCGAACCAAAGATTTGGTACAACCGTTGCAGAGATTGGGTTGTCCTTAACATAACACTAGTATTTTACACAAATTCCAACAAGTTCTATAAAGGTTCTCCAGATTAAATTCGAGATATAGTATACTCCATGAATGTTCGAAAAGCAAAGGATTCTGCACGGCAATTTACGATACAAATATTTAAACTCTGGTGTGAGCGGTGAAGTATCGCGCAAAACAGAAGGCGTTTTTGACTGGTGACAGCAGATAGACGTGGCTTACCACAAACCACAACGCGACGTAAACGGATCGAATAAACCCGCATCATTACCGTTATTTCTTTGAAGAATTGAGTGAAATTCCAGCACGGGACGGTCGCGAATAATGCAAAAAGTTTTCACAAGGGTTGATCCGATTAAATACAAGACAGAATATACTTCATGACTGTTCGAAAAGCGGAAGATCGTACTGGGCAATTTTCTTCTTGCAATTTTCCAATGAAGTCTCTTTGTTTCAAACAGTGGTCCTATTCCTTCAAAGAAACGTCCTCTCGCTTTTGAAAATTTCCGGTTGGTACAATCAGAATTCCTGCGGGCTAATTATTGAAAGGGAAAGACAAAGCGATAGACATAGAAAGCAAATGAAAATGGAGCGATCCAATTGGTAGAAATTTGTGGTTGCAATGGACAAAGGTGGCAAGTGGTAAGTAATGGACAAAACTGTAGTAATGGACCCTGTAGCTAGTCCATCATTTTCTCCCTTAGTCTATGAGAAGCAACAGTTTCAACCAATAGGATCGCTCAAATTTCCCTCGTCTTCTTCGTCTATGATTTTGTTTATAAATTTTAATGATCAACCCGCTAAAGCGACATTTTAACAGGAACATTTTCCTCTGTAAGGTTATTCATCTAGGATATACTTGCTTAAAAAACGACATGTCTATTGATTTTCCAACGCGCATACGTACTCTCATAAGAAAAAAACCTACACATGTAGTTCCTTTTTCTACGCGAACCCTGTCTAACCATATGTTGATTCGACGGCCGCAAAGGTCTCTCGTGTGATTGGACCTCGAGGTTATCACATACTCGCTGATAGACAATTACTGATTTATCTCAGCCAGCCGTCTGCCCCCGAGGTCATTTCGGCGAATTTTTTCACCAATTTTCCATTCAGAATTTGCGCGGACTTGTGGGAACCCCGACGGCCCCGAGTGACTTTGAGAGCGACCTCACTGAGGCGCGGAGGCCGAGCTAAAGGAGGCGCGAGTCATAGACGTTGTTACGTCGCTCCGCTGACAAAAGGGCTTAACTACATTTAGAGATGAGCTTGGGAAAGCATTGAATTATATGGACGACAGGGTTCACTGCAGATTGTAACGAAGTGTACACTGAAAAAAAAAGTAGCTTGGATCAAGCATGATAATTCTTGAATTTGCCGCCAAGAATTTTTCTTTATCTTGCTTTAAGCTGACTTCTTCTTCATTCAAGAAAAATAATGCTCGGGTTAAGCAAAAAAAGTAGCTTATATTAACCAGCAAAATTCTTGATTTAAGAAGAAATACTTCTTGGCGGCTAATTTAAGATTCTTTTTTTTCCAGTGAGGGACGTAACGCGTCCTTACGGAAGCGGGCTGATTATTGAAATTTATAGACAAAGCAATAGACAAAGGATAAAAGGGAAAATGGAGTGATCCTATCGGTTGAAATGTTTGGTTCTTTCAGACTGAGAGAAAAAATGGTGGGCTTACTGACGGGTCCAGTTCAGTAGTCTCAGGGGTACTGGACAAAACAGTCTAAAAAAGTAACTTCATCGGCGCTCCAGTACATCGCGACTCTATGGTTACGGGTCAACGTTTAACATTAAATTTTAACTTAAAACTCAAGAATTTCTGCCTTGAAACTTCAACTTTAATATGTCATACCTCCCTTCATTTATGAGCTATCAGGGTCAACTTTTCGTCAAAATGTCCAAATATTACTCCTAGGGGTGCAGAATCTTCCAAGCTTTCACATTTTCACGCGCCCGCCAGCCGGCTTTCCACATTTTCCTCATCAGTTTTTAACAAAATTTCCCATCAATCTACAGAAAGATGACGTCTTCTGTTTTCCTTTCATTTTCGACTCTTGGCCCCTCAAAATGTTCCCTCCTTTCACATTTTTGGGGCTTTTCCACATTTTCACACGCCCCTGGGAACGTGATCGGGCATTTTCTGCACCCTTGCTTACCAGTAGAGTACCTATATGAGAGAATATGGCCACTGGTGTTACCACCTGATTGGCTCGCCATCTTAGGCTGAATGGAGCCCTTAGGACCAAAAATGGCGGACGCCATAAATTAATGTAATGCAAAATGACTCAAAATGTAGTTTTCTTTGCTTATCGTAACGAGAAATTACTCAAATGCACTATTGCGACTTCTTTACATATTTTAAGGCTAATCGTGTGCATTTTTGAGAAAAATTATCTTAGATGTAGCAAGGTTGGCAGCAAGTGCGGTTGGTGATAACCGTCAAAGTTGGCAATGACCCCCTCCATCCACAAAAACCAAACAAAGCACCGCCATTTTGGATCCTAAGCCTCTCCATGGGGCCCAGTGGCCATTCTCTCTCTATATGGGTACTCTACTTACCAGCACCTGCAGGGGTACCAATGACTCCATTTTGAATGACTATAGTTAAGGGTGGGCATTTGGAGACAGACGCCTCACCAGGGCTAGGCTTTTAGACGGACGGGACGGACGGTTTACTAACGGTGACCTTTGACCTCCATTAACCAGGGCCGTCGGTCGGCGATGGGGCCTCTTGTAATTATTGTTCGAAAGTTTAAAAGTCGGCCGGTGCGGTGGATAGATACAAGGGGATCGGATTTGCGCGCAGTTCCGATTGCGGGCCACGCACATTCGGTCGGAGCATGACTCCACACTCGAGAGCGGAGCCCGTGCAAAGAACAACGAAAACTTCGACGATAGCTTCAATGACCGCACCGAGACAGAGACTGATAACGCTCGTCCCGCTTTTATCAAAACGCACCTGGACGGAGTCATCGTTCTCTCCAAAAGCTCGACCGTCTCTCAAAGCTCAAAGCTCTAAAGGTTCGGCAAGTGAATTCAGGGTTTCCATAAGTCTTCATTTTACAATTGAGGGGCTTGGAGGACAAGGCGCATAAGTGAAGTTTTTGAAAAAATTGAGGTTAATGATTTCAAGTAAAAGTAGTCTTAATACATATTCTGTGAAAAATTCGCTCCCAAATGTCAATTTTTAAGCATCAAAAAAATCAGTTTGAACTTTCTTTCCGCCATGAGGATCCATGTAATTTCGATCTTTTTCTTCCGAGCCCCTCAATTCCCTGACTCTTTTTGCATTTTCCTGATGCTTCAGAAATTTCCGAATTTCCTGGCTTTCCCAGACCTTTGAATAGAACTTCCACTAAGCTTTCTTTTTTTAAAAGACAATGAAAAGGAATTTTGGCAGGGTTGTGGAGCCATCGTGTAAAGTTTAAAATTGATTGACCAAGGCCTTCTTTGGAATTAAAGTTTTAGACGATGCACTATAGTGCGAAAAGCTTTGAAAAAATAGGTGCGTCCTAAACTTTGATTCCCAATAAGGCCTTGGTCAATTAAGTTTAAACTTTAAACTTTTTGCAGGGGTGCTGTATAAATTTACCCTTCGCAGAATTTTTTGAAAAAACCAAAAAGCTCATTAAAAGTCCTAATAATCATTTCTAAAGGGTGAAAAAGCTAATCACAACCAGGCGGTAGAGGTAACAAGGCGATGCCTGACGCTGAATTCAGCCAATCTGCGGATGCAGTTTTCCCCGCTGGCCACGGCATCAAAGCCCGCCAAGAATACCGTTTCAAACGGGGTTTTCTTTTGGCAATTTAGTGTTAAAAAAGAAATTCTGAATTTTTCAATTCCCTGAATTTCCCTAGCCCTAAATAAAACTTCTTTATAACTATTGTTGACACTTGCTTCACCGACGCGACGGTCCTACGGAAGCGATGCCCCCAAATTTTAAGTGGTGCACATCGCGAGAAATTGCTATGACCGCGACTTAGAGGCTTAGATCATCATCATAATCATCATCATCATCATCATCATCACCATCATCATCATCATCACCATCATCATCATCATCACCATCATCATCATCATCATCATCATCATCATCATCATCATCATCATCATCATCATCATTATCACCATCACCACCATCATCATCATCAAAATAATTTGTAGGTATCATATTATTTCCCTGCAGAGATTGGAAATTTTAGTAGCTATCTTTAGGAAATAAGCCTACCTCTTCAGTAATATTCTATTGTTAGAATAGAATAATTTTATCTCTAGACAAATTATCAGGTTATTATGCGGATCGACGAGTGCTTATTTATCAGAAAAGTTTCAGGTCTGAAGCGTTCAATTAGAGCTTCCGCAAAAATTAAAACGCGGATGGAATTGCAAGGGTGCCTATGCAAGTGTGATTTTCAGAAATCCACCTAAATGGATGAGGTCATCACACAACTTGATTCGTGTACTGCCGTGCTCATTGTCAGTTAAAGAAAAGTAAATCCACATTCTGTCGCAAGTGCACTAATTGAAAATTTGATTCTGTCATCTTTCAAGAATCGCCACTGTAGTCTTACCACGGCGACATATCGACGTTAACATCTCCAAAGCACGTACCACGTCTGCTAGCGTCTCAAAATCTCCTCTTCTATTTCATCTGTTTTAATGAAAAACGGATCAACATTATTCCTTGGAGGTTCACGCAATATCCTTGACGGAGAGAAAATTCATCCCGAAATATTTCAAAAGACGACGTTGAGTAATTTTCTAGGGTAAAGATAACGCATGACAAGAGGGTTGCAACGCTGCAAATTGAGTTGCGTGGCTTAGGAATTTCACCATTTATATCCTTTATGACTCGCATGTTCAAAACGGAGTCTGTGCTATTACCAAATCGAGAAATTTTAAAATTATAATGGAGTTTTTCTTCTTCTTCTACACGAAAGACCTCGCATTGAAAACAAATCTGCGTAAAAACAGAGGCAAAGTGCCTATACTGATGCTGGCTTCGGCTTACGACCTAGAGCGAACGAACGTGAACTGTACTCAACGGCTTGATGCAACTATTCGTGCTCAGGAGGTACCAGTATTGCATACACGAAAAAATGCAGGCGTTTTAAATTTTGGCCTCTTGCGCTTTCTTGCGACAGCGCAGTCTGGCGCCGCGCCGGTTGTTGCGTAAGAATGAGTAGGTAGGACTGGTCGGAGAAGGGGTAGCCGCGAGAGTAATATCCTACCCCATTCTCCTTGCCCCCCCCCCCCCCCCCCATTTTTCTTTCTTTTTTTAACACCTGATAAAGTTACATCTATTTTGCTAGATGATGCCCCATTAGAGCGCCTTAATTTTAATTCTAGTGTGGTATTCCTTAGCAAATAATCAAAGGCTAGTTGGACAGCGTTAAGCAGAAAGGAACCAAGCCGCATCAGCTATTGCCGAATTTAACTGGGCAATTGAATTTTTTACGTAAGAACGTTTTCGCAGATTCCTTTGAAAATTTTAAGGAATTTGCTTCGTACCATGCAAACAATTCACTGAGATTTGTACGAAAATCCGCGCAACCGTTTTTCTGTTAAACATTAAATTGCCCAACCATTGGCAACAGCTAGTGTGGCTTGGTTCCTTCCTGCCTAACACGGTCAATTTCTGTAACCTTTGAGATTTCGATTTAATGCATTCCCTGCGAAAACAGCTCAGAGGTGCTCCTGAGGGGTTTAAAATGTCAGAATTCGGAAACATAGGGCGTGAAAATTTCATAATGAAAAATATATCGAAATATTCAACTGTGCGTGGTTGAAGAATATCAGCCCCTTGTTTTAAAAGTGTTGAAATTCTTTCCATATAGTTTTGAGCCACAATTATATTTATATTTGAAAGGATGTAACATCAATGGGCTGTGACAGAAGATGCATTCCTGATGCTGACAGTCTGCTCTCAGAGCCAGGGCTGAAAGCTGATGAGCTCCGGTTCCACAAACAGTGCGCGACACGAAGTTGGCCTCCCGACCGGTAAAATTTTTCGATTAGCAATTTATTAATTGATTAATTGAGTGTCTCTCCATTCGATTGATTAATCGCTTGCCCAAATTTCAATTAACTTGATTATTGAATGCCAATTGATCGAAAATAAAACACTTCTCAGTTATCAGGTCTTTCTAAAAATCAGCACAAAACCTTGAAAATTTCAGCTCAAATCTATAAGTGCTGATATTTTGTGAAAAAACAGGATTCAGAAGAAAATACGGGAATGATCGTGCCAAAATTTGCTAATTATCATCGAAAGTAGTCCGTACATGACTTTGATTGTCCAATTGCCGCGTGACACGTTATGTTCTACGCATCATTTACCTTTGAAAAATATATTCGCAAGTCAAACTTCGTTCTTAGTTTAGTGACCCACTTCAACAATGGAGATGTTGCATGTGTGAAGAATTTGCGATCTGATTGTTCATTCTTCCGTAAAAGTTCGTGAGAAACACGATGGTGCCACTGGTTTTCTCTGAAATCAACTCCCAAGCTCAAAAAAAGCTCTCAAGTTGAGCCCAAAATGGGAGGGGGGATATCCCACGCTATCTTGAGAGTCCACCTCTAAATCAAGACAAACTCTCCATGCAAAAATAGGGAGCAAAACATTGACAGGGGCTGCCTCTTTATTTGGGGACTCTAAAACTGAGAACACGGCATCACTGCTAATGTATTTGCTCCCTATCTTTGCATGGAGAGTTTGTCTTGATGTAGAGATGGACTCTCAGGGTAGCGTGGGATATCCCCTCCATTTTGGCCTCAACTTGCGAGCTTTTTTTGAGCTTGGGAGTTGATTTCAGAAAAAACCAGTGGCATCATCGTGTTTCTCGCGAACTATAACGTAAGAATCAACAGTCAAATCGCAAATTTCTCACACATGTAATATCTCCATTAGGCCGCAGAGAGGTTGAAAGTCATTGCATCCGGTGGCGCGGCCAAGTTCTTGTCGTGCACTGCCTGTGAAAGTGTAGCTTAACGGACGACTGCATCGGCGCGGAGTGCAGCGCTGCACCGGGCGTCGCGACGCCGCCGGGGACGCGTGCCGGGTCACCCGTCGGGCCATGCGCCTTCATCGCGAGCGGGTCAAGTGGCCACGAGTCGCGTCTGGTCGCGTCGCGGCGAAAATACTCGCGGATATTTGCGAATCGGGATCGGACGCTCTTGGGAATATTTTCAGGGGTCGCCCGACTGCGCGGCGCGCGGAGTGTCGAGGGCCTCCTCGAAGCGACGGAAATTCCCCGTCGGGGCCGAGCCCACTTCTCCCGTGCTCAGGAAAAACGTCGTATGAGCCGTCAGACGTTGCCTAATCTCCCCCATAAAATACTCATTTTCGAGGAAAGTGATGCATAGTTAGGGAGCTTGGAGAACATAAGTATGAGCGCTTAAGTTTTTTAAACAAAATTGAGATATTCATGATTTCAAGTAAAACTGGTCGTAATGCATACTCTGTGAAAAATCCGCTTTCAAATTCCAACTTTTAAGCATCGAAAAGTCAGTTTGAACTTTTTTCCGCCATAAGGATCCATGTAGTTTAGAAACTTCAAAAATTAGGAAAAACTGCACTTAAGCTTCTTGTCCTCCAAGCCCCTCATCTCTCCTTGAAATTTTTTGAATAAACAAAAATTCAATTACAAACAAAATTCTCTGAAATATTGACAGAAAAATACTCGCGAATTTTTCAGAAAATTAGTATTTTGTCGCAGGAAATTTGGCAACGTCAGAGGGCTTATACGACGTTTTTCCTTAGCACGGCAGACTTGTCGCCAATCCCCTTCTTCAGGCGTCCTATTTGTAAATAAAGGTATGAGGTGATTTAGGATTTCTAAGTACTGCTCGATTTATTATAGAACAAGTAATATTTTTTAGGATTTTTCATTTATTTATGGTGTTCAATTACGCTGCTGTCTGAAAGCCTGAAAAAGCCATTTTTTATGGTTTTTCTGCGCTTAATGTTGCTTTCAAGCCGGAGCGCAAGCTAGTAATAGTATGAAGAGGCACCTGATCATCCAAAAACACAGTAAAATTACAACTTAATCCGCAGAAAAACCGCTGCAAAATATGAGAAATCAAGTACACAACAAAAAAAAGATGTTTCAAGCTGATTACAAACTCATTTTCAACCGGAAATTAGAAAGCAGAATGAGTCGTCAATTCGCTACTATGGCAAGACTGAGACTCTGAGCAGACAATGACACTCTGTCTCGCAATAATAGCAAATAGAAAACTCATTTTGGACTCTTTTTTGCTGTTTAAAAAGAGGTTGTAAAGATCTCAAAATGTCTCGGTTTTTTTTTGGTATTTGATCTCTCATATTTTGCAGCGTTTTGGAGCTCCTGGTTAAGCTGTTATTTTAAAAGTATTTGACTGCACTTTTGAATTTTGCCAACTAAGGATCTCAAACCCTTCAAATGCTCCAATATTTAAACTTCCATGCTGCTTGCTTTGTACTTGGATGGGACAAAACACCAAAACAAAAACTGTAAGGGAAAAAGCCATTCATGCAGTCCTCCAGATTGGAATCGGTATGGGAGCATGGACTAGTTGAAAAAGTACTTGGACTGAAGAGCTCAAACAAACATTAAACTTTACATAATACATGACCAGAGAAACAAATGGAATTTTCATTTTTCTTCTTCTTTTTCTGGAATTAGGAGGGAAGAAATTATCTTTACTACAGCCGTTGGACTTGTATTAAAAGAGGAAAAATAAATCACTGATAACTATTTATATTCACAAAATGACCACTTGAAAAAATAAAATTTCCACTCAATTTAGCGACCAAATGAGTAGACATTGCCTGACATTAATCTATTTATAAGTTTCACTCCAGGTTGAACTTGGTTTGTCTGAACGTGGGAAGTCTACTGAGATTTGCCTCCTCTCTTCACTTAAGGGCCGTTTGAATATTAAACGAGCCATTTTGATTAACTTTTTGACCCTCCTCACCCCTCTGATGAATTGGGTGAGACTGCCCTGAGCCCTTCCCCCTAACTTTTCAGAAAGTGACAGAGAAAACCTGAAAAATAGTTATAGAAAAAATGTGCATACATATCAATCAATGGTGACAAAAAGAAAAAAAAAATGAATAAAACTTACAGTCTTCATTTCTATTCAGGTAACAACTCGTCAACTGCAAAATCATCGTCAGCAAATTCATCTGCTGCTGTATTTTGATACTTGAATTTTGAACCTGCTGATGTTTTTGGTCTTTCAGGTAAAGGCCCCAAAGGATCATCATAACTTGTGTCTGAAAAGATGAAATTTTAAATTTCAGAAATAGAGTATTATACCTCGAGTTAGGTTGCGGAGCCGAATTATGTTTATCAGCCTTTTGCAGTTTGTGGGGTTTACATGCAGGTTGAGCTGCTGACATAAAAATTAGTCACTTTTTTGGGGAGGTGAATATACCAAAGATTAGGCGCAATGTGTTTTTTGTGAGAACAGATGTGCTTGCAGACCAGATTTTGAGAAAGTTTGGTGCAAAAGACCACACAGGGACTCAGTAGGGAGGAATAAGATAGGAAGAATAAAGAGTGGACCTGCAGCCCACAGCCAACCAAAATATATGCATTTCTATTTCAGAAGGAACTCAAGGGTTTTAATTATTTGTCATCAATTTTAAAAACTGTGAATTAAATTTTGGACTTACCATTGCCTCTTGATGCTGGAGTAAATGAATTCTGAAACGTTTCTGAAGTCGAAAATTTAGATCTGGGAGCAGTGGATGGTGGAACAGGAGACTGGTAATCTATTAAAGCAGATTGAGGGCTCTGACCGCTTTGAGAAGATCGCGCGCTACCTCTCCTTGATCCTGTCAGGCAAGATAAAAACAAATTAGAAAAATCTTCGGAAAAATCTTTGGAAAAATAATGAGAAAAAATAACAAACTCTCAGTGGCGAAATAATTTTAATGGCCTCTGGGAATGGTCTTTTAACAAATCTTTTGTGTAATTTTTCATTCTAGCCACTCCTGCTTTGTGGGATCAAGATTCTTCTATTCCGTTCGAGTTATTTTTCTCCTGGGCTCTCTGTAAGAGAATTTACTTGTTTAATTATTTATTCTTGCAATTTTTAAACATACTTTTTTTTCAAATGCAAAACCATTTTATTCACAATATTTAAATGGACCTGTCACTTTTTAGTATTTTTAAAAGTAGAAAATGCTTTGCAACTGATCGGAAACAATACTTTTATTACAAAACAATTGTGATCCAAAATAATCCAAAAAAAAATGCTTATACTTCTAAAAGGCACTTTTGAATAGAGTACCTGATTCTTTTTTTTAACCATCATTCATAGACGATATATGTATTAATTTTGGCACTTATAAATATTGAAAAATAATTAATTAAAATATCTCAAGAACACAGTGGAAAAACTGAGCGTCTAACCTGATCGACCACTACTGATTCTTTCGCGTACTTCTTTTGATTTTTCAACTTTCTTAAGTAAAGTTGCATAATGAGCTCCATCTTTCAGCCCAAGCCCGTTGCAGAGTCGGATTAAGAATTTAAGACCTGTGGATGAAATCATGAAATAATTAAAACTGAGAGGACTTTCAACATTTGACATCATTCGTTGGCTCTGGTTGAAAAATGCATTGATTTATATTACAATTTTTAAAATTTCCAATTATAGTTTACTTTCTCCAAATATTAAATATAAAAAAAAAAAAAAAAAAAAAAAATTGAGCAGACATCTGCGTTATAAACAATGCACTGTCATTCAACTATAGCCAGTTAAACGATTACCGTTTTAAAATAGGTTTTAGTGAGCATATGTTTTTCACTTCAAGTACTAAAGCTTCATTACTCCCCAAAATTCAAATGATTTTTTCCTCCTAATCTCAATCAATTTGGTGCTCATTGCATGAAAATGCAGGTTTCATTGATCAGAATCTATAAATATTGATGCAATTTAATCAACTAACCGCTGGAGACATTTTCCAAAATCCCAGTTAAGATTTTATGAGAAAGTCATGGGGCTTCCATACAATCAAGAAAGAGAACACGATACAATCATTTTATTTGTGCACTAACTTACAATCAACATTTTCTGGAAACTGTAGATGAACGTCTTTATACGTTTGTAAGGCAAGTTGATAATTTCCTGAGTGGCGATGACAGGATCCAATCATCAACTTCCAGCGGGGTTCTAATGGCTGCAATAGAGCAGCTCTTTCGTAATAGCCCACAGCTTTCTCTGGAACACGTAGCTCCAGATAGTAGGATCCTAACCAGTCTAGGACTCGGAGGTTCGAGGGGTAGTGACGATAGGACTGCAAGAGTAAATAGGTATCCAATTGAAAAAATGCATACAGGGTGTTCAATATACTTATAAAATATGACCTTAACTTATCGGATTGCTATTTAATGAATACAGATGATAATGGACCAATTTTTCAATCCTGTGAAACCTGAGAATCGAGGTCTCACTACACTACACACCAATACCTGAAGCGACCAAGAGCTTGTTACAATCTTCCACTGAAAGTCTTAGCTCGGGTTCAAGGCTCGTTTTGGGGATACAATGTTGCAAATTTTACATTTTAACCATTGAATATGAAGTTCCTCCGTTGTAAAAACAACTTCAGTTGATCCCTTTTAATTTTTAGAGGCACAGTGAGTCACTGTGATGTCACTATTAGTGACATCAACAGATGATAAAACTTCCAGTGGCGTATTGTCTTATCAAAATATTTTGTTTAGAGCCACGTTTGAACAAAGTCCCTGAGTTTTCTAAAAAAGGGGGCACAAAAAAGCCCTTTTTTGACAGACTTTTCAGTTGAACGACAAAAGTTGGAAATGAATTGAATTCAGCTGATTCAATTGAAAAATGTAGTTAACGTAGTTAAGTTTGGCTGTTTTATGAATATTTGTAATGGGCTGTAATGATTAGCATCAATGATTTTCCATTTCCTCAGATATTTATATTTCTGGATTTTTCAGTACGGCAATGTAACACATGTTCCTGATTTGTCGTGATGAAAACTCTGATATGGTCTTGATTTTTCGATGCTAGAAAAATCTCTTTGTCATTCTTTTTAGGAGACAACAAAAATTAATATGGAATTTATAAATATATACGTATACAACTTATGATCAACTCTTCTTTAGTAGTACATTGGATTCTCTTTGTTACTGCTTTCATTGTTTCATTTAAGATCTGATGAAGCACTTGGTTTTTCTCCGATACTTAGCACTATACGATAGTATATTCTCTTTGCGTCATATCTTAGCAGTTCCACAAAAGTGGATACCATACCTCAAAGTAATAATGATACGCCTGCTGTTTGTCATTTTCAGCCTCAAAAATTTCTCCTAGTCTTAGCAAAACGGTTGGGTCAGTAGGAACGATTGATAAGAGTTGCAAATACCACTCTACGGCCTGATCTGGATCACGTAGCAACTGATGTAAATGACCCAGCTGATACAAAACCGGAGGATGATTGGACATGATTGCACTTAGTTTCATGAAACAATCAACAGCTTCACTGTAATCACCTGAAAGTCAAGCATAAATCAATTATTAGTGAATCGGAAGAAAAATGGTTGAAAACAGGCGGATATTTTTTCTCCCTTGCTCTTCTCTGAGCAGGTTTGAGCCACAAAACTTAGCCAACTCCTAATGGGTCAGTTGCGCTGGTCACAGCATCGTGTTTTGATGCTTCATTCTTGTAGATTAGCTAAAAATAATAAGATCTGTCCAAACAGCAACTTTCTACGTTGAATATTAACAGAGCTATCTCACTTTGAAAAATTCGGTTTATGACGTCATCCACCGCCGTAATGACACCTTTGGTTTCTTCCACCTTGCTTTCATCCCAGTTTCACGTTAAGTAATTTGTGCAAATGTGTGTAACACTAATCGAAGAAAGCAAGTCGGAAGAAACCAAGGATGTCACTTGCGCGGAGTATGATGTCCTAAACTGAATTTTTCAAAGCGCGATATCTCGGTTAATATTCAACGTAGAAAGTTGCTGTTTGGATGGATCTTAATATTTTTGGCTGATCAACAAGGATCAACTATCAAAACGCAATTTTAAAATCAGCGCAACTGACTCATTCTCTCAGTAATCCTAGCATTAGATTAGGAGCAGCAATCAGGAAACAATTTTTTTTTTGGCGATAGTTGAATGTCAATAATTCAAGTAATTTTTTGAGGTCTATTATAAACTGGAATAGAATTTTCAGATGAGAATTTGAAACCTATTAAATTAAAGTATTTTCGCATAAACTTTGAGAACAGTGAGACCTTTTCTTCACAAGAGAGAAAAAATGGGGTCTCGATCGGAAGTGTTTGCCAATTTTGGGTCATTTTTTGGTTATCTATCCTCCCTTCTTTGACATGTTACGTAACTTTTACGGAGTATGATTGTTTAAGGCTGAAAACTAGACTTACACACAAACAAACAAACAAACAAACAAACGAACAAAACAACACTCAGAACCAATAAATTTAAATTTTTATTCCGACTAAAGAAGCAGTAAAATTAGTGCTCACAACATATAATAATAAGATGATGAAAAATGCTGAACTTTTATCAAGGTGCTGAAAACTACCTTTGAACACAATGCAGTGACATATAATGGAAAGTGATATTAAGAATTAAAAACATTGCATAAAATTATATTTCATTGTACAACAAGTAGACTGACAGTAGTATGCAACGATACTTTCACCACCTGGTTGCTTAAAAATCTCTAGTGGAGAGATGCATTAAAAAAAACTGCTTTCTATCGCTAAGCTAAGTGAAGGTGCTTACACGTTACACAGCCAAGGACACAAAGAGTAACTACCATTTTGCTTATGGATTAATCCCAAATTAAAAAGAGCTTGAATGCAAGTTGAATCATTCTCTAGGGCAGTAGCGTAAAGTTGCCTGGCTCGATTCATGTCATTTCGAGTCAACGCGCAGTTACCAAGATTGACATACGCATTGGCATTGTAACAATCTGCTTCGTAAGCAGCCTCACTCGATTTTTCTGCCTCTTCGACATTTCCTTGCTAAAATCAACAGGGCACATTAGAAATTAGTCCCATGTTTTTGCTCTTGGAAGATGCACAAACCTGTTTTCAGCGACAAGACGCTGCTTTCATTAAGTTTTATTATTAAGATAGTCTCATTATTCTGTGAGGGATCAATAAGGTCACACACAAAATAAAATGTATAGGTACGTTCCTTCATGAATAATGGATCACTAGACAACGTACAAATTTCCAGGTCAAGAAACTACATCGATTGATCAATTTTGAACCGACTGGATTTTACTACTGGTTCATTGAAATTGACACTTCTATACATATATGATCACTTTGAATTTCTGAGAATTTTCTAAGGCGATGATTACATACTTATGGATACATTATTGAGTTTACAATTAATTTTCTAGGTAAATATAATTTGTACTTACAAGAAGATAGATGAAGGACAAATTGGTCAGAGCGGCACTGGCAACTTTACTTTCCCGTTTGTCAAAAAGTTTCAGTGAATCGATTGCTTGAGGGATTTCTCCTTGACATAGAAAACTGATGGCTTTGTTAATTTCTAGATCTCCAGCGAGTGGTGCATACAAGGAACTTTTGATGGCATCCAGACACCAGTTATAGCCTGTATAAAAAGGTAAAAAATAACTTTTCAAATGATAAAATGAGAGCGACCACCCTGTATTGAATCATATATGAGCAGGAATTTTATGAATATAAGGACAAGATTTTTTGACAATTAGCACATGTCGTCACCTTCCAGGCAAAGTATCACAAGCGCCATGCGACGTTTAAAAATTTCCGCCGCCATTTAATTTTTTTATAGAGAAATTGTTCAACGAAGCTGTCCGAAAATTTCACTGAATTTTCTTTGTGCTGCTGATAAAATTTAGTGAAATTTCCAAACAGATTCAAACAACAATTTCTCAGTAAAGAAATAAAATGGCGGCGGAAATTTTTAAACGTCGCATGGCGCTTGTGATACTTTGCCTGGAAGGTGACGATGTATTGCACAAATATTGGAAGGAAGTTCTAAATGGAAGATAACATTACCGGCCGAATACGAATCTCCAATAACAGGCGAAATCAGTTTGGCAGCAGTTAAAATACACTTTTCAGCCTCTTGCTTCATTTGGCGTTCAAGAACCGTCAGTGAATCATTTCGTACTACTTCAGCAAGCAAACTGGCATTGACATCCTCGTTGTTGACTGCATATTTGTCGTCATCATCTATGAGAAGCGGAACAGCTAGCAGCATTTGGAAAGCTTCTTTCATTCGCTCCTTATTCTCAACAGCATAATAGCATAGAATCACATGTAGACCAGCTTTGAAGTCAGGTTTCTCTTGCATTATGTATTCAAAACTTGTACAAGCATCATCAAACTGGCCCAATTTGACGAAGAGAATTCCAATATTATGCATTATTCTGACCCTACAATAGAAACAACAGAATTTGTGGTTAACAAAAAATTATGAAAATTAAAATCAAGTCAGCCAGACAAATGGGGACATTCCCTTTGAGGCCTCTGATAAAAGGTGCAGCACTTAAAGTGCAAATTTCTGCCACACAAATGCATGTTAACGTCTAACACATGGTGACTTGACTCAGTAAGTAAAGTTTAGTGACATTATTTTCTGTACATGAAGAAAAGTTTTGGGCGATCAATTTCTGTTGACTCGCTGACAGTACAAGTTCATGATTCTCAACAACAAATTAGGTGTACAATAATACAATTTTTTTTTAGCGGCTCTGGTGCTTGCACTAGAGCTGCTATTCCGGACGGTCCCAGCTGGGGAGTATCAACGGACCATGTTACATTGGAGAGACCGCGTGTTGGTTGATGGGAATCGGCGCCATTTTCTGCTGTTTAGGGGGGACTGATTTTATTTTAATTGATATCTTTTTCCTGTGAGCGAATGCTATGTTGTGTAGTGTATTTTTGGAATCATGGTGATACTGTCAATAATTCAAAACGGGTCTGTGCTTTAATCTCGCACTGGAAAAAATGTACTTTATGTTTAAAATTTGAAAATTCAAATCTATAAGTTTTCGCGCTTTTTTCGAAGAATGCCGTGGTTGGAGCTTCCTAGTCATACTACTCGACATCAGCTGATAGCAAACAAAGGTTACCAAGGAAACCATAAACGCGTAACAACTACCTACCGTCGCCAGAGCCGCTTTCCGACGCGAATGCGTTGGAGCTTCTTGCTTGTTTTTTACTTGAGAGCAGGGAATAATGATTGAACTATATGACGAAAGAAACATGTGAACTGATTCTAATGTAAAATACAACTGCTGAGGCCTCACTTGTAAGTTAATTTCAAACAGTTTGAATATGTTTCATGTGTTGTGTAAACTTTTGATGAAGAAACATATTTTGTGAAATTAAAATCCTCACTGTCTGATGGTCAAATAAGACTGTATTATCATTCTTCATCGTAATTGAGTAATTATTTGCATAATTACTTGCGTTTTTTTTCATTGTGTTTATTTTTGACCTCTGAAATTTCTCATAAGTTTTGCATGAGTCAAATATTTTCAGCCGATTCCAGTGATAATAAACATGTTTCAATATTAAACATATCCTCAAGTTGAATCAGAATTTGTTTGTAGTTCACATGAATTTCAATGCGTAGAAGCCAGTTTATATTTGAAATATCAATGATTATGAGCAAAAAATGCGTACCTTAATTGCAACATTTAAAAAACTCCAAAAACGTTTTATTTCCTTCAGGGAAAACTAATCAAATTTTTTTGTGCAATTCTAAGTAATTTTTTTTGTGGCAAAAGAAGGGAAATCACAAAAAATTTCAACGGGAGCTACTGTTTACCATTTCTTTCAAAGATATAAAACATGAGCGAAGGCTTACATTGTCACAATCCGAGACGCACATTTTTTGGCTTTGGCTATTGATATAAGACTTTGCTTCAATTGATAGAGGCTTGAATTACCTGAGATCTTTGTGTGTGTTTGGAACCTGGTCAAGAGCCATTCGATACATTTTAATAGCCTTCTGATATTGTCCAAGGTGAACATAAATATTGCCCATATTGACTTTTAATCTATTGGCATTGGTGAACATACGATTTCTTGTGATTACTTGGTAGGTGTTTAGAGCCTCAGTATACATTTTATTTGAAGCATACTGACAAGCAAGATTGAACAGAACCTGAAAAAATAAAAAGAAAGAAATTGTAACAAAAAAGAAAACATTTTGGCCATGAACGTTTCAAATGGAAAAACACGGTCAACCTACTATCCGTTCTTACACTACCATTTCTTTACAGAGACGGATAAACAAATAGGAGATGGCAGTCATTATTGCCGGCGCAAATAGATTTGTTGTAAAAAGAGGTATCAGAATTATCGGAACAAGAAATGTGTCAGGGTGGAGGAATAGAGTTCACACCGAATAAGTTCAAACACTTTTATAGACTGTGACAGGAGATTGCATGACATCAGTTTAGCATTGAAAGTGAATGCAAGAATCAAAATGACTGATCTTTTATCACAGTCTAAAAGTGCGTTAACTTATTTGGTATAGACTCTAGCATAAGAGGAGGGAATTATTATTTATGTTTGCATGCTTTAAAGGTATAAAATTTGGAACAAGTTCTTCGTCCAAGCCACATACTGGTATAAGTGATAAAAAAAACAAGCTCGACTTTTAAAAATTGCTTACCAAAAAAGTAAGGTCCAAATTGTGTGAGTCACTAAGACCAGCTTGTTCTTGCATTCGGATGAGACTACGCTCACGCGCAGAGGCCTCCTTTGCTTTGGCTAAAGCGGTTTTGAAATCGCTTTTATTTTCTGCGAGACAAGCTTCATCAATCAACTCTGTGATGCGTCGCTCCATTTGTTTGATTTTGTCTTCAGGCCTGAAAATAAAATTAATTTTTTTAGATGTGAAGGTAAATTGCTGTCAAAAATTACAACTGTTTCCTCCTCAATGGGTGAAATCCTGAATCATGAGAAATGTCTTGAGATCCATCGATGATGAGTCATGTGTAACTTACAGCGCCTTACTATTCCAGTGCTTCTCAGGATTAACAATTGTGGCTTTCTGGTTGCCCCTTGTTTACCCTGAAGAATAAAGAGGACCCAGCACTACTCTAATACCTTGCTATTTATTCCTTTAGGTCCATTTCTTTTATACTTTAAATTTTTATGAGGAAATGTAAATTTCCCCCTACCTTTGAGAACTCTCCTTGGGTATCAAGTGAGAACTTCCAGGATTATATATGTCAGAAAATCATTACCTGCTCATCTTCAAATTCGATAAACTCACCTGTCAGACTCTTCTTGTGCGATAGTAGGTTCAGTCATGGTTTGAGCTTGATTCAGGGGATCAAACATAGCTGTGCTTTGTCTCTGAGATGTGTATCCAGCACCTCTCACTGCTGTCATTGGTCGCATGATTGTTTCGGATAAAATACCGGCACCAACTGTGGACTGACGAGCTGTTGAAGTGATGGCAGTTTCAGTACGACCCTGAAAAATTGGACAGAATTTTGGTCGGAGAACTTTTGGTTTTCATAATAAAAGGGCCAATGCATGACATTCAGTCTTGAGAAAAATAAATACTGAAAGCAATTACTTTTTGTAATAGTGACATTGTTGAGAGGACTTATCGGCATTAAACCTCTACAACCATGTATCTTGGTTTGAGACAATACGGGCTTCCCATCATTTTTCATTTTTAAAATGGAGAAATACTGATTATCAACGTCAATTCTACTAAGCTATTGTGCTTTTTCTTCTTTGCGCAAAGCAAATTCTGAAAAAAATTAAAGGAATGATGTTGATTTGTTCTCCTTTAAACAAAGGAAATAGGAGTGAAGATTTTTAAACACCACTAAAGAGATACTTGGTTTGGGAGTTTCACCTTCATTATGACAAGAGGGAGATATAATTTTAGGGATAATATCTTAAGGATTCATCAGAGAGTTGTGCTGCAATATTTGCTGGATAAAAATGAATTGTTGAGAGTAACAAAAAATTGAGGGTAGTAGTTGAATGATCTTGGGTGGTCACTCCTTGTTGATAGGAACAACGTCACCGTATACTTTAGAGTATCAAAATTTGCTCTACATAAAGAGATCCTGATCGCGTGATTAAACAAATACTATGCGTATTCCTTTTACTTGTTAAGAAAAACTACAAAAAGAATATTGAAACCCAATATTTTTCAGTTAGAGCTGAGAGTACTTTTTGCAAATTAAAGTAAAACTGAACCATTAAATAACTAGAGACCACTGGTCCCAGCAGCCTGATTGTTGAAATTTATGTCCGCACGACAAGAATCCAAAATCGATGTATTAGGCCGCGCAGATAGGGCTATGTCTTGTCTCATCTTGCCGACCTAGCCAGTTAAAGTTTCAACAATCAGGTTGCTGGCAAAAGATTCTTGCACACAGTCAATTCTGTTCTTTACTACTACTAATCTGCATCATTTTGTTCTTTTCATGTTCTTCATTCATTCATTCATTTTCATTTGCTTTCCTTAAAAATTCAGCTCTATACTTACCAGTGCACTAGTGAGTCTTGAAGTTCCAAATCTCATAGCAGTGTTCGGTTTTGTGAGAATCTGATAAAAGAGAGATAATAAAGTCTAAGGTCAGATTATACATGACACTTAATGCTAAGAATGTGCACAAATGTGCAAATATGAGCCTGGTCAAGATTAGAAACTTGCACGGAAGAGATCTAGCATTAGCAAAGCTTTTTCGTGTACCTTTAACTTCAACCTATTGCGCATGTTTATATTTTGAAATCAGACTTGGCTAAAGGTAATGAGGTGGCTCACATAGACAACTGCTATTGAAGTTAGCATTCAAGAGATAGTGGGACACTGACAGACTTTTAAAAAACTACTAGCAAAAAGAAAAGAAAAAACCCGCAAATTTATTGTAAGTAATTTAAAATACTCCATCCTGACAATGCGATCTAGCATGCTACACTTTAATCCTTTTTTTGCACCAACCATGACGGTTTGGCATGTTTCTACTTTTACAAGATTAATAATATCATTAGAACTCACACGAGTTAAGAAAGCATTGATTAATTTTGATTAAGACGTGTGGTACACTGCTGAAAATATCTGTGGACGGCTGCAGCAGCACCACTGTTCACATCTTCGATCACTATGTGGATCGCAATTAGCAAAAAGGAACCAGCACAATTACAGTGCTATACAGATGTTATTTCTTCATCATTTTCTAAAAAAAATCCCAGAATAGCAGACAGATTTTACTTCCCATCAAAAAATTGTTGATTTTAAAGGAGAATAAAAATGATGTAAATTTTAATACTGTAGACGTATTAAGAATTCTTAAAAGAAAAAAGAAGTTGTGTGATTTTGAAAACACTGTAATCGCGCTGGTTCCTTTTTGCTGAATGGGCTCCATATGACAGTGGCAGCGCAGTTAATAGCAAACAGAAAATAAGAAATTGCCATTTTATCTGCCGCAAATTTTACATCCAAGTTCTATCAAGACTGGAACTTTTGTGAGAAATTGAATTGCAGTTTTAATAAAAGGAATTTTTTTTTTTTTTTTTTTTTTTTTTTTTTTTTTTTATCAACTACGGATACTTTGTCAAACTGCTAGATGACTTTACAGAAATAAATTAGTGAAATTCCTGGGATATTGATGACCAAAGTGCAAAACCAGGTACCTTCATTTGCAACATTGCAGACTTCCTGATGTGCCACCTTTATTTTTTGTTTAGAAAACTAGTTAACATAGTTTCTTGAAAACTTTCTTGGTTTTTCTTTTCTGTTAGCAGAATATTCCTTACAAATTTCAGGCTATAAGGCTGGCTTGTATCTCTTTAAAAAAATAAAATGGGAAGAGAAATTCTGAAACACTGCAACTAAGATACGTGGCTTTGCACTTTGACACTCAGAATATTAAGGGTTAAAACTTACTCCCGGTTTTTTTGCAAATGAAGACCTGAGAGCTTCCTGAAATATCTCATCTGTTTCTATATCTTTTGTGCTCAAAGCTGATGGATACTCATTGAATCCTGAGTACATGTCATCATCATCAGATGGATACATCTGCACCTGACTAGCCCCAAACGCCATTGATCCACAAGTTCAGCAAAACCTGCAAAATGAGTCAGTTCAGTATGAAACATGAGGTGTATAAACTGGGTGCGGTTAGCTCAAAACATCTTTCAGAAATTTGAGGGATACCCCAGATTAGTTGAAGAATACCATGACCATAGAAAACTTCATGATTTTCAACACATTTGATAAAGAATCTAATGATTCTCTGGGTAATGACGATGAATTGGAATCTTACATTCTGAAAAGAATCACTGTCTTTGAAACTCAGCATAAATCTCTCTTCATACTCAAGCACAAGATTCTCTACTAAGCATGAGATTGAAGTCAGCATGTTGAGAATGGGTGGATATCTGATGAATATGTTATAGACGTATTTGGTTAAAACGACTGTGGGTAATTTGCCGCATGGGTGAACACAGTTCAGTGAAAGGGTCTCCCACCGACTGTCTGTTATGTGCTACCTAATTTTGGCTTGGAGCATGTGGCTCTCTTAGGCAGCTCAAACTTTAATGAAAAAAACTAAGTCTAAGTAGTCTTAGAAATTTTTGCAATTAAAAAGCAATATAACAAGAAGCAAATGTTTTGACACAGGGTGATTTTACTTGTTTCCATAAAAACATGATCCAACGGTGTGTGATATGTGCTTAAATTTTGACAATTCTAGAGCGCAAATCATCTGTAAAAGAAATTGCGAACCGTCAGGGAAAGGAACATACTTATGAAGTAGTAAAATTATGCGCTTTCATAACAAGTTCTAAAAACAGTGCAGGAACATCAACTTGCATGAATGATCGTACAGATGATTCAACTCAGATTGCAATTTGGGAGCAGAGAAAGAAAAACTTGCATTCACAGCCAAAACTAAGTGGCAATTTCTAGTCTTGACTTTAGACGATGTCTTCAAATGAACCAGCACTAAAACTAACCACTTATTCTAAAGAAAAACTATAATCGGCATTAGTGTTTCATTTCATCCATCCCCAACTCCCTTATCACAACTTAACTGAAGTGAGCTACATAGTTACCTACAAAGTTGATGTCCGATGTTTTCGGAACAGGTAGTATTCTAAAAGATCCGGAAAAGATCCGGAACCATCTTAAAACAGCGGAAATCGTTCCGGGATCGATTTTCACGGTTTATTAAACCCTTTTGGAGTCTTTCGTATTAATGAATCGCAGATATTATCTTTTCAGAGCCGATTGGCAGAAAGGATAGCCCGAGGAGAGGCCCGTCGCGATCAGATGATGGCCAGGGAAAGGTGCATAATGCATTAGGGAAAAGCGGGGGAGTGTTAGGGAGGGGGAGGGAAAGGAAGGAGGGAGGGGAGGGGGGAGATAGGCTAAAGGGGCGGTTGGAGGAGAGAGGGGGAGGGGGAGAAGGTAGGCTACAAAGGCGGATGAAGGAGGGGGGGAGGGGATGGGATGGGGGAGGGGGGAGGGGGTGGGGGGAGGGGAGGGGGAGGGGAGGGGAGGGGAGGGGAGGGGGAGGGGAGGAGGGGAGGGAGGGGAGGGAGGGGAGGGGAGGGGGAAGGTAGGCGTAGGGGCGGATGAAGGAGGGAGGGGAGGGGAAGGGAGGGGAGTGGCAGGGAAGGGGAGGGAGAAGGGAGGGGAGGAAGAGGGGAGGGAAGGAAGAGGAGAGGGGAGGAAGAGGGGAGGGGAGGAAGATGGGAGGGGAGGAAGAGGGGAGGAAGAGGGGAGGGGTGAAGAGGGGAGGGGAGGGGGAGGGAGCGAAGGGACGGTGGAGTTGATGCTTCGTCAGTTTCTCTACCTACTTTAATAACCATTGATAGATTGATTGATTGATTGATTGATTGATTAATTGATCATTGACGCGAATCGAGTCGCGTAAATTCGGAGCAGGCTCTGTCGTTTCAACCGAGAGAAATTCCAAGGGGAAAAATTCATGCAATGTTGCCACATCCATCATCAATACGAGTAGAGCCGCGTAAATTCGGAGCAGGCTCCGTAGTTTCATCCATTTCAGTTGTTCATCTTGTCAGACACATTTTATAGTAAGAATGGCTTCAAAAGACGATCCTCTGAAAATTTCAAGAAATTTCAAGGGGGAAATTTATGCAATGTTGCCACATCCGTCATTCATTCCTGTCAAGCCGCGCAAATTCGGAGCAAGCCTTGTCATTTCATCAATTTCATTTGTTCGTCCAATTCGACTCATTTTATATCATTAATGGCTTCCCAGGACCATCCTCGGAAAATTTCAGGAAAATCCAAGGGGAAAATCTCGAGCAATGTTGCCATATCCATCATTCATACGAGTAGAGTCGCGTAAATTTGGAACAGGCTCTGTCCTTTCATCAACTTCATTTGTTCATCCGATTTGACTCATTTTATAGTAAGGATAGCCTCCCAGGACCATGTTGGGAAAATTTCGAGAAATTCCAAGGAGGAAATCTTGAGCAATGTTGCCGATTTGCCTCAACATCCATACGAGTATAGAGCCGCGTAAATTCGGAGCAGGCTCCGTCGTTTCATCGATTTCATTTGTTCATCCCTTTTGACACATTTTATAGTAAGTTTAGCCTCAAAAGACAATCCTCGGAAAATTTCAAGAAATTCCAAGGGGAAAAATTCATGCAATGTTGCCACGTCCGTCATTAATACGAATCAAGTCGCGTAAATTCGGAGCAGGCTCTGTCGTTTCAACCAATTCATTTGTTCATCCATTTTGACACATTTTATAGTAAGTATAGCCTCAAAAGACCATATTCGGAAAATTTCAAGAAATTCCAAGGGGGTAATCTCGAGCAATGTTGCCGAGTTGCCTCTACATCCATAGGAGGAGAGCCGCGTAAATTCGAAACAGGTTCTTTCGTTTCATCCATTTCATTTGTTCATCCATTTTGACACATTTTATAGTAAGTTTAGCCTCAAAAGACCATCCTCGGAAAATTTCAAGAAATTCCAAGGGGAAAAATTCATGCAATGTTGCCACGTCCGTCATTAATACGCATCAAGTCGCGTAAATTCGGAGCAGGCTCTGTCGTTTTAACCAATTCATTTGTTCATCCGATTTCACTCATTTTATACTGACTAAGACCTCCCAGGACCATCCTCGGAAAATTTCAGGAAAATCCAAGGGGAAAATCTCGAGCAATGTTGCCATATCCATCATTCATACGAGTAGAGTCGCGTAAATTTGGAACAGGCTCTGTCCTTTCATCAACTTCATTTGTTCATCCGATTTGACTCATTTTATAGTAAGTAGAGCCTCCCAGGACCATGTTGGGAAAATTTCGAGAAATTCCAAGGAGGGAATCTTGAGCAATGTTGCCGATTTGCCTCAACATCCATACGAGTAGAGCCGCGTAAACTCGGAGCAGGCTCCGTCGTTTCATCGATTTCATTTGTTCATCCCTTTTGACAAATTTTATAGTAAGAATTGCCCCTAAAGACCATCCTCGGAAAATTTCGAGAAAATCCAAGGGGAATAGCTCGAGCAATGTTGCCGAGTTGTCTCTACATCCATAGGAGGAGAGCCGCGTAAATTCGAAGCAGGCTCTGTCGTTTCATCCATTTCATTTGTTCATCCATTTTGACACATATTATAGTAAGTATAGCCTCAAAAGACCATCCTCGGAAAATTTCGAGAAATTCCAAGGGGAAAAATTCATGCAATGTTGCCACGTCCGTCATTAATACGAATCAATTCGCGTAAATTCGGAGCAGGCTCGGTCGTTTCAACCAATTCATTTGTTCATTCATTTTGACACATTTTATAGTAAGTATAGCCTCAAAAGACCATCCTCGGAAAATTTCGAGAAATTCCAAGGGAAAAAATTCATGCAATGTTGCCACGTTCGTCATCCATACGAGTCAAGTCGTGTAAATTCGGAGCAGGCTCTGTCGTTTCAACAACTTCATTTGTTCATCCGATTTCACTCATTTTACACTGACTATGACCTCCCAGGACCATGTTGGGAATATTTCGAGAAAATCCATGCAGGAAATCTCGAGCAATGTTGCCGATTTGCCTCAACATCCATACGAGTATAGAGCCGCGTAAATTCGGAGCAGGCTCCGTCGTTTCATCGATTTCATTTGTTCATCCCTTTTGACACATTTTATAGTAAGTTTAGCCTCAAAAGACAATCCTCGGAAAATTTCAAGAAATTCCAAGGGGAAAAATTCATGCAATGTTGCCACGTCCGTCATTAATACGAATCAAGTCGCGTAAATTCGGAGCAGGCTCTGTCGTTTCAACCAATTCATTTGTTCATCCATTTTGACACATTTTATAGTAAGTATAGCCTCAAAAGACCATATTCGGAAAATTTCAAGAAATTCCAAGGGGGAAATCTCGAGCAATGTTGCCGAGTTGCCTCTACATCCATAGGAGGAGAGCCGCGTAAATTCGAAACAGGTTCTTTCGTTTCATCCATTTCATTTGTTCATCCATTTTGACACATTTTATAGTAAGTTTAGCCTCAAAAGACCATCCTCGGAAAATTTCAAGAAATTCCAAGGGGAAAAATTCATGCAATGTTGCCACGTCCGTCATTAATACGCATCAAGTCGCGTAAATTCGGAGCAGGCTCTGTCGTTTTAACCAATTCATTTGTTCATCCGATTTCACTCATTTTATACTGACTAAGACCTCCCAGGACCATCCTCGGAAAATTTCAGGAAAATCCAAGGGGAAAATCTCGAGCAATGTTGCCATATCCATCATTCATACGAGTAGAGTCGCGTAAATTTGGAACAGGCTCTGTCCTTTCATCAACTTCATTTGTTCATCCGATTTGACTCATTTTATAGTAAGTAGAGCCTCCCAGGACCATGTTGGGAAAATTTCGAGAAATTCCAAGGAGGGAATCTTGAGCAATGTTGCCGATTTGCCTCAACATCCATACGAGTAGAGCCGCGTAAACTCGGAGCAGGCTCCGTCGTTTCATCGATTTCATTTGTTCATCCCTTTTGACAAATTTTATAGTAAGAATTGCCCCTAAAGACCATCCTCGGAAAATTTCGAGAAAATCCAAGGGGAATATCTCGAGCAATGTTGCCGAGTTGTCTCTACATCCATAGGAGGAGAGCCGCGTAAATTCGAAGCAGGCTCTGTCGTTTCATCCATTTCATTTGTTCATCCATTTTGACACATATTATAGTAAGTATAGCCTCAAAAGACCATCCTCGGAAAATTTCAAGAAATTCCAAGGGGAAAAATTCATGCAATGTTGCCACGTCCGTCATTAATACGAATCAAGTCGCGTAAATTCGGAGCAGGCTCGGTCGTTTCAACCAATTCATTTGTTCAGTCATTTTGACACATTTTATAGTAAGTATAGCCTCAAAAGACCATCCTCGGAAAATTTCGAGAAAATCCAAGGGAAAAATTCATGCAATGTTGCCACTATCCATCATTCATACGAGTCAAGTCGCGTAAATTTGGAGCAGGCTCTGTCGTTTCATCGATTTCATTTGTTCATGCCATTTGACTCATTTTATATGAAGTCCCTATGGCCTCCTCGGACCGTCTGGGAAAGTTTCGAGAAAATCCAGGGGGGTAATCTCGAGCAATGTTGCCGAGTTGCCTCAACATCCAAACGAGGAGAGCCGCGTAAATTCGGAGCAGGCTCAGCCCTTACATCTATTTCATTTGTTCATCCGATTTGACACATTTTATGTTAAGTATGGAACCCCAGGGCCATCCTAGGAAATTATAGAGGAAATTCAAGGATGAAATCTCGAGCGATATCGCCAAACATTACGATCATCCATATTTCGCGAGTCGCGTTAATTCGGAGCAGGCTGACGTTCGATCATTTTTATTTGCTCATCCGATTTGACACATTTTATATTCAGTATGGACCCAAAGCATCATTCTTTGAAATTTTAGAGGAAATCTATTGGGGAAATCTCCAGCAATGCTGCCAAATGTCCCCATCATCCATATACGAATCGAGTCGGTCCATAACAGAGTGGCAACCATGTTAAGATGTGTTTCGTATATATCTTTGCACAGAGAGTTTGTCTTGATACATGCGTCCACTCTCAGTGTAACTCTCCTAACAAACTCCTCTGCTCATCGCCGTAACTTGCAGAGCTTTTTCTGAGCTTTGGAGTCGAATCCAGAGATAATATGTAGCGTGAGGTTGGGCTACTTTTTCGCATTAAAAAGCCCTGTTTTTTTCTCTCTTTCAGAAGTGCAAATTTTTTGCCACCTAATTCGGACTGAAATGTACTCGGGAGTATTCCCGGAGTGCGAATTAACAATAAAAACCACATGTCACCTCGGAAAATTATTTATTTTTCCTGCCGCCGGGAAATCGCTAACTGCAAAAGGAAATAATTTTTCGAAGGGAAAATTATTGTATGCTCATCCGGTTTCGTTGCTGAAATCTACTCAGGAGCATCCTCGGAGTCCGAAAACCTTTTAAAAACATCATGTCACCGCGAAAAATCTTGGAAAATTCTTCATTTTTTAGGTCGCCCTAAAATCACTAACAACAAGGAGAAAATGATTTATCCGAAGGTAAACTGTTGTATGTCCATGCGATTTGGGGACTGAAATCAACTCTGGAGCATCCCCGGAGTCCGAAAAAATTACAAAACCATCATTTTACCACGGAAAATCCCGGAAAATTCTCTCTTTTACGCTTACCTAAATTATTTGTTATCTTCAACGAGGAAAACCACATGTCACCTCGGAAAATTATTTATTTTTCCCGCCGCCGGGAAATCGCTAACTACAAAAGGAAATAATTTTCCCAAGGGAACACTGTTGTACGTCCATTTGGTTTGGGGGCTGAAATCTACTCACGGGCATCCTTGGAGTCCGAACACATGAAAAAACCATCATGTCACCGCGGATAATTTCAGAAAATTCCATATTTTTAAGTCGCCGGGAAATCGCTAACTACAACGAGGAAATTATTCTTCCAATGGAAAACTGTTGTACGTCCATTCGGTTTGGGGGCTGAAATCTACTCACGAGCATCCTCGGAGTCCGAACACACAAAAAAACATCATGTCACCGCGGAAATCCCGGAAAATTCTCTATTCTTTACGCCTACCTAAATTATTTGCTATCTACAACGAGGAAATAATTTTTCTAACGGAAACGCTTCTTTTTCGATTACGTTTCGCGCAGCTGATATCTACTCAGAAGGACCCTGTGAGTTTGAACAAACAACAATAATTGCGGTTGTTGTGTGTGTAACAATTTAAATTAGTGTAACATTTCATGCTTAGTGATTACGTGTGAATGCTCGGGGCGGCATGATTTGTTAACACTCGTGCTACGAAACTAACGCACTTTGAAACCATGTTTTCGATAAGCCTCCAAGTATGCTTTTTCGGTGGATATTTGATATCAAAAATATCGCCGCCTAACCGCGATTTTCGTAAGATGATGCTCGGGCCAGTCCTAAGCCTGGAAAAAGTGTGAGGGAAAGGAAGGGTCAACAGCCGTATCGATAGCTTCGGAATTTTCGAAACCCCTTGCTCTATAGGCTTTTCTTACAGTCCTTGCAGCAAAAATTGCCTACTCAGCAAGGAACTTCGAAAATCTTAAAATTTGTCAAAGCTCTTTTGCGTTGAAATGCATTTCTGGAAAATTTTGTGCATAATCTGTGCCCCTTGATTTTTCACGCTCATTCAAGTGCCATAATTCGTTTTTCGAGATATCATTTACCAAGAAAGTTTTCGCAATTTTCAAATTCGGGAACGCTTGTGACGTCATTTTTCGAAGACGTACGTCCTTGAAAACACAAAAAATGAATATAGAGCGCTAAAAATTCCCCATACTAAGTTTCAGCCACTTATGAAAAAATGACGAGGATTTACATCAATTTGAAAGAAAAAAATGGCAACTCTGGAAGCGCATAGCTCACTTATGAAGCGTTTTCGAGCATATGTGTATAGGGAAATAAATCATATTTTAAGCCGAAAAAACTATCCTGAAAGTTAAGTAAGTTAACTTCCGGACACCCTGTATTAGACAAATTCCCGGCAGTGCAAAGAATCCAGGATTTACCGTGATAAAAAACAATTATTGTTCTGTGTTCAAACTCAGAGAGTCCTTCTGACAATGAGTAGATATCAGCTGCGAAACGTAATCGAAAAAGAAGCGTTTCCCTTGGGAAAATTATTTCCTCGTTGAAGATAACAAATAATTTAGGTAACGTAAAAGAGAGAATTTTCCGGGATTTTCCGTGGTGAAATGATGGTTTTGTAATTTTTTCGGACTCCGGGGATGCTCCAGAGTTGATTTCAGTCCCCAAATCGCATGGACATACAACAGTTTACCTTCGGAAAAATCATTTTCTCCTTGTTGTTAGTGATTTTAGGGCGACCTAAAAAATGAAAAATTTTCCAAGATTTTTCGCGGTGACATGATGTTTTTAAAAGGTGTTCGGACTCCGAAGATGCTCCTGAGTGGATTTTTTTAGCACCGAAACTGGATGAACATACAATAATTTTCCCTTCGAAAAATCATTTCCTCGATGTGGGTAACGAAAATAGGAGGGCGTAAAGAAAAGAGAATTTTCCGAGATTTTCCGCGGTGACATTATGTTTTTTTGTGTGTTCGGACTCCGAGAATGCTCGTGAGTAGATCTCAGCCCCCCAACCGAATAAACATGCAATAGTCCGAGATAGATACTTCTTATGAAACGAGGCGAATCGGATAAACAAAAGAAAATTCGCAGCCTTTTGTGAATTTACACGACTCGACTCCTATTGATGATACGGAATTCAACAACATTGATAAAGATTTTCCCCTTAAATTTTCTCTAAATTTTCCTAAGATGGTCCACGGAGGCCATAATATTTATAAAATGAGTTAAATAATATGAACAAATAAAATTGTTGAACCGTCTTAGCCGGTTCCAAATTCACGCGATTCGACTCGTAAGAACTTTAAGGCAATTCGGCACCATTGCTCAAGATTTCCCCCTTGGATTCTCTCTATATTTTCCGAAGATCATCCTGGGAGTCCATACTGAATATAAAATGTGTCAAATCGGATTAACAAATGAAATTGATCAAACGTCAGCCTGCTCCGAATTTACGCGACTCTACTCGTATGAATGACGGATGTGGCAACAATGCAGGAAATTTCCCCCTTGGAATTTTTCGGAATTTTCCTAAGATGGTCTTGGGAGGCCAAAGTTGATAAAAAATGAGTCAAATCGGATGAACAAATGAAATTGACGAAACGACCGATCCTGCTCCGAATTTACGCGACTCGACTCGTTTGAATGATGGATGTGGCAACATTGCTTGAGATGTCTCACTTCGATTTTCTCTAAATTTTCCGAGGATGGTCCTTGGGGTCCATAATTAATACAAAATGTGTCAAATCCGATGAACAAATGAAAAAGATGTAACGGAAGAGCCTGCTCCGGATTTACGCGACTTGACGCGAATGAATGACGGATGCGGCAACATTGCATGAAATTTCACCCTTGGAATTTCTCGAAATTTTCTTATGGTGGTCCCGGGAGGCCGTAGGAAATATAAAATGTGTCAAATCCGATGAACAAATGAAATCGATGTAACGAAAGAGCCTGCTCCGAAGTTACGCGACTTTACGCATTGATAGATAGATGTGACAACATTGCTCGAGATTCCATCCTTGGATTTTCTCGAAATTTTCCGAGGATGGTCCTTGGAGGTCATCGGTGATATAAAACGTGTCAAATCGGATGAACAAATGAAATCTATGAAACGAAAGAGCCTGCTTCGAAGTTACGCGACTTTACGCGTAAGATAGGTAGATGTGACAACATTGCTCGGGATTTCATCCTTGGATTTTCTCGAAATTTTCTTAAGATAATCCTTGGAGGTCATCGGTGATATAAAATGTGTTAAATCGGATGAACAAATGAAATCGATGAAAAACGACGGAGCCTGCTCCGAATTTACGCGGCTCTACTCGTATAGATGTTGAGGCTACTTGGCAACATTGCTCGGGATATTCCCCTTGGATTTTCTCGAAATTTTCCGAGGATGGTCTTTAGGGGCCATTCTTACTATATAATTTGTCGAAATGGTTGAACAAATGAAATGGATGAAACGACAGAGCCTGCTTCGAATTTACGCGGCTCTCCTCCTATGGATGTAGAGACAACTCGGCAACATTGCTCGAGATATTCCCCTTGGATTTTCTCGAAATTTTCCGAGGATGGTCTTTAGGGGAAATTCTTACTATAAAATTTGTCAAAAGGGATGAACAAATGAAATCGATGAAACGACGGAGCCTGCTCCGAGTTTACGCGGCTCTACTCGTATGGATGTTGAGGCAAATCGGCAACATTGCTCAAGATTCCCTCCTTGGAATTTCTCGAAATTTTCCCAACATGGTCCTGGGAGGCTCTTCTTACTATAAAATGAGTCAAATCGGATGAACAAATGAAGTTGATGAAAGGACAGAGCCTGTTCCAAATTTACGCGACTCTACTCGTATGAATGATGGATATGGAACATTGCTCGAGATTTTACCCTTGGATTTTCCTGAAATTTTCCGAGGATGGTCCTGGGAGGCCATTAATGATATGAAATGAGTCGAATTGGACGAACAAATGAAATTGATGAAATGACAAGGCTTGCTCCGAATTTACGCGGCTTGACAGGAATAAATGACGGATGTGGCATCATTGCATGAAATTTCCCCTTTGGAATTTCTTGAAATTTTCAGAGGATCGTCTTCTGAAGCCATTCTTACTATAAAATGTGTCTGACAAGATGAACAACTGAAATGGATGAAACTACGGAGCCTGCGCCGAATTTACGCGGCTCTACTCGTATGGATGTTGAGGCAACTCGGCAACATTGCTCGAGATTACCCCCCTGGATTTTCTCGAAACTTTCCGAGGACGGTCCGAGGAGGCCATAGGGACTTCATATAAAATGAGTCAAATGGGATGAACAAATGAAATCGATGAAACGACAGAGCCTGCTCCAAATTTACGCGACTCCACTCGTATGAATGATGGATGTGGCAACATTGCTCGAGATTTTTCCCTTGAATTTTCTTGAAATTTTCCCAACATGGTTCTGGGAGGCTATAAATGATATAAAATGAGTCAAATCGGACGAACAAATGAAATTGATGAAATGACAAGGCTTGCTCCGAATTTACACGGCTTGACAGGAATGAATGACGGATGGGGCAACATTGCATAAATTTCCCCTTTGAAATTTCTTGAAATTTTCAGAGGATAGTCTTTCGAAGCCATTCTTACTATAAAATGTGTCTGACAAGATGAACAAATGAAATGGATGAAACGACGGAGCCTGCTCCGAATTTACGCGGCTCTACTCGTATGGATATTGAGGCAACTCGGCAACATTGCTCGAGATTTCCTGCATGGATTTTCTCGAAATATTCCCAACATGGTCCTGGGAGGTCATAGTCAGTGTAAAATGAGTGAAATCGGATGAACAAATGAATTGGTTGAAACGACAGAGCCTGCTCCGAATTTACACGACTTGACTCGTATGGATGACGAACGTGGCAACATTGCATGAATTTTTTCCCTTGGAATTTCTCGAAATTTTCCGAGGATGGTCTTTTGAGGCTATACTTACTATAAAATGTGTCAAAATGGATGAACAAATGAATTGGTTGAAACGACCGAGCCTGCTCCGAATTTACTCGAATTGATTCGTATTAATGAGGGACGTGGCAACATTGCATGAATTTTTCCCCTTGGAATTTCTTGAAATTTTCCGAGGATGGTCTTTTGAGGCTATACTTACTATAAAATGTGTCAAAATGGATGAACAAATGAATTGGTTGAAACGACCGAGCCTGCTCCGAATTTACGCGAATTGATTCGTATTAATGACGGACGTGGCAACATTGCATGAATTTTTCCCCTTGGATTTTCTCGAAATTTTCCGAGGATGGTCTTTAGGGGAAATTCTTACTATAAAATTTGTCAAAAGGGATGAACAAATGAAATCGATGAAACGACGGAGCCTGCTCCGAGTTTACGCGGCTCTACTCGTATGGATGTTGAGGCAAATCGGCAACATTGCTCAAGATTCCCTCCTTGGAATTTCTCGAAATTTTCCGAATATGGTCTTTTGAGGCTATACTTACTATAAAATGTGTCAAAATGGATGAACAAATGAATTGGTTGAAACGACAGAGCCTGCTCCGAATTTACGCGACTTGATTCGTATTAATGACGGACGTGGCAACATTGCATGAATTTTTCCCCTTGGAATTTCTTGAAATTTTCCGAGGATTGTCTTTTGAGGCTAAACTTACTATAAAATGTGTCAAAAGGGATGAACAAATGAAATCGATGAAACGACGGAGCCTGCTCCGAATTTACGCGGCTCTATAGTCGTATGGATGTTGAGGCAAATCGGCAACATTGCTCAAGATTTCCTCCTTGGAATTTCTCGAAATTTTCCCAACATGGTCCTGGGAGGCTATCCTTACTATAAAATGAGTCAAATCGGATGAACAAATGAAGTTGATGAAAGGACAGAGCCTGTTCCAAATTTACGCGACTCTACTCGTATGAATGATGGATATGGCAACATTGCTCGAGATTTTCTCCTTGGATTTTCCTGAAATTTTCGAGGATGGTCCTGGGAAGCCATTAATGATATAAAATGAGTCGAATTGGACGAACAAATGAAATTGATGAAATGACAAGGCTTGCTCCGAATTTGCGCGGCTTGACAGGAATGAATGACGGATGTGGCAACATTGCATAAATTTCCCCCTTGAAATTTCTTGAAATTTTCAGAGGATCGTCTTTTGAAGCCATTCTTACTATAAAATGTGTCTGACAAGATGAACAACTGAAATGGATGAAACTACGGAGCCTGCTCCGAATTTACGCGGCTCTACTCGTATTGATGATGGATGTGGCAACATTGCATGAATTTTTCCCCTTGGAATTTCTCGAAATTTTCCGAGGATGCTCCTGGGCGGCCATACATATGTAAAATGTGTCTGATCGGATGAACAAATGAAATGGGTGAAACGACAGAGCCTACTCCGAATTTACGCGACTTGACTCGTATTGATGATGGATGTGGCAACATTGCATGAATTTATCCCTTTGGAATTTCTTGAAATTTTCCGAGGATGGTCTTTTGAGGCTATACTTACTATAAAATGTGTCAAAATGATATGAACAAATGAATCGGTTGAAACGACAGAGCCTGCTCCGAATTTACGCGACTCGATTCGCATCAATGATCAATTAATCAGTCAATCAATACTGACGAAGCATCAACTCCACCGTCCCTTCGCTCCCTCCCCCTCCCCTCCCCCTCTTCCCCCCTCCCCTCTTCCTCCCCTCCCATCTTCCTCCCCTCCCCTCTTCCTCCCTCCCCTCTTCCCCCCTCCCCTCTTCCTCCCCTCCCATCTTCCTCCCCTCCCCTCTTCCTCCCTCCCCTCTTCCCCCCTCTTCCCCCTCCCCCTTCCTCCTTCATCCGCCCCTACAGCCTACCTTCCCCCTCCCCTCCCTCCCCTTCACCTCCCTCCCCCTCCCCTCCCTCCCCCTCCCCTCCCCTCCCCTCCCCCTCCCCTCCCCCCTCCCCTCCCCTCCCCCTCCCCTCCCCTCCCCTCCCCCTCCCCTCCCCCTCCCCTCCCCCCTTCCCCCTCCTTCATCCGCCTTTGTAGCCTACCTTCTCCCCCTCCCCCTCTCTCCTCCAACCGCTCCTTTAGCCTACCTCCCCCCTCCCCCTCCCTAACACTCCCCCGCTTTTCCCGCATCCCTAATGCATTATGCACCTCTCCCTGGCCATCATCTGATCGCGACGGGCCTCTCCTCGGGCTATCCTTTCTGCCAATCGGCTCTGAAAAGATAATATCTGCGATTCATTAATACGAAAGACTCCAAAAGGGTTTAATAAACCGTGAAAATCGATCCCGGAACGATTTCCGCTGTTTTAAGATGGTTCCGGATCTTTTCCGGATCTTTTAGAATACTACCTGTTCCGAAAACATCGGACATCAACTTTGTAGGTAACTATGTAGCTCACTTCAGTTAAGTCTTATCACACACTTTTTGATTCTTATGAAAACAAAAATCACGTGACTGTTGTCAAGGAGGTAGAATTGCCACCTTTGAATGATTAGTACATCATGTCAGTTTTCATTTCTTACATCAATTTACGATACATAAGATTATTGATTAGATCGATGAAAAATTATTCACGGCCAAAAAATTTATTCTGAATGCCGTTGATATGTGATCTATCTTATGGAAAGATTATAATTTAAAAAAAAAACCTGTTCCCCGACACTGGTGCAGTGAAATTTTGTGAGTACTTATTCTCCAGTTGCAAAACTGGTTACATGAACACTGTTCTCTGATTGGTCCATTTGGACCCACATCCGTCATATTTGATAATCAACTTCAAGATTTTCAGTTAGTGACAACAACAAAGTGGTTTGGCATTTGTTTCTGTATTTTTAGTGAAAGTGATTTTTTTTCACACTTCGAATTCTTTCGTTTTCGTCTAAATTTCTTTCATCTTGAGGTATAACAACCTTGCACACACCTACTTGTACACAATCAGTGCACAATGGACGGTGAACCATCAGCGAAGAGAACCAAAGTTGATGATGACGAAGTTCATCAGGCGCTCCAGTCCATCGAAGAAAACCAGAAAGTACTAGAGGAACTGAACAAGGAGGCTGCCGAAGAAATGATAAAGATCGAGCAGATTTACTCGAAGAAACGGCAGCCGGTGTTCAATCAACGGAGCGAGTGTATCGCCAAAGTTCCAAAGTTTTGGCTAAAAGTGGTATCCTTTGCAAATACATTGTACTTTTCTAACTTTTTATTGACATTTTATCTTGTTTTGCATGACAGAAAGTCGGGGTACAATAAAGTATACGATGTTGGAGAAGCTATTGTTTCAGTTCAACTATTGCACTAATTGCTCAAGTCGAAGTACACTCAAGATAAGTTCTTTAGCCTCAAGAGAAAGACGAAAGATCTGTCGTTTAACTTCCACCTTCAATAATTAAGCAGATGAATCATTTGCCTTTTTCTCTAAGGTGGAGAGCATGTTTTCTATGATCACAATATCACCTTATTATGGTAAACAACTATACTTGTATTTCTCTGCTTTGAGGTTATGTTTTTGCGGAGCTTACGGAAATAAAAAATAATACCCATAAACTGAGAAAAATTTTATACAAGGATGAACACATTAATTATCTGTAATTTTCACCAACATTTAGGTATGTTGTAGTACCCCTACCTCTTCCTATGTCAAGAGACCTTATTCCACGGTTGGTAAATTGCGCAGACGTTTTAGTAGCAATGTTGTCATAACAATTTTTGTTACATTGAATTGGATCCAGATAGTACCCATGACATGACCTTTTTCAATTCTTGTAACGAAGCTCACTTTTTTATTGTAAATCCAAGCAAGAAAAGAGGGTTGACTTTCCATGGTGGGGGGGGGGGGGGGCAGAGGCAGAATCCCTTTAATCGGTTTTTTGCTAACGTTCCCGAGAGCTAAAAAAGTTAGATCTTGTAGGAAATGGCTTATAAATGACCTTAAGCACATCACGAAAATTTTAAATTCACCCCTAAATGCAAATCCATGCAAGAAATTGATGTTTATTGTCTAGCTTCTTGCCTTAAAATATGTACCTATTTAATTTAAGACCTGCTTTGATACCTACTGACAAATCCCTTTGGTTTCTCATCTCAAAATAGTCACCACCCAAGTAGTAGTGATCGCAATGAATAACGGTTTTATTGGTTGGTTATCGTGATTTTATCAGTGGCAATATATCGAGATATCATCGCATTAAAAATTGCGATATATGGCGATTAAATTGCTGTAAATCGCAATTTTTGGTTAGATAAAATCGTTATCAATCTTTGTCGATAAAACCGAGACTAGGTCGTTATTAGGATTACATTTTGCAATAAGGAACTACTATTTTTGGCCCATTTTCGAAACAACATACATGCCATTAGTTTCTCTTTATAGATATGTGCTCTCAGAGAACCAGAGATAATGGTTCCTCATTGCATAATGTAATCCATTTATTGCTATTTTTATTTCGAAAATATCGCGATAAATTGTCGGGCGATACAAGCGCGATTTTATTGCAATAAGATCAAGGATAATCGCTCAGATGTTGATGATCCAGGCGATTTTATCATCGATGAAATTGTAATACATAGCGATTTTTCCATTGAGAAATGCTTCTTGGGTAGTGCTTGATGCAGTTGTTTTATTAAAAATTTGGTTTCCTTGAATTACTTGGTTCCTTAACGTATTTCATTAGTTCAACAATCATCACATTATGCGAAGACTTATGCCTCCTGATGAAAAGGAATGCCTCAGTTACTTGACGAATGTAGATGTGGAAGAGTTTGAAGATATCAGAACAGGATATCGGTATGTTAAAATTTTTCGTATATATATTTTTTTCAATTGCATCATTCTTGTGTATTATAACAGGATGCACTTAAGATTGGAGGCTCAATGTGGAATAATACGTATCTCAATTGCAATTTTTAAAAATCTCTGATTATGTATACGTTAGTTTCTTCCAAGAGGACCAATCAAAATGCTTCCTTGGAATTTCATGTGGTATTTTTAGAATAAGTAAAAAAATTAACAAAATTTCAATTGGAACTGTTGATCAGTTTTCCTTCCGAAAAATCAAACTCGAGTGGAGACTTACAAGATTGCAATCTGAAGTATGCATTTAGGACTTTTGTCATTGTATGTAATCATGAAAAGGCTGTTACCAAGCTATCTTCTTTTGAAAAAAATGTGAGAGATCACTAAACACTTACATGTGTAACCTAATAAACCGAAAGTAACGAAATGAAACAAACTGGAAATTGAGGTAACAAACTTTCAGCTAAGTAATGAAATAAAGAAAGCCGTAACTAAGAAACTCAAACTCTCAAAAATAAATTAAAATTGCCGACGCGTTTCGGGACTCCGCGGCCCCTTCTCAAGGCTACCTAAATTTCAAAACGTGTTGGCATTTTTAATTTAGTTTTGTGAGTTTGAGTTCTTTAGTTTTGGCTTTCTTTATTTCACTTGAATGTGACTCTATATTGAAAGAATCATGAAAAAAGAAATTGTGCAAGTCAGAATCTGAAGCTGGTCTCTTTAATAGTTTGTTATGAATTTCTTCAGTGGAAAAAGTATAAAATAAGAAAGTAGGAGAGCAGAAATCTTTTTTCATTCAGGTACAGAAAATCTCAAAACATGAGCATCTGTTATGGAACTTGGATGTTCGTGTTTTTGTTCTTAAGAACTACTCAGAGGTCTTGCAAACTTTTGACATGACACATTCAATGTCTCTTCAATTCTCTTGTCGACAACTCTACTCATGTGGTAGTTTTTATATGTGTTTTTCTCTTTTACCTTCATATTTTGATTTGCTAGATGTTGAAAGGGAAACGTCTCCTTCAGAATTTTTTCCTCTGCTATTTTGATTTTTGCTATGATGGATCTGTTATTCAAAAATAAGTATTAAAACTGTAAGAATCCCTACTAAATAATAGTATGCCTATTATTATAGGTATTAATTCTATAAATGTGTGTATTATATTTTTTCATTCTTCTTTTTTTTCACAGGTTCAAATTTACTTTTGATGAAAATCCGTACTTCACAAACCGGGTCCTCATTAAAGGCTTCTACAATGACAAAACAAGTAAGATTTTTTTTTTTAATTTATTTAATCCACAGCAAAATTTCTATTTTCGCAGCTGTATCTCTACATCCAAACTTACTAATTTCACCACTTGGAGCAAGCAGCATTTTACCGAATAAAAAATATTTCTTTGGACTGTAGATCTTGTAAATGCACACATACTTACAGTAGATTCTGTTTTGGAAAAGCTTTTCCATCTCAGTCTACGAATGTCAAGCTCTGACAGTGTCAGTGAGAACTTAAGACAGATCTTTTGCATCTAAATGTGTTCGAGGCTTTGTGCCATTCCTGTTCTTCCTGGAACAGGACTGAAATAAGATCACAGGGGGTTACAAGTCAATAGAAAAATTTCCGTCTGAACAATTTACAGTTTTGAAAGTTTTAGAAAAATTAGAATTTTTCAAATCACATAAATACAAAATAGGAAGATTCAGAAGTCATAAACTAAATAAGAAAATTTTAAAATAAATATCTATCCCAAAAAATTGAAGAAATTTCAAATTTCAAGATTTTGCAATTTGTTTAAAAAATTCCATTAATTTTTTTTTTTTTTTTTTTTTTTTTTTTTTAAATTTTAAATAGGTATTGTATCTTTCCTATATATTTTAAAAGGCTCTCCTATTTTGGCGCAGACTCAGTGCCCCACATTTTTTGCAAATATTGATCAAAAGTTCTGGCACGAAACTGCAGCAGTCATATTTTGAAATTGAGTTCCAGGCATTTTGTATTATGTACCTCCTTAAATTCCAGACAAAAAAATATGGTTTTAAAACATGGCCTAATCTGTTTGTGTGGGTTGCTCATACTCTTCTGCAAATGAGTTAATCTATTTTATTATGTTTTATCTCCACCATTATTATTTAATTCTGTTCTATTATGTAATTATCGAGGGAGCGTCGCTTATTTTATATGATTGCTTTGCTTCAGGAGGCCCAACATCCACTGCCACTCACATCAATTGGTTGGATGGAAAAAGTCTGCTCAATAATTTTTCCAATAACCGGAAGCAAAACTATAAAATGACTTTCTTCAAATGGTTTTCCGATGAAAGTAACACATCAGCCAATCATATTTCAGAGGTATGTACTTATTTCAGTTTTATTTCTTTTTTTTGATGCCTCCTACTTCTTTCACTTTATAATTAACTCATCTCTTTTGGTGTGTGCACTTAGAACTCGCATCAGATATGTTGGCAGTTATTTACTTTTGACTGTCATGCACAGTAGACGGATTTACATTTCAGCATCGTTGCCCGCAGTTATTCCTCGATGACTATTGGTCAATTGCAATTTAGTTGCTTTGCATATTGAAAGTGAAAAACTGCCAACTCATCAGACTTGAGTTGTAAGAGCACCCACTTATGAAATGCCTGTGTGTGTCTGACGTAAAATTGTTTCGTATTTACTTGTAAAGTTATACTACAATAATTTATATTTTTACTGCTTTCAAAATATTATTTTTCAATGAGGGAAAATATAGAGAAGACTTTATTAGCTAAATAAATAAGCCATTTTAAATTTGTGCTTTCTTTGGACTCGAGAGATCTTTTTGCAAATATTCGGAACCATCCATTTTTGCTCCTGCAAGCTCTACTAATGATATCTAAACAATTTCCAAATTAAAAAATGAATTGAAATTCAGCTTGATAACCTTTATCAAGCAATTTGTCTCCTAAACACTCAAGTAATTAATTTGGTTTTTTTCAGGCTTTAAAAGAAGACATCTGGCCAAACCCTATACTGTATTATACAAAAAGAGACATCAGCAGTGCGAATGGAATCCTCACTGACAGCGATGTCGGAAGGTAATATTTTAATGAAACTTGCAGAGCACTCTACCTGCATTTTTTAGCCTGCACCTTTTCAGTCTAAGTGATGAAAAGTTAACCTCACTATCAACTTACACCAAAAGTAGCAAAAAGCTACTTTATTCATCATATTTGGCCATTGAGTTGCATGAGTTGTGCTGCAAAATAAATCGAACAATGCTCATTTGTTTGAAAAATAATCAGAAGTGATTTTGTCAAATAACTGCTAACTCCACGTTTATCAACTTTAGTAGAGTTCTAAAAATATAAAAAGTTTACGTCAAGGGACGGCTTATTCTCAAAAGTAATCGATGCGATAAAACGCAACCTTAACTCATTTTGTCACCATCTGATGAATGTATCACAAGTGTCATTTGTCCATAGGTACTATGTTGCAAAATTGTTTAAACTTGCTCTATTTTTTATGGAGTAACTAATCAGCCGAATATCTTGAAGATTTTTCCCAATATTTCTTCTGTCATTGAAATTAATCCCTGAAATTTTCATGGAAAGTACATATTTGCAAACACGCTAAAGAAATAATCAAAACAATATTGAGACGTTCCACAACATAGTGTTCAAGCGTAAATGGAGCTTGTAATATTTTGGCCAGAAGGTGACAATTTTAGCATCAAAGCGTTTTGCAAGGGGGTCGAGAATATTGTGAGTTCTAAAAATAAAATCAGCATAGGATGTAAAAATTCGGACTGGATCTTAAAATGAAGCACATACCATCATCAAAAAGGATTATTTTTCTTTTTTTCCTATCTAATGTTCCTGCAGGTTCTGCTGTAAAGTTTAGTGCCGTATTGCTCAATAAATTGCTGTCCTTTTTGCCAACTTTGTTGGATGTTTTGACTAAAATTGTAATAAACCTAAGTAAAATGTTTTTTGGTGCTCTTCATTTCGACACATACATGCAACTTTTCTGCGCCATGCTGTCTTGCTTTTTGATTAATGTGGGTTTTATTGCCTATTCTAGTGTGTTCAAAAATCATTTACTGTTTGGGTAACTTTTTTTTTTCTCGTTATGCATCATTCCAAAAACTTGTAGGGGAAAGATACCTTGCAAAAAGAACAGGACTTTTTCATCTGAACAAGATTTCAAAAATAGTGTGGGTAGTGAGGTACCTTTTGTCTTAATGTCGGTTTTTGTATTTGTTTTTTCGCAGTGTGATCGAGATTGATGACAGCAACTCAAGTGACGATAGTGATGATGACAATGACATTCAGTTTAATTACAACGACAGTGAAGGTGAAGGTGATTCATTCCATCCTGATTTATCGAGTGATGAAGAGGACGGAATTTATGACGGAGAACTGAATGATTCTTCAAGCGGCGTTGAAGAGAGAGTTGGTAGTGGTCAACCAGAAAGTGTAGAAGACTTAGACTCAAGTTTTAACTCTGACGAACCCTCTGCTGTCAATGCCAGCGAATCCTCTGAAAACCCGGGTAGTCAACCGAGTGACAACGTTAAAAACTCTGAAGGCACATAAAAAGGTACTCCCCTCATCATGTAAATAAGTTACATGAGGAAATCTCCAGAAGATAGATAAAAATTATGCTTGAGAACCCGTTCATTAAACTAAGGCAATCTACTTCTATGCTTTTTTAGGCGCTGTGGTACTTAAATGGCATCCATAGATGTCAGCTTTTTTACTGTCGTGATAAAGTGACTCTTAATGATATAACTTTTTCCTTTCTTTTTGATATTGGTATTTGTTTTTTCTTTCCTCTTTCACTGTTCTCCTGTAAATCAGGTACCTTCCCACCTTACAGTTTCTCCTCTGACTGGAGTACATAGCCACGTTTTATGATGAGCCCTTTTGTATCTAAATCTCCATGTTGTGGAGGATTCAAGTGAAAATGTAGATTCGCTCTCTTTCCAGCAGAAGAATGTCATGTATAAACCTTGAAATGAAAGGTCCGTATCTTCTGAAGCCTAAAAAATAATTGTATAATTCAAATTAAGTCATTTTCAACTCATCGGATCAGATTTATTTTAGTCTTCAAACAAGTTTATAAGTTGCGCTTGTTTTTAATCTATTGTGTAAGAACTGTCTTCTCTTTAATCAAATCGATTTTGCTTAGTTTGTACCTAGAAACATACTTAAATTACAAAACATACCGTATAAAAATACGTCCATACATATTTTTATCATCTAGAGAGACTCTGACCAAGAGATATCGCTCCCCTTGCTAACTTTTTTATACACTTGAATGTGATCTAAAATTGTATCCCATCAAAATTTCCTTTTTTCTAATTACTGAGATTATTTTGGCTTCATGAAGATAAGGCCCTCTTTCCTCCCTCAAAATATTGAGACTAAAATATTGATAACATTTTCTTACTTTAACAAGAATTTTATTCTTACAATTAAGTTCATATTCATTTACTATTAAAAGTTACACAACCTCTCTGAAGATCTGTCGATCGTTTCGAATTTTTTTAGATATCTTCTTGAAAACATACTCTAATTGGTAAGCTACTTTATAAAGACAGGGTGAGAGGAAGCAACCACTCTTTTTATCATTGGCTCCTCAAAAATTGCAAAATTTTAAACATTTCATAGAAATCTCTAAATCCACAGTGAATCATTTAATGTGCCAAAAATTCTTGTAATATGTAATGCCTCCTTTAATTTTTCCTATAATTTTTCAATATTGATATTTTTCTTAGCTCTTTCATTTGCACAGAACTTCCATTTTGTTACTTGTAAAGATTATTTTTATTCTTAAATTCAGATTTCACCTCAAAATTTCACAATCCGCAAATCAGTCAATTCTCATGCAAGTATAATTTAAGTGATGAAACCTATGATTCTTCATCGTCTCCCTTTTATATCTTCTTGATTATAATAGTATTATGTACTCACAATTTCTTCAGTTTTACCAAACGATGATACTAAATTGTGTACTTAAGTGAAATTATGTTCCTGTACTTTGAGTATTATTATACTAAGAATTGTTCAACATTGAACACATTGTGTGCCACTCCAGACTCAAAAAGCAGTCTCTGACAAACTAAGGGTGTCTATATTGAAACCTTGAGCCAAACTTAATTCTGATTCTAGAATTAGAATTTTCTCAGTTGTTTGATCATGTCAGCCCCTTTTTCAAGTGTTTCTTTGGCGCTATGAGGATGTATTTGCAAAAACTGGTCGGCATGGAAAGTGTTAATGCTTTAATTAGTAATGTTAGCTGAATTGGGGTAAATATTACATTGATAAGTTTATTTCTAAGTATTTAAGGTTTATAATATTTTGCTGGTCAGCAATCCCTCTTCTTAACATGAGAAGTCATCGCAACTGAAGCAACTCAACACATTTGCCAAAAAATTAAGTATTTATCGTTGTGTTTATTAATCAACTTCTACCGTCTAATTGTTCTGATGTTAAGGGGCTAACAAGTTTCAAAAGCTTATCCTTAAACTGAACACTCTACGGACCTCAATATTGCTAATTGGTCTCCAAGTTTTTTTTAAGCTTTAATTTTCATGTCATCATTGTGAAACTTTGAAATAACTTACAACTTTTTTGAAAAAAATTTTAAGTAAGTTCTCTCTCTTTTCTGCATCTATCTTTTTTCTTTGAGGAAAAATATAGTTACTCCTTGAGCCCTCTTTAACTTGATAAAATGTAAAAAATAAGTTGCTAGAAGTCAATGATTTATTTTGAGAGCAGTGTTTCTTTTGTTTGCAAGTTAGACTGTGCCAATCTTTATAATTATTTCAAAATAAATGTTGCTGAAATTAAAACAGATACATTTGGTTCCTTACAAGGCTTTCATACATGATTTTGTGAATGGGAAATAAAAAAAAAATGTTTTTAACTCTTGCCCCGGTTCTCTAACTTCAGAGTTGTAATTTTTTCTTTTCGTTGTTTCCTTTGTATAGTATATTTGTCATGTTTAAATGACCTAAAACATGTTTCAATAACTTAAAAAGCTCATTAATATTAGGTTTTTGCAAATTATTTTATCTAAGTGAAATTGATTCGTAAGCCTCTAATGTCTATTTTCCGACCACAAACTTAGTACTTTTTATTTGACTTACCTCGCAAGTCAACAAATGAGGTTAGCAAGAGGCTATGCTTCCATCTGAGAGTAGGAGCCGGATCCTAACAAGGATTTTGCAAAGTGTAAATATTATAAAGTGATGAATCTCATAGATTGTAGGCTGGTATTTTTTGTTTTATTCATTCATGCAAAATTACATGGAACAACATGGTTATACAGGTCTCTTCTTGAGCTATTTCTTTTACAGGTATAGCCCCAAAAAATAATAAAATTCCCCTGTGTGCATTCAATAGTAACAAAAACTATCTGTGTTGAAACTACAAAAACATATATCTTGTTTGCAGCAGTTCAAAATTAACGCTGACATGTTATTGTATCAATAGAGAACTACCTAACATAGCTGCTTGAATTTTTTACGTAGTTTTCTTCTCTGGCTAAGCATCAGTTGTTTTTCTTTCATATCCATAAGCTTGAGTTTCAATCTAACTTGTTTCAAAACAGACACACAAAAATGTAAATTATCAGTATTACACAATTATTTTATACTTTCTTAAGTTTTTTTTTTTTTTTTTTTTTTTTTTTTTTTTTTTTTAATAATCTTATTTATGTTCTTTTTATGATGAGTATGTATTAGTAATAGAAGTGATTGTGAGTTGAAGTGTATAAATTCTTTCTGAGGGTATTTTATCTTTAGTCTCAATTAAGTTTGTTTGCTGTTGTATCAAAAGTACTGTTTACATTTCAAGTCCAAGTCCACACATAAACTAATACTTACGCACATTTGTGTGTAGATCACAAAATAATGAAACTGTCATTGAAGAAATGAATCCCATGTGCAGTCTGCGTCGATCCTCAACCATTCTATTGCTTCCATATGAGCTAATCTACGACATTATAAGGCAATTTTAGACAGGAAGATTTTTAGTTTTATTCCGCCGGAGGTTGCACACAGAAAAAAACGGTTAATGTCAGAGATACAGGAAGAGCAGATAAAGTGGCACCAGCTAACCTTTTTTGTGCTCCACTTCTGCTGGTTTAAGGTCGCAATATACCCCAAGTTTAGTCTCAGCCCCAAACCAGCAGGTATGGGACGCATTACCTGTCTGTCTAGTGTCTTCGACACAAACTTGCTTTTTCAATGTATCCTGCAAGTGTATTTTTACACCCAAAATTTTCTTTTATTTCTTTTTGATCAGTGTCAAATAAAAAAAGCTCATATTCTCAGGGGTTTGTTATTATTAGCTTTTGGAATTACCATGTAAAGCTGTTTTTTTTTCTCCTTTTTTTCTTTCAAAGAAACTCCTACAAAAATAGAATGTAAATAGGTACACATATATATACATATAATGAAAGTATTATGTCTTTCAGAGTCCGGATCTCAATTTTTCTCTGATTTCTCTAGTTCTTAACAATGTTGAGACATGTTTTGTATTCCCCTTCCATCCACTCTCTTTCTCTCTGGGACATGAGAATATCTTATCATTTTAGTTCATAAGAATGATTCAACTGTCTCGATCTATAAAAAGTCAAAATCCTGTATATTGTGATCAATAATGTGCCCTCTTATTGAGTATAATTTGTACTACTTACATTTTGCTAATGGTAACTACAATTCCTGGCTAATTCGTAAAAACGCTTATGTGCATAGGGAAACTGATGGTATATATGCACATTGTTCTGAAACTGTCAATGAGCCAGAAATTGTAGTTTCTAATTGCAAAATGCAGTCCATTTAGTTTAAACGGCATTTGCCATGTGAAACTGGAGCTTGAATGATGCAGTACCTATTGCTAAAGAAAATTTGATCAATGACTTCCATTGATTAGTTTTACCTGACAATAGCCGGGAAGATTATCCGCAGCTTTTGCAATGACATATAACTTATGCTCCATAAAGCAATTATTTAGAACATCAATAAAATTTAAAACTAAACAAAATACTCAGAAGTATTTGAAAATAAGTCTCCTATTATTTTTTTCACCCGTTATAATCATTGGATTGCCATCAAATATCTCGCTTTGAATATTTATCAGTTCTTTTTATTATTCTTTAATTAGCTCATCTTATGTTGGCTCTTTTACACTCATTCGAACAGATGGCGTTTCAACTCCTGTACCAAGTTTCAAGAAGACTGCTTTCGTGTTTTTGAATCCATATACTCAAAAAACCTGTAGTAAATATCTCTCTGTATTATTAAGTAACAGTTTGGTACCTGATTTATCATTAGTTAATTTTTTTCCCTCTTTTTTCCCCCTGAAATTCCAATGGTTTTTGGTTTTACCTTAATTCGTGTTCTTATGTTACTTGATTTTGTAAAGTTGTGTGTAAGAATGTGATTTTAATAAAAAGAAAAAATTAACATCCAATCAAACTTGTAATGCCTTTTGTCCAATGAAAGTTTTATCACATGATGGAAATGCTCCATACTAGCGCTGGGAATAATTAAAAATACCTAATAATAACAACCTAGGTAGCCTTAGTGCTATGCATGTAGTACTTTGGTATTCAGAGCTCAGATTTGGTTATCAATACAATTTTATTTGTCGGTAGAATCATGCAAAATAAAAATATCAAAGGTTGGCACCACCAATGTGTAAACATATTACAAGCAGGTTGGAGAAAATATACCTAAATCCTGACGATTTTAGTTGCACGATTTTAGTGGCCCAATGATAATAAAATTAATTGGTCTTAGATTTTTTGGAGTGTCTCGTACTTACAATGCGCCGAAATGCTCTAATCTTTAAATGAATAGAGATGCATGATTGCTAAGTCCAAGAGACGTCCATGCAACAGTGAAATTCCATAGTTTTTGAATGCCTAGAAACATGATCAATTCATCTCCTCGAGAAATAAATTAGTTTCAGGGTAAGGTCAGTCACTAAATCAAATTAAGAGCAGAATAATCGAAGTTCTTTTCAAATGAATTTCTAAATATATTAGCACAGAAAGAACTTAATTTTTCCAAAAAGCGCGCGGTACCCGCATGTCACGAGATGTAATACCGACTGACAAATTATGTCAAAATTGGAAAAGTTGATTTACAATCGAGGAAATGAGGTTCATAATCCAGTTTTTTCTTTTTGACGTCATTTATCAAAGGGTTAGGTTTATGAAGTGACCGAATATCTATTCTGTCCAGGGCCGGATTAAGGGGGTGGCCACATGGGCCGCGGCCCATGGCGGCAAATTTTGCAAGTTTTTTTAATGTAGGTATAAAAAAAAAATCGGATTCAGAAAAAATATTATCAATGAGAAAAGGGGACAAAATCTCCCTTTCTTGAAAGTATAGTAATTTCGAATTTTTTCAATTTTCGGTGATACAAGAGACGGCATCTTTAATTAGTCGAGTTAAGAGAGGAACTAAACTTGCAATTTGGCCTGGAGCTCAGCGCAGAGAGGAATGATGACGAGGACTTAAGATGAAAAGAAGAAGCCCTCAGCGCGGCGGTCGGCATGTAACACATATTAGCGCCTACAAGATTGCATGAATACTTCACGCATTGCGTCAGACACAGTGCGGTCAGCAGCGGTCGGCGTGAAACGCATAGCGCCTACAAGACTGTAGGAATGCTTCCCGCATTGCGCCAAATACAGTGCGGTCAGCGCGGAGCGGCGGCGGAAGTTAAAATTATTAAACCGCATTTATGTTTGTTCTTTCTTCATTTTTTCGTTCAATGCATATAAATGGAAGGCCTTGTCCACAAAGAGATAGGTTTAGGGGACTTAACTTTCGCGCAAAGTTCCGTGAACTTTTGCTAGTAGTGTTGACAGGGCTTTCGAAAAAAATGTGTCTAACACGAGTAAACGCGTTTTATGCCCCCCGCTACCTCCGGCACGCTTACTTGATAGTTTTATTGATGTTTCAAAACGAATGAGGAGGGGGCGGCAAAATACAGGCGGCCCATGGGCGGCAAGTAGATAAATCCGACCCTGCGGTCATCGATATTAAAGTTAATATGATAGTGATATTGCACAGTAATAGTCGCGTTAAACTCTCATTTAGTCCAAGCGAATGGGTATTTCGACCTTCAAAAATTTTAGATAGCTATTTTTCTAGCGATTCTTATGCACTTTTGACGCTGAATCTGAACTCGAATTTTGCACCAAAAATTTCGAGCCAGAAAGTTGCCGAATTTAGCAATCGTAGAGTGCCTCGGGAAAGAAAATTCAGAGGGCTGCGAATCTGAACAAAATAATTAAATAATCATAATACCCTACGAATAAGGCTGAGACGAGGTGCGCGTAAGCGAGCTGTACAGGAAGTCTAAAACTGCGATTCACCCCTTATAGTTGCCACATAACGCTGAAAATCATAACTCTTCCCCATTCAAACCCATATAAACTACCTATACTCCTTTTATCGTACAGCCTGGCAACCTGGCAAAAGGGGCCCTTATCCATGTTCAATTAAGCGAGAACGCGCCTCGGCGACGCGACGACGTGGCGTGTCTTTTATTTTGATTAATTGTCGAAGAATCCGAGGATTTGATCATCCACCCTTTTTCGAGCTGCCAATGGATCCCCAGAGACAAAATCTGGCAAAAACGCAAGCGACTGTAGAGGCGGACCCACCAGGTTGGCAGCGACTGGTATTCCTCCATTTAAACATATGCTTAGTAATCGATTCTTGTCATGGCAGTTGGTTCCACCGAGAATCGATACATCTCCATAGGTTTAAATGGAACGGAGCCAATTTTGCCAACTTGCTGAAATTGCAATATGAACGAGTGATACGACCGTTTACTCTGTAGAACACATCGTAAAAATTTCAAACTATACTTTGCATTATGCGCATTTGTAGGAGAATTTGCATGCAAATTTTTTATTGCTTCATCTGAAAGTGCTTAAAGAGACAATTTCACAGTATTTTTTATGATTTTTTCTAATATGGGAAGTAGTATAAAAATAGATTTAAAAGTGAGAAAATGTGACGTCATCTGGCGGCATTTCCCATTTACCTAAACAAGTGTATTTTAGCAAATTTGGTCATTTTTTCATATCTTCTCCAATAATTGTTCAATTCATGAGCCCAGGGCATCCTCGTGTTCAGTTCACTCAGTAGTTTCCACTTAAACACGAAATTCATCACATTTTAGACACCTGCAAATTCTCTAATAGAGACGACCTTTTCCTAACAAAAACGAACTAAGGCAAAACGACTGTCCCCGGCATTTGGGTAAACTTTATCTTACAATAAGTTATTTTCAAACTCACACATCATCGACCCGAAAAACTAGCGTAAAAAATACCGTTGAGATGTGAACATTCAAGAGATGACAACAGGACAAGGCTCTCGAACTCACACGGCGCTTTGATACCACTATTCGTGCTTCATGGATGTGCTTGAAGTATCATCAAAATTGAAGGCGAAATGGGACACTTGGTCTTGACTCCAACTTTGGTGCCGCGTTTAGAGACGACCTCTTTCGATAAAGACGCGATAACTGTATGTGATAACCGAGTAAATCTACAACAAAATTGCAAAACATCACGACTCACTTTGCGACGTTGCAGATTTCCTATCGATTTTTTATCAGCCGAAAGATAACTAACCATAACAGACAATTTTGTCCAGCCATTTTGTGTTTCTCTGCGGTTTTAAGAGCGGAACTTTTTTTCTCGCCGGATTTCTCACCAATGAAGGGCTCGGTCTCAACGAGAATCTAAATCTGCCTCCCTCTAAATTATGGAACCCCCAAAATCGAAGAAAAAGCAGAAAACCTTTATTATTTATTTAGAACACCTAAAAACAAACGAAGTCTTTTTGGCATCGCAACGCAAATTTCCCAACATGGACAGTTTCACCAAATCTCGAGTCGGTTCATACGTCATTTGATGATTTCCCTTCGCGAAATACCGTCGCATAGAGATGCTGTATTAAGGATAAGGAACACCGTATTATCCTGAAGTTGCCAAATTAGCCTCGATAAATTCACAATTCTCAGGGAACTTAAGAATACTTTTTCTCCAATTTGTCGGAGAAATTTTTTAAAATACACTTTTAAGTATCTGAAATTTTCACGGGAAACTATTCATAACTTGAACAAGGAATATTTTATCCGGAGAGATTTGGCAACATTTGAATGTCCATGCTGCGTTCTACCCTGGACCCTGGCGCGGAAGCACTTCACGCAGAAAAGCATCCCACGCCTGCCGTGTTCCGGAAGAGGACTGTACTGCCGTGCTGAGGAAAAACGCCGTAAGAACCTTTAGGCGTTGCCGAATTTCCATCGGTAAATCACGAATTTTCGGGAAAATTTGCAAATTTTTTCCTCCAATTTTCCAGATAATATTTGTTCACAATTTCACCTAAAGTTCCTGAAAATTTCAAGGAAAAATCTTCATAGCTTTCCTCAAAAATAAAAATTTTATAGTTGGAAATTTGGCAACCCCCAAATGTTCATACGCGTTTTTCCTTAGCACGGCAGTGTAAGAGGGAGTCTGGGATGAACCCTAAGACACAATAGAGCATGTGTTAACCATGGCTCATACGGAGATGCGCTTACTTCCCTCTTTCGGAATATGGCAGCCGTGGTGAGTCTCATCCTCTCATCTTCCACGGCGAGACAATAGCGAAATTGCTCGTCGTTATTGATGGCCGGGGCAGCCAGAGAGCGGGCAATCCCCAATTATTCCGCATAGAATATTTCGGGAAATGCCGATATCATGAAATCGTGACATTCTGTACGGACGTACACCGTTGCATTCTGAAGTCCCATTTTTCGACCTTAGCAATCGATATTTAGTAAAATCGGATTGCATTTTGCAAAAATGAACGACTGGCATTGCAATGTTGCTAAGATTGTGCAACTTCTTTTATCTTGGAGGAAAACCCCGATTATCCATTAATAGTTTCTATTTTACTCGCTAAAACCTGTAAATTTAAGACAAAAATTACCATCTAAATTTAATAGTTTTTCACAATTTCCGCAATTTTATTGCAAAGGATGAAGTTGCACAATCTTAGCATCATTGCCATAGCTAGTGGTTCCTTTTTGCAAAATGCAATCCAATTATGGTTTGGACTGCAAAATTGCTGTGCTAAGGAAGAACGCCGCGCCGTATAATAATTCGAGACATCCCAAATTTCCCTGGATCAACATGTATGTTTGAGGATATTTGGACCGTGTTAAACAGAAAGGAACAAAGCCAGATCAATTATATTGCCAAATTTAATTTTACATGAAAACGCATGTGTGATTTTGTGTGCAAATAGTGAATTTTCTGCATATAGTGGGAAGTAAATTCCTTAAAATTTTCAAAGGAACTCGCATTAACGTTCTCTTGTAAAAAATGAAATCGCCCAGTTGAGGCTGATGTTGCTTGGTTCCTTTCTACTGAACGCGGTCCATTTTTGCATGTTTTGCCTTAAAATTTGTGCAAATTTTAGATTAAATTGTGGACATAATTGTTTGAAAAAGGGTATCCCGGGATAAGCATGTCAAAATGCCCTTGTGAACGGATTTTTATTTTAACCATTGTAAGTCATCAAGGGTGTCCTAAAACTTAGGTTTTGGGGGATTTTAGCCCCCCAACCCCCCCCCCCCCCCCTCAGACCCCCAAAAACCGCTTTTTTGGGCTATTTTTGACTATGCTAACGTCATTTCCTCATAACTTTCGTGATTTTCGATAGAATTGAACCAAAATTTGTCAGAATCTACATCAATTAGCTTAGTTTTTGTAGACAAAAATGCATTATCATCGGATAATATTTTAGCCTCTAAAAAAATTCGTAAAATTTTTGAAAAAATCATTTTTTTCCTTTTTTCGCGGCTACGTGGCGTATGGAAACATGCACACAAACAAAAATTGTCTCTTTTCTTAATTTATACATCCAATAAGATACAGGAAAAATTTCGTGTTGATCGGAGTGGTGCGCCATACTTAAAAACGAAATTTTCTAACCTCAAAACGGCCTAAATGCCACCATTAGCCTCCTTTGATGACTAGGCGTGGAGAAATTTAGAGAGAAATATCCGGTTTTATCGTCTCACCTCTTAAGTGATCCACTTAAGTACATTGAGTCAAAATTTCGAGTTGATCAGAGTGGTGCGCAACACCCAAGCACGCAATTTTCTAACCTCAAAACGCCCAAATTGCCCATTTTGGCACACATTATCACTCCGCGTGAAAAAAAAAAGAGAGGTACATCCGATTTGATTGTCCTAACTCATGACTTCGACACTTAAGTACATTTAGTCAAAATTTCGTGTTGATCAGAGTGGTGCGCAACAACCGAACGCGCCGATTTCTAACCTCAAAACGGCCAAAATGTCTATTTTGGCACCCATTATCACTCCGTGTGAAAAAAAGAGAGGTAGGTACATTCGATATTATAGTCCTACCTCATGAGTTACACACTTAAGTACGTTTAGTTAAAATTTCGTGTCTATCAGAGTGGTGCGCAACACCCACGCACGCAATTTTTTAACCTCAAAACGGCCAAATTGCCCATTTTGGCACACATTACACCGCTCAGCATGGGTTCTGTCCTTCGACCCAGATCAACTTTTTTCGATTTATAGGTGCTGAAGAAGTCCAATAATGCCCATATTAACTTCAGGAAAATTATCTGGTGGTCAGGACGCCGCCATTTTGATTTTTTTCAAAATTGAGAAAACCCACGATTAGATTTTTGCAAATATCTCCTGAGCGATTCATCTCACGAAAAAACAAACAGAAAAAGATGAAATCTCCTACCAATAGTTACCAAACTTGATTTAATCTGGTGAAACAGCGGTTTATATGCTTCAGGAGATATTTGCAAAAATCTAATCGTGGGTTTTCTCAATTTTGAAAAAAATCAAAATGGCGGCGTCCTGACCACCAGATAATTTTCCTGAAGTTAATATGGGCATTATTGGACTTCTTCAGCACCTATAAATCGAAAAAAGTTGATCTGGGTCGAAGGACAGAACCCATGCTGAGCGGTGTAATGTGTGCCAAAATGGGCAATTTGGCCGTTTTGAGGTTAAAAAATTGCGTGCGTGGGTGTTGCGCACCACTCTGATAGACACGAAATTTTAACTAAACGTACTTAAGTGTGTAACTCATGAGGTAGGACTATAATATCGAATGTACCTACCTCTCTTTTTTTCACACGGAGTGATAATGGGTGCCAAAATAGACATTTTGGCCGTTTTGAGGTTAGAAATCGGCGCGTTCGGTTGTTGCGCACCACTCTGATCAACACGAAATTTTGACTAAATGTACTTAAGTGTCGAAGTCATGAGTTAGGACAATCAAATCGGATGTACCTCTCTTTTTTTTTCACGCGGAGTGATAATGTGTGCCAAAATGGGCAATTTGGGCGTTTTGAGGTTAGAAAATTGCGTGCTTGGGTGTTGCGCACCACTCTGATCAACTCGAAATTTTGACTCAATGTACTCAAGTGGATCACTTAAGAGGTGAGACGATAAAACCGGATATTTCTCTCTAAATTTCTCCACGCCTAGTCATCAAAGGAGGCTAATGGTGGCATTTAGGCCGTTTTGAGGCTAGAAAATTTCGTTTTTAAGTATGGCGCACCACTCCGATCAACACGAAATTTTTCCTGTATCTTATTGAATGTATAAATTAGGAAAAGAGACAATTTTTGTTTGTGTGCATGTTTCCATACGCCACGTAGTCGCGAAAAAAGGAAAAAAATGATTTTTTCAAAAATTTTACGAATTTTTTTAGAGGCTAAAATATTATCCGATGATAATGCATTTTTGTCTACAAAAACTAAGCTAATTGATGTAGATTCTGACAAATTTGGTTCAATTCTATCGAAAATCACGAAAGTTATGAGGAAATGACGTTAGCATAGTCAAAAATAGCCCAAAAAAGCGGTTTTTGGGGGTCTGAGGGGGGGCGGAGGGGGTTGGGGGGCTAAAATCCCCCAAAACCTAAGTTTTAGGACACCCTTGATGACTTACAATGGTTAAAATAAAAATCCGTTCACAAGGGCATTTTGACATGCTTATCCCGGGATACCCTTTGAAAAAAAAAATATTCACAATTTGTCAAGAAAATTCGTTTTTTATTGAAGGAAGCATGGCATTGTAGGCTCATACGACGTTCTTTCTCAACATGGCAGAATGATTAGCTATAATGTTATAGTTATTATGCAGTTAGTATGAGCTCGCTGGGGAAGGCATGAACCTCAGTTTTTGTAAAATTTCAAAATGTAGAAATCAGAGTGACTTTTTGTTCAATTTATGCTAAAAGGAACTGTGTGCGTAGAGTTTGCTTGTAACATAGTTCGTTTTAGCATAAATACGTCCAATTGGTGCGAATATAATAATAACAGCCTTTGGGCCACGACTCGATTTGAGAAGTATAAAACGGAACACATGTTCAAGCATAACAAACACAAAAGGTGTGATGACACCAGCACAAGCGACTGAAGGGGAGGATGAGCAGAGTTTATCATACCAGAACGTAACAAGTGATTTGTCCGGCGGAGAGAGCGGCGCAGTTAAATCAGGCGGAGTGACAAACAATAAAATAATAAAAGGGTTTAATAGAATAATGATTGTACATATGACGACGGACAATGAGCGGAAGGGGTCAGATGTTTATTGACTTGACAATGGATTTTGATAATCATATCAAAATCGACCCCAATCATAAACTCGGAGGGTTGTTGTCCTCCACCCCTCCGCGCCTCCGCGCCCTCCCCTCGCGCCCTCCGAGACGGAGATGATATCGCCAATCGCCCCGGCTTCTATTATCAAGCTACTGTCTCTGACTTAGGACTTTCGCTGTTGCCAGATTACCATCATTTTTTTTATATTTTTATCAGAAATTTACCATCAGACAAAGTACTTTATTCATTCTGATGTATGTTTTCTCTCAAAAATTTCACGTAGAACATAATTCGAGCAAGAAAAATTACTAAAATTAACTTCCAAGTAAGATTTTAACGTTTTTTTTAGTAATATTTTTTTAATTTTTTATTTTTTTTTTTTTTAGCAATAGTTACAAATAATGTGAATGCCCCGTCGATGTGAAAAACCGCAGTCAGGGACGGATCCAGACACTTCGAACATTTCAATTGATGCATCAAAAAAAGTACGTATCTTTTTTCGGAGTTACTTACAGTAATTTTTGAAGTACAAATCGTATTTCACGTAAAATTTTGATGACGAAACATAAATTAGCGTGTTGTATTCGCACCTTGTCATAATGGCCAATTTCTCAATAATTCTGGTGACAAACCGCTGGAATCTTACGTATGGTACTCCGGTCGGATCTACTAGAAAGGCATTAAAACCAATGCCATAAAACTCAAACTATCACAATGTTGTAATAAGGCTTTGCTCCTGGTACTGAATGCTCTCTAAATTTTATTTTTTCAAAATTTTTCATCGAGTTGACGGTCAGGTATACAGTTTTACGTCTTTGCTGAAAAATTTGGTTTTGTGGACAAGTTCCCTCTCTGCAGTCAGGGATTCATTTGGCAACCCTTTAAAGTATAAAACAGGCTCGTGTCTGTGTTTTTGCTCGGACCAGGGCGGAAGATTTATAGAACGATTTGTCATGTAGTTTAAGTTTGCCACCCAATTATCAGTAAATTAAATCTGAATTATAGGAGCGGGGCAAAAACTAATTCTCTCTCCCTCCCCCTCGACCACCCCTCTGATTTCACTGTCTGTGCAGTTGCGCATCTTGTCACGCCGAGACACATCGCCGCCCCTTCATCCCTCCATCCCTTCATCCAACCATCCCTCCATCCCTTGGAGCTCGAAGGAGCCAAGCTCAATTCCAGCGCTCCACCCCTTGTCGCACGCCCTTATTTTGGATTTTCTTATTTCTCTCCTCGACTTTCGTATCTTTTCTCGGTTCTCGTCTCGAAATCAAAAGTTTCTCTTTGCACTGGTGTAGGCGAGACGGAGGGGGGGGGGGGGTGTGTGGCTAGAACCTTCCCACCCTTATAGAAAATTACTGCAAAAGTCGTCATTTTTTGTGATTTTTAGGAATTTTTTAGTTTTAAACCGACGATTTGAGAAGCTTATCACCTTAATTTTAACAACCGCAGTGTACAAGAGGCTTTGGGCTTTATTCTGCACAAAGCTTTTATACTAAATCTCAAATTTTTATCCTGATCTTGTATGGTGATTTTATAATGTCTGCAGGCTGATTATTGAAATTAGTGGAAAAAGAGACAGATGAAGGACAAAAAGAGAATAAAGTAGCCCTGTTGGTGGATGCAGGGGGTTGCAATGGACAATAAATTGACGGGAGACTCTATCTTAGTCTATAACAACCACTCGTTTCAACCAACAGGATTATCGCCACATTTTTCTTTTGCCTCCTTCATCGTCCGCTTTGTTTATCACTTTCAATAATGACCCCGCTGGTCAAACAGACTTCTACTCTTATATTCTACATACTGCACTGTTATAGGGCTACTTAAATGTATCATGAAAATAAATTATTATCTCCTCATTTTATTTCGCTAATTTTGCACAATATGTATTTTCAAATTTACAAAACAATATTCACATCTACAGATTGCAACATCATTATAAGGTTCTATGTACACGCAAATAATTTAAGGAACCCTTAAAAAAAATAAATCAGATGCAGTCCCAGGGCCGTCTCGTGGCAGCTCTAAAAGAACCTATTCCCTCTTTTCTTTTCTTCTTTTCTTTTTTTTTTGGGTGCTTTTCTACCCAAGTATCAAACAACGAGTTTGCTCGTAACCCAATCAGTCGGAGCCAAAATCCTGTGCCTTAGTCCGACATGAGAGAAAGCACTGAGTACATCTCCCATGCAATGCAAGATACACCTACTTACAACATGTAACACGATACATGTTTTCCCTAAATATTGCAAGCTGAATAAATTGAAATGAGGTAAGATTTTATGAACATTCAAAAAAAATGGTTGACAAATTTTCCTCTAAAGAGGGCGAGTCAACTTGCGGTCGCCCCAGGACAGCCCTGGAACTATTTATTTTTACTAGGGACTTAAACATAAAGAACGATTCACGTTTTGAGAGTGTAAAAATCCATTGCAAGAGAAGATTGACATCACCCGTAATTTCGCTACGACTTAATTTATATGCACATAACACATTCCGTTCATTTTTTAGTACATAGGTATAATAAGGTATGAATAGATTAAGGTCGTTTTAAGTTCGTGGAAGTGCTTTTTCAGAAAGTTCTAACCAACAAACGCTGCAAAAAGTTCTGAACTGTAAGACTCAGAATTTGTGGGAAGGAAAATTGTCAATATTCCTTTCCCATACCGTTGTGTTTTTCTTTTGTCTACGTTCGTGAACTTTCTATTTCTTATTTTCAAAATGAAGTAATTTCTCGAGGTTCCTTTGAGTATTTCCCTATATACATATACCATTAAACATTATCATCATTTACAAAAAATTCAGAGTGACAATGAAATCTTTGGATAATCTCTTAGATACTAGTTTGGCAAATGGAGAGCGCTAAGGAAATTAGACATATCTACACTGGGTCCGTTTAAAATAGTTCATCTGTTCAGCGGAAGAAATTTGGTTAGACTTAGTCGTATCGGGGTAGAGTTTGGGGTAATTATATACAATAAGCCATTCTCAGTGGAAGATGAAAGTTGGGAGAACCTCTTGGATGGTCTTCAGCAGCTAGAACGTTATTATTTTGAAATTTTTACAAATTGAACTGCACTATCATACCAATTTTGAGTAAATATTAAACTAGACGAAAGAATGATACAAACATTTACAATAGGTGGTTTTGTGCAAGAGTTTTCCTTGCTCTAGACGTCGCGCTAAGAGACAATACACTCTAGAGAGATCCCGCAATTACAATCTAACTGTCGCAGGCAGTAAGTAATCGCCTACTCGTATTCAGATAGGTAACTAAACTAACTGTCTGGCAAAGCGGAGAGTATCACCAGGATTTGAAGGCGCTCCAAGCCGATGTCAAGCTTTTTAAGCTTTTTTTGCACATGATATTTTTACAATGACGATACGAATCATTACAATTTGACAAGTTAACACGCTTGTCGCTTGCAAATTGCCGACTAAAACTGACGGTCTGCGACTTGAGCAATTTAATCGGATGAGACAAAAGTAAAGTTTGGAGGTCAAAGCTAATTTTCGTTTGATGACGATTCATGAGCAACTTGTTGAGCTTAAAATTCGCCCAATGATTGCTGTTGAATGTAGGGGTGAGTACTTTGCTGGGCGAGCTTTTGTATAAATTAGTTCGAATTTTTAAACCAGTTTCTCAACGCTTTGGTCAAAAGCGTTGACTTTAAAAAGTAACTCTGAAGGATAGCAGTTCGGGCTCTCTAAAATATCTTGTCTCCGGTCACGACGTTACTCTTCAAATTTCGTATACGTCTCTATACCTCGCATATCGATGGCAAAAGTACGAAACCACGTATCTCCACCGCGCTGTTTAAAAATGTCCGCCGTTATTCTATTTTTTTTAAAGAGGAACAACCCAACTTTAAAACTTAAGATTTATACAGAATATTCAACTAACAAAAAGGAAAAGTCGAATGATGCTTTTCAATCAATTTCGTCGACTGGTTTTCCGAAAAAAGAAGTAAAGTATGACAGGAAGTCTACAACGTTGCAAAAGGAAATGCGTGGTTCCGCACCTTTACCATCGACATGTTACAACACTATTGCACATATCGTTTTTAACAACAGAAACATTTTAGAAGCAAACTAACCGGCCATAAAGGGATGGCTATTTGAAGAGAGGCGTGACCGCCAAATTATCAGAATTTAAGTTTTTGATGGAGTACTATTCTTAGAGGGTGGTCGCGCTTTACTGCCGAACGATTCCACCATAATGGAGATGTTGCATGTGTGAGGAATTTGCGATTTGACTATCGATTCTCATGTAAAAGTTTGCGAGAAACACGATGGTGCCACTGGTTTTATCTGAAATCAACTCCCAAGCTCAGAAAAAGCTCTCAAGTTGAGGCCAAAATGGAGGGGATATCCCATGCTATCCTGAGAGTCCACCTCTAAACAACAAAACAAACTCTCCATGCAAAGATAGGGAGCAAATACATTGACAGGGTTGCCTCTTTATTTGGGGACTCTAAAACTGAGAACACGGCATCACTGCTAAGTATTTGCTCCCTATCTTTGCATGGAGAGTTTGTTTTGATGTAGAGGTGGACTCTCAGGATAGCGTGGGATATCCCCTCCATTTTGGCCTCAACTTGAGAGCTTTTTTTGAGCTTGGGAGTTGATTTCAGAGAAAACCAGTGGCACCATCGTGCTCCTCGCGAACTTTTACATAAGAATCAACAGTCAAATCGCAAATTCCTCACACATGCAACATCTCCATTGCTCTTTAAACGCCTTTTTCTGACATTTGAAGATCTACTTCAGTGGAAAAAGGGCGTAAGCTCCAAGTCACCTCTCCCAGCGCCGGGTGCTTTTAATAATAAAAACTAAGAGTAAATGCACGAACGATGATTTATAACATTGTCATTGAACACGCACGCTATTTGACTGTCACAATACTTATTACGGATCTATGCGGTCTATGACGGATGGTATGTAGAGCAATTCTCAAAAATATGAAGACTTATCGAGGAAATTGAATTTTTTCATGTCCTCTCGAAAGTTGACCTCTAGCAGTTACGAACCTCTTCAAAGGCCCGCTCAAGTACTGACTGGTTAGCTAAACGTAGAGTAACGTGATAGAGAAAGTATCGCCATAAAATGACTGATTTTAATTGGCTCCTCCATCTTGCGCTTCATGGAACTCTTGAGACCCAATTATAGCGGACGTTATTAGCAGATGCAGTTACAAAATGGCTTAAATTGTGTTTTTATTTATGCATATTACACCGGGCCCTTGACTCGAATTCATTATTTTGACGTGTTAGCATAGATATAGGGCCAATCGTGTGCTATTTTCGAGATTTTTTTAGAATCTCGAGAAAAAACGCATCTTGGATATGATAAGATTGGCAACGAGTGTGGCTGCTGTTGACCGTCAACGTTTGGCAATAATTGAGGGGCTTGGAGGACAAGGCGCATAAGTGCAGTTTTTGAAAGAATTGAGATACTCATGAGCTCAACAACAACTAGGTTGAAAGTATATTCTGTGAAAAATTCACAACTTAACTCCAACTTTAAAGCATCAAAAAGTGAGTTTAAACTTCCTTTCCGACATGAGGGCCCGTGTAATTTTGAAACTTTAAAGACGTACTTCTTGATATAGCAAAAACTCCACTTAAGCGCCTTGTTCTCCAAGTCCCTCAATTCCTCTTCCACTATGAAAAACCAAAACAAGGCGCCGCCATTCCTGGATCCTAATGCGTTTATGAAAAGTGGAGGGGCGTCATGTCCATACTTTTTCTATGAAGTTACTGCATAGAGAAAAAAAAGGAGGTGTTTGCATTTCGGGCATCTTGGAATTTTTTTGATGACGTAGGTCGGTACAGCGACGTTTATCATCGATTTTCTTGGAAATGGTGTAATTTCTGGAAAAAAGTCATTCTATAAAAAGTGCTTGAAATTATATCCTGAGTTGATTTAAGCAAAAAAAATGGGACATTACGGTCCGTTTTTCATACTTCGAATTCCGGATTTCGCTGGCCAGGTTGTACTGACCTACGTCATAGGGTAAACAAACCTCAAGATGCAAACATCTCCTTTTTTTTCTCTATGAAGTTATTGTAGCTCAACGTTATGCGACCTACTTTAAGTACTCCCTCTCGAGGTGGAAGACGCCGCGATCCTAATGCACCAAGAAGGGCTTATCGGCCGGGTCCACACGGTACGGCTGGAACAACTTCTTGAGCCCCGGTTCGGCGACCGGTTTCTTCGGCGAGGACTCCATCCTCGCGTTGAACGTCGGGGACCCAGGGGCAGGGTCGTTCTTTGCCGGGGAGGAAGAGCCCGGCCTGGACATCGGCGGGGAGTAGCGCGGGTTGCTCGTCGGCGGCGGGAACCTGGGTGACGTCACGGTGGTGACGCAGTTGACAATCCCGCAGAGGCAGCTCACGGAGCCGTCGCAGTTCCCGGTCGGGGGTGGTCCCCCCGGGGGGCTGGCGCGGGGCTCCGAGTGGGTGGGGCTCGGCTGGCAGATGAAGGGCATCCCGGGGGGCGGCGGTGGGGGCGGGTGCGGCGGCGGGGGCTCCGCTCCGGGGGGCCGCGGCATGGAGTACGGGGTGAAGCGGGGGTGGAGGGGGTAGCAGAGGGTGGAGTAGGGGTAGGTGCTCGCGGCCATGGCGGCGATGCCCCCGGCGCCGGCGGCTGAGGCGGCTGCCGCCTGGAGGATGCTCGCCGCGATCGCGGGGTCTGTGTACAGGGCGTAGGGCCACGCCATCGCCAGTCGTTGACGCTTGTCCTTCATCCGCCGGTTCTGGAACCATACCTGTCAGACAAAGAAACACAATGAAGAATTTGCAGTCAAGAGTTTAAAAGGCGGATTCGGGCACTTTGAATGGGAGGAAGGGGGTCTAGGCGGCTTCCCAGAAAATTTTCAATATTTTAAAGCATGTAATATGCAGTTTTAGTCAATTTCGTCACGAATAAATGCCAGATAAAAGCGCCCCTCCTTCTTTTATTCGCCATTCCTTTCTTTTCATTTTCCCCCTTCATTTTTTCACTGGGAAAAAAAACACACATTGGATCTAGAGTACAGACTCTTGAAAACATTGCCAAAAAAAAAATACTCTTGATTCAATCGGATTTTTACTTGAATTAAAACGAAATCCGCGAGGCTTGGTTCTTGATTTAAGCTGATTGAATCAAGAGCACTTTTTCTTGTCGATGTTTTTAAGAGTCTGGACTCTGGATCCAATGTTTTTTTTTTTTTTTTTTTTTTTTTTTTTTTTTTTTCCAGTGTTGGATGAAGGGGTGGGGAAAATGAATCCATCGAAGAATGATGTCTACAGCTATGTCTAAAACTATGGCTTTGGCTAGATCTACTTCTATGTCCATGACAATGTCTATGACTATGTCCTATCTGAGTCATATGTAACTACGGCCAATTTCTTTATCGAATTAATTTTCATTTGGTTAACTATGGAAGTCTACTTAGGTGCTATTTTGCAAATGAGCAAGAGAACAATTTGGTTTTAACATGCTTATTATGAGTTACTTAAGACTTTAAGGTGCATATTTTGAAACGGTAAATTTTCAAAATAACAACCTGCACCCTAGGATACCTGCCATAGTTTCTAGGAGTAAATCAGCATTTATGCGGAGTTAGAAAATAAAAAAATCATGTGTGCTGATTATGTGTACATGGAGCAGTATTGCTTTACTACTGTAGCATGGTGCTGATACTGTAGCACGGTACCAATGAATAATAATGCCTTAATAGAACCTTAATAGTACCTTAATAGTTGATTCTGGGAGACTAAGCTGAGCAGCTAATTCACATCTTCTTGGTCTTGAGACATAATTTTCTCTGTAGAATTCCTTCTCAAGCCGGGCAAGTTGATCTCGCGTGAATGCTGTCCTATACCTCCTTATGCCGGGGTCTAAATTATTTTCAACTTCACCTGAGGAGAAAAAAAGGCTCAAGTTAGTATTTCTCATTGTACTACGTATTATTCCATCATAGCACAATAAACCCCATAGCAATATTTGTATTGAAATAAATAACAGTCCTGAAACAAAAGAGTTAAAAAAAAAACGAGATAGTGGAATCGACCAACGCCGAAAAGACTATTGGAAAATATTGACGTTTGAAAAAGACGAATTGCAAATCTCGCACGGTCGAGTAGAACTATATGTAGAGGAGGGCAATCGGAAAGTAGTCAACCCGACTGTGACAAGGGAGTTGGCTGTTATGCCATTTTGCCGTAAGATACTTTGTCCCCAATAGAGTCCCTTTATACCCAGAGTTAAGACAACTCACTTTTGGTTCGGCTGAAAGTGGCCTAAAAAAAAAATCCAATTCTGATTGGTTCTCGCTCATGGAGGCCGAAACGAGTGCACCAAGATGGCGGTACCTCGAATGTGAACAAGAATAATGAAAATATCACCTAATTGTGGTTTATCAAGAGTAAATTGTCATTTCCATCGGTCCAAAATGAAAAGAGAATAAGAAATTATTCACAAACCAATCTCATTTTCTTTTTAATTGATCAATTTGTTGATGTTGTTGTTTTTGTGTGACAGACATCGCAGGATTCCTGATCCTTATCCCTCAATATCGTTCGTTTGGGTGCACTCGTTTCGGCCTCCATGGCCAGCCAAGGCCGGCTGTCAGTCAGCTGATAATCGAGTTGTCTTAACTCTGGGTATAAAGGGACTCTAGTCCCCAATAATTGTATGAGTACCGCTGATTTATAATTATTTTACTACGTGAGCATTCCCAATAATGTCTCCCTGTATGTATATTCTAAATTTGAGGCTTTAGGAGCTCTTTCAGGTTTCGTAGATATGCTATTAAAAATTGTGAGATCTTAAGAAGACTCAAAAAGACTCAAAAATAATAAAATCACGGAGAAATAAGTAATAATTTGGGGGAGGGGTGCGGGGGCCCTTCAGGCCTCACAGCAGATTTTTGGAGGGCGATCGCCTCTTAGTCGCCCTAGCCAGTCCGCCCTCTGTTGGGAATTATTTTATTTTTATTCCCCTTCTAGCCAACCCCTTGGCTAAAAGCACAAATGAGAACCCCAACTTCAACCTATTTGGCCACATGAACACCCTCAGGCTCCGATCAGGTCATTTACTCACATTTTTTTTAAAAAAAAAAAAAACCTCATTGAAAAACATAAAAAAAGTTAAAAGAAGATGTTTACATTTACTCAATTTCAAGGGGTAGTGCGCACTTGAGTGCCAATTCTATTCGCGTCAGACTGTATAAATGCGATTTTTACAGTCCCTCTAAATTAAGGGTGGCCTTATTTGCCTCGCGTATGTATATGTATCGATGATACCGTATAATATCTTCGGCGTATATAATAATAAGTTGACAAATCATTGCTATCTCTATCTGGTTCGCCCCCAGCATTGTTCACGCGGACGCCGTTGGGTCGAACGCTGCGGTCATTAAGAACAAGTCTATTTACACCCGCGCCAAACAGACGTAATGAGAGGGGAAGGGCGCGCTAAATGGCATTTAATTTGATGATTGTCGCTTGGATCGACAAACACGGCCAACATTTCCATGGACTTATAAGCTTTATCCGTCAACACGGTGCAAGGTCGCCGGTTGGTGCGAAAAAGTACCGCACTCAACACATATAATGGACCGCAAGACAGGGTATGAATCTAACCCAAAGCATGATAAATTAGGGAACCTTTATGTAGCATATAGTGGACGTATTGAAACTTTCCAAATTCAACGTGAGAAAATAACGATTCTTGTTTAGATTTGATCAGATTTATTCATACATCCCGATCAAAAAAAAAAAAAAAAAAAAAAAAAAAAAAAAAAAAAAAAAAAAAAAACTTACTTATGAGTTAATTTTGGAAGCTTCCGATATATGTTTAACGTTTTCTGCGAGAGTTGTCGATGATAAATCATGTGATGTAAAGCTCTGCGGGTCAATTGTTGAAAGTTTAAAGCAGCCCGATAAACCATTGAAATGCGATATGTTGCATGTTTAAGACAGGGCTATGTCTTGTTTTGTCCTGTCGACATATTTACAATAACCGAGCCGCACTTCTTTACTCCCAGGGCTTAAGGTGGATCTCCAGTAATCCATTCTGGAGGCATATCATCGACATATTTCAAATTTTAACATTTGGGGAAGAATTATTTGGGGGAAAATCGAAATTTCAGTCTGTAGATAAAGCATTGAAGAATGTTCGTGCCGAAAATCATCTTCCGAAGGCTTAAAACAAAGTCAAAAGTACCGTCTCCAAAAAATTAATCATCGATGGCGATAAATTAAAATTTGTTGCAGCATGGAAACAGTACCTCAGATTTTTTTTTAAGATTTTGGATTTCTGGCACGAGCATTCCTCAATGATCGCTCTAAAGTTTGAAATTTCGATTTTCTCAAAATAATCTGCGCCAAAGCTGAAGATCCACCTTGAGTCCATACCCTGTCGATTGGTCCATTTGGCATCCGCGTGTCATCCCTGTATCGATGGGGGATGGAGAGGGGAGGGGGTAGCGCGGGCACGCGGCGACAGTGGCTCACCCCTCGTGTCTTGTGCTGACCTCTGGTCACTAATCATGATTTACGTCGCCGAAATAAAGGATCGGAGCAATTTGCGGGATCCGTGTCATCCTGGTTAACAGGCGTCTCAAATTGATTGGAGCCGCAGCGGCTGTGATTGCGGTCGCGGGTCGCGGTAATTGCTCGAGGAGTCACGCTGCAGTTCGGCGCGCCCCCGTCTCGCGCCCCATTCGACCAGCATCCACCACCGATGCAATAAAATCCACAATGGTCTCCCGTCGCGTTGGTAGCAATGTCACAACATATCGCGTTAGTGTGAGCCCCCGGCAGCTGCCTTGCAATACAGCAGGTAGGGGTGCGAATTTTAAATTGATATTGCCAAAAAATCGATAAAATCAAATTGATCATCATCCCTGATTTTCAGCCGAATCGATTTTTCCCTCAAATTGATGCACTTTAGTAATTTTTGCGAGTCTTTGGCTATGACTGTAAGTTGTGTCTTACTTTTGTACGGCCTTGTCCACAAAAGCGCCGCAGCTCGCAGAAAATAGGATGAGTTGGGAAGACTCTCCCGTGTTCCCGAAGAGAGACGTAAAGCGCAAAAATTGAGTTTCGAGGAAGATGACTTTGTAGCCTCTGACTTGAAAATATTATTGAAAGAAGTCTCCGTTCTTTGAGAAATTGTCACCGCATTCACCCGGAAGGCTCCGAGAGATTTTTCAAATGATTGGAAATTGACGAATTTAATTTCCTATCATATAAAGGACCTCCTCGGGGATCATACACTGAAAAAAATAATATGCTGTTTTAGCGCCTAAGATGTCAAAAATGTGTCTGGTGATCCCAAGATACTGCCTTCACTGCCTTCGCAGTTAACTTTACATCCTGTGAATGCAAATTCAAACAGCGTGGGCCATCAAGGCTGCATCTTAGGATCACCAGACACATTTTTGACATCCTAGGTGGTAAAACAGCATACCAGTTTTTTCAGTGTACATTCTTTTCCAGGTTCCATTTAAATCTTTGAATACTGCAATTTTACATATGACTTCTCCGTCGTTTTTAAGGCCTATATGACCCCGAGAGTACCACTAAATGGTTTAATTGTGAGTCCTCGGGGTCGCAAATTTCTAACAAGCTAGCCCTGCTTTATTCGCAACGTCAGTGGCTAAATACTTCACTCACATTATTTCTCACTCAGTCAAACCAATTCGCCTTCAATATCTCGATAGGCAACGTGAGCTGCTTGGGAGTTATAATAGTTGCTCGCAGCATTTCAGCCATGTGCACTCGCTATATTCATAGCTGTAGCGGCTTAATAATACTTTACTCACGCACTGTTTTTCATTCTTTCCGATCAGTTCGCCTTCAATATTTCGGTAGGCAATGTGAGCGACTCGGAAGCAATTATACTTGCTTGCAGCAGTTTTGTGATGTGTGTTCATTGGTATCAAACATAATATTGTATTAGAGGACTAATTTCACCCCGTCTTACAATGTTCAGCCCTCATTTTGATGAAGATGCCTAATAAGATCTTTGGGGTCTAAAGATAATAAAGAGGATTCAAAAATAATTGAATTTTGGAAAAATAAGTAATAATCTGAGGAAAAATCGCCGCGGGGACCTCATCGGGACCCTTCATTAGATTCTAAGGAGGCGATTGCCTCCTCCCTAGTGGGACACAGAATATCAATGACCAAAGTACAAAACCACATTATCTCCGTTTGTGACGTTGCACGCCTCCTGTGTTACTTTATTGAAAAATGATAACTATATAGATGTATGTAAACATTTTGGAACTTACAGTTTTTTTGTTTTTTTTTGGCCTCATTCATAATGTAGCAGATATTGTCTTACCGATTGATAAAGAGGCTGTAACGTATATTATACATTATTCCACCTTTATACATTTTCCTACCCCGGGTAAAAATGAACTGTCGTTTACGATGCACCTCGCCGACCCGTATCGTCGCTGAGGAAATAGAATACGAGCCCCCCAGGCTAATTAGACTTGTAAAACAGGCTATCTCCTTGATGGGGCGCAGCGAGGTTTATACCCGGGGAGATTATGAGGCTGTAAACCGGAGAAAGACGCCGAGGAGAGTGCGCGAGGTGCGGATAGGCCCGGCCCTTTTCTTTGGCTCCTCCTCTTTCAAGACGGAGCGCAGGGTCCTCCCTCCGTCCACCATTTTCGCCCCCTCCCGGGCCGCGCGCTCCCGCGGGGGAGGGTGATGGGCGGGGGGGAGGGAAAAAGCTGGCGCCCTCTCCCCCACCGCCGACTCATTACCCGCGGAAATGCGCGCATTAGCCGAGCCTTATAGTATGAGTCACTAAAATTATGATCAATTTTCTCCCTGCTCATCGCTTGTTATCTGTGCAGCACTTGAAGCGCGGCGCCCTATTTATTAAACTTTTCATACCACCCTCCCCCACCCACCCCCGCCCCTTTCTTTTTTTCTACGCGGCGCTTTGCATTGAACTTGAACGCTCATTCGAAAAGGAAGAGCGTATATTGTAGAGTGGCGATTCCAGCAAGTTGGTAGCATGCACCGTTTTTTTTTTCCTCCACTAAAGTGTATGTTACACAATCGATTCTATTTTTACATGTGAATAGGTTACAAATTGCCCGATAGTTTATATACGAGGTATGTTAGATTAGAAACCGGATTTTGGTCATAACTAGCCTACAATGCGTCCAAATTACGTTTTCTTAAGCTTTTCTGATAGCTGAAAATATATTTAAGAACGCTACGTTCACAAATTTGAAAAATCCTAATTAGCTTCGTTGGTATAAGGCTTGAAGTAAGGCAACCTCAAGGGTGTTTTGCGATTTTTATGTTTGACCGAACTTGTCTCTCTTTTTTCGGTCTTGCACAACATTTTTCAACCCACAAGGACGATTGGAGTTTCGTCTCCATCAACACTGTAGACCCAAATCCAGACGCAGGGCTTGAAAAAGGAGACATTGCATCGGGAAATACCCCGTGTTGGGTACGATTTTCGTCTCCAGCGTTGCCATGCATAATTATTCCCAGTCGTTAAGTTCCACGAACTGACCCGGCGAGGGCTCGGATAGGGCTCGGTGAGGGTGGATAGGCCGATACCTTGCCGCAAGGTGATGGTTAGCTCACCGCAAGGTAATATTTACGCTAGGGTATCGTAGCCGTACACTAAAGTATTGTCACCGAAAATTATCCTATCCAAAAATGTAGGATCATTGTTAGAACGTTCAAGCAGCTAAAGGTAATTCGACATTTGGTTGGATTTTCGTTCAACGGACAACAATCAAGGGGCAAGTGTACCTGAAACTCGATGCGTGTCTACATATTCTATCAAAATTGTATGTGCAGAGCCTTCAGAAATATTACTCTGTTCAACAAGCTCGAAACGACCATTTTCGAGGACTTTTGCCCGCATTTCTTCCACGTGACAAATGTCAGTCGCCGTTGAGAGTCGATTCCCATGCTCCTCATTTTTGACGAACTCCTGATCAGTTTTGAATCGTTTAACCCATTCAAAACAGTGGAGACATCTCGTATAATGATCATGGTAAACTTTTCATAGCATATACCAAAAGTTTCTGTACAAGGTATACCGAGTTTAAAACAAAATTTTATGTTGAATCTTTGCTCTGTCAGTGATCGCATGCTAAAATCGCAAAACGCACCTGACTTACTCGTATTCAAGATGACACAGAATAAACACTGATAAAAAATAAACAAAATCTGTGAACGTAGCGTTCTTAGGTATATTTTCAGCTATCAGGAAAGCTCAAGAAAACCTAATTCGGACGCATTGTGGGCTAGTTATGACCAAAATCCGGTTTCTAATCTAACAGACCTCGTAATCCACTTTAATTTACCTCTATAAGAACAATGTATATAATTGTTGTTAGAAAAACGCTTCTTAAAAGCTTCGTAACTCGAAATTTTGACGGAATATCCCTCGCTGGAAGGAAAAAAATCATCAAAGTTTTCAGAAAATGTCGGCGAGCATGTTTCTAATTGAAAAACGAAGTATACATTGGAGAAAGTCACTATACGTCTGCAATGTCGCAAACCAAGATACGCGTTTTTGAAATTACGTTGTTGATATACTGTAATTTAGACTGCACGAGAGGCGAGAGTTGATTTTTAAAAAATTAAACCTCTTAAAAAAATACTAAAAGCGACGAAACTCGCCGAGAAATTCAAAAGTCAGGGTAAAAGATGAATATGCCCATCCATCCACCAGCATGGTACCTTTGAATGAGTTGAAACTAATTTTATTATTACGTTACGCTCATGCTGAAGGCGAAGTGACGAAACTGTTTCCTTGAGAGGATCAGACGTACAGCGCACACGTTCATACATTGGGATGCATTTAACAAATAGCTATGGAAATTGTGGTGTCATGCCATTCCATTGGGTGAGGTAATGCGATTGTTTTTGATGAATATTTCCCTGAATTTAAGAAAAATCTAGAAACATACTATGCTTATTGCGGTAGGTTTTCCGAATATTTTGTGAGTCATTTTTCTTAAACTTTAAACCATCAATTGGACAGATAACTGTGAAAAAAGTGTTACCTATGATAGATATACCATAACATTGATAACGAGCGGAAAGTCACGAAACCGTTTTTTTTTCCTTGACGGTTTTTCACCAAACGCAAATAATTGATTTATTCATAGTCGTGTCATCATACAGGGTTTAAGTCTATTTTCAAACGTAACAAACTATGGAAGATGAGACAAAGAGGTATAAAGTTAGGTTCATCCATGACCCGAAACTATACTGCTGAATAATACGGCTGCAAAACGGCCCAATGATGACTCCATTTTCGATCTCAATTTTGCAAATGTTAAAGAGCAAAAATCCTTAATTTCAGGAATGCACGCGTGTTGATGTAAGAAGTTCCATTTATTTGCAGGACAGTGATTTCGTCCTGGGTAAGACTATTTCTCCAGCAAATCAAAAAGCGTTTTCTGTCGAAATCTTGAAATCTAACTTCAACTCTCCCCAACGAAAATAGCTCTATTAAAATATCCATGGACTAAGGCCCCTTTTCGGGGATAGTTACATGCAAAAAAAAAAAAAAAAAAAAAAAAAAAAAAAAAAAAAAAAAAAAAATTAAGAGATGAAAACCTGAAAATTTGAGGAATGATATAGCCATTTTTTCCTCTTTTAAAAAATACGAAGCGTGGCGGGAAATTTTGAACGTCGCATAACAAATAATCCAGCAATTCACATAGAGCCTCGTTACCGCGTTTTCCTATCCATCGGTAGACCTGCACGGAAAAAAATCTATCAGCTGCCCAGCTACAATAGTAATCCAACCAACTATACTGCTTTCCCAATTTGGCGCCTGTTATGCTCTTAACCCGTGTCAGCTATACCGGTATGGTAACCGCTGGCGCTCCCGGCGGATGACGCTGCGCACTAGACGCGAGTGCACCGCCCCTACGTTAGCACGCCTCGGCCGGCTGACGGTATAGTTGAGCCGGCCATCTGACTATCGTCTTCACTTCTCTTTATACCTTGGTTTGTTATTAGAATAATTAACTGGTAGTATGGTCATTCATCCTTCACATGGCCCAGCTTGCAGTATAGTAAGGTTAGCCAGCAGAATAACCCATGCTCATAATTATAATTGCCAAAACGGACTCCCCTCTAATTAGTGGCTGCAGGGAAATATACTGAAGCTAATTATTGAAAATAAATAGCCTCCGAGTCTTACTCAAATTCGTTCCTTAAACGTTAAGGCTTCCTTAACCAATGCATTTCTTATGGCTTAAGGAGGCCTTAATGTTAAAGGAACGACTATGAATACGACCCTGAGGTTATTTTTTTCAATTAATTAGCTTAAATATAATTCTCTGCAGCCTCTAATTAGAAGGGAGAGTGGTTTTAGCAATTATATTGAGAGCATGGGTTAAAACTTTCATTTAATTTTCTTACAACAAGGATTCGACTTACTTATAACTACAGTGAAATAAAAAATATTTAATTGGTAATAAAAAGAAATACCTACCTAGATAAAAGATAAACTCTCTCCCTAGGCTGATAATTTAAATGTAGTAGGTATAAAGTACTATCAATTTAAAATGAAAGATTATTTTGAGTGCAATGAGACTGTATTATTTTAAACGAGCTAAAAATTATCTTACATTTTGAGGATAAAACATTTAAAACAAGAATATTCAAAGTGTAAGAAAAACTAAATAAAACAAAAATCTCAGAATCACACTTATGGTTGGTTCCTCTTATTTCGACTATTTCATCTGTTTTCATAGTTGAGTGGAAAGTAAAAATGACCAGTAGGATTCCAGAATTACTGCCCATTTTGATTCCAGTTTTTTTTTCTTTCAAAATATTTTTAGGTTTATTTAAGTTCGAATTTCAATTAAATTTAATTCCAATGATGTGTTTACAAAGGCTTTTGGCAAATGCATAATGCAAGGGGATATTGAATAATATTTATCATCATAAAATTAAAAATTAACAAAAAAAAAGCTCACCAATTTGCTGAGATTTGTGATCCATTATGTCAGAAAAATTCACCAAAAGATAATGGGTCCAAAGTTCTTCTTACAATTTTTAAGTAACTTGGAACACATGAAAACACTAAAGATGCGCACTGTGGAAAGATTTTAAGCACCTTATCACAACAGAAAAGAACTAGCACCAAGATTAAATGGGTGATTAATAGAGAACAAACGTCTCAAAACCGCACTGACACTTCACCCATTTTTTATCACAGTAAAAAATGAGCATTATTTCATCGGACTGATGTGACATCCTTGCTCAATGGAAAAGTAGATGCTTGAATTTCACAACTTGCTCCAATCATTGATGATATTAAGGTAGCCATCAATTCTTTACCAAACAGTCCTCCCACAGACGACAAGGACCATTTTAAGGCAGAGAGCAAACGGCTTTAGAAGTTGGGTGACAGGCGAGTGTCTGGAATTGTTGATCTGAAAAAATACAAAATGGGAGACAGATCATCAAATTTATCCACAGTTAATAACTGTTGTTAAGTAAAGGAAAAATGAAAATAATTTCAATAAATGAACCAGCATTTACAAAATGACAACATGACAAATTTAAAAAAAGAATGTCACCCTTCATTTTGAAGGAAGGGCAAATTGATAAATTAAACTTTACTTCTGAACTGAGCCCCTGAATGTAATTATTCTACCAGCAGAAAAATTCTAAAGTCAAACTTCATGTTTCTAAATTGATAAGTTCCAAAATTTCCTCTTGTATCTCATGTTTTACGTGCCATCCATGGAAAAATTTAGTACACATATTTACGGTGGATATAATTTAGTGAAAATTTTTCACTGAAAATAATTTAAGTACTGGTTCATTCATTCCTCCAAATTAAATGGGAAGGATAAGCAGCTATCACAAGAGCAGGCCTAGTCACACAGTTTGACAGTGTGCGCATGCCCAGAGACTGCGCACTGTTTGCGGTGAGCTAATGTTGACTGACAATTTAGTACGCATACTTACATAATTGACTGTACAGTCAGACTGCTCATGTGATACAGGCATACTTAGGTGTAGATCGTAGAATGAGACTCTTGTGTTTCAACTTAAGTCAGAAATATCATAATTAGCTCGGTAATTCTTTCATATATTAGTTAGCGTAAAAACTTGAAACACTAGAAGTGCATAGGTGCCTCGATAAAGCTCAGCTCCGCATTTCAGAGTCAAGGGGCTATTTCTGACAATGGAATAAAATGAGCAAACACTATGACAAACTGTCAATAGATAATTCCATTTATTACATTCTATGCCATTAGTGTAGTGAATAAGGGATTGAAAGCCTGTTCGTCTATGATATGGTTTGTCCTGCCGATCAGATTCTACGCGGTTGTATCCATAGCATACTTACAGAAACTACTTACTGCTGTAAGTATAGCTGGAGATTGAAAGTAAATGTTTACAGAACAACAACCGCACTAGAGGCATCAAGTTTACAAAGACCCATGCTTTTAACAGGGTTGAGTTAAATAATGATGTTATTAATGGGTACCACTATACGTTGCTCAGAGAACCTACTTAAAAATTTAACGGTGGTTGTGATGCATGGTTAGGTACCAAAACAGCACAGTCTGCAAACCATATCTCCAACAACATGCTTTCTTATTATAACTGGCTTTAAAGGAACTAGGGACAATGATAGAACCTGAAGATTTTCAATAATGCATGGACTCAATAATACAGTACCTAGATAGGTTAGACCTGCCCACCGCAGCTCGACTTTAAGATGCACACAAATCTCTCACTAACTTAGCTCCAAAGAGTTATGATTAACTTTACTTTAGTTACGTACAGTTGCATTCCTATTCTACGGCTTGGATACAGTCATTCACTTCCTACATTTCAGCAAAATTTGAGGACTGGCGCATACTTGTGCACCTCAATTGAGGTTCTACGAGTAGGTAGTAAAACAAATGCTTACCTGTACGAGCATGCGTTTTCTCCTGTACTTGTTCTGGAGAATGCTTGGTGCATGTACTTTATCACAGCTCAAGTCTCAACTCACAGCACTGATTCAGATTCACATAAATTAATTAACAATTTTCACTTAGGCCACATTCTTGATACTAATGCTTATTCTGCGGCATGAACGCCAAACTTGCACTTGGCCAAAACCCAAAACAAACAACAAATCGGGGATGCAGGAATTTCAACTCGGCGTGTCAGGTATCTCAACTCAAAAACTCTGCGTCGACCGTGCGCACGTTTAATAATTACTTTTAAATTACATAAATCAAATGAACTGAAGTTACAAATAAACCAAGAGACGCGAGCAAAGCCTATTTGTATTCACATGTCGTTAAAAATGTCACCTATTTAAGTACAATGAGTCTACAGAATCGTCAGTACTGAGAGTGGGTATGGGTATTTTTGGCCTTATTATAATGGCAGCCTCTTCGGAGACAGGAAACATAGGCAACCCAGCTATTGTGGTATAGTTCACATGAGTAGGATAGTTTCGCTGCACTCTAGCGGAGAAATACCCAACTTACGTGCCGTGATAGTGGAAGGAGCTAGATAAACCCGCGCTGATTCAAATATTAAAATTGGCTGCGCCCCTGGTTATACGTAATGACTCACGTAACCATACTTCTGCCGGTCCCGCCTGATCTTCCAATAGCTATTCGGGAATAGTTGATCGAACTATCCGCTTACCTTTTTCAGAGTACCACCCTTGCTCGAGCCCTTATAAATATGTTTATACGCCACATACATTCACCAACTATGGTGGTATAGTTACCAACGTAATACCATTTTTTTCCGTGTGGTCGGCCTTTAACTAGCAGCATAGATATGATGCTAGTTGAAGGCCTCTTTTAGTCATCGTAGTCGTTTTCTGAACAGCTCCTTTTCTAAGAGGCTCTATATCGACGGTGTAAGTTCGCAGCCACGTATCTCGGCTTGCGACGTTGCAGACTTCCTTTTATACTCACTTTCTGAAATGGAAAACCACGCAACGTCAATTATTCTTGAGGGCTTTCAAGAGTGTTCTTAACTGTGCGAAATCTTAAAATTTGTGAAAATCGTCGATTTTTTGTCTTTTAATGACTTCTTTTTTTATAAAAAAACTTGTCCTTTTTAGAAAGCTACGTTACATTTTAGTCAAACTGCAAACGATATATAGGGCCTCGGAAGGAAAGGATCTGATTAAGGAAGGAATAAGAATACGACCCTATGAGGCGTTCTTCCCTAACATGACAACACGAATGTTTTTAAAAGGCGACACAGTGCGGCGCGCGTTTAGCAAACCCCTGTTACTGCTGTGCTGAGAGAAAACACCGTAAGAACATTCAAATGCTGCCAAATTTCCATTCAAAGAGTGTTTTTTTGAAGAGAATTATAATTAGTTTTTCTTGTTATCAAGCAGTTTATGTAAATTTACAAATAAAATCCTCAGAAAAATCGGAAGAAAAATATTTACAAATTTCCCCAAAAATGCGTGGTTTGTCAAAGGGGATTTGGCAACGTCTAAAGGCTCAAACGTCGTTCTTCCTTAACACACCCTTGTAAACCTACATCAAACACGACCGCCACCCCTGTGCCACACCGCTTAGCGGGGCGACGCGACGTGAGAGACATTAAGACGATGAAAATTAATAACACCGATGATGACACCAATAAAGAGGTCAACAGATCGGAAGATGGGAGCCCGGCACAACAAGGAATCTAAAAAGCCCTGCGCCGCGCGCTTCAGACTCAGTCTTGTCACGGGGCAAAATTCAACAATAATAATCAACAAGGCACTTAACACTTGTTACCGGTAAGACACTGTTGTCAGGTTAAATATTTCTGAGATTTTTGGAAAAAACTAATCCTTCTCTGGGAAAAATATAATTTTTTTCCAGACGGAGTTCCAAGACAAAATTCATTAGTTGAAGATAAACGTAGTTTAAGATTTTGAAAAAAGTTAGGAAAAATTTCCTCCCAGAAGACAAGACCTCTGCTCATAAATCAGGTAACATATTTAAAGAGAATTTTTTCCCGCACTCAAGAAGTTTCATCGATTTGCATAATTCATGAGTAAGTTAGTAAGTAATGAGAAATACTCAAGACACCACTGAACTTCAAAGCCTCACGGAAAAAAGGATGTAAAGTTTTGCTAGATAGGTCTACTTGATTTTTGATACAATGATTTTCCTCAGAAATATCCTCAGGAATTCACCGGTGGGTAGCCGTTAATGGTCGATTATCGATATTTCCCAATTTGAAGCTATGGCAAAGAATCGATTATTAAAAAAAATCGTTCCGAACACCCTTTTCCTCGATCCTTTTCCATAGGTTTAAATGGCAGACCATCAATCTATCGCAAAGCATGCCACGCAACTGGAATTCATCAGGTTCTAATACGCCGTGATTTTCGATGAGCAATACATCCGTTTACATTTCGGATGTAACATTTTGGCATTCGGTCGGATCTCATTACTCTCTGCTGATCTAAAAGCTTAAACCATCAAAACACGATTCCGTGACTAACACAACTGAACTATTGCCGCTTACATACCGCTTAGCCTACATAGCCAATTGGACCAATTTGCGAAGATACCCATACCAAAAGGGAAAAGTGCCGCTATAAATGAAAAATGGCAACACCACGTCCAACCCTTAACACTGTGACTGGCAGATGAAGAACACGTATGGCTAATACCGCCGCGCCGCTTCCTTCCTCCGTTGAAAAAACGCACTTCCGGTACAGTAGTGCAACCGGTGCGTCCCTCCTTGGCGCCACCACCCCCGCACTGTGACTCGAAGCTCCGGCACTAAGTGCGACAGGGTAGGCAAAATAAAACCTCTGCATCATCTGAAATGCACTTTGCAATTAGAAAAGACTAAAATTACTGGCTCATCCGTAAAAACACTAACGCACACTGGGAAACTAATGATGAAGACCTTGTATTTAGACTGAGCCAGGGATTGTAGTTCCTAACTGCAAAATGTAGTCCGTTTCTTCGCTCCTCTAGCGTAAGGGCGTATCTCGATTTTCGTATGAGCCTCAGAAAGCATGAATTTACATGTAAAACAGGGCTCACGTGGGAATTGAGATATGCCCCTACGTCAGAAGGCGACGATGAGGATTTGCGCCGAGTTCAGCAAAAACATACCAAGTCGCATTGCGGAAAACAGTAGTTATGATCCGAGTTTCGCGATTAGGTGATTAGTCGATTACAGTAGACTCTGGATTATCCGGATTAATTGGTGCCGGGCCCGATCCGGATAAAAAAAAATCCGGATAATAATAGTAAACACAAACACCACCAACCAACACCACAGTATTCTTATTATGTATACATCATGTACATACCAACACGAATTTAAAAGGTTAACGCCAAATTGAACGACTCAATGGTGATTGTGAATGGTAGCCGACAACGATAAATTACAATACAACGATTAAAGCGCGCAATGCGTGAAGTATTCATACAGTCTTGTAGCCGCTAATGTGCGTTTTAGGCTAACTAACCGACTGCACTGCGTTTGGCGTAATGCGAGAAGTATTTATGCAATCTAGTAGGCGCTAATGCGTTCCACGCCGACCTCACTGTTTGGCGCAATGCGTGAAGTATTCCTTCAGCCTTGCAGGCGCCAATATGCCTTGCGACCGCTTCTCCGCGGATCCGCTCACTTATCGGAATGCGTACGTAGTTACATGGTTGCAAAATCGATCCGGATAATCCAGAGTCCGGATAATACGAAGCCGGATAATCCAGAGTCCGGATAATACGAAGCCGGATAATCCAGAGTCTACTGTGGTCGATTTTTGAGACCATCAATCGAAAATATTCAGAAACCGATTAATGATCGAATCAAACCAAAATTAACCGCTTGGTCGCACATGTTTTGAAACCGTAAATTTTCAAGATAACAACTTGGGGCCCGGAATGCCTACCATCTAGGATGCCTAAAAATGTAAAACATCAATTCTGCTGAATTTGAGAATCAAAATCATGCACACTGAACATATTAGATGGTAATTTAGCAAATTTTGGCACAATTTTTTCCGTATTCTTTTCAAAAATCCTGATTTTCCATAAAATATTAGCTTGCTTGGCCTTTGAGCTGAAATTTGAAGGGGTTTTGTACTGATTTCTTGGAATTTGACCTGGGAACTTGTCATTTTAGTCATAATGGTCATTTCCGAACATTTCCAAGACATATTTCACAGTCCATAATACACTGCTCCTGAATGGCTAATTCATCGATCAATTAGAAAGCGCATAGTTACGAACACACAAAAATCCGCTTAGCTTTAAAGAAACACGAAAAATGCCAAAACAATTTTCTCAGCTACAAAATTTTACGGGTTTTTTTCTAAATTTACAAGTGCGCTCTAACAGTTTTTCTAACAGTCATCGAGTCATCGTCACTATCTGAGGGGCTTGGATGACAAGGTGCGTAAGAGCAATTTGTTTAAAAATTGAGATATCAATGTGATATCAAGAAAAACTAGTTTTAACAGATATTCTGTGAAAACTTCGCTGCCAAATCCAAATTTTTAAGCATCAAAAAGTCAGTTTGAACTTTCTTCCCGCCATAACGATCCATGTAATTTCGAGACTTCAAACACGTATTTCTTGAAATAGCAAAAACTGCACTTATGCGCTTTGTCCTCCAAGCCCCTCATCTAGGGTTTGAACAATATGATAATCAAAACTTACCTTTCTCGTTGCGAGAGGACTTCGAGGAGAAAATTCCACTGTTGGGCGGTGTCCGTCTTTCGGGAGGGCTATCGATGGGTGCTGAGACTGTGACTGGATGTTGATGCGAGAAGTCGGACGAATAATTTTCAAACGTCTTCTTGCAGCTACTCGAGAGGATATCCACCATGGATTCGTGGTAGGGCACTCGCTGTTTCAAATTCCCATTCACCTCGTCCCCCAATTTATTGAGCTCCCCGTGCATGAGCTTGTTGTTCGGTAGTACCCGGAACGGGTGCATGGTGTCCAGACAAATTCAACTTTTTTTCATTTAAAGATTTCCGGAATTTTTAAATGCGTCATTTTAGTCTAACTCTCACCTATTTGCACAGATATATGAATTGGATTTTAGACTGTGGGAATTTTATTTATGTTGTTCAGGACTGCGCTCAAATACAATTGCAGTTTCGAAAATTTACTGTTGGACTCGAAAAGATTCTCTTGAGTATTTAGAGTGATTGTTTCACTAAGACTGCGTGTTTCAGTTACTTAAGCCAGAAAATAATTCATTTTCATTGGAATATGTTGATGAAGGTGTCCGCCCAATTTTCAGGCCTACACAGTACGATTTGGTGTCATTCCAAAAAATGTCCTGTTGAAAAAAGAAACAAAATAAAGTCTGAATTTTTAATGTGAAAATTTAGATTTTCGTCAAACATAAATGAGATTCTCGAACTACAAAATATAAAAAAAGTGAATCAATATGTTTTAAAACATTTTCTAATGAATTTAATTTATATATCGACGGTGAAACTACCAAACCACGTATCTCGTTTGCGGTGTTTAAAAATCTACGCTCGCATTTTATTTTTTTGAAGTAGACCAAATCAATATCATTCCTTGAAATTTTCACAGAATTTTCTCCGCACGAAGAGGAAGAATCACAGAAATTTTCAAGACTGGACGTTAAGTAGTTTTTCATTTAAAAAATAAAGTATGACAGGAAGTCTGCGACGTCGCAAACCGAGATACGTGGTTTGGTAGTTTCACCGTCGATATGTAAATATAATCAAAAGTAAAATACTCTCATACTTTCCTAATGTACTCTCTCATTCAGGAGAGAATTTGCTGCTCGAGCGTAAAGCAGACTGCCTGGTAGAAGCGAGAGTTCAGCAAGCTGTTCATAGAATTTGTCAGAAAAAGTAATGGACATAAAATATGGAGAGAAAATGAAGCGATCCTATTGGTGAAAGCGGATGATTGCAATTAACGGTAGAGTGAAGTAATAGCCTGAATAACGTCAACCTTATAAATTTGCACAAAAATTATTGATTTTGCCTTAGAAGTATGGCAACGTCTGGAGGCTCATACGGCGTTTTACCTTATAGCAATGTAGTATACCAACCATTCGTTCCAACCAATAGGATCGCACCATTTTCTCTTTGTCAATATCGGTAATCAGACCGCAGTGTCTCCTAGAAATTGAAAATCCCTATAACCAACACAGAGGGGAAAAACTTTTTCAAATTAATTTCTCAGAGCCTTCGTGGACTTCTAATAAACTGATCTCATTCCTCATTCTTGGGGGCAAGAGATTCCAATTTAATTTTTTTTTTTTTTTGAGACTTTCTGTTTTCAAAATACTTTAATTTTGTACATGACACTCTGCTGTCAAAAAATAAAAAAATAGTGGAAATAGCTTAATATGTATACGTAGTAGTAATAATGATTTAATTTTATTCAAAGTTATACTCAAACGTCAAAAGGACAGTATCCCCTTTCCTTCGCTCAAAGTTTTTCCTGCTCGATATAAGTCTGTTAAGCTATCACTAGTTGTGTTTTAAGCATATGAAAAAATCATGACTTTAATATGAATGGCACTAAACCGATGAAATTAACTGCCTTATTTTACCCTCCTATTTAAACGGGTTGGGAGTCATCGGCTCTTAAAAAGCTTGAATCTTGTAAGAACACTTGGTGGAATTTTTAGAAATGTTTGAGTGTATGATTGACCTCTCAAGCCATCGTCCAATTTCACTTTTCTATTATTATTCGTTAATCTTAATTTTATTCATTCATTAATTCAATTTTTCATCATATTTTATTAATCAGTTCTTACCATTCTTCAATTATTTTCATAATTTTCTTTTTTATCTTTTTCGGCTGGGGCACTTTTTAAATGAAATATTCCAGTTTCTGCAGTTATTTAGGCGGGAGTTTGCTTTATTAATTTTAAATATTAAAAAAAATCCCGCCTTAATAACTGCAGCAACTATGGAGTTGTTGCAAGACGCGTACCAAAATGTATCCACAAAATCCTAGAAAAGCGCAACATAACTGCTACTCAGAGCAACGTCCATCTTAAAACAACACATACCGTCATAAAATTCTCTTATGCCGGATGCATTACTCAAAAAGTTTTTAAAATACATTTTTGATGTATACTTCAAAAGAAAAATTGATTTTTTTTAAAAAAAAGAAAGAAAAGAAATTTTTTTTAGTAGGTATCAGGATTCAACGGTTCATGTCTTTCCTTCAGATTTGACAGCTTGGTTGAGACTAAAAATTCTTATATATGGGCCAAAATTACAGGTACACAACCTACTTCATACAGTCTTACTCGATTCAAAATGGTGCGCACAAAATAATATATCGTTCATGCCCACTTTCTCGTCTTCTTTTGGTGGAAAAGAAAACGATAAGAAAACAATCAGGCAATCATGAAATCTTAGAACAAAATCGGGGTTTTCTTTGTAACAATGTATAGTACCCACTGTATAACCTATGCAAAAATTTTAAGATTTGGCAACTTAGTAGATATTTTTTGGCAAACCTAACTTAGATATAATTATCAATACTTAGTATCTTAACAGAAAAGCAAATGAAAACTCATTATCAGAGGACGTTTAGGAGAAAATATACCGCAGGGGCTTTTGAAATGTTTAGCTGCAAAATGTTTAGAGTTGCCCAATTTTACCAGCATCAGAAGGCGGATATAGTGCTTATTGCGAGTATTTCCTCAAGAGAGAATTCGCAGGCGTTTGAAATTTCATAAGTTTCATGTTGAAAGATGATTTGAGTAAGAGGATCTTCTTTGGTTTCTATATTGAACAATTATTGGAGGTTATAAGCAATTACCGTATCTGCCAAAACAAATTTTTTTGAATGACACTGCCGATGTATGACGTCACAAGAAAGCGAATTTCCCCTTTTTAAAATCTTTTTGTCCATATAATTTCTCAAATCAGCCAAAAATTAAAAATAATACTAGGAGCTCAGCTCAATAAGTATTCTCAAATGTAGAAAACATTTTTGCGCGCAAATTTTGCATTAATAGAAAAATCAAACGTAAAATTCTGAGTGACAAATTTTACTCATCATAATGTGAACTCAGTCCATAAAAATCTCCGATTTTTACTACGATTCTCCAAAGCAGTTAAAAATTAAAAATAACACTGGGAACTCATCTTAATAAGTACTCTCAAGTGAAGAATAAAATTTTTTCGAGCAAATTCTCTACTAATGTAAAAGCAACCGTAAAATTCCAGTGACAAACCCACGTACCTCAACGTGAGCTCAGCCCATTCATTAAATAAAAATCTCGCACTTTTTCTACGATTTTCAAAATCAGCCTAATATCAAAACAATTTTTTCGTGCAAATTCTCCACTAATAGAAAAAGCAACCGTAAAATTCCGAGTGACAAATTTTACTCACCTCAACGTGAACTGAGTCCATCCATTTAAAAAAAAAAAAAAAAAAAAAAAAAATCTTGCACTTCATAACATTTCCAAGGCGTTTTTCCACGCGGACAAATCCCCAAAAAAGCAACTGGGCCGCACGAGGGAAGCAATGGAATACGGCGTGGCGCACAACCCGTTGACCGAAAGCGACGCGAAACGGGAAACAAGGAAGGACTAAGTGAAATGATACGGAGCGGCACTGAGCTTAATCATGGGGAACAGGGCAGTCGAGTTTACGGAGCGGAGGGATGGAACGGAGCCGTGCCGTAATAAAGAGCGGTAATAGCGGAGGAAGGAAAAAATTAAAGGGGGAGAGGGAAAGAAAAATAAAAGGACTCGCAGCCCCCGAGCCAGAGCAAGCCGCACCGGCATAATATCGTATTATTGTCTGGCTCTAAGCTAGCTCATCGATCCCCAGGGGGTGCGCGCCGAGCTTGCCACATTGTGCTTAAATTGGTGATATTTAACACGGGGTTAAATGAAAAGGCTATTTGAAGAGGGGCGTAACCACCAAAATATGAAACAACTTGATTTCTTTTGCAATTAATCATATTTCTATTCGGGAAGTCAACCAGTTTTCCACATACGACAAGGTTACAATCACTCAAAGAAGATCGGACAAATTGGATTGGATTTTTTTTTTTTTTTTCCCATCATTTTTTTAAAAGAAAATCCCAGCGGTTACGCTCATCTTTCACCAAGCCGTTTAGTACCGTCTTTCGAGAAAAATGTAAATTCTTGAAATCTTGACAATTCTTCATATTTTTGCTCGAAAAAATCAAGTCAAAATTTTGCATACCAAGGAGTACGGTCACACTAGAGGCAGTTGGAAAAATTGGACAAGAAATACATTTTTTTTTAATTTTGGTGGACACGTTCCACGAAACTGCCATTTTCTACAGTACTATGACAATCAAATAGCAGGCGATGACAATATTAAAAATTACAGTTGGTGCCCTTACTTATGATTCTTATCATGAGGAGTACCCGCTCTTTTCCCATCAATTTAGATTTTAAAACGAGACATTTTGACGTTTAAAGTACAATTTTGGTAGAATCGCTTGGCAGTAAGGTGCATCTACCCTTAAAAAATAATATCCCGTCGAAAACTCAATTTATAAACATTTGGTGGTCACGCTCCTTTTCAAACAACCCGTTCAAATTTGGGATAATCGATGTTTTTCCAGGACTACACGGCAACCATGCTGCGCTCCCCGAAACGAGCCGCGGCTCCTTCGCTATTGGTCCGTCGCCACGCACCCCCATTGGCTGTCTCGCCGGCGAGGACGGATCCCCGTGACAACCCTCCCCTTTTTCCCCTCCCCCGCGCCCCCTTCCGCCCCCTGGCTCCTAATTTGTTTTCTTCGGCTAAGTTGGCCCGAGTAAAATACAAGACGGGGGCGAAGAGATTATGCGAGTTGCCTGCTCGTATATAAGAGACGCTGCTGTAACATTCACCCCCTTCCCACCCCCCGACCCGCGGCGCCCCCGCAACTTCATCCCCGGCCCGGCGATCAATCTTAGATTATAATCTAACTTCCGATTATTATATCTAATTTCCGTTCAGGACCTATTAAACTTCTCGTTTATTCCTCCGTGGTATGTCCGCTCTGCTCGTCCGTTTTATGCGAATCCCGGCTTGTAAACTTTGATTGCTTTTTCCGCCGGGTCCTGCATGGAACTTGCGCCGACTTCCCGAGCGGTAAGTATGCATATTGTCGTTTCTCAGACAAAAGGACGTAACTAAATTTCACCGTTGCAAAATTTCCATTTGAAAATGTTTAAATTTCACCCTGAAAAAAAAAAGTTACGGGCTTTGTAAACATATGTTATATATATATAGATATATGTTATATAGATATATGTTATATATCGTCCATTTCGGGCTCAGAGGCCGAATGTTGCGGGTGCTGGAACCGTAGCTTCGACTGCTCCGGGTGCTACGCTCGGAACTTTCGAACTCGGTGCTCGGAACGCGAACGGTGTGTCTATATCCCGTCAATACGGCTTCCACGGCCGGTGTTTTTTTTCCAGTGCATTAGAGGTGTGTTGGGAGTTTCTAAGTGAAAATTTTACAGAATTTTCCTCGAATTATTTGCAGCGAGCTTATTAAATATGATCGAAAAGCGTTGGACAAAGAAGACGACGGGAAAATGGAGGGACCCGATTTGTTGAAACGGGTGGTTGTTATAGACAGAGGGGGAAATTATGAACTCGCTATGGGCTATGGGGTCTCTCGTGAGTTGCCACTAGTCAGTCTATTACTCTACCTCATTTGTCTATTTCAACCACCTGCTTCCACCAATAGTAATACTCCATTTTCCCATTATCTCATTTGTCTATAGCTTTGTAAATCAATTTCAATAATCAGCCAACCCGCGGTTATCAGCAAACTTGTAAGTTTGCATTGCAGTATAGTCGTGTTCTGTAAAAAACTGAATTTTTTAAGTCAATTTTGCAACATAAGAATGAAGTTACGCTTCACTGTGTTTGCAAATACTGTAAATGTGCGGTACAGAGGGAAATGAGATGAGGTCCTTATCTTCGTCGTGAAATATTTTCTGCGGGGTGGATTTGGAGCACTGTTCCAACGGAGCAATGGAATGCATGTTGATTAAGTGATCAGATTTTGTTTTTTTGTCAATGCTTTTTAATTCTAATTTTTGACGGTTTTTGTTGGGCTCGTGAATCCCAATTCTTCCTGCAATCAAGGGTCGTATCATTGTCGTCCCTTAAACAACTCCTTTTCATAAGAGACCTCAGACAGATTTATATACTGCGATTAAGGGAAGTTTATGGAACACCTTAAAAGAGCATCATAAAATGGATGATTTTTACCAACCTCGAGTCAAACCCAGCAGTATGACTTATAAAATGGATCCTTGGGAGAGACTACAATGAGTTATTGCCACTGCAAGAAATGCAAAATACGGAAAAAAATATTCTATGCTTTGGATAAACATCAAATTAGTTGCGAATCTACCGTAAAATTTATAAGAATCGCAATATTTTTTCTTCTGTATTTTGTATTTAATGTAGCAATGATTCATTGTATATCATTCTAAGAACCTTTCTTTCACTTATACTGCTAGATTTTCCTCAAAGTTTGCAAACATTTTTCTTTCTGTTATGCTACGTTCATATAATACCGTTGAATGACATATGGTTAGAACGTTTGAGTAAATAGCCGACTACACCTCCTCCACGAAACTAAAGCCATCATGCACGTTGAAGCAAAATTTATACAAATGCATGCACTGTGCGAAACCTCTACTTACTTTTTATTATTTACTTTTTACTAAAGGAAATGTTATTCATCTATTTTAGTATCTAAACATTTTAAAAAAACTAGTAATTTTAGCTGATTCTCAATAAACCAAACATTTAGGCATATGATTCCGCAAGAATACCAACGGGAATAGAATCTATAATACAAAAGAATTGACGTCACGTCGTTCTTCAGACGTTATTTGACGCATTTGATTGCTGCTTAATTTTGCTTTTGATTTTTCTTGGTTGAAGAACTATTAAAGTGGAAATAGAGCAAGGTAAAGGATGCGCGCTGATGACGGCGCAGAGATACATCTATTCGTACTTGATGGATGTCCGTGTTGCATCTGCAAAATTGAAGGCGCGTTGGCGCGAGGCATGAACTCGCAATGCCTTCATACTGCTAATAATGAGGTGCTGCTCAGATTCGGAAGAAAATTTCAAATTGAGGCCCAAATACGTCTCTCAACTCTCGATTATTATAATTTTTTTTTTCAATTTGATGTTTGTTTCTATTAAGCGCTCAGCCGATAGACAGGCGCTTCTTATTGTTTTCGTTTTGCCAATAGAGTTCTTCCATAGTAGAGCGCTCATGCGCTCAAACGACTAAATGGCTCTTCAACTCACCAAATCATAACCGACGTGAGATCCTCAGAATTTCTTTTTACTATCTAATAATAACCCATCAACGTTATTAAATATAAATTAGCGGATGAAATAAATAACATTCTCGAAATTTGCTTTTGCCGGGAAGTTTATAGTTACTTTATTATTAAGTCTGAAAGTCCAGGTATTGAGTTCTTTTCATCCGAACTTTTTTCCGCCGGTGATAACTTTTTTGGAACTTGTTAAAATTCGCCTCCATATGAAACAGCTCACCATGTTACCGTTACCATAGAAATGCAGCTTTTGAGCCGCGTCTTTTAATTTCAATCCTGTCCTTGTGCTTTGTGTAACTGCTGAGCGCTTCTCTAAGAGCTTTTCCGCTTGTTCTTACGTTGTATTTGTAGACGTTTGTCTAAAACTCGTATGCACTGGCCCCATACAATCCTCGGAACACATGTTTTAGCAAGTCGGGTCAATTTGACCCGCCTTGGGCATGTCAAGTTAAGTTTTATTTCATTTAATGCAGCTGAGTAAATGATTTTTTTTTTTTAAAGAAAAATTTCAACTTCGAAGTCATTTTACGTGACAAACAGTTTCATAAATTGCATTTTCTCTCTCTTACTCTATCTTATTCTCTTCTCCTCCTATTCATCGATATGCCGCATGGCTCACACTTTCGGCGAACTGGGAGCTAGGAATGCGCCGTTCAAGGATTGACTTCGACGGCGTTCCACCGCATACCTAGCGACTCTATTATGCTCTATACACTGAAAAACAAAGTTCCGGACTATATAGACATACCGTCCGCTCCAGGCTCAGAGACCGGAACTTTTGGGTGCTGGAGCCGTAGTTTCGATTGCTCCGGATGCTACGACCGGAACTTTCGACCTCTGAGCTTGGAACGTGGACGGTATGTCTATGTAGCTCGCAAGTACGGCTTCCACGGCCGGAGTTTTTTTTCAGTGTGTGTAACGATATACACTAAACTTCCATTATTATTATTTCACCTCATTTTGATTGAGTCGTCGGCGGAAACTGCTGATGCACGGTATTACGAAAATCCCTTCGGCCAGATTCGAATTCCGTAGGCGGGATGGGACGAGAGCCAGGGACCCAGGGTCGAAGAGGTCGAAGCGAGGGGGCGCGAAGGGTTGGGTGGCTGCGTAAGTTGTCGACAGGGATCGGGGTGAGAAGGCTCATTAATCTTGGTACATTGTAACTAGAGAAAGAAGGGCAATAAACAGAGATTGATCGCGCGTGGGCCCAGGTGCGTGCGGAAGTTAATTCTCCGCCACTCACCCCTTCTTGGGAGCTACCTTCGTCCGCCACCGCCACCGCCGCAGCCGCCCCTGCGCCGCTATGGGGGTGCGGAGGGGGCTCCGTTCAAATACATTTTGGCAACTCCATGAAACTGTCTTTAAACGGACAGATTTATGGTTATAGTACCGCGCTGTTATGGTTGAAATACCGGAGTCTTCTTTATCACTCATGGCTCCACCTCCCGCCCGTGCCGACCTTGCCTACGGGGTGTGCCACCGTTCTTGCCCTAATGGAAATAAAAAGAGCTAAGCGTGTCTTCATCACACAATCGTTCTGAAACAAATTAGGAGTTCCGGAGAAAGTAAGAAGAGATCCCAAACCAATGAAATAAAAATTAGCAATAGAGTCTTAAAGAAAGTAGAAAATGTGAGGAGTGGTGGAGACGAGGAGAGGGGAATGGAGGGAGAGAGATAGAGCCGGAAAATGGAAATTAGCAGGAGTGACAGATCAAGATATACGAGTCTTACTATGGAATCAATAGAATAATAAGAATTATAAGAATCAATTAAAACGTGAACAAAAGGGGGAAAAATTGTTTTTGGTAAAAATTGGAAAAATACCGTATAACCTTGATTTTTATTTTTTTCAATTTTTTTTAAATCATTACTTTTTCTTTTGAAGTATGACCGGATTTATACATATTCTGTCAAGGCCGCGACTTAGGGCGGCAAAAAAATTGCGAAGAGGAAGATTAAGATGACAGTACTCTCATTCCATGACCGTCAAAAGTTTCGGGATTCTTTTCAGATATTTTCTAAAGTTCCGGAAAACACAGAAGATCCGGAACCTTTCGGGAATTTCAAAAACTCCGGGAAAAACTCAGGAAAATCTCAAAAGTTCCGAAATTCGGTACTGGTTCCGGAAAACAGGAGCACTGGAAGATAGGGTGCCGCCGGAAGGGTGGCGCGGCTAGTGCTAGATATGAGGCCACCAAATTGTTTTCTTTACACGGGATGGACACTGAAAATCTCCAAAACGCCTTTTACTCAATTTGAAAATTCTACTTTTTTCCCCTTTCGACCAAAACAGTGATGTGTTACATCCATAAATTAAGGCTCCTTTCCCTTTCCCGCCGAACTGCAACAAATTATGTTACAAAGTGCCAAAAAGTTTATCAAATCTAAAATTTTCACCCTGTTTTGGAAAACTATACCAACGTTAAAAAACTATAAGTTTGATTAAGTCTGTAGTGCTTACAGTTTCAATAAACTTTAATTCTGAGAGGAGTAGAACACTCACACTGTGTTGCTCCTCGTACCTATAATATCCACCAAGGCTGCAATCACCGATAGCAAGTGTAGATAGATGCATGAGATAAGTACTTCGTAGAATATTATCGATTGAGGACCACTCTGAATTGAAAACGTGCGAGTTTGTTTGCATATATTGTCGAATGAAGGCTGCTTATACCGCTTCATGAAACCTGAACAAACTTGAGAGCACAAAACTGCCATGTTACCAAGAAGAGCAGTGTAATGATCGAATTTTTGAAATCAAGATCTCTTCGTCGCATTCTATGAACTAAATACTTCTGCTTCAGCGGGGAAATCCCTCTTAACTGCAAAAACAGCTGTAAGTCCTGAATTTTTAAGTTACATTCTAATTTTCTCCGAACATTATTAATGTGATATTTTTTGGAAGTTTTTCTCGAACTCCGTGCTAAAAAAATAAGTCATTCAGGTAATCTCTCAAAAAATAACAGGACCTATTAGTACTTAGTAGAATTGTGTCAATATCGGAGATTTATGGCTGAAGTAAAGAAGGCATATTCCTGATTGTGCCGATGCAAATATCTGGGAATGTTTCAGATTTGTATTTTTCTTTTCGAGAAAATTGAGAAACACTTTTCCTTGGAATTTACTTTGAATGTTTCTCTCATATTAAAAGATACACAGGAAAGATACCCAATCGGAAATTTGACCTTAGGCAGATCGGAATAATATTGTGGCAACCTTAGCGAGATTGTGAGCATATTTCAACAGTAAGGTTGGCCTGAGAATCTTGGTACAATATACCATCAATACTGGATATATAACCTTAGTATTTTAATATTGCACCAATATTAGCAACATTAGAAATCCAAGGTCAGGTGGTGCTCGGTGATTCCAAGATTGTCACAATGTTGTCACAATATTGGTTATACAATATTGGTAAACTAATACTGTCGTAGAGTTATGTTTTCAATATTGCAGTAATATGTTAGTTTTAACATTGGCACATTATTAAAAAAAATACTGAACATAGGCTTCTGCTTATAATATTGACACAATATTGACACAATATTAGGAAAACAAAATTGCTAAAATAATATCGAGACGATGTTATCTCTGTGATACTGCGGTATTGTTATTATGTTAACATTCAATTAACGTTAGAACAACAAACATAACAGGCTTCTGTTCGTAATATTGTCATAATATTGACACAATATTGGATATCTAAAACTGCTGAATTGATATTATGCTAACATTATTTTTACAACATTGTGGTAATATTCGCACTTTAACATTGTCACAAGATTAAGAAAATAAACATTTTAGGCTTCTGTTTCTAATATTGTCATAAGATTAACACAATATTGTGCGCGGCGAGCACAATTCGACCGCGTTTGCTATTTCCGCCACCAGGGCGCGCTCGCCGCGGATCTGCCGTTGCGGTCCCTTTAAGGGCAAATTAAAGGGCAAAAACTGCGACCTTTCGCTTTTTGACGTAATAGGCACATGATCCATAGGCGTCTAACCCATCTTACCGATATTCTTAGGCCAAGGGCTCAAATGGAGCTTTTTGGCAACGGTCCGCGCGCGGCCGCCCCGTCAATGGGGCTGGTTCTCGTTTCGCCTGGGCAGTGCCCGTTACAAGTGGGATCCAAGTTGAATACTTCAGCCAGTGCAAGCAGCCAAGAAAGTAGCTGACTTAGGAAGGTTCCTCGGCACTCCAATGTTCCGTATGCCTACATTAGGCTGATCCAAGCCTAACTGTTAGTCGTTCCTAATTAATTGAGGCTAAAGCAATGGTTTACTGAGATTTAGCTATGATGCGTTCCCGTTGTGATGCAAGGAGTTATGGTCCAGCTCCAGCTAATTAGAGCAGATCATTTAAACTAGAACATATTTGTTGAACCTTGAAAATTAGAGCTTAGCTAAAGTAAACCATAATGTATGTGTTCATTCATTCAACAACATTATTTTGATAGGATATTTCGGTTGGTTTTCGTTTAGAAAAATAACATGCAACCGGAGATATAGAGACGTTGCAATAGAGATAGGTACGCATTTTCCGAGCATGGGGCCTTTCGAGTACTATGCCAGGCATTTTGACCAACTTTTTGATCCCCCCTGCCCCCCTGTTGTAAAGCACGTAAGACAACCTCCCATCCCCTTCTTGCATTAACCAGTATGATTGGCCTGACTTCCCTCCCTGAACTTTCAGGAAACAACGAAAGGAAGCCGAAATAATAGTTGTAAAAAACGTTTTCATGCGCAATATCATTTTCAAAAGTGAAAGGAATACATATGACTAAGGGCTAAGGAATGGCTCGTAACTTAGGGCCCTCTTCCTCTGAAGCAGATGCAACAATTTCAGAAAATGGCTAGTTTGGTAGAATCGCTCGGTATTAAGATATGTCCACCCCCAAAGAATAGTATTTCTTCAAAAACTGAATTTCTGAGAAGGCGGTTTGGTATTTCTCACTGGAAAAAAAACACATTGGAGCTAGAGTTCAGAATCCTAAAAACATCGACAAGAAAAAATACTCTGGATTCAATCAGATTTAAGCTTAAATCAAGAACCAAGCCTCTTAATTTGAGCGGATTTTCTTTTGATTTAAGCTTAAATCTGATAGAATCAAGAGTACTTTTTCTTGTCAATGTTTTCAAGAGTTTGGAATCTAGATCCAATGTGTTTTTTTTCCAGTGCTACTTTCTTCAAGTAAACCTTTCAATAATATTTTGAGACTCCAAAAGCGGGTTACCTAATTATTGGCCAGCGCGCAGCATAGCAGGGCAGCGTCTATGCAACACTCCGTAGAGTCGGGATTTGTGTCTGAAGCTGGAGCTGAAGTAATTTATTTACTCATTGACTCCGTCACATGGCGCTCAGCACTTTATCCTGGGGCGGAGGCTCTTTAATTTAGCGCATCAAATTCAGGTGGAGCGTTGGCATTTCACCGCCCCCGCGAAAAAAAGGGCGCCAATGACGATAATTTAACCTAGTTCAACGGAGTCCAATTAACTCAATCAAGCGGGCTCCGTTTTGCGCGCGCGGTAAATTAACCCGGCTGCACCCCTCACTTAGTGAATATGCGTATCCATCGAATGAAACGTTTAATCGGTGTCAAACCTCCAACCCATTTTGCCTCTCAACGCACTTTCATCGTGTTGTAACGCTCCGTGGGGATTCCGGTATGATGACGTCAGTGTGTAATTAGCCGATTTCACGATAGCGGGGAAAGTGGTGTCGCCAGGACAGTTTTTAGCGTTTTCAAGGACTTAGCACACATTAATTGAAAGAGAATACAAGTGCCTTTGGATATCGTTCACACTGATGACCCTGTATGAAAGGAAAGTATCGATGGCCAAAGTGTGAAACGAATCTCCATTTATTTTACATTGCAGATTTCCTGTGATCTCGTATTTTGTCTTTGGAAGAAACAGTCAACGTAATTTCTAGAAAACTTCCTTTATTTTTCTCTTCTGTTAACAGAATATTCTGTGTTAATTTGAAGGTGCGAAATTGGCTTGTTTCTCTTCAAAAATTAAAATAGTAGCAGAAATTTTGAAACACCGCAATGGAGATACGTGGCTTCCCACTTTGGCGATCGATATCGACGGTGAAACTGCAAAAACAGTTTGCGAGGCTGTAGAATTCTGGTTATAATTTATTTTTACGTGGAAAAATACTAAACGTCATTTCTTGAAAACTAGACTCATTTTTCTTCCTCGTTTAGAGAGTAATCTGTATAAATTTCAAGGTGTAAAATTGGCTGGTTTTCTCTCCGAAAAAATAAAGAAGAAGCGAAAATTTCGAAACACTGCAAACAAGATACATGCTTTTGCAGTTGCACCTCTGTCGATATGAGAAGTCATTATTACTGACAGGTTGAGTTTCACAAAATGCCGCGTCAGTTACGTAACCGACAGGACATTGTTTTCCCTGTCCATTACGCATAACGGATATGCCATTTTGTGGTCTATGAGACACAATAATGTAATTTCTCATATTTTGTTGCGTTGCATGGAAAAATTCAATTAAGATATCCAGCTTTAAACTATAGAAATGCAAAAGTTCAAAAATAAAGAATCACTTGGGAAGGAATGGCTAGGCGGATTTCTCATTGAAATTTCAGGAAGATATGAAAGACATTAAAAGAAACATTCCAAATATTGGAACATCACCTAAAGCTGATTTTTTTTTATCAAAACGTTTCAAAAATAGAATAGAGGCAATGCTTTACTCGTTTTTATCCCTCGTGTTTCTCATGCGACAAAAAGATATACAGATCCAAAGTTAGATAAAAAAAATTAAGGATTATCTGTAATATTTTGTTTTCATAGTGTGGGTTGCATATCCCGCTCCTGAAATGAATTCATCATATTCTTCAAGTAGTTCCGCAACCTCGTGAAGTATCAAAATTTCCAATGTTTCGTAGGTTTCTTTTGTTTTATGCTACCCTGTTCGGATCAAAAAGCACTTGTATTTCAGTTATAGCGTCATACTGAAAAAGAGTAACTGAAAGACTAGTATCTACGGAGGTAGCACGACCCGGAGCAAAGTGTGAGCACAAGTAGAATTCTCCTTGACTCCGATCAAAAGACAAAGCCACGAAGGTCGAAGGAGACAGAATCGAGCCATAAAATGTGGTGAACCAAGACAAGACACAGAAAAGAGCTCAATGGACATCGTCGCACCGTGACTCACTTAAGCTGACCAAGGAACTTCGTAAAAAAAAAGAAAGACTGAGCAATCCGGTTGCTCTTAGCGTGGATATAAATATGAGCTTTGCGCGAATAGTGGCTAAATTGAGATGAGTCATGTTGAGACATTTTGATTCATTTTTGCCATTCTTTAAATCGCTGTTATTCAACTTCATTTAATGCGCCAGAGGAGAAGCCGACCTGAACGCCAATTTGTCAAAATTATTTTTATTTTTCGATGGAAGTGCGACAGATTTTCTAAATTCGTTTTCTCCCTCCGGATCTTGCGGGGATAGTGTGTAATAATAACTTGAAAATAATCTGACACCAAGTGTCATATTACAAGTTAAATTCCAGGTCGAGCTGTTTAGGGTGTTTGAGAAAAAAAAGAGTCATGTATGTATCAATCTCTTCAGAAAAATCTGAAGAATTGATTTTTGAAACCTCCGACGTGTAAATTTTTCCTTGCATTCGATGAAAAATGAATCCCGTGTTATTTCCCATAAGGAATCCAGCAAATGGGCACTAGACTGATCGGTTAATCAGAGACAACTCGTAAAAGTAGAGGGTGCCAATCGGCCCGCTATTAATGTTGCGGCTCTTCTTATCTCTTTGGCCTCGGATATATTGCGGTTAGATCCCAGAATTTCTTCTCAAGGCCCGATACCATCTTGTTAAGGTCGCTACCTTAAAAGATAAAAATATGTACCTAATAATTAAACCGATCAATACGATCGTTTAATTTAAACGAATTTATAAGCCATTTACAAAGTATTTAAAATTTAATAAAAAAAACACACTAACCCCTCATAAACACATGACGTCACTTGAAGCTCATCATCTACTTAGTAGATCAACAGTCAAGAAAAGGGTGATGACTATTGCTCCCTTATAATCGTCCATAAGGAAGTGTCGTTTGCTCGAAAGGGAAGTTTCCACCTGTCACCAAGAGACCTGCGGGCTGATTGTTAAAATTGATAGAAAAAGCTACAGACAAAGAAGACAAAAATGATATGGAGGGATCCTATGGATGGAAAAGGTTGATTGGAATGGACAAAGGAGGTAGGTAATAGACTAACTAACGACAACTCACGAGGGTCCCTTTAGTCCATCATTTTCTCCCGTAGTCTAACAGAACCACTCAAATCAATCAATAGGATCGCTTCATACTCATTATGTCCTCTTTGTCTATAGCTTTGTCTATCAATTTCAACAATCAGCCCGTAGTTTGTCTCTGGCTTGACCGCTGCTTTTTGGCCAGTTCTCAGGGGCGGCGATCGCCGTGTGCGGCGCGGTGGAAAGCGGGGGTCGGCGATGAGTGTTGATAAAGAAAAATCGACATTTAAAGGAAATTCCGCGGGGCGGCCATAAAGCGGGTATCGGACTGCGACGCGACGCGGCGGATTAAAATTGAATTTTTTAAATATTGAGTGAATAATTCGGCTGATACGCCGAGAGGAGATTTTTATTGTCGCCAGACGAGGGCGAGGGTGAGGGGGAGGGTGCGGAAGGGGCCGTCCCTGTCCCGTATCGCATCCCTGGCGACGTCCCTAGCGGCTTCCCAGCTTGAATAGTTAAACGCCCGGAATCAGCTGGAGATAGGATTAAGAATCGGTCCGAGGTGTGCTCCTCCGAGAGAAATAAAAACGGCTAAATGATAATCTAATTTGCCCTTAGTTCTTCTCATCAATTATTAATGACCTCTCCGCGCCCTACTTCGCACCCTTGCCGGCCTCTCCATCCAGGCCAAGACTCGCCTCCTGAAAATATCTAATTATGCTCATTCTCCCGCACTCTCTCCCTCCCCCCTCTCCCCTTCATGCTTCCGGAGCGTCGTTTAGTGTTGCAAGTTGCACCTAGAGTACCCACGCTGTTAAAAATTTTGAAGAGAAATGGAGAATTTTCAGGTGTCTGAAATTAGTAAGTTGGATTTTTTTAGCCGACGCGCGTTAAAAATCCAGAAATCTGGAAATCTAAATACAGAGGGAAAAAGCTCATATGAGCACAATTCTCCCACAAAGAGATATGCCGTTTGGTGCGCAACACTAGTTATACAAACGGTCTAGTTTTTAACGCACGTTGGAAAAAAATTCCAACTTATAATCTTAACACTCGTGCGTCTACCGCAAACAGTTAGTGTCTGAAATTAAATGAATTTCATGATGAAGTGGAAACAATTGAGTACGCTGAAAACGAGGATACCCTTATTGGTTCATAAATTGAACAATTATTGGAGGAGATATGACAATATGGTTTAATCTGCTAAAATACATGTGTTCAAATAGGAGATGCCACCTGATGACGTCATTAGGCGGTAAATTTTTCTCATTTGAACCTATTTTTATAATATTTTCCTTACCAGGAAAAAATTGTAAAAAATACTGCGATTTACACTCTAGTATTCACTCTGGATCAGTTTTGACTCACGAAGTCTCCTTATCCTACGTCATGCTGGATCGACTCGAGTGAGTTGCACGACTCCCATTGGCTCTCGTCGTCCATACTCATGTATCCTCACTCGCAGGTGTATATGTATTCTGTATTCCCTGCTTTAAAAAGATCGTTGAAGACGCCATCTTACTTTGGAGGGAACTTTACGCCTCGCTAGATTAAGACCGCCATGCCGGGTGATAAAACTAAGGACTTACAAAGTCTGCTTGCGCCTCATCTGAAATGCTAGCACGGGTCGTTGCCGGATCATGCGAGCTCGCGCCTATTATTCTACCGTGCTAAGGAAAAACGCCGTATGAACCTTCAGGCGTTGCCAAACTTCCTCGGATATATAACGAATTCTCTGGTAAACTTATGAATATATTTCTTCCAATTTTTCAGAGAATTTGGTTCGTATTTTGATCTAAAGTTCCTGACAATTTCAAGAAATAATATTCATAATTTTCCTAAAGAATGAACATTTTATCAAAGGAAATTTGGCAACTCTCGACTGTTCATACGGCGTTTTTCCATAGCACGGCAGTATTCGGAGGCCCCGACAACATATCCGACACCGTCTCGCGATGTCGGCCGAGGCTGAAACTGCTCCGATGCAGAGTTTCCTCGGCGGCCGGGAGAAAGCGACGTAATAAACAAACGTATAAAAAGCTCGTTAAAAGCTTTCATTTCTTCGCTCCAACTTTGTCTTTACGTTTCGCCTCGTAAGGGCGCGGATTCCAACTTTGTTGCGAGAGCTATAAAAATGAACTTTACAACAAGATTAGTTTTTCGATTCCTCCGGCTCCTGCTTAAAACTTCATCATCCTCGACTATAAAATAGGCACTGACAGACTTTTCACCTCATTCCGAGCTGCATCCTCTCTGCACACCTTTTTTCAGCGCTTCGTCTCGTCGCTTCTCTAGCGTAAGGACACATCTCGATTTCTACATGAGCCCCAGAGAGCATGGATGTATACGTAAAACAGGGCTCACGTGGAAATTGAGATACGTCTTTACGTCATAGGAGCGATGACCTGCTCGCCAGTCCGACGGAGTTAGTCGATTTGAAAACTTTGGCGCCGATTCTGGACTTCGTGTTACAAAAGAGAGCAGTAACTGTAGAGGATAAATGAAGTTTTCAGAGGATGAACCTAGGAGCTCCTGACCGGAAATTTTTTTTAAGTATAAATCCTCCGTTCATAAGAGTGTCTATGATCCCTGTTCCTTAACTTCGTCCAATTTTGTCAATGGCCAAAGTGCGAGACTACGTATCTCTATCGCAATGTTTCAAAATTTCCGCTTCTCTTTCATTTTTTCGAGGAGGAACAAGGAGACATTATAGCTTGGGATTTCCACAGAATATTCTACTGACAGAGAACAAAAATTGAGGAAGTTCTCTAGGAATCACGCTGACTAGTTTTTCAAAGAAAAAATAAAATATGATAGCAAGCCTGCAACGTTGCAAACGGAGATACGTGGTTTCGCAACTTCGCCATCGCTATTTGTGATTAAGAGTTAAAATGATTTAGGAAAAATCGAGTAATTTCCACACTTAACACACGGTATGGGATCCTCATGTATGGAAAAGTTGGTTATGATCATCTAAAGCCGGGCCAAAGACACAGGGCTATTAAATTTGCAGAATACTTGTAGGCAATGGAACGGTTGGTTTTCCCTTGATCTTTAAAATCGGTAAAAATGTAATATGTAACGGTTCTTTGGTCATTAGTAACTACAAAAATTAAGAAAATTAGAGTTATCATGCATTTGGCTTATCATATTTTAGAACAGCAGAATTTTGGGTCAGGGCCTTGATACCACGATTTATGCGAAGAAGCATACGCGTTGCATAACTCGAATATTGAAGGCGCATCAGCCGAAAGGCAACAGGCCTCGTTACTGGTTAAAGGTTTTCATCAGGAGTATAATAAACTAAAATTGACGAGATCTGCAATATTTATTTTTTTAATACCAAATGACATAATTCTTTGAGAGAGTTTGCCTCTACACAGAAACAGACGGTTGATTTATAAAATACACGTAAGAAAAAGTTGATGTGACCTGGATCGTTTAATTTAATACTTAATGGCATTAGGTCGTAACAGTGGTTGGGTTCGCTTGGAGTTGAGATTTTGATACCAGTTTGGACCATAGGAGTCAATGTCTGGGCAATTGTAGTTGTTCCTGAAGCTCAAACTGTTCGGATCGATTCTGTTATCGACGAGGGTTTTGTAGATTCTGTTCCTCACGTCCCTCGACAAATTCGGCGACTTGGAGAGTACGAGAACGTTAGGAGCTCCGTTATCTAAAATAAAATAAACGCCATTTATAATAAGTGAGGAAAGTAAGGACAAAACGGAGAGACCGTTCATACTGTGTGAGGCATTTTGACAGAAATTTTTACCCCTGCCCCCTCTGCAAAGGCACCCGTAAGAGAATCAGGATTGCACTGTATCATTAAAAATAAAATCTTGAAATTTCGTGTGAAATACTTCGTGAAATTCTCAAAAAGTATGAAAGATGTTGAAACACATTTTGCGAAATTAAATGAAATATTAAATGAGAGGTAAATGGTGTGGCGGGTGGCCTTCGGCCTTTCGGTACTTAAAATGCTTGTTGCATCCACATGAGTCCACTTTAGTTGCTTGACCCAACCGAACTCTTGGAACGCCTTCAAATCTGGCGATACTTCCCGCTTTGCCGAGAGGTTAGTTTAGTTGCGTGACCCAACCGAACGCTTAGAACGCCTTCAAATCTGGCGATACTTCCCGCTTTGCCGAGAGGTTAGTTTAGTTGCGTGACCCAACCGAACGCTTAGAACGCCTTCAAATCTGGCGATACCTCCCGCTTTGCCGAGAGGTTAGTTTAGTTGCGTGACCCAAACGAACGCTTAGAACGCCTTCAAATCTGGCGATACCTCCCGCTTTGCCGGGAAGTTAGTTTAGTTGCGTGACCCAACCAAACGCTTAAAGCGCCTTCAAATCTGGCGATACCTCCCGCTTTGCCGGGAAGTTAGTTTAGTTGCGTGACCCAACCAAACGCTTTGAACGCCTTCAAATCTGGCGATACTTCTCGCTTTCTCCGGGAGGTTTGTTTAGTTGCGTGACCTAACTGAACGCAACACATTGTTAGTTTACTCATTTTACTGCACGCAACAAGCTGATACCATCAAAAGTTGCATTACGAACAGTGTTTTCTTTTTCTTCTTTACCTTTTAATTTTTGCATTTTTCATGCGTCATAAATAGAAAGTAAATATTTCGGCAATTAGTAAACATGTAGTATGTTAGTATGTATTCAGTATGTTAGTCAACCATGCCTTACATATGCCTATAAATAGTATAACCTGTTGAGTGCAACAATTTCAAAGTATTTTAACCTTAAAATGCATAAAACTGGGTGATTTTTAGGCAGAAATTGAAGGAAGATTAGCGCCACAAGTGCCTCGAAATGCGCTCAAATAGAGTTGAAATTTCAAAAATTTTCCGGGAGAGGCCCCCCCGGATCCCCCGGTGGTGGGGGACCAGGCCCCCCAGAAAAATGACCTAGCTACGCCTATGTAAAAAGCCTACCCTCAAGTCATACTTACAGGTAAGGTTGTTGAAGTTGTTGCAAAAAACGAGCACCAGAACGTCAATATCAGCCATAATCACTCCGAAGGAATATTTCAACGGTGCTGTGAAAAAAATTAAAAATGATAGTATAAAATAAATGTATGGATTTTCCTGACTTTACCTTATGTAATCAAGTAATCGGCGATTTCTCCCTTTTTTAAAATAAGAGAATAATGCAATAGTCATTAAAATTGCAAGGAATGGTTATTATAGCTTCGATATTGCTTGCGATTGCCTTCAGCATTCTATAAGCCAAAAAATCTTATTATACGCTTGAATTTGTGAAGAAATGGCTATTTTAAAATAAAGAAGTAGCAAGAAAATTTACATTTTAGCACAGGCGTGAATAGTTGGTTAATTGGTTTGTTGATTAGTCAACCAGTTAATTTAAAGGCGCTTTACACCATCTTAGCCATTAATACCTTAAAAATTTAGAGACTTGATTATGCGATGTACGATAAGGAAAGTTGGAGTACCTGTTCTGTACTTAGGGGTATCGATCAAGTTTCTGTCGTATACGTCTGTGGAAGTCAGCCACTTATCTGTAAGAAATGAAAAGACGACAAAATTAGACCCTCTTACCTATACACTTGCCCTCTAGATGCAGAGAAAAGAGAATGTCCCATTTCCCTAATGGAGATGTTGCATGTGTGAGGAATTTGCGATTTGACTGTTGATTCTTACGTATAAGTTTGCGAGAAACACGATGGTGCCACTAGTTTTCTCTGAAATCAACTCCCAAGCTCAAAAAAAGCTCTCGAGTCGAGACCAAAATGGAGGGGATATCCCACGCTATCCTGAGAGTCCACCTCTACATCAAAACAAACTCTCCATGCGAAGATAGGGAGCAAATACATTAGCAGTGATGCCGTGTTTTCAGTTTTAGAGTCCACATAAATAAAGTGGCAGCCCTAATAATGTATATGCTCCCTATCTTTGCATGGAGAGTTTGTCTTGAGGTTTTGAGAGGTGGACTCTCAGGGTAGGGTGGGATATCCCCTCCATTTTGGCCTCAACTTGAGAGCTTTTTTTGAGCTTGGGAGTTGATTTCAGAGAATAACAGTGGCACCATCGTGTTTCTCGCGAACTTTTACGTAAGAATCAACAGTCAAATCGCAAATTCCTCACACATGCAACATCTCCATTATGTTACATTAAAGTTGATTGAATCCCAGCTTTCAAAATCAGTCTTTTTTTAAAGACTAAAACTCGGTAAAAAAGCTTTAAGTTTGAGTAGGCGGAGGTTTTACACTTTTAAAAGGACTTACTGTAATTTTGAGAGCGGAACACTCTGTACACACTTTTGTCTCGCTCTTGATACGCCGGATAAACCGTGCTGGTTGTTGTATCGTATCCACCATAGCTGCAAGCAACAAAAGTAAAAGGAAATTAATGCACGAGATGAGTAATTAATAGAAATTACCCATAAATATCAGGCTCTAACAAGTTAGGGTACAAGAGGGGTGTAAAAATATCTTTGGCCTACGCAGTTTCGAGCAAACAGAGATTCAGTTTAAGCACTATGACATTGCGCGTTTGCAGTAATTTTTACAATAAAATGGCGCATTTGCAGTGAATTTCTCGAAAATTGACGATTCTGTAGGAATTTTTTAAAAAACTCAACACTTTCGCAATAGTTTTGTACAAATTAGTACAAACGCTCGAACTTTTACAAAATATCAACATCCTTGTCATAAGTTTTCGTAAAAATCAGAGCGCTGTGGGTTCAATCTTCAAGAGAAAACCAATGTTTTGATTTGTCTAACTGAACGTTCGGTTCAAGTAACCGAACTTCTTTCATCAGTTCTTTTATTCTCACAAGTTCCGTTATACGAACTGACAGTTCAGTTACACGAACTGAAAGTAGGGTTTGACCAACCGAATAGTTTGTATGATCTAGAACACTGTGTTACCCTTCATTTTGTGGATATGCAATTTTATCCTCTTGGAAGTCAAAATAGTTGTATCATGTGTTTCGCCCCATCCAACTTTTCTACTCTGCGTTAAAATCTATGGGTCAGTGGAATAGAGACCAAGCCCTTTTTCATTGTTGTGGATATGTGAGAAAGTTTTGTTGCTTCATAATTGTGACCGGATTTTTAAAAAGGGAACTCATCTTCTGTCAGAAAATTTACGAAACTTTGAACCTTTCGCGAAGAAAGAATCGTGAGAAGCGCCTGCAAAACTGTAGGTATACTTCAAGCTTCGTCCCATCCCCACTTGCGCGCAGCGAAGGGGAACCCGATCTCTTGTCTCGCTCTTGAATCTTCAATTCGCAAACCGCACCAAGTTCCGAGATGCGTACGCTATTTGGACGTATTTACACTAAAAGGAACTACGTTACATGTAATCCCTATGCACATAGTTCCTTTTATCATAAATACGTCCATTTGGAAATGCGTATGGCAGTACGCGTACACAACTTCAGAAGGCGTGCGCGAAAAGAGCGCGCATTTTGATTGAAACGTAATAAATTTCATATTCTCCATTATTCAAGGTCGTATAGCCTACGGAATTTGCCCACTACCTGCGCATTTCGCGAACAACCTATCGGTCGTTGGTTTCGTGAACATTCTGCACCTCTAGGGTACAACTCCAATAAGTTTGCTGCACAGTACCATCTTTGAGTAGAATACTAATTTGAGTAAGTTAGCTCAAAGTAATAAATTGGGGGGGGGGGGGGGTTAAGACCAGTCTTTGTGAGCCTCCTACTAAAGATAAAATTTTTCTAGCTGTTTCTTCCGCTTCTCAGTTATTTTCGAAAAAAAACTGAGTGTGGAGCAGGCTAATCTTACGTAATTCAAAAGGGGGATACGAGGTTATCTTACGGGTGCCCTGCAGGAGAGGGGGGGATGGTTAATAAGCCGGCCAAAATGCCTGACGTAATACTTAAATGGCCAAATGTCATTTTGATGGAATGTAGCAACACGATATAATACAGCCCTAGTTTTTGTCGTGTGCTTACTCCTCTAGAAGTGAAAGTGTAATTAGTTGAGAGATTACCACTCGTTGAATGCAGTTTCAATCATGTTCATGGAGAATTGGTCGGGATCGGGGTCATCGTTGTTGGGCGTGAATTGGATAAACGTGCACAAACCACAGCACTGAGCGCCGACAGCTGTAATATTCGTCAAACATGGGATCAGGATCCTACATGTGAATCGTGTACATCCTAATTGAACCTATTTATGCCAAATAGAGCTATGTGCATTATGACGTGCGCCCTGTTATGCATATATGCTTATGGGTCTCAGGGCTCATGGCTTAATGCACATAGTTATGTTTAGCATAAATACGTCCATTTTTAACAGAGTCGTCGCTATAAGGTTTCTGAAAAAAATTGGGGCAAATAAGGTACTCGCATCTAATGACTATAATAAAAAAATGTACAATTTCATTGTAATTAACGCCTGTCTGTACATTTCCGATTTTATTTTTATTAAGTTTCATTTTTTTTATTTTTTTATTATTAATGGAAGCGCTTCAAATTATCCTAGGATTTTTCGGTGGATATCTTTAAAAGAGTGAAGAAAAATCATAGAGAATCTCGAGGAAAACTTTTATTTATATTTATTTTAAAAGATAAAACCTGAGTAGGTATTCGCAACGTCGCAATTCTGCCAAGCTAAGGAGGAACACGGTATGAGCATTCGAAAGTTACAATAGGTATTTCCCCCGACAAAATATTTATTTTTGAGAAAAAATATGCATATTTTCCCTTGAAATTCTTAGATATTTTAGATATAATTGCGACCAAAACTGTCTGAAAATTAGAAGAATAATGTTTGGAATATTCCCAGTAGATGCGTTTTTCATTTAAGGAAATACGGTACAATCTGAAGGCTCATACGGCGTTTTCCCTCCGCACAGCAAAATTGGACTGAATTTTTGCAATAAGGGACTACACTTTCTGGCTCATACATAAAAACTTAACTTCATAGGATAATTAATGGCACATATGATGTTTCTAGAATGAGCCACAAATTGTAGTTCCTAATTGCGAAATGTAGTCCAATCGGAGATTCACGCTTTTCGACTTGAACCATTTGCAATACCTATCCATTGCAATCCATATGAATCGCAGTGGGTTCCCTCCCGTACAATGGATTATTTACAATGGCTTTAAATAGGGAAATTTGGCAACACGAAAATCGTGTTGCCAAATTTCACGAATCGAACCTGTTGATTACTCACTGAAAGTGCTGTCACAGACCACTGTATCCGGCTCGTTCCATCCAATAACTGTACCGGCTACGCTCGATGCAGACACGTAATAAGGCTGTGAGAAGTCCTAAAATCAAATCACATCCTTTGTTAGGGTTTTACATTAATGGGATCAATTTTTATGATTATTGCGGCCATTGGCAAGAAACAGCGACTAGATGCGCCTGCTCTGTTTGAATTTTTGGCATATGCCCTAGAGGAGCGTTGGGGGGGGGGGGGGGGTTGCGACACGTAACGGCCTATGCACGCACCCCCTGATGATTGGCTATTTGCTTAGGTATTCGATGAAATGCCTAAATATAGGTAGTACTTTTAAAAAAAAAGTAAAAAATATGAGAGACTTCGGGTACAAAGTACTCGGTGTACTCTATTCCTCCAAGTTCAAAAAAAAAAGCGAGCTCTACTGGCACGCGTAAAACCTCCATTTTTCTCCTATCGCCTATCAAATTTCTGCAATAACCGATTTTTCCCAAGAAATTGACGCAGAAAGCTTTTCTTGCCGCTTTCCAAGAGTCCAAAAGTTTCCCAGCGAGCTGATTAATTAAATTGATAGACAAGGAAGACGAAGGAATGGAGCGTTTAAACGGGTGGGAGAAAGTGATGGACTAACAGTATTGGGTCTCTCACGTAAGTTGCCATAAGTAAGTTTATTACGCACCTTTTTTGATCATTGCAACCACTCACGTCCCACTTTCACTACAGAACCCCTTCATTTCATCTGTATATTCTTTGACTAATCGCTTTGTCTATCAATGTCAATAATCAGCCAGTTGAGCCGCTGAATCAGAAAATGAGGGAAAATTATTTTCATCCTTCCTTTTTTCAGAAAACTTAATTTTCTCTGGAATAACTTTTTATGCCCTTCAAAAAGCAGTGTAAAAAGCTGTTTAAATTGGTTTTTTTTAAGTTAGGAGGGAAGTTAAAAAAATCTGAGGTTCATTTCCGGACTCAGTCTCGTAAAATATACCGAAATAATTCATCCACAGGCCCTGGGAATTCTTGACCTTTCCTCTCGGAGAGCGGAAAGAAAATCTTACCATGGCATTTTCCCGGGAAAATTTGGTTATCCGTGAAAAATTGGCTATTCCAATAAAGTTGGTGAAGAAATGGAGGTCAGTTTTGGGCTCAAGGGATCAGAACGCACTGTAGACACTTTATACCAAATATAGGACAATTTTCACCCATATTTTGTGTGGCACTATACTGCTGGCCTGTTGTACAAATTTTTAATTCGAAATTGATATCTTAAGTCCAATTAATTGAAAAGTGAATACTATACTCACGAAAATTGTGGAATCATACGGTAAAACATTGTACGCACTACAGCGTGGCTCGACCCTTGGATTCGGAATATACCCCTGACCGATGACCCCAAAAATATTCGAGACGACGAAAAGGAAAGAAACTGAAGATGAATGTCGGCATGCCATCCTCATGCTGTTGAGTTGATGAATCAAGTGTACAATTACTGGTCTGATGAATTACCTTATAAGCACATGTTCGCAAAATTTTGAAAAGTATGACGTGGGTTGGTCCTTAGTTTGTTTATCTGGGTGTCTGCGCTTCGTGTTTGTTCAGCATTAAACTTTTCGTAGTTCGGCCAGAAATTTAGAGGTTCTCAACCTCTGTCATTTGCCCCACCCCTCTGTTCCATCTCATTGTATTGATTTGCCTTAATCTTATATGCCGTTTATGAATATTAAGCTTTGCTGAAATACGAAATTTAAGATCTTATCACGAGACCGTACATAAAATGACGTCACGCCTTTTTTCGATTCTTTTACACACACTTGCTCTCCACCTCGAGTGCATTTTAGGCAGCATTGAACCTTTTAAATAGCATCAGGTTCAGGTCAATCTCGCACATATTAAGCACAAAATATAGGCGCTGAGCGCCGTTTTCGATTGGATTTTTCCCGAGAATGAGAGCTTCGCGCTGATTTCAGGATGAAGTCGGGTTTGGCTTGATTCCTCCTCCTCAATCATCACACTGAAAAAACAAGTTACAGGGTATATAGACATGCCGTCCGTTTCAGGGCTCAGAGGCCGAAAGTTCCGGATGCTGGAGCCGCTGCTTCGATTGCTCCGGGTGCTACGCCTGGAACTTTCGGCCTCTGAGACCGGAACGCGGACGGTATGTCTATCTAGCCCGTAAGTACGGCTTCTACGGCCGGGATTTTTTTCAGTGTGTTGGTATATGTTAGGTCGGGGCCATCCAGGGAGAGGGAGGGAGAGGGGTAAAAATAGGACTTTTCTTCCAATGCCCGGGCTCACTGGGTCGAATTGACAATCAAAATTTTAAACACGGGAGATATTTGATAATCTGTCTCAGGACGTCACGCCTAACCACGATTTTTGCGTTTTAGCCCATTTTGGGGGCCCTCTTGCAGTCTCGCGCTGCTCCATCTTTCCTCTTATTCTGTTAGTCATGTTTCAATCAGAGCTATTCAAAAGGCTTGAAATTTACATTGAGTGAATTCAAAATTGCATCTTCTTTTACCTTCAATTTTGAAATTTCAAAACTCTTTTTACTTTTTTTGTCATTTTACGGCATGGCGTAGGTACATGTATCATATAGCCCGTGATCTTGCAAAAATGCGCAACTTGGTTTGCGACGCTACGACGCTACAGACTTCCTTACATGTATAATTCGTCGTTTCCCTCACGAAAGAACGTAACTCGCATTCCAATGTTGCCGAATTCCCCTTTCAAATTGTATTTTACTTGAAGAATCTTGGGCTCTAACTAAAAATTTTACTGATTCAGCTCTTGATCGCACGCAAATATCAGACAAATTTTGGAGAAAATCGCAAAGGTATTCATGTATAAAATTGAATTTTTTCACTCAATTTTGCAGCCTTTGAATGGGCTTACGTTCCTTCGTCCCGGAAACGAAGAATTTCCTTCCTAAATGAAAAAATATTCAACGTCATATATTGAGAAAATCTCTAATTTGTCTTCCGTGTGAAGAATATTCTGAGAAACTCTTAAGCAACAGTTACGCGTTTTTGCAGTTTCACCGTCGATATCCATAGTATGGATTCCATCAGTGGCGTGGCGTGCTTTGCGATATATCGATTGATCGACCAATTAAACCTATGTAAAAGTATCGATAGACAGGGTGTTCGCAGCGAACACCTTAATAATCGATTATTTAACACAGCTTCAAATGGGGAAATATCGATAGATCGCAAAGCACGTCACGCCACTGGATTCCATACCTCACAATCACAGCAACAGGGCTAGTACATTTTGCAATTAGGAACTATAATTTCCGGCTTAGTTTAGAAACAACGTATGCACCATGTGTTTCTTGTTTTTACAGGTGAACCAGAAATTGCGGTTTCTAACTGTAAAATGAAGTCCAACTGGGATTTAAAATTCACGGCGAGAATAAGTAAACATACATTTCGGAATGAATTCTCTCGATTCTTTATTTACGAAGCAATCCTCGGATATACACATTTCGTATGCGAGACTTTCCTCAGTCTGTTTTTGCGGAAACCGTATTTGCGGATAAAATGGAAAGCTGCGGCCAACTGTTTATTCGTTGGTTTCAGGCTACGATGAAAAATCCAAATTTTAGGGTTGTTCCTGTCAAAAACGCTTCTTATATCTGAAAAATGAAGTGAAGGGTGTCAGTTAGAGTTATATCGCATTAGAAGACTGATGGGTAGACAGTAGATAAAGAATGATCCAAAAGTTCTGCACCACCCCCATCCTATAGCCCCCAGGGTTCTTGCTCCATTTCAGGGTGGTCCTCTTTAAAATTTTGAGGGGTACCGAAAGTTGTTTCCTTTGAGTTGTTTCCTAGAAGGCACTCATAAAATTTCAAGCCGCCATACTTGATTTTTCTAAAAATTACAGGGGGTTACCAGGTGCTGGTGGTGTGGGACTTTTGGATCACCCTGTAAGGAGGCAAGGAGGCAGGGGCATGTTAAATATAAAAACCAGATTGCATTTAGACCAAACATAGCATGGAATAATTAAATAAAATCGAGAAAAAGAGGTTTGAAGCTTTATTTCTCAATGAGACTCATTATTAAGGACAAAGTTTATATTTTTACTTCAAACTATTTTGTCTCGATTTTGACTTCATGATGGAAGAAAATTTACGACTGGTTGGATTTAAAACTCCTTCCGACTCATTATCTCCAAAATGCGACTTCGTGTTAAGTCCGTTTAACTCGTTCATTCAATGACAACCTAATGTCGCCTTCCACCAAAGTCCAATACTCCATTCAATTAATCGGAGATATAATAGACTTGGTGAGATTTGCATTATACATCCAAAAACGTAAATCCTTCTGCAAAGTGTCCTATGTTCGTTTTTGAAATATTCATCTCCTTCGAAATGATGTATGTCGGTAAGAATGAAAATCCAATTTTGAGAAAAAAAAGAAAAGAAATTAGTACAAAATCCAATATGGTTCTCACCTTTTGAATCGAAGCATCCATCGTCGCAACTTATCAATACTCGATAAGATTTGTTGTCATCAGATGCTACCAGATCGTAGTACCGTATTTGAACATCCTCTGCAGAAATAGGAAATGAAGAGGAAGATTCAATCATGTACAGCAGTGAGGAGAATCTTGGTAAAATTTTTGGAGGTTTTTGCATCATTGCAGCAAATGAAATGATTTCGGTCGACTTTTAACCATCAGATTTTTTTTTTTTTTTTTTTTTTTTTTTTTTATCATCGCGTGATCATCACTCCCACGTCCAGCCCAGCAGATCTAATTACGAGAATATGTTGGAGTTTTTCAGCCAACGTGCATTAAAAATTAGCATAAAGCTGTAAATCTCAATACAGATGCAAATTTTTAATGCACGTTGGCTAAAAAAAGTTCAACATACTGTCTTACGAGTGCGTCTACCGCAATCAGTTTGTGTAATTACGAGAAGGTCCAGGGGGCTAGGACCCCTTCCCTGACAGGAAATCCCCCCCCCCAAACAAAAACAATTTCGTCATTTCCAGAAATTTTCATCATATCCTCCCCCATAAAAATGTCTGGCTACGCTATTCTTCAGAAGTGAAATGAAATCGATGGATGACTGTCCGTTGTACCATAACTACTCTGGTGTGAAATAAAGTACTCGACCCCACTGGAAACGAGGGACCACCGAGTCCTTGGGTCGAGTTTGACACAGCTTTTGCGGATTTTAACAGATCAGCCCCTGAGTGCAGTTCTGCAGTTACTCACCACCGGCAGCTTTCAGCTCTGGGAATTCTACGGTGCACTGCTTATAATTCCTCGGTACTGTAATTCTTCTAACTGCAAACAAATAAAAATGAGGATAAGGGGAGAATCATGAGTTTGGTAGTTAATGCACACCATTGAGAATAGATTTGATTTTTTAAGTCGTTATTCGGGAGGTTTAGTTGGTTGCGCCTCTGGAGAAAGGGCGTACTCGATTTCCGCATGAGCCCAAGAAATCATGGATTTATACGTCAAACAAGGCTCACGTTGAAATTGAGATATATGCTTTTACGTCAGAGTAACGAAGAATTGTTGCCAGATATAAACTTTCTCCGAGGGTTTCCAATTTCATGATGATGGTGAATATTCAAAATTCCAAAACCTGCGTCTTAATAAATCGCTGTAGATTTTATGTGCAAGTTAAAATGTGCAGATGTAACCGTAAACAATCAGGTTAGTTTCCCTCTAAAGTGTTTCGGGGAAATTTCGGGTTTTCTGTGGTTTCTGGACGAAAAGTAGGTCAAATGAAAAATGAATTGCACTTTTAATAGACTTTTTCTTTTTTATGAATTTTTTACCTACTGTAAAAGTAAAATACAAATGTACATCAGAAACTGAAGACGAAAAATTTTTAGCAATGTTTACTGTGCAAATCACTTTTCGGTCATATGAAAGCACACAAAGCGATGCTAAAAAGTAAATTCGAGTCTTTCGTTTGTCAGTCTAATTTCGGCTGACAGTCAAAACGTCTGAACCCTTGCTCATCTTCCAGAATTCAATAAATTAATGTCCTGATTTGACGTATTGGTACTTAGTTTTTTTCGGTTGGCTCAAGAATATTTTTAGTTGTAAAATATCTTTGAAAATGTGCTCTCTATTTCTTTAGAATATCTCAAATTTACTGATCGTGTTATGAACTAATAAAAGGGCAATTCAAATATTGATACTTACATGCCGTGCCACTGGTTTTCCGGATTTTTCTACCGTCGATGTCTACGGTGGCAGTTGTGAAATTCCTGATAAACATCAAATTTTCGCTGAAAAATCAGAAATTTCAGCATGATAATGAAAATTAATTTTGGATACTGTAAATGATCGCTGAATTACTTCACTATTCAAATTTTACTTATCACATTAAGGAATTGCAGTTCTAAAATATCGAAGTATCAGTGCCATTAAAATTAATTTAGGGGCAGGCGCAAAATATTTTTCTCCGCTCCACGCAGGGTCGGACTGGCTCCCATATGAGGGCGTAGACCCTTGGCTGTTTAAAGGGGCGTAATGTGGTATTTCCTGGTAGGGCATCCCCTACGTGGAGAGGGGTTCAGAAAATTTTGGCAAAGCTGCACAAGTTCACACTATTTTCAGGTTCTAAGTTTATTCATCACACAGAGTAAAAATTGCAAAATTGAACTATTTAATTAACCGACTGATTTCTGAAATTAAACAAAACATACAAAACTAAAGACACTAGACGTATCCAAGCACCATTATTTCCAAAAAAAAAAAATGAGTCAATGCTGCGGTTTACACGAGCTTAAGCTTAAGACGTAGGACTGCAAATCCATCCTAAAAAAGAATCAGACAAGAACCTGAAGACAGAAGAAAGAATGAGTATCAACACAGCCGAAGACAGGAATGACGTATTCGGGCCTCTTTTTTGACTTTTCTCCCGAAACTGAGCGACATCTCATTGACAGCACATAGCAGAGCATTGAAAGCTCACACTTCGTGTCATCGCGCCTTCGATTCTTCAGATGCAGCACGGACGTCCATCAAGTGCGAATAGTTGTATCTCTGCGCCGTCGTTAACGCGCATCCTTTCCCTCGCTCTATTTCCAAGTTGTGTTTGTTTCCGTTTGTCTTATTTGTAATGTTGCTTTGAACTAGAGCAGAGCATTGCGAGTTCACGACTTACGCCATCGCATCTTACATTTTTATATGCAATGTGGACATCCATCTTGCGCGAATAGTTGTATCGCGTTTACACTCTAGATGTCTCTTTTTTTTGAATTTCGATATAAATTACGGTTAAGTTTGCCCGAGATATGCTATGGCATGTCCAAACCAATAGTCATTTTAAAAAGGAAGAAATATGTTTAAAGGTCGCTCAAGAGGTCAAAAAAGGGTGTGTATGTCTAAAAATTGAACCGACCATTGCTTCGAAGGGAGGTACACACAGCGAATGGAGAAGGGGGATAATAAAGCGCCTGTATGTCAACGAAAAGGTGAACATTTCACAGAAATGTGTTTACGCTTCATAGAGTAGTTCTTGGACCTCTGTTCACCACTGTCGTGCGTAAAAGCACCTTTCTTTGCTCCTAACTCTCTCTTCTTTCGTTCATTTAAGACATTTTCCGCATATATTCTTGTTCGTAATTCTTTTTCTCTCCTTATTTTGCTATCGGTCAGAGGGGCACGTTTTTGGCGCTGCAAGAGGGCGTATCTGCCAATGGCAGATTGGCCCTATGGCCGGTCCTCGGTCCGAGCCTGGCTCCACGGTCGATGGATGCGCGAAAGGAGGGAGTGTTTATTACAGAGTCTGGATGCAACTATTCGTGCTACATGAATGTGCATGTTGCATATTAGAAAATTTGAAGGCGCTGTCGGTGAGGGCCCCTCGCCCTGTTTTTTTTGCCCGCACTGGGATGCACGCGATGAGCATCATGCATTCAGTAACCTTAGCGAAGGGGCAATTTTTAAAAATTTTCGTGATTAGCCCTTTTTGTCCGAGGAAAATGCTAAGACTTCAAGGAATGATCTTGATTTTTTCTTTTTTAAAAAGTAATATAGAGGTAGAGATTTTCCAACTTCGCGAACGAGATACGTAGTTGTGGACTTGTAGCGTCAAAATGTGTTCTAATTATTGAAGGTTTAAACTATATTTCCTTACTCTTTCAGGTAGCCAAATGATGTTCCAGTGTACTCTTCTTTCTTGCCTTTTGTGTAGAAAATTCCAATACAGCCGCACGCCGAATCGAATGTATCTAAACAATCACATTTTATGAGGAATCAGTTACAAGCAGTTAGTCAGACAAGAGATGGATAGCGATGGCCAAGGTGCCACGTTGGCCATAGATATCCCTTTCATAGAAAGTGCAAAACCAAGTATCTCCTGTGCGGTGTTTCCAAATTTCCGATACTTTTTTATTTTTTCAAAGAGAAACAAACCAACTTCATTGCTTGAAATGTATACAGAATATTCTGCCAATAGAAAAGAAAAATCAGGGTAGTTCTCAAGAAATTTTGTTTACTAGTATTTCAAAGAAAAAATATATTAATGCGGAAGTCTGCAATATCACAAATGGAGGTACGAAGTTTCGTAATTCCGCCATCAAATGATGAAAATTGCACCCCATGCATGTATGAAGTTTTGTGAAATCAACCATAGTAAACTTCAGTGTCTAAATATTAAAATGCATTGTCCCCACCGTTCAAATGTTCGCTCTATCTTTGGATTTAACTTTTTTTCCACAAATATTATTTTATTTCATTTTATTTTCATATTTTATTTTTTATTCTATTTCTTTTGAGCAGACCTTTTGAAAGGTCAATCAATTATTTTTTAACACAATTTAATTAGTCTATCAGGGCGTGAGCTTACTGTAAATTCCGCAAGAAGGGTTCATCGTTTTGAAAGAGGCTCCATCTTTCATAGGCGTCGCATACTGCAAGTACCATGCACCGTGTGCCTAAAAAAGACCACAGTAAAAAACTCACAAAAATTGCAATTACCAGAATTTTAGATACTCCGAGTTATGCATGCTTGCTTTTATTCAGAGGCAGCATCAGATTAAGGGAAGGGGTCAGAAGGGCCTTACAATGAAGTATGTTTTATGATAAGAACTGCTGAAGAGTTGCCTTCAGAAACATTAATTTTTCTTTCATTTAGGTAATCCTAATGTAGTCGGTTCGGTAATTATCCCTTGTATAATTCCTTCGGTGCCTATCCAAAGCGAAAATCGAAAACTTCAAAGCACAATTGTGAGAGGGACTTTTGAGAGCATCCACCGCAATCCCCCCTCCCTATCTAGCGAATCTATCTAGCAAATCTAGCGGAGGTTCTTGAAACTTAGAGAAAAGACATTTCATTTTCCTGAAGAACTTGGCGGCGTGGCCCCCTGACCGCTTTGCACCGCAAGCGTTATGCGCTACGCGTCATTTTTATGATTTTACATTATAGAGCATGATGTGGATAAATTTTACTAACACTGCAATGCCCCATGTGAGGCAGAATCGAAAATAAAAATGAAAGATGCAAAATTCAATGCTTTAAAATATTAAATTTCCTGAAAAGCTGTTGCTTATGTTAATGTAATTTTTTCCTTAAAACTAAATTTAAAATACTAGAGTTTTTAGTCCTACCGAGCGTTTAGGAACCAAATGCTCCTTCACACCGTAACACAAAGAGCACTGTCCCTCTCGCAGAATTACCGCAGCAAAAAGGCAGATGAGTGTCAAAAACTCTCCCTGAAAAAGAATAAAATTTTTCGAAAATTATTTTGATATTCACAGCCAATCGTCCGTGAAAAAAGGGACCTTGGTCCACGAGGCGAAACACTTCATCAGTAAATCGGTTTTCGATGAATTGGATCGAGGAGTAAAAGCTGAAGTTCTTGACATGAAATGCTCTCAATGAGTAGTATAACAGTTGTAGTAGTTAAATCTTTCAACCAAAAGAGGGCGTAAAGAATTAAAGATCAATTATATTCGCGCTCGCTCTGATTATCTTTTTTTTTTTACTACTTCAAGAAGCCCACAAGGGCTAATCCTGCGCTTCAGTCCCGTCCCCCTTCCGTCCCTGACAACCAGTCCCAGGCAATCATTGTTTGAGACCATCAAACTCGGGTCGCCTGGCCGGGAATCGAACCCGGGACCTCCCGATCATAGAGCTAGTTTGCTAGTTCGTCAATTAAAGTTTTACATCTATAGCTCTTTATAGAAATCAGGTTTCTGTAAGCTGCAAACTTTAAATCGAACCATAATTGCGATTTTTTTTGAAGAGGCCTTATCCGTACCGATTTATTCGAAAAATGCTCCTTTAGGCTTTCCGTCATTTATGAAGAGTATGCAGATGTAGGTTGGCAGACGATAAAATGTGGATATTTCACGTTGGGAATCAGATCAACGTGCATTCAAATACCTCTTTTTTAATAACTAGGGGTTACGCTCCCTGATCGCTTCACGGTCCAATCCCTCGAAGCGCTTCGCGCCCTGAGGCGTTGTGCGTTACGCACTACTCTTATGCTGTTATATTATTGCGTAAGATTAATGCATAAATAGAAATAAATTAGGTATCAATCTGGACGGGTACTCACAGACATCAGAGAATCGTCGACTTGAGAGGGAACGATACAAACAGAAAAAAGTTATAAAAACAGAACAATGGTTACGGAATTTTCGTTTACAACTGGTGGAAGCAAATTTTACATATTATTGTTTGGACAGACTCTAATTTTTACAAATTCTGACCATTCACTTTCACGGGATGAAAACATTGAAACCAAATTGAATGAAATTTTCAGAGAAATACTTCAGGTTTCATGAAAACAATAGGTTATGATTTAACCTACAAAAAATTTAGGACTAGCAATCTTATCGATGGAGTGCTAATGATATTGTTTTCTTTTCCTTCAAATTTGAGTCCCAAAAAAATTATTTTGGTCAGCTAGAATTTTATTTCTGCATACTTCATATGAATTGCAATGACGTTGTAAACTAAACAAGAGCTATTGACCAGTATCTCTAATAGAGCATTATTATTCTGGCAAAAACATTAGAAGAATGGGCTTACGTGTTCTACACGATTAGCGGGGCAAAATTGAAGTTATTTTTATTTAATGATCGACAAATTTAAACTTTGATTTGTCAATTTTTTTTGGAGCAATGGTTAGTGTTCTTTTCCTCTTGTACTGAAGGAGGGGAAGATGTGAGATTTAGCGTGGAAATACTCAATCTCTGGGTATTTTGAAGTAGGTAAGAAAAGCGATAACGCTTCACTAATTGGAATGATGATTGCTCATCTTTATCAAATTTCTTCTTTCACTTTTTTGAAAACATCATCTAGAAAATACGAGTAGCTAGAAATATTTGCTAGATATAAAAAAAATTGTAGCATTGTTGATATTTAGGAATTTTGTTGAAATGTCGGGCGGCAAATCAAGGAAACTCGGTGGCAGATTTTTTCCTCTTCAGTTTTTTCTACCTTCCAGGTTATCTAAGGTCATCAACATAGAGCTTGACACTATCATAAAGTGCACTTTGGCCTCCGTTAAACTGGCACTGGCGAAACGGAACGGCGAAATGAATACAAATCAACGTGCTCATATGTCAAGAAATTGCCATCTCGTGAAAATTGAAGGCGTTTTGTCAAACGCGGTGACAGTCAGTATGTTGGCGTGACAGAATTCTTAGGAATCACCTTTTGTGATTCACGGTTTCTTGAGTCGGACGATTTTTAGGAAGAAAGCCGTACGAACCTTCAAGAGTTGCTAAATTTTCTGTTATAAAACATGTATTTCAGAGGAAAGTTATGAAAAATCGTCCATAAAATTTTCAGATATTTTAGATTGAATTTCAAACAAAATTTCGAAAAAAATTTGAAGAAAAACATTCACAACTTTTGCCAGTATATTAGATTTTCATTAAGGGGAACATGGCAACGGCTGAAGGCTCGTATGACTTTCTGCTTTAGCTCGATACTGTTGATGACTGCAGTTCTTTAGGTCCAAATTCGACTACATAAGTGGTAAATATAAATAAGCGCTTGATCAATCAAGAGTCAATAGGACGGATAATGATGACAAAAAGGTAGCTTATGTGGACATATCTTCGCCAAAACGGAACTATATGTATTATGACGTGAGCTATGTTATGCATATATTCTTATGGGTCTCAGGGCTCATGTTTTAGTGTACATAGTTCCGCTTGGCAGAAATACGGTCATATTAAAATTAACCCGGGGCTAATAGAAGAATACCATTTACCTTTCGTTCTGCACAGTTTTGTATACTGAATGCTGCGGTCAAAATCCAAATTCTACTCTTATCCCAGGAATGTTTGTAATCCGAGACCCAACAGTCTCATCCAAAATACACTCAACGTCTCTCTTATGATCATTGGAATCTGAAGACACCCAAATAGCAGCCGAATAAGGTACTCGCCTCTTAAAATGCATTCGCTTCCCCTCATGTCGCAGTGATTCACGAAACTTAGAGGGCTCTGACAGCGAAGAGTATAGCGGGATTATCTGAAAATCCCGCTCCTAAAGTGCTGTGCAACAAATAGTCTGGGTCTCCTCTCGCCTTTGACTAGGTTTCAGTGTTTTTTACTGGCGACAGACGCTGTGAAAAGACGCACCTACTGTTTTGTGCCTGGAAAATTTGATTATACTGAACCACGCGAGAAATCGTCAAGACGGCAAAATGCAAGAATTATTTCAGAGACTTTAACGCAGCGCAGAGGAATAAGCTTACGCTGAACAACACCAGAGCTAGAGCTTTATACATCTTTAGTGGCACACATTTGTTCTTTGCCTTTAACTCCGATCGGCAAAAAACGCGCTTTGCAACGAGTGCGACTCACTTCAGCATGCAATATTGTGGTAGGGAAAGGGTTCATGAAACATTTTTGGGAAAAATTATGTACTAATTCAGTAAAATTACGAAGAAGGTTGTGTCCGTAGACAAATTATCAGATATTTAACTATGTACGTTTGTGCTTTGCCTGGAACTTCGACCGACAAAAATGCGATTTGCAATGATACTATGTGTTGCACAAGCGAAAAATCGTAGGTGGATTTGAAGAAATTGCTCTTTCCGTAACGCGAGATTTAACCATTACAAACATGACATTTTACATCTTTAGCCAAGTTCAAAAAATTAAATTAGCTCTGTAATATCTCTGAAAAAGAATGGGGTGAGATCATACGATTCTCAACTCGAAAATCCGCTGTTGCTCAACCGGAGATGATTTCAACGAGGATGTGATTTAGCTCGAAGCTGAATTCGCGGGCAAATCCCGTTAAGTTGTGCGCATGCAAGCGGAATTAAAGGGCAAACTCTACGTCATTACGCAGAATCACCTGTATCATCCCTGTTGCCAAATTGACAACGACATCTCACGACCACTCAAAAAACCTCGTTATATTTTTGAACAAATACGCAACATCCCCATTCCCTACCCTCGCGATCTAGCCAAAATAGTCCCGATCCGAGCATAGGATCTGCGAGAATTTAGGAAACTTCATTTCGCGATCTGGCAACAGCGAAATCCTGATAGGGGTGTTACCAATCCTGACTACCACCACCACTAATATTTTGGCGCTTTCTCGTTTCCGACCAGCGTTAGAACCTAGCGAACCTGAATCAGCTGGTCACTTCGCAACAGTCCGCGCTATAAAGAGTTAGTGAGTTACCCGACGGATTTTCACTTGTGTTGTTCCTGTCAAGATCCTAAGGTAAGATTCTACAAGTTTCAGTCGTGCCGAAGTTAGGGTTCTAATTCGAAAATGGTTCTAACGTTGTGCTCGATAGTTTTAGTTTACTCTATCAAATTAGTTCTGAAACAATTCAGACGGCGATCTTTTGACATTAAATGCACGTGACAGTACTTGAAGCTTCGCAGGTTAACCGTCTTTGACTATAATATAATTTTTCATACAACTTTTTTGGTTTATTCTAATGAACAGTTTTCTGTGATTTTGGTAAAAGTGTAATAAAATGATTAAGCCAACGAATAAAACAAAATAATTAATAATTAACATTAAAAATAAATAATAATTTGCATATGGGTGAAAAAGTAGTAAGACTGAAAGACTAGCAACATTTCTACCTTCATGGAATTTCTCTGACAGCAAGAGGGCTGAAAACCAAAGTTTCCACTAGCAGTAGTAAACTAGAAATAAATTTTCAGTTGCAGTATTTTGGGCCGATTATTTATGTCAGAGATTTTTCAATTAATAGTTGTTCATTATTGCACGGCTATGAAATTTTTATTCGCTAATTCATACAATTAAATATAAATACATTTAGTAATAGACTCGATGGGATAAATATACAATTCATTTCCGTGCAACATTTCAGTACCTATTGATTGATTCAATTGTGCTTATTCATTTTATCGCGATTTTTTTTTTTTTTTTGAAAATGGTTGTTTCTCTTTTTCTAACAAGATATTACAATGATCTGTCATTGCAAAAAGTACAAATACGGAGGAGAAAAATCTTCGATTTTGAAAAACTTCAAGGTAGGTGTAAGTAAGCCTACCTTAAAATTTATGCGTTTCGCAATACATTCTCCTCCGTATTTTGTGCATTTTACAATGGCAAATCATTGTAATCCCTCGGAAGGATCCGTTTCCAGAGTTAAATTTAATAAACCACTGAATTTTTACTAGAGGTTTGAAAAAACCGTCCTTCTTATGATTCTATCTTAGGGTTCTTAAACCTCCCTTAATCATAGTATAAAGCATATGGGTCCTCCTAAGGAAAGGAGCTGCTTGAAGAGTGACTATAAAAACGGCCCACAAGGGAACGAGAGTGGGTATAAGGCGCCTCTTAAATTGGAGACAAAGATGGTAACATTAAATATCATACCCAATGGTGCTTGTTTCTGTAAAACTGCGGACTGATTATTGAAATTGGTAGGCAGAGCTGTAGACGGAACAACATATTCTCATGCTGCAGAATTTCACGAGAATAGGAGTGACTACAGTGGGAAAAAAAGTCTCTTGGGTCCAGAGTTCAGACTCTCATAAAAGTTGACAAGAAAAAATACTTTTGATTCCATCGGATTTTTGTATGAGTCAAGAGCAAAGCTTCTTAATTTAAGCGGGTTTCCTTCAGATTGAAGCAAAAATCCGATTGAATCAACAGAATTTTTCTTGTCAAATTTTTAGGAATTGGGACTCTGGATCCAAAGTTTTTTTTCCACCGTGTAGTCACTCCTTTCCTTGTGAAGATCTGCAGCATGAGAATATGTTGCGTTGTCCATAGCTTTGTGTATTAATTTCAATAATCAGCCTCAGTCCTATAGAAACAAGCACCAGTCGTTATGATGTATTTTTTCACGAGTATTTTCTCTTGTCAAATTTTTTAAGAGTCTAGACTCTGGACCCAAAGACTTTTTTCTCCAGTATAAGAATACGGCCGCGAGACTTTATACATGAACATGACTCACAGTGGATCAAGTCGATCAGAGAGGTCGGACATGAAATTTTTGACTAAATCTGCAAATTATGATGTTTATGTCTCCAAATTTCAATTATAAGAGGTGCCTGCAGAAGAAAATTTCACGAAGAAGCTAATCGACGGTGAAACTACCAAACCACGTATCTCGGTTTGCGACGTCGCAGACTTCCTATCATACTTTATTTTTCAAAACGAAAACTGCTCAACGTCAGTTCGTGAAAACTTCCGTGATTCTTCCTCTTTGTGCGGAGAAAAATCTGTGAAAATAGTATATAAGGAATGATATTGATTTGATCTCTTTCAAAAAAATAAAATGTGAGTGGAGATTTTTAAACACCGCAAACGAGATACGTGGTCTGGTAATTTCACCGTCGTAATGAAACCACTTTTAGAGTCACTAAGCTTTGTTTACACTGAGTTATAAGCTTTCAAAGTTTCCAAATTTTGTCCAACCTCTCCCATTGAGTGCATCCATTGTGCGGCGTGGCGCCTACCTCGGTATAGCCTAATACGAGGCGTTGTCTTGTGATTTCAGGAAGATGGGGAAACTGGAGTTGCTGATAATTGGCGCGGCGTTGATGACAACGGCGAGTGGTCTGTCCCTGCCGACGCTCAAGTTCTTCGGCGGAAACGGCGAGCCGCAACCGGAGGCGGCCAAGCTGGAGTCGAGTATGGATGACGTGGACGCCGACGCCGGGAAAGCGGAGGCGGCGCCCGAGAAAAACGCCCTCGAGCACGACAACGTCTTCTCCACCCTTCACCTCCCCGGACTCCCCGGCATCCCCCTCCCGCCCATGCCCCCCGTACCGGCCTTCCTCCAGCGCCCCCAGGTCAAGGCCACCAAAACCGTCATCGTCGAGGTAATTCAACGCCAGAATTTTTACTACTTTTACTATATCTCAGTTATGGACAGTGTTCGAAACTCACAGGCACCAACGCGCTAAATGCGCCTAAAAAATCGGCCATGGCGCCTAAAAAATGAAGGCTCTGCACCAACGTGGCCTCTAAAAATTGTCCCCTAAAAATCTGGATTTTCATAGGAAGTCACATGAAGAAAGAAAAACAAATCTATTTGAATAGCACTAGGTAGAAGTGAAAGCTTTTTCTATTCTTTACGATTTCATTCTTAGTGCTTTTGTCTTCCCCAAGTAAAATTTACTTACTAGTTCTGTTACGAAAACATCTTGCGTCTAACTTGTCTCCAAATGCGCCGTAATATATAGGCAAAAAGTCAATTTTGCCCCTGAAAAATCTTCAATGGCGCCTAAAAACCGGGCTTGATGCGCCACATGGCTCCTAAAACTCAAAGGTGAGTTTCAAACACTGGTTATGGATGAGATGAGGGAGTGCCAACTCCCTGATGACCTGTGCCTGTGGGAAAAACCTAGATTTGTGGCGGGTAGGCGTCGCAGAGCGCCAGAGAGCGCTCTGAAAACGACTCTTATATTTGTATTATAGCTCAGTAAGTTGGAATTGTTTAGCCAACGAGCGAGAAATATCAGCAAAAAGCTGAGAAGCTTAATACAGAGGGAAAAAGCTCATATGAGCACAATTTTCCCTCGAAGAGATACGCTGTTTGGTGCAACACTATAGTAACGAACATTCTGTGTTGTGCCAAACAGCGTATCTCTTCGAGGGAAAATTGTGCTCACATGAGCTTTTCCCCTCTGTATTGAGATTTTCAGTTTTATGCTGATTTTTAACGTACGTTGGCTGAAAAATTCCATCGCACTTTCTTATAGTATAGCTGCCGTGTTAAGGAAGAACGCCGTATGAGCCCTCAGACGTTACCAAATTTCCCTCGATAAAAACCGAATTTACTGGGAAAATTGTGAATGTTTTCCCCCAACGTTTTCAGACGATTTTGTACGCAATTTAATCTAAAACATCTATAATTTCACAGAAATGTGTGCATGAACGTTGTATTGTAATTTGAGAGCAGCTATTGTAAATAGCTTTAAATCTTAAAAGAACTTCTATAATGGTTCCCCTCTCCTTTTCATTACAGATGACCCACTACGAGAAGACTCACCCTGTTTGCTGGACAGTTGACCCTCAGAAACCACCCTGTGATAGCCACGCAGATGCTAGCAGCGATGATGTTGTCATCAAGCCAACCGCCACCGTAACCCACATCAAGTAAGTTAACATTAAAATAAAAGAATAAAAAAACCATCCCGTCTGAACATTTAATTGCAAAGCGTACGTCTTAGACTCAGCAATTGCCGACAATTTGTATAAGCGGCATGCGTGTTGACTCGTCAAATTGCAATAATTCGCATCGACGTATAAAGGCCTCATTAGTAGCTTCAACAGCACGACCTCGGCTTTAAAGCGCCTTCAAAGCCTAGCGATACTCTCAGCATTCCAGGGAGTTAGTTTAGTTGCCTATCCGCCGCCGTTAACTGGTCACTGGTATCAGTGTGCGCACTTGTGAGTGTGCTTGGTACCATGCCTCATATAAGTATGACCCGTGATAAATCGTGGACATCCCAGAAATGATTTTGTTGAGAGATTTTTTAAAGTTTTTTTTCGAGAGTAGGACAGCGTACATGAAAAATTTGCCTGTGTTTGGAAGGTTTTGATACACTGAAAAAAAATTCTAGGCGTTTTTACCAAGGTCCGTTGGTACCTTTACCATCTCACTTTTTTTTTTTACCAATTATTGATAATTTTACCAAGACAGACTGGTAAGCTTACCTAAAAACCGGTATTTTTACTGGTTTTTTCAGGTAAGAATACCACTTTTATTGGTAATCAATTCCCGGTAACTTTGCCATTTTATCTCGGTAATTCTACCACAGTCGATAAAAAATATTGGCGTTTTTACCAAGGTCCAGTAAAATTACCGAGAAAGTTCAATAATTTTACCGAGATTTCTCGGTAAAATTACCAATTCCATAAATGGTAATTTTACCAAGGAAAAACTGGGATCAAATAGAACCCTGAATTCTTGGTAATTTTACCCGTTTCTTAGTAAGTACACCGAGATTTTTTTTCAGTGTACAATAGCCAGTGCTCCCATTCCGTATCCGTCAAAAGTTCCGGAAATTCGGAACTTCTTTGTTTCAATCCCCCCCCCCACCCCATGACCGTCAAAAGTTCCGGAACTCTGTGTAGATTTTTCAAAAGTTCTGAGAAAGTCCCGGAAAATACGAAAGATCCGGAACATTTCAGTAATTTCAAAAGTTCTGGGAAAAATTCAGAAAAATCTCGCAAGTTCCGAAATCCTTAACTAGTTCCGGGAAACGGGAGCACTGACAGTAGCAGCTTATGTATGCGTCCAAACTACGTCGCATCCATTGGCGTGGCGTGCTTTGCGATATATCGATTAATCTGCCATTTAAACCTATGAAAAAGGATCGATAAATAGGGTGTTCGCAGCGAACGCCTTAATAATCGATTCTTTACCATAGCTGCAAATGAGGAAGTATCGATAATCGATCATTCACGCTACGCCACTGGTCGCATTATGAAACTATAATCCGCGATTTTAAGGCATACTAAGCAAAGTATCTAGACTGTTCTGCGAATTCACTAATTTGAAATTAGCTACGTAAATTCACTGGTAAAATTAAATGTTGAAATGGTGTGGGATAATTTCCTGAATATTTACACAGTTGGAATTGTCGTCTCCGGCGGTTTTTTTAATGAGACAGATTGTCTGCCATTTCGTCTGCCGGCGCGGAATCACAGTTGCCGGATTGTGCTGAAAAATCAGCATTTATCCATATTCAAACCAATGTAAAGTATCCATATTTTAGCGCACGACCCAACAACTGTGTCGCGGATGCCAATGAACTTGAGACAGTTTAAAAAATTCGGAAATAGCTCACCACCAATTTCATTTTATTAGCTTTAATCGTATTCTCTTGTTAAGAAATACAAGTTTTTTCATTGGCCTCTTGCTTTCGCTTAGGTACCAAAAATTTGAAAGGCAGAGAGAAATTGATTTTTAAGGCTACTGGAGTGGGCGAAAGCCCCTTCCCTCTTCCTTTCGCCCGAAAATACCCTTGAGGGATATTCCAGACCCCCTGGTTGGTGGGGTCAAAGAAAAATCTGTGCTTTCATTCGAATTGGTAGCACAGATAAAAATTTTAGGATGAAAAACTGTACCTGAGTTTAGGTATTGTATAACGACCGAATACCCCGAGTGATATAAATAGGGAGCTGAATTTATCTCCTCACGGAGTGACGTACACTATTACGGAGCGAAATCTACTCTTTTTGCAGAGTGTCATACGTTTTTATGGTGCTGATTTCATAAAAATAATAATATAAAAAATCAGCAAGCGAGTAAAGCAAGACTTTTTCATTTTACTTATGCTAATTTCACTTCGCATTCATAACACTCGCGATTTTCAGGAGCTGTGCAAACACTGGTGCCGAATTTCACTCCTCGATTTTTTACAGTGGATATTGCATTTCCGCTTCGCACTCGAACACAGTTTGATATCGACGCCTTCCGGCCAAGGTATCACGGGAGCCATGCGACGATTAAAAATTTCCGCCGCTATTTCATTTTTTTTAAAGAGAAATTGTTCAACGACGCTGTCCGAGAATTTCACTGGCTTTTCTTAGTGCTGCCGATGAAATTCAGTGAAATTTTCAAACAGATTCAACTAACAATTTTTCTGCAAAAAAATAAAATAGCGACTGAAATTTTGAAATGTCGTATGGCGCTTGTGATACTTTGGCAAGACTGCTGTGCTAAGGAAAAACGCCGTATGAACCTTCAAGCGTTGCCAAATTTCCTTGGATAAAACACGAATTTCCTGGTAAACCTATGAATATTTTTTTCCTAATTTTGCAGATAATTTAGTTCGAAATTTTACCTGAAGTTCCTGAAAATTTCAAGGAAAAATAATCATAACTTTCCTCAAAAAATAACAATTTTATTTAGGGAAATTTGGCAATTCTCGAATGTTCATACGGCGTTTTTCCTTAGCACGGCAGAGAAGGGAACGATATCTCGATGTTTTCGGTTTTCTCGGTCTCCGTTAATGTTGTTATACTAACATGACGTTTGCTCTGATTTGCAGGCCTACGGTTGGTCTGAAGAACCCGTTGCCAGTTGTGACCAAGAAGCCCGTCGTGAAACCGGTTGCCAGCGAGGAGGTCGTTGAGGAGGAGGAGGAGGACGAATCTGCCAAGGACGCCATCCCCGCCGAGTCCCGGGAGGGGCGCTACATCCAGTTCGGAACCCCGGTCGTCACCGCCGGCGATGAGGTCAAGATCGACGAAGCTCCTCAGGACAACGTAGCTGCTGCTGAAGACGAAAAGGACGCCCGGATCATCTCCAAGCTCATCGGCCGTCACAACACCGTCTGGGAAACCAAGACCATCTACGCCACCAAGACCGAAAAGGTAGATTTTTATTCTTCATCTATTTTTCCCCACACTGGAAAAAAAAAAACACATTGGATCTTGAGTCCTGACTCTTGAAAACATTGACAAGAAAAAATACTCTTGATTCAATCAGAATTAAGCTTAAATCAAAAGGCAATCCGCTTAAATTAAGAGGCTTGGTTCTTGATCGAAGCAAAAATCCGATTGAATCAAGAGTATTTTTTCTTGTCGATGTTTTTAAGAGTCTGGACTCTAGATCCAATGTGTTTTTTTCCCAATGCACTTTTTTTGGCGGTATACTAGAAAACACTCCACGGGCAGCAATAATTTTCTATTCAAAGATCTATGTCTTGAGCTGAGCTTTAATTTTTGTGACCGCTGGGATACAACACTACGTGATACAACTATTTGGACTCCGGTGTGGCTCAAATTGCATAACCACTGAATTGAAGGATAACTGAGTTTTCTCGCTTTTCTTGTCAAGATAATGCTGCGCTAATGTACTTAACCGCGTGATAAAACTATTTCGATGTCTCGGAGGCTCAAATTGCATAATCATGACGATGAAGGAAAACAGATGTAATTTTCTATTCAAAGATCTTTGTCTTGAGCTGAGCTTTAATTTTTGTGATGTTGCATTGAGCGATACTAAATTACGTGATACGACTATTTTGACTCCAGGGTGGTTCAAATTGCATAACCACTGAATTGAAGGAAAACCGAGTTTTCACACTTTGCTTGTTACGATAGTGCTGCGCTAATATATCGCACTTAACCACGTGATAAAACTACCTATTTCGATGTCTTGGTGGCTCAAATTGCATAACCATGACAAAGAAAGAAATTGGTATACTCTATCAAAAGTACTAACACAAGTTAGTTGTCCGACCTCTCCATGGTTGCCAAAGTGTGCTGACGACAAATCAATACGTTTACATTCAGTCTTGTGGAAATAATGCTAATTTTCAGCAAAATCTGGCAACTATGGACCTGTCTCACTATCAAGTCCCACCGTGTGTCGTCAAGAAAATAGGTGGCGTTAGAGTATGTTGACTTAAACCATCTCTCTCGTTCAGTCTTTTCTTCTTCCTTGTGGTTCCCGATATACCTAGAGTCTCTACATCGGGAACCACGGGAAAGAAGAATAAACGACTGAACATTGATGTCCTATCGAGATAAAGTAAACCTAATCTGATCCCTTTCGTTGTTTCGCAGGTTCAAGACCACGCCACAGCTACTCTCATCATCGACAACTGCGTGCCGGTCGACTCCTCGATCCCCAAGTGCAAGGCCAAGCAACCGTTGGTAGACACCTACGGCCAGAACTACGAGGACCACTTCGACGAGATCGAAGACGCCGACGGCGAGAAGGAAAAGGGGCGCCTCACCTTCCTCCAGAAGCTCATCGCCCAGCAGGCCGCCCTCGCCGAGGGAGGCGCTCACTACGCCGCCCAACTGGCCGCCCAGCACGCCGCCTACCACGCCGCCCTCGCCCACAAGTTCCACTCGACCGCCGCCCAGATCGCTCAGAACAACGCCAACAACGCCCTCGCCGCAGAGAACGCCGCTCTCGAGTCTGCCGCCCACCACCAGGAAGCCGAACACGCCGCCCACGAGAACTTGGTCAAGATCCTGAGCAAGTACACCAAGAAGGGACAGCAGGAGGCACAGAAGGAACAGGCCATCAAGGAACAGACAACCACCAAGGCACCCGCCAAGAAACCGGAGGCACCAGCCAAGAAACCGGTAACACCCGCTCCGGTGCCGGTGGTCCAGCCCGAACAAGAAGATCGCTGGCGCATCGTCGCTGATTCCGAGGAATAACTCAATCAGCTCCGAATCCTTGGATATTTACCAGTGTCTCGTTTCACCATAACCAAACCTCCAATTTTCATAGAATTCTCTCGTGCCGTCTGCTCGTCATTGTACGATGCGCAGATGTAGGTACCTACCTACTTTGACAATGGGGAAAACCACCGCGCTGGAACTTCGGCTTGATGCGCGACCCCATACCCACAACCGATCCTTTGTACAGATCTAAAAGTGCTTGTTGGAACTGACTCGGTCGTTCAGTTCTTCTTACGTTCCGAGAAACGCACTGGCGGTAATGCGTCGTTTCCCATGCGGAGGAGCGTAGCTCAATTCTGCCGCGTTTGGGAAGAACCCCGTATGAGCATTCGAGAGTCGCCAAATTTCCTCCGATAAAATTTGTATTTTTGAGGAGTGTTATGAATATTATCTCTGGAGTTTTTCAGATAATTTAGATCTAATTATGAATAAATTCGCTGAAAAATTCAGAGAAAGATATTCGCCGATTTCTCTACAAATTCATATTTTATTGAAGGAAATTTGGCAACGTCTGAAGGCTCATACGGCGTTCTTCCTTAGCACGGCAGCGTAGCGCTATTCTAACGCAGTATGAACCTTGAGACGTTTCCAAATTTACCTGAATAGAACAATGCTTTTTCAGAAATCAATAGTTTTGCTTGAAATTTTCAAATATTACAAAAAATTGCGAATTCCTTTAAAAAAATTGAGATAAAAAATATTCAAAAATTTTCTTGACACTTCGTATTTTATCGAAGGAAATTTGAAAACGTCTCGTGGCTTATGCAATGTTCTTCCTTCAGTGTTCCAAGGTATGAAAGGTGACTCAAACAATACAGTATTTTCACAAAAGGAAGACTGTGCAATTTCAGTTCAAAATTTTACTGACTTTCACGCATAATAGAAGAAAAATTATTAAAAATTTCAGTCAAAAATGCCCAACAGTCCTTGCAAAAGTGCGATTCCCTAGTGGAAATTTTGCAACACTTAATTGTAATTACATTCATTCGTCTGAGAAATGACAAATTCTCTATGATTCTATTTCTCGAAATTCCCATTGATCAGTTACGACTATAAAACTTGTGTAAAAATTTTAAAATTTCACTTATTCCTTGTTTTTTATTATGAGCTGATTGATCGAATGCTCATTGTATTTCTGTGATTTATTCAGACCGTAGGATTGTGATACCCACAGGGTGTGTTTTTGACTTTCAAAATTGAGACATCCTCCTACTTAATTTATTTGATTAGATGTTAAGTTTTCATGTTCTCAAGAATGTGTATTAATTTATTAAATTATTTATTTATTTATTCATGCATAGAACTTGTTCTATTTTATTCATTCATTCATAGAGAGAAAAAAACTGACACCTACATAGTAAAGTCATTAAAGAGGTGCATATGATAACATATAGTTGTTACACTGTAAAAAGTCAAAGGAAAATAGTACTTGCAAAGAAAAAGAAGGATTTGATAAATGTGCGGGTAAACTTTATTAAAAGAAAATATGTTTTCAAATCAAAGCAAAATCATTGCACGGAATTAAATTTTAACAGATATTAACCAAAATCTGAACAGAGACACAGTAGGATTTTTTAAAAAAACCGAGAGTATGTAAGCGAAGACCTAATTATTAAAGAAGTAAGTATAGGAACACAGACAAGAGAACTCAAAACTATGATTAAAATTCTCATAAAAGTTAGCGAACATATTTAAAACTGATCTGAATTCATCAGGTACACATAAAAGGCTGTGGTGATTCCTTAAACTTTTTAAAGCACCTCTGTCACTTCGAGTAAGTAACATTTTATCATGACAGCAGTTTAAAAATATTGATCAAATGAGAGTTTTCAAGAGAAAAAATTCAAATCAATGATTTCTTTGAATGACGTTTTTCGTCAAGAAAATATGGTTGAATTTTCCCCCATACGAAGAAAACGTGGCGTTTCAAAAATGTATGTTAACAATTGTTTAGAAATGGAACAACCAAGTGACAGGGGACACCAAAACAATAATTCAATGCATTACAAAATATAGATTTTTTGCAAAGCATTACAGCTTTTTAACTTTTGCGAAAAATGGTGGATTTAAAACTAGTGAGGTTGAGGTAGCACGTAGCAATTTCATATGACAGAACAGAGTAGGTAAATTATTCCTAAACTGTAAAAAATTCGAAAATACAAAGAATAATTATCCTATGAGTGGTTTAATTAGAAATCAACAACTTTAAAACCATGAAAAAATTTAGAAAAAGTCCCTACTATCCTGTTAGTGAATGTATTTGTTCTGCAAACACCATTTACAAATTAAATCTGAATGAATATAGGGTATAGGGTAATCTAAGGTAAGACAACCATCATATTTTTTTATAGTACCCATTGCATGCTTCGCAAAAAATATTTTTTGTTCCAAGTCCTAAAGGATGGCTTTTATCATCCTTCAAAAACAAAAACGGACATTATGTAGATAATTAGCTAAAGCCACCTCTTAGTCCTAGAGGTTGGCCTTCGTCACTTTTTCAGGACAAAAACGAACACTAACTACACAGAGCTACCTTCTGAAGCTCCAAACATATGGTCCGAGTAAGGCAAAAAATTAGAAATTTAAAAATTAATATTTTGACAATGGAGAGGCATTGGCGGCTGAAAAAAAATTATGTCACTAATATAATTCATACATCTTAGTACTATGTCTATATTTGGTGCGAGTCCCTGATTTTCTGGCATCAAGGCCAAATTTCTTGCTAGTATGGAAACGGTTCTCACAGGATTTTTCAGAGACACTTTGGTCGAAGTGCAGAATTGAATGCTATGATTTTTTTTGATCTATGTTTAATTTACTGCAAGTCAAATGCTCTTTGAGTAGAATTGCCTTCTAAGTCAAACTTTTTTAGGGTCCCTTCTAATTTTTCATAGGAACGAAAAGCGTTCTGAGTGGAATTTCTCTTTAAGTGAAACTAACAATCTAGTCTCTATGCAGTTTGACCTAGAGAAAGTTACCTGTAAAACAATGAAACAAATAATAAAAAATGTAGAAATGTACCAACGGTAACAAAAATTTTGTACCAAGTGACGCTACATTTTTATAACATCTTCTGAAGTTTAAAAATTCTTTGTCGAACTTTAACAGTTACAAACGTCTGTTTTATTTTTTTAAGAGGACTTAATGCTTTATGGAAAGTGAAAGGTGGAAAGCAAGTTTAGACATTACTTAATTGCAAAAAAAGAAAAAGAAGAAAAACTATAAGTACCTCATTCTGAGCTGTTTAAATTCAAGGGAAAGTAATTTGAAAATCATAACAATAATTATAAAAAAATGAAGACCCAGATAAAAAAAGAAAGGAAAAAAATTACAGCTATTAATAAATAAAAGTAAACATTGGAGTTTAATTCCGTTACATTCAAATGTCTCTGAAGGAAGGGTAAGAATATGCAAACCGGAATTTAGGGTGAAAAAATGACCGGAGCTCTCAGAGATTCCAAAACAGTAACAGTAATAAGTTAGTATCACAAAAAGCTTTAAATAAATAATAGAATCAAAAAACATAATATACGTAAACTAACTAAAATTAAACCATATTCCATTTGCGTTAACTTATTTTTCGGCAAGAGACAACAATGTCACACAGATTTGCCTTTTTCACCACAAATTTTCAACAAAATGGTTGAGTATTCTGTTAAATTCAAAAGGTAGCAAAATATTTACAAGTACCAGACGAAATTTCATAATTAAAAAAATGTAAAATTCATAAAAAAAAAAAAAAAAACCAAACAAAATTGTAATAAAGTAAAAGTTGAGCCAATAGTTCGACTAGGCCCTTATGAAATAAACAGGGCAAAAAAATTAAATAATAGAATTGATGCTACTTGTCAACAGCTGTAGGCAGCCATGGGTGTACGCAAAATAACATCCATCATAAAAAGAGCTTTTGGGTAATTTTTTATGTTATTTAGTATATTATATATTTGTTTAATATTTAGGCAAAGTACAACCTTCAACAGCAGAAAAACTGAATAAATTTCTAGTAGGATCTCGATTAAACAGTTATTAATTACATGACATAAAATTTATTGGATAAGAGATAAAATTTTTGTTTGACACTTTTAAGTACCTAAGAAATCCAAAACTGTCCACAGGTGCTTGTAAAATTAGAGAAAAAAATTACAAACTGACAAAAATTCTTCCATTATGAGTGATTTGACAAAGTGCTGAGAAGTTTTCAAAAATTTTGAAGAGAAGAATGAAGTCTGAAGTTATGAGTAGGGTTGGAGTAAAATGATAAGTCTTGTAATATTAGGCATTCCGATTTTTAAGGATTCAAACCAGAATAATAGAACAATAACTTCAGGTCCGAATTCTAGATACATGTATGTCAAGTTACCTGCGTAAATTCTTCACAATTTATTCATTGACAAAACATTGATTGATTACTCATTGAACACGAGCAATTTTGGTTGCAAAAAATATTTGGACCTATTTTACCACAATGGCGCAAATCAGAACCGAGGTTGTGCGTCTTTGTACAATTTGACCATAACATAGCTACTAAATTAGGCTGTTATGAATGGGAAAAGCTGCTATCAGTTTTTACCAGGCGCTTTTAGAGAGCATGCGTTGAGTTTTATGATACCCAACAGTGGAACAGTTTTAAATATCACCAGATGACGATCAGAAGTTTTGCTGATCTTTTCTTACACCCATTAGAGTTTGATTATTTATTTATTTTTTTTTTAAAACCCATTAACATCCAAACATGAAGCTAGTTAGAGAGCAACACTTAGAAACAGTTAAAGGTACGAATGACCCATAACTGAATTTTGAACTACAGGAGACTATTCCAATATTTGGAAAAAAAAGCTTTTTAACTTCTCAAAGAGGATCAAAATAGAAAATCATTTGTTTGCGGACGGATCATTAAAAAATATTAACATATTAAGTCTTAGAAAAGCACCTGCTGAATTCAGATGATTGTAAATTTGAATTCTTCTTAAATACAAGCCACAAGAGTCAGTGCACAGGTCAAGGCTCAAATCATACAAGAAATGATCTGAGGTTCTTCAGGCAGGTATAAACGACTCTGTGAGCTTTAATTAGAGAAATATGTCAAGGCGGACTTTTTCAGCAATTTTGTCACTTTCAGCTTAGCAATAATAATAAGCTAGCTAGCTATTAATTAGCATTGTCCACAGACTTTAAATACCCTACGATGAAAATGTACAACAGATGTCGATACAAATAAAATAGAATGCTGTGAAATTGCTTGTTTGGCAGGGTCTGTTGGCTACAGTACAATTCACAGAACTCTCAATAACAAAAGAAAATTCTAATTTATAACAATAAATCAATAACAAATTACCATTACCTAAATTTTTTATACATCTAGGGCACATGTAGACATTGACACACTTGGTGAATGTGCACCACAGTAAGTTGCTCAAGTCGTAAACTTAATAATGGTCCCACTCGTGTAGTTAAAAAAAAGGAAAACAGAATATATACTTTCTCTTAGAAAGTTTTCTTCACTTAATTGTAAGAATAATTAACACTAGGGGGCTTTGCCACCAAAAAAAAAAAAAAAAACGAAAAATCAATACAAAAACAAAAATCCTTGAAATTTCTTTTTGAAAGAGAAAGGAAACAGAAAAAAATTATAGACAGCAGATTCTTTGAAGAGGAAAATACCAAACGTTGACTCAGTAAAATAGCCAAAGCATCTGAAGCACAAGATCAACATTAGTAACGAGATGAAATGCTAAAGAGACATTCTTAGCATTAAAAGGGAGTCACAAAACCAAACAGTCATGTCATGGTCATGATATAATTTTTTATAAATACAATAAATAAATAAAAAGGCAGCTTCAAACTGAAGTTGATAGATATGCTCATAGATCACAATGCTGAAAAGTAATTTTCCGAGATTCCACAATCTTATCAAAAAGGAAATTTAACTTTTTAAGATTTGGTCTTTGTGTTTCCGAACAATTTTCAAATATGATCACAGACATATAATAAAATCTAGACAGTGCTTAAAGCTTAACTTACAGCAGAAGAGATGAAACAATTTGGGGAGTAATAACTCGCCTTTAAGTGAAACGCTACGACATGGTATGCATGTAACGCTAAGTGCAACTTACAGCTTATGAGCATGCCTAATGCCCGTTGACCCAGATAGCTCTTGCTGATTTCACGAATTATCTTATTCTAAATGCAATTCGGGCGGCCTACCTATTATCTCATCAATTGAGTTATGATCTTGGTCTGGATTGTATTACATGTCTATAAATCTGATTCTTCAGTGGAAATATTCGGATGCTGCCAAATTTCTTCTGATAAGATGACATTTTTTTGTAGAGAGCTTGCGAATTTTTTTATTTGAATTTTTCCGATGTTTTATTTTCAATTCATTCTAATGTATCCGAAATCTTTGGGGAAAAAATATTCATTAGTTTTATCATAAAATAAATATTTGACAGTATTTGCATATTTGTACCACGTTATTCTTCCGTTTTGCAGCATAGTTTTCTGGCGCAGCGATGTAATCAAAAACGAGAAACTGAGCAAAAAAAGACAGAAACATGAAAACTTTTGGGAAAGTTGCTTAACCGGTCAGAGGATGCCAAAAATATTCATAAAGTAGTGTGAACTGACCTAAGCCTATCAACAGTAGTCTCATACTAATATCCACAAAACTTAGTAAGTATAAAAAAAATAAAAATAAGAGCACTTAGAACATTTGTTTTGGACTTAATTGAAATTATAAATAAAATATGCACTAAAAACAAGTGCCACGATTTGGTCCTATCAACCGAACTTTACACTGCAAATTGCTAAGTGAAAACATGGAAACATGTTGTTTTAACTAAAACTAATGCTCTTAGTTTTTCTTTGCGAGATAAAGTGAGAACAAAAATTTGCAAAGATGCAGATATTACAAGACGATGAACTGACACACTGGCTACAATATGCGGCCTCTATAAATCCGTTGCTGAAATATTCTGCCATTGTACTTAGATGCTTACAAATCTAGAGAGTAAAACAAGGATTCACAAAGAGTGCGCACAGGACACCTTATTCGACCAAATGACAAATCAACCATTGACCTGACCTTACATTCTCAGTCACTAAAGATTTTAAGAACTTTTTTGAAAGTCATGCTGTCAGTCAAAGAGATATGCCGTTGATACTACATCTAAGAAAATCGATCAACATTTCTCAAACTCCATTAAAAAATACAAAACAAATTTACTAACAGCTTGCAATACAAAATGAAAAAATAAGTCTGAGGTTAGACATTGAATAAGATTGCAGTAAAGTACGCAACACACACGTGTTAGAACTCTGCAGAAAAAATATCTTTGACTTGACTGACAATACATAGCGTCATGATTGTAAAAATGTAGGCTGTTCCATTTCAAATGATTCGCACATGGACAAAAAGCCTTCTTTTTTCCCCTCTTGTCACTTTTAATACACAATAAACTTTGCAAATAAAACTTAAAAAAGTGTTAATGTACTTATTAGGATGATAAGAGATTAGCGACTTTTGATAATTGAGCATTTATTTCATTTCACACCGGCTCAAGTCAAGCCGGCTCACTTTCTGCCATGCTGAGCTTGAACCATCCAAACCAGATTTTGTAAATTTTTCTCACAAATGGATGGCGTTGAGTAAAATAGCTACATTTACATTACGGTGTTTCAAAATCTTATCTATATAAATTTTTCGGAAAGAAAGAAAACAATACCTTTACTTGAAAATTGCTGCAATTTTTCTTGGCCATATGATGATTATTTCTAGACAGTTTTAGGCAAAAACGTTGGTTTTTTTCCTCCCAAGAAATTAAAATAGTAGATGAGATTTGGAAACACTGCAACATATGTGTGACTGTTTTGTTCAACTCTATCCAAATATTACTTCATGACAGGACAACTTTCGTACCCGCCTCATATTTTCTTTTTTCAGGATGAATACTACAGAGTGTGAAATGTGTATCTTGAAATTAGGAACTATGTAGATATCTGATTTCCTTTCTACGAAACATTTCGCCTGAAAAAGACTCATCATATATGGAATGGAGTTCTGTGGTTTTTGCTTGGCATGGAAGACTTACAGTAATCCTTCAAAGAAAGCTACACTTAAATTTGTATAAATGAGAGCCTGTTTCAGCTACTAAGTACATAATAACTTACGATGAAGTATAAAAAACTCAACAAATTCTGTTTCATTTCTGAAGCTTGTTCTTCCTCACTAGAGTTTGGACTCGGCTGTCAAGGAACTTCGTTTTCGTACGCCACGGTCAGAGCCATTTCTCTTGAGACCTTCACATTGACGCATATGTTCTGATGCTGAAAGAGAGAATGCAAGCATTAGATAATTATTATCACTGAACACGTCTTTAAGAAGTCCACTTGTTGATGTTCATCATAGAAAAGAAATCGAAGAATACAGCACATAAATATGCTGAGTGGCAATGATAATAAAATAAAATGAAATGCACCAACTCACTACACAAATTAATAAAACAATTTTTTTGTACAATTTTGCCACTTGGTTAATTATCATCTTTGGACGTGGATATTTTCAGGATAATATTTACATCATCGGGTGCAAAAACACAGAGGAAAAAAAGGTGAAAAATTTGGGATTGACAATACATTAAAACACATTCTATTGGAGAAAAAATATGACAACAGATATTACGATAAAACTAAATAATTAATGAGAATATTTACAGTGAATGTAGTGCCGGGAAAAGACTCAATAGATAAATACGGAACTTTGCAGATAAAACTGAGGCAAATATAGGGACAAAACAAAACTTAATCTCTGCCTTTGACACCTAAGTTGCACTTTACAATGGAAAAGTTGTGATTTATCGGAAGAAAGTAGTAATTTTATTGCAGCTTAGTCGCTGTAAAATCACTAAGATCATCAGAGCTATTACAACCTAATTTTCTCTTTTCAATAAAGTCATCATTTAATTGCAATGAAATTACCATTTTATGACAATCCATCACACGATTTTCTCTGGTTAAGTAATTAAAATTCAGCATTATTACAGTAACCATTTCACAGCAATAAATTGCCATCAAGAAAACTACAACAATCTACCGATTGGATTACAACTTATCAGGGTCATTAGTCATTACTACTTGGACTTGGCATAAAAATCGACGGCAAGTTGACAAAACTTTGAATACATGACACGACCATTCAACAGGAAAAGTGAGCATGGTGCACAGGTCAAACCTAGACTTACTTGACCAGAAGTTGTAATAGGACAAGAGGTTGATATTCAAATGTCACCCGTTAATGAGGCAAGAATTTTAATTAATCAGCACTCGAAAAAGTTGGAACTCTTTGCCTCCATAAATGTCGATACTTAGGTTTTGGATCTGAGTCAGGATCAGAATTATCTGACGCAACCCAGCCCAAGGTATTCAAAGCTGTAAAAAAATTATTTAAAAATTGGAGAAGCTTTGATATTAAAACAGATGCCTACCCAAACAAACATTTTCAAAGCCGAAAAACTCATACCTCAAATTGCAACCTTGAGGGGTTTCCACTCATGATTTATTCTTTTAAAGTTAAAGGAAAACCAACCAACTAAAATTTCCTATTGAAATTTTCTGTGCCTTTGTGTCACTTATTCTAAAAAAGTCACTTGGTAGGTATTACAAGAAAATATTATGATTAATTTTCCTCATAAAGAATGAAACATGACCGGCGATTTTGAAACATCGCAATTGAGATACGTACTTAGTCATTAATGTAAAATTTTTTAAAGTGTAACTATTGAATGTTTTTTTTTTTAAAAAAAATCTAGTCTTCTTTACCTCCTTACATACTACATAAAAGATTCATCTTTTCATCTTATTTTCCTTTAAGTTACCTTTTTGTGCGTGTAACATATATTGAGTTGAGCCTGTTGATCCTGATATTACGTAATAAATAAATGTCTCAGATTTCATAAAAACAGGCCGTAGTGTTGTTCTGATCAATTTAAGAAGAGATACGCAAATGATAAAAGACCTAGTGTTTTCAAGAATTTAGGCTAAGTTAGCAAAAACTTCTCATACTGGAAAAATCTACTGGTCCAGATTTACTCTAATACAAGCAAGTTCTACAGTAGTTAATACAGTTTTCAGAAAAATCAATCAGCAAAAAGAAAATTGAGAGAAAAAAAGGTTCGAGTTTACTTAAAATTTGAGGAAATAAACTTACTCCAAGCAGCTTTATTCTGCGCCTCATGTCTGATAATCAACTCGCTTGTCAAGTAAGCTTCCCGCTTGATTTGGTCCCGAAGTCTGGCAGACATGTCTGGTATTAACCATTGAACAGCTATTGTTACAAGGGAGACAACATTCTGGAAAAATCATCATGATTTAAGTATTTAATGACACAGCCACTGTCGCATCTTACCTAGTTTATATTAGATTTTTTTAAAATTATATCATCCACTGTCAAACAATCATACAGATAAGTCAAAAACTTTATTTCAAGACTACGCAAGAGATATCGCAAAATTTGGTACTGGGTAAACTTTGACATTATGAATTTGATGTGTTGTTCCGAGCAACCTCCTAAGTGTGATGAGCTCTTAAAATCAAACGTCCTACATTGTCAATACCAAGAAAAGCAGAGCTGAAGAGTGAATTTTTCGGCCTTCGTACACACATTTTTCAACGAAGATGTGGAGGTGTGGGACTTTTGCTATGTACTACATGACACGCTGTTATCATTTAGAGGAATTTCATTCTTTTTATGTGTCTCATCTCCCCAGTCTGAAAGGAAATGAAAGCTTTATTCGATAACTAATAAGATTTTGCGACATTTTCACAAGATATACCGAAAAATTCATTTTACAATCCTGCTATCCTCAAGATTGGCACAAGGAAAATCTGATTTTAGGAACTTGGAAGGCTTAGGAGGCTGTAAGGAACATCATATCAGGTAATACTGAAATTTTGCCAATGCCAAATTGATTGGCATTCCGCACATAATACTTTGAAGTTTCTTTTTGCCTCTTTAAAATATTTTAAACTCACTAGTTTCTCCTACCATTCACTTGAATCTGTATAGATTCTTTGGATTCTACACTCTGGATATTTGCAATTGTCTTTCTTATACAAAAATTAAACCATTTGTCACAAAAGAGGTCAAAGACAACAAAGAAAAAAGTTTTCATTAAAGGAAAATAAGCCATGAAAGTTTACCTGGAATATAACGATGAACATTAACCTTGCAACTAAGACTTGCCAGTAAATTATTGGTCTTTTGTACCTTTTTTCTGCCCACGGAGGGTCACGATACTGCTGATACCTAGAAAAATAAATAAATTAAAAAAAAACATGATTTTGCACTTTGATCATCGATATGGTTTTGATTGGATGTATCTGCTTCACTATTTGAGCAAAAATGCAGTGACTGCCTATGTCCAAGCAGCACACATTGATCTTTTTTTTTTTTAAATATATGATAATGTTATTGACTAAAGTGAAATTTTGGAATAAAAATGCACATTTGTGCTAATAATACATTTCACTGTGTAAGGAAATGATCGAGGTGATTTTGCTTGAGAATGAGCTGAGCTTGCGACTTGTGCTGCAAAATCCTTTCATTTTGGAAAAAAGATAAAACATAATTACCTGCAAAGAGTTACATTTTCTGATGGATACAGAGGTTTTGAATCCACTGGAAAGTCACTTGTATTAAAGTATGCAAGAGAATGGTTTAAAAAGCCCTCTTCCGTGCGATTTTGGTTCACCACATACTTGTAAACCATTCGAGGTATGAAGTTTGAGGAAAATGCGATTATAAATGCCTGAAAAATCAAAATGATTTTTAAAATGTCACGCAAGTTCACTTGAGCACAAGAGAGCTTTAAAGGCAGAAAGTTCATACTTTCCCTCGGATCTTTTTATTGCTAAGGAGTTAAAATCATAGTTTCGAAATTCTCAAAATGTTTAATTCCAATATGCGTAGACTTAAAAAATACCACTTGAAAATATGCTTGAGTGCGTGGTTGCAATGTCAAGAAAAGAAGCTTTTGACCAAAATTTTGGGAGAAACTACGGACAATTTCTAAGTTGGATTTAGTTTTCAGACCATTTCTCAAAACTAATCTCTACTAACATTCTCAATAAACCTCCTTTCATAATTTTTTCTTCTTCTTTTTTTTCGCATGCTTGCTAAAATTTGACGGTCTTTGAGAAATGTTGATAGGTAAAACTACAGGCAATACTTATCTTTGGCAACTTTTAAACTTTAAAAACAAAATTCACAGAAGCAATAGGCAGAAAAATATGTCCTTGATAGGGAATTTCCCAACTGATTTTCACACTTACATTGGAGACAACAGATATTTTGCCCAAGACATCCAAGATGCGGAACCAAACTCCGATGTTGGGAGCTCTGTGAGGGACAGGTCTTCGATAAAATCTTAGAAATTTCTGAGCGTCGAGTCTCATTTCAAAAATATTATTCAGGAGGGCAAACAAGGGTGCGAGAGGGAAGGCTGATACAAATATTGTAACAAATCCATACTGCATAACTAAAACAGAAAGTGAGAGTAAAAAGATTAGTTTCTTAAAAAGAGGTATGTAGAGATGTTTAAACTGCTGCCTTGGAAAAAACTGAAAACCTGAAAAATTTTTCAAACAGGGAGTACTTCAATGAAAGGCTTGACTCATCTGATAAATATTGGCTATCACATCCATAGTTTAAAATATTTGTTACTTTAAAGAAAGGTAAAAGAAAAAATTGAAAATTACCCATTTCCAGGTATTCCACGAAAAGACCTCTTGGACCCCAGTCAAGGAGTTTATAATCCTTGTACCAACTCTTGTCAGTGGGGACAAGTGTTGTATCGTCTTCAGCTTCAGTTGCAGAGGTTGATGATGTTGATTTCACACTTGAAAGACCTGAGACTTCTGACATTGCTGAATACCAGCTCATTATAGGCCTGGAAAAATGAGAGAAAAATTCTTCTGTGACATATCGTAGATTTTTCAGTGCTAATTAAGGTGTATCTTTAGCAACTCGAGAGATTCTTCCTTTGAGGAAAGCCACTGCTGTGTTTTAATTTTTATGAATGCGATGTTAGAATCCATACAGCATTCAGTTGGTCTTGACCCACTAACAAAATATTAGAAAATTCAATAAAAAGTTATCACTTGAGGTTGAAGCTGGTAGTTTTCTCTTCAAACTCCTACTCCAACTAAAAATGATCCTTTTTGAAGCTCTAAATACAATTTTTCAGAGATTGAATCAATATATATATATATATATATAATATATATATATATATAATATATATAAAATAGCTGATTTTGAATTCAGATTTTTACTGAGTGACATGCTGGATTACTATGGAACTAAAGGGTGAACTTGGGCTGATTTTTAGTTGAAGATGAGTTGAACGACTACGATTAAACACAGAATTTTAACAATCGGTAATGTAATACAGATGTGCCATTTTTAGTTATTGATATTTTTTTAATTGGTCTATGAAAAGAAAATCTAAAATTCGATAAAAATAAATACAGTCAATACACTTACGGAATGATCATTTCTAGAACACTATTCATGGCTTGGTTACCAATCATTATAATAGCCAGTTGAATGCATAGTTCCATTAAACATCCAGCTGGACTGCACTGCAAAGGCAAACCAAACAAATTAAGAATATTAAATCTTAGAATCTGAGTTGAGTTAAGAGGGAAGATTTTTCCTAAACCCGAGAAATTATTTAATTCGTTTAACTTTAAGGGCGTGTGTTGGTGAAAAGATGGCATTACAAAAAGTGATGCCAGAGTCTGTCTTTTTTTTTTATAATTATTATTCCAGACTAAGTGAACTATTAAAAATAACCTTCAAGAGCAGGACATGTGATTTATGTATTATTCAGGGATGCAGAAATACTTAAGCCTTCCCATTTTACTTTTTGGCTCCCCACTTTAACAGCCCTAAAATTATCAAAGTTATTATTCTTTTTCTCTTCATTTTCTACTTTCTGCAATTTTGCAAAATAAAAGTAATTTTCTTACGGATGCAAACAGGCCTCTTCAGTTTTAAGATCTCGTTTTGTAACCCTCCCATTTTCAAAAGCAGTTTTCAGGGCCTTCCTATTTTTACAGAAGACCTCTTGTAACCTGCTGGTTACATTTTTGAAAAGTTCCTGTAACCCTAATCTTATTTTCCTCTTACTAACAAGAGGACACAATGACTATTACTTGTCATTAAGAAAAATTCTCCTCATAAAAATACATACACCATCTTTAAAACTCTTATCCTCACGGCAAGAGTTCAAGGAACTTTTTTATCGCTGAAGTCTCTTAGACTAAATAGTACTTACCTCTTCTTGCCTTAGACCGAATATGCGATTATACTTGGCTGGGTATCCAGTGAATTTCCCCTTTAAAAATGCCATATACACGATGGATGAATAGTAGTTGATAAATTGGAATAAGTAAATTTTTAGCGTGAGAGATTCATCGAACTCAGTCTGCGTCCGAAGATATTCCAACTCCGTTAAGTACACTGCCATTTTTTCATAAACCTGAAGTGTAAAAGTTCATGTTAGAAACAAAAGAGTGCTAAGTATCAATAGAAAGTCAAGAGCTCATGAAAATATAAAGAAATAAATACAAGGAAAAAATTAATTAATTTTACAAAATGTATCACCACTACGATGGAATTTCCAAGTATTGACCTGAGGAGCTTCCATTTTTACCACAAAGAAAAAAAGTCAATCTAAAATAAGACTCAACGTTTAATCGTGGATATAAATCTAATTACTTTGAATGTTCATAGGGGCATTTACTTCAAGGATGGGAGACATATATATTTGCCAATGCTTGTTACAATTTTACTTACATAGTTCAAAAGAGTGATGCATATCAAGTTAAGAATGGCTGCGGTTGTCGGGATAACTAAATTGGAATAGAATGAAAGCCACTCGGCGTCACTGAACAGACTTATTGACGTTAAAACGCACATACGATACAAGACAACTCCAAACACAGCTCCCAGCGCAATAAGTAGCTGAAAAGAATGAACATAAAATCTGGATTAGAGGGGGCATTGAAATGTCATAAACAAATTTTACATACCAAGGTTAACTTCTTCTGTAAGACTAAGTTATCATTTGTAAATTACCTTCTTCATTTATTTTCTAGAGGATCTTTCCCTTTCAATGGCTAAATGAGTGTCTCAATCTGAACATTAGAAAATCTCCAATTATGTTTTATTTTTTTAAGAAAATTGAACCAAACGTTCCTTTTTTTCCCCCTATACATAGAATAGAATGGCATAGAAATTTACATGGAATGAGTGAAGAAAATTAAAGACAAATTTTAATTGAAACTGTCGGTTAGTTTTTCTTTCAAAAATAAACATGAGCAGAGACTTGCAACGTTCAATTCTACTGGCTACCACTGGTATTCAGATTGATCATCCAGCAGTTCCACTTGGAGATATGTGCTGCCATAAGCAATCATACTGCTTGTTAATATGCATAAAAAAATAGAAAGTAAACGGTAAAAAGAAATGGATGAATAAGTTAATTGATACATACCAGAAGTAGAGCAACTGAGAAACTTAGAAGAGTTGCAGGAACTTTGACTTTCCAAAAAGGCACACTAGGTTCAACAGCACCAGTCACAACATTAATTTTTTGTTTCTTAGACGTAGCAAGTTTGGCTAAATATTCTGGTCTGGGATGCTCTGCTTGGACGGTGAACCCTGTAAGTCCCCATCTATGAGTCACCGATGCTGAGTATCGCTTCCAGAGTTCCAAAAACACAGTCGCTACAAATCAATAAAAGGAATTTAAACACAAGAGCTTGACAAGAGTTTTCAGTAAACATCAGAAAAATCAGGCTGTCGCACAGTTTTTGTTTTTCTTTAAAAAAAATTATTTTTGGAAAGTACATCAAAAATGCGGATAGGTAGGTATCTGTATTTTCCTATTTATCACAGTTTAGCTAAGAAATTGATTTTCAAATTCGCTAAAAATCCAATCCCATTTTGAACTGAAATATGCTTTGCCAACAGATATCTGAGTGTCACAAGAAGAATTGACCAAAAGCACCCTGTACACAAATTAAGATGCATTATCTTGTTCAAGTTTGCTTGGTTCAATTTTTAAGTAGGCAAGATGAATAATTGCGACAATTGGCAAGAGATATAATTTTTGGTGATGAAGGGGGAAAATACTCACCCCAAACAGACATGAAAAAAGCGAAGAACACAGTTAACGGGTTGTCGAATAGATATGTGAACTTTGCATAGAGACATGTGTCGGACAGTTTCCAATAATCACAGTTTTTATCACATAGAGGGCACATGGTGATGTCTCGAGATCTATTACAGATATCTTCACTGAAATGAAAAATAAAAAAGATTTCATAAATAATTTGACAGGGTGAAAAGTGATCAATGTTCCCTATGCATCCTGGAACAGAAGTATGTAGTATGAAGGTCCAGCACTTTAGATGCAAAGTCCATCGCACAAGTTGGAGGTCAAAGGCGAAGTGATAATGCATCAAAGAAACTTAATCAGATTTCTTTTGACAAATGAAGATGCCGCCTTCGGTCGCTGACTTGCGCGGAGGACTTGCATGTCTAAAGTGCCCGAACTTGACATACTGCACATCAGTGTTGTTATAAGCACAGGCTTCTACCAACTGAATGTGAATTAGGCGGGGTTTCCAGGCACACTAAATCGATAATCATACTACTTGATGTGACACCATGCTCACTTTTAAATTTATTTCAACCAAAAATGTGTCTGGCTATCGAACAAAGCGTTTAGTGAGAGCTTCCCTGTATTTTTCCCTCAAAATTTTTAAAGAAAGTTTCATTTCCGATTATCATAATTTTAGTGTCATCATTAGGATTAACTAACACATTTTTTCATGCTCATTAATTTAAAATCATAATTTTTTTTTGCATGGTCATCATAAAACCTGACTTAACACTTTGACTGAGATTAAAAATAAAACCATTATAAATGGAATTAATCATGATTGCATTGAGAAAGCTTGCTAAGAAGGCTGATGGTACAGGTCCTTTCCTAGTATTGAACAATTTTGTGAATTTTAAAGCCACTAAAAAGGCAGAAAGATGACTCTCTAACAAAAACCGCAAACCAAACTTTACAACTTCATTGCAAAACTATTGTTGATTTTCAACTCAAATTTTTTCCTGATATCTTTCATAAGAGACAAAGAGAGGAAAATTAGCACTTATGCTTAAATTTTTCCATCACTAATCTAATAAAAATCAAATATACCTAAAAAAGGAAAAGGAGAAAAACAGCAGATACAAGCTTACCTGACAGTATTCCTGCTTAAAGTGAATAATCCAAAACAGAAGACTGTGATGCCTGCTATAGAGGCAGGTATAAGCATGTGCGTATAAAAACCTAGCCATGCAAAATATAGAGCGACTTTTACGCCAAAATATTCTTTGATATGGTCAATAGGTTGATTTTTGACCCAATTCTTGATTGTAGCCCACTCAGTGTAAAGTAAATAACGCATAGAACCTGGAGCATTATAATCACCCTGAAAATTACGACAAAGAGTTTACAAGTTGAAGATTCTGAGAAATAGATCCGTGAATGCAGTGCAATGTAAGAAAAAATTTAATTCTAAAATCAAATGCGGATATTGCTTTTCGTAAAAAAATTTAAATCCTTTTTTTCTAATTTTGAAAAAAATGAGTTCTCTTTTATCCTTGCTATCCGTTGGATTTGGAGTATTTGAAGGTCCACTATTCTTTTGTTACCCTGTTAAAGGTGAACACGGAAAGTACGGCATATCTTGCCAAATTAACCGAGAGTCCTTTAACCAGCAACAGGTTGCATAGACAGGGGCCCTGATAGCCTGTAGGAGGGAAAGGGAGACACCTAAGCTGGGTGTCCTTTATTTTTGAAATTTGAGAAATCTTAAGCTCCTCTAAGCTTATAGAAGGCTGCAAGGGGTAAAGAAGAGTGGTAGTTTTTTAAAACAATATTAAAAAAATGTTGAAACAATTTTAGAGGTTCCTAAAATATCAAAAAGGCGCAAGTTACAACATGGAAAATAGAACCAGCTCCAAATCTAAAAGTATTTACTCACATCATGAAGTGGATATGCTGCTTTGTACACTCCTTCATCCAGGAGCCTTTGAATTCCAACACAATTCATATCATCAGGGTCTTCGCTGAAGTTTTGGCGACTAAGAATAAAATCAACTATAATTGAACGTATTGGTGCAGAGAAAAAATTTGGTGCATCTTCGTCGAATAAATAATGCTTATTTCTACTATATTCTGCGGTAAGTTTGAATTTTTCAGGGGGAAACTTGTCCGAGTCGATATACATGAATTGCAAAAGCTTACTCAAGAATGAAGTCACTTCCGTTATCACAGTAAATTGTTTTGGTTCTTCTTGATCTGGAAACTGTAACAATAAAGTCAGAATTAACAGTTAACGAAGGAGCAATATTGATGGTATAAATTTACACAAATATATTAGACCTATTTAAGATAATTTGCTTGATTCACAGATTATTCAAGGAGTAGGGACAAAACAGAATATTTCTGGAAAAAAAAAATGCACTCTACCCACTAGCTGGCAGCTGAGAAAAATTAGAATCAGAAATTGAGAGATGGAAGTCATCCCTTCAACAACTTGCTGACTTTGCAGCCATTTTATTAAACTTTAGTTTTACATAATTAAGCTTCCTTAAGTATGAGATTTATTCTGCCGGAATAAGCCTACACTTTACGAGCAAATATTCCAGGTAAGCAACAGTAAAATATAAAAGAGAGCAATGCTTAGTTATCTCTAGTTTTGCATGCTAACAAGTATCCTGTGATGTATTTATGCCCAATTGTAGACACTTTTGTTACATATCCTTTGATCCTTTTCTGTCCAATTTAAAACCGGAGGATAGCCTCACAGTAAACTCTACCTTTAACTTCTACACCAGGGCTTGATCTAAAATATAAATGAGTAAAATTCATCAACTGCCATATCCCTAAAAATTCTTTATCATTATTTAAAGTGGCTGTCAGTCCAATTTATGCCTTGAACTGCTGCTTGGTGATCATGTCATTATTTCCCTTGCAGAAAAACAAAACTACGTCACTGTTGTCAAATTTTCTCTTGGAAAATGCACTTTTACCACGAGAATCTTGGGCTTTTCTGACGAAAAATGTCATTAATTCCTCTTCTGATCTCACGCTAAAAAGAGAAAAATTTTTAACAAAAAAAGCAAAGATATATTCTTGTACAAAATTATACTGTCCAAGTCAATTTTGCAACCTTGGAATGAAATTGCATTCCTTCGTTGGAGAAACCACCATATACAGAGGACCAGAGGGCAATGATAATACTAACTACTCCAATCATCAGTTGTGACAACTTAAAATTAACTCAAATAAGCTACGATGATATGCCTTCGAATACTGCATGACAGCTTGTCTTAAGACTGGTGACTTTTTTTTACTAGAGTAACAAGGAGAACTCACTTCTTTCATTGGCATCCGGAGTTTCAAAATCTCACAGTATCTTCGAAGAACCTCCTTGGGGGTAAATATTTTGACAAATTCTAGAGTTCCTATAGTTTCATACTCTAAGACCAGACCCTGATCTTTAAGGTGCTGCTCGAAAATATCTCGTCTAGATCTGGCAGTTGACTCAAACGTTTCAGCTTTTGAATTCTTCCTCCGTAAAGATGTTGTACTAAGGTGGGCTTTGGACCAGACCAGAATAAAGTCAGGATCATCATCATTCATTTGACTTTTGTCATCTGAGTTTCCGTTCTGCAAAAAGGAGAGAAATAATTAGGTGGAATATTTTGAAGATGTCGGCAGGGCTGTTTGTTGGAGATGATAAGTTAGAGAATCCTGACCTTAAAGATTTTGAAAGCAGAGAATTTAAAAATAATGAATGACAAATAGACTGAATTGATCATATCAGGTCATCATTACCTAATTGAGAGAGAATACGGTACCTGAGGAATGTCAATCATAGTGCAAAATATGCACATAGGTATTTTTTATGAAAAGTTGTAATTTTTGCTGCACTTTTTTTTTGCAATTCAGCTTGGAGTTTTCCTTAAAATAATAGTAAATAATCTATTTTTACCTCTGTTCTTCACAGAAAATTGGAAAATTCCTCAATCCTGACAACCTATGATGTAACATTCCCTCCTGAATCATCAAATTTTGATAAGAACACACATTGTATGATACCTTACTTCCCATTCTGATTCTATTTAATGGACTAACACGGTGCGTAAATATTAGTGATCTGGAAAAAAAGGGTCTCGATTGAAAATCACCAAGAGGTTATAAAAAAGGTTTCAATTGGTGTTATGCAAACTAACTACTTAATTTTGACATTCCATTCATCACATGAGGTGCTATGAGCTTAACAAAATAACGCCTCAATTATTTCAGACACTTCACAAAACTTGTCCATACACTGGACTTATCAATAATTATACAGTTTTTCATGGTCATTAATCTTTGATTGGGTAAATTAGTGTTTTTTTTTCCTATTTTCTTACTTTTTGTTAACAGTTAAAAAATACAAATTTCTCAGTACTTAATAAACACAATAAAATAATAACTGTATGAACTATGATATTAAACTTCACTCTTACTGTTGCCATGTGACCTATACCTTTCAGACCAAAACACCACAGATGATAAGCAAAACTTTTTTTGCTCAAGGGTAAAAACGGAAAAAGAAAACATAAGTGGGAGTTGAGGTGAAAAATTGTGCAAAGGTCAATTATGACTGACTGAACAGCATGATGAATGATAGCTGGGAGGTGAACAAATAATCAATACCTACAGCTTCAAAAGCAATTCCAAACTTATTAAGGATTCAACAAGGCACAGAACAAAAATCACTGAATTTTTAATACAATAATTGGTTAGTGGGAGAGCTGGAAGTTAAATAATAAAGGTGTTCCTCCCAGGTTTCAGTGTTACACCCACACTAGTCCATCCTAAAAGAGGATCTAGTGAATCTTTATTTCTGTGATTGCGAACGTACGTGTTTCTGCTTATTAGGTGGTCTTTGCAGACAGCTTGTAATTCACGATGAGAGCGAAATAACGGACAAAGAGCAGAGGAAGCTTACGAAGTGTTGGAATAGTTTTTTAATATTATTCTCTAAGAATGTGAAAAAAAAGGTAAACCAAACGGGAAAGTAAAATTTACTTTGCATGAAGTAAAACTCTTAACAATATTATCTTAGTTGCTGTGTTATAGAGATTGTGTCTCACATTTTTTCAAAAGAAAAGAAAAGACAAATGGTGGAGGGGGGGGGGGGTATTAATATTTTGATAAATTAAATAATATTCTTGGAATGACAAGGGAAATTCAAAGCAAACTTTTTGAGCATGCAAGGACTAGTTTCTTTTCGGAAAAAAATAAAATTTGACAAAAAAACAGACAGATGTTTCAAAATGAGATAAATTTTTTTGGGACTTGTATTGTTGATGGTCGCAAATACTACTGTGATAGGTATATAATTAAAACTTGCCTCTTTTATTTCAACGCCTGAGAATTCAACCTCAGGCATCATTGCAGTTTTTTCTTCGAAAGTAGAAATGTCAACAGCACTGTGGAAAAGGGTAAGGCGAGAAAGTATCGAAGCTGGTCTTGAATTCAGCGGGACAGCATCAAAGTATAAGTCATCATCTGCGTCCTCTACGTCCGTCATCCTGGAAAAGAAAATTCAAAGGGTAGATTTTAAAATACATTTAAAGTAACTTCTAAAATTGCAAATTTTTTGTTTTGCTTTGCTATCCTTTCCTAATAAATTGCTTTAAAATTTGAAAAACTAATCCATCTTGACAGTTAAGACAATGGTACTTGGGTATAAAATAAAATGAGCACAATAATCCAACCTAATTCTTGAAAGTTTCTTCAAAATAGTCTAACTTTAATTCTAATTAGGAGCCATTTAGCCAATAAACCGAATGCTAAACACCATACGGCAGGAAGTCAAGCATGAGGCGAAGATGCAACAGAAACTACAAAATCGTACCTATTAATTTTTCGAGCACCAAACCCTGATAATGCTAAAAAATCAGAATGAATAGATGTGCATTCTAGAATATTTGGCAACTTTCTTTCTGACCTTGCTTACTTAAATCGTAGCATTCGATCAATTCAGAATTTCTGCTTCCTTTGACCTCAAAATCCATTATTATATTTCAGTGCGCTCACTTAAGATTTCTTGCAGGTAATCAATGTGATGAAAGCTTTAGACCTTCGAAATTTTAGGGTGCATCTACAACTCTAGCATGAAAATTTCATGCCCGTGAGGATCTGAACATTTCCTCTAAAACGTACTGTTTACTTGCTAGTAAAAGCCCATCATGATGGCGTTGTTGGATGCACTTGACGATTTTCTGTAGCCTCAATGACAAATTGGGGTAATTAGTCCCCTACTTTAGAAGAAGATCACATTTTGATAACAAATGATGTGCAAGTGTGCAGGACAGTTGATCGCAGACTGTTCGGTGCAAGCTTTTATTGAGAGGACCAATTGTTCATTTAAAATTACATGGTTCAGTCCAATAACAGGACAAATACCAAGGCCAAGAAAATAAAAATACATCAAGAACTTAAAATAACATACAGTACCATTGTGAGTTCAACAGGGAGAACTTCTACATCAGATCTGTTAACGGTCCGCAAGGGATGGACGTAAATGAAAAGCACTAAATATTTCACGAGACAAAATTGGAAGTAACAAGGTTAAAGAACTGTGGGGGGAAGGTAAAATCGTGGAGAAATTTAGTTGAGTAAAGTAATCACTTGGGCTAGCAGAACATGAACTTATGAATCATGTAAGGAAGTAAACAAATGATAACACTAATGGGTGGCAATTACAGTGGTCGATGTTCTACACAAGAAAGAGATAAGTTTGCAAGGACTACATCTGTGGGGGGTCATATTGAATGATTCTACTTGTTGAACGTGGTCGCGGAGAGAGAAGCATGAAAAAAGATACACTGCAGCCTCCCACGAAGCATGATTTTGAGCAGTACCTTGGACTGGAAGGGAGACTGATGTTACAACACGAAGATGACGTCAGTATTCATTCCAAGACCAGTGAATCATGGACTTTGACATCCTGGAACGATCAGGAAGCACGCTCGACAATCCTCCATGGTAACATTAAAAGCACCGGCTTAGAATCAGAATCTGGATCGTCGTTGGACATGGGTCGTCTTATCACTCTTATCACAGGGACCGTCCGCAGGGAAACTAACCTCAATTCGTGGTGATGTGATGATCAGTCGCTATGTTGTGATCGTGATTATGTGGCAGGGCAGTCGTATCAGCGCGCGCAATGGACTCTAATTCCACAGTGGCCCCCTGAGAAAGCACATTTATTTTTAGGTTTCGGGAGCAACTTTATTCCCCCACCGTTATAATCGCGAATGGAGAGGGCCGGTCGAGTAGGTATTGCTCAATCCCTCAGACACTTGTCTCATAAGTGAGATGGCATGAAAAAATTAATTAGGCAAGAGTATACCAACTTTGGCGCGGCTTGAGAACTTTTTTCGCTCCCCCCTCCCCCTCTCGTGACTGTCACTGTCTCCTGGTCACGGCTCCCCGGTGAATCATGGTGCCGTGCTAAGGAACAGCGCTGTGTGAGCTTTCAGACGTTGCCGAATTTCCATTCATGATTTATGAATTTTCCGGAAAATCTGCAAACGTTCTTCCTCCGATTTTTCAAAGAATCCCTGGTAAAAATTGGCGATAGGAGCTGCGTTTCAAAATACCATGGAGTTCTTGTAGCCGACTGAGGAGGGCGATAGAAAATCATATAGCTGGCTGTAGGAAGAGGAAAAAATCATACGGCCGGGCTACACGAAGCGATAAAAAATTGTACAGCCGGGCTTTACACTTTATCGCCTGGCTGTTGCTTATTCCCCATCGGCTATAAAAGGCTATAAGAAATTGCGTAGAAATTATTGTGCTTTGTAAATCCTAAAGTTTGTGCGGAACCACCTTAGTATTTACAAAACGAACAAATTTTCCTCTAGGTACTACATATTTTTTTTTTTCATCAATTAAAATGAGAATAATCCATACAGAGTGTGCAAACATTTCAAAGTCATGAGTTGAAAAACGCTGATTCCGCGAGATTAAATCTTAGAACCCAACACAAAGCGGAGCGGCGGCGCACTGGCGCCTACAAACCTAACAGGGATACTTCACGCATTGCGCAATGCGTGAAGTATCCCTGTTAGGTTTGTAGGCGCCAATGCGCGTTCAGCGCTGGCTGCTCGCCCGCGGCGCTTGAAGCAACTATTTCACACCAGAGGTATTGCACAGTATCATTCGAAATTGAAGGCGCTCCAACATATTATCAATGGCAGGCGTCCTTCAAAAGTGCGGAGCTTTCCTCGCAAATTAAATCAAGATACTGCGGCCCAAAAAGAGAGCGGTAGTCCAAAAACTCACTAAGTCCTAGCATCCGTAATTAGTAACGTTTAGCATATACTTTATCGCCATCGGCTATAAAAGGCCATAAGAAATTGTGCTGCCGGCTATAGAAGCTATTGGTAATCTTACAGCCGGCTGTAGGTCTATGGTATTTTGGAACACATACTGTACTGCCAATTTTTACCAGGGATTATATTTACAATCGGATCTAGCTTGTCTGAAAATTTCAAGAGAAAACGTACACAACTCTCCTTAAAAATGAACTTGGTATTGGAGAAAATTTTGCAACTCTCCAATATTCATACGGCGACGGCGTTTTTCCTTCCTTAGCATGGCATCATCGTTTCTCTTCTCTCTAAAGTTGAATAGGTATAGTGTACAGTGCTTGAACGAACATGAGGTATATGAAGAAAATGACACATTCATGCTATATTTACTTGGTCACTTTAAATACGTACCAGACGCGGCCTACATTTCAGGAGGGAAAGGGCAGAACGAATTAATAACATTTCTTAATATACCTACTTACCAGACTTCAATGTACTGTAGTTCCGTTAGGTATTGCGCCTAGGGCCTCATATACCTACCTGAGTGTGATATGTGTCTTATACGCTTGTGATATTACAGATTTCCTGTAGCATTTCGTTTTGCCGAGGGAAGAATTGTCATCGGTTTTGCTCCGAAGTCCAGGGCCGGATTTACCAACATGCCGCCCATGGGCCGCCTGCATTTTACCGCGCCCCCTCATCATTCGTTTTGAAACATCAATAAAAACCATTAAGTGAACGTGTCAAAGGGAGAGGGGTGCATTAGACGCGTTCATTCTTGTTGGACACATTATTTGCGAAAACCCTGTCAACACTACTAGCAAAAGTTCACAAAACTTTGCGCAAAAGTTAAGTTCCGTATACCTATCTCTGTGTGGACGAGGCCTTCCATTTGAAGAAATGAACGAAAACATTATGAAAGAACAAACGTAAATGTGATTTAATAATTTTACCTTCCGCCGCCACGCTGACCGCGATAGGTTTGGCGCAATTCGTAAATTATTCCTACAGTCTCGTAGGCGCTTTGCGTTTCACGCCGACCGCACTGTGTTTGACGCAATGCGTAAAGTATTCATGCAGTCTTGTAGGCGCTGATATGTGTTACATGCCGACCGCCGCGCCGAGGGTTTCTTCTGTTCATCTCAAGTTCTCGTCATCATTGCTCTCTGCGCCGCGCCGTTCCAGGCCAAATTGCGTGTTTGGTTTCTCTCTTAACTCGACTGATTAAAGGTGCTGTCTCTTGTATCACCGAATGATGACAAAATTAGAAATTACTATACTCTAAGGAAATGAGAGATTTTGTCACCTTTTTTCGTTTGTAATTTTTTTCTGAATCCGATTTGTTTTATACCTATATTTGAAAAATTGCAAAATTTGCCGCCATGGGCCGCGGCCCATGTAGCCATCCGCTAGATCCGGTCCTGCCGAAGTCCGTGCGATTCATCAGGATTGTACACAGAAAAAAATGGATGGTGCTGACGACAGAACCTTTTGTTCATACGGCTCCCACAGTTTCTTTGTTACACTTACAGAACTTTTCTGTTGTGAGAACAGAACTTCTGTCGTGGGAACAGAGTACTCTGTTCCCACGACCAAAAGTTCTGTAAGTGTAACAAAGAAACTGTGGGAGCCGTATGAACAAAAGGTTCTGTCGTCAGCACCATCCATTTTTTTCTGTGTAAATTTTGTACTTAAACGTCAAAATTAGTTTTCCAATTAAGGATGAAAATCAAGGAAAAATCCAAACGATGGACGACCCCATTATAAGGAAACTCCACCTATCATACGCACAATACTTACCTAATTTTTTTTTTTTGCGATTCCGAGGACTACGAGGACGACGTTGAAATACATTTAATTAATGCATTTTTCGAAAAATGTACAATGTCGCCGCGATAAAAATTTGTAACAGTTCATAACTTCATTGACACATTCGGCAACGCTCTTAAGTTAAGGTATACGAGTAACAATTAAAGCTTTAGTTGGTGTCGCATGGGACGGATACTAAAAGGATTTCATTTTAACGCCTGGATGCAACTATTCGAGCTCTATGGATGTCCGTGTTGCATACGCACAAGAGTGAAGGCGTTTTCACTTCAGACACTAAGACTAACTGCTTCTCCATAGCGGCGCGGCGCTCAGTGGAGCGAGTCAATGTTAGGAGTTAGGCAACAATGCAACGTTAGAGGCTCAAATCGATGTTAATAAATATGGAGAGTAGAGATCTTAAAAGTGGTTTTATTGATTTTCGTGTAAAATTTGCTTCAAGAAGCATTTAATATCATTTATAATGTGAAAAAATTAACATCAAAATTGGCAATTATTCGGTAAATTTCATGTCTAACCTCTTTGAAGGGCTCGTTTTGTGGTGCGGCGAGCTATTACTGCGGGAATCTAAAATGAAAGAGTGTCTTCAAGCCGGGAAATTAGTGGAAGATTGAGATAAATCGAGGTTATTTTTTGGATTCAACTCTAAATACGTAGTAAAACCCAAATCGGATGCCTAATGTAAAAACTTTTCCCCTTGTTTGATAAGGAGGTTTTTCCAGTCTAAAGGCTACATCCTTCTATATTTATGTAATGAGGTGTATAATACTCCATATAAAACTGGTCAGTCAATCTTCCATCCAAAAAGGCGGAAAAATTATTATATTTAGGGGCAACTTCTGCTCTCTACGTTTTGCTGCTTAGCCGGAAATGGCCCCAGATCCTTTCCATCACCTGCAAATTTACCAGAAAGCAGAATCTCCACGCAATGCCGCTTTTAGTGCCAAAAACGTGAGTTGCCCATTGGACTGAAAAAATGTGTTAGCGCCTTGAGACCTCTCCCCTAGTATTGTTACGTACGCGCAGTAATATAAGTAAAATTGTATCTTCTCCATTTGAAGGCGTTTTCATCAGTTGCCAATTGCGGGGTCTTCTTATTAATCATCGATCTCATCTGCACGTATTAAGAAAATAGAATTTATTGCAAAAGAGCCTCCGAATGAATTTAAATCGCTTCAAATTCTTCACTTATTTATTTTAAAGTTTAAGTCCTTATTTCTTTTAACTTCGTCCAATAAAATTGTTTCATTTTTCACGACATTGTTACAGAATGTACGTCGGTGAAATCTACTTAATTTTAGAATTTGTCGTTATCGCGTCACTGAACTATACTCACCACCTATTTTACTGACACCTTGTGGAGGTAATGTGTTTATCTTGCTCTGTATCATTCTTCTGTCATAGATATGACACATTTTTGGTAAAGATTTTGTAGATGCCTCTACAAGATACAGTGCCGCAAGACGATGAGTTGCTCCAGGGTTGCCATTTTATGGAGAACAGATATATTTCCTCACTCACAAAAACCAGTTACTTCTCAAGGACCAAACTGCTTTGTGAATATGCGCGCAACATCGAGACTGGTTCGCCTCTCGTAACTGCACTTTTCATATCAGTCGGTGTTTAACGATCATTTGTGCTTACAGCAAACTGACGAAAATTTTATCATAATTTCTGAAAAGCTATAATTCACGGGAAACAAACCAATGCGGGTGCACGCATTTCAACCAAACATAACCTCCGTGCACACATAACAAAATACTCAAAGCTGTGGGCTGATAATTGAACTTGGTAAAGAGAGGGATAGACAAAAGAAGACATAGAGAAAATGGAGTGATCCTATTGGTGGAAACGGATGGTTGCAATGGACGAAGACAAAGGAGGTTATAGTCATATACTAACAGCAACCCACAAGAGATCCTTTAGTTATAGCTCATCATTTTCACCCTAGTCTGAAGCAACCACCTGTTTCAACTAATCGGATCGCTCCCTCTTTCCTTTGTCATCTTCGTCTGTCTCTTTGTTTAACAATCTCAATAATCATTCTGCAGGATAATAGAGAATTTGCAGGTGCATAGACAGGGTTGAACAGGCTCGCATCTGAGGGCGTAGACCCTTGGCTCGTTAAAAGGGCGTAATATGATATTTCCCGGTAAGGCAACCCCTACGTGTAGAAGGGTCCAGAAAATTTTGGCAAAGCAGCACAAGTTTACGCTGTTTTCAGGTTCAAAGTTTATTAATCGTACAGCGTAAAAATTGCGAAATCTAACGTATTGAAGTAACCGACAGACTTCTGAAATTGAAGGAAACATAAACAATTAAAGCCCCAGCGGAGCGATTATTGAAATGATATCGACTGTATGTCGCCGCTTTGTCGTGTCGCGCCATCGACTAGGAGCCACTTAGTCGATGGCGCGACTCGACAAAGCGGCGACATACCGTCGATATCATTTCAATAATCGCCCCGCTGGATGCATCCAGGCATAATTATTTCTATAAAAACCGAGCAAGTGCTGCGGTTTACACGAGCTTACGACGTGGGTCTGCAAATCCATCCTAAAAAAGGATGAGATAAGAACCTGAAAAAAGAAGAAAGAACGAGTATCAACACAGCCGAAGGTAGGAGAGATGTGTTTGGGCCTCTTTTTTAACTTTTCTCCCAAATCTGAGCGACACCTCATTGACAGCATATAGCAGAGTATTGAGAGCTCGCACTTCGCGTCATCGCGCCTTCAATTTTTCGGATGCCGCACGGACGTCCATCAAGTACGAATAGTTGTATCTCCGCGCCGTCGTAAACGCGCATCCTTTCCCTCCCTCTATTTTCATATTGTGTTTGTTTCCGTTTGTCTTATTCATAATGGTACTTCAAGCACTATGTGAGTAACACAGCCGAAGGTAGGAGAGATGACAGCATATAGCAGAGTATTGAGAGCTCGCGCTTCGCGACATCGCGCCTTCAATTTTTCGGATGCAGCACGGACGTCCATCAAGTACGAATAGTTGTATCTCCGCGCCGTCGTTAATACTCGTCCTTTCCCTCGCTTTATTTCCATATTGTGTTTGTTCCCGTTTTTCTTTTTCGTAATGGTGCTTCAAACTAGTAGCATAGAGCAGAGCATTGCAGATTCACGACTCACGCCATCGCGTCTTGCATTTTTCAAATGCAATGTGGACATCCATCTTGCGCGAATAGTTGTATCGCGTTTACACTTTAGACGTCTCTTATTTTGAATTTCGATATTTAAATTAAGGTTTTTGCTCGAGATGTGCAATGTTATGTCCAAATCAAGAGTCGTTTTGAAAAGGAAGAAATATGTTTAAAGGTCTCTCAAGAGGTCTGCAAGAGGTGCGTATGTCTAAAAATCGAACAAACCATCGGTTCTAAGAGAGTTACACATAGCGAATGAAGGAGGGGTATGATAAAGCGTCTGAAAATTTCACAAAAAAGAATTTACACTTCAGAAAGTAGTTCTTGGACTTCTGTTCACCATCATCATGCGTAAAAGCACCTTTCTTTACTCCTAACTCTATCCTCCGTTCATTTAAGAAATTTTCCTCATGTATTGTCGGTCGTAATTCTTTTTCTCTCCTTATCTTGCTATCTGTCAGAGGGGCGCTCTTTTGGTGCTCCAAGGGGACGTTTCTGCCAATGACAGATTGGCTTTATGGCCGTCATTTCCTTCGTCAGCAGTGTTATCAGAGTCGGTTGTTCTTTTGAAGCGGAGCATATGTTTTTTTTTCCTCCTATTTCTTGCAAGAATTAGAGATTAGCTTGTGTCAATAACGGCGATCTCAACTTACGTGACGAACGATTATGGTAACGCCTTTGATGCAACTATTCGTGTTTAATGGATGGTCGTGTCGCATGCACGCAAAATGAAGGCGCTTGATTACTCTTGCCGTCTTGCCCAAGAAGCAGAATATGCAACGTGTAGGTTATTCTAAGACTACCGCACTATCGCGTAGGTAGTGTCCTCTGTTTATCGTCTTTCGGCTGGGAAACCTACTTAAAGGGTTCATTTTCGGAACTTAGGGCGTTGACGTCAGATTTAATCACGCAGACTCTGAGCTACAGTTTAATCTAATTTTACTTTTTTTCCCTACCTTAAAGGCTACTTTGTCTGTTCCTAAATTATAAAATTGTCTCTGGCGAAAATTCAACCAGCAAAAATCACGTAACTCAATTCTTTTTGTCTTTTTTTTAAATGAAAAAACGCATCGGCAAGAGTGTATTTTAGACTTTTTTAATGTGTTCTCGTGATTTTTGAGCTATATTCTATAAGAACCGCGGTAAACATTGGCAGTAGGATCTGTGTTTCGAAATACTATAGACCTACAGCCGGCTGAAAGATTTCCCATAGCTAATAGCCTTTTATAGCCGATGGCGATGAAGCAACGGCGAGGCGATAAACTGCAAGGCCTGGCGACAGGAACTGTAGCCCGGCTGCATAATTTTTTATCGCCTCGTGTAGGCCGGCTGTATGATTTTCTTCGCTTTCTACAGCCAGCTATATGATTTCCTGTAGCATTCTATAGCCGGCTATAAAAATTCTTATGGTATTTTAAAACGCAGCTCCTACTGCCAATTTTTACCAGGGAAACAACTCCTCTCTTTGCTCTAGCTGATATTTGGACCGAGTTTAACAGAAAGGAACCGAGCCACATCAGCTATTGCCAAATTTAAATGGGCAGTTAAAGTTTCTATGAGAGAACTTTTGTGCGGATTCCTTTAAAATTTTTAGGGAATTTGCCTCAAACTATGGAGAATTTTCACTGTTTGCATAAAAATCCGCACGACCGTTTTCATGTAAAAAATTAAATTGCTCAATTAAATTTGGCAATAGCTGATGTGGCTTGGTTCCTTTCTGTTTAACGCGGTCCATTTGCAACAGGTCCATTAAGACCCTCTATGGTGACGTCACGACCAATAGAGTCTACAAAGGCGTCCACTAGTGGCTGGGAGTGAAGATACCCCAGCATCCCGGCGCAAGCGCAGGCGTCCAGTTGGAGCTTCAACGACCCGGCCTTGCGTAATCGGGCAGACTCACTTGCATAATAAGCGTGCTTGTGTGTGTCAGTGTGTGAGCCGGAGGAACAGGAAGTGGTGGCCACTTGCCACCATGCAGTTATTCCGTTGCCGGGCCCAAGCACACGGGCCTCAGCCACCGGCCCGGCTCCTCGGCCAAAGCTCGACTTCCAATAGCTCCAAGTTCTAACGACCCAAACGCTAAGCCACCCCTTCACAGACAGCGCGCGACGCCAGGTTCGCGTTAGAGTACCTAGATTACCTATATACGGGAGAGTATTGCCATCTCAATCCTGCTACTGTAGATAAAGCGTGTGCCGCTCTCTGACTGGTCTGCGAGTTTTAGGCTATCAAGGAGCCCCAAAATTTGGCCCAATGTGAACAATATGAATTGAAGTTATGTCCATAAAAAACAATCTAGAACAAACAAGCCGCACGAGGAGAGAAAGATTAACCTAAAATTCATCTCATGGGAGTATAGGCTATGAGAATGTTTGTGTACATTGGGCCAACTTTGGGGCCTCATGAAGCCCATAACTGATGAACCAATCAGAGAACGGAACAGAGATGGCAATACTCTCCCGTATATAGGTACTCTAAGAGTACTCTAAGAGTACCTATATGGGGCGAATGGAAAAACTTCACATAGTTATCTTCTTTGTAAATAATAAGGGGAAATTTTGCCTTGATACCTTTATTTATAAGTTTATTCTCCTACGAGACCTTTCAATTACAAAAAATCATCATCAGGCAATACACACTATATCACATGTTAAATTGGTCACAAAAGTTTGGTTTACCAAAAAACAGGAAGAACGAAGGGGGTGGAGGGACTATGGGATTCCTTACACCCTAAACTAGCCTAGCCTATTTTATTTTAAAATTTTCGAGGAGTGTCGGCACCCAGTCCATTGGCGGATCCAGCAATTTGGCAACACCGGATTGCCTCCATTTAAACCTATGGAAAAGTATCGATTTTTGGAGGGGCCAGGTGCTCCGACAAGAATCGATTATTAAGCATAGGTTAAAATGGAGGAAATCCGTTGTTGCCAAATTGCTGGATCCGCCTCTGACCCAGTCGGGCGAATCTGCCGCGCGGGTAACTTCGTGCCGATCGAGGCTTGTGGAAACGTGGCTTCACTCCTGCCGGCGACTTGACACTTGCGCATTAGAACGGTTTCTACCAAAGCACACGGGGCATCTACCATCTACAAACAGAAATTACACCAAGTGCTGTGGCCAGGTTCGGCATGACGACCAGTCTGCGCATCATGAGATATGGCGGATGTGATGTCATTAAGAGTGTCGGAAGTTCCAAATTTTGCTCATATCGACTGTGAATTCCTGAACCTCGTATCTCGATTTGCGGCGTTGCAGACTTCTCGTCATCATTAACGATTTTGGTGGATAACTAAAGGACGTTCGACCCTTAAAAACACTAGTGGTTACCCCTTATTATATCATATTAATATTCCTATTTACCTAGGACGAAGAGGACATTTGTTGAGGAGAAGGTAGAGAGGAAAAAGAAGAAAAGAGAAAAGTCGATCGAAAGGATTCAGGTCGACTGCCACGGTAAATTCTGATAACTTAATCAATTTTATGAAATGATCAATAGACATAATTGCGGAGCACCTACACCTACAGCTACACCCAGGTTTTTTGCTAGTTATGTACATCCCCTCATCATAATTTTCAAGATGGCTAAGAAAAAAGTAAATTTTTAATATCTCATTACAAATACGTTGTTCCTTACCGCAAAATGCAACCTATCTGTGTCTAGTCTCTAGCCGTTCGCGCTATAAACCTGAGACCTTTGATTCAATGGTCAGTCGATGTCACTACCAAACAACAGGATATCGGACATATTGAAGAGGTGCGCTTGAAACCACTCCATTCTTCAAGCTGGCCCGTGGCGCGTTGAGCTTAAACGATTTTAAGGCTGACCTTCCAAGGTCAATTCAAAATGGACGAACACGCTCTCGTGTGTCCTGCGGCTGATTCTGACTCAACCTTGATCGAATACAGACGACATTTTCCGTCAAGGCAAATTCGAGGGTGCAGGTGTTCCACACCACCACTGGGACTTCCATTTGAATTATCCTTTGCAATCAGGAACTTTCTATCTGCGGCACATGCGTAAAAGCACCTGTCTGTATAGGGAAACTGATAGCGTATAAGTCGTTTCTAAAATGAGCCAGAAATAGTAGTTTCTTATCGCAAAAAATTTGAAGACGCTCGTTGCCTGTCAAACGCCTCTTGTACACGCTGTGTTGGAGTGTTTTTCTACACGATCAGCAAAAGCGCTCGAAGGCACTGACGGATTTTTCCGCATCATCTCATGCATAGCTATTAAATGCCAAGTGTTTATTGCTGGAATGACGGATCAATAAAACCACAGAAACTTGTAAATTTCCCCGATCGTAATGCAATTGCATTCGGAAGACTTGCCTCATAAATTCACTGACACTCTCTATAACTGAATGGCGGGAACAATACTCCCATGCTGATAGAAAAACGGCGTATGAACGGTAGGGCGTTGCCAAATTCCTTCCCATAAAATAGGAATTACTCGGCAGACATGTGACTTTTTTTCTTTGAATTTGTCGTCCAATTTTTACACACAATTCAATCTAGTTCTTTTGGAAATGTTGAGGAAAAATATGTGTAACTTCCATCAAAATTCGATATTTTATCACAGACAATTTGGCAACGTTAAAATGTGCTTATGGGGTTTCCCTTCAGCACGGCTGAACACCGTGCGAAGAAGTAGTGGCAATTAACACCCGTGGTTTATCAACGGTCGGGCGCGACAAGGCGAGATTTTAACCATAAATAGGAGTGCAGTTGTTCGACCATGACAAGGCAACATGTTTTGCCAGCATTACGAAGCATCGGACCGACAGCTGATCAGTCTATCATAGTCAATAGTAGTAACGTAATCGTATGATCGTAGAACTCTGCTATGGACTATCCCGACTCGGAAACGGAAGGGTCTCAGCAAGGGATAACGAGAGGGTTCCGTTCTATCGCATTTTCCAAAAAATGAAAATACTATTTGGACCGCGTTTAGCAGAGAGAAACCAAGGCACGTTAGCCATTGCTAAAAACTGGGATATTTCGTTTTTTACAAGAGGACATTTGTGCGAATTCCATAAAATTTTTAAGGAATACGTTCTATCTACTCTACAGAAAATTCACTGAAATTAGCACAAAAATCCGCAAAACCGTTTTCATGTAAAAAATTAAATTGCCCGATTACATTTGACAGTAGCTGATGTGGCTTGGTCCCTTTTTGCTTAACGCGGTCCAATTTTTCAGAGTAGCGGCTGGCTCTCTTGAAATTTATGGGCTAAATTCAGCAGGAAGGCGCCGAATCGCTAGTAGAAAAAAAAAAAAAAAGAAAAAAAAACTGATTAAAAGTGCACACGTTCAACTCGCACTACATGTCACGTTGTAGAATTTCTTCTCAGCTGTCAAATTTTCATCAGAAAAGTAGGTCCCATCGGTCCCATGTTGCCTTGAAAGTTTTACGAAACTTTCAATATTCCATGGCAAGGTTTCCAACAAGCTTTCAGCTAAAGCAAATCGTTGCTATATTCTAGTCAAATAAAATTCTATCCAAATGGACGTATTTGTACTAAAAGGAAGTATACTCAAACCCTAATCATTAGGTCGGTAATTTCTTTTTACAATTTAGGAATCATTTCTCCGGCTGTTATACCACGATCACGATACATTGTAGATACAGAGAGTTCTCCTAGAAATTCTCTATGATTGAATAAATGAATTACATACAAATTTAAAATGGATCGGTTTTTCCTTGGGAAAAGAGCGGAGCGCTAAAAGCAAAAAATGAAGCTTCTTTTCAATCACCTCTACTATTGGCTAGAGGATTGGCGGCGAAATCGGGACAAGTTTGAAATTCAAATGTAGGGCGGGAACTAAATAAAATTGCGGAAACAAAGTATTTTAGGTTGATTTTTGCCCAAATTCACTTACACACTCATATTTTTATAACTTTAGGTTAGTTTTGGTCCGTCGTCGACCGATTAATTTCATTTGGGAGTAACGGTCATCTACGACTGTAACGGCCTGTTTGAACCGGCAGAACCACCATGAGCAGAAGAAAAACTAACTTTATCTGAGATTACTGCCTGTTACCGAGCAAAAGTAGGTGTATTATAATAGGACGCAGTCCCAACTTTCTTAATATATTCGTTTTAGGCATTTAAAATACGTTTCGAAGAAGAAATGTGGAAAAATCAAGAGGACAAGTTCAAATCAAATTTCTGTTTGCCGCCATGGATTCCCGCGCTCATTTACACACTCACACAAGCACCCACCGCCAAACCAGGCTTCACTTTTTCCCCGTGCTTTTAGATACTGTCCGCTTGAAGTGGAGGTAAAGCCAGGAAAAGTTTGAGGAATTGCATTAACATATCAATTACATTGGTCAACGTTTTTTTTTTGTTGATTTTCCGAAGATTTGCCAACGGTTTCGGAGTAGATTTTTGGCGCTGATTCCGAAGATCACCTCCATTTATCTGTATCAGTGCGACTTATCCTGGGAAAGTTCGGAATTTTTCCGGAGAAATCGGAATTTTCCTTAAAAATCTAGCTTTTCCAGCAGAGTCAATCTTCCGGGAGAATCTGTGCACGATGGAAAAAAACCTAGGAATTTTTCGATTTCGTAGCCTAAGATACATAAGAAACCATGTATTGCACCCCTATTAAAATTTCCTTTCTTTTCCTAATGCCAAGGTTTTCCGGTCCAGTTTCATTAAAATCAATTAATTAGTTACCGAGATAGTGTTTTAAGCCACGGCCACCACCTTAGTTTTTCGAATCTTGGAAATTTGACTAAAATTCGAGTTCCTTATTCAAAAATACCCGCGGGTACCAAGTTTCGCGTAAATCGATTGATTAGACACTGAGATAGCATTATAGGCCATGTCCGCCATCTTGGATTTTCGAATTTTGAAAATTCGACTAAAAATTCAAGTTTCTCATTGAAAAATACCCCCGGGTACTAAGTTTCACTTTAATCGACTGATTAGGTGCTGAGATAGCATTTTAGGCCATGTCCGCCATCTTGGATTTTCGAATTTTGAAAATTCGACTAAAAATTCGAGTTTCCCATTCAAAAATACCCCCGGGTACCAAGTTTTGCGTAAATCGATTGATTAGGCGCTGAGATAGCATTTTAGGCCATGTCCGCCATCTTGGATTTTCGAATTTTGAAAATTCGACTAAAAATTCGAGTTCCCCATTGAAAAATACCTCCGTGTACCAAGTTTCACTTAAATCGGTCGAAAAGAGCGCCTACAGGGCTTAAACAAACAAGTCCCAATTGATTAGGCGCTGCGATAGCATTTTAGGTCATGTCCGCCATCTTGGATTTTCGAATTTTCAAAATTCGACTAAAAATTCGAGTTCCCCATTGAAAAATACCCCCGAGTACCAAGTTTCACTTCAATCGGTAGAAAAGAGCGCCTACAGGGCTTAATCAAGCAAGTCTCAGTTGTAACAGTTTTCCACTCTGTCCCACTAAACTGGGACATGGGACAGGATGGAAACATATGGGACAGGATGGAACGGGACAAGATGGAACGGGACAGGATGGAATAAGCTGTTTTTTAAGCTTATCTCTAACAGTAAAGACAATTTTGGTGTTTTTTTTCACGGAATATTTAGTAGCACATCCTAGAGGATCGGAATAAGAGAAAATTTTCCCTAACGCACACTTCGAAAGTATTTTACGAGCTGTTATTAGTGTGTGTGTGTATGCTTGACGCCCTGTTAGTTATCGTGTATAGCATTCTGTTTGGCATCGTTAATGGCGTTAATCTTGCACAAAAATTTGCGAATTTCAGAATTTTTGCCATCTACGACGTGTGAACTATTCAATCAAAACAAAAAAAGTCGTTTTTGGAAAAACCTCAACGTTACGGCAATCATTTAGAGCTTATTACATCGTTGCCATGTCTCTCCTGACTGTTGCTGACTGTTGCTCGGGACAATGATTCTAGCGCGTGAAAAAGTTATTGATGGAGCAAAAAATAAATTGACATATTTTTTTTCTCAAATTCAAAAGCATTACCTATCATCTCCGATAAAGTTTTCTTAAATAATCACTCTAGTTATGCTGCAACATCGATTTAAAGTCAAGAACCAGGCACGGGGGACACGCAAATTTGGGACAAATGTAGGCAATTTGCGCATTCAAAGTTCTCCTAAATTTTTATTTCAGTCCAAATAAAGTGGGAAATAGCATGTAATAGTCAACAATAGTGTGGAAAATGAGAAAAAAATTTGATCTGCCCATGTTTCTCAGATTATGACGATTAAAACAGCTGGGGACACCAGATTAGACGCTTATTTGAACTCACCCTGCTATACTCTCTATCCAAATGGACGTATTTCTACTAAAAGGAAATATGTAATACTCAAACCGTAATCATTAGTTCGGTAATTTCTTTTTATAATTTAGGAATCATGTTGTCCGACTGTTATACCACGATGCAATTCTATGTAGAGAGTTCTAGAAGAGATTCTCTATGATTGAATAAATGAATTACATACAAAAATTAAAACGCACTCCTGTTCTTCCTTGGGAGAGGAAGGTACAGGGGAGAAGCATCTCATCGATAACTATAACATGCACAACAACATCAAAAACACGTGTACACCTGTGGTAACGTTTAAAATCTCCTATTTTCTTTTCATTTTTGAAAAAGCAATTGAATATAATATTTCTTTGGAATTTTTCTCGAATAGGTTTGCATGTGTGAGGACGATGACCATACAATTCCAAGAAAAACTGTTTGATCATTTTTCCTTTAATATGCAGCAGATATATGCGCGAAAAGAGGCACAGTTCATCATAGCGCCTGGATGCAACTATTCGTGCTCCATGGATGTGCGTGTTGCGTACGAAAAATTGAAGGCGCCCTGACTTTTCTTACCCGAGCCGGAGTGCGCATGTTGCGCCAGGTTCTAATAACAACAACAAATGTGAAAATACCAAAGCAAGGATATCTAATACGGTCTTTGAAATTCTTCACTCGTTTTTCTTCTTTTCCTGAAAGTACTGCTGAATTTATTTTTACGCAACTTTTACAAATAATGTCAGAGAGACAAACGATATATTGAGCCAAACTTATGATCGGTCTATCTCCAGAAAGTGAAATGAGACACGATATCTGCATCGTTGCAAATAGATGTGCATATGGTTCGAAATATTTTTAAGTTTTCCTCAGAACTTTTTTATGTTTACTTCGATAGTCAAAGTGTGACACCGCGTATCTCCATTTGCGACGTTTAAGACTTCCTGTCATAATTTATTTTTTCGTTGTGAAACTATTCAACCTAATTTCTAAAAAAACCTCATTAAGTTTCCTTCAATCTTGGCAGAATATTCCGCATACATTTTTAGCTATATACTTGACTTGTTTCTCTATGAAAAAAATAAAATAGGATCACCGATTTTGAAACACTGAATGGAGGTATGTGGTTTCGCACTTTAGCCATTGACTTTCTTTTCCTCTGTATCTCTGCGTTGAGCACACCATGGCAACTGCGCGTATGACGAGGGATTTCTGGAATATCCTTTGCCGTCGCCAAAGAAGAACCGGCCAGCATGGAGCACATGACACACGCCGTGGTGCGGGTTGCCGAGTTTCACCCAGTATTACAAGTTTTAATGTCTGGGCGCGTGCAGACATGTTTCATTGGAAGGCTCTCTCCGTCAATCTGGCGCATAGTCAAGCCGGTCAGTTTGGTAACATTGACACACTTACGAAGTTATGAACACTCCTCCAAGACTCGCCGAAGCGCCTCTTGCCGGCGGCGAGACTCTCAAGAATACTTGAAAAAAAGGGGAGGAAAGGTCCATGAACTTTTCGGGAAAAAAGAATATCGCCTTTCCTGTCATTTGCAGGCTTAACAATCGAACCGTGAGGCGAGACAGCATATTCTATAGACCCCGTTGTAACACTCTAAGCAATCGATTTAAGGTGCACTATAGTGCCATCCAATGTAAAAACGCCGTGTCTCTATTTGATTTTTTTCATTTTTTTTTTCTGTGGAAAATGCTGTTTTACAAGAAAACCAACAAATACTCGTAGTCATTTTTTTTATTTTTATAAGCCAACTGTGGCATACTCTATGAGGCCTTGTGGACATTGGGTTTTTTGTGATAGAGCAGTATTTGTGAAAGTAAAATGTATAAAAGTTAGAGTGGAGTTATGGCGTTTTTGCTGAGGAGGGCAATATAATGAACTTGAGAACTCACATAGGCGAAAATGGACTATCAACTCGCCTTGATGGTTCAGAATTATGTATGGACTTAAATGAATCAGTTTTTTTCAAAAGGAAACAAGTCAATTTTTGCATGAGCCTTGGTTTGCATAAAAGGACATGCTAACCAAGACTCATCGAGGAATACTGCCGTGCTAAGGAAAAACGCTGTATGAACATTCGAGAGTTGCCAAATTTCCCTTGATAAAACATATATTTTTGACGACATTTATGCATCTTTTTCCTTGAAATTTTCAGATATTCTAAATTAAATTGCGTGCAAAATTGTCTGAAAATTTTGGACGATAAAATTCACAATTTTTCTAACAAATTCGGTTTTTATCGAGGGAAATTTGGGAACGTCTGAAGGCTTATACGGCGTTCTTCCCTAGCACGGCAGAATAGACCTGTTCTCTTTTGAAAACGATCGATTGAACAATGTTGTTGTTTTCAGTCTAATTTTCCCGGGATAATATCGCTCCATTCTGCCGTGCTAAGGAAGAACGTCGCATGAACATTCGAGAGTTGCCAAATTACCCTTGATAAAACAAGTATTTTTGACGACATTCATGCATATTTTTTCCCGACATTTTCAGAGGTATTAGATTAAATTGCGGACAAAATTGCCTGAAAATTTTGGAAAATAATATTCGCGATTTTCGCCGGTAAATTCGGTTTTTATCGGAGGAAACTTGGCAACGTCTGAAGGCTCATACGGCGTTCTTCCTTAGCACGGCAGAATTTCCTCTGCGTTCTCTTAGTCTATCGATTTGTCTATCAATCTCGATAATCAGCCCGCAGAAACGGAACCACCCATGTCCATACTCTAACTGTAAAGCTACTCCAAGATGAAGTAGTTACCGCGTGGAGCGATCCGTTCTAATGGAGCAGGGAGCCTCGGGCGCGCAGGGTCATCTCCGCACTCTTGGGGATGACCTTTCCATCAGTATACGCGCAGCGAATTTCAATCACAACATGATCTGAATCGATATTTATTTTATACTCGATACAAAGGAGGATGGTGTCAGCTCATCATTTTCTCAGATTGGTCCGGTAGATTTAATAGGTCGAGAGCACGTGGGCCACTATTTATCAGCTCGTTGACCTCATTTTAGGAGTCATAATTGGGATGGATTCTACTATAGAAACAGTTTATCTATTCCAGATTTTTCCGAAGAACCTTTCACATTTAACGGAAAACCAAGCAAAATTCCGACTTTAGATTTTGTGAGTATATTTTTCAAACTGATTACAATGGGCGCACGAGTCGTAAGACAGTAAGTTGGAACGTTTCTCAGCCGACGTCCATTAAAAAATGGTCGTTACCAGTGTTGCACCAAACAGCGTATCTATTGTTCCATTTTTCAAAGTATTAGATAGCATAGTTTTTCTTTAAAGAAGATCTTCTTCTCCCTTACTTGAAGTAACACTTGTGCTTGGATTTTACCTTTGAAGCGATCGCGTGAAGAAACCTCAGCGCGGCTCCACGGACAAAACCTCCAAAACCAATTGACAAGACCTTCAAAGGCAAAGGTAAACAAGATGGGATGCTTGTTGCCTCGAACTAGAACTTTGGCTCAGACACAGAGAATTCCTGTGGCTTAGCTCATGAAACCTAATTTGACTGCGAGTTTTATTTTTTACACTTCACGAGTGAATATGACTCGAGTTAAAAAACTTTCCGCAAGCCACGCATGAGCACTGATGTTAAATATACACATTTATGTTAAAAAGAGCTGTGTGCATGGTATATGCATGCCCTCTAGCTCCTTTTAATTTAAGTAATTTCTATGTAGTTCCTTTCAGCATCAATATGCTCTAATACACCAGCCGAGATAGACTTTTTTGGGGGTAAAAAGTTCAGAGAAGCAGAATCACACTCTTGTGCTAAGCGAAACTGCCGTATAAGCCTTCAAACGTTGCCAATTTACTTTCATGAATTACAAATTTTCAGAGAAGATCGCATATATTCACCCCTCCAAGAAATTCATCAGCGATTCAATCTAATGTACTTTTCCAAAAATTTAACAGAAAATTATTCACGAATTCTCTTAAAAAACGGACATAATTAAGTGGGGAAAATTTGGCAATATCCGAATATTCATACGGCATTTCCCTTAGCAAAGATTTTGGCTGTCTGCACAGAAGTTCGGTTCTTCGGACTGAAAACTTCGATTACCCCTGGCAAAAAGTGAAAACTTGAACTGAAAGAAAGTCACTGTATACAGAATTTTTGAATTTTTGAGAATTTTTTTCTTCTCCGTGATGTAAAAATTGTAAACCATGAATATTCCGTATATATATGCAGAACTTTCAAATATGCTGTGAATTCCTCATGAATGTCTTGATAGTGAAAGAGATTTTGAAGGGGATCTTTCCTCCCCTATGATGTTTACAGGGGCGAGGCGTGCTTCAGCTTCATCGATTACCGGTGGTTTCCCATCTGAAGGTATGGTAAAGAATCGATTATAAAGGTTTCGTTGTGAACACCCTTTTTATCGATCCTTTTCTATAAGTTTGAATGGCAGATCAATCGATTAATCACAAAGCCACTGGATGTTTAAGCGCCCCGGAAAAGCCTATAACTACGACACGACTGATAGTCTCGGCCTATCTCCTACTTTTTCGTCTGGACGCATAAGCTACAAAAGGAATAACAATATGAGAAAAAAACCCTAAGTCTACATTGTGAAACTATAAAAAAAAAGAAATGATTAAGACAGTCCAATCTAGGCACAGAGCTGCCATACTGAGGAAAAACGCCGTAAGGTCATTCAAATGTTGTCGAATTTCCTCTCAGAAAGTATTTATTTTTCAGGAAAGTTATAATTATTTTCCTTTGAATTTTTCAGACACTTTAAATCAAATTACGAACGAAATTCCCTGAAAAATCGGAAGAAAAATATTTTTAAATTTATCGACAAATTCGGGATTTGTCCAAGGAAATTTGTCAACGTCTAAAGGCTCATACGGCGTTCTTCCTCAGCACAACACAGAGGTCCTCGCACCCGTATTTTACCTGAGATTTGGGCCAAAAACCAATTAGTGGAGGGAGGAGAACCGGTCTTCTCACCCTCTTTTCAACTCTCTCCATGCTTTAATTTATGAAAGGGTCACCTTCCCTTCATTGAGACACAAAAAAGAAGTGGGATGTCTTTTCTTCTGTTTCAAAGCTTGTTGGAGGAGTGTGAAATCTAATTAACTCTCTTATCAGTCCCAGATTCCCTGTGGTCCTTGTAGTTCTAGGATCTCTGTGGCGTGTATTTTGACGCGATACATAAAAAAATTCTACGAAAAATGGAATCCAGAGTCTGTTGATAGGATGAAAATACGTTAAAAATATGAGAGTCAAGTGTATTTCATTTAAGGTGCAATGAACATTTCGTCGCTCTTCTGACGTAAAGGCGTATCCCAAACTCTACGTGAGCCCTGTTCTCCGTATACCGCTGCGCTTTCCGCGGCTCATGTGGAAATAAAGATGCGCCCTTACGTCAGAAGAGCGACGATTCTGTCGTTATCGTATCGTATCAAACTGGTCGCGACCCCGCACAGTGAGTTCGAAGTAAGTGGAAGTTAGTCTTTTAGACGTGTAAACCTAAAAAAAAAAAAACCTGTTAAAAAGCAAATATTTTACGATTTTAAATTATTGCATATTATTAAATACTTGAAATCACCACAAAATTGATTATATTAGAAAATTAAAAATACGTATTACATGTATATGTATGCATGTAACGGCATTACAAACTAAAGTCTTATGTCGAGGACATGGATACAAATTTTTCAGCTAAAAAGTTCCCACACGAAAAAAGAAAAACTTCGGCTCGGGTAGAAAGATAAAACCCTCAGCCCTGGGAACCGAATTCTGTCCAAGTGATCTAATTTTACGTTAGCCATAGACGCTTTTTAATGGTGACGTCCCTGACCGAGCCTGTGTAAATATGGGTGAATTGTGACGGCCGATAGAGGCAGCACATCAGCGATTGGCACAGCGCCTTGATGCAACTATTCGTGATCGAGGGATGACCATGCTGCGTGAACTCAAAATGAAGGCGCCAAGTAGACATGCGCGGCGCGCTCACACGTGTATGTGGAAGGCGGCAGAATGTTCCTCAGTTTAGAGGGCTGGTCACTAGTCCTTCAACATCGCAACTCCTTATCGGTTTCATTCTTGCCCATAGGACCGAAACATCTCACTAGCGACTTCTGAAGGCACATCCTACACGTCGCACACTGCACTCCGCAAACGCCTTCATTTTGCGTGCATGCAACACATCCAACCACTAGACACGAATAGTTGCATCCAAAGCGTTACTATCATCGTCCGTCACGAGCGTCCAAGCTGTTCTGCCGTGCTGAGGAACACCGTTCCAGCTTTCTGATGTTGCTAAATTTCCTTCGATAATACGTTCATTTTTAGGAAAAACATGAATATTTTCGACATTTTTAGAAACTGTAGGTTAAACTGCGAACAAAATTATCCGACAAATTGGAGGAAAAGTATTTGTAAGTTTACTGTAGGAAATTTGAGTTTTATCAAGGAAAATTCTGCAACGTTTGACGGGTCATGCGGCGTTTTTCCTCAGCGCAGCAGGATTGAGGAGCTTCGAGGAGGAGGTGCATCAGTGCAGTTTTTTTTTAAAAACTGAGGTATTAATGATTTCAACTAAAACATTAGTCTCGAAATAGATTTTTTGAAAAACGAAAAACCTCTAAAATCAAATTTTTAAGCATCAAACTTGAGTTTGAGATTTCTTTGACCATCAAGCTCTGTATACACTGAAAAAAATAGTATGCTGTTTTAGCACCTAGGATGTCAAAAAAGTGTCTTGTGATCCCAAAATGCTGCCTTTACTGCCCTCGCAGTTAACTTTACATACTACGAATGCAAATTCAACTGCGTGGGCAATCAAGGTAGCATTTCAGGATGACCAGACACATTTTTGACATCCTAGGTGCCAAAACAGCATACCATTTTTTTCGGTGTAATTTTGAAACTCTAGTCTTGAAATATCAAAAACTGCACTCATGCACCTTATCCTTCAAGCACCTGGATTGTCCCGACCTGGGCCCACAGTGCGGCGCGACGGCGACGCGGTGGTGGTCCGTAAGGAAGGGTGATCATGTGCGCATGTGTGCGTGGTTTCGAGCCGCTTGGGACTGACAATCAGAATGAAACCAGGCGAATGGCCACCACCGCCGCACCGCTAGCCGGCGCGGGAGCGGGGGGGGGGGGGTGGGGGGCGGCGAGGGATAGCGTAGCCGCGGCCGCGGCCGAACCAGGTAAACCTTTGCCTCGGCAGTAATTATCAATCTCTGCTCGAGACAAGACGGCAGTGTGAGTGCGGTGTTCTTGTTTACCTGTGACCTGCGATCGGTCTCTCGTCATCGCCAGTGATAGCCCGCAACCATGGTGTTACTCTGACCATCCCGAAAATCTCGACGAAAATGTTCCCCGACGCAGTGCCCGAGAGCCGAGTTCGTGTCGACATGAGTTCGTTCCTCGGATCCCTGTAGTTTAGCCCCCTCCGCGAGGTTTTTTACCCCGATTTTGGGGAGTGTTCAGTGCTGTTCTTTTAGTTCTTCAGTTTCCTTACCCGGATTTTCCGAAAGGATTTTAATCGCAGTTCCTCCTAGAATTTTTTAAGGTAAGCATACGACATGGAACACTGAATGTAGTTTTGAAACTGTTAAATTAGCAGCCCCGGCTAGGGGAGAATTTCAGCACTCTGGAGGACGGTTTGATGATCGACCCTTCAATTGATAAATTCTGGATTCGAGGACATTTTATCATGACGTCACATCACGCTGACGTATGGAAAGTATAAGAATTGATCGAGAGATACTTCAAAATTATCCCAAAAGTACGTTGACTCGCGTGATATTCACTAGAGACGAACTTTTGGAGTAATATCAAAATGCCTCTCGATCAAATCTCGTGTATGCGTGAATACCTGACGGCTGATGTACTCAGCGTGTTGTGATAATCAATAATTCTCGGATATAAAAACAGCAACAAAATGCCTAGAATTTAGAAATCGGGAAGAACCCTCCGATTTTTTTCACGTATGAACCTCCGGTTAGACTGCAAATAAGCGCAATGCACTTCTGTTAGTGTTCAAAGATTAGGTATGATTTCCTCGGTGTCTTTATCGAATCTTTTCATGAATGCCAAACTGAAGACTTAAAGACTGTTATGACGATAAGCAGAGATGAGAGTTATCCAGACGTCGCGTCGCTAGTGATTTCTTTCGTGTCCTCGAAGGCATCGGTCCCACACCTAAAATATTTCCTACGAGATTTTCCGGTCGGAATTTTTAGTTACTTGTGGCTTGTGAACTACGCGGCGTTACCCTGCACTGGGGCTAAAAAAAGTGAAAATATTTAATTCACATTCACAAAAATTACCATGCACGTGTCATTATCCCTGGTACTCCCGCTGTTCCGTAGGTATTGTTCTATAAAAATGTAATAATTGCTTCAGTGTAAGAATTTAAGGCACATCAAGCTTCCGCATACTACTGTTCAGATACATGTTTACACTTGAAAAAGAGCGCACAAAAATAGGACTCTAAAAACATCTGACCGAGTTAAGGCTAAAATTTTTACTGATCTACATATCTAAGTGCTGCATAATCACTCATTCTCATACAAATTTGTGCCAATATGAATTTCGTGTGCGACAAGAGTGAGCCATAAAACAGAAAAAAGTTCAACCTCCAAGTGAATGGCGGTTTCAACCACAGCACTACAAAAAATAAACTCTAAAATCCGATCATTACCGCATCTGTTTCGATTAGAATCATAAATACTGAAATGTCTTCGGACTCGCTCGAATATATGAAATCGTGTCGCTATTATTTCGTAAACCACACCCTTGAACATGGAAAACTAGTCGTAATTTTCAGTCTATAGAACGAGAGGTCTAAGGCTGTGATGACGGAAAAGTTGTCCAAAAAAGGATCAATTTAAAACTGCGTGATTACTTATGACTTTAATCGGAGAAATGAGGTATTTTTATAATTAGTCGGTTAGGTTGGCGTTCGCATTGAACCTTAATACTTGCAATTAGATTTTAAAATAAGAACCCTTCTATCCGTAAAAATTAAGACGAGCAAGTGCTCTTATTATCTTCAGGTTGATTATTGAAATTGATGGACAGAAAAGACAAAGAGAAAATGGAGTGACAGGTGCTTGATTGGGGTGGACAAGGAAGGAAAGTAATATGTAGATTACAAGCAATGCACGAGAGATGATAGAATTAGTTCATAATTTTCTCATTTTGTCTGTTAGGACCACCCGTATCAACTCATTAAATTGCTCCATAAGCTCTTCTTTGTCCATCGTTTTGTCTAAAAATGTCAATAGTCAGTCCGCAGGGGCACGAAGAGCCCGACCTCGTCATCCCTTTTACTCACCGGAGCATAACATTCCGTCAGTGCGCTTATTGTTGCTGCGGCAAAATAGCCAGAGTGCCTTCAAATTTTCGTGTATGCAACCTTGACATCCGCTAAGCACGAATAGTTGTATCCAGGCGTTAACATTAAGAGTAGCGTAAGGACGTCTAATAGACGAGGAATATCGATAAAAAGTTTGCCGCCCATGGTATTTTTTACAGGATGTTATTAAGGAGTTCGTGACTTGTCCTCAATTTTCCATCAGGAAAAATAAATAAAAATAAAAAAAAAAAAAAATGTTTAAAATGCCAATATATTGTGATGTACATCACCACAATTTATTTTATTTTCCCCGGGATTTTCTCTTAGCCTAACGTGAAAATTCACATTTCCCTTCCGTCCTGGTATTTAATTATTTATCAGAGTTAATGTATATCCTTTGCCCTTAACACCAAATAAGATTAAAAGCATACTCCAGCCTTACTTAATATTCAGCTTTTCTGTTTTCCGCCACGGTTACGGAAACTGATGAAATTAGACTCTGTTCCATTAAATCCTGCGATTCGATGGTTTTATAACAGTTTTTTCTTGAATAATTTATTTTCGTCTTTTCCGAGGCGCAAGAAAAGGAATTTGTACGCGGTAAAAGATCGAAATTTCAATCTGAGTAGATTGACGCACTGCACAACTATACATTTTATAATGTACAGAGGGGAGGTGTTTTCCGTTTCTCCTCACTTTTTTACTCTCTTCGCGTAGTGATTCACTTTCACATGGTGTTGGTATTTTTTTATAAAACTCATGAGTTGTGATACTATTTGTTGCCCAGATTAAAAGAAGGAGAAAAAAAATACGCGGAATCAAACAAAAGAGGAATGACCACATACTTTCCCGATTCCTTGATTTCGGCGTGTTATCCACTTTGTTTAGAGAACGCAAGGTGTTACATCGTTTGAGCGCTTTTGGACACTCCTTTTGCACTTATGCCGTACTAAGAAAAAACGCCGTATGAACACGTGTGCGTTGCTTCCAATTTCGATCAAAGAGGACTGTTGCATGGTGACCATCAGTCATCAACTGGTCTACTATGATCAGAATTTGCTCGGAATTTGATCGTGTATCCAGACCTGTTACAAGTCCTGTGAAATTTTCAAACAGATTCAACCAAAAATTTCCCCGTAAAAAATGAAAAGGCGTAAAAAAAAAAATTTTAAACGTCACATAGCGTTTGTGATACTTTGGCCGGAGGATGACGATATCCTCATCTGACCTAAAGTTAAAAGTCCCATCACATCCGAGTTTGTTAGACTATGGTTCAAGGAATCAAGTTGACGTATCCACCTCGGCATGGACAACTATAAGATGACGTCATTTTCTCCCTGGTTCGGGGCAGACAGATGATGTATGTGTTTCCCTCCTTGGCGCTTCTTTGTCCCGGTCTCGTGGTTGTGTTTGCTCTCTTTTGTTTACCTAGCGTGATTCATAGCGAGCGTATGCAGGAGGACAGGTAATAGAGAGATGGCGTTGTTTTTATGTTTTATCCGAACCGAGAGACCTCTTCCTAGACGCCGCGATGCTGGACTCGTCTCGTTGATTGTGCGACGGGGGAGAATTCAAGCGTGCTCGATCCCAAACCACTTAGCGGCCTCATAAAGTTTATGACAAACAAGAGGTGCCTCTTATTCTGCTGTGCGAAGGAAGAACGCCGTATGAGCCTTCGGACGTTGCCAAGTTTCCTCCGATAAAAACCGAAATTACTGGGAAAATTGTGAATATTATTTTCTCAAATTTTTAGGCAATTTTTTACACAATTTATTGTAAAATATCTGAAAATTTCATGGAAAAATATGCATTAATTTTGTCAAAAATACAGGTTTTATCAATGAAAATTTGGCAACTCCCGAATGTTCTTACGGCGTTCTTCCTTAGCACGGCAGTATTCGCCTGTGATTACTTTCCGGGAGCCTACGCACAATGTACACAATGTATGTCTGTGTTGAGGCGTGGAGCGAAAAATTTTCGCGGTACCCCTCGCTGGCGCACAGTAGATCGAGTCAGTGGGAAAGGTCGGCCAAAATTTGGAAACTTTAAAAGTTCATAACTCCGTTTATACGAAACCTTGAGGATGTATAAGTGGTTCCATTTGTTTCCATGTGAAATTTTCCTCTCAGAAGCACCCCTTAAATTGAAAAATGTGCCGAAATAAACATAAATATTTACATTTTTAGTAAAAAATTTCATGTCCGACCTCTCTAAATGGCTCGATCCACCGTGCGGCGGTTCATTCCTCCTCGTTGTAACCTATTCAAGCAGAAGTTACTGTCCGGGACTAAATACTTTTTTCATATCTAGGGTGATCCAAAAGCCCCCTCCCCGTGTTAAGTTTTGAAGGGTTGTACTTGGGGATTTCAAATTTTGGGTATATTCTTCGATCAATTAAAGCTACTTTTTTGAACTTTATATCGGAGCGCGCTAAGCGGAGAGGAACCAAGCCACAATAGCTATAGTACCAAATTTAATTGGGCGATTAAATTTTTTAAATGAAAACGGCTGTGCGGATTTTTATGCTAATTTCAGTGAATTTTCTGCATCGTACCAAGCAAATTTTTTAAAATTTTTAAAAGGAATCCGCACAAACGCTCTTTTGTAAAAAAAATAAATCGCCCAGTTAAATTTGGTAATAGTTGATGTGGCTTGGTTCCTTTTTGCTAAACAGGGTCCTACTATTTTTCTGAGAGGCGAATACACCCAAAATTTTAATCTTTTAGTACAACGGTTCAAAAGTTTCAGAAAGGGTTCGGACTTTTAGATCACAATGTATAATATTCTACGTATGATAGTGCTCTTTTCGATAGCCTAACCCGATAAAATACGAGAGGAGAGCTCCCGCTCTTCAATGTCAAGAAAAAAAACATTGTATGAGCCCTGGAATATTGCCAAACTACCTAGGATAAAGTGCGATTTTTGGGGGGAAACTTTTTAATTTTTTTCATTGAATTTTCTGGAAAATATATTTATAATTTAATCAAGCGTACGCAAGAATTTCGAAAAAAACTATTCATAAGTTCTCGTAAAAATGGTTCTTTCAGAGAGAGAATGTTGGGGAAATTCGAATTCTGATGCGACGTTTCCCATCGAACGGTAGTAAAACTTTGGCCTGCTCAGAAAGAGCACATTATATAGGAGGAAAATAGGCGTTTACTGTAGGTCGTTTTATTTTAAATTCTATCTCCATACGATGAAAGGAAAAGCATTGTGCCAAAATAAAACAAAATTGATATGTCACTGTGTGAAAACTGAGGATAAACACGTGGCCGGTATACAAGACGCCATGTAGTCGAGTCAAGGTCAAAGTCGATCTTCTCTGAGAGCCTATTCGTCATTTGCCCTATTGCATATTTTGTCGCGGAGAATTCTACCCGAGGCGTAGAATTTCACGGTTTACCGCTATTCTGCAGATCTTGTAAAAATTTGAGCTATTTGCGGGTTGAAAGAAAACGCGGGAACCTCCAGGGAGAACTCAGGAAAATGCAGATTTTTGGTTTATTTATACATAGTATAATTCTAGTCGTAAAAGTCGGTGAAATCATTTTTGCGGATAGTTATACACTCTAGAATATTTTCTGAGACGAGGATTATCACGTGGATCTGTCTAAATGCGGACTAGTTATGACGAATATTCTTGAAAAACTTGGATTGCCGGTGTATTTTTTAGAATTTGCTGCAAATATTGACAAATTTTTTGGTTTTTTTGCGGATAATCATTGAACACATTTTCTGCTAACTATCTGCGGATCTTTCGGTGTTCTCGCGGCGTACCTGATGGAAAGAGCCTGTCAAAAAGAGGATCTTCTTGTGCCCCTTTGTGGGGAACTCAGGGATTTTGCTCAAGTATTGCCTAAACAAATCCACTTGGAGAGACAATTTTAAAATGAGCTAGAGTTCAAAGCTCCTTTCGGCAATACAGCGCTGTAAAGTTTACATTTTTTTTTTTAAAAAATGTTATTTTCTAGTTTTTAGATTGAAAGAAATAACTCAACGTAGTTGATCCCGTTTTATTTTCTGAAGCACAAAATCATCAGTTGATATTACTTTGCCTCAAAAAATAAAAAAAAGTCAACTATAGTTGCTTTCTTAACCGAGGAACGTCAAAGTATTAGCATTTTTCAAAGATAAAAAATGTAAAATTTGAAAAGTTGTATTGCCAAAACAAGCTTATTACTCAAGCTATCACTTTTACCGGAGGACAGTCTTATCATTACGTTTCGTTCAAGTCACATTCGAAAAATATCCCGCAAAAATGGGGCAAAAAATAGGTGGAAAAGGGGGATAAAAAATAGTAACTTTAAATCAGTGTATTTAAACGAGCTTTAAAAAGCTTCTCTAAACGAGCTTTATATTTAAGGTTCTAAGGTTATAAGGTAAGGTTCGGTTAAACCTAAAACTTTAACCGAAGGATTGCCATATCGTTAGGTTTCGTTCAGGCTAAATTTGAGTAAAATCCCTGAGCTTCCCGAAAAGGAGCACAAAAAGTCTCTTTTTTAGACAGGCTTTTTGAAAAGACGTGGCTCCGAGCGAGCAGACAATAGTCGGCTAGAGAGGAGCGAGGCTTCAAGTCTCATTCACAACGATCATCATGTGATTGGAGAGTAGTCCGACGAACGCAACGAACCGGCCGACGCGACGCGACGTGACGGCGACGTGCGGCGACGCCGACGAGCAACCGTTTAGCAGACTCTTATATTGGCGCATCCTCATTCCTCATCGGGAGGGATCCCTCGTTTCGTTTCGGCCGGAGCCGAGACCGGGGACCCGGGGTCATTCGGTTCGGGTCACCGGTGCCACCGGGCTACCGCACCGCGCAGGGCGTCCCCGGCCTATTGCGCGGAGCGGCTAATCCCGCCGACGACCCCACGCCACGCGTCGTGATACGTCGCCGACGCCGCACAGTGGATCGAGCCACTCGGAGAGGTCGGTCATGAAATTTTTAACTAAAACTGCAAAGTTCGATGTTTATTTCGTCACATTTTAAATTTAAAGGGGTGGTTCCAGAAGAAAATTTCACGAGAAAACCAATGAAACCACTTCTAAAACCTCAAAGTTTTGTATAAACGGAGTTATAAGTTTTCAAAGTTTCTAAATTGTGTCTGACCATTCCCATTGATGCATGCCACTGGGAGAGGTCAGACATTTGGACACTTTAAAAGCTTTTAACTCCGTTTATGCGAAACTTTAAGGTTCTAAAAGGTTTTCCATTGGTTTCCTCGTACAAGTTTTTACTTGGTGCACCCTTAGAAGTTCAAAATGTGACGAAATAAACGTGAAAATTTGCAGTTTCAGTCAAAAATTTCATATCCGACCTCTCCAAGGGACTCGATCCACTGTCTGTCGCACAATGTAACAAGTCTATGGGAGAAGTGGGACAAAATTTGGAAACTTTAAAAGCTTACAACTCCGTTAATACAAAACGCTAAGGTTTAAAATTTGATTCAAATGGTTTTCTTGTAAAATCTCCCTCGAGAAACACCCCTGAAAATTTAAAATTTGACGAAGTAAACGTCGAAATTTGCAGTTTTAGTGAAACAATACCTGTTCGATCTTTTCCATTGACTCAATCCACTGTGTTTGTTCCAACTGAAAGTTTTTAAAATGTGAGGAGCTGGGAAGAAGGCAAGAAATGTCGGGCAAACTGACGAGTATCATGTAGCTTACCTCAAGATGATCCTGGTTCAATCATCTACTCAGGATACAGAGTTTTCTCAGCCGTGATCTAAGTAAAGAACTGGTTTTAATCAACTCCTTGAGCTCCCTGTGTTTCGAGTTTTGTCTCACGGGCATGAAATTCGATCCAATCTCCTCCAATATTTTAAGTCCATGAGGTTTTCGGAATGGATAAAATTAGGAGATTTTACATTGTTTAAATGTTCTGAAGAAAACTTAATAGTACACATTTCAATAGTGACGATATTCAAAAAAAAAAAAAACAAAAAAAAAAACAAAAAAAAAAACACCATAATGCCATGAAATACAATGAACGTAAGCAAAAGAGAAAAAAAATCGCCCACATCCTTTGTGCAGTTGTAAATTTTATATTGTTTTTCGTCTGAAAACTTTATGATCACGGAAATAACTCTCATTTAAACGGAACGCGTAAAAATATTTGAGATTTTGTGAAACTCTAGACATTTTGTCAAATATGTCGTCTGTTGCTCGTAAGAATCGATCTTCATGACCTAGGAGCTGAAGCATGGGAGGAATAAAAATCTTTGTCACCTTCATGAGGAATTTTATACAATTAGGAAACGCGCGCGCACGTATAGCTCTATTGAAATCAAACGATTTAATGGGTTCTTAAACTAATTCCGGAAACGTTCGCAACATTCAGTGCGACTTCAAGGGAAGATAATAAAATGATTAAATAATAAAAAGTGCTTGCGCGGGCTAAAGAGATAAATGAGCTGAAACCGTGTATTGTCACGCTCCAAAAATTACTATCTCATACTGTACCGTGTTAAGAAAAAACGCCGTATGAGCCTTCTGGCGTTGCCAAATTTCCCCTGGGAAATCACTGATTTTCAGAAAAATTGTTGAATATTTTTCTACCAATATCTTAGATAATGTTGTTTGTAATTTGATCTAAAATTTCTGAAAATTTCAAGGAAAAATATTCATAATTTTCCTCAAAAATAAACATTTTATCGAAGGAAATTTGGCAACTCTCAAATGCTCATACGGCGTTCTTCCTTAGCACGGCAGTACTAACCTCTGGACTGCTCCTATAGCGTTAATGGAATGTTCATCAAAGACGGCTGTTTAATAGGGACTGAACGGACGTTGTATAGGAAACAGGAACTAACTTCATAGAAATAGTAGTATATACTAACAATGACGTATTTAGTCGGTAAGATGTGTTTTTTAACCTTACATAGGCCGTATTCTTCGTCATTTTTCCAACAGCCCCTTTCATTAGGAAGGCCTCATGGTTTACATCATAAATAAGGAGACCTTAATTTAAAAATAACATCATTAAAACTTGAAAGGACATCCAACACGAACTTGTAGAAAAATTAAACTTGATTACTTTAGACTTAAATCGTTGAGAGGGATTACAATCATTTTCTACTGAAAAAAAATTAAAATGAAATAAAAAAATGTATAACGCGCATTTTGAGGATTTCAGGGCACGTTCATCCATGCGTTTCTCAAAATCATGGAATATTTGTTTTATATTGTGTATTTTTTGCAGTGTCAAACGCAAGAATCTAATCTCAAAGTTACTCTGTTATTAAATGGACGTATTTTTGTTAAACGGAACTATGTGTATTATGACGTGAGCCCTGTTTTGCACATATTCTGATGGGTCTCAGAGCTCATGTCTGAATGCACATAGTTCCGTTTGATAGAAATACGTCCAAATGTTACTCGAGGCTCGTTAAATGTGTCTTTCTATGATGCTACTTTTAAGGCTCTCTTAATCAAGGTGTAAAGCATAGGACGGTGAAACTCCCAAACCACGTATCTCGGTGTGCAACGTTGCAGACTTCCTGATCGTTCATTTTTTCAGTAAAGGACTACTTAAAGTCAATTCTTGAAACTTCAGCATGATTTTTCTTCTCTGTGCGAGGCAAATTTTAATAGAACTTTCAGAAAAGATGTTCCTTTCTGCCTAACGGGGTCCAAATTACGAACAAAATTCTCTGAAAATTCGTATGAAAAATGCCACAAGTTTTTCTTGAAAATTCGTGATTTATCAACGGAGGTTCGGCAACGTCTAAAGGCTCATACGGCGTTTTTCCTTAGCACGGAAGAACAAAGTCCAGATTGATGCGTAGAGAGGAAAGGATGTCTTTTCGCGTGCGAATCGAGGATTCTAATGATAAGGCAAAGCCGAGAAGGACGGGTAGCAGGAAGGAAATAAAATATACGAACCCATCCCGCCGTCAAGAGTTTAACGGAACCTTCGGCATTTGAATGACGTGGCTCTAAATATCTGTTATTAACCGGAGAGGTTCGCCTCGCGTAATTATGCGAAGCACATTCACGTAAGAGCAAGGATCCCCGTGAAAATCCAAGCGGGGGCATCGAGAAACGAGAGGCATCATGTAAGTGCAGTGAGAATGAGTGGCATGGGTTAACGCGTAAGAACATCTTGTACCACTTCTTGTGACGCAATAGTCCACAAGTCACTGCACCGGTCAACGGCTCACCGGTCGTCCCGACGCTGGGTAACCAGATCGCAGTTTGAAATGCACCTCTTTTACACTGATCGAATCGTTTGGTTTCAGAGACAATATACGTGGTGTCCTAGGGTTAATCCACCCGGCTACCTGACTACCAGGCAAGGACGTATCGGACTTGAAAACCGGGAAGGAAATTTCTTAACTCTACTTTTCCAGCCTTCAGCTCGAAGAGGCCCTAACTGCATGCCGAGCAACAAACCATTTTCTTTTGGGCGAACACAACCAAAAATAGCTTTTGACCTGTGAACTTTTATGAAACATTTAATCTTATAATCGGATCGTGCAAATTGTGTTAGATTTCCCTTTCGGCAAGAATTTAAGCTGCAGTTTTTTGACGTATTTCTGACATTCCAATTGGCAGAGATATTTAACCTGTTCTTGTTCTATTTAGAATGCACTGAGTGCAGGTACATGACAGATGTAACGGTTCTTTCGAATATCTTCGCCAAGTCCTAAAAGCTCAAGGTCGAGATAAATCATTTGCGAGGCTATAGAAACTATTTTATTATTTGCTAACCAGGAAGGTGTCATTATTTTCGGTTTCATTCAAAGGACGATATTCAAATCAGCATTTGACGTTGGAACATTACTAGTCGGATTGATCTATTGATGTTTTTTGTCAGCCTCAAAGTCTGGTATCAAAGTACAAATTTGTGCTGCGTGCACTAGAATAGAATTATTTTAGCGAGAGTATGGTCATTTCAGACTTTTATCGGGACTCAGTGGGCTTAAAATTATGTTCTTTCGACTTCCCTAGTTAATGTCATTCTCAAAAATTCAACACTTTTGTTCTAAAGTTTTGTAAAAATCATTGAGTTTGCACTATTTTTACGAAGTATTAACATCCTCGTCATAAATTTGTGTGTGAGCTGAGGATTCACTCTTTAGAATAAAACCGACATTTTGATTCATGTAATCAAACTTCTTTAATTAGTTCTTTCTACCTAATAAGTACAGTTATACGAGCCGAGCGTTCGGTTATCCAGCCTGAAAGTTGGGTTTGACGAACCGAATAGTTGGGATGATATAGAACACCATATGCTCGCCTTTACTGAGTGGATATGCAATTTTACCTTCTTAGAAGTCGAAATAGTTGTATCATCTTTTTTGCCAAATACAAGTTCCTACTCCTGCGTTGAAGTCTCTGATTCAACCGGAATGAGCTTTTGTCCTCCTCCATTTCGTGGGTATGCAATCGTACCTTTTTATTGGAGGTCGAAATCTTTGTATGTGTTGCTCTCCATCTAAGCGTTCTGCTCCTGCGTTAAAGTCTCTGAGTCAGTCGAAAAGAGACATTCTCCCTCATTTTGTATATGCAATTTTACCCACTTAGAAGTAGCAATAGTTGTATCATGCGTTTCGCTCCATCCAACTTTCTTACTCCTGCGTTAAAGTCGTTGATCAGTCGAAAGAGATTCTCCTTCATTTATTGGATATGCAACTTTACCCACTTGGAAGTCACGACAGTTGTATCGCATGTTTAGCCCCATCAAAATTGCCAACCGTGGTTCTGTTAACGTTGTTGGGGTTCCTCAAAGTCGCTACCTCAGACAGAGGGACACTCACAACATATCGTCACCTTCCGGCTGAAGTATCACAAGCGCCCTGCGCCAAATTTCCGCCGTCATTTTCTTTTTTTACAGAGAAATTGTTGGTTGTATCTGTTTGAAAATCTCACTGAATTTTATCGGAAGCACAAAGGAAATTCAGTGGACAGTTTTGGACAGTTTCTCTGCACTGGTAAAAAAAGTAGCTCGGATCAAGAGTCCATACCCTTAAAAACATTGACAAGAAAAAATACTCTTGATTAAATCGGATTTTTCCTTGAATCGAAGAGCCAAGCCTATTGACTTCCATTTGAATCAAGAGTATTTTTTCTTGTCAATGTTTTTAAAAGTCTGGACTCTAGATCCAAGCTACTTTTTTTTACCAGTGTGTATAAAAAAATGGAGGCGGAAATTTTTGCCTATTGACTTCCATTTGAATCAAGAGTATTTTTTCTTGTCAATGTTTTTAAAAGTCTGGACTCTAGATCCAAGCTACTTTTTTTACCAGTGTGTATAAAAAAATGGAGGCGGAAATTTTTAAACGTTGCATGGCGCTTGTGATATCTTGCCCGAGGGTGACGATTTCAAGTCCCTATCTCAATTCGTTGCAGAGGTGATACCTGGCGCTAGTGTTCCGGGACTTTTTGATCACCCTTTAGGACTAAATCTGGCAACGCTGGAGTGTTGATACGGCCTTTTTCCTGAACACCCGGTAGTATAGGTGCCCCAGAGCTCGCTTCGGGCTGCACCCGAGTCGGATCCACGATAACTCGCGATGGCTCAGGGGGCGGATCAGGATGAGATGCTGCGCCCGGGGGAGGGGGGGGGGGGGGCTGGGGGCCCGTTTGGCGGTGGGTCGGCAGAATTCCTCGTGAGATTTTTGAATGAAAGTCAGAGTGCGGCGTGGACCCGTTAGAACAGCATGCCAGTTAGCTCACCGGACCGGTCGCTCACGGCGCACACCGGATCGCGTCAACACGGGAAGTCGGACAAAATTCGGAAACTTTAAACGCTTATAACTCCGTTCAAACTAATCTTTGAGGTTCTAAAAGCGGTTTCATTGGTTTCCTCATAAAATTTTCTTCGAGAAGCACCCTTTGAAATTTAAAATGTGACGAAATAAACACCGACATTTGCAGTTTTAGTCGAAAATTTAATGTCCGACGTCTCTGTCTGACTCGATCCACTGTGCGGCGCGGCACGGGCGCGGGGGAAAGGGCCACCGCTGGCAACGTCGCCGCTCACTCGCTCGCTTAACGGTAGTTGCCCCGCGGAGAAGGTGACGTACGTAAGTACGAGCATGCTTCCCGCCGCCACCACCGCCACACAGTGGATCAAGTCAATGGGACACAATTTGGAAACTTTAAACGCTTATAACTCCGTTCTTACAATACTTTGAGGTTCTGAAAGTGGTTCCGTTGGCTTTCTCTTAAAATTTTCTTCTCAAAGCACCCCTTGAAAGTCAAAATGTGACGAAATAAACATTAAAATTTGCAATTTTAGTCAAAAACTTCATTCTTATTGACTCGATCCACTGTGCGCCGCCGCGCCGCATCAGCCGCAGGGGTCCGCGTCATTCCCGCCCGCGATACGGCCGCGGCCTTTGGTGCCGTTTTGCGGGACTCCTCGCCAATGGGTCAATGGACCAGGCAGGGTACAAAATTGTTAAAAAAAAGTCTGCCGTGCAATGCAAAAACGCCGTAAACGATATTTTAATTTTTTTTTTTCGTGGAAACAATGTATCATAGCAGAAAAACTTGAGTACCTGCGGACGATGTTTTTATAGATTTCTTTCGCAAGTACTATCTAGAACTTAACCTGAAAATTTGAGGTGCAAGGGTAAAACAGTTTTTATTTTATAAAGTGTTACACTGGAAAAAAACACATTGGATCTATAGTCCAGACTCTTAAAAACAACGACAAGAAATAATACTCTTGATTCAATCAGATTTAAGCGTAAATCAAGAACCAAGCCTCTTAATTTGAGCGGACTTCCTTTTGATTTAAGCTTAAATCTGATTGAATCAAGAGTCCTTTTTCTTGTCAATGTTTTCATGCGTCTGGACTCTAGATCCAATGTGTTTTTTTTTCCAGTGTAAGTTCCAAAAATGCGGGAAAATCTGGATGGATTTACGGCGTTCTTGCTTGGCATGGCAGAAGTGCCCCTTTTTGGAGGCGCTCGGAGATTTTGTTTGAATGGGATCAAAACTAGAATACCTTTTTAGGGAAGAAATGAACACATTGGTAATTTTGAAGGTTAGGTCATGTGAGAGTGAAAATAAAAAAAACCTGAAATTAGTTTAGTGGCCACTTTGATACAAGCAGACTTTGGTTTCTATGCAAGTGGGCACTTCAAATTGGCGGACCCTTCCAATAGAGATGTGTTCCTTTCGATGAGGTATTTCTATCCAAATATAACTGCAAAAGAAAATATCTTTGTTCATGAACAGATTTATTTTTGCTTTTTCTCTTCTGGCCGTTTCTCGAAGATTCGTCATCGGTTGGCACGCAACTGAGAATTGGCATGGTCGGTGAAAAGTTTCTCTTTCGAAGCAACTATGTCGCGGCGAGCCTCCACTTGACAAGCGCAGCAGCTTGCAGCAGTGCCACTCGGCTAAGCTGTTCCGCGTAGCGATGACCCTTGCAATATCGTGATACTGCTTTTCCTTCATTAACGACTGATTTTTAGTGAGGCCGTTTGTTCTTAAAATCCTAGATTATTTTTCACACATACTGAAAAAAAATAAGAAATATAATTTCCCTCCATAAAAAATAAAACCAACAGACCATACGTAAACTTATTGACCGATATCGTCCATCTAAAGTTCGCCTTCAATATTTTCGCTTAGGCAATAAACCTACCGAGGAGCGCGAATAGTTGCCTATTTGATAAAGACATAATTGGACCGCGTTCAGCAGAAAGGAACCAAGCAAATATGCTATTGCCAAATTTAACTGGGCAATCTAATTTTTTACAAGAGAACGTTTGTATGGATTCCTTTGAAAATTTTTAGGAATTTGCTTTGCACTATGCAGAAAATTCACTGAAAGCACAAATATCCGCACAAGCGTTTTCATGTAAAATATTAGATTGCCAAATTGAATTTGTCAATAGCTGATGTGACTAGGTTCCTTTCTGCTTAATGCGGTCCGATTGTGTCGATATAAGCTTTCATTGAACCGATAAACGATTTCGTGCTTTACTTACGTATTCCCTGGCATCATTCTTCTTTTTGAGGCTCCATTCGAAATTTATGGGAAATATTTTATCATCCAAATTAGCAAACTTTCAATCTGAAAAGTATCCGCTGAGCTATTTAATTCCTCCATGTCAAAATAGCAGTTCTTACTAGGTTGTTTCTTGAAGTTTATCATCCAAATTCGCAAAATTGAAATCTGAAAAGTATCCGCTTGGCAGTTCTTACTTTATTGTTTCTCGTCGTGATAAAAATGTCCACTCAAACGCTACTTAACTCATTTTCTCAAAATTTAATTTAATGCCTCACTGCTTTCTTCGATAAAACGGCTGCACTTACCTGCCCTGCTCGATATTCAACCGGATTTTTTTTTTATTCTTTTGCCAGACGTATACTTTCCCGGGCGATCATCTACGTCGCATGAACCACGTGCGTTATCAATGATGCTGTCAATACCAATCGGAATTCTATACAACTGACTAATCAATCTAGAGCGAAGTAAAACCAACGTTGAACGTGATTTTTTAGACTCAGATCAGTGATCAGCTTCTTATCGATAAGTCTCACACCGAAATTACATATCGTGGTATTGAAGTCCCGTTCAACGTCTTTCATCCAGTTACACTTCAGACCCTCACCTTTGAGAGATAACCAGCCGGCCGGCTTCGTGGGCACACGCTCTCGATAACCGATCGATTATCGACTATCCCCGTTTAAATATTTTTATTTATCCGGTCAATTGATTATTTCGACCGTTCGATTAATCGCACCTGATTAGTGATATCACGTGGATTAAGTGTGCTCTACCTTGCCCTTTTCCCCAGTCGAAATGATACCGTCGCAAAATTGTGCCGAACACCAATTCAGCTCAAATTTCGCTCGACACACGAAAATATGGGAAAAATGAAAAAAACTGTTTTAATCGTGAATGTAGGTTAATTAGCGAGTGGGTCCATTCGGGTTTATCTCTTCGCGAATCAAGGACGCGTCTAGGTTTTGATGGTACAAGACACGAATTTAATTGGTCCGGCGTATCGCGGAAATACACGCGTTGCCTATGGCTTTTACATAAAGAGCATTTTTTCTCCCTCGGATTATTATTTTTTCTTGCGGTTATGTAACATCGAAAGGAAACCGTAATCGGTAGACTCGGTGGATCTTCGGTTGTTTGATAACTTGTGTTCGTATCGCTCGAAATGTCGCTGATGTCATGTTTCCTAAAATGGAAGAAATGACGAGGAAAATTTTGATATTGGAAAGAAAGCTGACTTTTAAGTAAAGCAATCGTGCTGAGTCGTACAAAAGGCACCTCTTGTGAGTTGCTTTGCTGTTGAGTTATACTTCTCTGGTAAATTGTTTGTTGTAAACGCCTGCATCGAAAATTGTTTAGGAGTTAATTTCCAGACTTCCCATTTTGTGATTCGCTTTCTTGTCAAAAAGTCGAGGGGATAGTGTGTTGGGTGGTGGCCTAATTCATACCTCATCTACGGTACAGGCCCAGTTGAAATTTCATAAAATTTTGTGCGGACTCCTGGGTCAGTAAACCACGGCCAGGTGGATGGAAGGAGTGAGAAAGAAAGTATTTCAAGCTTGAGCAGCGAGCAATGTAGGTTGTGGGTGAGTGCGGAAACTGGAGTGGAGATAGGAAGAAGATAGGCAATTAGTGCGCGACATTCGTGGGTACCCGATGCTCGTGCGCTCCAGGCCGGTTAATTCATACATTATAGACACTCTTCTGTCTCTCTCTCTGTCTCTGTCTATGCAATGAATATGAATGAGCGCAATGAACCGCGGACCACGAGGCGGGGGAGTAACTGCAAATAAACTCATGACTAAATCAACTTGCGTTCACTCAACTTCTCATAGCGTCTCCCCATTCACACAAGGGCGTATGTCGATTTCCACATGAGCACTGTTCTCCAAATACTTCTATGCTTTCCATGGATCATATGCAGTGGCGTGGCGTGCTTTGCGATGTATCGATTGATACGCCACTCCAACCCATGAAAAAAGATCAATTATCAGGGTGTTCGCAGCGAACACCTTAGTAATCGATTCTTTACCATGTCTTCAAATGACGAGATATCGATAATCGATCATTCACGCCACGCTACTGATCATATGGAAATAGAGATACGTCCTTACATTAAAGGAACGATGATAGTCGCTGGTGCCTCGGCCCCTCTCTTCCCTTGGTGATTGTCACTAATGGGCTGATTACTGAAACTGATAGACAAAGCGATAGGCAAAGAAGATAAAGGGAAAATAGAGCGGTCCTATTTGTGGAAGCGAAAGGTTGCAATGCACTGAGGAGATACTTAATAACAACAACCAACGAGAGACCCTGTAGCTAGTCATGATTTTCTCCCTTTAGTCTGTAACTACCGCCTGTTCAACCAGGAGAATCGCTCTATCATTCTCCTTTTGTCCTCTTTCAATCAAATTCAATCATCTTTCAATCAATTTCAGTAATCAACTCGCAGTAATGAAATATCTTATGGTAATGCGCTTCCGATGCGTAAGTATAAGCATAATATAGCTACCCTTGTGTAGTTAATGAATGTTAAAAATAACTTGTTTTAAAACTCATGCATCAACTTTTTTACCAGTGGTAAATGCACAAGTCAATATATCGCTCTGAGAGCTATTTTACAAACTTCCTATGTTGCGTGAATGGCTTTGTACATAAACTTTTGAACAGAAAATATGTAACTAATGCTTTAATGCATCATGTCACATGCAATCAGCAATCGCTGGCAATTAGTAAGCTACGTGCGTCTTAAGTCGTCAAATTGCAATAATTCGCATCAAAATAGCAAAGGTTTCATTGGTAACGAACTTCAAAAGCGCGACCACGTTTTAAGGCGCCTTCAGATCCCGTGATACTCTCCGCATTGCAAGGAAGTTAGTTTAGTTGCTTAACCTAACCAAACCCAATGCGTTCTACAAGAGAAAAAACGTCTGTTCAAATAATTTCCAGGAACATAATCAATACTTCCTATCCCTTTTCTTTACCTCTGAATGTCTACATGTTTTTATTTAACACAAACAGATTACAATAATCCAAAAAGTTTTTGCATTATTGAACCATCTTGATATCCGATTCCTTAGTTACACCATCGTTGCAGCCTTAAAACGCCATGACATGGCGTGCGATTTGCTATGTTTTGAGGCAAAATCGATGTTCGATAGAAAAAATGAAACTTGTTTTTGAGTAAGGCAAAAATTTTACTTTACGATACTCAAAATTTTCTTGTGGACATGGAACACTCATTTTTGTCATGTGTTGCCCCATGCACGGAATTTCTTTCATGAAACCACATATGATTCTTTCCACCATGAGAGCCATGTTGCGGGGGCGTAACGCCCTTCTAAGAACGTAGAATAAGCACGTGGCTACGTGCTAAGACGGGTGGACTGCTCGAAAATAAGACAATGGTGTTTTCTTAAATTTCGATTTATCCTCCCTGCGTGTTCGCAAAACATTGCTGGTCATTATTTTTCAGTTTGCTTATGTTTTCTTCCTTGCCGTGGGCAATTGAATCGTCTGCCATTGAAGCCAGTCTCATTGATGGACCAATTTCGTGACTATGGTTAAGCCAATCAGTATTCAAATCTTCGGCGGTTTCCCTATAAACAAAAACCTAAAAAACAAGAACATTTTCAACTATGTACAGAGTGATCTAAAAGTCCCGCATACGAGTATTAGACATCGTCCCCTTAGCTTTTAAATAAAATAAGACACAAAGATGAGAACTCAAGGCTTAAAAGCAAAACGAATGCCTGGGACGTTTCGGGGTGGTTTTAACCCCTTTCTCGACCAGGTTAAAATCATCTCGCAAAGTCCCAGGCATTCTGTTTGTTTTTTAACCTGGGTTTCCCATTTGCTTGTGTTTTGTTCCGTTAGATTGTTCAATCTATTTTCGTGTATCATTATTTTGAACAAATGGAGATAAAGATTCGGATTCTTGTGGGAGCTCATAGGTCAAAGGAAACGACTTTTGGAATCCCCAAAATTTTAGGGGGATCCTTCTAGAGGCAAGAGCCTTAGGGGTGGTGCGGGACTTTTTTATCATCCTGTATATTGAATGACGTAGCCACTAAATCGGTGCGTCCGGTCTCTCTGATTGACGAGTTATCACGATTCGCTGATACACTTTCCTCGAAAGTAGATCGTGAAAAGGAAACTTGACCAGATTTTGAGGAAGGAAGCGAAGTCGCATTACGCCACTGCTAGCTGTCGATTCTCCGTTGCCTGTTAGCACAGAGCGGATCTAGAGCGTAAATTAGATGCATCGTTTGCACACGACTTGCCGCGTCGGTCGCCGCGAACTTGAAGCTACGCCTGCGCATGCGCGATCCGTGTTAACGTGCTAAGGAAGAACCCCGTATGAACTTTTAGATAATAACATATTTTTCTTGAAAAATAATGAATTTTCAAGGGAAAGTGTGTACATTTTTGCTCCAATTTTTCAGAGTACCTTGATAAGCAGAGTATGGACATGTCTCATCAATGCTCCTTATCTCCTCAGTTTTGCGGAAGGACGCTGACTTAAAGACATTATTGACCAAATTGGTGGGACACTTGAATATGAAAATTGGCAGCCGGATTTTGCTAGACTTTTTCGAGGGGGAGGGTTGGCTGCTCTTTTTTGCCATAAGAACTCTATGTTTTGAGACGTCCATACTCTCTTGCAGTAATCATAGGTACTTAACAATTTTTTCAAATAATCTTAATTGCAAATTTACCTGAAGTTTCTGAAAATCCCAAGGAAAAATATGCATTACTTTCGTGACAAATAAAAATTTTACTGGGGTGAATTTGGCAACTCCCAAAAGCTCATACGGCGTTCTTCCTTCGCAAGGTAGAATGGTTGCCAGTCAGTGCGTGCTAGCTCAACTCCGGCTCAAATAATTAGTATTATGGATGAGCCCTCATTTCGTTGGCCAGGAGAAAGTCATCTCTGCGATATCGCGGATGATTCGCTCGTAAATAGGTACATAGCAAAATTTTCTCATCAACTCGCCGGATTTCGTGCGGTTTTTCAGTCGGTACTAATCTATGTATGGAGTCCATGAAAATTACATACTGGAAATGCTGAGAAGTAAGACCTGAAGAATCCATTTCTGATCAGCTCTCGTATTGTAGGCCTCTACAATGTCATAAACGGTAAAAAAATTATGTTTTCACCGATTGCCAAGATTATATAACTTGGAATGCACGGGGACATTCCAGGGTACGTCAAGGGACAAACTAAGTGAGGTGATGGTAGAAAGGAATTCGGAAAAACGTTCAAACCGTGTAATCTTTTCAATTGCTTATGACACCCATGAGCCGACTATTCTTAACTTTCCCCATGAAGGGACTCAAGCATTGACCTTCGACCTTAACTTAAGCCTCACCCGATTACATCGTTTTGCGAGATCTTTAAAATATACCGTTTCTACATATACGATACCTCTTCCGCTGAAGGTCACAAATTAATATCGATCTTAAGGGTTGTTGACGATGATTCTACACGATTTCAATTGGCCTGTTGCAAACTTCAGCTAGAGCAAAAAGAATAAATGTTTCTTATTACTAGAAAGGGCTCAAAAATCACGATGAGCGCATCGAAGAAGTCTGTAATACAATCCTTATTCCACAATCTGCATTGAAAATATGCGTTTTGTAAGCTTTCCACTTAAAAAAAAAAAAAAAAAAAAAAAAAAAAAAACACGCAACGCCACAGGTGAACATTTCGAAAGAGAAGTCGTTCCATCTAACCCTTGTGCACTAGGAGCATAGAGTACATAGAGTCGTAATGTAATTGGGAGAGCTGGCGCCACTTTTAAGCATTTTCCATGTCCCGAATTCCGAAACTCCTGTGTGACGCCGGGTCACTTTTTCGATACATAATCGATTGTTTGCGATACACGGGTACCCGGCCATCCGATGACAACAACAACAACAACGAAGGAGATAGGAATCACCATGTATTCCACACCGCCATTTTGGATCGAAAAAGTGACCCGAACTCGGCGCACACCGGGCTCGGAACTCGTCGAGCAGAACATGGCGCCAGCTCTCCCATTTACATTACGACTCTATGTACTCTATGACTAGGAGCCGGCACCAATTACCCGCCAAAACACGTGTGACAAGCCGGGAATTTATTAACCGGCGTGTTAATATTTACTTTTCTTTTGCGTTGATAAAGACCATGATGTTTCCTCACGATTTGCGAATAGAAGCGTCAGCCATGTTGAATATTATGCAGCACCCTGTGCAGCGCAGGGTTGGATGGAACGACTACTCTTACGAGATGTTCACCTATGTGCCGTAGTATTGTTTTTAAAGCGAGAAGCTTGAGAAAGTGCATATTTGTTACGCAGATTGTGATGTTCAGAGTGTAAATTGGAATTTTCCAAGCTTATCGTGATTTCTGAGCCATTTTCTGTCAAAAATAACTTTACTTTATGCTCCATCTGAAGTTTGCAACAGGCCCATTAAAATGGGTCTTAAGGGTTGTCGACGATGATCCTGCACGATTGCAATTCGTCTTTAGCTGTCATCGGATCGCGAGCCGGACCTCAAACGGTGGTTTGGAACCAGTTCTGGCTCTGGCGGGTACCCGGTACCACGGTACCCATGTGGCGTGGCGTCGGTGGTGACCCGCGACCCGCGGCCGCGCGGAGTTACCATTAAAACCGGCCAATTATTTCGCCCAGCACTCATTGCACTCGACTGTGCACTGTGCAGCCGGCTGGGAATAATAACCCGGGTTATGCGACCGGACCGGGCGCCGTCCGATCTACTCACAATCAGCCGCTCTTGCCAGATCCAGCGGGACCCCGCTAATTCCCACTTGCCCCCTGCGAAATCAAGATTCGTCCAGCGCCGTATTCTTAGGCACTCCTTAAACTTTCCTCAGAGGTACTAATTAACGCAAATTTAATTTTTGAAAAAAATGTGCCCTAGTCAAAAGTTAGAAGAAGAAGAAGAAGAAGAAAAATAATGTCCCTTTACACAGATGCAGTCACATAATTATGTGGAAAATCGCAAAAATGGTAAGCTACCAGGGGCTGTACCAATAGTCGTTCCTTAAACTCTCCTTAATCTCACTCATATTATGGGACCTCCTGAGGAAAAGAGCTTTTTAAGGAACGACAATGGATACGGTCCCTAGTAACAGTACCATTTTTGCGATTTCCGACATTATTATGTGACCGAATCTATGAAATGGGGCATAATTTTCCAAAAATTGAAAGTTGACTTAATTTGGTACCTCTGCATTAAATAAAGCAAATCTCGCAATGTTGGCCCAAGTTTCACCTTGAAAACTCAAAAACGTGGCATTTGAGTGCATGGTTAATTTTTTTGCAAAATTTTAAAGAACATCTCCTCTCGGAGAGTAAGGTCTCTTTTCACAAATACGGTAAAATATGTGCAGATAGTAAACCGAGTCCTTTGGGTCGAAGGTAGAATAAAATGTTCGCTACTTCGGAAACGTTGCGTTTTTAGTGATTTTTTTCGCCGAAATAGCGTCCAGAGAGACAAGCGCCACACGATAATCCTGATAATTTCTTATTATTTTTTATTTTACGACGTAGGTGTAATTTAGAGAAACATTTTGGTTCTGAAGGTACTCACATATTTTTGCTACGATACGAAGGCCCAAACTCGGGTCTGAATGCCGAAATCCACGAAAATTCGAGTTTCCTTGGTATTCCACGCTATAATTTATGTTAGGCCGGCCCAAAGGTGATGGTCGTGGGGCTAGGCATGAAATCAGATGTAGAACGCACTATAAAAATGCGAGTTTTCATGGATTTGGGCTTTCGGACGTATGTAAGTTTGGGCCTTCATTTTGTAGCCATGTAACGTGAGTTCCGCCGAAACGCAATTTTTTCTGAAAAATATACTTCATCGACTGCAAAATATTGAAAAATCTTGGGATTCCGGGAGTGGGCCGATTTTGCCCTTATCTCTAACCCTCTTTTGATAGTTGCGTTCAGAGTTGTTTATCTAAAGTCAGGGACCCGCGAACTTTTAGGTTGATTAAACTCCATTGTGAAGAAGCGCACTATTCCGTCAGCGTCATATTCCCACAGGGGTGGTGGAATGCGTCTGGGTGTTCTTGTCAATCACAAGTTCTTGTGTCAAATGAGACATTAATTGAGTAATGATTTGATAATGACTAACTCGTACTAAGAGAAAAGATCACTGCCTCAACTCGAGTCATTTCAGAGGCAACAGCCAACTCGATTGATTCGGCACGATATTGCAACGGTGCATGGTATCAGCCCCGATGTTGCAATTGGTAATAATCACGTTGGTGCGACTTTCCATCGTAGAGCCGCCAACTTGGAGACCCAGAAGAAAGTGAGTTTGCTCTGATTTCTGTCATATCCACCACGTTCGTATTCGTAAACACCACTGCCAGGCGCTGCGCTGGGGTGAAAGTAATTAAGGTGAAAGTGTTTCGGGGGTTATCTGCCGACCGCGGGCGCGGATCTGTTCGTCTGGTTTCATTTCGCACGCGCTAAGGGCGGCACATTGCGGCACTTTTCGCAACCGCCCCGAGCTCGGTAAGAAACGCGTATCTCCGGGGAATTTCGATTGGACTTGTGCGGTTCTTAGACTGCGATCGAGAGCTGGTGATTGATCGATCTCATTAGCCGCGAGAGAGGAATTTTACTCTGACGTGCGAAGTAGCGGATTTACGCTCTTGCGTGTCAAAGGATTACATATCCTGCGGGCTGATTATTGGAATTGATAGATAAACCAATAGACAAAAAGACAAAGGGGAGATAGAGGGATCATGTTGGTTGAAAGGGGCGGTTTTTATAGACCAAAGAGGAAAATGCGTGCGTTGCTATAGTAGTTAGCGCATTACAATTGCAAGGGCCCGCTTCTACCAGTTGGATTGCAACATGTTTCCTTTTTCTTCTTTGTCTATCGCTTTGTCTATCAATTACAACAATCAACCCGCGGAAGAAACCGAGACAAGGAGAGAGCCTCAATTGATAGCTTGTGATCGGTGGAAGCTTTTCGACGGTGAAACTACCAAACCATGTATCTCGGTTTGCGACGTCGCAGACTCCCTGTCATACTTTATTTTTTAAATGAAAAACTACTTAACGTCCAGTCTTGAAAATTTCTGTGATTTTTCCTCTTCGTGCGGAGAAAATTCTGTGAAAATTTCAAGGAATGATATTGATTTGGTCTACTTTAAAAAAATAAAATGCGAGCGTAGATTTTTAAACACCGCAAACGAGATACGTGGTTTGGTAGTTTCACCGTCGTTTTGCTATCGGGACACCCATTTTCAACTGTTGGGTATGTGCAACGATGCGTTGAGCAATTCGCTCAGCAACCAAAACTTGTTCGGCAAATTATGTTCCTCGAAGCTCATCAACCATCTAGTGAGTTGGCCAACTGTCTGTGAGCGCCAACACAACAGAATTTTTCCAAAAAATCTAAAAAATCGCGTCAGTAAAATTCGCAACCGAATGATGGAGCATATATTCTTTCATGACGTTAAACCTTCTATTTTGCTCTGAAACGTCTAAATTTAGAAGAAGAAGAAGGAGAAGTAGAAGAAAGAAATTCTCCAAAAATCTAAACATCTTGTCAGTAAAATTCGCAACTGAATAATTGAGCATATATGTATACTTTCATGACGTTAAACCTTCTATTTTTCTCTGAAACGTCGAAAGGTAGAAGAAGATCAAGAAGAAGAAGAATAATTAGAGAAAGAAGAAGAAGAAAAAGTAGAGAAAGAAGAAGACGAAGATGGAGAAGAAAAAGAAGAAGAATAAGAATAAGAACAAGAAAAATATCAGAATGTTTTGAATGTTCACCGTAATGCACATGTGAACACGTAATAATCGAAGCTCCCAGTGATGACGAGATCGAGTAGATGTGATGCGTATGCTTTCTTACTAGTAAACAGTCTTACTAGTAAATAGTCTTACTAGTAAATAGTCGTAAGCTACCGGTCAGTGGCGGTCGGTGGTGACTCCGCGAAAAGAAGCTAAACGGTGACCGCGCCTAAATGTCCCGACATGGGACATGGGAACGTCTTTCCACACACAATGGAGCTCGGTTTTTTGAACTTGAGAGCTCTCTTCCATGACGGAGCCTCCTCGACCAAGGTTTGTCGCTCCGAAAAGCTCGTGAAAAATGAATAAATCTATGAATAAAATGAAAAGAAGCTCGAGTCACCCGCTTTTTAACCGGTGACTCAGCTCAACCGGGGGCTACGGGGGTGGGGCCACGAAAAATATGACCTCTCAAATGCATCGGTTGGATGGTTCCAAAGCTGCGCTCTTAGAAATGGCATAAGTAAAGCGATCAGTGCGCATGGTCGGTTGGAGTGTGGCTCAGGTCGTCGCTCCTCCGGTGTAGGGGCGTATGTCAATTTCCTTATGAGCCTCAGAAAGCATGGATTTATATGTAAAACAGGGCTCACGTGGAAATTGAGATACGACCTTACGTCAGAGGGGCGACGAGGTTTGAGAATCTCAATGGGTTTCAATTCTAATGTGATGCTATTCATACTAGCTGTATGCCATCCATCTCGGATCCTGGTTTGGCGTGCTGTGTTGCCATACAGGTCGAATTTTCCGACGGATATCAACTTTTCAGTGTCCAAAATCAGGGAATGCGTACGCGCAAATGAGACGTTCCATAGATGTTGCAAAGGTACAAAAGATACGCAGATTTAAAAAAAAAAAAAAAAAAAAAAAAAAAATTACGAAGTTTTAGCCTGTAAATTTTTCGTGCACAAAACTGTAAAATTGTATATTTAAGTTGGAGTTTGGCAGCATGGGTTTCCAAGCTTCAAATAATTTCTATCCAAACATCAGCGCAGAGCGACAGTAAATAATGATAAGCTTGCGTGCTCAGAAATCATTCCACATTTCAAGTAGGCATCTTTTTCACTGACAATAAATCGAGCCCATGGAAGAGGACATGTACATTTCTAAATAAGTCTTGCAATGCATAAGAGTTCAGTCAACTTGAGGGGTAATCTGAAAACGGCCCTATCTTCTTTTAAAAGACCTTGTTTTGAGTTGGTGGTGAGGTGACGAGTCGTGATAAGAAAAAAATTTGTTCGTTGGAATAGCAGAAGTTCATGATGGACTACTGGAAAAAAAAACCCTAAAATTTTTACGTGAGGCCGTTGATTAAATGCCTGGACAGATAGTGAAATTTTGATGGATTAGGAAGTCTTGTATGTTTTTGACGAATAGCTTTATAGCTTTCAATGTTTTGAATGTAATAATTCATAAAATCTTCAAATTTATCTTCTCCATTTAAACTTGTTAGACGCTCCTCATATATTTTAACCGTCAACGTTTCAAAAATTCGTTATTTCCTTACGCGATGGGAATCCCGAGATAAAAGCTCGTCAAGGACTAGATCTATTTTATTTAAAATCGTATGCTGCCAAGTTTTCAAGAAAATTCTTTTCTAGATGAGCAAGTAATTATTTTATCTAAAATCAGAAAAATAATCACAATTTAAATGGAAGCAAGAAAATTTGACCGTTTAGCTAAGCATTGGATAAAATACCCGATATCATTATTTTGCCTGCAACGTATGCATACCATGAACAGTTAAATGGAACTCAGGCGCCAATTAACGTATATGTTACTCACATTATCAGTCAAAGCATAAATGTCGCGAAATCACCGGTGGATGTCTAGCATGGGATTTCGTGGCAGCTTTCACGATTAAATTCGCTGACAGCACGCAGCATAGATTACTCCATCGAACCAGTTTGAACTCAGAATTGAGGTCCTTTTCGAAATATTCACGAAACTTCAGGATCATAAATCCTGACATTGTTCCGAATGACACAGTTTTAATTGCAGTAGCTGTTTAAAAATCATCCACAAAAGAATAACTAGATCTAACGAAGCTTAGCTTTTGTAGCACACGGTCCAAGTCAGATAAAACTATGCACGATTTTACGGAGCCATCATCATTGTTTTACCAAAGAGGAATTGCAAAAGTAAAAATGGTGGAAGTTCAAATCTTGAATCCCACTCAACATTTCTTAGAAGTTTCCTTTTCACGATGTAATGTTGAATTAGGAGTCTTCAAACATCTCTAAGGGGCCGACCCTAAATTAAGTAACGCTCCAGGGGAAGGGGTTGAGGAGAGCGTTACGCCATTTTGATTTTACGTGTTAAAGGTAGGGACCTACGTCACGAAAGCGCTATAAAGAGGAGGGGTGTCAAAAATTCCGAGAAAGTGTGTTACTTAATTTAGGGGTGGCCCTTAATCACAATAATTTATAAACCACCAAAGGGCTACGTCCCTTGACTATTTCGTGGTTCAACCCTTTGGTACGCTTTGCGCCATGCCATAGGCGCTATGCGTTACTCAATGATTGTATGCTAGGGAGAATGATTTGAGTAAATTTCATGGTGATGAGAGAAAATTGAACTTCATTTTTATGCATTTTGAATCATCCGCATGTAACGATGGCCATTTTTTTTCTTCTTTTCCTTCTTTTTTTTCTTTTTTTTTCTTTTTGATCCCTTAAGAGCTTTACGAGACCAACACGGAAAAAAATAGATGGTGCTGACGACAGAACCTTCTGTTCACAGGGCTCCTGCAGTTCCTTTTTTACACTCACGGAATTTTTCTGTTGTGAGTACAGAGCTTCGGTCGTGGAAACAGAGTACTCTGTCCTCATAACGAGAGCTTCTGTGACTGTTACAAAAGAAGTGCAAGAGCCCTGTGAACATAACTATTTTTTTCAGTGTAAGCCAGCTAGACCACTCTAAAATGGATTCTTCCTTGACCATACTCACTACTAGCTCCTCTACTCGGCACTCTAGCGCCACCAGCGCCAAGAGCACCAGCATGCGTGATTGGTCAGGCGTTTCGCCAGACGGCTCAAGACTCGACTGGCATTACGGCGAGAAGTCTTGCTCTTGATCGAGGGGGCAAAGTGACCACTGACCACGAGGAGTCCAGTCCGTCGGGCATCGGGTATTGCGTATGGAGCCGTGCACAGCTTCTCTCCTGGTCTCACAATCAGTTTGACCGGTAAACTGGAAGCGTTAAATCGCGTTAACTGGCCGCGGCAACTCGCGGCGCTGCCCGCCGCGGATAGTAGACGCTCATCTAGAAAGTTCTGCTTCATTTTCTCTTTCGCCCGCTGACCACGACGCGAGCCCCCGCAATCGTGTATTCCTGATCGGGAACCTTATCTGCGAGAGGGGGCGGGGGTATCAAAATGACGTATCCTAGGTACAGGGTGTGCCGAAGAGCTGCGGCATTCTCTCTAGATTACCTTTGTAGCAAGGAAATGGATGCTGATTCTTAAGGGGACCCCCAGGATTTAAAAAGAACTGAAATGGTGGAGATTCTAAGTGGGAAGGGATGATAGGAGCTCGTTACCAGAGACGCAAAATTCAATTAAATTTCGTGAAATTTAATGGGATTTGTTAAGCTTTTGTCATTCAATCGGTATACTGTGAAACGTGTGGAAACAGTGAAATTTTAATTTTTAATTTTTTTCATAAAATTTTATCATAAGTCTAATTGAAGTTCCTCGTCGAATTCTCGGATGATTATTGTGAGTTGCAGTTATACAGCACCTGAAAAATCATAAAAAACTTCATTGAAAACGAGATTCTACTTCATTACAACGTGGAACTTCATGTGAAATTTGAATTTTCTTTCAACTCAACGGTGCTCTTCTCCTTTGGGGAACTTAAAAACGCGCCTACTTAGAAAACACCTAGAACCGCCTCTCTATTACGAGCGTCTTGGAGCTTTCCACTTGTTTAAATATGCAATTAGGAAAGAAAATCAGCCAGCATGGAGAATACTAAATTCGGCACACCCTGTGAATTCCGGACGAAAGCGCTTGTTCCGAGGAAAAGGAATTTGATCCCATTTTTGGTCAGATAATCGTGACTCGTTACACATGAGAAAACAGATCGTAAATGGCTCTAATGAGCTGCGCGTTTAAGTCTTTCACCGGTGACCCCACAATAAAAATGAAATTTCCGTAAAATTTAACTATCTTTTTAAACCATATTCCTATGAGCCGTTTGGAATAAGACTTTTGTGCTTGATTTCAGGACTGTTAGATGTAACGGGTCATTGCCTCTTCTTTTTTTGTGGTTTTATTTCTTTTTTAACGGAAGTTAGTAATACACATGTCATGCATCTGACCAATGGCATTTATGATTCGAAGGATGAAAATGCAAATGAACGAGAAATGACCGAAAAATTTATTCTTCTCATGATTAAATCATTCAAATTTAAGAGGCACCCCTGAAAAGGCGGGGTTTTGGGTTTTATCCTACATTAAGCTGTGACTCATGGCTGAATAGTTTTGAAACTTCAGCTCATAACTCTCTTGCAAATGTACGTTTTACTTTCTCTGGATCATTAATTTCTGTTTCCATATCCGCGATCATGTAACAATTATTAGTGTCGCGTGGAGCCCATTGGTTGCAATGAAAGGAAGTATCAATTTTCCAAAAAAAATTGGAATCTGTTTGCTGATGTCTGTGTGCAAGTAAAAGTTCTCTAGGGTATATTTTGATGATATCTCCTCTCCTAAATATTTTGTCCCTTACAAAAAAAGAAGTATTTGGGTAACAAAGGTAACAAATTGTGTAGTATAAGTATTTTAGTGCCTGCAAAAATTAGCATAATTGGGTCCTTATCCAGTCATGGCCAAAACTAAATTGGGAATGCACATTTACTCAGACTCAAAACTGCTGGAGAAAAGCCCAACCGTCCAAGCACACAATCGCCCATATGGGCTGCTTTTGAGCGCCGAAATCAACATGAATAACTAAAACTAATAATGATCTCCTATCGGTGAACAAACACCTCGAGTGGTCAACAGTCCATACCTATCGAGCTCAAGGTATACAAACAAGCCCCATCGCTATTTGCGCTAAGGAAAAACACCGTATGAACCTCTGGTCGTTGTCAAATTCCATCCGATAAAAAAAAAAATCAATAATCTGGTACACTTTTGTATTTTTTCCTTTAAAATTTTCACTACATTTCCTTCAAATTTTGATCTAACATGAGTGAAAATTTCAAAGAATAATATCGATGAACTTTCCCGAAGGTACATATCGACGGTGAAACTACCAGACCACGTATCTCGTTTGCGGTGTTTAAAAATCTCCACTCACATTTTATTTTTTTGAAGAAGATCAAATCAATATCATTCCTTACACTTTTCACAGATTTTTCTCCGTACAAAGAGGAAAAATTACGGAAGTTTTCACGAATTGACGTTGAGTAGTTTTCTATTTAAAAAATAAAGTATGGCAGGAAGTCTGCGACGTCGCAAACCGAGATACGTGGTTTGGTAGTTTCACCGTCGATATTTAATCCGGAAAAATTCGGCAACATTTGAATGTTAAAAGCGCGTTCCTTATCTCAGTGGTATTTCCGTTCACCCTCTTGACGTGCTCCAACTTCCTAGTTCCGTCCTTTAAAGTGCGATCTAATGGGTTCGTGCAAAAACAGCGCATGTCCCGTTTCAAACGCACGGCACACCGTTGGTTTTCGCACGGACGGAGGGCTTTGTATGCACCGTCGGGTTTTGTTAGGAGAGCCTCGCGCTAATGAGCGGCAAATGATCATGACGTTCACTTCTCAGCGCGCACAGTAAACGTGACAGTTCGATATTAATTGATGGCTTTTGATGTGCTCAAGAAAAACGCAGTATGAACATCCAGATATTGCCAAATTTTTAATAAATGAAAATCGAATTTTTCCATATTGTCCAGGTCCTAGAAAAGTACACTGGAAAAAAAACACATTGGATCTAGAGTCCAGACTCTTAAAAACATCGACAAGAAAAAATACTCTTGATTCAATCAGATTTGAGTTTAAATCAAGAACCAAGCCTCTTAATGTGAGCGGATTTCTTTTTGATTTAAGCTTAAATCTGATTGAATCAAGAGTCCTTTTTCTTGACAATGTTTTCAAGAGTCTGGACTCTAAATCCAATGTGTTTTTTTTTCCAGTGTATGAAACTATCAGGATTCGTCAGAGAATGAAAATCAATCGGGGAATTAAGGGGATTTGTCAGAAAATCGATGTTGATAAAAACCGAGGATTTCTTCTTTTTTAGCTTTCAGATACAATTATTTTTAAAATTAGTGGTCCATGCGAATGTGACTCCACTCTGATAAAAATCGAAGAGTGAATTTCGTCGCCGAGGTTTATATAGCGCCCAAAAACCGCGAGTGTTTTGAATGCGAAGTGAAATTAGCACCATGAAAGCGTATGATACTCCCGCGCAAGAAGAGTAGATTCCGCTCCGTAATAGTGTAAGTCTCTCCGTAAGGGGAATAGATTTCGCTCCGCACTCATATCACTCGGGGTTTTTGGGCGCTATGTAGACTCCGGCACAGAATTTCACCCCAAAATTTTATAGACTGTAAAAAATCATTTAAAAGATTATAAGGTTGATTCTTTGCACGGAATTTGCAGGAAATCCTTATTTTTTTCCAAGGGGTTTTAAACGAATGAGAGGCGAAATCTGGGCTTTTTCACCAGAAATTCCCTTTACGAAAATCAAGGAAAATTAGGAAAATACCAGAGAATGAATTTTCACGAATCTTGGACACCATACATTTTCCCGGTTCACTGGAAAAAAAACTGCTTGAATCTAGAATCTAGACTCTTGAAAACAATGACAAGAAAAGATACTCTTGATTCAATCGGATTTTTACTTAAATCAAAAGGAAATCCGCTTAATTTAAGAGGCTGGGTTCTTGATTTAAGCAAAAGTCCGATTGAATCAAGAGTATTTTTTCTTGTCGTTGTTTTCAAGAGTCTGGGCTCTAGATCTAAGCGGTTTTTTCCAGTGTTGTTTATCCTTTTTCCTTTAATTCTTGCTGACTTTCATCCACAACAACTGAATCTAACTAAATCCTGGAAAATGGTACCTGGAAATTTTAAAGAACAATACTCATTTCCCTCGGAAATTTTTTTTATCAGCGGCACTTGGCAGCCTGCCTTTGCTCACGTGTCGTTTTTCTCCAACCCGGGAACGTGGGTGCAGGCTACTGATTAATGAACTCCGGATCGCAATCGAACAATCGGAACCGAGCTCGGCCGCTCAGAGGTGCATAACCTTATTTTAACCTTGCCATTGGACAGCAGAAAACTAAACCGCGGTTTACAAAGCGACCCGTTGAGATGCTGAGGCGAGATGCGCGAAGCAGCTAGCCGTTCCGGGATGTTGTTGTCTCAAGGACGGACGCGCCCGCGACAAGCCAAAATCATTCCGCGTTATTAACGCGGCGTTAAAGCCAACACGAGCCGGACCGATTGCTGCGGTAGGCGGAGCATCGACGAGATCGCCTGAAAGCTCTGAACTGCTGAATTTTTCATAACCTCAAACCGTATTCCGGTTTCCGGGGTTTTAATTCAAAATTTCGGAATTTTCAAACCGTTTCGGTATTTTTCCCAGATTTTTGGATACCAGGAGTCTACGATTATCCTTGACCGCTTCGCGGTCCAACCTCCCAAGGCGCTCCGCGCGTCAGGCTTTATACGTTACGCATTACTTATACGATTTCATATTATCAACCTAACCTAACCTACCCTAACCTAACCTGACCCAACCTAACCCAACCCAACCTAACCTAACCTAAACGAACCTAACCTAATCAGTCGTATCTCAAGACTCAGTGGCGTAGCCGGGCAGGAGAGGAGGTGCATAGAGGCCGCCTGACCCTCTGTGACCATCACGATCCCCTGACCGGAGTGTTCCCGCGAAAAACATCTTTTAATTTTTGTGATTCACAGGAATTTTATATCCATAAACCCCACATTAAAATTTTAAATAGATGCTTCTCAACAATTACAACTGTGAATTGCAAACCTTGAATCGCCATGAGTCCATTTAGGTTAGTTTGATTGTTTTGACCGTTAGGAATATGTTCGTATAACACACATTATGCCCTCATACGGAGTTCTGAGGTACCGTATCTGAAAAGTGTCCTCCTCACACAGAGCACCTCAATGGCTCTGGCTCCTTCACAAGACTGATTCGATCAATTTTTCAAACATAATTGCTCAGATTAGATCTTTGTTTTGCATTTTAGTTATTTATTTCTCTGGAAGGAAAGGACCAAAAGATAGTCGACCAGGAAGCTATGTACATATGTTGATTTAGAGTTGGCTTGGATTTGATTTTTGGACAAAGTTTTAGAAAAATCGAAGGAAAGATTCAAGGATTTATATTTTAAGGAGCACTGTCATCGTCCACATTGGGTCGACAAAGAAATCCTCACACATCGATGTGATCGAATTTTTTCTTAAATCTCGCGTTGCCCATAAAGACCTGAGATATCTATGCGAGGGATCCATTTGAATCAGTCGATTCCAAAACCCAACATACCCCGTCCCCTGGCGAACCCTAGAGTATAAGTATACTCTAGGACTTCAGGGGTCACCGAAAAAACGGATATACTCAGATCCGACAGCGGCCAATTCATTTGGGTCCGGGTTAACGCGAACAATGCCGACAATGAATTAAACACGTCGATAAGGCAACGCTAACACGGTGTGACCGATTGTCCGAGCAGCGCCGCATTCACCGCTCGCCATTTCGGCACGCAAACACACCACCGTCGCGCCGAAAAGGATAATTAAAAGCCGAGAGAGAAATACTGTCCTGCTCGGGAAGAACACCGTATGACCATTCGGAGGTTGCCAAATTTTGCCCGATTAAACACGAATTACCTGGGAAATCCCTAAAGTTACAAAGTTGGGGTTTCCAGAGAATTTTCTTTATAATTTAATCTGGTACGTGTCAACAATTCAAGGGAAAATATTTTTAAATATTCTATCCAATAATTGCTCGATCGGGAGGAAATCTGGCAACATTCAAATGTTCATACGCCGTTTTTCCATTGTACGACAGAATGAACAAGGCATGAAAAGAGAAAAGATTCCGCACAGTGGTTGATGGGGGACATAGAGACAGCGCCGCTCTTGGAGAAAGAGCACAATGACGTGTCGCAACAGGGCCACTTGTGCCACTTGTGAAAGGTAAAGATCTCTGATGAAATCCCCGAGCGAGTCCAATTTGACTTTTTTCTTTAAAATAAATCATTATCACGGGCGGTGCGATTTGACTCTTTTAAAAGCATGCGTACATACGTACAAAGATCTCTGTGGGAACGAGTGTGAATGGTTTAATAACCCCAGCTCAAGGTGGTTGCATCTATTCTCTAACCTGATCCCGAGTATGTTTTTGTTTATTTCGGATCGGACTGACTTCGCAGAAACTGGTCGGTCCGGTGCTGTGCTGCCGTATTACCAAGAACAGTACACGTCCAAAATTGAAGTTTTGAGGAAATGGACCAAGTTTGGTTTGAGCAGAAAATTCTATTTGATAAGTCCTTCATCCTCTGAAAAATGTTAAATGGGCTGTAAACTACAATTCCTGACTTTCCTACTTTTCTTTACATTCGTTCAAGTCTCCAACCGTATCAAACGCGTCATCCTTCAAGATTAACTCTCAGGACCAAGTTTGGTTTGAGCAGAAAATTCTATTGGATAAGTCCTTCATCCTCTGTAAAATGTTATATGGGCTGTAGACTACAATTTCTGACTTTCCTACTTTTCTTTACATTCGTTCAAGTCTCCAACCGTATCAAACGTGTCATCCTTCAGGATTAACTCTCAGGACCAAGTTTGGTTTGAGCAGAAAATTCTATTGGATATGTCCTTCGTCCTCTGTAAAATGTTTTATGGGCTGCAAACTACAATGTCTGACTTTCCTATTTTTCTTTACATTCGTTCAAGTCTCCAACCGTATCAAACGTGTCATCCTTCAGGATTAACTCGAGGACGTTCGAATATTTAAATCGCAGATCCAGCTCAGAAGCCTCCATCGAATTACCGCTTAGTACCTCTGTGGTGGGCTGGTTACTGAAATTGATAGACAAAGTGATAGACAAAGAAGACAAAGGGAAAATTGAGCGATCCTTTTGGTTAAACTGACTAGTTGTTATAAGCTAAGGTGGCATTGAGACATGATGGACTAACTATGGAGTCTCTCGTGGGTTGCCGTTAGTAAATATAATACTTACCTTCTTTGTCCATTCAGCTACCCAATTTCACCAATAGGATCGCTCTATTTTCTATTTTTCTTCTTTGTCTATCGTTTTGTGTATCAAGGTCAATAGTGAACTCACAAGACTAATGGAAGGCGCTGATAAGTCCATTTCTAATTCGTTCAGTCGTTGTAGGCTCTATAGCAGTGTCTGCACAGTTGGAAATCTGAACATGAAATGCAGAATAGGATCTATTACGAAGTTTTCGTGGTTTTCACGGAGTCAATCCAATCTTAAGGAGACTTCTGGTGCAAAATTAGAGGGGAGGTAACTTCGACTTACTCTATAATTATGGGACTAGCACTGTTTGATACCAAATTTTGTTCATTTATGAAATTTCGTATTTTTTTTCTTCTTTTTTTTTCATAAATATCTTTTCTTTTGTTTCAGGTATGAAGCGAATTTTTGCTGGTAAATTCTTCAAGCAATTACTTTTGAATTGGACGGTTTTTAGAAATCTGTAAACAACGTGAATGGTATGATTTTGTGATAATTACCCAGTGAAAATTAGCGTGATAAAAAATCTACAACAGTCAGAGAAATCGAAATGAGAGCAAACGAAAATAAACTGAAAAACTGACTTAAACTAAGAAATGCAAAGCTTTCCACGATTGATAATTATTTCAACAGCTATCAATAATAAAAATCTGAGTTTCTCGCACAGTTCTACATATATTTCCATGATATCATACGGGAATATTTCAAATTTGTATAATCTTATGAATTTCTTCCTCTATGAATTATGTATGACTCAATTTCTACATGCATTTCAAAAAATATGTATCCATAATTTTCTCTGAAGAATAATTTATTTAAAAAGTAATGTAATAACTTTTGTGAGAGAAATAGAGCCAAAGATGCCAAACTTTCTTTTATTCCATTTTTTAATTTAGGAGTGACAGTTTGCGTTAGCATAACATATCAAATGACACATTGTATCCCAGGGAAAATTTTACCTATATCAGCTTTATTACGGTAAAAGTGGGAGAAATGGACTATTCGTACATTTTGCAATTATATGGAACATTTTGCATTATGGGAACTACAATTTCTCATCCGTAATAACACTGAAGTACACAAAGAAACTAATGGTGCATACGTTGTTTCTAAATTGAGCCAGGTATAATTGAGGTTCATAATTGCAAAATGTAGTCCATCCAAATACACTATTAGTTTTTTTCGTCTTTAAAAGAGATGAACCAATGTGTTGAAAGAATAAACATGTGCATGAAGGAGGATACTACAAATGGGGCTTGAAGGCTCCTTGATGCTACTTTTCCTGCAATGGAGATGTTGCATGTGTGAGGAATTTGCGATTTGACTGTTGATTCGTATGTAAAAGTTCACGAGAAACACGATGGTGCCACTGGTTTTCTCTGAAGTCAACTCCTAAGCTCAAAAAAAGCTCTCAAGTTGAGGTCAAAATGGAGGGGATATCCCATGCTATCCTGAGAGTCCACCTCTACATCAAAACAAACTCTCCATGCAAAGATAGGAAGCAAATACATTGACAGAGCTGCCACTTTATTTCGGGACTCTAAAACTGAAAACACAGCATCACTGCTGATGTATTTGATCCCTATCTTTGCATGGAGAGTTTGTTTTGATGTAGAGGTGGACTCTCAGGATAGCGTGGGATATCCCCTCCATTTTGGCCTCAACTTGAGAGCTTTTTTTGAGCTTGAGAGTTAATTTCAGAGAAAACTAGTGGCCACATCGTGTTTCTCGCGAACTTTTACATGAGTATCAACAGTTAAATCGCAAATTCCTCACACATGCAACATCTCCATTTCCAAGGTAGACCAAGGATCATGCAACAATTCGTGGATTTACATTCCAAATCTTCCTTCTCGTTAAATTATGTTGAATTTTCCTTGACGATTTTGATGTTTGCTCGGTTATCCTATTCAAATCCCTGCAATTTATAAAGACTATAAAACTAATAAAGCCTTCTCAAAACTTATTTTTGGAAGAAATGGCTCCGTATGGAAGATAACGCCGTAAAGATCAACATGACAGCTCATTCCAGATACCTTTCCCGAATTACATCCGGAACTCTCTTCGCAAACAATACCCTACAGGCGTTAGCTACAGTTTTAAATGCCTGTAATCGGGTCACACTCACATATCGGCACTTCTGATCTGATGATCCACGCAGCGGGAGCGAATGCTGACGGATAGGTAGTGGATATCCGATCTCTAATCACCATTCACTACCGTTTATGACGGATAATCGATCTCTGTTAACACCGCGACGTGCATTCGAGCTTGTCCATCGGAATGAAGCTCATTATGCGAGTAGCATTAGTCGCGTTACGTGTTCAAGAGAGAATCCATGGTTAAGTTCCCGTCAAATAAGTCGAAGGCCCCGCTCATAGTTACTCCTAGAGGCGGATCCAGCAATTTTGCAACACCGGATTTCCTCCATTTAAACCTATGCTAAATAATCGATTCTTGTCGGAGTACCTGGCCCCCTGTGAATCGATACATTTCCATAGGTTTAAATGTTGGAAATTCGGTGTTGCCAAATTGCTGGATCCGCTAATGGTTACTCTTGAACCAGCTTATATCACTAGAAAGACCTGTAATCTTTTATATGATAACTATGGGCCCATAATTGAGGAGGCCCTCAACACATGCCGAATTATAAAAATGACGCTTTTTTCCGAACCTGGAGTAAAATCAAAAGAGTTTAAGTTGGAAAGAGATCCTAGTAAAGGATTAAAATGATTTGCTAGAGTAAAAATTACAAAAACCACAAGAGATGAAATATTGGGGTTTTGCAAATATTAAGGCTAAGGCTTGGGCCTACTTAACAATTTAGACAAACCAAGAGATTTTTCCTTCGTATTTTGTAATTTTTGTAAATGCAAATCCTTTTACTTCATTGCAAGGATCCATATTCAAACTTGTTCTCTTAAATATTACTCTAGGTTTGGAAAAATTACCTTTCTATAAAACTCCTTGTAGGCGTTCAGTTTTTTTTTTTTTTTTTTTTTTTTTTTTTTTTTTTTTTTTTTTTGGGGGGGGGGGAAGAAAACCAAAAACATGAAAGAAAATTAGGTATCGTAGCAAATAATAAGGCTGATTCTGATCACTAAAGTTTGTCAAATTGTTTTTATTAATATTATCACGATTCCCTTGAAAAAAAAAAAAAAACCACCACCGGAATTCCTCAATCTATGACCTATTTAAGCTCTAAGCGGTGGTTAAAGACATTTTCTTCGATACGGAAGTCTGCCTAGTCGAATCATTAGCGAAGAAATGAGGCCATGCTTGCACAATCGAATGCCGACTCTCATCAATTATTAGCGGGTTTCACCGCTCATTAGCTAGCCGTTTTCGATATCAGAATATCGAGTTTTCATGTTCAAACCGTAATTGCTACACGAGATTTCAAAAATTTCACCACTCGAACGCATCTCGACCTTTCTTTGGTTTGACCTAGCTTACCTAAACTAAAGTTTGACCTTAGTTAGACGGAAGAAAGTATAGGTAATTCTTAAGTCATCGTATTTTTACTCGTAGATTTTTTTTAAAAAAAAAAGGTCGACGTATATGCTGAATTAAAAAACCCAGCTTGAATGTCTCTTAGCTGATCGCTTTTTTGCGCGAGTCAAATTTTGAACCCTGAAACCCTTGATCGGCTTAAAAAAAAGTTGGGAACAATGGAGTTTTTTTTTCACTGCTGACTGCTGAGTCAAACATGTTTTAGAATATATAATCGCCTTTAAAATAATTTCAGAGATGATTTCACATTCAGTGAAAAATCGAGCTCCTCTACTCTGGATAGGGGTTTGAATTTCCAAACCGCCGAAAAAATTACCTACACAACGAAAAAAATCCATTACGAATTTTAAAATAAAATTTGCTACGGGTAAAAAAATCAATGGTCAAGGGGAGCTTGCAATCATTTTTAACGAAACAAAACACAAGAAAATGGCTAACCAAGGCTACAAACAAACAAATAGAATTACTGGGACGTTTGGGGGTGGTTTTAACCCTCTTCTCGTCCAGGAAACAAAAAAATATGAAAATGCAAATAAAAATTAAAAGAAAATCCTTGAAATCCCCATTCGTGATGATAAGAGAGAGAGGTTATTATAGAACCATATTTAGATATATTTCGTCATCCTCCGGTCGAAGCATCGCAAGCGTCATGCGACGTTTCAAAATTTCCGCTGCCATTTTATTTTCTTACAGAGAAATGGTTGGTTGAATCTGTTTGAAAATTTCACTGAATTTTATCGGTAGCGCAAAGAAAAGTCATTGAAATTCTCGGACAGCTTCATTTAACAATTTCTCTGAAAAAAAAAAAATAAATAAATTAGCGACGGTGCAAATTTTTAAACGCCGCATGGCGCTTATGATACTTTAGCCGGAAGGTGAAGTTTTAACTTACATTTAACTATATTGAGAAATCTAGTAACCATTAATATTCTTTTTCATCCGTGTGAATAGGCCTCATCGGCCTATTGTAGCGTTAGCTAGTGCGAGATTTCTAAAATATCTTGCCTAAGATTCTAGGAGAGCATTTAATTAGTTGGCCGGCTAGCCAGTGGTGCTTTGTGCGGAGGCATTGGTCACGTTCCTCTGGTTTGCGGCATCGCTGTCGCGTCCCCGCGATCGTTATTAGTCATGGCGTGTGCCTTCCTTGCGAAATCATATTCCTCATGACCACCGATCTTCATTGTTATCACCTCGGCTCCGTATTGGCTCTTGGCTGGGGTGCCCATTGGGATTACACTGACCGCCCAGACAGAGTCTCATCGACACGACTTCTCTAGTCTCAACCAGACGACAATAATTCGTCGCCCCACCGACGCAAGGACGTACCTCGATTTGCACGTGATCCCTGTTTTACATATGAATCCACGCTTTCTGGGGGTCATCTTGAAATTGAGATCGGCCCTCCCGTCAGAGGGATGACAATTTGCTGCCGTGCTAATGCTATGGTTACACGCTCAAATTTCCATCAATTTCCGATCAAATGGTGACTGGTGCGCACCATCTACTATTAAATTTCTGCGGCCTGCAAGAATTTGATGGTAGATGATGGAGCTGTCGGGCTCATCCTTCATCTGATTTCCATACAACCGTGCTTATTTGATGCTTATTCCAATCAACACGCTGTTTTAATTAATTTTACTCATCAATCTAGATAACTCTCGACCGCCATCTTGGTCATCTTTTTGATCGGAATTTGACGGAAATTTGAGCGTGTAACCAGGCCATAAGAAAGAACGCCGCACGAGCCACCAGGCGTTGCCAAATTTCCTTCGACAAATCACGAACTATTTGAAAAATTTGTGTAAATTTCTCTTCCGATTTTTCGGTGGATTTTGTTCGTGGTTTGATCAAAAATGTCTGGACTTTTCAAAGACAAATATTCATAACTTCCTTCAAAATAAATATTTTTTGAGAGGAAATTTGGCAACGTTCAGATGCTCATACGGCTTTTTTACTTTTAAACACGGCAGGATAATTCGTCGTTCGGCTGACGAAAAGGTGTAACTAAACTTTGAAATGAGCCCGGAAAAGCGTTAAGTTAAATGGTCGACAGGATTCATCGTGAAATGTAATTGGGTCATGTGTTAACAAATTCATCGCTTCTCAGACGAACGGACGTAGCTACATTTCAAAGTTCCAGTCCTAGGGTATAAGTGAAAGCACAAAGCAAGAATGAAAATTATTTGCAGGTTGGCAACGCCGTATCTCCTCCGTTTAAATCCATCATAAATCAGGAGAATATAACCTGCCTCTATAAATATCGATCATTTATTACATATTTAAAGGAATTAATTCCTGTGTTGCCAAATTGCCATAATCGCGGCTGGTGAACAGAGTGGATCACAGAATCGTTTTTTTTTATCATTCAGTTTGGGTTACAGAGGGTAATATCATCTGCCTGCTCGCATAGTTTGTACGCCCGATATCAGAATGCGATTTTTAACCTCTTTAAAGTTACTAACTGGATTCGGTCACAATAACATTCATATTATCTTCCAGTGCTGCTGTTGAGTTACGCGTTCTCAGTGGAAATTCCTATTAGACTGTTGGCAACACTGTTTTTCCTCCTTTTAAATCACTTAAAAATATCGATTCCAGGGGAATTAAGCTCTCTTACCAGGAATCGATCATAGGCGGATTCAGCAAATTGGTAACGTTGTTTTTCTCCATTTAAACCTATGGAAATGTATCGATTCTTGGAGGGGTCAGGTGCTCCGATAAGAATCGATTATTTAACATAGCTTTAAATGGAGAAAATCCGGTGTTGCCAAATTGCTAGATCCGCCTCTGGAATCCATTGTTTTACATACATTTAAATTGAGAGATTCCAGTGTTGGCAATGTACAAGAATCGCCACTGAGTATACTTAACCATGAAACATACAACTCCACAAGTCACTCACAAGCCAAAAATAAACAAAATTAAGCGGTCAAGTGGTGGTAAAAGTAGAAGTGCGTCTTCAAGAAGCTAGGTCTCCATCTGTCTCTCCAAAAACCCTTAAACTTGGGGCCCGATTCGTTACAAACCAGCAAATATGGAGCTCGCGAGTGAGTACTTTCTCCGGTTGTAAAACTTTGCTCAATCATCTCAATGGTTCAAATTCAGAGATGATTAGTTCGGGCTCCAGGGAGTAGGGAATTGAGCGCGCGTTTGATAGCGAGCACTTATGAAAGATGAGAAGCAGAAACGGTGCGCGTTCGCGAAGGACGTGTGTTTTTTATGTACCCATAAATGTTGGATAAGAGGGGATCCAGTATTAGAGAGTAACTCCGGAGACATCCAGATGCCCGAACTTGACTCAGCTTGCGAAAACAAATAGTTTTACTCGCGGTTCAGGCATACAGGATTATGAAATCGGTCGGACCCGCCGTTAGTGAACACCGTATTACGCAACGGTCGCTGAGACTATTGCCCTCCTTTTGTGTTCATTCATTTTTTTTACTGCTTTCTTATTTCTAGTTTGTTGACGAGTTGTATACATATTTAACGAAAGAAAATAAGTAAGTAGGTGAAATGTAAAATAGTTTGAAGATTAAGGTTAATTTTTCTTGCTTCTGTTCACAATTACCAAAGATCACTTGAAAAACTATCATTGTAGGAATGAAACTGAGATGAAACGAAAGGCATACCGATATAAAAGCTGTTCTGAAACTGGAGAAAAAAGCAGAAGTTGAGACGATACCTATAATCTTTTAATGAATAAAATATTCATCAATAGATTATAAACATCAATGATTTTAATATTCCAAGCTTGACGAATCTACTGCTGTGTCATTTAAATTGGGTTCTCTCGAAGAACAGAAGAAGAAGAACATCAGGGCTTTGTGCTAGAATGTACCTACATCTTGGGCAGATACCCTGATACATTGAGCGCCTTCAATTATTAGCAAGCAACATGCACATCCACAGAGCACGAATAGTTGCATCAAGGCGCTGTGATGAATTTGCTTCTTTTCGTGCCTCTTTTGGCTGCAAAATTTGTTTCTTTGTTTAACTTTCTAGCTTGATTCTCGTATTCATAGCTTCCATGAGATGAATGAAACATAATTTATTCACAATCAATGGAACATAATGATAAAAAATTAAGCTGTGAATATTCTGCCTCATTTTGAAAGATGCTTAGCGGACTAATGTTCTTGCTAGTTTCAATCGTGAATAAACACACGCTTTCTTCTCAGCCGGGCTTTGTTTCTGAAAAGTGGTGAAAGCATTAACGATGCGCTTGAATCAAATAATCGAACGTCCTCGAGTTGGTATGTACCAACGGAAGGTTCAATAGGGCAGGAGACTTGAACGCGCGTACAGAAAAGTAAGAGAGCCCAGAATCGGTAGTTTTAGATTGAAAGACAATGCATGCTTTTTCTGCCTAGCTGGTCTACGACATCATTCCGTTTAAGTCCCTTAGCTATGATTTCAAATTCTAAGACACTCTCACACTTATAGCTCCGGTCTGGGTTGTCTTAATTTCCGCAGTCAAGTTAAGTATAAAATTAACTCTTATTTTAGTGAGAGAGTTCATATGAAACTGCCTACAAAAGAATGGGTATGTTGCATATAAAAAAAATACCAAAGCGTCGTAATCATTGTCATTTCTTAAATACCTCATTCATTCTCTCCGAGTGGTTTACATTTGTGATTAGAAAAATCCAAGGAGATCCTTAATATCACATCATAAATAGGACAATTTTAAGGAATTTTGAGTAAAATCCCAGTCGAATAGCTTCGCAAGTGGATTATTTGTAAAGGATACACTGAATTGGCCTTAAAAAAATTAAATGCAAATTTTTAGAATTTTTAGGTAGGTTTTCAACATTAACCTATCTCAAAATTCGTCAAATCCATTCAACTTTTCCCCCGTATTCTTTATTTTTTTCCTGCTCAAATCATTTTAATCACTTATAAGGGTCTATTTATGAATTATTCTACTGAATTTAATTCGAGATTTTAAAAAATTGTCCGTTTCATGTCGTGATACTTAAGATCTCCTTCAACCTCCTCTATATAAACCGCATAGGGCTGTTTGAGGAAAGGAGCTGTTTAAGGAATACCGATATGATTATGGTCCAAGCTGAGTGGTCCCTAAATCTCTAAAACCGCGCAAAAAATCACGTTGAGTGCATCCGGTATGTCTTAAATACACTCCAAAACGCGCAAAATAAATGTTGTTCGCACCTATCATGCAGTGTTTTTATCTTTTCAAGTTTTTTTTGTCTCGTGCGATAACTTTTTTTCTTGATCATCGGCAACAAGGAGAGGTGTGAACAACCTTAGTAAACAAGTAGTCAAGCAAACTGTTATCAATGTTTCTCACGTGCACATGATTTCAATCGTTTAAAGCTGTATGTTTTATTCTTCTTACCTAGAAAAGAAGACGAAATGAAATGCTACCATACAATGGAGATCTTACGCGAAGGAGATTTATTTGATCATTCAGGTTATATTTTGTTTACTTACACTGGAAAAAAAAAGACATTGGAGCTAGAGTCCAGACTCTTAAAAACATCGACAAGAAAAAGTACTCTCGATTCAATCAGAATCGAGCTTAAATCAAGAACCAAGCCTCTTAATTTGAGCGGATTTCGTTTTGATTCAAGCAAAAATCCGATTGAATCAAGAGTATTTTTTCTTGTCAATGTTTTCAAGAGTCTGCACTCTAGATCCAATGTGGTTTCTCTTTTCCAGTGTAAATATTTTACTGTGAACCTAGTCAACGGCTTTTAAAAGCAGTACATTCTAGAGATTTTTAATGTGCTCAACGTGATATTTTAAGCAACTTTATGAAAAAAAAGTTTACTCCGCTGTTGTATCTTTAATACAAAATACCCATTCCGTGAGAATAATGTACTATGAGGTTGACTATTGGATATTTCAAAGTATGGATAAAAAACCTAACAGAAGTAAATAATATAAACCTGAGGAGATTTATTGAATTGAAATCTCAAATTTTAGTTTCGCTACTATTACATGCCCAGGAAACACGCATCGGATATCAAGTCTTATTAGTGATCAAAGAGCTTTGCGAGGCCAAAAAAAGTGCAACTTGCCTTCTAACTGGTTGAAAAATGTAAGCTTGGAGTGAGTCTGTTAACGACCGAAAAGTCGGAAACGGGAGAAGCAGACTGATTTCCTTATTTGTTTCAATCACTCAAAGCCGGCTCACCGCACCGCGTCGCTACGCTGAGGCTCGTTGTGTAGTTGATGTCGCACATGGGTCAAAGTTGTTTTACTTTCGTTGTATAGAGTCTCCTTCAACGCTGGAAAAAAACACATTGAATCTAGAGTCCAGACTCTTGAAAACATTGACAAGAAAAAATACTCTTGATTCAATCGGATTTTTGCTTGAATCAAAACGAAATCCGCTTAAATTAAGAGGCTTGGTTCTTGATTTAAGCTATAGATTCTGATTGAATCAAGAGTACTTTTTCTTGTCGATGTTTTTAAGAGTCTGGATTCTTGATCCAATGTGTTTATTTCCAGTGAATTCTATCGAGGATTTCACAGTTTTTTTTCTGAAATTTGAATTCTACTTTTGCTAATGTCAATTATTTTATCAATTGCTCGTTTACCAATTTTACCAACTCATACTAGAATTTTTAGAAAATCAATCCATAGGTTCAAGGTGGTCTTGCAAATTGCATCTGGGTGAATTTTAAGGGAGACATAATTGGTCCAATTTGAAGAGCAAGGGAAAGTCAGAACAAGTCAAGAAATTGGCAATGAAGCATTCGCGGAAACCGCGAACCACAACGGATCGTATTTTATGGCATTCCTTAAACAGTTCCTTGCCTTGGAGGCCCCATTTGCATTACATTTTGATTTAGGGAGGTTTAAGGAATCTGTAGTGTTAAGTAATTTTAATCCCTTTCATGGAATCATTTCCAAATACTATACTGCTAAATTATATTCAAAGTTTGCAAAAATTGACCTTGTTATCATTACGGGAAAAAAGAATAGGGGTTAAGCCCTAATTGGATTGCATTTTGCAAAAAGGAACCACTAGCATTGCAATGATGCTAAGATTGTGCAACTTCATCTTTTGCAATAAAATTGCGGAAATCGTGAAAAACTATGAAATTTAGATGGTAATTTTTGTCTTAAATTTACAGTTTTAGGGAGTAAAATAGAAACTATTAATGGATAATCGGGGTTTTCCTCCAAGACAAAAGAAGTCGCACAATCTTAGCAACATTGCAATGCTAGTGGTTCCTTTTTGCAAAATGCAATCCAATTGTTGGATGGTTTTGACATTTCCAATAAGTTGTGGTAGTACCCCAATGAATTAGGTTTCTAACCCAAATGTTGCGGTGCTACCCCAACTTGAGTTGCGGTACTACCAAAATTAATTTACCACACAAGTACCACAAAGTACCAAAGTGGGGTAGCACCACAATTTCAGAGGATATCCTCTAACAATTTTTTCCGTGATGCTACGTTAGAGATCTCCTTAAACCGTCCTTAATCACAGTGTTAACCACATGGATTACACTTCACAATAGGAAACCACTATTTCTGACCCATTTTAGAAACAACACATGCCATCGGTTTCCCATCGGAGATATCCGTTTTTATGGGAGAGTCAGAGATAGTGGTTCCTTGCTGCAAAATGTAATCCAAATGAGGCCTCCTCAGCAAAAGAGCTGCTTTAGGAACGACCATGAATACGACCCTGCGTCTCCGATTACATCCTCTCATTTTCCCATTCCCGTCCACATTTAGGCGATTCCCAGCCAAATTGACCATAATTTTTTCCTCCTCCCATGCGCCATGCGCCCTCTACCGTTAGCGAGAAAAGTGTCTCCAATTTGGTCAGTTGCACATCCATCGCTCGGAGAGGGGAGTCCGCTTCGCCGGGTTCCATTAGCACCTGCGATGCGTGCGAATTTCTCACGGTTGAACGTCGCGTCGCGTCGGACGTCGGTGTCGCTGCACTGTGTGCCGTCGCACGTCGCACGTCGCGTCGCGTCGCGCTGCGCGGTTAATTTAGCGCGAGCGAGCGGTGGATTTAGCGGGTGCGCGCGGCGGGAGGGGCAGCGCTGATGGCATCTCGCGGACCAGTTAACCTACATTCGTCTTTCGCCGAAAAACGTTTTCTGCATTTCGCCGCCGTTGAATTTACATCTCCCGTCGACGCGATAACGGTTGATCTTCTCTCATGATGCACTTGATGGACGGAGTCCGTTGCCCTTCGTTATTACTAGGGGCTGCGCCTCTTGGCCGCTACGCGGCCCAACCCCAGAGGCCTGATTTGCGGGCCTCAGAGGCCTTTGAGTTCATATAAGGCAAAGTTCAAATAACTTTTTACTTTTGGGTCAGCCGAGATTTTAAAAGTGAAAGTCCTCAAATGGCATTCCTATATTTTTTTTTAAGGTCTTTATACCTTCTAAAGGCATGATTTAGTAGTAGTCACGAATAATATGCACTAAAAATATTTTTTCATTTACCGTATACCCCACTCCTTTTGGAAAGAGGCTACGGTAATGATGGCTACGGTAATGATTATTTATGATGAAAGTCGGTGTATAATCTAGTTGCATTGGTGGATTCCGCTGTAATTTTCAAATTGAGGTTAGGTCTTAGTATGCAATATAAATCATGCACTACTTTAATATTTCATTCATTCCTTAACAGAAAAAAGTAGGTATACGGTAATGAGAATTTCAAACTGCCAAAATTTAATTCAGCAGATAAAAACAAGAGAAATTACCTTTTAATGAAGTTCAAAATCCGGACAACCCGGCCATCGTGCACTAGACGGTAAACAAAACACTCCGAATGAATAAGTGATCACAGACTGCGTTCTAGCGGCGGAACAGTGCCGCTAACAGGGTCTACGGTAATGATGCGAAAATTTTGTTACATTGCTCCCGGGTGGCGTAATTTTATTGCTATGCTAAACTTTGACATAAACACCAAAAAATACTCTTTTAAATACATCTTGGCTGTAATATTTGCCAAGGTTTTATTTTTTTTGGGCTTGAATCTTTTGAAAACCTAACATAAAATGAATGACCTACAGATTATTACAGGCTACGGTAATGATTTTTTCGACGTTTTTGAGTTTTCCACTAGAATTTTTGGATGGAAAATATTAAAATATGGCAAAAACGAATCAAGGACATTGTTCAGTACACAATTTTGAATAAATAATTGACAAACTTCTTCTCCTTCTTCTAATTTTGAACGAGGTACAGAGGGTTTACACGAAAAGTAAAAAGTTATTTGAACTTTGCCATAAACTAAGGGGGCTCATCTAGGGACTATATCTTTTCAATAGCTGCAAAAATCATGAAAATCGGCCCGATAGATCTTTAGAACAAACTGTAACAAGAATTGAACATTTTCATTGTTTAACAATTTAAACAATGTAAATGTTCAATTCTTGTTAAAATTCTCCAATGATAATTTTCATCTTTATCGCGTAAAATGTAAAAATATGGGTCATATCTCCACAATCTGAAGAGAGCGGGCTCATCTAGGGACTATCTCTTATCGATAGCTATAAAAGTAATGAAAATCGGCCAAATAGATTTGTAGAAAAAACTGTGACAAAATACGAACATTTGCATTGTTTAAATGGGAGAATTTTCATCTTTATCGCGTAAAATGTAAAAATATGGGTCATATCTCCACAATCTGAAGAGAGCGGGCTCATCTAGGGACTATCTCTTATCGATAGCTATAAAAGTAATGAATATCGGCCAAATAGATTTGTAGAAAAAACTGTGACAAAATACGAACATTTGCATTGTTTAAATGGGAGAATTCTCATCTTAATCACGTAAAATATAAAAATATGGGTCCTATTCCCACAACCTGAAGAGAACGGGCTCATTTAGGGACTCTCACCTGTCGATATTCGCGAAAATCATAAAAATCGGATCGGTGGAACAGGAGAATGAATGGTGACAATAGGTGAAGGGGGTTCATTCAGACTCATTTCCAACATGGGATCTAGTTTTCCTTTCTAATTCTAGGTTTTTGCTTCCTGGTCAATGAGGGGGTTGACCTCACCTCGAAACGTCCAAGCTATTTTGATGTTTGTTAAATTTGCCCACTTTCCTGGGTTCGTTTTCGCCGAAGTATTCAGGCTATTTTTTTGTACTGTCTTATGTCGTCAAACCCAACGAAACGGTCAACACAAACGGCCGTGACTGACGTCATGTAACAACTATTGTCGACCAATACCTCCTCAATACGTCAGCAGTAAATGCAATCAATAACAAATCAAAAACCCCGGCTCCACCTGATCTTCCAGTTTAAAGCGCTTCACGCGCATTTCGGAGAGCAGGATCTACGCGTGAGGATTTGACATCCACGTGGGATTCGAACTCCGTCATCACTGCCGTGCTAAGGAAGAACGACGTATGAACATTTAAAAGTTGCCAAATTTCCCTTGATAAAACCTGTATCTTTGACGGCATTCATGCACATTTTTCTTTGGAAATTTCAGAAATTTTAGATTAAATCGCGCACAAAATTGTCTAAAATTTTTGGGAGAAAATATTCACAATTTTTCCACTCAATTTGGTATTAATCGCAGGGAATTCGGCAACGTCTGAAGGCTCATACGTCGTTCTTCCTTAGCACGGCAGATTATCCTTTCGCAGAATCATCGCTGTTTTTACGGCACCATCGACTCGGGGAGATTAATTAGTTAAACGAATTAGACTATGCAAAATTAATCGACGTATCATTGTTTTTCGCCGCTGTCGTGCGTCTGGGGAGCTGATCGATACGGCGGCGATGAGAGTGCAAAAGAAGTCCTGTGAGGATTAATTACTGATGGTTGTCGCACCTGAACCTCCCTAATCGTCGGTAATTACAGAAGCCGCGGATCTTCCATCAAATTGACAAAATAACGTAACTGATTTTCATGATGAACCCAGTTGTCCGTATAACTCAATGCTTTCCCGGGCTCATCTCAAAATGTAGATACGCCATTTTGTCGAGACAGTAAAGAAACAAAATGATGTGTCCGAATGGTCGCATCGTAGCTGTCGCGGTGCGCAATAAATTATGTTGATAGTTTTATGCATCGCAATTTTAGGAGCATTTTGACTACTTATTATGGTAGAAGGCTTACGACGTAATTCAGTGGCGGATTTAAGTGGGTCGAGAACTTTCACATCCCCGAAAGGTTCGTCCAATTACGTAAGCTACCATAATGATAGGAAAAAAGTTAGAATTTATTTTATGGGGTCTTAAGGGGGGGGAGGGGGGGGGGGGTTCAAGCCCAATGCTAGTTTTGACAAAAAGTAATGTTTCCAATGAAGAATGTTTCTTTCGAATAGTCCTCTAGGCTTTCTCCGTTACACTCTGACACATTAGGAAGGATGATATAGGTCAGTGTTACGCGATTCAAAATGAGGGGTTCTCTTTCGGATGCCTGGTACGAAGAAGGGCAGTCAAAAATTCGGCCAAGATGCCATGCGTAGTACTGGAACGATCTGAAAACTCAAGAATTCTCCAGTACATTCCATCTTCTGATTCTTCTGCAATCTTTAGAGAAGTTACGAGGGTTTTTCAAGTGAAACATATCATGAAAAATTAAATCAACCAAACTTAGAAAAAGTCACAGTTTTTAATTCAGCGTCATTTAAATACTTGTAGCTGAACTTTTATGTAACAAGAGTGAAATTTTTCAAGCTCGTCTTTGTGCGTCTCTCTGTAACTGAAAGTTTTTTACTCAGTTACTAAATCTAATACACGCTTGAACTCACTTTGAATTTGAGTCTTTGCTTTCCCCCTTCTCCGAGCGTAGCTTGCTCCCTCTGACAGCGTAACGCTAATCACAGCGTATTTAATAGTAATAGATAAATAAATAAAAAATGAGCGGAGAAGTTAAGAATAATGAAAGCTCCCCCATCCCCCTCCAATTCATCGAACCATCCATTTCAAGGAAATGAAATCATGTTGCCTCCTAAAATCTTACCATTTAGTTAAACTTCTTCGTTTAACATTTTTTTTTTTAATTTCCTCAGGGATTCTTCAATCTTGATCAAATATGGAATATTTTGGTGCCCACTATTATTTGTCTTAAACTGATGAGGTTTACTCTCGCATTTACCTTGACCCGTAATTTTCCTTATCAGCAAGGTTTCTCTGCCTTTATACTCTGAGATATGTTACGTAACAGAAAACGTTGTATCTGGGGTAACAAAACATTCGCATTAAATGGAAAATGAACTGTAAAATTAAAAATTCAATTTCAACTACGATTAATAATGTGAAGCTCAAAATATTGGGATGTACGTAATTGTATAAATGGAGAACAATTCAGAAATCATTTCATACTAAAGTAGCTGATTTATTTAAGCAACGACATCGTGAAATGACCTACAATTAGGTATACTGCGGTTCATAGCGATGAGTTCGGTCGTAAATTCGATCATTTACGAAGTTCAGACATAATGTGCATTTTATATCAAGAGCAACATAGAAATATTCTCTGAGTATGCACTTAATTTTTATGAGGATTATGCGATACTTCAAGCTGTTGTAAAAGTGTTTTTTCAACGTACCTATAATTTTGATTGCATCATCCAATCATGCAAAGAAAATAGATGGAAAACTATGAGCAGAAAAGGTAATAGTTTTAAATTATGATAAAGTCATACCTCGTGAGGCCTATAATTAACTGTCATTATCAGATTGTAAACCCACCACTGAAGAGTAATAAAAAGAAATAAAAAAAAATCTTTCATTCCATTCACATAAAAACATACAGGGTGTTTCAGACCACCCGTACCAGGCCTTTTTCTCGGTTGGTTTAGGTCGTACGAAGTCGGAGACCGCGGGGTTGAATAGGGAATCGACCCCAAGGAATCCGAATTTCGTGGTCCCGAAACCCCCCACTCCCCTTGGGGGGTAAATGGGGGGTCACGATGCTAAAAGTCACGGTTCCCGACCGAATTGCGGATGGATCGCATCAGAATTGAAAAGCACGGAAAATTTCACGTGGAATTGACCCCTAAAAATCCAAAATCAGACCATCCAAGGCCCAAAAATGACCCCCTAAAGAGGGGGACAGTACCCCCCTCCATAATTTCTCTTTGGTCTCAAAATTGACGTAAATTCTCCAGGAAAAGACGGATTCCCAGGTAATCGACCTCGAGAAATCCAAATTTCATGGTCCCAAAGCTCCTCTAGCCCCCCTTGAGGGGTAAACGGGGGGGGGCTCAATTTTAAAAATCGGGGCTCCTTTCCGAATCGCAAATTGATTGCATCCAAATTGAGGAGCAGAACACATTTACATCTTAAGTGACTCCTAAGAGTTCTAGTAGACCCCCTGAACGGCAGAAAGTAACTCCCTGAGTAGGGGGGCTTCGCCCCCGCCAAAAATTTCTCAAGATTCCTCTTTGGTCGCAAAATTGACGTCGATTCTCCAGAAAAAGACGGTTTCCCATGTAATCGACCCCGAAGAGCTCAGGGAACATGAAATTTAGAGTCCTCGGGGTCGATTACATGGGAAACCGTCTTTTTCTGGAGAATCGACGTCAATTTTGCGACCAAAGAGGAATCTTGAGAAATTTTTGGCGGGGGCGAAGCCCCCTTACTCAGGGAGTTACTTTCTGCCGTTCAGGGGGTCTACTAGAACTCTTAGGAGTCACTTAAGATGTAAATGTGTTCTGCTCCTCAATTTGGATGCAATCAATTTGCGATTCGGAAAGGAGCCCCGATTTTTAAAATTGAGCCCCCCCCCGTTTACCCCTCAAGGGGGGCTAGAGGAGCTTTGGGACCATGAAATTTGGATTTCTCGAGGTCGATTACCTGGGAATCCGTCTTTTCCTGGAGAATTTACGTCAATTTTGAGACCAAAGAGAAATTATGGAGGGGGGTACTGGCCCCCTCTTTAGGGGGTCATTTTTGGGCCTTGGATGGTCTGATTTTGGATTTTTAGGGGTCAATTCCACGTGAAATTTTCCGTGCTTTTCAATTCTGATGCGATCCATCCGCAATTCGGTCGGGAACCGTGACTTTTAGCATCGTGACCCCCCATTTACCCCTCAAGGGGAGGTGGGGGGTTTCGGGACCACGAAATTCGGATTCCTTGGGGTCGATTCCCTATTCAACCCCGCGGTCTCCGACTTCGTACGACCTAAACCAACCGAGAAAAAGGCCTGGTACGGGTGGTCTGAAACACCCTGTATATCTCAACATTTGTGTGTAACTTTTCACTTATCGATAGCCTTCCTCAGTTGCTTTTGGCAAAGAGAAATTCAACACGTTTCCTCTATTTTTTTTTATCAAGCACGCTGATTAATTTCATTTTATTTTTGGTACCCCTTACTTACTTTAAATTCTTCAATACTATAGGAAATAAAAAAAAATACGCTAGGTATCTGAACAGTTAACTTTGTTGCACACGGTTTTTGTTGCAATGTATAAAAATATCTCAATTGAAAGAACATATAAAAACATTTCATCGCAAATTCTCATCTACTGCAGCCACGAGACTAATTAACTAAGCGAATGGAGGTATCAATTAAAAGACTGCAATTTTTGCTTTTCCGTTAGGCGCAGTTAGTTTCTACATACACGAATAAGTTAATAAGTTGTAAAACTCAATATCACGACCATTCAAAGGTATAACTGACGAAGGTGGGCTATCAACATCAACACATTCTTTTATTTGCTGAATCTCTCGCTAGCAATAACCTAGTCGACTACTTATTCCCAGTTATCGTGACTGGTTATGCTGTGATGAAAACGAGTCACATACGACCAGCAGGTGCTTCTTGACCCAAAGAATTCGAGGAGTAATTTGTGCGCCGATGTAGGAATTTCATTTACAATTTGCTAATGAGTCGAACCTCGTCTTGCACGTGTCATCATTCATCAGTGACGTGGCGTGCTTGCGATATATCGATTGATCTGTCTTTTAAACCTATGGAAAAGTATCGATAAACAGGGTGTTCGCAGCGAACACCATAATCATCGATTATTTACCACAGCCTCAACTGGGGAAATATCGATAGATCAAAAAGCACGCCACGCCACTGATTTGTATTGAAGATTTTTCAAAATAGTCCGTCCAAAAGCTAAGTTGATGGCCAAAGTGCGACATCACGTATCTCCATTTGCGATGTTGCAGACTTCCTGTGAGAATTTATTTTTTCGTCGGAAAACTAGTCAACTTACTTTCTTGAAGACTTGCATAATTTTTCTTTTCTATCGGCAGAATATTCCGTAGAAATTTCTGGCTGTATAGCTGACTAAGGAAAATTAGCGTTAACGTCCAAACTAAATTCTTATCTCACCCGATTATATTGCTCACGTTATTAGTAAGGCGTCTCTGAAATTTACCTCCGGATGTTATTTGCATGCAAGCATCATCTCGCGGTGAGAGAGAAAAAAAGATGAATGGAGGGGGGGGGGGCATAAGACGGAAAATTCTTGTAGAGAGGGGCAGCAATTGAAATGAAACAAGAGAACATTGTAACAACTTTAATTCAACTCCCACCCAGTGGCGAGTCGTGAATGATCGATTATCGATATTTCCCCTTTTGATGCTGTGGTAAAGAATCGATTATTGAGGTATTCATTGCGAACACCCTGTTTATCGATCCTTTTCCATGCTTCAAATGGCAAATCAATCGATATAACGTAAAGCACGCCACGCCGCGCCACTACCACCTTCTATATCCTCCGGCAAAGCTTCGACAAAAACTTGCTTGTAACATAAAATGACGCGTCTACAAAGTCTCGAACACTCTGCTGTTTACCGTATGCTCAATCTTTTGAAACCGCAAAGCATAATAATACACAGACAGGAGGAGAAACTTCTCATTTTAGATAATCTGCCATGATTATTGTACAGGCTGTTCCGAAGTCTTGTCTCCGTCAAAGTTTTTCAAATATCATATAAGTTCAAACATCGACGACCGATGACGGATAAAAATAATGATATTTTCAATTTGATGTTAAAAATTGACCTTCCCTCTTGATTTTCAGGCTCGATTTGAATATTAAAACATTTGATTTTAATCTTCAAATCTCAATTACTGCAACATGGAGAATACCATCAGGAGATCCCATGTCAAAGAGGAAACTAAAATCTGTAAACAAAAATAGAGAAATGTGCTTTAAGATGTTAAAAAAAACGCTAAATGCATAGTTATGAGTAACCTGTAAATTATTCTCTATCACAAATTTTCAGATGAACGTACGAAAGGAAGAATAGGTAAATTGCGCATTGATAACAATAATTGTAGATTTATGCGTGAAGATCATATATATATATAGAGTCGCTTTATAACGCACGACTTTCCCAGTTTTAATTCAGCTACATGCGTTTCAAGATCAGATGATAGGCATACAAACACAGAGAAAAGAAAATCGATTCAGATTTAACATATGTAAAAGACTTTAATCAATTTACAGTAGACTCTGGATTAGCCGGCTTCGTATTATCCGGACTCTGGATTATCCGGATCGATTTTGCAACCATGTAACTACGTACGCATTCCGATAGGTGAGCGGATCCGCGGAGAAGCGGTCGCACGGCATATTGGCGCCTGCAAGGCTGAAGGAATACTTCACGCATTGCGCCAAACAGTGAGGTCGGCGTGGAACGCATTAGCGCCTACTACATTGCATAAATACTTCTCGCATTACGCCAAACGCAGTGCAGTCGCTTAGTTAGCCTAAAACGCACATTAGCGGCTACAAGACTGCATGAATACTTCAAGCATTGCGCGCTTTAATCGTTGTATTGTAATTTATCGTTGTCGGCTACCATTCACAATCACCATTGAGTCGTTCAATTTGGTGTTAACCTTTTACATTCGTGTTGGTATGTACATGATGTATACATAATAAGAATACTGTGGTGTTGGTTGGTGGTGTTTGTGTCTACTATTATTATCCGGATCGGGCCCGGCACCAATTAATCCGGATAATCTAGAGTGTACCTTAGGTGATCTAAGTTTAGTAGAGATTTTGCAAGTCTGCAGCACTGTTTTTCCTCCATTTAAATCTATAAAAAAATATCGATTTTAGGTGAAACAAACTAGTTCATCAAGAATCGATTGTTTTACATACATCTGAATGGAGAAAAAACAGTTTCACTATAACTTTCAAGAATTGCCACTGTCGAAGTTTTCGGTCACAGAACCCGAATTTTGATTCACCTTAAAAAAATTCGGTTCATACAGGCGAAAACTTAGGTTATCTGAACCGAGAAGTTTCGGTGTCCGAAATGAACTGCGATTCAGTTGTTCCTCAGCGCTGCTTTTGGAACACCCTTCAATACATGCCCGATGCTAATGATGTATTACGTTGTTGCGAAAAGGGAATCTCCGAAATGCAAGGCGTCATAAACTGATCAACAATTACCATCCGGTTACCGACAATTACCGGCTATGGTGTCGGCGTTGTCACCTCACATCGCATTTTTAGCTTCAATCACCGTCTCTCTGAAACCCCGCGAGCGCGCGTACGGGTCGAGCGGTAGATCAGCTGGCAATCAGAATGTGACGGTTAACCGTAACTGACCTTCCCTTTGATTCGCAATTCGATAAGGAACCGCGCCCCACTCTCCTCCGATCGCAATAAAATTATCTCCGCGAAGCTTGTTTCAGCTCTCTTTGCGCGCCAGGTAATTAGATCTGTACCTGATCAGAATACCTGAGGCTACGGCTCCACAGGCAACCCGCGACGCGACATTGTCCGCGCGGCTTCTTCGCGCGACAGGGTGCGATTATTTTAATCCTTCAGGTTGCTGCTAGAGTCCCCTTATACTGAGAGTCAAGACAATGTGAATCCATTTCTGATTGGTTCCCGTATTTTAGGCCTTCACAGTGTCACAAACGGGAATGAAGATTACATTTTCACCGATTGCAAAGATTATCATCTGGAATGGACCAGGGAATTACGGGTTTGGCAAGGAAAAAACGGAATGAGAGAAGGAACGGAGAACTAAAGGGATTTGAGAATGGGCCGATCAAAGATTACAAAAAACGTTCAATTTCTGTAATCTTTACTCCCGTTTGTGACTCCATGAGGGGTGTTGTCTTGACTCTCAGCATAAAGGGACTCTAGTTGCTGCCAGTCGCGTGGCGTGAATGATCGATTATCGATTTTTCCCAATTTGAAGCTATGGCTAAGAATCGATGTAGATCGTTTAAGGTGCTCGTTGCGAACACCCTGTTTATCGATCTTTTTCCATAGGTTCAAATGGCAGATCAATCGATGTATTGCAAAGCACTCCACGCCTTTGGTTTCTGCTGATGAAATAACTTTAACTCGCGCTGGCAATGTCTGTGAAAACCGACAGGTTTAAAATCGTGGCACGCAGTCGAGCGAGTATTTGGAGTAAACCGCGCGGTAGAACTTCGCGTCGCGAGCTGTTCGTGGAGACGTGGCTTTACACTTGACTTGTTGCCAAATCTTAACGTATGCAGGATGAACTACTAAACAGGGTAAAAAATTGATTACCACATGGGTGTGCAAGGAAGGACGCCTTATGAACATCCGAAAGAGGGCGATCAAGTATTGCGTAAGCTACTTAAGGGGGGGGGGGGTCTGAGCTTGCTTTACAGGATCTTATGAGGTAGAGGGGTTCAAGCTCAGTATTATATAAGCTAAGCATAAGCACTTAATTTTTCGCCAACAAGACTCTTAATTAGATTTTTCCAGGCTTAGGGAACCTGAAACGGAGCTAGGCTACTCTGGTTAAGTGCGTCCAATTTTCCCTCTCAGCAATTTTTTTAAGTTAATTTTTCAAATTTTTGAAAAATTCTGAGGCCGGAAAAGATCTTTGTGAGCTCTCGTCTTTTCGTTTGATTTCCCATGCGCCTTTCAGAATAATCCTTAAAAACTTCGCACACAAAGCTCAGTGGGCTGTTTATTGAAATTGATAAACAAAGCGATAGAAAAAGAAGACATAGGGAACATGGACCATGGAGCGATCCTATTGGTGGAGGCGGGTAGTTCCAATGGACAAAGAAAGTAAGCAATAGACTAACTAGCAGCAACCCAATAGGGGCCCTATAGTTAGTCCATCATTTTCCCCTACCCTGGTCTATCAACTGATAGGATGGCTATATTTCCCCCTGTCCTCTTTGCCTATAGCTTTGTCTATCAGTTTCTATATTCAGCCTGCTGGTAACATCCGCATGTAAAATTGAAATAGGGACAGAATTACTGGAGTCAGGGCCGGATTTTCCTACTTGCCGCCCATGGGCCGCCAGTAATTTGCCGCGGCCCCCTTCTCATTCCTTTAGAAACATCAATAAAAACCATCAAGTGAACGTGCCAGCGGGGGAGGGGTGCACAAGACGCGTTTACTCGTGTTGAACACATTTTTTGGAAGCCCTGAACGAAAAAATTATGAAGGAACAAACACATTTGGTTCAATGATTTAAACTTCCGCCAGTTCCGCCGCCGCGCCGACCGCACCGTGTTTGGCGCAATGCGTGAAGTATTCATGCATTGCTTTCTTAGGCGCTATCCGTTTCACACTGACCACAATAGCCGCACTGTGTTTGATGCAATGCGTGAAGTATTCGTGCAGTCTTGTAGGCGCTAATATGTGTTACACGCCGATTGCCGCGCCGAGGGCTTCTCCTTTTCATCTCAAGTCCTGGTCATCATTTCTCCCTAAGTCGCGCCGCGCCGTTCCAGGCCAAATTGTGTGTTTGGTTTCTCTCTTAGCTCGACTAAGTAAAGGTGCTGTCTCTTGTATCACTGAAAGATGACAAAATTAGAAATTACTATACTCTCAGGAAATCAGAGATTTTGTAGCCTTTTTTCGTTTGTAATTTTTTTTTTATAAATCCGATTTTTTTTTTTATACCTACATTTAAAAAAAAATGCAAAATTTGCCGCCCCTAGATTTGCCGCCATGGGCCGCGGCCCATGTGGCCACCCCCTTAATCCGGCTCTGACTGGAGTACCGCAATCGAGTTACGTGAGTTGGTAGTTTACCGTTGAAATTCCGTGCAGACGCGAGGAAAATTCCCCGCGGCGGCGCGACGCGACGCAAGGGGCAAGATCAGAGTCGAACGGTCAAAATCCAAGATCGGAGGACCTCCAACTGCCCTGGACGAAAACGGTGGCCACGTAAAACATGGATGCTCGTGAAATCCGTCTAGCTTAGGGGAAGAACCGAAGAAGAGGACGGAAACTGGTTTGGGGAAACATATATACATCATTTATTTATGTATATATTATTCTTAAGCGCGGGTCGTTGTAGTAGGTCAATGTTGAGAGCGCCTCGAGTCGTGGAGGTCATTTCGTCGATCATTCAAGTTTGATTTGCAGCGTTGCCGAATGTTACTTCGAAATATGTTGTACTCTCACCAGGCCCGTCGCGAGAGGAACAATATGTGGACTGTATACTGCAATAAGGTAATACAATCAATGGCTCACTTGAGAAACGACGTATGAGACATTCACTTCCCAGTGCAGAAAGGTGCTTTTGAGGGGTGGGCCAAAATTAGTCGTTCCTAACTGCAAAATAAAGTCTGTATGTATTTACTTGCGTGGGACGCCAAAATTTATCCTGCCAAAATCTTCATGTGGAAAACTCCTGAAAAGTTCATCGCAGATCCTAACTGGGGCATTTAAAAATTTCTCGAGACACCGATGAATGAATCACAAACATTGAAAAATACTTAAATAAATGTTAACTTGGCAATTTATTTTTGTTGGCAACTCGTTACTTCAACGATATCGTGGCCAGGTAACCTCAGATCTTCATCATGTGTGATATGTTTCTCAAGTATTTATCAGTTACTGCAGCGTGAAATGGCAATATCAATTTATTAAATTGATTCTCTCCATAATTTACATTCAGCTTGGCTTTGCTCGATAGTTTTTCCTGGTTCATCTCCTCCAATGAACCACCAAACAGGGTATGAGAAATAAGCTCCTTATGCAGGATTCATTAGAAAAATTTCACATGGAAAACGGTAAAAACATAATTTAAATTTTCTCAGCAGTGTGGTGAATGTTTCTGAGCTAATATTCAAATTTAGTGCATCAGGGTAAAAAAGAAATTTCGTTTAAGGTTGAGCAGTATTTATTTGTTGAATGATAAGTTTCCAGGAGGAAATAAAAAATATCAAGTTGATAATCCACCGATTTGACTTGTATTAACTTTAGTTTTATCGTGATTTGGAACTCCTACTTTATCGTTTTTAATGTAAAGTATGCTCACTGTTCTTGGTAATTAGTTTATTTTGGGATATTTTAGTATGTATTACGCCTCTTACGCAAAATTTTAATAAAAAAATACATTTTTGGTGCCTTCGCTCTTTCCCTATTTACTGGTATTTTGTAATGTCTCAGAAAGATCATCGTTATAGTTTTTGAATTTTCCCGTTCATTGCAAATGCAATTTTCAAAAGTAACGATTTGCTATGTCCTCGAATAATTGGTGCAGTTTAAGTTGGACGATATTTAGCGAAAATGGATACTTGCAAGTGTATTTCGCAATGATCCTTATAGTAATCGTGTACGGACCTATACCCCGTGTAAGGGTCTAACAGGAATTCTGATACCTTACTTCTACATCTACAATCGACGCACAATCATTCACTGTCCACTCTATGACCAAAAAACGAAGCATTGCACAGGTACCGTAGGCAACGGTAGTTATATTCTAGAGTTCAACATTTTCTCACGGGTATAACAACACATTTTCGCCTAATGATGACTGATGATTATCGCGTTGAGCCGTTTGCTGAGTAAGTTTGTTGAACTGGGACCTGCTCGCTGAAGAGATCATTCCGCACACGTCGTGCTGTTCACTGGTTATCATACAGCAAAACTGATGGTGATCTTTAGAATTAAAGCGAATCTTGTCCTTCAAGTAAGATTTACTAGCACAGAATCTTCATAATACGCAAGAGAACGGCCCATCAATGATGAAATCACCAAAAAACACGTATCTCAAAAATCCTGATTTTTCAGAAAAACAAATTGGCTTCTCTCCCTCCGAAAATATAAAGAAGGAGCGGGGATTTCACAACGCCACGATGGAGATACGTGGTTTTGCACTTCACTCGTCGAAATTTTGATCGCGCAGCTCAGACCGCGGTCAACGAACCCTCTGAGGCAGACCTTTGACGCCGTGGAAAGGTAAAAGCCCTCGGAGAAATGCCAGTTGCTCGCCAGCACAATGGAGATGACCAAAAGGTTCAGCGGAGGTATTATGTAGATTGATGTCCTCTTGGGCAGTTGATAGCTCACGGCATCCAGGTCTTGTCCCGTGTTCGATACAGAGACTCCTCTTGAGCAGTGTATCAAGTGAGCAATTTTAATTGCTTCTAATTGGAGTCGCACGCAAACTACAAGCTATGTGCCGTCGAGTAACCAGAATCAAATTCCTCTGGGCGTCATTTCCCTGCGAAAATAACAACAACCTTAATGGTGAACCCGTCTCCGCACGGTGGGCAGGGAATGGGAGAGGTCAAAGTCGATGGCTAAAGTGCAAAGCCACGTATCTTTATTGCGGTGTTTCAAAACCTATGCTCCAATTTTATTTTTTCGAAAAGAAACAATTTATCCTCATAGGTTGCAATTTATACGGAATATTCTTCTGCAAGAGAAAAAAAATCAAGGAAGTTTTCAAGCAATGAAGTTGACTACACTTGAAAAAAAAAACCACATTGGATCTGGAGTCCAGACTCTTAAAAACATTGACAAGAAAAAATACTCTTGATTCAATCGGATTTTTGCTTGAATCAAAACGAAATCCGCTTAAATTAAGAGGCTTAATTGGTTCTTGATTTAAGCTATATTCTGATTGAATCAAGAGTACTTTTTCTTGTCGATGTTTTTAAGAGTCTGAACTCTAGATCCAATGTGTTTTTTTTTTCCAGTGTAGCATTCCAAAAAAAAAATAAAGTATGACAAGATGTCTGCAACGTTGCAAACGGAGTAACGAGGTTTCGCACTTCGGTCATCGACATGATGCAGAGCCTTTAAAAGTTTATTTCTGTCGCAGGAAATTAGCAATCGCCGGCAAATTTCGTTCTATTGGTGTTGAATGATACAATATAGAAATTCATAATATAGAAACAAGACAGAAAATAATGATTCGCATGATTGGAATTGAACAGACTTTCTTTTTCTTGAATGCATGGTACCAACTAGCATACTCCTGAGGTGCAGGTGGTGAAATCAGTGACCTTAGTTTGGTTTGGTTAGGTTAAGCAACTAAACTAACTCCGTGGCATAGCGGAGAGTATCACTGAGATTGAAGGCGCCCCAAGCCACAGTTGTACGTACGGAGTTGCATACCATTGATATATGTCGATGCGTATTATTTCAATTTCACGAGCGAATACGCATGCCGCCTTCTAATTGCCAGCGATTACTGACTGCTTGCGACGCATCGTTGTCAGTACAACATGCAGAGGCTTAAAAGTAAAGAGTAGTAGCTTTAAAAGCTACTACTCTTAAAAGTACTACTAAAAAAGTAGCTTTAGCCGTAGAGGCACCCTTTAAAATGTAAAATGTGTCGAAATAAAAATCACAATTCGTAGTTTTATTGTCATAGTATAACATAAACTGTTCAACTTCCATCAAATTATTATCGCTCCACTGTGCTCTGCCGTGAGCGCGACGATAATACATCAACGCTTCCAAACCGTCGGTTAAAGTTGACAAAACACGTATCTATTCTTAGCGACATTTAATTTATGAAACGGCGACCGCTGAATTCTTTGCCGGGACCGGTGACATCTCTATTAATGTTCAAAGTTAAACGGCAAAAGGCAAGAAACTTCGAACTTTTAACCTCAGCGCGGCAGCATAGATATCTTCATTCGTCTGATGAGGAGAAAACCTGGCGCGATGCCTAATCATAAAGTGCACCTACTTCTACGAAGATTTTCTCCAGATTAAATTACTTGTTTTTCCGAGGTTAATTCCACCCTCTCTCCCTCCCTCATTCCCTTCAAAAAATGTTGGAACTTTTTCTGAAAGGGAATTTGCCTCATGAGCACCTGCGTTGAATCATAGAGGTATTTTGACGGTATAATATCGAGCTGCAAGCTACATTTGTATTTCTACCTCGTATTACATATCGAAAGATTAATGTACCTAAGCAAAAATAATACTATGTGTTACATCAATCATTTATTTTTGACATTCGTGGGCACATACGGTTCATGTTAGATTTCAGAAAATGGTGCTGTTCAGATTTTTTTTACAGGTGAAAAATATAAGCATTAAATTTCTCAATTACTGCTCTCATGGTAGTGACAATAAACAAAATTTCCCGATTACACTGATCTCTATTCACCAAGATGGATCTGATTTTTAAATCCTGAAATCGATGTTCAAAGTGCGAAACCGCGTTTCTTCGTTTGCATGCGACGTTGCAGACTTCCTGTCAAACTCAATTTTTTCTTTGAATAACCAGTCAACGGAATTTCTTGAAAACTTCTTTGATTTTTCTCCTCTAGCAGCATAATATTCAGTATTTATTTCAATCTATAAAATTGGCTTGTATATTCTCGAGTAAATAAAGTAAGAGCGGAAATTTTGAAATACCGCAATTAAGATATGCGGTTTCGCTTTTCGGCCGTTGAAATATACTGAAACTGGAACAAACTTCTTAACCTTTCATTTGTTCGATTGTTCTTATTTCAATTGCACCATGCCTTGTGATATTCTATCAACTACCGGTGTTTTGCTGTGTAATTTTGTGATTGGATGGACTTGACGTCCAAAATGTACAATATGCATCCACTGAAACAATTAGCAACAAGCGTGTAGAGGCAAAAAGTTTTCTCCTTCATTGGAACTTATTCTAGCTACCTTATTCGAACTAATCTAATCCAACCTAATTTAGCCTGATCTAAACTTGTAGTTTGGACTGAATAATGAAAATCACGTTGATTTGTTTGCAGGAGCCCTCAAAACAAAATGGCGTGCGGTCTCTCTTGGGTAGATAAAATCCTAACAAAATGCTTCTACCGACTTGGACTCATCGTAGCCAACTACCCCGGCTACTTCATCATCGTGCCCATCTTCCTCACGCTACTCTGCGTCACCGGGTTCCAGAACATCAAATACGAAATGGATCCAGAGTACCTTTTCAGTCCGGAACACGGCCCTGGAAAAACAGAGCGAGCTATCGTAGAGCAATACTTCAAAATGAACTACACCAACCGCTTCAATCCGACGCGTATTACAAGGCCAGGTTTGTTAAAAATTCATATTCATTATCATTTGAGGGTCTTGGACGGCACATGGGATAAGTGCAGTTCTTCCTATTCCGAAGAATACGTGTTGAAAGTTACAAAATGATATGGAGTCCTGGGCGGAAAGAAAGTTTAAACTCACTTTTTGATGCTTAAAAAAATTTAATTCGATTAGTGAATTTTTCAAAGAACACACCGTGGGAATAGCTCAGTTGAAATCATTGATCACTGAGAAAAAACACATCGGATCTATAGAGTCCAGACTCTTAAAAACATCGACAAGAAAAAATACTCTTGATTCAATCAGATCTAAGCTTAAATCAAGAACCAAGCCTCTTAATTTGAACGGATTTCCTTTTGATTTAAGCTTAAATCTGATTGAACCAAGAGTCATTTTTCTTGTCAATGTTTTCAAGAGTCTGGGCTCTAGATCCAATGTGTTTTTTTTTCCCAGTGATAACTCAATTTTTCAAAAACTGCACATATCCCACCTGTCCTCCAAGCCTCTCATTTCTTCTTTCATGTACTGTTTTCGGGGACTGCATCATTATAATCGCGATTCCTGTTGAAATTTTGGGGTATTTCATCACTAGATCACTAATTTATCTGGCATGCTATTGAATCCTTGTCCTGTCAAGCTGACAGGCATGACTCTCCTACATTCTTGCGAATATACGAAAACGGATCCCTCGCGTTAGAATAGTTGTAACAAAGCTATAGACAAAGAAGACAAAAGAGAAAAAGAGGGATCCTGTTGATGGAAGTGGGTGGGTGCAATGAAGAAACGAGGTACGAGAATAGACTAATTAACAGCAACCCACAAGAGACTCGATAGTTAGTCCATCAAATTTTCTATAGGAACCACCCATTTAAACCAATAGGATCGCTCCATACTACCTATGTCTTCTTTGTCTATCGCTTATTCTATCAATTTCAATAATCAGGCCGCAGCGGGCTGATTATTGAAATTGATAGAGAAAGCTATAGACAAGGAAAACATAGGGGTTATGGAGCGATCCTATTGGTTGAAATGTGTGGCTCTTATGGACTAAGGGAGAAAATGATGGACTAACTGTGGGGTTTCTCGTGGGTCGCCGTTAGTTTGTCTATTACCCACTGCCTTTGTCCATTGCAACCACCAGCTTTCACCAATAGGATCCCTCCATATCCCTTTTGTCATTTTTTTCTACAGCTTTGTCTATCAATTTCAATAATCGGCCCGCAGGTTAGTAAACCCTTAGTCTATAGGAACCACCCATTAAAACCAATAGCATCGCTCCATACTACCTATGTCTTCTTTGTCCATTGCTTTATCTCTCACTTTCAATAATCAGTCTGCAGGTTAGTAAACCCCACGGTTGAGGAGTGGGTTAAGACTTGCGAGTTCCTTGCGCACTTGGCGTCGTTAGCGTTATCGTCGATTAGCTTCCTCTTGCGTGCCGTTTGGGCGCATTCGAGCGTGCGTCTCGCGGTCGCGGCTCCACGCAAGTCGCCTCGTCGGGCGTCGCGACGCTTACGATGCCGATTTGCACCCGCTGTGCGTTTTAGACCCTGAGTCGCAATGCGCCAGCCACGCTGCTGTCTTCTGCCGCTCAATGTCTTGAGCACGATAGTCTTACAAACCCAACAAAATTCGAGTGCGAAATAGTAGAATTTCTCCGGAACTGAGAGCACAGTTTTGAAAAATGTTCAATTCAGGGATGCAGAATGCAGAGAGTTCTTCAATTTATGCTTTCACCACAAATAGCGCCTTCAACATAGTAGATATACTTCAAACACTACACCGTTACTTGCACGTTTCTATGTGCAAATTGCCTACTCTGCATCCTTTTGTACAGACCTTTTAATATCTTTTTTGCTGAAAACTCTGTAAGAGGCTCAATTTTGATAAAAATGTGTAAGTTACTGCTATCACATTGATATTTTTTGCAAAAAGCTAATTTTCCCTATGCACTGTTACACAGTGCGGTCGGGATAGAATTGTCACCGTCGAAGTAACTTTAACAAAAAAATTAACGCAGTCTGGGTAGAATCAACTAAGTATTAGCGCAATTGCAGTAATTTATTTACAAATCAGTGTGCAATCAGTAAATTATACATAGTTATCAAAAGCAAAGCACTTATTGAATTTCCAGCAAAAAGGATGCATTTTTAAATCTTAATTCGCTGACGCTTCAGGCGCGCCTGCGCGGAACATACGTAGCGCCTTCAACATGGTGGATAAACTTCAAGCATTACACCTTTACGTATACGTTTCGATGTGCAAACTGCCTATTCTACACCTTACCGCACTTTCCTTTCCACACCCGTTTTACTGTCAACTCTGTAAGAGCTTTGACTTGATAAAAAAAAAGTCTAAATTTCTGCTAGCACACTGATTTTTGAGCAAATTATTGCAGCTACGCTATTGTTTCCCTGACATTACCAACTTATTTTCATGTTAAAATTACTTCAACTGCACTGTTGTTTTGGTCAAAATTACTGTATTTGCACAAATTCTTCTATTGCAATTACTTCGACCGCGTTGTGCCATAGTGCGCAGCAACAATTTTTGGCCAGGGGGCATGACCTCCTAGTGACTCTATGTACCCTATCTAAATTATCCATAAGATAGTATTGGATCTCCGAAAGTGAATGTTTCCATCTGTCGCCAAGAGGCCAGTAGAGGGTCTCTTCTGGATAGCGCTTATTGATTTTATCGGTTCATAAAACCATGGATTTCAGCTCCACAGATTGAGCCGCAGCTGCGGTGCAATTTGTCTCTGCTCTCATTGCAACCGACGCAAGCTGGGGATGGCAGGCGAGTCGGTTAAACTTTCCCGCGCCACGTGCGTATTGCGCAAGCGCGACGTGGAGCAACCAAGACCAACGCGTCGTCGCCGTCGTCGTCGTGGACAGGGACACTCGACACTGGACACTCGACGAGGGGTGGCGAGGCGCGGTGGGGCGGGGTAGGGCGAGCCGGTGGCCCAGTGAACGAGTTGGCGAGTGCGAATAGCGAATGCGAACGGACTCGCGCGCGATGAGCCCGGACAACGGAGCCGCTCGCGCGAGTAAACGAGCCGATGACGGGCCCGATGAGATTGAGATGAGCGATGACCTTAATTAACCTGGAAAATGCGACCGCAAAGCAGAGATGCGTTTTCCTTTCCGCTGAAATTAGCGAGGATCGCGCTTTCGCCCCCCTCCCCCCCCCCGCCGACTCGTAATCCGCCGCGGCACTACTCGCGCTTTCCGCGCGTAAGCGCCAGATTTCGTTGTAAGTCATTCATTCAAGGGGGGGGGGGCGTAGGGGGCGTACACCCCCCGTCTCCATTCGACCGAGAAAAGAAGGAAGGATGTACGGAAAAAAAGTATGGTAGCATATACTCTAAGTCTACTTGATTTTTGTTATAGTTATACTGTTTAGTGAAAATAACTAGAATTATGATAGTATTCACCAGAATTGTACCATAATATGGTAAATGCTACCTCAGAGTCTATCATACTCGTATAATTGTGTCAGTGTATGGGAAAATATACCATATTTATTATTTGACGATTATTCATGACAAAACTAACGTAGGATGCTATAAAATTTTCGCTCGAAGATGCTCGAAAATTTCGAAAAATTGTTGTGTACTGAGTAAAAAAGCGCCCTTTTACTCAGAAAGTACAGTTTACTGGCTACTTAATACCGCTTGCGGCTGTTTTGCCTGGAACAACCTCAATCTTTTTGCAGTTACGGCATTATGCTGGCTCTCATTTCTATACGAAGAAGACGAATTTTGCTGTTTTAGTATTTAGTTGGATTTCTTCGTATCTGATGATTTTTGAAGGATACTAGGCTTCGAAAATTTGAGTATTATGGCTCTCCTCGTTAACATGGCAGAGTAAGTGACGTCACCGGTTTTTGCCACCTGCTCCCAACACAGCGCACATACGTTGAGCTGCTGTAAATGGCATTACCAATGAGAATGTCAAAGAGCAGTATTCCCTACCACCTTGAGAGAATGGAAACGGAGTTTCGACCTTCCGATTCTGAGTTGGACTGCATTTTGCAATTAGGAACTATAATTTCTGGCGCATCCGTAAAAACGCGTATGTGCATCGGGAAACTAATGGCTCGTATGATGTTCGATACGGCAGGAGACTTGAACGAACGTAAAGAAAAGTAGGAGAGCCTAAAATTGGCCGTATTTCAAGGGAAGACGCTTGGGCTACATTTTGCAATAGGGAGCTAAAATAATTACTAACTCTTGCAACTGAAGCAACGTATTGTTATAAGTTTCCATAGGTAAATGGGTGTTCTTATAGATGAGCCGTAAATAGAAGCTGCTTATATTGCAAAATGTATAGTCTACTTGATGCACTTTCTGCTAAGCCTATTTTACAATTGGACTTTCCATTTGCAAATGGGAACCACTATTTCCGGGGTGCATTATAGAAACAACATAAGCCCCATTAGTTTTCCTATGAGTACATAGGTGATTTTATGGTATTATGCTATTATGCTTTAACGAACGAACGTGAAAGCTAGTAGTTTCAATATGCAGAAATAAGGTGCTTTATTAATACTATATGGTGGTATATATTAAGGTGTTTTTTATAACCGGTTTTTGTTGTAGGTAATTATCAGCGGGCGATTGAATTATTGGGAATAACCGTTAGTTCAAGAACAGGTCAAAAACTTGACCCTATCGATTTCGATAATCAGCCTACTGAACAGAGTCAAATGATAATTTTATCCCTAGCTCGTCGGAGCGTTTTCATCAGTGGCGAGGTATTAATAATCGATTATCGATATTTCCTCATGCATTTGGCTGTAGTAGAGAATCGATTATGAAAAAATTCGTTGCAAACACCCTATTTATCGATCCTTTTCCATAGATTTTAATTGGCAGATCAATCAATATACTGTATCGCAAAACAAGCCACGCCACTGGTTTTCAACCGAGCTGAAACTAGTTCGTTGAAGTGACCGCTAAACCATTTCGGGCAAAGTTCAGGTCAAGTTCACCCGTGTAAACAAACCACACATCCATCCAGGATGCGATCATCAAAACACGAATCTGTGCCACGCTCAACTGACCTAACAGCGAATGGAGTTCGGATAGAAACGAGACGAGAAAACCGCAAAAAAGCGGACCGTCCAGTACTGCCATGCTAAGGAAGAACGCCGTATGAACCTTCAGGTGTTGCCGAATTTCCTGTGGTAAATCAAGAATTTTCGAAAAAAATTGTAAATATTTTTCCTCCAATTTTCCAGATAATTTTGTTCGCAATGTCACCTAAAGTTCCTGAAAATTTCAAAGGAAAAGATTCATAACTTTCTTCAAAAACAACTATTTTTCGAGAGGAAATTTGGCAACTCTCGAATGTTCATACGTCGTTCTTCCACAGCACGGCAGTAATGAAGCACTCCCCTCACCTCCTTCGGCAGCATACGAATTATGATAATAATTACCGCGGCTCCGCGGGAACCGAACGGTCAAACAATCAGTTTCGTTTGGGATCAACCCGTGTGGTATTTCCACGGCTCATTTCACAGACCTTGAGCCGCGCGTGAAATTCTTTTCGGCACGACCCGCGACTCCATTCTAATTTCGTTGCTCCTTTGATGAAAGGGCGTATCTGTATTTCCGCATGAATCCCGTAAAACATTGAGTTTTACGGAGATCAGGGCTCACGCTGAAATTGAGATACGCCCTATCGTCAGAGGAGCCACGGTTTTCGGCCCCACGTCCAACGGTAACTATATCAAAATCGGACCGATGAGCTCTGCGTGCAAATATTCTTATGGACTTCAAGGATCGTCTTGAAATTGACTCAAAGAACTCGAAGGTGAGGGAACGTGAGAAATTCGAGCGATCGAATTAGAGCTCATAGAGAATTCTAGTTTTCGATCTTCGATTCCGATTTTTAAGGGTGATGGGGGGCTGGGATCGCCGAAGAGATCACTGGGTCCCCTCCAATGAAGGAATGAATAGTCTTTAAAGAGGCTCTGAGAGAACATTTAAAAACTTTCTGAACGGGATCGATACTTTGGTCACCTTTTTGACTCCTCCTCCCCTGTTAAGGCACCCCTACGACATCCTCTCGCCCTCCCCTCTTTTGGTAGGACTAACCTAACTCCAACTTCCTAATATCTCAGAAAATAACGAAAAAAATCTAAAAAATTAATAGCAAAAAATGATCTTTTTGAAATATTATTTTGATTAAATATTAGGATATGTCTTCCTGGATTTAACCCCCTTCACCTCTCCTTTTTGGGTTGTACCCCTATAGACCCCTTTCTCCCTTCCATAGCTGACGTAATCTGTGAACGGTCTCTTAGAATTGAAAACCGTTCAAGTGTCACGTGCGTAAATTCAATTAACAACTCGATGCTCATCATCTACCAAGTAGGTAGGTCAAAAGCCGAAAGACAAACAACATAAGTCATAGTGTTGAATCCTCGAAAAGTTTCAACTTGTCGTCGAGAGGTTAGCGGTGGGTTTCTTTTTGTCTCCCGGACGGCTCTTACTAAGGTTCGAGCTATCGAAGTTCGACTGCAACATGAATCGATGGAGCTGTCAGGGTTCGAAGGAATGGCAGAAACCTTGAGTGCGACTCGGCAATTCGGCGAATCGGTAGCAGTGCCAAAACTGCAGTGGGCCAACGCGGCGCGCGGCGAGTGGCCCAACTGAGGACTTGGACCGCGGCCGCACATTGGATCGAGCCAATCGGAGAGTTTGGACAAAATTTGGTAACTTCAAATGCTTATAACTTCGTTTATACCAAATTTCGAGGTTCTAAAAGTATTTCATTGGTTTCCCCGTGACATTTTCTTCAAAGAGAACCCCTTAAAATTTAAAAAAATGACGAGATAAACGTCCTAATTTGCAGTTACAAACAAAAATTTCATGTCTGACTTCTCTGATCGACTTGATCCACTGTGCGGCCGCTCGCGGGCGTGCAATAACGCGACAACTGGAGTGTGACAGTGATCTGTCCGGGATCGAGTGGTCTGGGCCCGCGTGACACGGTGTCCACTCGCGGGTCGCGGGGGGGGGGGGGGGGGGAGGTTCGCGGTAACAATAGCAATGTGTCAGTGTGTCAGTGTTGCCGGAACACTGTCGCTTTCTCACGCGGTATGTCGCGTCCAGAGACAAGAGACCCTTCATTGGCCTCTTGGCGACAGGTGGAAACTTTTACTTTCGGATATTCAACACTTCCCTATAGACTATTATAAGGGGGCAAAAGTCTTCATCTGTTTTTTGGGTATTGACTTACCTACTAGGTAAATGATGAGCTTCAGATGACTTATTGAGCCAAATAAGTTTGCAAAAATTCGGTATGTTTGCGAGACAAAATACTCAACACGCTATTCAATATCCACCTAGTGGTAAGTCAATGTTGGATTTTGGATACCCGAAAGGAAAAACTTGCACCATTGCCAAGATACCAATAATGAGGGGTCTCTTGTCTCTGGTCGTGTCGCTAATGATCGGAGACAAACAGTGACCAAACCATGGGAATCAGGTGAAGACTTGCACTTTCCCGGCTCACATAGGGATAGAAATGGGAACTTTTCCGGGAAAGCATACCCGGCAAAAATTTGGTTCCCTAGGAAACTTTTACAAATAACTCTCACTCATGCATACATTCACAATATAATTACTCGCGCGTTGAAGAGTCACTGGGAACGTTCTCTCCGTTGGAGCTCTGTGTCTGAGAACTCTGCTGTTCCTGCTCCCGGCTCCCGGCTCTTAACTTAGTTGATCATCAGACTCCACACCTGAACCTCCTAAATGGATGGATCTGAGGAAGTGGATCAGAATTTGTAAGAATGAACCTTTAGACAGGGTATTAGATTTAGAACCCTAGTGCGATAAGTTTCTTCATCACAATTTTACTTGAATAGAGTACGATGACAGAATATATGGACTACATTTTGCAATAAAACTCCTATTTCTGTCTCGGCCATAAAAACACATATCTGCAAATGCAAGCAAATGGCACATATCCTAAGTTGATCCTAAAATGAGCTGAGAACAGTAGTTCCTAACTGGAAAATGTAGTCCATAACAAAATTTCCCTTTCACGCGTGAGAAAGAGGGTCGTGCGTGAAATACGCAACGATCGGAGAGAGGAGGCAATCCTGCGTAACGTGTAAGTTACTTTTCCACAAGTAACCGTTTCACCAATCTGCGTTGAAATAGTAAACGTATGAGTAATATTTGGGAAGCTCAAAACTTTTACAAGGTTACGGAGTTTGATGGAGTCTTGGGTGGTTTTCGAAAATAACCCCGGTTTCTGGTACCTAAGTCAACCTCACTCGCCTTCAATTTTGTATGAGTTTCATCTGGCGTCTGTTTCCAATCCTATAACCTAAAACAAATAGGTCTTATTTGTAAATTAACATGTAGATGTGACTTGTTTTCTATACGCTTTTGTATTTTTTACGCGCTTCCGTCGAAATCACAACAATAAAAATGAATTCATAAGCCGTGACAGCGTGACAACCTCCAAATACCAATTGAATAAAATTTTCGCATGAGACATACGCGAGTGACAATTCACCATTCTTCACTTCACAAAGATTACCAATACCAAAAATTTTATTTTTTTCCCATACCTCTATATCTGTGGCTAAAAGCTTAGTATGAATGTTGGAAAAAATGAGGAAGGTCATCGATGAGCTTTGAACTTCATCGCGATGGCGAACTTTAACATCTATGATCTTGAGAGAGTTCCATTTAAGGATCTTCATGCATGATCGAATTCCTTAGACGTTTCTCGAATAGTTCTCACCAAAAGCCATTGATAATTCTGTCGGCCCGATTATTTTGGGTCAGGGATACCACCAATGATTTCCGTTCAAGCGCTTTTGAACTTTAATTTTAACTTGTTTGCGGAGATGAAAGTTTCAGGATCATCAAATGGGACTAAATTTAACAGAATAAGACCACATGCATTAAGATCAGTAGCGAGATCGACGGCAAAAAATTGATCGGGGGGGGGGGGGAGGTTAGGGTGTGCCTTATTTTTGAGTTTTGCGAAAATCAAGTTGGTCAACCCCTAAAAAGTTTCTATGTAGTCTCTAAATGAACCCCCTAAAAGGAAAAAATTTTAAAAAAATTTTAACCCGTGCCTCAAAGGGCCTAAAGGGCCTAAACCCAAAATTCAAAAATTTTGGCAAGCGACACATCAATTCTGAAGGAAAATGGCAAGTTACGGCCCTTTTAGGGCAGAAATTTCGTCCGTTTTGCCGTATCTTGAAGCGTAAGGTCACAAACGGCCCAATGACGACGTGAGGCTATGGGCTGGAGGGGCGCGCCGCGGCCGGCCCGCCGCTGAGCGTGCGCGCGCGGCAGGGTTGCGTATCGCCGCTTTACAACGGCGTAGAGGATTTTCGTTGAAGAATTAAACATGCTTTATCCTCTTCATTTTCCATGATATCTAGAGTATTGCATAAAGCAATGTCGAATAACACGTCGATTTTTGCCGTAAAATCAGTCTCCAAATTCTCTTGAACCAGCGATCGACGGCTAGCATTTTTTGATACGCGCCTCCGCTCCTCATAAAAATGTAAACATTTTTAAAAACATGGACACTATGTATCACAGGGATTCTACATTTTTCATTCCATATTGGAATTACAAGATCAGAGGTTTTTGACGCACCGCCATTGACATTAATGTGCGAAAACTTCACATAATAGAAAAACACTTTAAGCACTTCCAGAATTTGGGGCAATTTTCTTTCATCAAATTTTTCTTAAACTTTTCCAATTAAATTTACACTAATCGCTTTTGATCGCGTAAAGGGCTTACGATTCGACAACATCGCACCTATCTTTTTAATTAGTCCTTAATTAAACCTCTCATGCAAACCTCTCATCAATAGCAGCTTTTATTTCCCGGAGATTTTCAGGGCTGTTCTGTAGTTATGGCAAATTTTCCCCACTTACACTCCTAACCGTACAAACTATATATGTATTTGTCACTCTTTTCATCACTTCCTTGTATGGCTCATATTTCCTCATCTATATTGAAAAAGTATAATGCATTTTCAATATGGATAGAAAATGTGGATGCTTTTCCACTGGATATCCCCCTCCCACCCCACCGTTCGTTCCTCTACGCCGTTGTAAAGCGGCGATACGCAACCCTGCCGCGCGCGCACGCTCAGCGGCGGGCCGGCCGCGGCGCGCCCCGCCAGCCCATAGCCTCACGTCGTCATTGGGCCGTTTGTGACCTTACGCTTCAAGATACGGCAAAACGGACGAAATTTCTGCCCTAAAAGGACCGTAACTTGCCATTTTCCTTCAGAATTGATGTGTCGCTTGCCAAAATTTTTGAATTTTGGGTTTAGGCCCTTTAGGCCCTTTGAGGCACGGGTTAAAATTTTTTTAAAATTTTTTCCTTTTAGGGGGTTCATTTAGAGACTACATAGAAACTTTTTAGGGGTTGACCAACTTGATTTTCGCAAAACTCAAAAATAAGGCACACCCTAGGGGAGGTCGCCCACAGGTAAAAAATTCCCAAAATCACGAAAAGCTAATTTTTTGGGGAAACTTTCCGGTATTGTAAAGGGAAGGGCGCCAAGGTTACGGTAGTGGTGATTCTTGAAAGTTGGCAACACTGTTTTTCCTCCTGCGGGCTGATTATTGAACTTGATAGACAAAGCAATAGACAAAGAAGACAAAAAGGATATGAAGGGATCCTATTGGTGGAAGCGGGTGGTTGCAGTGGACAAAGGACTAAGGTAATAGACTAACTAACGGCAACCCACGAGAGACCCGATCATTTACCCCCTTAGTCTATGAAGAACTACCCATTTCAACCGATAGGTTCGCCCTATACTTCTTATGTCTTCTTTGTCTATAGCTTTGTCTATAAATTTCAATAATCGGACCGTTGTTCAGGTAAGGCACCTTGTCTCACCTAAATCGATATTTTTAAAGTATTTCAACGGAGGAAAAACAGTGTTGCCAACCTTCAGAATCGCCACTGTAGGTCACGCCATTGAACGCGTGATTAAATAGATTTTTGTTAGAGATACCTAAATTTTTATACTGACTGGCATCCTTGCGCGAGCTCAATATGCATCAATGCGCCACTCCAGAGTGAGTGCACTCTAGTGTGACAAATTTGATATTGCGTGTAACACGTGTTATATAATTACCGGTCGTCCCGTATAATTTATCACTATCGGCTCATTTACTTGAATGAAACCCTCCACGACAGGCTTTGCAATATCGTTCCCTTCTTGGGCACCTGATTAGTGCGCAAGCTTTCTTTTTAATCATATGTGATTATCATCAAACTTGAGGAACCAGGACAGTCACGAGGGCTCACAATTTTTTTCTTCTTTTTTTTCCTCTCTTCTTTTTATGAGCGAAATCCCGATAGTGTCATGATTTTCATGCAAGCATCGATTTGACTCCAGCCGTACACCGAGTAAAATACACCCTGTGAGCGGGAAGTTCAAATTCTTCGAAACAAATGCTGAATAGAAATGTTTCTATCCGGTTGGCAGGTGATATCAGTTACATTCTTCGCGCAAATCGTATCATCCGTGCAATCTTTAGGAGGAAACATACGTTAAGTTCGACATCTGGTTTGACAGAGGGCAGTGGTCGGTGGAGGTTAGGCGCCGTAGAGCGCCAGGGAATGCTATAAAACGACTTATATATATTGCTCCTGTCGTCGCCGCTGACGTCACTGGCGCTTCATGATTCGCATTCATTCTTACGGCTCGAGAACTACACGGAGAAAAAAACTTCGTGCATGAGACCCGAAGTTGAGGTCATATGGATCTCTGAAGTTTTCTGATCATGCACCCGAAAATTTCGGGCTGCTGAAAGGTCGAGCTGCCGAAGTTCGGGTCAGACATCAAGGCACTTCGGTACGTACCGGAGTACTTCAGATGTGTGACCCGAACCCTTCAGTATATATCGAAGTACTTCAGATGTCTGACCCGAACTTCGGTAGCTCGACCCCAAGTTTTTAGATACGTGATCCGAAAACTTCAGAGATCCATATGACCTCAATTAATTTCGGGTCCCACGCAGGAAGTTTTTTTCTCCGTGTAACAAGTACACCCCTTCTTTCCCACCTGCCTCTAGTTCCGTTCAGCAGAAATACGCCGAATTCGTGCTTTGTTTATCGGTCCTTTTTAAATACTTAAAGGGAAATTTGGCAACATTCGAATGTTCGTGCTATGTTTTCCTCATTAAATGCGGCAGTAAGCCCTGGCTCATTGGAGGCAAAAACTGTCGACAGGTCAATAAAAATTTAGACAATTTTACGATGACTGCATGACGCTGAACAAGTGGCGAAACGTACACAACAGGCTCTGACCCCCAGTGCAACGGTCTAAATTAAGTGAGACAGATGAAGAAAACAGGTAATACGGTTGAAGGGCGACGCGTTGGATTGTGGGCCGATGCGATGGGTCAGAGAGGATCTAGACGCCAAGATCAACGAATGATCAACCTTGCAACCTCCTCCGTTCCGTCTAAGTTCGCGCGTTTCGTGTGTGTGCCGAACTCTCGAAAGGTCCAAGTCAGGGCCAGGGTCAGCCCAAACCATCGGCAATGTCAGGCATCAGGCACCAGGGACGGGTCCAGGAAGAAGCCGCCAATTCTGCGGTCAAGGAGAAATTTCTAAATAAATAGTGAAAAGCACTTACTGACATTGAACCTGCAAAAACACCTGCAAATTCAATTTTTTCGCTACGTGCTATGTAGTTCATTTTACAGAGACTGAATATTTTTGCACGCAATTTAATAGAAAAAAGATTGATTCAATGGCTGAGTCATTCTATATTAGTCGATATTTGGCGATTCCATGGAAAGGAGAAACATGGCATCGCACTGGAAAAAAAAAATAAAAACACATTGGATCTAGAGTCCAGACTCTTGAAAACATTGACAGGAAAAAATACTCTTATTTCAATCGGATTTTTGCTTGAATCAAAACGAAATCCGCTTAAATTAAGAGGCTTGGTTCTTGATTTAAGCTAGATTCTGATTGAATCAAGAGTACTTTTTCTTGTCGATATTTTTAAGAGTCTGGACTCTAGATCCAATGTGTTTTTTTCCAGTGTATCTCTTTTAAGATTCTCCAGTTTTTTCGCTAACGTACGATGTATTTCATTTTCCAGAGACTGAATATTTTTCCACGCAATTTAATAGAAAAAGATTGATTCAGTGGCTGTATCATTCTATATTAGTCGATATTCGACGATTCCATGGAAAAGAGAAACATGGCATCGTCATATCTACGTCAGATCAAGTTTTTCAATACGTTCAGTTATTTCTTGCCTTCAAAATTTCTCGTGTTTTATGAGTCATTAATTGATCAATAAATTAATAATGGCACACCCGTGGTATATTCACAGCATAAATACTCTGCGTATGTATAATATTAATGGGTTTAATAGGAATAAATAAAGTTTTTTGAAACACAAGTGGTCTGTTTATTGTAAAATTCCCTTTTGGGACCGCTCATAAATTACGTAAACATTTTGGTGAGAGAGGGGCCTGACCCTGCGTTACAAGTGCGTTACAGGGGCGTTCCGTAGAACATTCGCAATGTAAATTAATGACAAGCAACCTTTCTTATACATTTTATTTTAGTTTTAAAATTAGAAGTTATTGAAAATATATTTAAATAAAACAGAGATTTACATTTAAAATTTAGAATTTAGAGTAATCTAAAATAATAATTTATTTATATTGCCAACTAACAAAGTGTCAGCAGTTGCGGTTAAACTTAGGGTTACCTAATTCCATTTCGATGTATTAAATTGTTTTAAAAAATACATTAACAAAACATACGCCCATTCGCTACGCAACTCTAGAATGGGCGTGATTGGCACAGATTTTTTTTTGGATGAATGTGCACCGATTTTCAGTGAGGAGCCCCTTCAACCGCACTCGTATGCAAAAGTAGATACACATACAAGCTGTGAAATTGGATGTTCAATCGGAATCATTTTTAGTAGATTCTCACTCGATTAAAACGAGTTTTTGTGCGCAATTGTTATTGCATTTTTCTCGAGGATGATGCCTAGATCTAGACATCATTCTCAAGCTATTCATATCAAGGCATACTTAGAAAAGAATGTCAGTGACTCTAAGATTCCGTGTTAATCATGCATTAGTCAGTACTGTGGCGTGCTTCGCAATGTATATCGATTGATTTGCCATTCAAACCTATTAAAAAAGTTCGATTACCGAACACCATAATAATCGATTCTTTGCCACAGCTTCAAATGGGGATATATCGATAATCGATAATTCAAGCCTCGCCACTGATGTATCTGGTTACATTCACCGGCAGTGTGAAAGACACAATTTGAAATCTATAACTGAGAATTAAACCTGGGCATCATCTGCTATAATCAGGAATCTTGAAATCACTGACATTCTTTTTTATCCTTGTGCATCTGCACGATTTTCTGCTCCTACATGCCGACAATTATTTCTCTTTTTCTATCTATTGAGTTTTCTTCCTCCTTTACTTGTTTTTCTCCTTCTTCTTTGACTTCTTCTATAGCTTGGACAGTGTTTTCCTCTTTACGGAACAGAAATAGAAAAAATATTAAACGGACGGAAGGGATCAAGGTAATTTTAAATGGCTCGGAAATTCCTTGACCCTGCCATTTCGCTCATTGCTGCTGTGCTGCGGTGCATACGGATAAAGTTTGAATTCAAAGAAACAATGAAATAAGAGGAATTGGGTACATTTTTCATTCATACGCACTTCTCGCAGTTTCGTACATTTTTTATCCATCACGATTTCGGTGAACATAATTTGCCAGAGTTCGCGAAAACAATGATCGATTTAAATAAATAAATTCGAAAAATCCTCGCAACCCGCGATTCTTCCATAAGTTGCCGTGTTATAAAATGACCTTCGGTTCACACTTTTGGCGAACAAGGACCTGAGCGTGCAGGGAACAGAATGCCTAAAACGTCCCAAGCATGCTATTTGTTTTTAGCCTTGGTTTCCTATTTTCTTGTGATATTGCAATTTTTTCTTTTGCTTTCGTTAAATTTTTCATGTCATTATGATGTATCCTGTATCATTCTTGCCTGCAACATACGAAGCGCTAGGTGCAGAAAAGGGTATTTCACGGTCACAGTGTCGCAAAATCTTAACTAACGTTCCATCCAACATAATTAAAGTAAATGTGCGTAATTTTTTGTAACTTTTACTGAATATTTCTTATGATTTGACAGTGCTGAAAATGTAAAATTCCAGAAAATTCACGCTATACTTTCCTTTTGAAGTAAAAATTAGCACTGGAGGTTCTGAAAAACCGCAACTAAGAAATGTCCTTTCTGCACCCAACGCCTCATATACAATTGAAGCGCTATGTGCAGAGAGGGCATTTCTAAGTTGCGATGTCTCAGAATCTCTGCTAACGTTTCACACTGGAAAAAAAAACACATTGGATCTAGAGTCCAGTCTCTTAAAAACATGGACAAGAAAAAATACTCTTAATTCAATCGGATTTTTGCTTAAATCAAGAACCAAGCCTCTTAATTGGAGCGAATTTCCTATTGATTTAAGCAAAAATCTGATTGAATCAAGAGTATTTTTTCTTGTCAATGTTTTCAAGAGTCTGGACTCTAGATCCAATGTGTATTTTTTCCTAGTGCATCCATTATAATTAAAGTAAATGTATGGAAATCATTGAAACTTTCATTGAATTTTCTTTATGATTTTACAATGCGATAAACGAGACATTTCAGAAAATTCGCCCAACAGTTTCCTCTCTAAAATATAAATTAGCTCTGAAATCCTGAAACACCGCAACTAAGAAACGCCTTTTCGGCACCCAACGCCTAAATGCAATTGATGCGTTTCTCGTAATAATAAGCGGAAATTATCGCGTTTGTTCCAGGTCGGTTCGGGAGGGTGATCGTGATCCCGAAGCACGGGAACAACATGCTGACGGTGGACATCTGGAAGGAGCTGCGGCTCCTGGACGACATCGTCCAGAACGCGACGATCTGGTACGGGGAGGACGACCAGCCGTACCAGTACAAGGACCTCTGCGCCAAGTGGCTCGACGAGTGCTTCAAGAACGACATCCTCAACTTGGACAAGGTCATGGAGGAAGTGCAGAACAACACCCTGAAGCTCACGTTCCCGATCATGTTCAACCCGGTCACCTGGGACGCCCACGCTTTCCCGGTCTACTTCGGCGGCACCGAGATCGACGAGGACAGCCTCATCACCAGGGTCCCGTCCCTCCAGCTGGCTTACTTCGTCACCGCCGACACCAAGACCCAAGACGCCAGGTACCAACCCTTCTATCTTCATTATACCTATAATCGCCAACAGCCATAGAGTACATAGAGTCGTAATGTAAATGGGAGAGCTGGCGCCATGTTCTGCTCAACGAATTCCGAGCTCGGTGTGCGCCGAGTTCGGGTCGCTTTTTCGATACATTTTCGATCCAAAATGGCGATGTGGAATACGTGGTAATTCCTATCTCCTTTGTTGTTGTTGTTCTCATCGGATGGCCGGGTACCCGTGTATCGCAAACAATCGATTATGCATCGAAAAAGTGACCCGACGTCACACAGGAGTCTCGGAATTCGGGACATGGAAAATGCTTAAAAGTGGCGCCAGCTCTCCCAATTACATTACGACACTATGTACTCTATGCCAACAGCGTACCTAGTTACTGGAGAGCACAAGCACAAGATACAGCACCAATGGAGATGCGATGATCTAGCTTGGGTAGCCAGGTTGGGAGCCGTGGGAACCGGCAAGCGTGTCTTCTTCTTCGGTCACTTCTTCTCCTCCTCTCCATCTTTTACCCTTTTCTTTTGTATTATTTTTTGCTTGAATTCCTAGTAAAAAAAACAAACTACCTATTGCCATGAGCACCCACTAAGACGGAGTTAGGCACACATGACTCCCAATTGGGTATCGCCAGCCGACTGTCCCCTCAAGAGAGAGAGAGAGACTAGAAAGTGTGGCCACTGACTTACATAGACTTCTTAGAGTCAAAATAATAGCGGCAAATTCAGGTGGGAGTAGGTTGGAGCGGGTGAGAAGGGTTTTTTTGAAACCTTTGACGTTTGGCACCCACTCTACCTATTACAACCTTGCCGTAGTGATGGTTCAAGTTAAACAGATTTGTTTTGAATGTAATGCACTGCATATTTGTTTCAAAACTAAGTAAATATACTTACCAAGCGATTTGAGTGAATGTGTGCCTTCACTGTGCATAGGTAGGCAATTTCTCGACCCAGGATCACGTATCTTGTTCTACTGTACTTTATGTCGGTGTAGATAACACCAAAGACGTAGCAATACGTAGGATGAACGTAGCGGCTTTATTTCGCTCATATGTTCGCCTTCAGTGTGCATAGGTAGGCAATTTCTCGACTCAGGAGCACGTTGATTTGTATCCTATTTCACCATAGTTTTTCCATCATTTTTATAATTTGATCTTCATTGCGGCGCGATTAGTTTCCGACATTTACTCCTGGTTCTATCACGACAAAGCAAAACTTAAAATGCTGGCTATTTTTGGAGATTTTACAGTCTAGATACTAGATGAATCATCAGGCAAAACGCAAAAAGCCATCTGTTACATTTCCTCCTCTCAAAATTTCACATAGAACACAATTTTCGTAGAACACAATCGAAAACTATGTATTCTGCTTAAAATTTGAGGGAGGATTTCAATGAAGATCTTTCTGACACTGACGCTGACAGATTGCTTTCTTTATCGGAAAATATAGCATAGTAATATAAAGATTTATATGCGTGGAATTGCAAAACTAAGTCTGGTGACGTGCAAAAGTTGTTTCCGGTTGTTGACCCCTACCTTGCTCCTTCTAGTTTTTGATGAATCAAATGAGCGCTGGCCTTTATAAATACAAACACATCTCGTTTTAATAATAAATTAATTATTCTTGGGCGTTTCTAAAACTGTAACAAAATGAACAGACGAGCTCAATTTCAACAGTATTCATTCTTTATTCCTCTTAATGAATTCATCAACCATGATCACCGGTGTTCATCCACTTTTTAGTTAGTCTTCTTTTAGTTTTTTGCTCGATATTCCTGCATTTTTCACGGAATATATGTTCAATTTATGCTCAGCACTACGATTCAGAGGCGAAGTCAACTATTACACATTTGTTTGGTTTTTAAATGCGATTCAAATATACACTAAATTAACAACAATTAGCAATCATCTAATATTTGGTAATGCAATTAAGTCAAATATTTTTAGTTGTCTCTAAATATTTGATTTTAACGAGAAACAGCTATATTCTTCATTAATTGCTTGATTTTCAATTTGCATTAAGTCAAGCTTTCTAAAAAATATGAAAGAGAACAAACTTAAAACCTACAGCAAAAAATGAAACGAAACGTTTCTAATCAAGCAACAAAGCCCCTCGAGATCAATATATATAACAAACGAATAACGTAACACTCTTTGAGTATCAGTAGTAGGTAATACATTTTAATGACTTTTGATAACGAAATTTTTCTTATATTGAATGAAATATTTTCTTTAAATCGAGGACAAATTATTCATTCAATATAAAACATGTTTTTTTAAAAAAAAAAAATGTTTCTCAGTGAGAGTATTAATGCACCAAACGTATTAAGTATGCGTTGATTTTCATGTTTTTGAGGTCGTGTGTGTCGGTGAGCGCATCTGAAAGTGGGCCCACCCATGAAAATCCTCATGAAAAAGACGACTCGTACGACAAAAACGAGACGTCAAGAGGACGTGGGCCTCGAGAAATTTCATGGTTGTCTCGACTAAACTGAGCACGTCGTTAAAGCATGAGCTTCAGTACAGAGGATGCGTTCCTTGACCCAAGACGTGAACAACGGATTTTTGATCTAATTTTCGATAGGCAGAGAATGAGCCCCGCGTGTACGCTAACAGCCACCAGAATACGTGGTGTGCAAGAATTACTGTGACCTGAAAGTGCTTTTTGCGTGACATTGCGCTTTCAGCAATGTGAATCATTTACTACAGCACAGTATCTTATGCACAAAGAAGACAAAGCCAGCGGCCGATTTAGTATTCAATGAATTTTCTTATTTCACATAACATTTCCGTTAAACATATGCATAAGTTAGAGGGTCTGTGAAAAGGGACTATATTTTCCCGGAAAAAATATGTCCTATTTTTTAACAAACATTCAAACCACAGATTTTCCTACAACCTAAGAATTTTCATCTCAAAGACTATATGGACGGCGTTTAGCAGAAAGGAACCAAGCCACATCAGCCATTGCCAAATTTAACAAGGCAACTTGATTTTTTACAAGAGAACTTTGGTGCGGATCCCTTTGAAAATTTGATGAACTTGCTTCGTACTACGCAGGAAATTCACTGAAATCTGCACAAAAATCCGCACAGTCGTTTTCATGTAAAAAATTAAATAACCCAATTAAATTCGGCAATAGCTGATGTGTTTTGGTTCCTTTCTGCTTAACGCGGTCCATATTTCCCTCAATTTTTGAAATTTTAAGGGTCGCCCTTTGCCTAAACTTCTGCCAAAATTTCCAGATTATTCTCCGTCACGCATTTACCAAATGTCGAGGGGAATTTTCTTCCGGAAGATGAGGTCCCTTTTCACAGATCCAGTCACGGATCGAAAAGTACGCCACTGACGAAAGAAAAACATTAAAAGCAAAGCCTCGCGTTTTTTACCAGAAGTCCATTAGGAACTTTTAGCCGAATCTCACTTTTTTTTACCGAATTAATTGATAAATTTTAACCAAGACAGACTGGTAAGCTTTACCTGAAAACCGGTAATGAGTTACTGTTCTTGTCAGGTAAGAATACCACTTTTATATGGTAATCAATGTACCGGTAACTTTTGCAATTTTCATCTTGGTAATTCTACCACAGTCGATAAAAAATCATTGGCGTTTTTACCAAGATCCAGTACAAAATAACCGAGAAAGTTCAACAAATTTACACGAGAACATCATCGATAAAAATAACACAATTCCATAAAGGGTAATTTTACCACAGAGAAAAATGGATCGAAATAGAACCCTGAACTGTTCGGTAATTTCGACCCGCTTTCTTACTAAATACACCGAGATTATTTTTTCAGTGCGGTATCAACTTATATTCTAAATTTCTTGATGCTTTTTGCAGGGGTGCGAGATGGGAGGACGCCTTCCTGGAGGCCGTGGGGAACGCGGAGGACGGGGGTCTGTTCAAGCACATCTCGACGGCGCGCTTCGCGTCTCGAACCCTGGACATCGAGCTTGAGAAGAACACGCGGACGGTGGTGCCGTACTTCGGCTCGACTTTCGTCATCATGGCCCTCTTCAGCGTGGTCACCTGCATGATGGCCGACTGGGTCCGCTCCAAGCCACTCCTCGGGCTCTTGGGGAACGTTTCGGCCGCGATGGGCACCCTCGCCGCTTTCGGATTTGCTGTCTACCTTGGCATCCCCTTCATCGGAATCAACCTCGTCGCGCCTTTGCTCATGTGCAGTAAGTCCTTCCTTATACCTCAATATCCTCAAAAACGTCAGCTAACATACGGACCACCGAATTTTTTGATCTAGGTATCCTGAGGTCACGGTATCTAGGACCAGAAAAATCGGGAAATGGACCACTAGATGATGTGGATTGCATTTTGCGAAGAGGAACCAGGAGCATTGCAATGATGCAAAGATTGTGCAACTTCTTTTACCTTGGAAGAAAAACCCGATTATCCATTAACATTTTCTATTTTCTTCGCTGAAAACTGTAAATTTAAGACAAAAATTCCCATGTAAATTTCATATTTTTTCATGATTTCAATATTTTTGTTGCGAAGGGTGAAGTTGCACAATCTTAGCATCATTGCAATGCTTCTGGTTCCTTTTTGCAAAATGCAATCCACGTATTAATGCGTCACCTTCCGGCTAAAGTATCACAAGCGACATGCGACGTTTAAAAATTTTTGCCGAAGTTTTATTTGTTTACAGAGAAATTGTTGGTTGAATCTGCTTGAAAATTTCACTGAATATTATTGGCAGCACAAAAAAAAATTCAGTGAAATTTTTGGACAGCTTTGTTGGACGATTTCTCGGTAAAATAATGAAATGGCGGCGGAAATTTTTAAACGTCGCATGGCTCTTGGGATACTTTGACTGGAAGGTGACGAGATGATGTATGAATGATAGCATCACGTTATGTGTCAGAAACTTTACGTGAGAATAGATTAATGTAATGAAATGTTTGAAAATCAAGTTCGCAGCGAAGGAAAGACGTCTTGTGAAGATGGTCAACCGACACCTTTGGCAGAAGGTCAAAAACAGTGTTTTCGCTGCTTTGAAAATATAGCAATTTTAGTGATTTTCTCGTCGAACCAACGTGCAAGTTAGCACAATTGGAGTATCCCGCTGATTTCTGAATAATTTTTTAGTTGAGGACTTACATATTACAGAAGTATTTGGGTTCAAGGGACTCTCACATTTTTTGGTTCGAGACGGAAGTTCAAATTTGGGTCCCAAGGCCGAAACCAGAAAAAAATTTGAATTTTTTCTGTGTTCCACATCTGCTCTCATGATGATTCCAAAAGTGACCTGCCTCACATATTCTACGTCTCAAGTGGTCCTAAACGAGGTAGCGAAAGCTCACTTACTACGCCTTTGAGTCTAGCATGAAATTGGATGTGGAACACTGAAAAAACGTGAATTCTTGTGGATTTTAGTCTTAGAGTCCCAGGGTAGAGTCGAGGCCAAAAAATGCCAACACCTTTGAAACACAAAGTGCTCTGTAATGTATACTTCATCAACTGCAAAATTTTGAAAAATCTCCGGATTTTGAAAGCTCGCCGATTTTAGCCCCTTGTCGATACCCCTTCTCTGAGGAGTCAGAGAGCTTATAGTTATTTCAACAAAATTCAAGCAATATTCTCGCTCGCTTTCTCTTCGAAAAGATAAATAAAGGGCGGTCATTTGCGGCGTTGTTAGTGCTGATTCGTGATCGTGGAATTAATCTATCGATTTCCTCTTTTTAATGAGGTTTATTTATGATCAATCGTGAGAAAAGAGAGATAGCCTCAACCTTGCGAGGTTGATTTTGTATATCCAACTCAAAACCCGACGACGCTGATGAGGAAAACTCGCGAAACTTGGGAGAATCCCCAGCTTCCTTTTACTCTTGGAAGTGAGGAGGCGTAATGTCGTGATTATCTGTGTCAAAAAGGCGGATAGAGTATGGGGAAAAAACATCGTGTTGCGCCCGAGGCTGGAAAAAAGAAACTGAGAGAAGTTCAACCGACGGAGTTGCCGTCCCGGTACGAAAAATACCGGGAGGAAAAACACAGTAACACTGTTGATGAGAACTATCAACACGCTATGAACGCCACCGTATGAACATTAAAATGCTGTCACATTTACTCCCAGAAAATACTTATTCTTTGAGAAAGTTATGGATATTTTACCGGGAATTTATCAGACAATTTGGATCGAATTACAAAGAAAATTCTTTGAAAATTGGGAGAATAATACTCACGAATTTTCCCAAAAATTCGTGTTTGTTGGAGGAAGTTAGATGACGTCTGGACGCTTATACGGTGTTTTTGGTCACGTTGGAAAATCGAGTGGGTTTGAGTGGCAGTTAGCTCAATGATCGAAACTTGGGGGAAAAAATGAAATTAGTTCAATCGGCGGAGGATGGGCTAATTGGATTGCATTCAACATGAGGAGACTAGCTTGATTACGGTAATTTAAAAACTGTGCAACTTTTTCTTTGCTTCGAAAAATACCAAATATTTATTCAGTAATAAAATTCACACGATTTTTTTCCTTCCGAATTGAGCAATTTTTTGTTGGTTGGAGAAACAAAAATAAATCGCTATTCTGAGCTTTTTTTTTTTTTTTTTTTTTTTTTTTTTTACACAAAAAAATGAAGATGCGCGATTTGTATCCCTTATGTTAAATAGCCTCCTTAATTATAATATTAATTAATATTGCCCTTTTGTTAAAAAACGCTATCCAATTAACTGTTTAGCTAAAACACTGCCATAGTCAAAGGAGCATGATAACTACAATTTTTTAACCTGGTTCATTGTTGTCTAACCGTATTTTTTTTCTTTTTTTCTTTCTTCAAAATCCACGATGTAGGCACCATGAATATTCGTAATCTATCGTTATGATCCCGTTATGCTTGCTCCTTCAAATATATATTTTTTCCAGAAAAAGTCATGTTAGATATGACAGATTGTCAAAAGTTCAAGCAAATGTACCTCATAGTTTTCCTTATTAACACGAGGAAAAAGAATTACATAAGTCTCTTGTTAAGCGCAAAAGTTTAAAGGAATAAAAAAATATGCTCAGTCTTAATTGGAAAAATGCTCGTTTGAATTAACCGTTCTGATAAAGACTAAAAAACTCAGTACAAATAAAATTAATGAATATGAGTAAAGAAGTTGCAACCACCGTTGAGTTATAAAAAACCATATCGACGGTAAAACTACCGGACCACGTATCTCAGTTTGCGGCGTCATAGACTTCCTGTCATACTTTATTTTTAAACGGAAATCTACTTAGAGTCAATTTTTGAAAACTTCCGTGTGTTTCCCTCTCTATGCGAAGAAAACACTGTGAAAATTTCAGAAAATTTTATTGATTTGTTCTCCTTCAAAAAAGTAAAATGGGAGAGGAAATTTTTAAAAACTGCAAACGAGATACGTGGTCTGGTAGTTAAGTATACACTGTCGATGTATGACTGGTTTTATGTAGATTCGAACAAAGTTTCAATTCAAGTATACATTTACACACGTGTAATTAATATTTTTTTCATGTTGAGGAAATTATCTGGTTGTATCATCGAAGGAAAACAAATATCAAGAATTCGTGCAGTGCTGTAAGATAGGTCACCTTCTTCTTCTACTTAAACCTGAGCTTTTTGTTTACTCTCAGCAGCACATCTCAAAGTTTGTTTTGATACAAGGGCTCAATTTTTTTTTCTATCTCCCACACGTGAGCTCAGTGAAGACAGTACTGACATACGAAAGAAAAACGGCGTATGAACATTCAGGCATTGCCAAATTCCCTCCGATAAAATGTTTATTATTGAGGGAAATTATTCACCTATTTCCTTGAAATGTTTAGATGATCTTGAGTTGATTGCGATCGTATAATTCTCTGAAAAATTAGGTGATTAATTAATATGTAAACATTTTCCAGAAAATGTGTTATATTAAAGAAATAGCAACGCCTAAAGGCACATGAGGCGTTCTTCCTTAGTACGGTTGAGTAGCAGTGTGGACATTGACCGACGACAACGATGAAATAATCACTTCTTCATAAAAATGTAGTAATCACTCGTATTCTTTTGCTAATAAACAATTTATGGCGAGATAACTTCGCCGTAAGTTTGTTAATTATGTCATCTTATCTTAGAGAACTTCCCGTGCCGTTTTTTTCTTTCCTTCTTTTGGATCTCAATTTCAGTGCTCGCGCAAAACCAGTCCAGTATATTCAAGGAAAATAAAATTGAAGTAATATCGAATTGGGCGTTGTGTTGTTTTCATTTTGAATCATTAAGCTTAATACTTGGTATTAGGTTGGTCAAAGTAGAAAAATACAAAGTCAAACAATATAAAGTCGACCAAAGTTCTTATTTCCGATTACGTAGGTAATTCCCGCTCACGTTTTCAATTACTTTAAGTAACTTTGCGTTCAATTTTGAGCTACTAATTTTGTGTTCAAGATGAGAGTTTGTTTTCAAATTTAATACCTAAAATTAGTTTCAAAACTGAGTACATACCCCTGAATGTATAACTTGAGTAACTTCACCGTAATTCAAGCAATTATTTGCACGCTTGAGTCATCTGCACGTATCCACATTTTTTTTCTTGGCTATTAATATTGAGAACTCCTTGAGGCCGAAGAAGGGTCGCATTCATAGTCATTCTTTAGACAGCTCCTACCCTTACGAGACCTCATACAGTTTATATGGTACTTAAAGGAGGTTAAAGGAGATACCTAACGTATCATCATAAAAATGACAATTTCAACAATCTGGAGAAAGAAGTCAACAGTATAAATTAGGCAAAAGACCCTTTCAAAGGATTACAAAGATTTGCCTCTGTAAAAAATTAAAAAAATCGTCTTTTCCTTTTTCATTTTTATTTTTTCATTTCTAACTTTAAATCCTTCGCGCTGCAAATCGTTGTATTCCCTTACATGGGTCTCTTCCCACACTTACATTGCTGAATTTTACTCGAGATTCCTTATGATCGTCCTTTTTATAATGCTATAAGGATCTCCTAAACCTTTTCAGTCACTAGGCGTACCAACGGGGCCTCGGGCCTCCTAAGAAAAGGAGCTGTTTCAGGAACGGCTAAGCCAATCAAAAGTGCATCAAGAGTGGGCGAACTCTCCCCATTAAGGTACTCCACTCCATTGCGGGTGTGTATGATTGCCACTTGACAAGGCTGGAGATGGGAGCAATGTGGAGTAATTGGCGTGTATTGTTGCAGGTATCGGTATTGACGATACTTTTGTCATGTTGGCCGCGTGGAGACGGACCCCAGTGACGATGAGCGTGCCGGAGAGAATGGCGCACATGTTGTCCGACGCCGCCGTTTCCATCACCATCACCTCCTTCACCGACGTCGTCAGCTTCGTCATCGGCATGAGCAGCCCCTTCCCGTCCATCCAGATCTTCTGTCTCTACTCAGGTGAGCTATTTTCATCCCCAATTCATCCCCGATGAGGGTATCACAAAAATAGCCCGAAGAATTCATCGCCCCCTAGCTGGCATAACACTAAGAAAAAGCTATGCGACGGTGAAACTACCAAACCACGTATCTCGGTTTGCGACGTCGCAGACTTCCTGTCATACTTTATTTTTTAAATAGAGAACTACTCAACGTCAGTTCGTGAATTCTTCCGTGATTTTCCCTCTTTGTGCGGAGGAAAATCTGTGAAAATTGTAAGGAATGATATTGATTTGATCTCCTTCAAAAAAATAAAATGTGAGTGGAGATTTTTAAACACCGCAAACGAGATACGTGGTCTGGTAGTTTCACCGTCGTATGGCTTTTAAACCAATTAGTGGTTCATATGGAACACCACTAATAGCAGTAAAGGCAACATACATATAATAATAGCACATATACCTTAGTGATGGTATATATACCTTAGTATGATACGAGATACCTCAGTATGGTTCACAGACCGAGAATCATTAGTTCATTTACGACTATTAGTGGTGTTCCACACGAACCACTAATTGGTTTACAAAGCCATAGAGTTTTTCCGTCCTTTTCAAGGTCTTAAGGGGGTCTGGGGGCGCTTTTGGATGATAAGATTCGGATTACTTGGGGTCGATAGCCTTTTTATCCCTGCGATCTGCGACTTCGCAAGACCCGAAATAACCGAGAAAAAAGTCTGGTACGCGTGGTCAATGACGCTTTTCCATTGGAGAACTGGTCAACGTAATTCTTTGAAAACCTCTCTGGTTTTTTTTTTCTCTATTGGTAGAATATTCTGTTAAATTTCATGTCCTAAAGTTGACTTGTTTCTTTTCGAAAAAATTAACTAAAGGCGAAGATTTTGAAACGCTACAATAGGAATAGCCATCGATATCGTCTGTGTGGTACCATGGAATAATATCGTTCGAATGACGGAGCATCTCAGTAGGTCTATGAGTGATGCGTTTTCTCGATGATGGCGTAATTAGTGCATCGTAATGCTTGACCCAGCCGCGTAAGCCCACACACCCGCACCCCCGCACCCGCGCTTTATGCAAGCTAACCGCCTCGATGACGTAACGCAACGTAAGAGACGTAAGAGGACCTTCACCTTGAGGTTGTGCGGTCGAGATGCCTCGGAGACAGCTTTGGGCCTTCAGACAGGAGGAGCGGACGGACCAATTGGGGACTTTTCGTCGCTCTTCTAACGTAAAGGCGTATCTCTATTTCCGTATGAGTCGCGGAAAGGATATAGTCATATGGATAGAAGGGTTCATGTGGGGATTGACGTGCGCACGTGTGTTAGAGGAGCGACGTTTTGGGCAAGAGTCGGACTAGCCGCGCATGCGCGTTATGTAAAACCCCTGCGATGCAAGCTTTGACGCGGTCATCGTTGGCGTTGTTGTCAGATTATGAGGTAAATTTCATTCAAATCTAGGCCTTTGGTGCAGAAAGAGCACTTCTCAGTTGATGTGTTTCAGAGCCTCTACTCTTAATTTATATTTTAGAGGGACACCGGTAATTTTGTGGTGCTCAAGATTTCGATGGCAAAAGTGTGAAACAACGTATCTCCCGTGTTTCAAAATTTTCCCTCTTATTTTACTTTTTTCAAGAAAAGCAAACTAACCTTATGGCTTGAAATTTACACAGAGTATTCAAACAAAATATCGACGGTGAAACTACCAAACCACGTATCTCGGTTTGCGACGTCGCAGACTTCCTGTCATACTTTATTTTTTAAATAGAAAACTACTCAACGTCAATTCGTGAAAACTTCCGTGATTTTTCCTCTTTGTAGGGAGAAAAATCTGTGAAAATTGTAAGGAATTATATTGATTTGATCTCCTTCAAAAAAACAAAGTGAGTGGAGATTTTTAAACACCGCAAACGAGATACGTGGTCTGGTAGTTTCACCGTCGATATGCTAACAGAGAAGGAAAATCAAGGAAATTTTCAAGAAATTAAAATGTCTAATTTTCCGAGGAACAAATGTACAGAAATTTTTTGTTTCATGACAGAAATTAGCAACGTTGCAAACGGGTGTACGCGGTTTGACGCTTTAACTATCGATCAGTATTTTTAGGGGAACACTCAAGAGCATCTTTCCTTCAAATTTTCCGATACTGTGAATTGGATTGCGAGTGAAATCGTCCAAAAATTTTAAGAAAAATATTAACAGATTGCCTTGATAATTTTAATTTTACCAGAGGAAATTTGGCAATGCCTGAAAGCACATACCACGTTCCTTCATAGCACGGCAGTGGGGCCAGCTTACTGCGGTAAAAAAGTAACGATTAAATCTGACAATGATGCATCATCAGTCGGTCAGCACTCCATTTTTGAGTCAAGGTCATCAATCAGCTCCTCTTCCGATTGGGTACTCTTTTTTTTGTGGGTATACCTCATTATACAGGATGACCCAAAAGTCCCGCACAACCAGCCCCGGAAATCACCCCTGTAACTTTTGAAAACATAGAGATAGAGACTTAAAATTATGTGAGTGCTCTGAGGGATTATAAGTGTGGTGGAAGACTTTTGAATTACGTTGTATGTCTGCCCCGTTTTGACTGAAAGATTCACAAAATATAGCCATATCAAAGGTCTCGGAAACAATACTCGGCGATTTACACTCGATTTTGTTTATATTTGGTGCTGAGGATAAAGGTGCTCTGAAATGCACAGACCTGTCAATGAATGAGAGTTTCTTATTATGCAATATTATTGCATTTTTATTTTTTGGCCTTTACATGGATACTACATGCACTTGAAAAAAGTTGATAACTTCACATTGATTAAGTTATCAACATTATTGCAATGAACTAATCCCTTTCATATGTGTGAAAAGTGACGTAGGCCTAAAAATCTTTAGAGAATTGACCCCCCCCCCCCCCTCCGAGGTTCCATCTGCTAATCAAATATAATTTCTTTTCATTTTCATTTTGCTTTCTTGTAAGTTATTTGTGTTATGCCTGCCGCCTTTACACTTTTACCATCACTAATTGGACAATGACTTTCCCTGTCAACAGGTTTAGCAGTTTGCTTCATTTTCATGTGGCATGTAACATTTTTCGCCGCGTGTGTGGCCATCGCCGGTTATGCAGAGAAAGATAATCGGCACTCAATTTTATGTATCAAAGTAAAGCCCGTCTCACTTTCAGGTATTTTCATCACGAATTCCCTCTCTCTTTTTGTTTTATCTTCTGCAGCTATATTCATAACAATTTTCCGACATTTTAAATTATTTTAAACTATTCGCAGCTCGCAGATAATTATCTTCTTTCTCATGAAAATTTTGACGTTATTTTGTGTAAAATTAAAAAAGGCAAATTGCTGATTACTTGATTGTTAGTAATTCAATTTTTTTTCTTATTTGTAGAAAAATATCTCTCGAAATTTGTAAAAAACAGAATATTGTTTAAATCTTGCTTAAGTCGGGTTTCGCCCGTTCCTTACTAGGAAATTACTTGAGTTTATTTTTTCGAAACTCAGTTAAGAATTGAGTCAACTAAAGTATTGAGTAACGGTTTCAGTTGAAATCGGCTGCAATTTGGTTGAAAAAATGCCTTTATGGCCTTTAAAACCGTTATATGGGTTTTTTCTTATATCAAGGAACAAAAGTGAAAGACTGGGCAAAGAGAGCCGAATTGAAAAAGTTGGACACTTTTACCGTTAAAGTTACCCCCGCTTTTTCAAACTTTGTATGTAGGCAGATTTTATTTTATTTTTATATAATCCGGAATCATCAAACACGATTTAGTGACTATAGCGAAACTGACCCCAGGGGCGGATCCAGCAATTTGGCAACACCAGATTCTCTCCATTTAAACCTATATTAAATAATCTATTCTTGTCGGAACACCTGGTCCTTCCATGAATCGATACATTTCCATAGGTTTCAATGGAGAAAAACAATGTTTCCAATTTTCTGGATCCGCCAATGACTGACCCGCTTCGCATGTTCAGTTTTTCAACCTTGCAGGACTACCATAGCCAAATATTAATATATTTTGTGAAATTGCAGCAAAGAAATCTTGGCTGTACCGAAAGTTCATGACGGGTGGAGTGAACCCGAAGGACGCAGACAACCCTTCGGACAACCCGGAGAACGCATTCATGAGGTGGTGTCGCGACTCCCTCTCGTGGTACCTCATCCAGTGGCCGGTTCGGCTCCTCATCATCCTAGTTTTCATACTCTACATCGCTGGAGCCATTTACGGTACCACGACCCTTCAAGAAGGACTCCAAAGGCGAAAACTCTCCAAGGAAAATTCCTACTCCATCGAATTCTATGACCGCGAAGATTTCTACTTCAGAGAATTTCCTTATCGATTACAAGTAAGTTCAACTTGTCTGTTTCCGCTCAACGAGCTTTAAAATTGATAGTCAAACATCGGCGGATCCAGCAAATTGGCAACATTGCCTTTTCTCCATTTAAACCTATGGAAATGTATCGATTCTTGGAGGGATCGGGTGCTCCGACAAGAATTGATTACTTAGCAGAGGTTTAAATGTAAGAAATCCGGTGTTGCCAAATTGCTGGATCCGACTCTGTAGTAAAAAAGATACACAAAGAAGATACATGAAGAATGGAGCGATCCTATTGGTGGAAGCGGGTGGTTGAGATAGAAAAATGAGGTAAGTAATAGACTCCAACTAACGGCAACCCACGAGAGATCCCATAGTTAGTCCAACATGTTCCTCCATATTCTATGCTACTCGCCAGTTTCAACCGGTAGGATTGCTCCATTTTCCCTGAGTCTTTTTTGTCTATCACTTTGTCTATCAATATGAATAATCAGCTCCTAAAGGATTATTCTGCGGTAATGCATTGGAAGAATTTGAGCTGCATCTGAGTTAAATATTCGAACGTTTCCGAGTTAATCCCAAACGAGAATGACGAGTTTGATACGGCAGGAGACTTGAATGAACGTATAGAAAAGTAGGAAAGCCCCTAATTGGCCGCATCAGAATGAGAGATACTTGGATTTAATTTTGCATCAAGAGCTACTGTCTCTAGCTCATTTTTATAAATAACGTATATGTTTTGAGTTCCCCCAGGCTGATAGGTGCTTTCATAGATGAGCCAAAAATACGAGTTCCTTATGGCAAAATGTAAATGTAGTCCTCTCGATACGCTTTCTGCGCATCTTTATCGTGTGTTCCACATCTGTCAGTCTATCTTTCACATGTTACTCACGATTAGACTAAATTTTCTATTTTGGAACTACTATGCCTGTATGTGAAACTACATGTGTGCCATTAGTTTTCCTGTGAGTATAGATGTTTCCGTGGGTAAGCCAGAAATAATCGCCATTGAAAAATTCTGGACTATATTTTGTAATACGGAACTACTGTTTTTAAATCTTATAATAAAAAAAACGTATGAGACATTCGTTTATTCACGCAGAAAGACGCTCTCTACATATGGACGTATTTATGCTAAAAGGAGCTATGTGCATAGGGTTTACGTACAAACATAGTTCCTTTTAGCATAAATACATTCATATTATATAGTGGTGCATATTTTAAAGTGTTTTTCATAACCGGTTTTTGTTTTAGGTAATTATTAGCGGGGAAATGAATTATTGGGAACCGGCGGTTCAAGAACAGATCGAAAACTTGACCCAAACATTTGAAGCCTCACCCTATATATCAACGCCTCTGTACACCGAATCCTGGCTCAGGTCGTTCGTCGGTTACGTCAAAAGGAATCAAGAAAACTTGAACGTTTCGATTGACACGAGGGAAGACTTCCTCAAAACTTTAAACGAGGTATGTTTACATCCTTATTTTGCATCACATCAGTTTGTTTTTTGTTCTCTCGTACTTTCCTGCAATCGATCAAACCGAATGACGTATGCAAGTACGTGTAGTCACCTAACCAGTTCGTTTTGGATCACATTTTCGTCGCTCTCCGAACGAAAGAACACAACTCCATTCAAAGGTTGGAAAATTGACTTAATCGATTCAATTTTTAACAAAAATGTATCCACGCAATTTTTTTTGTTTAAAATGTTGCTGATTTTTGCACGAGATCAGGAGAATGATCGGTAAAATTTCCAGTTAGAAATTTCCAAGATTCTCCCGGTAAAAATGCAATTTACGCTGGAAAATTTGGCAACATTAAAATGCGGTTACGTTCTTTCGCGGGGGAAACGACGGATTTGACGCTAGAATGAAATTAATATCTGCCAAAGTTATATCCCAGCGACTTGTATCATAATATGAGCACATGCATTATTCAAGGAATAACATGATCGGATTCAATCCGTTCTCTTGCGGAATGTGTTTGAAAGAAGGACGCTGCTCAGTTGTCATTATTTACATTTATGAAAATAATAACAGAGTAACAAAACTGATTGACCTTTCGGAATATGTCATAATCCATGCTTACAAAATGCTAGTCATCAAATGGTGAGAATGCTCGAAGAAGACAGTGGAGGGGAAGGGGAAATAGCCCTTTATGTCAAAAATACAAAATATCTTGATGCTCCCTCACAATCCGCAAGACGCCTGCATTAATGGGGCGAATGACGTCAAACGTCAACCACGTATGTTTTATGGTATGTGACGTCTCCTTGAGTATTCGAAGAAATGTACTATTATTTATGATGGAAGCAAACAAAATGGGATTTATGGTGAAAGCTTAAACTTTCAAGTACAACCTACGGTACGAACTCAGGTCGATATAATCTGGTTTTTGTTTTTGTTAATACACTAGAAAAAAAAAAAAACACACATTGGATCTAGAGTCCAGACTCTTGAAAACATTGACAAGAAAAAGGACTCTTGATTCGATCAGATTTAAGCTTAAATCAAAAGGAAATCCGCTCAAATTAAGAGGCTTGGTTCTTGATTTAAGCTTAAATCTGATTGAATCAAGAGTATGTTTTCTTGTCGATGTTTTTAAGAGTCTGGACTCTAAATCCAATGTGTTTTTTTTCCAGTGTACAGTAGAACCTCAGTTTTCACGTGAGCGCTGGAAAGCAGGGAGTTATACTGATTATAAGGCTCATCTCAAAATACCGATATGCCCTTAAATCAAAGAAGCGACGATTTCGAGGGCTAAGGAATAATACCGCCAAGCTAAAAATTTTGGCAAAAATAAGTTAGCGACTTTGTCGCACACTGGAAAAAAAACCACATTGGATCTAGAGTCCAGACTCTTAAAAACATCGACAAGAAAAAGTACTCTCTATTCAATCAGAATCTAGCTCAAATCAAGAACCTAGCCTCTTAATTTAAGCGGATTTCGTTTTGATTCAAGCAAAAATCCGATTGAAGCAAGAGTATTTTTTCTTGTCAATGTTTTCAAGAGTCTGGAATCTAGATCCAATGTGTTTTTTTCCAGTGCATTCTACAGTATAAGGCGATGTTAAGGTTTTATCCAATTCTTCAGGAGAGCGCTGTAATGACGCTGTAATGTATAAAAAAATTGCAGAACCTGCCTCAAAATTACAAAAATGTCGAAGCTTACTCTTTGTCCTGCAAAATTGTCAGTTTCCAGACATACAGTATCGAGCCATTCATATTTCAAGAATCCGAAGACCCGAGTCTGTCAGACTAGCTTACCGATCGATGAATAGCCCGGTTATTTCCAATTTTATGCACTTAAATCCCCCGAACCGTTGGCATAACATGATAAATTTGTTTTCCAGCTGTGGCTCTTCAAACCCAATCCGTTCTCACTGGACATCAAATTCAACGAGGACGGGTCTAAAATTATCGCATCGCGGTTTATGATCCAGGCCGTCAACATAACGGACGGGAACATGGAGAAGGACATGGTGCGAGACCTCCGGCGGATATGCGACGAGTCGCCTTTGAACGTCAGCGTTTTCCATCCCTACTTCGTTTTCTTCGATCAGGTAAGATTGGAGTTCCAGACTTTAAATCGGCGGCATTCACCAAATCAGCCTATTTACGCATATTTAGTCCCGGAGGCAAATAGTTCACCCATGGAGCGCGAACCATTTTTTAATTTTTTTCAAATCTTATTTGCTACCTTACATTTTACGCATGCACCTCAATCATTTAAAAAAAAACCCTCAAGCTATGTTGCGTAAAAATATCCCATTTGACGACTTTACAGCTTGCATAATAACACATCAATATGCTTAGCTTACACCTGCTATATGACTTCAATTGATTGTGCTTTGCCCTCTGAGAAAGGGATATTTCTGCGCTACGCTAATATTTGTTTCGCTTATTGATCTACTAAATTATTTGCTTCCATGACTTTATGTCCACCTACCTTTCGTCCATTAAATAAATGTCCACCGCTATTTATGTCCACTAAACGTTAAGTCAAGTCTTTATTAAGTCCACATGATTTAATGTCTAACCATGAATATGTCCAAAATTGTCCAAATTGTGGACATGTTATGTCCACATTTTTTTCTTCTCATTTAAATGACAGGAACCACCTCAAAAATAAATGTATACTACTACTACCTTCATTCTTAAAAACATTTCATTCATGCATCAAGTCATGAAAGAGAACAGACTCTAAGAGCAGATAAAAACATATGTTCATGTGTACACTGTACGGATATGTAAGATGAAAACCAAAGCGGGAGCCTAGGAAACGCTCCAACGCCAAATTAAACATTTTTCAGTAACAGATGCATTCAAAATTGAAAGTCCTCTTTAACTAGTTATTTCGTGCGCCTTCAATCTTGTAGGATACTGAGCAACGCCTCTGACGCGAAATAGTTGCTTAAAGCGTTGCGGCGCGGCAGGCAACCAGCGTGACACGCGCATAGGCGCCTACAAACCTAACGGGATACTTCACGCGTTGCGCAACGCGTAAAGTATCCCGTTAGGTTTGTAGGTGCCAGTGCGCGTTCTGCGCTGCTAACACGCCGCTCCGCTCTGTGTTAGGCTCTAATATTTAAACTCGCGGAGTCAGCGTTTTCAACTCATAATTTTGAAATTGTTGCACTCTCTGCATTGATTATTCAGAAATAACCATTAGAAATCAACATTTCATTTAAAATATGAGTTACGATAACAACACCTCATTCTCTCTTAATTTTCTCATTTCGATATTGTCAATATAATTTTACACACGGACTAAAATATGACGCTTGAATTTGATTTTAGTGGACTTTACATTTGTGGACTTACCTTAGTGGACGTGTAAGTAATGTACTTAACAATAGTGTGGGCTTTAGAACTGTGGACGTAAAAATTGTGGACGAAAAGTCTGTGGACGTAAAAAAAAGTGGACATAAAGTACCGTGTATTTACCAGTTTTTGTTTGATCCAACTTGGCTTCCGTTAATTAACCATAATGTTCATTGGGGGATGAATTCGGTTATCCACCTTTTGATAAAAAAGACATAGTAGTTGTGCCCGCTTGGCTTTTTGCGAGCCCCTAAATAATATATTGATAATGGAGAGCAATGCACGGTTTTGTTTGATTTCATCGCTTTTTACTTTGCAAACCATTGGTGAGTGGTGATGACAACCAACTTCACGAATGAAAGTGAGATCTTGACATGGATTTTTTTTCATTTTAATGAGTGGTCCACTGAATATGCTGACTGACGTTACCTAGATTTGCCGTCTCCGACACGATCTATTCGTGGTAAGTGACTTTTAGTTTGACGGATTAATGAGCACTTACAGACAAACACACACACGGATTTGGCGTCTACTTCTTCTTGGCTGTTACTATTAGCTCTTCAAACTGTTTACGCTTTTTACACTAGTATTGACGAAATAATGTCAATGTGATAGGTACTAAAACACAAGTAGGTCGCAATTTTTTCCGAAAACGGCTGGGGAATTGAAAATTTGACTACTTAGTAATTGACGGTCTAAATAAACTTTGAATCGATTTCAATTCAAGTACCCTCAGTGTCGTAATGGCATAAATGGATCTAGGGGGCGTAGCGGGCATACGCCCCCCCCCCCTCCGTTCGCCCAAAAATAGGAGGAAGAAAAAGGAAAGAAAGAAAGAAGGAAGGAACGGGGGAAGAAGACGGAGGGGCACTTATATTTGGTAATTATTCATAACGAAATTTACTCAAACTGCATATGAGATGCTTTACAATTTTGAAAATTACCGGGCTCCCTTACACCCCCTTCCCTCCCGTTCAAAGTATCTGGATTCGCTAATGCGTAATGGCTGGTGAGATGTAACAAATTTTGGGCCGTTTTCTTGGAAAATATAAGGACCTGCAAGGTCTTACACGTCCTCAAATATTTAATGACCAGTCAAAACAGAACACTTTTTGAACAAATCGTATAGAGAACCATCGGCTAAATAAAGGTTGACTTCTATAATTATTGAATTTTCCTCGAAAATTAAACAATTTAGATGATTACCAAAACCGGAGGAGTTTAATGAGTTTAGCTTTTCCCATGGGGCATTTTCTCCCTTTTCCCCATCTTCTCACCTTCTTCTTTCCTTTGAAAGTTTTTTTTTAAAACATTTTTAGAACTTCAAATGAATGGATTTGACCTAAAATAACCCCACGCCTAGATTTGACCTCACGCATTACAATAAACAATTTTTTGTAAAAAAATCTTCGTCAGGGGGGCTTGTGCAATGATTCATCTGAAAGACGTAGTTAATGTCTGTCTGGTTCAATCAATCAATACGAGGCAAAAGTAAATAATTACGCATTACTCCTCTCACAGAACTTGCAGACTGGACAGAGCCGATGACGACACCGCAATATTGCAGCTGTCCTTAAGACACCGTGATTTTGCACTTCGACTCTAACTTCACGTCAGTGTATCATTCAAAACGCAAATATTATTAATGTATGATCCTCCATTCCCTCTTCGCAAAATTATTTTCATCCTTCATGTTTATACACGATTACTAATGCTTGCTCACCACCCGTCCAGCTTTTCACTCTTAATGGAGCAATTCTGCGAGAACGATTATCGTGGTTTGTGCTTAAATGACCATCAGTTAGCCGAAAAAATATCCTTCATCATTTATCCCGTATTTTTTGCCCTGAATTTTTCGCTTCCAAACGCAGAACACTTAGCCGACCCTAACAACCCTATTATAATTTTATCATTTCAGCTTTTGCTTAATAGTGACATAAGGCTGAGTCAATATATTTTGCGCATAGTATGTTAACTTATGCCTGAATATTTTGTCTTGGCTAGTTTAAGAACCGATGGGCTATAATTATTAAAATTGATAGATAAAGCTATACAAAGGGGACAAAGGGATAGTTGAGAGATTAAAGTTGTTAGCACTTATGAGCGTCATGATATAAAGTTACATTTTTTTTATCCGTAAAAAAAATGTATGTCGCAAAATAAAACGAGTTATTTACGTACACTAACGATGTTTTGGGACTTCTTCCGTCTTTCGAACATAACCCAACACATTAATACGAGAAACAGATTTGGAACAAAAAAATAGCACACTAAAACATGTTATTGTTAAATTGAGTGATCCTTTTGGTTTAAACGGGTGATTTTCATAGACTAAGAGAAAAAATTATGGACGAACTATATGGTCTCTCGTGAGGTGCCGTCAGTTCAACCTTTTACTTACCTATAAAATATGAAATGAGGGAGCTATTTCCGCGCAAGTTCATGGCCGGATTTACCTACTTGCCGCCCATGGGTATTTTGCCGCCCTCTTCTCATTCATTTTGAAATATCAATGAAAACCATCAAGTGAACGTGCCGGAGGGAGAAGGGTGCAAACGACGCGTTCACTCGTGTTGGACACATTTTTTGCGTAAGATCTGTTAACACTACTAGCAAAAGTTCACGGAACTTCGCGCGAAAGTTCAGTTCCGTAAACCTATCTCTGTGGAGACAAGGCCTTTCATTTGTAAGAAATGAACTAAAAAATTAAGAAAGAACAAACGTAAATGTGGTTTAATAATTTTAACTTCCGCCGCCGTGCCGCGCTGACCACACTGGGTTTGGCGCAATGCGTGAAGTATTCATGTAGTCTTGTAGGCACTGTGCGTTTCTCACCGCGCCGACTGCTGTTGACCGTACTGTGTTTGACGCAATGCGTGCAGTATTCATGCAGTCTCGTAGGCGCTAATATGTGTTACATGCCGACCGCAGGGTCGAGGGCTTCTCCTTTTCATCTCAAGTCCTCGTCATCATTTCTCTTTGCGCCGCGCCGCTCCAGGCCAAATTACGTGTTTGGTTTCTCTCTTAACTCAACTAATTAAAGGTGCGCAGTCTTTTGTATCACAGAAATACGACAAAATTAGAAATTAATGAACTCTCAGGAAATGAGAGATTTTGTCACCTTTTCTTGTTTGTAATTTTTTTCTGAATCCGATTTTTTTGTACCTGCATTTAAAATGATTGCAAAATTTGCCGCCCCTAATTTTGCCGCCATGGGCCGCGGCCCATGTGGCCACCCCCTTAATCCGGCCCTACACAAGTCACGTAATTATATACAATTTTAAAACAAGCTATTACCTCACCTGCGACGAGTTTATCTTCTGGCGGCAGACGCGTTTCGAGCTACGGTTCATCATCGGTGCGACTCCTTGAAGAAAATTGTGTTTCACGTTGAATTTTGATGAGAAACAATTCATCATACTGCTTTTTGCACCTTGTCTAGTAATCCATTGAACCAAGGGCCAAAAATGTTATGGATTCAGGTTTCATTTCGCCTAAATTCTCGCGACAACCAATCCACATCCTCTTTACCTCTTGCATCTTGAATGCTGTCCTGTCCTCAACGGATACTAAGTTCCTTTCGTTGAGAAGGTGGGGGGTTAATGTAATTATTTATCTCTTCTCGATTATGCAAATTTATAAAGCGGTTCATTGATCATTCTAATTCATCTCATTGATTACAAGATATAATGGCTGATAATTATTCATCATAAAACAGCTTTATGAGCGTATTCTCCTCTTTTATCTTTATTTCTGAATGTTACACTTTCATATTTACCATCAGTGGCGCGCAAGTTGATGGAAGTTTGCAATGTAAATATGTCTCGACGGAAAAACGCCGTTCAAAGATTCGGGTGTTGCCTAATTTCTTCTGATAAAACATAACTTTTGAGAAAAGTTGGGAATATATTTCCTTGAAAGTTTCGGGATCTTTAAATTACGTTGTGGAAAGAGTTTTTTGAAAACTTGAAAAAAATGAGAGCTCACAATTTTTCCCGGAAATTCGTATTTGATTGGAGGAAATTTGGTGACGCTCGATTGGTTCATGCGACGTTTTTACGTAACGACTCAGTATTGATTGCCGAGCAAAGGTGTTGATGTTGGGAAAAACGCACTGTAAACACTCTTCGCGCTCTATAAACCGTCGTGCCACACATTACAGTTGCGCTGCGTGCGCTACCTCATGGACCGGAGTGACCAAAGCGCCTTCAATTTATTTGCATGCAACTTGCGTGTCCATAAAGGATGAATAGTTGTATCAAGGCGTTATTTTCAACAAAATTGAATGAATGTGTTGCCTCCGTTGACTGATTGTGAGATATTAGCGGGAACGGCCCTGTCACGTCTTTATTTTACCTGTTAGCCGAATGAAAAATTGAATTAAAAAATGAGTCCATTTAAAAAGGCTAATATTTTGAAATTGTTTCGTTAGAAAAACAACTTCAATTGATCTGTTTTTATACTCTGAGGCGTGATTACGTCAGTTTATATTACTCTGGTATTAAGACTGTTATTGACACTGTGATCCAGCGATCACTCGTGATACAGCGTTGCAGAGTTTATACAATTTCCCAGAACACCTGTGCCAGACTTTTCTCTCGTTATATGCGTTCTACTTGATCAATGAAATTAATCAATCAGAAAACGTCATCAGAAAATTAAGAATCTCTTCATCGAGAAATCCCGTTGATGACATTATCATAGGTTTTCTGATTGATCCACCGACGGACTTTGCGTCGAGGTCATCAACAATTTTTCGATGACGTCACCAATTTACCTCCCCGATGACGTGATTGATGTATCTCTCTGATAACGTCGTTTATAGATAGTCACTACCACAGACAAAGAGGGACCCTTCATTGCTATCTCGGCAAAAGCGGAAGTTTTTACTTGCGGGACTCCAACACACAACTGTTGACTTCCCTACCGGGTGGATGTTGAACAACATGTTGGGTTTTTCGTTTCGCAGACATACCGAAGTTTGGCAAACTTGTTTAACTCATTACGTGACACAAAGCTCATCATCCACCTCGTAGGTCAACAGCCGAAAAAGGTGATGACTTTTGCTCCCTTACAATAATTGTCCATAAGCCCTGGATAGACGACCAAATTCCGAACCAATTCCGATCAAAGTAGACATGCTGATGACTGATGGTCACCATCTACCATCAAATGACGGGCCGCACTATTTTGTTCAAAGTAAGATCAGAGGAGTGCCACCATTCATCATTTCCTGCCACAGGAAACATTTCTGCCAAGTTTTCATTTTAAAATTAAGCAAATTAATGAGTTTAAGACTGATGACTCCCGACACTTTGATGCTACTTTGATCGGAATTGGTTCGGGAATTTAATTGTCTGTCCAGGGCTATAATGAAATATTGAATCCCCGAAAGACCCCGCGGGACATATGTAAATAAAGTACCGGTAACATGTCACTCTTTCAGCGCTTCCGTGCGCTCTGCGACACCCACTGAGACCCACTGCCACTGAGAGTGATCCTGCAAGACTCCTCCGGCAAATCGCATCTCCTCATTTCCTGCCTTATTCCGTCAATTCACAATTTGGCACAATCTATGTAAATAAACCTAACATCACTAAAAAAAAAAAAAAAGTTACGGGCTATATAGACATACCGTCTGTGCCGGGCTCAGACGCTGGAAGTTCCGGGTGCTGAAGCTGTAGCTTACAGATTCCACCAAGTGTTACGCCTGAGACGCGGACGGCAAGTCTATGTAGCCCGTACACGGAGAAAAAAACCTCATGCGTGGGACCCGAAGTTTAGGTCATATGGATCTCTGAAGTTTTCGGATTGAGCATCTGAACACTTCAGGTCCAGCTGTCGAGGTTCGGATCACACATCTGAAACTTCAGTTCTTACATCTGAAGCACTTCAGATGTGAGAACCGAAGTTTTTCAGATGTGAGAACCGAGGTTTTTCGGATGTGAGAACCGAGGTTTTTCGGATGTGAGAACCGAAGTTGTTCGGATGTGAAAATCGGAGTACTTCAGATGTGAGAACTGAAGTTTCAGATGCGTGATCCGAACCTCGACAGCTATACCTAAAGTGTGCAGATGCTCAATCCGAAAACTTCAGAGATCCATATGACCTAAACTTCGGGTCCCACGCACAAAGTTTTTTTCTCCGTGTAAGTACGGCTTTCGTGGCCGAAGTTTTTTCCCCGGTGTTATATTTATAATCATACGCTAATAAAAATCCCCAAATTTGTTTCAGTTCGAGCTGGTGCGTCCGACCTCGGTCCAATCGTGTTTCATCAGCGGTATAACGATGCTCTTCATCTCGTTCATCTTCATCCCGGACCTGATGTGCTCGATCTGGGTGGCGCTGTGCATCATCTCCGTCGAGGCCGGCGTCCTCGGGTACATGTCCCTCTGGAACGTGAACCTCGACTCCATCTCCATGATCAACCTCATCATGTGCGCCGGCTTCTCCGTCGACTTCACCGCCCACATCTGCTACGCCTACATGTCCTGCAAGGCCGACACCGCCGAGGAGCGCGTCCGCGAGAGCCTCTACTCCGTCGGCCTCCCCATCTGCCAGGGCGCCATCAGTACCATCCTAGGGGTAGTCGCTCTCGCCGTCGCCGGCAGCTATATCTTCTTAGTCTTCTTTAAAATGATATTCTTAGTCGTTCTCTTCGGGGCCGCGCACGGTCTGCTCCTCCTCCCTGTGCTCCTGTCCATCTTCGATTTCAAGTCGTGTAGGAATAGTAAAAAGAAGAAGCTCAAGATAGACAAGGCGTACCCGCACCCTCATCCTTACACGATACCGCACCCCTCCCTCCACCCGGTGCATCAGTATCTGGGCAACAACAACCAGAAGTACTTGGGTGGCCTGGCGCACAATGGTAATGGTGTCCCCAAAGGCCTTGTCATGACCACGTACAACGGTGAGACCCACGGTAAATTCATCCTCGGGTAAGAATCATTTTGAAGCGTCTCGTAGACGCGTGACCCCGCCAAGTCCTCGCACTGAGAAAAAAGAGAATGAAGAACGAAAAGCAAATAGAAAAGAACCTGTCGGAAAAGGGCCCTTTTTTGGGGAACTATTGGATCTCGTTCAAATGTAGCTGTGGAGAAATCTTATAATAAGACAATTCACCGGTTAAAGTTTTGTATGAGTGTAAAGCTCAACACAAGGTTGTAAAGTTTACTTTTTTGCCATTGAAAAATGCTGATATTTTGAAGTTTTTCTATTACAAAACAACTTTAGTCTGTTGCTTTTTATTGACTGAGATACTTAAACATCAAGTGATTATACTGTGCCTTAGAAAAAAATGGGATTTACTCTAAAATTGATTTTTTTAAGCCGAGGAGTTTCAAAATATTAGCATTTTTCAATGGTATAACATGTAAACTTTACAACGCTTTATTGCCAAAACGAGCTTTGCGCCCAAGCTTAAACTTCCACTAGGGGATTTTTTTCATCATAAAGTTTCGTTTAGGCCATATTTGAACGAAATCCCCGGGTTCATTCAAAAAGGGACACTTTTTTTGTCAGATTCTTTGTCGTACTCGCAGTCCGTATTGATCTCCGTCTTTTACTGTACTTCCATCTCATCAACGTTTTTGTACACTAAGTACGTCGATGCAATAGAAAAAAATTATCGGGAAAGATGGTATATTTATTGTTAAAACGTGGAAATCAATACGAGCTGCCAGTAAATAAATGTACTGTGATTGTTTTTTTCTCAGTGTAGCCGGCTTCTTATCAGAGGAGTTTTCGCCGGCCATTCAACTATTTTGCGGTTTTGTTAACTAGTCTCTCGGCATTTGGATTGCTTTAGTTCATCGAATAGTGATTATCGATGGCATTGTAAGTTATTTTCCCCTCCCTCCCATTTCTTTGACCAAAGTCGACCGAAATTTATGTGGTGGTAAGATATTACGCCGAATATAAGGTATTACATTCCAGGACCTCTATCTTTCATGCACCTCTTTGTTTTTAAACAACTACGACGACGAATTTTCTTTCTCATTTCATTATTACCATTAAAACAATAACACAAGAATTGACAGTGATCCAAATTGATCAATATTTAGCCTAAAAGACTCGTAATTATTTCGTTTTCAATTGACTACGTTTTAACGTATATTCTGTATGATTCTGATTAGTTACCTTTTAAACAAAAATGACGAACTCAGCTCCATTTTCAGTGGTTCGCAAAAAGATAGTGTGCATATCATAGTGATATTAAACGTCTTCAAAGATAGCTACGAGCAGTAAACGAATGTTCGTGGGTTGCGCCGATTTTCATAAATTTGATTTCATCGTATTGCTAGGACTTAATGTTGTTATGGTTCCGAAAAATTAAAGTGCAGATTCTTTGCGCAAAATCACTTTTGATCTCAGTGCTCATATCGGTGTGAAAATTTTCGTTTGAGCGGTGCACAATGTATAGTGATCTTTGCGCATTTTGCCTGCATTTAAATATTTCCTGCATCTAACACTTACCCCGGAGTAAATGCCTTTTATTTAAGTTGTTGTATCCAAGGCTCCAATTTTTCTATTAAGAATAATCAAGCATATTGGTGACGTTTCTAATAATGAGTGTAAATTTTAATTATATTCTGTCTTCTTTTACTTGCAAATTTAGGTATTTTAGTTAATACGCGGTAAAACCCTCTTCTTAATTAAAGGATAAGTAAAAAAATAGAACATTAAGCGCGAGCTACCTTCAAAAAGAGTACCTTTACTACATTATTTGTTTTTTTAACTATACTGCCCGATTGATATCAAAATAATATTACTGTAAAGTAAGTTCCATCTGTGTCACATGAGGTCTTAATTATTTTTATAGAAAAAAGAGCTCCACTGCCGCCTTTAATGATAAGTCTTATTTGAACTCGCTCATCATTCAAAGTCCTGTCGCGCATGCCCATTTGAAATTTAAACTTTCCCTCTACGGTTTCAATGAATATATAACTTGCAGTTTTTACCACCATTGCTCTTCAGGTCATAATTATTTCATTTATTTTTTTTTTTTCCAAAGAAAAAATAAAACCCTTTTCTCCCTCGTCATCTTCAGGAATCTTCTGTACATCATCGCCCCGGAATAAAATTCATTTTATTGTTTTAAAAATTACATTGAAAGTTTCTTGTGAGACACTCAGAAATTATGACTCATTAAGAAATAATGATCCCATACAATTTGACCAATAATTGTGATTCAAACTTGCCTCTATTATGGAAAATTGAATGATTCCTTTTGTGATTTTTAAAGACGTTGACCCATCCTTTACACTTATTTTAAGTGATAAAAAATCAGAATGTGTGGTGACTGTAACTAAAGAAAATCAGAAAGTTTGAAAGTAACCGTGCTATGACAACGGCCGTACTCGCATAACCCAAAGCTATCATTCCGTTTTTTTGTTTGTTTTTTTTTAACTTTTTTTTTCATTTATTCATACATATTTTCCTTTGAAGATAATAAAACTGTGTGTGTTTTTAAAAACGTATACGTAAAAATGGCGTATTTTTACTGTGGATTTCTAGACTTTTTGTACATGATTGCACAAACCAAAGATGAGGTGAACATGGTTGATTCGACATCTCTGTTTGAGCACCTGTGCACAAGTGGTGCCTATATAATTCATGAGATAAAGTAGTGCAAATAATGTTTTTTTTTGTCACGTGGTGTCGCGGTCGGAATAACATCTAGCATTCAAGAAAACATATACATTTTGCTGGTTGCAAGTTTCCTGCAATCCTAATTATTCCAAGTAATACTGTGTAATTTTTCAGTGACCGATTAAGTACATTTATCTAACATTTAATACAAATTTAAGAAAAATTATAGCGTGTGTATATGCTTAGGAAATCAATAAAAACGAAAGGATGCATATTTACACCAGAAACAGCTCTCGAATTTTCGTCTTTCAATTAGACGTATTTCTATCAAACGGAACTATGTGTATTAAGACATGAGCCCTGAGACTCATAAGAATATGTGTATAGCAGGGCTCACGTCATACTGCACATAGTTCCGTTTGACAGAAATACGTCCAATTAGAACATATTTGATATTAAAATTAAATTCTTCGGCTGAACGGTAGTTGCAACGGAGTTGACTTCTCTGTTGCAATCGTGATGTTTCCCTCCATGAATTTTTTACGTGATTATATGCTTTTTGTTCTTTCGATCGTATTTCAACCAAAAAATTGAAAGCACATTTGAGACCTTTAATAATTGTTTTCGTGAAAGTTTTGAAAACATGTGTGATCATATAGATAATTGAATAATTTATATTAATTTATTTCCTTAGTTGTATTTTAACATGATCGATTTGTAAGTATTTGTAGCCAGCTACAGCTTTCGCATTTGTTGGTCATGCGATGCTAAGCTTGATTCATAAATTCCCGTCTTCATTGAACTTGGAACTAAACTTGTTTCATTTTAGAAATCGGATACACTTCAGAATACTGAAGAAAACCACACAAAATGACTTCCAACGAAAGAATCCCAGCCTCTTGGATCTACAATTATATTAGTATCGCATGCCAAGAAAAAAAATGCATTTTTGTTGCAGTTGTGAAACTATATTCAACTGGCATAATTGAAAACGATTGAACGAAAAATGAATTTCTCTCTCAAATTCAAGCGCCATCGGGCCAGAAATTAGGGGCGCTATTTTGAGAGGGCAAGTATCCCCTTCTCTCCTTACTTTTTTACTCTTACCTATTTTGCCTTCAGGCAAATGTTACTCCTCTTGTAATATATTTTACCTCCTCAAGATTTGGCTGAAATGTATTCTCGGCCAAAATATTTCTCCAGGACAGACCTTTGATGAAAAAGATCTTAATTCACCCGCAGAAAGCGAAACTTGAGGCTGGATGGAAAATATTTTCGAGCTTAAATATCATATTTTAGTTCTAGACTAGACGAACATTCTGCAATGTAAGTGGGAATACTTCAGCATTTAGTTTCTGGAGCTTGTGATCCACTTTATCCAGAGCATATGGGTTTCTTCATGCTCTAAACTCTCGCATTTACAGCTTCTGTGATATATGGTTCCCTCTAAAACCGAAAATCAAAAGTTTTTGAATGACGGAAAATTATCTTTTACCTCACGAATAAACTTTGTGAAGTGTCATCAAGACTTAAATTAAAAGTTTTTAGAGCTTGCTTGATGTGTGCTCCAACGTACAACCCCTGTGAACTGTCAAGTAAGCAACCATAATGCTGTATATGCAGAATTTTCTCAAATACAGCTGGATTAGATTAGGAATAAGTAGGTATTATTATACATTGACGTGCCTTAGCTCTCCAATTTTTATACCATTAATATAAGTTTGCATCTACCTACTTATATAGTGAGATCGTGTCTATTCGAGGCATTTCCGATTGTAAACAAGTCGTATAAATGTATGATCGTACATTGTACATATTAGCATAAGTTGTATTTTTTGTAAAATTAGGTAAATTCGATCGATTTGTGTAATATATATACATATAAAATGTAATTAAATCCATTGCTCAAACAAGTAATAAATAACATATTACGTTTAAGAAAAACTACTTGTCTTGATTATCGTTTATTCCATTAAATTTTATTCCAATCGAAAAAACATGTTGGGGACAAAGTAAAATCATCTACCAAACACGCTTACAAGTACATTTATTTGCTTTGGTATCAATTTTGTTTTGCATTGTATCCGTTTACTTCATTCACAGTCTACTTACTTCCTTGCAATAGTGAGGAAAAACTCGGAGTGGATTCTGGGAAAAACTTCTAACAAAACTGTCTGATAAAGCTACTTAAAACTGGATAACTACGGAGATCAAGAAGTGAGTCCAACTCAAATAAAGAGTCATCTCTGCTGAGTCACTGTATGAATCTGATTCATGGATTTCTTTGCAGCTTTTGAGAGTCTCACATAATTAAATGCAGAATATACAATATTGTGTAGAGAGATCAATATTACTTAGAGCAACGTTTAATGCTCTGTTCTTACTTTCAAAGAAAGTTTTAATCCCTTTTTCATCAATACGAAACCATTGGCAGATATCGTCCACTTGAAGTTTGCCTTCAATTCGCCGAATAGGCAACAAACATACCAGAGAGCGCGAATAGTAGCCAATGAGGTTTCGCTCAGATTCGGGGAAAAAGATAAAAAACGAGGCCCGATTACACATCTCCTATCTTCGGCTGTGTTGCTTACATAGACCTTTAAGCACCACTCCAAATAAGACAAACTGGAACAAACACAATATGGAAATAGAGTAAGGGAAAGTAAGCGCTTGATGACGGCGCAGAGATACAACTATTCGTGCTTGATGGGCGTCTGTGTTGCATTCATAAAACTGAAGGCGCGATGGCGTGAGGCGTGAGCCCACGATCAATGAGGTGTTGCTCACAATCAGACTCAGAAAAAAAGTTAACAATGGGGCGAGATACGGCTCTGCTATCTTCGGCTATGTTGACACTTAATTTTCTTCTTATTACTTAAAGTGTCTGATCCTTTTTAGGATGTATTTGTAGGGCTGTATCTAAAGCTCATATGCACCGTTACCATGATTCCCCAGAGGTGATAGTCGAAAGAGATAGCGAAGTACATCACTTTCATAATTTTCCCGCCATCCCAGCGCATTTGAGATTCCTTTGAGTCTTTGGACTTTTTAAAAGCAAACTCCAGGATTTTAGCTCCAAAAAATACGCAATAAATCACCGCGTAATCTACTCACTTTGTACTTTCAGAATGTTAAATAAAAAACGAAAGGTTAACTGACCTATTAACTAGAGATGTCCATATCACCCGAGAACCCTTGTCTCTTTTTTTCCGTGCGCTTTTCCCAAAAATTCAATTTTGCTCTTACGGCCGACAGTGGATCAAGTCAAGCAGAGAGGTCGGACATGAAATTTTTGACCAATTTACTGCAAATTTTGATGTTTATTTCGTCACATTAAACATTTTAAAAAGTGCTTCGAGAAGAAAATTTTCATAGGAAACCAATAGAACCACTTCTTGAACCTCAAAATTTCGTGTAAACACAGTTATGAGCTTTCGAGGTTTCCTAATTTTGTCCGACCTCTCCAACTGACTCGATCCCTGCGCGCCCGCCCCCTTGACTCTCATGGCAGTTGAATCAGTGAGAACGAAAACACACCAACTCGAAAAAATGAAAATAATCAAGACACACACAAAGCTGCTCAGTAAATGAAGAAGTTAGTGTAAGTAAAATATGTTTGGTGCCAAAAGACAAGTACTTAAGAACACATTAAAGGTCCGAGTTTGAACAGATGCGCTAACTTCAATGACATCCATGAAAATGGAGATGTTGCATGTGTGAGGAATATGCGATTTGACTGTTGATTCCACTGTTTTTCTGTGAAATCAACTCCCAAGCTCAAAAAAAGCTCTCAAGTTGAGGCCAAAATGGAGGGGATATCCCACGCTATTCTGAGAGTCCACCTCTACATCAAAACAATCTCTCCATGCAAAGATAGGGATCAAATACATTAGCAGGGTTGCCGTGTTTTCAGTTTTGGAGTCCCCAAATAAAGTGGCATCCCTGTCAATGTATTTGCTCCCTATCTTTGCATGGAGAAACTTGTCTTGATGTAGAGGTGGACTCTCAGGATAGGGTGGGGTGTCCCCCAATTTGGGCCTCAACTTGAGAGCTTCTTTGAGCTTGGGAGTTGATTTCATGTAAAACCAGTGGCACCATCGTGTTCTTCGCAAGCTTTTACATAAGAATCAACAGTCAAATCGCAAATTCCTCACACATGCAACATCCCCATTAACTGTCATTCAAGAAAATTAAGCATTTTCGAGTTACCGAGTTTTCGTTCTCACCGATTCAGTTTGGTTCTTTTGCAGCCGCACACAATGGAGTCCCTGACGAAAGACGCCAGCCTGAGCTGGGCCCTGACCACGATCTTGGTGACCTACCCGCTGACTCTCAGCGCCCTGAACACGACTCTGGTCGCACTCTGCGGGCTGTCCACCGGACTCGGGATCCTGGCTTGGAGCGTCTTCTGCTTCGGGACGTCGAGCTCGAGCGCCGCCCTCAACCTGAGTCTCAGCGTCGGGGTGGCCGTCAAGTTCAGCGCTAGGATGAGCTACGCCTACATCCGCGCGTCTGTGTCCACGATGGAGCGGCTCGGGAATGTTACCACTCGCACACGCTCCCGATGATCCAGACTGCGGGGAGTGTCTTCGTTGGTGCTGTGGCCCTCGCACTCGCGACTCGGGGATCCGTCAAAGGGCCTTTTAGCTTGGAACTCAACGCTGTTGCCGCAGTCATCGCAGCGCTCCACGCTCTTGCGGTCGTCCCTGTTTTCATGTGCACCTTCATGCCGGCTTCGGGGCCTCCCGTTAGAGGTAAGGAGTAGAGTATCGTATGTTGGAGAGCGAGACCAACCTACACAACAGGCTGATCGTTGAAATTGGTGGATAAAGCGATAGACAAAGAAAACAAAAAGGTTATGGAGGGGTTCTATTGGTGTTAGCGGTTGGTTGCAATGGACAAAGGGTAGGTAATAGACTAGCAACCCAGGTGTCCTGACTTGTCACTTAAAACTAAAGACAAAACACCTTCCACAAAACTATCAAGATAAATTATCAGTGCGACGAGTCCAGAGGTGACAGATATACTGTCCACTGAATAATACACCGAAAAGTCCGTGCGCCGGAAAGTCCTGCGCCGAAAACCCCCCGTGCCGAAACACCCGCGCCAGTTACAGGACATTTCGTCAACGATTTTTTGTCCGCGCACCTGTTTTTTCCAGTAATTTACGTCCACACGTTTTTTCGGTACGGGAGTTTTGGTCCACGTGCCAGTTGAGACCCAAACTTAATTGGCCCATACGTAAATACAAACGACAATCGCTCACGACGTTTTTGGATGAAAATATATAATGTTTTGGAAGAATGAGGGTTTGCTTGTTTGTTTGTTTTGTCTGTTTGGTCCAACTGAGAATAATATATAGTTGAGAGTTTTGGTAAAAATGAGGGAGCGTCAATTCCATGAGACAAAATTCACTAAAACTCTCTACACCTCTTTGGTGTAACAGGACTTAATTATCTTTCAAGAAATTCCCACCTTGCTATACCTGAACCGGATGAACCTCTATATTTGCCTCAGCTAAAGGCTCTTAGATTGTTCCTGTGTACGATAAGTATCTTGATTTATTTTGGGAGGAAAGATCTGTACTTTAAAAGGATGCCTGTCATTCTTAATACGTTCAATTTCGTATAATACTGTGCAACACCTCTGTTGTGAAATAGTTGCTTCAGGCGCCGCCGCACGGCGGGCGGGCGGCCAGCGCGGTACGCGCATCGGCGCCTACAAACCTAAGTGGATACTTCAAGCATTGTGCAGTGCGTGAAGTATCCACTTAGGTTTGTAGGCGCCGGTGAGCCTCTCACGCTGGCAGCACGCCGCGCGCCGCTCCGCTCTGTTAGGCTCTAATACTTATACTCGCATAGTGAGCGTTTCTTAACTCATGATTTTGAAATATGTTAGCATACTCTGCATTGATTATTCTCATATAAATTGATGAGAAAAAAATATGTATCAATTTATCAAAGGAGAATAATAATATAATGTGTATTTTTTAAATATTGGTGGTTTCGTGTCAAATTTAATGATTTTTAAAGCACTTTAATATTTTCTTTTACATTTTGTACTTTTATTGTGCTGCAGCGAGGTGTACGCGCAACGAAACTTTCAAAATGTGCGTGTTCCTTGGTTTTTTTCCCTCTCTTATTCATTTTTGCAGTTTCTGTCAGCACAACTGCGGCTCATTGAGATTAATGTCGCTTGGAAAAGGTTTTAGAAATATTTGTCACGTTTTAAAAATATAAATGTTTTCAAAATGAAGTAATAATTTCATAAAGAAAAAAAAGTACCTATACATATATAAGGTATATTGTACATCAAATATTCTAAGGATAGAAATAAAACCAAATTTTCACCAATGACAATTTAAAAAGATGATTCAAAAGGAGAAAGTAATAACATTTCATTTAGAAAATGAGCAACCATAACAACAACTCCTTCTCTCTCAATTTCTCATTTCCATACTGTCAATATAATTTTACATACCGACTAAAATATAATGCTTGGACCAAGTCACTGTTGCTTATTTTACGTGTGGGCGTAAACTACTGGACAAAAAAGGTGCGCGGACAAAAAATCGTTGACAAAATGTCCTGAAACCCCCGCGCCGAAACGGTCGCGCAAAAAGTCCGAGAACCAGCAACCCACGGGATACTCCTTTTGTGTTCTTTGTCTATTACTTTGTTTATCAATTTCAACAATCAGCCCGCAATTAAGCAATGGAGGAAATGGATTCGATTATTCCATCGACAAATTATTGACAAACCGGTGTCAATTCGGTCCACATGAATTATCGGAAAATAAAAACGTGGACCGATCTGAGTGATTCGTTCGACAGTCGTTAATCGATCGAAAAAATCTGTAAATCGATCGACAAACCCCGTGAGTCGATAGAATCCCAGAGAAACGATCAACAAATCCGTGAATTGATCGGCAACCCCGTGAATAGATCGAATTTTTTTGATCGAATCTCGTGGAGGATCGATTCAAATGTTTATTTGTTGATCGATTCATTTCGATCGCTTTGACATCGGTTTTTAATAATTTGTCGATTGAATCGGTGTAGTTCGAATCCATATCCTCCTTCAGGCGCATTTTTTTGGAATCCAAAGTAAATGTGATGTCACATTGCTTGCTCCCATAAGATTCCCGCATATAGTCCAGGCAAATAAGCCATGAAAAGGGCTATAGCCTGCAAAAATCCCGGGTAGCAATGTTTTCATCGATTCCTATGTAATTTTTGACGCTGAATCCGAATTTCAACTTTGCGCCATCAAATTCGGACCGGAAAGTTGCCAAATTTGGCAAAAATGGCCTAAAATCGGACTTTTTTCCGGATTATGGCCTGTAACTTGCCCAAAATTGATCTGACGATAAAATTAGTTATTTTCAGAAATAAAGCTCGTTAAATTTCCTATAAAAAAAGTTCCTATACACTTTTTTGCTCAAGGCAAAATCAAGCGCGCTGGTGGGCTCCAAACTTTGATAAATGAGCGAAAATTTGGTTATTTGCGGGTTATGGCCTGTGACTCGTCCAAAATTGATCTAACGACAATTTGGTTGTTTTAAAAAAAAAGTTCGTTAAATTTCCCATAAAAAAGTTTCTATACACTTTTTTGCTCAAGCCAAAATCAAGCGCGCTGGCGGGCACCGAACTTTGAAAAATGAACGAAAATTGCGTTTTCTTGCGGTTTTTGCAAAAATCCCGGGTAGTTATGCTCTCAGTGATTCTTACGTAATTTTTGACGCTGAATCCGAATTTCAACTTTGCGCCATTAAATTCGGACCGGAAAGTTGCCAAATTTGGCAAAAATGGCCTAAAATCGGCCTTTTTTCTGGATTATGACCTGTAACTTGCTAAAAATTGATCTGACGATAAAATTAGTTATTTTCAGAAATAAAGCTCGTTAAATTTCCTATAAAAAAGTTCATATACACTTTTTTGCTCAAGGCAAAATCAAGCGCGCTGGCGGGCTCCGAACTTTGAAAAATGAGCAAAAATTGTGTTTTTCGCGGATTTTGCCCGATGTCTCCTGTTTTAATCGTCCGACGAGTAATTTCTGGACAAATTAAGTGAAGATGATTAAATGTACACTTAGTGAAATGAATTGATGTAAGTAATAAGGATAACCCAACACATTAAAGTATGCGCAATTTTCGCACATTTTACAAAGTTTGGAGCCCGCCAGCGCGCTTGATTTTGCCTTGAGCAAAAAAGTGTATAGGAACTTTTTTTATAGGAAATTTAACGAGCTTTATTTCTGAAAATAACTAATTTTATCGTCAGATCAATTTTGGGCAAGTTACAGGCCATAATCCGGAAAAAAGTCCGATTTTAGGCCATTTTTGCCAAATTTGGCAACTTTCCGGTCCGAATTTAATGGCGCAAAGTTGAAATTCGAATTCAGCGTCAAAAATTACATAGGAATCAATGAAAACATTGCTACCCGGGATTTTTGCAGGCTCTTTTCCTTGTTTGCCTGGACTAATATTGCAATTACCCCCACCACAATGTGCAGTGGGGTCTTAAGACTCGCACACAGGAATAATTAACCTGTGTGGATTGGTCTTGCTGGAGATTATGGGCATGTCGAAACTAGACCACCTGTTTGTGGAGAGGATGCATGTCTCGAGCTGGAAAAGTGCCTAAAGAATCTGTGATCACTTTAAGTCGTACTTCGGAGTGCCTTCAATTTCGCTCGATACAGCACGCTCATCTCCGAAGTTAGTTTAGTTGCTCGGCCAATAGGTAACGGCGTGTAAAATGTACGAGTTATTACCATGGACCATGAGTCATTTGAAAAAAGGCCGAAAAATGACAGGAAATGTATTTTTTCACTCTTCAAATGAGACTAATGAGTATGTAAAAGTAGAGAAGCCATATAAGGCTTTTGTTTTTGACAAAGATTTTATCTTTTATGCAATGTCTACGGAGATACTAAATCTGTGATTGGTGCACTGATAGTAAAAGGAAAATAACTTTCAGATTGCCATAAAACTATTTTAATGGACATATCAATTACACCAACTCCGCTTTATATTAAACCCATAAATAAACACACAATTGTAATAGAATCACAATTTGCTGAAAAAATTTAATTTTAAAATAGTTTCTTAAAGTACAAATTCAAAGTGTGTGATGTCCGTGACGTTCTATCTTTTAGGTTAGGTTAGGTTAGGTTGGATAGAATTAAAATTAGAATAGTTCTATTCAGCAGAAATACGTCCAATTAACCCTTTAAGGCACTTTGATGGGACCGCGTTTATCAGAAAGGAACCAAACCACATTTTCGAAAAAATTGGGTTGAGATTCTTAAGAATGCTTTTGAGTTCCCCTAACATTTTTTTCCTGCCAAAAACTAAGAGTCCATCAAAAATAAATTTGTAGTTTGAGGAGACTGAAGAGCGTGGTTAAAGCTTATTTTCTACATTGAGCCTTACGAAGGAATAAAACTTGAGACTTACTTTACTCCACTTCAATTGGACGTACTTCTGTCAAATAGAACTAAGCGCCATAGGGGAGGAAGCGAGAGGAGGGCTTGGATTGGCGGGTGTTGCGGAACGCGATGCTCGTCCCGTCCTATATTCGCAATGCTTTTCCATGGCGCTTAGTTCCGTTTGACAGAACGCGCTATCCAGGATTCTAAAATCCTCAAATGGAACTCAATTTGTCGCTTAGTTCCGTTTGACAGAAATACGTCCAATTTAATGTGGGTTGGTTCCTTTTTGATGAACCCTGTCCAATGAGTCAGCATGTAATGTATACGTAACAAGAAAAAATGTCCTATAATGCTGATTGGGATTTCTTTTGCAGGTGCTATGGAAAGGAAAATCCCGCTGCCGCGAGGGTACTCGACGTACAAAGTGAAGCCGAGCCTGGACCCGAACCCGCGGAAATTCGGCGGGATCCCGCTCCACGGGATGGTGTCCCCGCAGGAGGTGCGTCCCTCGGGGCGCGGGCGCCCTTGCGCGGGGGCGGGGGCGGGGTTCCGGCGGGGGTTCCAGCGGCTGGACGTCGTCTCGGACCTGGGGACGTCCCTCTCCAGCTCCAGCGAGGCCGAGCCCGACCTCACGGCCCCGAACCCGCGGTGCCTCCGCAAGACCGACGGCGACGTCTTCTTCAAGGAGCGCGAGCACTACGTCCAGAGCCGGATCCAGTGCCACGCCTGCTCCGTACCGCGACACCTCAAACCCCATTTTCCTTTCCTCTCGTCCGCCGAGACGTGGCTTCCCAAGAGATGAAAGTTGTGTGGTGAAGCTCAATTTAGCAATAACTTATGTGCTTTTAATGTTCCTACGCACAGAGGTGCTTCCTTTTCTTCTTTCTCCTCTTCTCCATCCTCCTCTCCTTCTTTCTCCTCTTCTCCATCTCCCTCTTCTCCTTCTACTCCTCTTTCACCTCCCTCTTCTAACCCCTCTCCTTCCTTTTCTTGCTCTTCTGTATCTATCTTCTGCCTTTTTTTATTCTAATGGTTCCCCCAGCCCGCCCCACCTCAAACTCTATTTCCCTTTCCTCTCGTCCGCCGAGACGTGGCTTCCCAAGAGATGAAGGTTGTGTGGTGAAGCTTAATTTAGAAACAACTTAAGTGCTTTCAATGTTCCTACGCACAGAGGTGCTTCTTCTGTTTCTTCTTCCTCCTCCTCTTCATCATCTACTCCTCTTTCACCTTACTCCTCTACCCTTCTCCTTCCTTTTCTTGCTCCTCTGCTTCTATTTTTTGCTAGTCTTATTCCAATGGTTGCTCCATCCCGCCCCACCTTAAACCCCATTTTCCTTTCCTCTCATCGGCCGAGGCGTGGCTTCCGAAGAGATGAAAATTGCATGGTTAAGCTCAATTTAGAAACAATTTAAATGCTTTTAATGTTCCTACGCACACAGGTGCTTTTTCTTGTTCTTCCTCCTCCTGTTCTTCTAATCCTCCTTCACCTTACTATTCGAACCCTTCTCCCTCCTATTCTCGCTCTCCCGGCTCTATCTGCGAAACCACGTGTCTTAATTGCAGTGTTTCAAAATTTCAGCTCCCGTTTCAAAGAAACAAGTCAACTTCATGGCTTAAAATTGGAAAAATCATGGCGATTTTCAAGAGGACGCGCCGACCAGCTTTTCAAAGAAAAAATGAAAAAATGACAGGAAGTCTACAACGTCGCAAACAGAGATACATGGTTCCGCACTTAGGTCTCCGATATGCATTCTTTTCTAGAGGTGATTTGTTGTGAAAAATGATAGTAAGTTTGAAGTTGCCTTTACTGGAAAAGGGGAATTATTGGAGGGTAAAATTAAAAGGACAAAAAATAAATTCTAAAGAACATTTAATTTTACAAAAATCACATTGTGGAGAGGGAATAGCCGCAATTATGATATACCGATTCGTAAAAACATTAGCTATGGCTTATTTTCCTATTCACGTACTGGAAGTAGATCATCTGTCAGTTACGAGCTTATGAATTATTATAATTGAATTGAGGAAAGATATTTCTTCTAAACTTCAAATTCGAAGATTAAAAAACATATTCTTGTAACTCTCAAGGAGAGATTCATCTTTGCTTTGAAAAAAAGTAAATAAATAAAATAGAAAAAAGGCATGCGGTAAGGTAAATTATAAAACAATACGAATACTTAACACAATTATGGCTAGACACTGTGGGCAGGATTCTATTTCAAGTTTAGGTTTTCCGCATATAAAACCTTATAATCCAAGTTTCATCTCTAGTCATTTCATTAGCATGCGAGGGTCATTTTTAAATTGTTTCCCTTCGAAGAAAAAGAAGAAACCTGCTTTTTTCATTATTTTATTGTGGAATGAAATTAATGACACGAGATAAGATAAAAACGTGAATAAGTCGTGACTTGTGATTGATTAATTAAAATCCGAGGAGGTTTTTTCGCAGTCGATGCGCAACCAGATTGAATTTCGCACTAAGAAGAATATGAATGAATCAAAGGAAAGCCTCATAAGTAAATATTAGGCCAGAATTGTGGAAACAGGAGACCTTGATCAATTTTGAGCTTGACTGTTATCATTCTTCTATTTTGACGGAGAGAGAATAGAGGTAACTTTATCACTACGTAAAATGGCCGCGTACCGTAAATAAATCACAGATTACTTTTTCTTCCTAATTAATTAATCAATTAAATAAATTAAATAAATAAAGGTGTTTCACTCACGTATCTACGAGAATATTACACCAAGAAAAATAATAAAGTAAAAATAGAAAATGCATAAACCTAGGGCACTGACTTATTGTTTACAAGGACAATTCTCGTTATTATAAAAAAATAATACTGTACAAGGAAAAATACTTAATTCTACAATTCAGGCTCAGAAAAACATTTCATATACAAAAATGGGCCTTCCATTTTGTGTCTGTATAAACTAAATTTTCATCGTGAGAATTGGGGTAAAAAGATAAGAGTAAATTATACACAAAATAGAGTTTTGAAATTATCTTTGCTACAAAAGTTTCTTCGTTGGTTTTGGGCATTAACAGTTCACTGTTAAAAATCTTGAGGTGAAATTTGGAGTGTCATTAATATTCCATTTCACTCCGGTTTTCCGGGAGTAAAATAGACTTTCGAGTGAAAAGTTATCAGATTTCACGTCAAGATTCTTAGCAGTGTGAGAAAAAGTAGCTGCAAAAAAATGGATCCTTAGCGATGAACAGGAGAACAGAAGTTAATCTTAAAGAGCGCTAAAAGTATAAATCTTTTTACAGGAGCAGCTCGCGACGTAAAATTTTGTAATTATTTATATAGAAATGTTCTTCTCTCGTTAAAAGCGTTGTGATGTACTACTGTACATATTTAAACTGATGTATATATACAACTATACATTAGTCAATCAGTAAGTTTCAGTCAATCACATGAATACATTGATTAACGCAAAAACGATTCCATTATGGAATAAAATAAAATATTACAAAAAAATTTGATTTTGGGCTCCACTGGGGTATTCTGAGCTCGTGGTGCGGCATTTAATGGAGTTGTAGGTGTTCGGATGCTTTTAAACCAAAATGCTACAGTGAATAGGGATGATACAAATTTGTAAGCAAAGAATTAAGCGTTTGAGGAAGAATTTCTTTAACGTCTCTCCTCTTTTCCTACAGCTCCTCTCTGTTTCCTTCCATTTTAGCTTCAGATCAGTCATGATTCAATAGCTTTCACCTGCAAATTGATTTCTGCCAACTAACATGAACCAGAATACCTCAGTCGCATTTTACATCATAATTTACAAAAGTAAAATGAAATCACAATCAGTTTCGCCTGGTTCTAAAACAATACGAGTATGTCGACGACCCGAAAACTGCAACCGCATTTTTTTCCTGAACCGAATTTTACTTGATGTATTACAAAATGCGTAGTATTCAATCTGGATCTGGTTTTCACCACATGGCAGTTTCTTGCACCGGTTTACTTCGAAGACTACTTCGCCTGTAACACAGTAAAGGAAATTGTATTACTGATCGATTATGAAGAGATCATGAGTGCTGTTGAAGAGTGGTCATAAAATAGTTGAATTGAATGCGACAGATGTGAGTATGGGGCTGTAACTTCTCTTTACCGATCAAGAAAGTTTGCCAACATACCAACCATAATTTCTGGTTCTTTTAAAACAAAATTATAGGATGACAGAAAATTGCACTTTTTTTATATCTTTATAAGAGTTCCGGAATCAGACATACGTACCTACAATCCAGTGAAACCAACAATTTTCTGACACTAAAATGATGCTGAATTCATGCTGAATTCAACAACTTTTTTAACCATATGTTTAAAATTGTTGAAATAATTTTGTTCAAAGTATTGTTTACTATATTGAAATCGTTGTCTGATATAAGAGTGATCAGTTCAATCATTCGATTAAAATAATTTTTAAATTCTATCGGAAATTTTTACAAATTGTTAGAAAATATATTTGTAATATTACATATTGTTTTGCTGTGCGGTTTAAATTTCAAAAAGAAAAAATCATTCTCGCAATAACCTCGTCAACAATAGCAACCTGTGAATCTTGGCAATATTTTGAAAACATATTGCTGGTTGATATAGTGAACACATGATTCGAGTCTAACGTATCGGTAGAGGTATTCCTCCATTTTGAAGGGGCAAGGAAGCTCATCAGCATGTATGATAAAAGGGTCAGCAGAAAAGGATTATTGACGAAATTAATGTATATTTTCTCTTCACATTTTCAGATAATATAGATCCAATCCCGAATTAAAAACTGAGAGAAATTCTAAAAAAATGTCTCGCACATTTTCCAGAAAAATCATGCATTTTTTATATTAAAAAATTGCAACTAAATTGAAAGTTCTTGCAAGTTGGCAACGCTGCTTTTCCTCCATTTCAATGTATTTTGTGCAATCCATAAGGAGGCTGTCTGACCTACATTCGATATATACCATGGATTTAAATGGAGTATGAGCCGTGTTGCCAACTTGCCGGAAGAGCATCTTAGGAAGTATTACCCTGGTAACGATGAGGAAGGAGGTGGGTCAGTCCTCTGGACCGGAGGATGCTGAGCGTCGGACCTCCTGGCAAATGTGACATGAGGAACTGCTACACTGGATATGCTAGAGTTGGAGTCTTGAGAGATGCTCCTTTTGAAGGCTGTGCCCGTTATTGCCGGCCTATTGAAAGGATACCTCCACGGGGATTTCGGCGGGTCCATCTCGAAACCCCGATTGTCGAGTCCTCGTTTCAAGTTGCTCTGCTCCGATTCGTCGTCCTTTTTCGACGACAACCGCCTGAAACAACGTAGACCACGCTCTCAGTGGGATTTAGAGGAATACAAATGATGTAAAGTGTTTGAGCAGGAGGGTATGGATTCGATCGACATGAATTGATCGAAAAATAAAAACGTGAATCGATCCACGAGATTCGGTCGATAACGATTTGATCGATAACCGAGAATCGATTGACAACTTCGTGAATCGATCGAAAACCTCGTGAATCGATCGACAGCTCCATGAATCGATCGACAAATCCGTGAATTGACCAACAAGCCTATCAATCGATCGACAACTCCGTAAATCAATCGACAAACCCGTGATACGATAGAAAGCTCCGTGAGTCGATCGAGAACTCCGTAAATCCATCGACAACTCCATGAATTAAGTGATAAATCTGTGGATCGATTCACGTTTATATTTTGCGATCAATTCATATCGATCTAATCTACCCTCCTTTGAAGCAAACCATCCACATCTGCATTGAGAGTTTTGAAGAGAGATCCTTTTAATAGCCAACCGAAAAACAACTTTGCTTTAAAATGTTACATTCTAATCTTTAGGGAAACATTATTGGGAAATATGTAAAAAACATACTTGAGCAATTTTGGGGGAAAAACATGGGAATCCCTAATTCTGCGAAACCTTCTTAGATGTTAAAAAATGTATTTTTTATGTTCAGTTTTTAAAAATAAGAAATAATGATACTTTAAGATGTTTTGATAGACATATTTTTACTTAAAAAAAACTTTTGAGGCGTAAACAAAAATATTCAAGAATCATGATGATATACGTTATTAACAACGTTATATAACATACGTTATTAACGTAAAATTATTTTAAACAAACTTCAGAGAATGTTTTTCAAAAAGACTAAAAAATTACTTTAAACCCTTCAATAGCTTTAATGACTGAAACAAAAATCAAAATCACCAATTTAATTTGTTTTTTTCGATGAAATGTAGTTTTTAAACTTTTAATGCCGTCTCCTATTCCTATGGAAAAGGAAAGTATAATGGTTTTAATAGTTTCATACGATACCGGAATCAACATATAGAAAATACAATCCGTCGTTGAGCTTTTTCGACGAACATTTTGCTGGCATGATAGCACCTCTTAGACACCGCTTCAGAAAGGAGATAGGGAATCGGGATTTTATCAAGGAAAAAACTCGACGATTTCAGATTTCAGAATCTTACTAAAACAACTATCTCGTCTTTAAACTCAATTTTACCTTAAAATTCGTCTGCCAAGACCAGGGGCTTCTTCCAGTCCGGCTTTTCCTCCCTTCTTTCGGTGATTGCTATCCTCGATAATGATATGTCTATCGTAAGGAGTGTCATAATCCACCTCGAGAATCGTTGAGAATCTGTTCGGGAACAACCAGTCACCTATAGAGATGATCAGTCCTATGATGGAGCAGAAGCTTCCTGAAATCGAGAACAAAAATTCCAAAAATGAAACTAAATTTTAGATAGGCCTCTAAAGCAGCGGGCTGATCGTTGAAATTGATAGACAAAGCGATAGACAAAGAAGACATAGGGAGTATGGAGCGATCCTATTGGTTGAAATGGTTGGTTCCTATAGACTGAGGAAGACAATTTAATAGACTAACTATGGGGTCTCCCATGGACTGTCGTTAGTTAATCTATACCTCTTGTCCATTGCATCCACTCTCCTCCACCAATAGGATTCCTCCATATCACTTTTGTCTTTTTTGTCTATGGCTTTGTCTACCAATTTCAACGATATTTATTTTATAGAGAGAATCAACTCATCAAAGCACAAATTTTTTCTCAAGAGAGTTATGTTATTTGGTGCAAAATCACCTCTGTCTAAACGACACGTGCGTCGAATTGCAATCAGTTTTTTTGTGAACAGCACTTGACCAAAACTACCCTCAAGGTGGAAAGTGGGTCAAAAATTGACAAATGGACCACTAACTGGTTTATAAGCCGTGGATTTTTCTTAGTGCGTAACGTATTGAAATTGAAGAGTACAAACCAGCAATAATGACTAGCCAAAAACACCATCCGTAGCGGAAAGCAAGTATTTTATTTTGTTCAAAACGGACTTGTAGCGGGTTGGCAGGAAGGAGGCAGCGATACACAAAAGCGGCCACCAACAAAAATGACCCAGTTAGAGTCATCATGTAAGCACCATATCTCGGGACCACTATCAGGAGAAGATTCATGAGAAGCCAGCTCGCAAAAGCAGCCCTGGAATAATAAAATATATATAAATACATAAACATACCTATTTTTCTATTTTTCAATAACTGATGATCTATTTAAATACGAGTATGAGTCTATGTATTAAGGATACGTGTAGAGCTCTCCAGGTATTCCGTTCAGTTTAATGTACCGGTATATGGGGATGATTTGTTTTTCTATAAATTTCCATCCAGTAACCATTTTTAATCACATTAGAAAACACGAAGAACTAACTAAAATTTAAAAGAGGTATGTCGGCCATACTTATGATCATTTCACTTGTCTGTTGAAGAACTCATCACAATTTATACATATTAAAAACGTATACTTTGTTGCCGAATATTAATGATAATGAATGACCTTGTGCATAAAAAGAAGTATGATGCATTACTTACCAGAGCAGGATAGAGCTATAATAGCCTGCAGCTCTATATTGACCTCCCCAAGTGAAGCCCTCCTGCCCAAGACTGAAGTACTCTGCTACTGTGAGAATGGGGAAAGGAAGCCCCCTCTGAATTGCCTCCCTGTAGCTGTGTCCCATCTCATGAGAGCCATACCACGAGAATCTCTCATTGAAATCTATGTCCTCTGACGTGTTATCCGCCGGGATAGCTACAACATAGATCAAAAACATTTCCATTAACTGCTTTGCGTGTGGTCAATTTTTCACTGAATATTTAAGTAACGTATTATGGATAAATACTCTTGAATCGAAAATAGAGATATGCTATTTTTTTATTTTTGATATGCATTAGCGCAAACGTGATTTTTTCTACATTTATTTCGTTGATGCCAAATCTGCAGAAAATAGTATAACGTCGCTGCGTAGTTAACGAATTAAACCAGGCTGTTAGAAATGATACGGCGCACATTATCCATTTTTTTGTTCTATGAGGGCTTTAATGCACTAAAATATACGTTCTATTCAACATTCAAGGGAATAACTTCTTACAATACAATTAGTTCAAAAATTATTAATAAACTGGGTATACTAGTGTAATCACAAACGGGGAGATAATTACATGTAAAAAAAGAAACAGGAGATAAGAGTATACATATATATTAATCCAACTAGGTTGTAAAATTGTGCCGAGTCAACGCTGTTTTTTGAAGGAAACAAGGCCAAAAAATTAAGACAAAATCAGTTAAAATCAAAAGTATTGAGTTCTAAATTTTTACCACCTTGTTACATACAGTTTGGACCGCGTTTCTTAATGTTTTTTTTCTCTTATGTTTTTATTAATATACAGACGATAAACAAAAATGTTGAAACCAGCTGTTCATTTCAACATGTGATTTTCGAAATTCGATAAACTGGGTGATGTACGAGTAAGACTTTATCAGTATGGTTTTCATCGATTATGGTATCAATTTATGGTTTTTATAACATTGCAAGTTTCTTTAAGATACAGGGTATATTGCGCAACTTGACATGGAATCAGGCTACGATGGATTCATTTTGTACTTTACGCCACATGCTTGTTCATAAATGACTTCTAGGACTTAACAGAAATTACAATAATGGAACTTAAGTTTAATTTACTCAACTTTCAATTTCATAGACAAAAATGTTCCGTCCGATTACCTCAAATATCCTGAAAATTCTGTTCGCTGGCACAGATGAAAAAATTTCACCTTGGAGGGCACTCTCGCGTGGGTCATAAACTGTGATGTAGAACTGGTTAATGACAGAAAAGACAGCACATTTAACCCGGAAGTTTCACTTCTGCACTTTATGCTGGCATTAACAAGATCTCTCCTGAAAGTTGGTTCTCGTGCAGTTGAGTCATAGGCGGAATTTTCGTCGAAGGTCAAAAACCATGCACGGATAATGTGCGTCTTTCACTGTTCCTGAACAGCTTCATCCGCTGAACGGCATTTAAGCAAGAACAGACTTTTAAGAATACTAATGGCTTAACTCTGAAAGCTCTTCAGTTGATCGCAACATCTAGAGGGTTTTTTCCTATTTTTGTTTCTTGAAACGAGAAAAAAAATACTTGCCGCTTGCAATTTATCAAAATTTGTTTCACATAAGAAGGAAATATTTGATTTCCTCGTAAAAATAAAATATCATCAATGATCCTCGCAGATGCGAAAGTATCTTCTGTCACCATCCCATACGTGCCACTGGATTTTAACTAGATTGGAGCTAAAGAAACAAGGATGGACAGTATCACAATCATGCGACGCCACCTGATGATCATTGAAGATCTTTCTGCACCTCTGAGGATCATTGATGCTGTCTTATTTATACAGAGTAATACGCGGTATCGGGCTGTTCAAGAATCACGTAAGCTACCTTAGGAGAAAAGAGGGGTTTAACTTCTCTTCTGGGGTCTTACGGGAGAGGAAAGGAGAGTCAAGCCCAGTCTTACGTAAGCCTCTTGCTTTAAGAATACAAAATGGAGATAACAATCCAAGAAGAATAATATTTGGACGTATTTCTATCAAACGGACCTAAGCGCCATATGGTGAGAAAGGTACACAGGGGAGCTTGGATTGGCGGCGGAATCGGGCGTCCGGCTTATTCCGTCCTATACTGGCAATGCTTTTCCATGGCGCTTAGGTCCGTTTGACAGAACGCGTTATCCGGGATTCTAAATTCCTCAAAAGGAACTCGAATTGGCGCTTAGTTCTGTTTGATAGAAATACGTCAATTTTTCAGACTTCCTTCGTCATTTCCTTAATTATTAGGGGGAGGAGGGTTGAGCCAATCTTACATGATTCAAAACGGGGGGGGGAGGTACAGTCTTAGAGATGTCTTACCTGGGCGGAATAAGAAAGAAAAATTCAAAATCCGGCCAGAATCCTTTACGTAATATCAGAATGTATGAATTTTCCATTAAAAAGTAACCAATAAAAGACAATTTGCAACGTCGCAATTTGAGATACGTGTTGTTACATAACCATTCGAAGGGGGTTGATTTTCTTATTTTCATGAAAACTTCTAGTGGCTCGGCATCAAGAAAAGAATGTTAATGTCCTATAACACTTGCTCGCAGTAGATTCGTTTGCCACTGTAATATATCCTTGGTGACTTTAACGCAAGGATAAGAAAAACAACCGAGCAAATTCATTTGGTAATGGTTCGCAAAATACAGTTCAAGTTTTAATCTGCCTTGTGGTCCATTACAACGTTATCCTCATATATTTTTATCTTTAATAGAAAATGTTTCATCTCGAGGTAAGACACTAAAATCATTTGTATAATTGTTATATCCGCACTGGTAAAAAAAAAACCTCTTGGTTCAAGAGTGCAGTTTCTTGTCGCCGGATTTAAGAGTCTGGACTCTTGTTTCAATGCAAAATCCGCTTGAATCAATGCAAAATTCGCTTGAAACAAGAGTTCAAGACTCTTAAATCCGGCGACAAGAAACTGCACTCTTAAATCAATGCAATGCGGCATTGGTCCAAGAGGTTTTTTTTACCAGTGATTTGTTGCGTCGCTTTTAGTTCGTGAGACGACTGACAAAGTGTGGGAAGAGGTACTTGCCTTTCAGAGTAATGTTGACATGTCCTAAGCCTATGTAGGCCCCAAGTTTGGCGGAAATCAGTTCCGTAGAGAAAGCTCGATAAGAACTTTCTATATCAATTTCGCCCACGTGCCAGTTTGATCCGCATCTTGCCACTAGAACAGATCAAAATTGTTTGCATGAGCTAAAATAAAATTTAACAGGTTATATGAAGAAAACCAAAACCATCAAATTTTCAAAAATCACCTTTCGACAGAGTACTGTTCTGCCGTGCTAAGGAAGAACGACGTATGAAAATTCGAGAGTTGCCAAATTTCCTTCGATAAAATGTTTATTTTCTCGGAAAGTTATGAATATATTTTTCCTTTAAATCAGAATCTTTAGGTAAAATTTCGAACCAAATCATCTGATAAAATCGGGAGGAAAATATTCTTAAATTTACTAGGTATTCGCATTTTATCAAAGAAAATTTGACAACGCCTGAAGGTTTATACGGCGCTTTTCTTTAACACGGCAGCATGGGGGCGTGTAAATAGTTATACAAGAAGCAGCGTCGTCCAGACTGTTTTGTTTCGTCGGAGTGGAGTGTGTTATATTGGAACGACAATGACGGTCAGGAATGATAACAAAAATAGCTGATGAGGTGCAAGGTCATATATTGCCATTTTACACAAGAGCGCCGTAAGAACCTTCAGACGTTGCCAAATTCTTCTCAATACAAATCTGGATTTTAGGGAAACTTGCAGATATTTCCCCTTCAATTTTTCAAAAAATTTTCTTCGCGATTTAATCTGAAGTCCCAGAGAATTTCGAGGAGAAATACTCATAACTATTCTATAAAATTAATATTTCATCGGGGAAACGTGGCAACGTTTGAATGTTCATACTGCGTTTTTTCATAGCACAACATCATAGGTCGCGGACAGAGAGACATTATGCAAATGTGGCTCTTGTGCCCACGTCCACGTCACGTCCACATCCGCGTGTTTTGTCGCCGGATCAGGTTGAAAAATCAGCATTTTACTCGAAAAACGTGGAGCAAAAAGGCACATGTAATCGCATAACATGGCAACCATGGCGTATGGCGTTCATGTCTCTGCTATGAGCTCATCGTCGTCAAATGAACCGGAGCCGGAATATAATGACAGAACTCCGCGGTATGTGTCGGGCCTTGACAATGCTGCCCTGCCACGCAACAACCGCTTATATCCTTTAGGATATTCATTGAAGTTAGGTGGTTTTACCTCCGCGAGGTAGAATGCTCCGCGGTTCCCAAGTTCATTGGTCCCAATTTACATGACAATCCACCGATATTATTCTGCACTGGCGGTCTCAACGCCTTCAATGCAGTTCTTGTATGCCAGTGGCGTAGCAGCTTTGCGATTATATAGATTGATCTAACGATCGGTTTCCAATGAGTTGCTCATGAAACATCGTACGTTCAAAATGTATTGAAATATAAAAGTGGACAACTGGGTATTTTTCTAAAAACGAGAAAACGAAAAATTTAAGGCATTTTTCTCCAGAACATTGCAAAAAAATTGCAAGGCCAAAATATTTCGCGGTTTAAATGGCGACCGATGAGCTCTTCTTTTCTTATACGCGCGTTTAAGTCTCCGAAAAGTCCTCTACTTTCATCAGGGTTTAAAGGAGCAATGGACCACCGGATAAAGTACGAATTTAAGCATTCTGATACATGATTCCTCTTCTAAAGTTTCACGCATTTCGCGCGACGAAATGAATTGATATTGACTCCGAACCAAGATAAGATTTTTATTCAGCATTCATTACAAAAAATTTCAATCAACTGCTCACAACAGAGACAAGGGGAAAAAGGTGAATCAAATTGCGCACTATATTGCGGTTCTACAAACTTTCTCAATCACGTTCAGCTGAGCAGAGGCGTCGAGATTGAGATTTTCATATTTTCAAATCGCAGAGACTGTCACGGTATGAGTTATAACGTTCAATGTGCGATTTAACTAAGGTATATATTTGTTTTCTTCAAAGATCGCAAAGTTCGTACTTATGCACCGAAAAACGTTAATATCCTCAATAGGAGTTACTCTCAGTAACTTTTGTTGACCATACAAATCGTGTTCCTTGTGAAATTTTGATGAGATAACACATCGACTGTGTTTGTCCGTAACCACGTATCTAGTTTGCGGTGCTTGACAATTTCCACTCCTGTTTAAATTTTTTAAAGGAGAACATTCTTCTCCTTCTTTCTCTCTTTTTTGTCGTTCCCCCTACTCTCTCTTTAGTTCTGTACTTTACCCTCTCTTCTACTATCTCGCCTCTCACTTTGACGGTACCTATGCAGACAAGTGCTTTTATAGATGACCCAAAAACAGTGGTTCCTTTAATGCAAAATGTAATCCAATTGAACCCTTTTTGTGAATTTTTGTCTCGATTTTCTATGCTCCTCTTAAACTCAGACTGTTCATTACTTTCCCTGCCCAGATAGGTGTTTTTGTGGATAAGCCAGAAAATCGACGGCAATCATTTAACTCGGTTTGTGACGTCGCAAACTTCCTGTCATTTTTCATTCTCGTCAACATTTTCTTCTCTGTGCGAAAAAAATTCCACAAAAACTTCAAGGAATGATGTCAATTTGTTCTCCTTTAAAAAAATAACAAAAGGCGGAGATTTTCAGACACCGCAAACGAGATATGTGATTGCGGACTTACGCCGTCGAAACATAGTTCCCTATAGCGAAATGTAGTCCAACTCAAGGGTCTTCCTCGTAGAAAGTAGATTACCAGACATACTCCCCTCTTTCTGGGCATAGTGGACGCCATCCAGGGAATGGTCGATCTCGGAACGAGGCTGAGGACGAAAGGGAAATTAGGAAGTGACTTCATCCCGGGCCGAACCACGAGGCGTTGGACGGAGTTCGAGTTCCGGTCCGAGCCCTGCCCCGGCTCCCCGCTCCGAGTTCACGGTCTATGGCAAGGCTGACGCCGATGCTGACGTTGAGCTGACGTTGACTGCGGCTGCGCACGGCGAAGCTGTTGATCTTGGCAAGACACCCGAGGCGTTCTCACTTGGCCGTTCGATCAGCTGTGGTGGCGTTAGGGCTGCTCGAGTGCGACTCGACTGGTTCCGGCCTGACTCCCGTTCCGTTCCGTCGGATCACTTCCTCTATTCGTCAGAGGCAGCCGCGGTGCCGGCGTCGGGCCTTGACCTTCGCCCGCGCCGCGACGCCCCCTCCGTCGCCGTCGTCGCGGTTCCTTTCCATCTCTACGCACTTGCACGTCCCATTGACGCTATCAATAGACTGATTTATATTCTCTTCCATCCCGCCGAGTCCGTGACTGCCCATGACAATGGTTTGCTGCGAACTTTTGCTCGAGTGAAAGGGAGAGTCGTTTGCCCGATTAAAATGACCAGTGGGCTGATTATTGGAATTGATTGACAAAGCGATAGACAAAGGAGGCAAAGAGAAAATGGAGCGATTTATTGGCAGAGGCGGGTGCTGAGGAGGTTGGGTTGCCTGATTAAAATAACCAGAGTGGGCTGATTATTGAAATTGATAGACAAGGTGATGAACGAAAAGATGAACGAAAAAACGACTAATTTATAATATTTTCCGTCCCGCGAAGTCCGTGACTGTCCATGACAATGATTTGCTGCAAGTTTCTGTCGAGTGAAAAGGAGAGTCGCTTGCCAGATTAAAATGACCAGTGGACTGATTATTGGTATCGATGGACAAAGCAATGGATGAGGAATACGGAGTGAAAATGGACCGATCTAATGGTGGAGGCGGGTGCTATATTGGAGATCTCCGGAGGTCTTCCGTATCACAATAAACTATATGACGCCTCATAGGAAAAAATGCAATTTGAGGGACAACTTGTGAATACGGTTGTAAATATTGATAAGTGTATTTGCCGTTAAAATTTGAGACCAGATTTCCCAACCCAGCGGGTTGATTATTGATATTGATAGACAAAGCTATAGGCTATAAACAAAGGAGGCAAAGAGAAAATAGAGCGATATATTGGTAGAAACGGGTGGTTGCAATGAACAGGAGTGGTTTAAGTAGTAGAGTGACAAATGGCAACTAGTCCAGGCGCCTGGTAGCTAAAAATGAGGCTACCTGGAATTTTGGGTACACAGCGATTTTTTTGGCTTACTTTATGTTTTTTGGGTCGCTGAATCCGAATCTGAAGTTTCCGCACGCGTATCTGGTGAGCATTTTCCGCTATTTTGAAAAAATGGCCTAAAAAGGCCTTTTTTGCGGTTTTTTTGATATAGCGGCTACGGATGAGGAAAAGTCCCGGATTTAGCTAATGTTTTGAATAGCTGACAAAATTTGGAAGAAAATGGTATATGAATATGCTAGGTTTGCTCAAAAATTGAGGAACCTCGGATTTCGGAACTTTAGAACGCTTCGGAACTTGGCTGACCGCGGCGAGCCGGATCGCGCGTTGACGGGTGCGCCGCGAAAACGTGAATAGGCGCGATGTTCACGATGCTGTATCTTCCTCAATTTTTAAGCAAACCTAACATATGTATACACCATTTTCTTCCAAATTATGTCAGCTATTCAAAACATTAGCTAAATCCGGGACTTTTCCTCATCCGTAGCCGCTATATCAAAAAAACCGCAAAAAAAGGCCTTTTTAGGCCATTTTTTCAAAAAAGCGGAAAATGCTCACCAGATACGCGTGCGGAAACTTCAGATTCGGATTCAGCGACCCAAAAAACATAAAGTAAGCCAAAAAAATCGCTGTGTACCCAAAATTCCAGGTAGACTTACCAGGCGCCTGGACTAAACCCGCGAGAAAAATATGAATCAGCAGTCATGTGATAAAACTGTGTATTCTTCCATCCAAACAAGGCATATGTTCATTTTTTGTCGGAATTTGTTCTGAAGATTTACCGGACCTACGTTCATGAGTTTTAGAGCTACCAATAGGAAAACATCTCAAGCTGAGCCCGTTCTATTTAGATTAACTTACGTAAGATCACTTCGCGAGCCTTGGAGGGCACGAAGCACTCTCTCTGAGCAGTGGACTACGTAGCGGCCAGGGGCCGCACCGCGTGCCCCCTGGTATATCTTTTAAAGACCCTTAAAAGTTTATGTTCTTTAAAGTTATTTCCTCAAACTAAATGTATAAGTTTCGCCGAATGGCATGATCAGATGTTGCGCAATCTGTTTCGCGAACAAGGCCTGGCCTGGTATGACAAACTTGCTTTGCAGACTGCTTAATCGGGCATTCATCACTCATCATCAGGCTTGAAGGATATTTAGTTTCATCTCTGGGATTGCCCTTTACCTCAGCCCGTTGCTGGAATTAGGACTGCGGGGGTATCTGTGATATAAAGTCTATGGTTTGGAGGGATCATATTACTTTTTATACCAATCTTCAAGATTAAACGTCGAGACACGTCTACAACTAGCGCATTTGACTCTTCATGACAGAAGAATGTTGTGTTGAGCATCTTATTTGCCAAATAAGTTCGTCGAATGTGGAATAAGATTTGCGTTACAAACAGAGTGCGCTAAGCTGCCGCGCTAAAGAAAAATGCCACATGAGCCTTCAAATGTTGCCGCATTTCTGATTAACTGATTAACAAATTACTGATAAACTTATGAATACATCTCTTCTCCAATTTTTCAAATGAAATTGCTCACAACTAAAGCTAAAGTTTCTGAAAATGTCAGTAACAAATATTCATAACTCCTCAACAATTAAAATTTTTGAGGAGGAAATTTGGCAACTCTCGAATATTCATACGGCGATTCTTCCTAGCACGGCAAAAAACAAGTCAAAAGCTAAATATCAGTTATTTTAATGCAAAGATGATCTTCATAACTATTTTTGGGGTAACACCATTCTAGCCCCGTATGATACTCTCAAATGTATTTAATCTTCATTTTTTCTAGAGAAACCTTACTTTTAGCCTCTTAAGCTGTTAGTCACCTTTGCTGGAGATCAAAACTGATCTTTGATAATCTGTCGCGTGGAGACAATATCGATGGCGTAAGTCAAAATATGCGTAGAGCCAGATGCGGCGTTGCAAATCTCATCGCATGATTTCTTCTTTTCAGAGAAAACTAAAAATCTTATCCTCTTGAAATTTTCCGCGATTTTTTTCACACCATGAATATGCATAGTAAATTTTAAGGAGATAATATGGTCAGGTTTTTTTTTTAAAAAAAAGAATAATAATAAATTGAAAGCTCTAGAAACTTTAGAATAGGGATATACATTTTTCAACGGTATCCATCAGCATATTATAAACCTTGCACCTCTAGCTCAAATAGTGTAATCTGATGGAGCAATAATTTAAGTCGAAAATCAATAATATGTTTCGCATACTAATAATATGTTAGCAAATTGTTGAGCATATTTTTGCTGTATTGATGACTGATGAATGTCGAATAGAGCAGTTTGCAACACAAATTTGTCAAACTGGGTTGTGTTTGCAGAGAGGATTGTTCATAACTTTTTTGTAATCAGGGAGCTGTGATATACTATGCTAAATTCTGATCGCAAGAGGAGGATTAGAATTTCTTATTATAAGAGGCAGAAATTCTAGATATCTAATTTGGATTTCTGAGTGCCCGTGAATCCTCTACCTGCGCGGACTCCCATCTGGAAAAGGGATGAGGGTAATCATTGTCGCCAATGATTTCCGCCAGGGTAATCATAAGTACCCCTATCTATAAAGCGGTGTTTACCCCTATTCTATTGTAATACATTTAAGACAAAATTCGTAAAGACCCGTTAGGTCTAAAAATGGACTTAGTAATTCTTTATGTGTAATTACAAAAATAAATAAAAAAAAGCATCGCCAGATTGTGCTTAAAATCAGCACTTTCCTCCATTTAAACCCTTGCAAAATATCCACTTTTAATACAAAAACCTGGCAACCTTGTGGGCAGTGGACGCGCAACACGCACGCGGCGCCAGTAAGTCCTCTTGAGAAACTAATGCACTTTGTAATCCTAAAAGCTTTCGTTCTCGAGCCGGAGCGATTCGAGGGTATTAATATTCGTTTGGCAACAGAACCTTGATTTTCTTCCAACTTTGATCGCTGGCCGGTGAAAAAAATTTAAAATTTAAATTTGACAGCGAGAAAATTATGTAACTGGAACTGAAGTGAAGCAAGGCGCCGCGCCGCGGCGCCGCCGTGCTGTAAGTTCTGTAAGTGGTGACTCCGTTGATATTCAGAGAGGAGGGGTCAAGACTCAAGCCTCAGAGACTGAGAGGTGAAATCGATGCGGGCCCAAGCAGATACTCGGAATAGTAACAAGATTGCCTTGTCACGACTCACCGTGGTACCATCGTAAACATCCTCCTGGTGACCTTGAAAAGGGCATTCCAGGGGAATGTGGTAATAACCACACTTCGGCCCAATGCCCGGGCCGCGGCACCAGCTATTGATAAGCACCCACATTTAATTGGTCAGCAAAGAATCATCCAGCCCCCCCCCCCCCCATCCTATCCTAGTCGTACCGCGACTAAATTAACAGGGCGCTCTTTCATATTTGGACGTATTTCTGCCAAACGGAACTGTATGCATTAAGACATGAGCCCTGAGACCCATAAGAATATACGCATAACAGGGCTTACGTCATAATGCACATAGTTCCGTTTGGCAGAAATACGTCCATTTGATACTTTCAATGACGATCCGTATCCCCCAGATCCAGAACTATACAGGGTGATTCAAAAGTGCCGCACAACCCCTAGGGTTCTTGCCCTTTTTCAGAGTGATCCTCTTAAAGTTTTAAGGGTTCTAAAAGCCATGTCTTTTGACCTGGGAGCTTTCATAAGAGTTCGAGTCTCTATCTCAATTTGTTTAAAAGTTGCAGGGAGGATGCCTGATGCTGGAAGAGCGGGACTTTTTGATCACCCTGTATTTACAAGTTACGCACTTAAACTACGCTATCACCATTGTAGGTAATAAGCTCTCTGACTTTACCTAAATTTTCATTTTTGTAATAGTTCATTCTCGCGTTCAATACTGGAGCGATCTATTTGATTTTTGCGGCTACCAACAGGTTTTCAGATGGCCCGGTTCTATTCGGTTTTTGGAAATTTAACTTATAAGGACGCGTGAAACGGCCCTTAGTGGGCGCGGAGCACCATCTAGGGGTTGACGCGTAGCGGACAAGGAGCGTACCCCTAAGTCGTTCCAGACAACCATCCTCATTATTTCATTTGCTGCGAGTGGGCACCTGGAACGACCAGAACGCGTCCATTGACAATAAAAATCACATGCAAGTTCTATTTCGCCTTCAATTTTTGAAGTAGGCCGAAGAGCATCCTTTGTACAGCAATAGTTGCGTATCCGAGGGTTTATTTCTCGTGCTATACACAAATTGTTCCCCACAGTAAAGTCATAGCCCGATGAGTTCTGCGTTTTTCTATTAAAGTATTTTTAATGGATCATAAATATGGACATTTAAATAGCAATTCACTCCTCAGTTACTTCGGGAAAGCAGGGTTTATCCTTAGCGTGTGTGCAGAAAACGCCACTGATCGTCTATAACAGGCTGTCAACGTAAAATTTTATGTATTGTAACATGTTCCCCCAACAACCAATAACTCAAGTTTGAGGAAGTTTTTACTTGAGGAAAAAAAAAGAAAAAATAACAAAATATGAGCGTGAAATACTGCGAGTGAAATATAGTTGCCTAACAACAATTATGAGGTAAGTTCTACAGTAGTTAAGAACGAAATAATAACTAAGCCCGGCTCCATACATTTTTATCCTCCTTTAATACTCAGCTATGTTGTCAATTTAAGTGTGAGGTGGACTTGAGCATGACTATGTGTTAGATTCTTTGCGTTGCTGGAGAAACCACAGCTTAATCCTTAGCGAGCACAAGCACTCTTAGAAGCCATAAAAAAAGAGCTTTTTACATTCCTTAACGATGCCGATTGCTAAATGTACAGCGGTGTTACCAAATCTTTTCATTTTTTGGACAAAAGAATAAAATGAAGAGCATATTATGTTCATGAGCTGCAGATACTGAGTGGGCCGCATCCTCGGTATTCCGAACGTAATTCGGATTATTAAGGCTGTAAACAAATATTTAAAATAATAGCAACCAAAAGGAAACATGATGCACCCATCCAAATCCTATGTGCATGGTTCCTTTTGCTTAAATTTATTGTTAATTTTAGCATAACTGTGTCTAATTCTTCTTGCAATTTTGTTTGTCCTCTAATTGAATCCCGCGTGTTCACGCATTACAATACATGAGTAAGATTTGATCGGTCAGGAACGAACAAAATTCACTGCAATAAGACTGCGATTGAACGACTTCCACCGCAAAAAAAAAAGAAAAAGAAAACACCACCAACAACAACAACAATAAATAAATTTAAAAAAAACCCTTGACAAACACACAGATTGGGATCTTTTCACCTTTTAAATTAACAATCGTTTCTCCCTAAATCAATGACTGTTAACAAATCTGAATTTGTGGAGGAAAAAAAATTGCACAGTAACTTAAATAAGTCGGCAGAATTCCAATGTATTTTACTTTTTTTCGGTGAGCGCAGCTGTCTCACTCTTACTTCAAGTCGAAATGTTTTTTTTTTTTCTTTTTCCACGTCATTCTCATCATTTTAATTTCTGTCAATCCCAATATAATACATCTTTAAATCTGACTTGATTAAGGACTAGTTTATTCACTTGTAAAATATCATTCCCTGTTGGTACCAAAGAACCTACAAAGAAATAGCGTGGTTTTTGGTTTTTTCTTTATCTTGACAACATTTCTCCGCCTGTTTCGAGAGCAGATATTGAATACAGAAATTTTGATAAAATTACTAGTATGTAACTTTATTTATCTGCCAAAGACTATTATAACAAAAAACATATCTGCAAATAAAAGTAGACTGGTAAGAGGGAAATTAAAATTATTAGCCTAAACAAGACTTCAACTTCAATTACATCAAATGACGTGGCTTATAGTCATGTTCAATATTTTAAACGTGTTCTACATCATATTTTTGCAGAAAACTGTTGTTGATTTCATTCATAATTTGTCTCTCGATATTTTCTATAGACTATAAATTCATATTCGTGGTGAATGATCTCATGGCGAAACTGAGTTTAAGCTAGTCCGCCTTTGTACTCAGTATAAATGAAAGCTTTCAAAATCCGAGCGAATCAAGATTCTAGAGTATTTGCAACATTGCCCTACATTGCGTCTCTCCTCTGACTTCAATGTTGAGAGCCGTCTTTATTTCCTTTTCTTCACTTACAAACCGATTGCGCAGAGGAATTTCGACGAACTTTGTATTGGAATAATGTTTTTATAACCAGACGGCCTGACCACAACCGGCGCCAAGCTCGGCTCATCGCTTAAAAACTGGTTTTGGAATGCCGCAGCTCAGCTTTCGCGATGATTAGGTCCGTGCAATGAGTTATTCTTACAAAAAGCTTTTTACCATGCATAAACAATGGAATTCGTAGAAAAAATGTTCTACGCCAAGGATTTTAAATTCTTTGCTGCTTCGTTGATTTGCTCTCGATAAACTGGACTACTCGAAAAGTGAACAGAGCGGTTCGATTCACTTTATGCTCTTCAGCGGTTTTAACTCCAGCAATGCAATCGCGAGAGGTCCTTGAAGAAATTTTCAATGACTATAGTGCATTCTGTGCAAGGACTTAGCGCTCGGATACAACTATTCGTGTTCCAGGAAAAGCTAGATTGCATAACTAAAAATTGAAGGCGCTTCAGCTTAGGATGCCCGCCAAAGCTCTCGGGTGAAAATCAGCATTTTTGCTGAATCTGAGAATCAATCATGCGTAATCCACATTTCATATGATAACTTGGTAAATTTAGGCGCGATTTTTTCCATATTTCCTCCTCAAATCCTGTTTTTCCATAAAATTTCAGCTTCTTTGAGCTTCGTGTTGAAATTTTCAGAGGTTCAGTGCTTGTTTCAGAGAATGAACTGGTAGGTGTTTAATATTCGATTGATCCGGAGTAAATAATCGATTGAACAGTCGATCGAAATATTAGCAATCGATTAGTAAATCAATCGAAAAACTCTATTTGAAACTATCGATCAGCGAATTACAACGAATGACGTAGACACTGAGTCAATCTGCTGGATTTCTTCACTTGAAACAGTTTGAAACTTGGCAAGAGGTGAGAGGCATTTGCAGGTGCAAATTGGGATCAAATGAGATAGTTCCGCCAACGTTAGGTGAATTGTGCAAACGGGAGTGCGCATACTGAAAGTAAGAGACTGCGGGCATGTGAGCAGTGAGACGTAACGAAACAAACATTCGCAACTCTTCTGAATCCTGAATCTCGCGTCAGCGTGTATGCACCAACGCATTCGAAGTTGGTGCATTTTCGCGAATTCTCTCGGGAAAAAGAGGTAGTAAGGGAGATCCGTACTCGGGAGGAGGTACCCCTATATAAACGGGGGAAAAAAATTCGGGGATGCAACATTTTTTCCAGTTGAATCGAAAAATAACAGGGTGAGTTTTGGAAGAATGAGATGCTAGTGGTTTGAGTTCAACTTTCTGCTTTTATTTTTATTTAATGTAAGTTTATTTAAAGATATAGTCTTATTTTTTTACTTGCCATCAGAAGTTGTTTTTCAATAAAAACAGATAATTAGATTGCATTCTGCAACTGGTGGGCTTGAGGGACAGGGAGCATAATAGCAGTATTTGAAAACATTGAGAAATTAATGATTTCAACTAAAATTAATCGCTAATCACAAAACTCCAAGCCTGTTGCACTCTGCCGAATGTCGGTCTTTTGCGTTGAGGAGTAGAATTGAGACATTTCTGATTACTTATTCCATCTCAAAATTTACTTACTTGGTTGTACTCGTATCTCTCGTGCGCAACGGACCCATTATTGTGTGGGTCAGTGACAGATGTTGATTTTTTTTCGTAATCTGCGAAAGGGTCAGCCACCAAAACCCGATTCTGCGACGTGCGCGACTGACATATTGCTGACATTAAATATTATTTTCTTGCGTTTACATTCTCGTGACAAGATGCAGATTAAGCCCGCATTTATCCTCAACACGTGCCGTAGAATTCCTAGGAGATGCCGTAACCGAGGCGAGGTTGATTTTTTGCGCCATCCCTGCGGCTCCGAGGATGGAGCGAGTACGCCGTAACTCAACCTGTCTACCGAACAATGAGGAGTGCCTACTCTGCGCACGGCCATGTTAAGGAAAAACGCCGTATGAACTTTCAAACGTTGCCAAATTTATTTTGATAAAATGTGAATTTTCCAAGGGAGGGGCCTCTCTTAAAGTGCGTAGCGTTCTTGGAGAGTGGGAGAGTAAAATGCAACCCGCTGAAATAAAAATTTAGGACTTCCTCCCTCTGAGTCGATGAAAGGTGGATGAAAGAAAAAGGGGAGAAGAAAAAAGAGATGAAGAGAAGAAGAAGGAAAGGAAAAAGAAAAAGAGCGGAGACAAACAAAGAATAAGGAAAAAAGGAAGAAAAATAGAGGTAGAAGAAGGGGATAAGGAGAAAAATAAGAAGAGGAAGAGAGAGAAGAGGAAAAATAGAAGAATTAAGAGAAGAAGAAGGAGAAGAGAAGAAAAGAAGGGATGAAGAAGAAAAATGGTTGGAAAAAAAAGAAAGAAAGGAGAAAAGAGAGCAGAAGCAGAAGAGGGAGATGAGAAAGAGAGAGGGAGGGGAGTATCACGCAATTCTCAGAGGGGCTGCAGAGTGATGTTATCGGGAGGAGGGGAGACAAGAATCGAAGTTCCGGGTGTTTTTATGTAATTTGTCAAATACCAATATTTTGCGCTCAAAACTCATAAATTAATTTGCAATTAAATCCAATTCATAGTATAAAATTTCCAGAGAAAATATTCACGACTTTTCCCAAAATTAGATATCATATCAACAACATTGGATTGGAATGCTCTTACGACGTTCTTTCCTTAAGTTAGCTATTCTCTCTGCGGCTCGCACTGTTATAAACGTTGGGGTCAGTTTTCAGGCATCCCAACGCTAACGGGTGGCCACAAAAACTGCGGATCTGGCGATACGCGGTTCTGCCTCAGTGGGCGGGGCAAGCACGAGAGCCGGATCAGTTTCGAAGGTATTTCACCGACGGTAAAGTTCAAGAAACATTGCGTCTGTTTGTCAGAGCCCCATGACACCATGATGCCTCACACGCGACGACAAATCGGCCAACGCCGCCGCCGCCATGGATAACCTTTGCAGTGACAACGGCATCGCGAGTCGCGTTGACGATATGCGATGGAGAATGGAGGCAGGTAAAATTTTTACTGGGATTTGCAAAACAGGGTCTTCAAAAAGTCCAGCTCCACCTTGCTGACTTTGGAACGGTCATGCTTAGAAATACGATACTCCAGGTATTCTTAGATCAATAAGACCTTCTTTTTGACATTTTGGAAATTTTGAGGCGGCGCCCAGTGGATCGATGTAGCCACACTCTCCCTCAGAAGGTATTCTCCGTGCCGATTATTGAAATTGATAGACAAAGCTATAAATAAAGAAGATACAGAGGGATCCTATTGGTGGAAGTGAGTGGTTGCAATGGCCAAAGGAGGGAGGCAACCCAGGACCCTGTAATTTCTCCCTTTATCATTTCCTCCCTTAGTCTATGGGAATCACCCATTTCAACCGATAATATCGCTCCGTAATCCCTGTTTCATTTTTGTCTATAGCTTCGTCTATCAATTTCAACAATCTGCCCGCAGAAGGCAGGCATTGAGACCTAGACCTTTTGGCCTGCACAGTGTCGGCATGGAAACGAAGATTTTCATTGGTGTAGCGAGGATGAAGATTTCATTGTTTACCCAGCCGTGGAGTGATTCCTTGACTCGAGAAAACGTGATCGACTCAACCCAATCACGAAAACACGAATGACACGAAAATAAATCATCTTCTCGATACGATAAGCATCCTCTTCAAGGTGATCGTTCACCGCCCCCCACACCCTGCTGCCCCGCAGTTAACGCAAAGTTGTTTCTTTTTCCAGTTGCCTCCTACGCTTATTCTCCAGACCATCTCGCAGGGTCTTCAACCAAGTCTGAATAAATTGTCTCAAATGCAGGTTTCTTTTATGTCATGACCAGCTTCGAATATTTACGTGTGGCACTGTCAGACTGAGGACAAACGCCGTATAAATAGTCTAGAGTTGGCCGATTTTTCCGAATAAAATTAGATTTTTCTTGAAATTCTTGACGTATTTTTTTTCAAATTCTTGGTATATTTTTCTTCAAATTCTTGGTTTATTTTTCTTGAAATTCTTGGTGTATTTTTCTTGAAATTTTTGGTGTATTTTTCTTGAAGTTCTTGGTGTATTTTTTTTTTAAATTCTTCGTGTATTTTCCTTAAAATCTTTGTAGAATATCCTTGAAATTTTAACTTACTTCTCATGAAACTGAAGAACTTGAAGTAAAATATTTATACATCATAACTCATAACAACGAATACATTGGTAGGGTTGCCTTTTTGCAGGGGGCATATCGATTTTTGCGTCTTCGTTGAAGCCGGGTTTTCCTCCAACTAGCGCGAGGGCGCGCGCAACGGCGACGGCGGTTTTGGGCGCGGCGCTGCACTGCTAGACATGAAATCAAATGCTTCCGGTTCCCTCCGAAATGACAGCGCGCGATGAGCGCCAAGCGTCACCGAGCCAACGCTTGCGCTCAAAGACGCAGCCTCTGGCGCGGCGCAAGGAGCCGCGGTCCGACGGGATGAAACCTCGTTCGATGTCCTGTCTGGAAACCTTGTTGGATGTCCTGTCTGGACGCCAAGTGCGAATCACAGATGATCACATTCCAGTGTTCTATTGTTTTTGCTGAAGAGCAGACGTGAATTTTTATTTTGATTGATTGTTTGCACTATGACTTCAACCGAAGTTACCTTCACGCCTGTAGAGGATGAGGTGTTTCTTAATGAAATTGGAAAGCACCCATTACTTTTCAACCCCAAATGCCCGGAATACAAGAACAACATAAAGAGAGAAAAAGTGTGGGTTCTCATCGCTGCAAAGCTAGGCAAACCTCGTAAGACTGGATATTTCATTCATTAAATTGTTATCTGGATTAATTCAATCTAAAAATCACTGATACGATAGACGCCACACTGATATCGAAAAACACGAAAAACAGTGTGAAAGAGCCGACGCTGTACTCAGCGCACGACGCCTGTGACAGATTCCGAGGAGAACAGAGCCGCGCCATTCGCGCCAAGAACCGCGTTTTTGACGCGATCGCCGTGCGCTGCGCCAGTTGGAGGAAAACCCGGCTTAAAGGTTATTAATTTTGGGTGGGCCCAGGCGGGCGTGCCGCTAAGCGCCGCGCCGCAGCGCACATAATGCTCATCGCGCGCATTTCGGTCCAGAGAATCAAAGCCAGCCTTCAATTTTTCTGCACGCAACACGCACATTCATGGAGTACGAATAGTTGCATCCAGGCTTTGTGATGAACGTTGCCTCCTTCCGTGTATTCATCGGCTGCAAAACTACGGGAAACGGAGAATAACTCGACGTTGAATGTGCAATTACCAAACCACGTACCTCTAATGCGACGTTGCAAATCACCTGTCACGTTTCAATTTCCATTCCTCAATCGATGCCACATTTGGTTCGCAAGTCATTCCTCTTTCTTTTTTTCATGAAAATTACTTAATTCAACAACGAAGTCGCCAACATCAGGCTATAAGGAAAAACTGGTCCTGACTAAAGTTTCTTTAGCCATTATGTAATCGACTGATTAACGCATCGTTATTTGTCCGACGTTTAATTCTCTTGATAACGAGTGCGTAGGATGAAGCACGTTTAGTTTTAAGCGGGTCTCGAAATTCTAGTTTTTTCACGCATTGTCTGAACAATAAAGCCAGCACGTTCAAGCAAGTGGACCGGAAGACATTGGATATATAGGACGTACCTATTCATGCTAAAAAGACTTTCGTGCGGGTGAATTTAACCAAAAGAAATTATACACAGGATATGTGTGCTCTATGGCATTTAAACAGTTCTTTTAGCATAGATACATCCAATTAAGGAGTATTAAATGGACTTCATTCTGCAATTCGGAACAAAAATTTCTGGCTCATCCGTAAAAATACCTACATGCATAGGAATACTAATGGTACACACGTTATTTTTAAACTGGATCAGAAATTGTAGTTCCTAATTTCAAAATATGATCCGAATTTGGTGTTTTTTCCCTCAAAATGTCACGTATAAAACAATTTTTTTTGACAGAATTTCAAAGATCAACCCCCAAACAAGATACAAGAATGCAACATTAGTTTCATAAAACATCACAACTGACGTCACATTATTACACATGTTACGTCTATCTCAATGTAAAATAAAATACTTACTCATTATGACGTTTCCCACGAACAAACTAAGTGTGACGGTGATAAATGTGGTGAATCTCTGAAAGCAAAAACAAGCAAAAATATCCCAGAATTATTACTCATTACAAACTATAAAAAAAACCTACAAAAATCAAAATTTAGATGAATTTAAAGAAAATTATAATCCGAAAATTTGATCATTGCTTCTCCCTCCGATAACATTCCAAACATGTTACTCAATCAAAAACAAATGGCCAATAGTACTAATTGCAAGGTAATACTTTACGGAGAGGCGCAAAACATAATTTTCATCCGCTTTGTGGCTATGCAAAGTCTGCAAGACACTCAAACAAAAATCGAGCCGTATAAAAAATGAAAATAAAAATCAGATAAATCATTCGTTGTGGCATGCTGAATGGCTGCCGCGTGCTGCCGATCGCGCTATTAACGAAAAAATGAAATAAAAAACTCCACTTAAGACGCGTCTTTTGTAATTCAACACCAACACGGTAAATTTATCGCTGGAAAGTGGTCTGTACATACTTGGAGAGTCGATAAAATTAAAATTCTAACATTCCACTGCACTTATGTATCAATTTATTGACGTGACCAATAGCCAAATAATGAGTTAATTGAAGCGTTAACCCTCATTCTGAATGTTGCCGGACTGGACGAAATACTGCTGTGCTGAGGAAAAACGCCGTAAAAATTCGAGAGTTACCGAATTTACCTTGATAAAAAACATATTTTTGACGCAATTTAGGCGCATTTTTCCTTGATGGTATTTGGGATTAAATTGCGTGAAAAATTGTCTGAATATTTTGGGGGGAAAATATTTACAATGTTCCCAGTAAATTCTGTTTTTATCGAAGCAACGTCTAAGGAACCATACGGCGTTCTTCCTTACCACGGCAGAATAGCTCCTTGATTAAAGAATAGAAGTGGAAAATGATATGATAGTGCCAGAAAATGGGTCCTTTGCACGCACGAGATACAGAGAAATAGATATGGACTCATGGATTTTTTGGCTACATACTGTATTTCTACCGGCATTTCTGAACCTTAATGAGTATAAGTTTTGAAAAGGGTCGATCCCAGATACTTAAAACAACTGCACACAGTGCACACCTGGCACCGTTTGGCAACATGTCACATTGGCACACCAACATTCAATCCCACGTTAAAATCAAACGGATGTGAAAGTGCCAAAAAATCGCGCGGATTCTGTTAAAATAATTAACTCCTGGGCCACGCTTGTCCTAATACTGGAACGATTTGTCTCGGTGATGATGGAACAAAGTGCATAATAGCTGCCTTTAAAGTTCTTCGTTTATAAATCTGGCCGCAACTCTCGGAGGCAAATACGTCAAAATGATGTTAACTCTACCGTGCTAAGGAAGAAAGCCATGTGAGTCTTTTTGCGCTGCTAAAGTCCCTTTGATAGAATACGAATTTTCCGTGAAATTCGCGAATATTTTTCCTCTAATTTTTAAGAGAATTTTACTCGCGATCGGGTCTAAAATATCTAAAAATTTTAAGAGAAAAAAAAAGCTCTCGTTAAAAATAATCATTTTATTGGAGGAAATTTGGCAACCCTCGAATGTCGTACGGCGTTTTTCCTTAGCGCTGCAAACTTGAGCGAATTTAAGCCAAAAAGAACCTTGTGAAAATTGATACATGCAAAAGACACTACACAGTTCGGAAATTTCGTGTTTTCGGTTAGTTTGAATTGATTTTCTTTCATTCGATTAATCAAATTTTTGGTTGAAGCAACCCGTCCTAACGACCAAATGGACTTTTTCCAATCATATGGAACTATATTCACTCTGACATGAGCCTTGAGTTCCCTAAAATTACATTTACGACTGGGCTCATACCACAATGCATATAGTACCTCCTTAATTTAAATCGGCATTTTTATAGTTATTTCGTGTTAGAGGGTTGGCTTCCCTTTTGGACCCTAAGGGCCCATTATTTCGACATGCCCGTACTCTCCCAATTTGGGTACTACTCCGGTGATGCGCAGATAGCTTTATTGAACATATATAACTGGATCGCGTGAAGCAAAAAGAAACCAAGCCACGTCAACTTTTGCGAAATGTAATTGTGCAATTCATTTTTCAACATGAAAACGGTTGTGCGGACTTTAGCGTAGAACAGTGAATTTTCCGCAGAGTACGAAGCAAATTCCTCAAAATTTTCAAAGAAATCCGCCCAAAAACTCTCTTGTAAACAATTAAATTGGCCAGTTACAGGCTTTCGCTGATCCTTTCTGCTGAACGCGGTCCAAAATATCAGCCGTGGATTAGAAGAAGTAAAGGGCATAAATAGAAATACATACCTCTTTCCGAACTCCCGGGAAGATGATGAGAAAAGCGAGGAAAAGGGTGCTGAAGAAGAGGATAGTGGCGATTGAGTTGGCGTCACCGGTGACCGGCGTCCTGTTGTTGTTCGTGTAGAGGGTTGGGCCATCGCTGCCCATCCTGCGTTCCTCCGTTCACACTGAAACATAAAAATCAAATAATGTTCAGTTATTTGTTCAGAGAAAAACGTTTGAATGAAAACATTGTAATGGACCGCATCAAGCAGAGAGGAACCAAACAACATCAGCTATTGCCAAATTTGACTAGGCAATTTAATTTTTTACATGAAAACGGTTGTGCGGACTTTTATTTGTGCTACCAGTGAATATTTCGCATAGTGCGAAGCAAATTCCTCAAAATTTCAAAAGAATCCGCCCTAACGTTATCTCGTAAAAAATTAAAATGCCCTTTTAAATTTCGCAATAGCTGAAGAGGCTTGGTTCCTTTTACCTAAACGCGGTCCTAATGTACCTAAAGTTAAAAGGCACCTGACTTCATTTTAGTCATTCCAAAATATCAAAGAAAAACCTAGTGTCGGCCCCACTGACCTCAATGTAAATCGCAATTATTGAAATTATGTACCTCATAACCGGCATAAGATAGGGTTACCAAATTGTTCATACCCATGGAACCGTTCCTGGAGATTTCTAAACCGACACTAGCTCGATCTTTCAAAAATGTGAGTCACATACCTTTTGGCTCTAGAGTACTTTTATAATTTTTCACTCTTGAGCTGCCTTTGGAAGTTTTAAAAGTCGATGGCCAAGGTACGTATAAACCACGTATTTCCATTACGATGTTTCAAAATTTCCAGAAGTTTCCGATTCGAAGAATGCCAAAACGAAACAAACGGAATATGGAACAAATAGAGCAAGGGAAAGGATGCGCGTTGATGACGGCGCGGAGATACAACTATTCGTGCTCGATGGATGTCGCGGTTGCATCTGCAAAATTGAAGGCGCTATGGCGCGAGGCGTGAACTCGCAATGCTCCGCTTTATGCTGCCAATGAAATGTGGCTCACAATTAGATTGGAAAGTTGAAAAACGAGGCCCAGACACGTTTCTCCTACCTTCGGCGGTGATGACACTCGATTTTGCTTTTTTCATTTGACGTTTCATTCTTTTTTTAAAAGTATTAGTTGGCGTGGATCTGAAGCTTTTTATTTGACGTCTAATTCTTTTTATAAAAGTATTAGTTGACCTATGTCTAAGTTTGTTTATACCGGTCCCATACCATAACTCCCCCAGAAAAGATAGGTGGGTCAATTAGACACGGCTCGGGATTTCTAGGGGTAGCTACCCCCCAAAAAAAAAAAAAAAAAAAAAAAAAAAAAAAAAAAAAAAATTCTCTGACACTTAATTTTTTTTCTTTATCCAAATTGATGCAAGATTCTTTACTGAACATGTAGACCAATGTCTAATTCTCATCTGTACCGGTCCCAGCAAGGCTTGCAGCAATTAGACCCGACTTGGGCATCTGAGGTTTAAACTTTATTCTATTTAATGCACGTGAGTAAACATTTTTTTTAATTTTAGGACACCACGGTCCTGCGCATTAGAGGATTTTACGGTGGGAAGTAGGTACGTAGAATAAATAGACGTAGATTTTATTAAGATATTTATTAAGATATTTAAATAGATGCAGTCTATTTATTCTATGGTAGGTATCCTTCAACGTTTCTGACGGATATTCGTCTCCGTATGTAGTATTCATACTTACTTCCCCCCCCCCTTCCCTGGCCAGAATTTGATGGTTAATTATTTCCAGAGGATGTGCTTTAATCGGAATAGGCGAGGTGGCTCTCACAAATGAATAACAATGATGAGTTAGACCGTAGACGACTGCGAGTTGATTAGTGCGGCAAGGATGCATCCTTGACAGTATTCGAGCAGGGTAATGATCGCGTTTGCCCGCCCGCTATTTTCACTTCGACTCGACTATTTTTTTTAGTGGAAGTCTTTGTCTTTAATTGTTAATTTCTTCGTTTTACATTCACACTATGTCCGTGTCGCAACCGTTCCGTTGGCCTCCGTTTTCAGCTTTGAGAAAAAATCAAAGCCAAGTCCGTTTTTCTTCTTCTTTTTCTGCAAGGCTGCGGTAACTTAGCTCTCTATCGATCGTTTCCTAGCAATGCAACAGTTGAGAATTTGCAATTGTCTGAGATTCCATTAATTTCATTTATAAATAGAAATCACTATGAGGAGCGAACACAAGAACATCCTCTGTCTCTAATTGAACGATCATTGGCAGAGTTATGACAGAATGATCTAAGTATTTTTTTATAATTAAGATCCATGTATTTAACAAGGAAATGCGACCACATGACGTCACAAGGCTTTATACTTTGTTACTTTTAAAAGTGTTTATTTCTAAAGTCTCATTTTTCTTTTCTTTTTTTTTCACAGTCAGTCAGTTTTTTTTTTAGTTTTCTATTTATTTTTTTACCGTGAGCGGGAACTTCTGCATGAAAACCGCGAAAATCGCTGTTTTCTTCCTGACGTGTTGAATTTGAAAGTATGTGAAGTACTCACCGCATTTTACGTAAATTTTTGATGAGAATACGTATGTTGTAGTACGTCATCCGTAGTGTTAAAATGAGAGATTTCTTTTATCTATCAAACTGGTTTTTTCTATTTCAAAGGACTGTTCATCATGATCAGACGGCATTTAATTTCATTTGAAGGATTAGTTTAAATCATCGTATTATCTAACGATCTAACGTTACCCTGTAAATTTAATGAAATTCATTTAGTTTTAGTTTTAAACCATGTAGGAGTACAAGGAAATACTTGTAGTAGTCACGTTATCTTACTATAGTAAAAAAAAATAAGGCCTTTTTTGTGTGTACGTCCGTGTCATTTCGCATTCTCATTGGTCTTTCATTAACCAATCATTAAACGTCATTGAAAATCCCCGGGAAATTTAAATGTATTCTTCCGTAAAGGAATTATTGATAGGTAGACAGGTATAAAAATGGGATGTATTTCTTCTAATAACCAGGATAAAAGGGAGGATTATTACCTATACAGGATAGTCCTAGAAAAACGGGATGTACCTATATTAATAAACCGGGATAACAGGAAGGATATCGATCATTGTGTATCGATATTCGATACATCGTTTGTTCTAAAGCAGTATTGACTGGGATAAAACGGGATTTCTTCATAATAACCGGGATAAAAGGGAGGAATTTTACATCCTATACGGGAGAGTCATGGATGAACGGGATGTACCTATATTAAGAAACCGGGAAAACAGGAAGGATATCGATCTTTGTGTATCGATCTTCGATACATCGTTTGTTCTAAAGCTGTATTGACTGGGATAAAACGGGATTTCTTCATAATAACCGGGATAAAAGGGAGGAATTTTACCTATACAGGATAGTCATGGATGAACGGGATGTACCTATATTAATAAACCGGGATAACAGGAAGGATATCGATCTTTGTGTATCGATCTTCGATACATCGTTTGTTCTAAAGCAGTATTGACTGGGATAAAACGGGATTTCTTCATAATAACCGGGATAAAAGGGAGGAATTTTACCTATACAGGATAGTCATGGATGAACGGGATGTACCTATATTAAGAAACCGGGAAAACAGGAAGGATATCGATCTTTGTGTATCGATCTTCGATACATCGTTTGTTCTAAAGCTGTATTGACTGGGATAAAACGGGATTTCTTCATAATAACCGGGATAAAAGGGAGGAATTTTACCTATACAGGATAGTCATGGATGAACGGGATGTACCTATATTAATAAACCGGGATAACAGGAAGGATATCGATCTTTGTGTATCGATCTTCGATACATCGTTTGTTCTAAAGCAGTATTGACTGGGATAAAACGGGATTTCTTCATAATAACCGGGATAAAAGGGAGTAATTTTACCTCCTATACAGGATAGTCATGGATGAACGGGATGTACCTATATTAATAAACCGGGATAACAGGAAGGATATCGATCATTGTGTATCGATATTCGATACATCGTTTGTTCTAAAGCAGTATTGACTTGGATAAAACGGGATTTCTTCATAATAACCGGGATAAAAGGGAGGAATTTTACCTATACAGGATAGTCATGGATGAACGGGATGTACCTATATTAATAAACCGGGATAACAGGAAGGATATCGATCTTTGTGTATCGATCTTCGATACATCGTTTTTTTCTAAAGCAGTAATGACTGGGATAAAACGGGATTCCTTCATAATAACCGGGATAAAAGGGAGGAATTTTACCTATACAGGATAGTCATCGATAAAACGGGATGTACCTATATTAATAAACTGGTATAACAGGAAGGATATCGATCTTTGTGTATCGATCTTCGATACATCGTTTTTTCTAAAGCAGTAATGACTGGTATAAACGGGATTTCTTCATAGTGACCGGGATAAAGTGGAGGAATTTTACCTATACAGGATAGTCATGGATAAAACGGGATGTACCTATATTAAGAAACTGGGAAAACAGGAAGGATATCGATCTTTGTGTATCGATCTTCGATACATGGTTTTTTTCTAAAGCAGTAATGACTGGGATAAAACCGGATTTCTTCAGAGTGACCGGGATAATATGCAGTAATTTTACCTATACAGTATAGTCATTTATAATAGTGGATGTAACTATGTTAAGGAACCGGGATAAAACACATCAAATGCATCATGAAACATAGCAAACACATCAAACACATCATGAAACACGTAAAACGCAATATACACATCATGATACACCTAAAACACATCAAACACAACAAACACATCATGAAACACAATCAAACACATTAAACACAACAAATACACCATGAAACACAATCAAACACATCAAACACAACAAACACATCATGAAACACAATCAAACACATCAAACACAACAAACACATCATGAAACACAATCAAACACACCATGAAACACAATCAAACACAACAAATCGCATGTATCGATAATCGCACGTTTCGATAACCGCATTTATCGATTCCAAATTCCCCCAAATTTCCCCATTTATACAAAAAATTACGAATCTTCCTATTTCTCTACTGTTCGAAATTATATGAATTTAATTTTTGATCATTAATAATTGTATGTATTTCATTACAATTCTTTTCTCCTATCTTTGCGACTTATTTTTCATTATCAGTTGCATTACTTCATTATCATGTGATGAAAAACAGCTGAGTATTTTTCACCACTTGGTTTTTCAGTTTTAACCTTCAAAAAACAAAATTAAAAAAAATTTCGGAATGTCTTCTTTCAAAAAAATTAAAGATTTAAATGAGTATGCTTATAATATCCAAATTAAATGTAAGGTAATTTCAAAATCACAAGTGAAAGTTTCAAAATCTGGTTCGGTCGAGTTTTTCTTTTTCAATTTACAAGATGAATCTGCCACAATAAATTGTTTTCAAGCTTTTCAAATAGTGAACGTAACCTTGCAAGATTTAATGAGAAACAATGATCCATTCGGAGGAAAAGCAGTTTGCCTAGGCGGAGATTTCAGACAATTATTGCCAGTAGTAAAGAAAGGAAGCAGAAATCAAATAGTCAAAGCAGCTTTAATAAGCTCTCCTTTATGGAAACATTTCAAAAACTTCCACTTGAAAAAAAATATGGGAGCAAACAACGAAGAATTCAGTGAATGGCTGCTACAAATCGGAAATGGAAAGAAAGAAATAGTTGAATTCCCATCAGAAATGATATGTAATGAAAACATTGTTGATAGCATTTTTAAAGAATATAACGAAGAAACATTAAAAACATCAATACTTCTTGCATCCAGAAATTGTGAAGTTGACAGATTGAATGAAGAAGTACTCTCAAAAATGGAAGGAGAAACAATTGTGAGTGAAGGATTCAGTTGGGCAACTGCAGTGGACGGAGACCTGACAGACCAAGACGAGTTAACTCTGAGATATCAACCAGAATACTTAGCTTCACTGAACCCTTCAGGAATGCCAAGTCAAAATTTGAAGTTAAAAGAAGGAGCTGTGGTTATGTTACTACGCAACATTTGTATCGAGGATGGATTGTGCAATGGGACAAGATTAATTGTCTTAAAAATAAATAAATACATTTTGCATTGCTCAATTTTAACCGGAGAAAAAAAAGGAAAAATAGTTTCACTACCAAAAATTGCACTTAACACAAAAGAACAAACGAACCTACCTTTTGTTTTGAATAGGAAACAATTCCCCGTTAGATTAGCTTTTGCTATGACTATTAGTAAAAGCCAAGGGCAATCGTTTGACAGAGTGGGAATTTTTATAGATAAAGAAAGACCAATGTTCGCTCACGGGCAACTGTATGTAGCATTGTCTAGATGTAGGACTAAAGAGGGTTTAAAAATAAAAATCATTAATTTTGATGACGACAAAAATAAAAACACAGCAATGAACATTGTTTATCAAGAAGTTCTGCATTAACTTTGTATATTTTCTACTGTTTAAATTGAGGAATGCAAAATGTACTTATTATCTTAAAAACAATTAATTTTGTCCCTATGAACAAACCTTTTTTTATTATGTATATAACTTAAAATTATAATTTCACTAAACGTGATGGACGCACGGAGAACGCCCAGAGTTAACGCCAGGGGATGAAACCCCTTGGAGACTTGATGGTACAATTTTTTATCTACCAATATTATTCACGGTAAAATTAAATCACCCAACCCAAGTAGCATTTTTCAACGGAAAAATTGCGATTTTATCGCCGATAAAATAAAAATAATAAAAATAATATTGGTAGATAAAAAATTGTACCATCACGTCCCCAAGGGGTTTCATCCCCTGGCGTTAACTCTGGGCGTTCTCCGTGCGTCCATCACGTTTACCGGTCGATTTTACCGGTGATAAAATCGCTAGGAGCATCAACATACGAGCGATTATCGCCTCAGTCGCCACGGTGGTAGGCCAACACTTTTCCATTAGGCTATGGCCGCAACATGATTCCCAAGTGCGAATTGCCTCTATGTAGATGGATCGGCGCTTCGCAACCTTACAACTTTTTACATTGCGTTGACTGACACCGAGTTTTCATTGGATTTTTTTTTTTTTTTATTATTTTCCCTCCTCTGTACTTTATGAAATACGTACTGTACTTTATGAAATACGGTTGGTAAAATGAGGTTCTACTGGTAATCTCATCATTCTGTCTTTGTAAAATTACCAAGAATAGTGAGATGGCAAAGATATCGATGGACCTTGGTAAAAACGCCGATATTTTTTATCGCCTGTGGTAGAATTACAGAGATAAAATGGTAAATTAAGTTACCGGGAATTGATTACGAATAAAAGTGGTATTCTTACCTGGAAAAATCAGTAAAAATACCGGTCTGCCTTTCTAACATTACCAATGATTGATAAAAAAAAGAGATGGTAAAGTTACCAACGGACCTTGGTAAAAACGGCAGCGGCGGCGGCATAGAAACATGTTTCATAAGCGTCATTCATGCGTTAGTAGGCGTTGATGAAAAATTGCAATTTATTGCAATTTTATCTCTATAAAATCGCGTTCGATAAAATCGCGATTTTATTGCAATTTATCGCGATTTTTCTCCCGATAATATTGCGATGATTCGCCGTCGATAAAATCGCGATTTTTTTATCCGATAATATTGCAATAAAGCGCGACGTCGATAAAATCGCGATATATTCTCCGATTAAATCGCAATTTATGGCGATCACTACTACTCGGGAATTGCAGCAGCAAATCCAAAAATTGTTACGCATCACCGCCACTCTTTAATTTAAATATCAAACCGACCTGTGGCCTTTTATCAAGGTTAATATAAATACATCCCGTTTTATTAATGACAAACCTATTATATTTCGTTTATATTATATTATATTCTATCCTATTTGCTTTCCATCCATTTTATTTTATCCCATATAAACCGTTTCAAACTGATTATTCACCTTTTTTTAAAACTCCAACCTTAATTGAAGTAAGTTTTTAGCTAAATTGAAGATGATCTTTTGAATGAATAAGCACTTAACAGAACTTCAGCAGTATTAATATTAATACAATTTACGAGAATAATGTAAATTAAAAAAAATTAAGTGATATTTTCATAACGAATTGACAGAATATACGAGGGGGTTGGGCCGCGGAGCGGCCAGGGGGCGGAGCCCTCTAGTATTTAAATAAAATTCTTTCAAAAAAAAAAAAAAAAAAAAAAAAAAAATAGTTTGACTTAACGATTTTTTTAATCGGGCAGTGAACAGCAGGTGATTTGATCCGAAAAGGCGCCTCTTTCACGAGGCGGCTCTTGATTCGGTTTGGAAGGGGACTCACTAGATCTGATCTGAGAACTGCCGTCTTAAGAAAAACATCGTAAGAGCCTCCAGCCGTTGCCAAATTTTCTTCGATAAAATTAAACTTTCACGAAAACTTGTGCATATTTTTCTTCCAAATTCTTGAAGAATTTCTTTCGAACCTTAGTCTAGAGTATATGATAATTTCAAAGGAAAATATCTATAAATTTCCTTTTGCATAGAAGTTTTAGAGAGAAAGATTTGGCAACATCAAGGTGTTCATACGACGTTTTTCCATAACGCGGCTGAGAATGCGATCGCATTTGGGCACGATCGGCTCGCGACGGCAGAAACGTGCGGGCAATCTTTGTATTTAGCGCATGGGATCATTATTGACTGCAATTGGCTCTCCGAAGGTCACGAAATAATGATAAAAGGGCGTTGTAAAAAAAAGTGAATGGATTATGATAATTCAATTATAGGTCAAAGCTGGCGAAGAAGAAATAGAGCGGTGGAGAGAAATGGAGCGGGCTCTTGGATAAATTCAAACGGGGTAATGGCTAATGTAAGAGGTCGGCAAAACGGTGAGCTGATGTAACAAAAAAGGAACGCCGCGCCGGTCTGTGCTGCCGTGCTAAGGGAAAACGCCGTATGAACCTTCAGGCGTTGCCAAATTTCCTTTGATAAAACGCGAATTTCCTGGTAAATTTATGAATATTTTCCTCCCAATTTTTCAGATAATTTAGTTCACAATTTTACCTAAAGATTCTGAAAATATAAAGGAAAAATATTCATAACTTTCCTCAAAAATAAACATTTTATCGGAGGAAATTTGGCAACTCTCGAATGTTCATACGGCGTTCTTCCTGAGCACGGCAGCGTGAGTGTCGCTGCACTGCTTATGGCGTCCATCCAAGATTGGCCCGGACCATCCGTGCTTAACAGCTGATTCCTTTATGAGCTGAATTCTTTTTTGCCGCTTCAGCGCCGCGCCGCGGTTCCATCCACTAATTGCTTCATCCAACTTTTAATTGGACAAGGTTCCGCCATGGGCGTGGCGGATAAGAAGCCAGGGTGGTCTGACCCCTCTCAGAATTTGAAATAGTACCTCCTTCCATCCCCAAATACAACCCTAAATTGACCGAGTTTATCAGAAATGAACCGACCCACATTTTCGGAAAAATGGAGTTAAGAATGTTTTTAAGTTCCCCTAGTCGTTTATTTCCTCCCAGCAAAATCTGAAAGTCGAACAAAAGAAATTAGTTTATGAGAAGATGAGTTAAAGTTCATTTTCTGCGTTGAGTTTCATGCAGGAATAAAACTTCAAACCTATTTTTCTCACTTTCAACTTAATTTGCGTTGGTTCCTTTCTGATGAACTCGGTCCAAATGTCCTTGCCATGCATCTTAAAATGAGATGAAAAAGAAAAAATTATTTGATAAAGTCATGAAAGCCACTAAATTTTTAATGAAAATTTGCGGCGGGGAAACGTCAAAAAGCAGTCAATTTTTCAAAATTTTCTTGAATAATGAACGATATTAAATGTATTGCGTTTTGATCAAAATGCGCTCCATTTTTGCGAACACTTTCCGAAGTAGTGTACGCGCGCTGCCATAAGCATTCCCAAAACATTGGCGGATCCAGCAAATTGGCAACATTGTTTTCTCCATTTAAACCGATAGAAATGTATCGATTTTTGAAGGGGCCAGGTGCTCGGACAAGAAGCGATTGTTTAACATAGGTTTACATGGAGGAAATTCGGTGTTGTCAAATTGCTGGATCCACCTCTGTTCCCAAATAGCGGACGCATCTCGGAACTTAGTGCGATTCACGAGTCAAGAGCCGAGAGTAAGACTTAAAATCGGGTCCCACCCCGAGCTTCAAGTATACCTACAGTTTTATAGATGCTACCCGTGAACGTTTTTTGCGCAAAGTTCAAAGTTTCGGAAATTTTCTACCACAGGAGGAGGTCCCTTTTCACGAATTCGATCACAATTATAAGGCGAGGAAACTTTCTTGCATTGCTGCAACACTACGGAAAAGACCTTGGTCTCTTTCGCGCTGACTAAATAATTTCAACGCAGGAGTATAGAAAAGTTGGATGGGGCGAAATGCATGATACAACTATTGTGACTTCCGAGTGCGTAAAATTGCAAATCCACAAAATGAAGGAGAATCAATTTTCGGCTGGCTCGGAGACTTTAACGCAAGACTAGAAAAGTTGCATCGGGCAAAACCTGTGATACAGCTATTTCGACATCCTATTAGGTACAATTGCATATCAAAAAAATGAAGGCTGATTTATTTTCGGCTTATACAGAGACTTTAACACAGAAGTACAAAAGTTGGATGGAGTAAAATCGATATCCTCAAAATGAAAGTCTATGCAGAAAGTATATTGACGTAGCTGTACCTCTTACATAAACCAGACCCATCATTTCAAAGGAGTTTTTCAAAATGATTTGATTTCCATCCGTACAAATTATTGGAAAATGTGTTATTTAGAAAATTTGTATCGTATCAAAATAAATTTTGCAACGTTTGAACGCTCGTACGACGTTCTTCCTGAGAACTGCAGAACTAGTCTCGACACCTTTATCTCGCTTTGGCGTCTGGAATTGAAATTGCGAGCGCACCCAATTTGTGGCTACGCTACAACGTACCTACTAAGAGTCTTCATACGTTGTCAAATTTCCTTACACAAATCACTAGTTTTTAAGAAAGTTTATAAATATTTTTCTTTCCATTTGTGAGAGAATTTTGTTTGTAATTTGATCTAAAACATCTGAAAATTTCAAAGAAATATATTCAAAACGTCCTTCAAAAATAAAAATGTTCAAAGAGCTAATTTGGCAACATTCGTAGGCTCATACGTTGTTTTTCCTTAGCACGGCAACGCTGCCCGCGCGGGATCGGGAGAAGGATAGGATTCGTTTACCGCGGCTGCCAGTCCGGGGTTAATCCCAGAGCTATGTACCTTGCAATTTCAAAAACCACGTATCTACCTGCAGGACTATCGCTGGAGTTACACGATTTTTGTGTAGTATGGCGACGAACGGTGCCCATTCCGACACCACAGAGCGCTATACGTGTCAACACGAATCTGGATTTGAGGCCTGGAGCGAGGTGTACCTGAACTTAGTGTGGGCGGCAGCGTAGCGACCAATGGCAGCCAGCCACAAGCAAATGCTGTAATCCTGTAAAGCTACGTTCCCACAGGTAGATTGCGACGCCAAGTCAACCGCGCGAAGTTGAAGTCGCGTTTTCCTAGAAATTGCATTGACACCGGCGGAGGTATCCGGAATACGTTTGATTGCGTGAAATATATCGAATGCTGTGCGCCGCGTCGAATTCACCAGACTGCTTGCGGAGCGGTGTAGCGACATAGACGCTTAGGCGATGTCCCCATGAGCAACCGTTCGCAGAATTTCCTGGAATAAGTTCACGGAACTTTCAGCTGCGTATCGTTTTTCACCCTTTTTCTCAGTGCTCCCATTCCAAGCCCATCAAAAATTCGGGGACTTGGAACTTTTTTGTCCCATTTTCTCCCACTCAGTGACCGTCGGAAGTTCCGGAAATCCTTTCAGGTTTTTTCAAAAGTTCCGAGAAAGTACTTAAAAATGAAAACGATCTCGAACATTCCGGGAATTTCAAAAGTTCCGGGAAAAATTCAAGAAAATCCCAAAAGTCCCGGAATTTTTCAGGTAATGGGAGCGCTGCTTTCCTGTGTGGAATCTGAATAGGTTATAACTCAGCTTTAACTCATTCCATCAAAGTTCCGGAAACTCGGCGCGTGTGCACACATGGCCTTATGAGAACAAGCGCGGCGCTCGGCGTCCACGAATCCTAGGAAAACGCGGCTTTAACTACGCACTGGAGCCACGCGAGGTGCAATGATTTAAAGTCTGACCATTGCTCCAGACTTTCGGGGTGTGATTCGCCTTATCAGTTACGGAAAAAAGCTCAAAAAATTAGAACCGGTCGCGCGGCTAACTTTACGTCGATCGCTACCTATGAGACCGTGGCTTAGTGCTGCAATGCTGCGACTTCTGAAGCAAGTTAACTTGAAGTCCGACTAACTGCGCACGAAAGTGCATAACACTTTGAGATGCACCGCCAAATTTCCATTGGACATATTTAAATCAAAAGGAACTATCTCAATTGCGACCTGGGTCCAATGTAAAACCCAAAATTATGAATGCATTGCAGGGCTCACGTTACTAACTTTTAAAATTCCTCAAGAAGTGATACTTACAAATTTCAGGGGGCGGAAGCAGTGCTTCCTTTGCTGACAGACGTTACGCCATTGTATGAAACTTGTAGCGGAAATCCTGTAAAATAATTTTGTAAATATTCACGAATATTTCCAATGTTTGCTTCTGATCCCGAGACCATTTAAATCCAATTTTGACAGCATTTTGTCCGGTTATTTTACTCTGTCAACTCACTTATCTTCTATTTTCTGGATATATGATCGATTGCACCGAAATAACGTCTGTGTAAACCAAAGGCGCTTATATATCATCCAAATGAGGTAGTCTAATAAACTGCATTACGGTTCAACCAAATTAATTTTTGTCTCGCTATGAGCGATTTCAATTTAGCTACCTTCATGAACATTTGGACATTTGAAAACGGAAAGGATCAAAGTTATATTTCAGAAAAACAAAGAAGGTTGAAACTAATTATTTTGAGCTTCAATAGACACACATTTTCTTTTGTCAGAAAATTAGGGTCATAAAAATTATTTTGACTGCACGTGAAACTTGGAGTTGATTTTCGCCTTAAAACCTATTTTCCTTACCTTGATTTTGATGTAATCTAATTCCTTCCTCGTAAAGTCAATTTATTTGACAACGCTTAAAAGCCTAATAATTTCAATGATCATAGTCAATATTTCAGGCAAAATGAAGGGGCACTGGCTCAAAAGGGGAAGTTACCGCCTTTTATAGGAAGTACAAGCAGCCTTTGTCCGGACCAGCCTACTTACATATCTTGCTGCGGGCTTATAGGAGCAGCTTCAGGTGACCGATGCCAAATTGTGCATTTATAGACCTCTCATTCCCGTCGAAACCAACGGCAAGAACCCGACGCGACAGTCTCGAGAATGCAGAACCCTACAGGCAAAAAACCAGTAGCGATTTGAGGTTGTAAATAAATTAATGTCGATTTCACACCGTCTTGTCGTGTTGACTGTGTTGAGAGGATTTATCGCCTTTGGCACCATCGCGTCGCGCCGCAGAACGCGTCGTACGCAGACAGCGATTCAGCGATGCCAATTGGAACCAAGGCGGCAACCTTTCATGAAATGTGGTATGGGTCACTAAACCTAATGTTTTTTATTTCGTATTCTGAAAGTACCACGTGAGCATATTAAGTGGTGACTTATTGCGTATTTTAGGAGCCAAAATTCCGGACAAGCCCGCTCTTAAAAAGTCCTCAACTCGAGGGAATTTCAAACACGCCAAAATGGTGAGAAAATTATGGTACGAATCTATTGCAATGGTCAAGTCGCTATCTCCTCTCATTTTTTACTGATGTTGGTCAAAATAAAACGCATTTCCATGTGGAATTGTTGCCTGTTAACTACAGATAACAAGAATAAGATTTGATTCTTTGATTTTGAAGATAGGGGAACTTTCCTATTGTTTTCATATAAGAGCAAAAGAAAGCAGTAAAGTAGTAAGCAGTAGAAAGTAAGCAAAGCAGTAGAAAGGCATTTGACGGAGGTCGGAACTCGTGCTTGCCTCTGATTGGTGCCTGATGATATCCTTCGGTTCGGCGCGAAACTGGGGCGTGTTAAATTTGCGGAAAAGTCGCGCTTTTTGAACTTTTTCGCATTTTTGATGTTCACATTCTGTTCTACGTGTCCTTAACCTTTGAAAATGTATCCGCAAGTCAAAACTTGTTCATAGTCCTCCTGATTTTGCATTGATAAAGATGACGGACGACCAACGACGACAAACGATTCGACCTACTAATGAAGCCTTTTAATTTCGGTGAAACTGTATCTAAACCGCCCGCTGAAAAAATTCAACAAGCGGGTAGCTAGCATGTCGTTTCATGAAAAAATGTAGTTCAGGAGACATCACAAATCAATACTCATGAAACTGAACTGTATACTACAGCAGAAACCAGACATGACGCACTTTGAGCTATGAGTTTTGCACGGATTCATTCCTTAAAAAGCTAACTAGAATATGCAAAACTCTTGTTTATGCTTGATGAAGTCCACTTGCGCATAGACAACTATTGTAGCTACCGGGCAACGCGTCACGGCTGGAGTCTCGAGTCCGGCTGGCAGGTATCCAATGTTATTAAAGCGTTAAACTTGGTTATTACAAGATGTTTAAAAATAGATAATATTAAAACGTCAGAGGAGAGAAGCAAACAGCAGGACGTCCTGTAAGTAACTTCAAGCGGAGTTATACTTTTTTTTGCTACCCTGTTGCAAGAGTAATATAACTCTGATTTAAAACATTGTTATGAGCAACATTTCAATCTTCTGAGACTCGAACGCAATACAAATCGTCGCTTCTCTGACGTATGGGCGTATCTCGATTTCGACGTGAGCCCTGTCCTCCGTATAATCCAATGCTTTCCGAGGCCCATGTGGAATTAGAGATACGCCCTTACGTCAGAGCAGCGACGAAATGCTTTCACGGTGGCGAAGAGGTTTGGATACACGCTCATGCTGCCCGCAATGTTGTTCCGTTTTCATAAGATTTATGGATAGTTCAAACTGGTCATGCTTCATACTGTGAAGGTGGGGCTTTGAACTTTCTTACGGATTTATCACGCATCCAGTATGAGTTAACCAGATGTATTGATATTGCGTCTGATTTTGACGTTCTTCACAATCAAAAATATCCTCGCTCGTTGAATATGTAGATTTAAATACTCCTCGCTTTAAGATAAGTGCATTTGGATCGTGGAACGTGGTTTTTTACTCAATCCAAGAATTAAAATTCAACAATTCGTGCAAATCTACCTGACGTGCTTTTTTTCCTATTCTGACGTTTAAGTCTCCAAATGGTCTTGCATTCATTATAAACATGACCGTTGCGAGAGGAAACCGTCACTCATGTAAATAGTAAATTTACCCTCCCCCCCTCCTCGCCTCAGACCAATAATGGACAAGAATGAGAGGAAAAAGAAGGGAAAAAAGCAAAGGAGAAAAAAGAGGATGAAAAAGAAGAAAAAGAGGAGTAAACATGAAAAGCTCTGAGAAATGAAGTAAATGAAAGAAATGCGAAGAATTTTTGCACCCTTGAGGCCGCGGGTTTACCTATACACACGTGATTGTATTCTTTTTGTGCCCCTTGCGACGGGCCTGATTACTGATGTCCAAAGGAAAATTATGAAAGTCACATACGCGTGGTTTAAGTGTTATCACTCGGCGATAAAGGCGCTATTTTGAAAGAATAGAAAATTATACTGGATTGGAGCAGCTCGTACATTGATCCCATACGGACCGTGCATTGATGAATGAGCAAAGGAAAAACGCCATATGAACATTCGAATGTTGCCAAGCCTTCCCCGATAAATCATCTTTTTTTGAAAATAATTGTAGATATTTTCCCCTGAAACGATGCGATTATATAAATCAAATTGCAAGCAAAATTCACAATAAAATTGGGGGGAAATATACTCAAGTTTTGCGGAGAATCCTTGCCTTATCACAGAAAATTTGGCAACGCCTGAAAGCCCATGTGGCGCTTTTCCTAAGCATGTCAGTATGGGCTGTATTGATCCAGTTTATTTTTCTATTCGTGCGTTTAAGTCACCAAAAATTAATGCGTTCATCGCTGCGTGAAGATATCTGCGCACGTAGGAAGACCTCTGACTTACTCTTCTAACCCTAATGAAGGAAAGACGACTCTTCATAGACTTAAACGCACGGATAGAGAAGAGGACTGGGCGTCAGCTACTTGCCATTTAAAATGCGAGATCGTTGCACGCAGAAAAATAAACAGAATATTTCTCGTTATAAGAAATGTGCCCGTTTTTTTTCTTTTTCAATTTCAATAATTTTTCTCTTTTGATAAAAAATCGTGAGGAAGGATTAAAGTTTCTTTCGATTTTTTAACCATCACTTGACATCCTTGTTTTTTTTTTTGGCTCATTTTCACGGATTGATCCATAACATGTACCTTAATTTTTCTTTTTTAATTATTTTAATAGATATTGTTTGAAGCTTTAATGAAAAGAAAATAAGGATTCCTTCGAAAAAAGACGAAGAGAAATTGCGTTTCATTCCATTTGTTGTTTCTTTTGTAAAAGCTTCTTTCAAGATGAATTAAACTTCTACTTAACTTATTGAATGTCTCTCCGATAAAAACTTGAAACCTCACTTCCTTATTGAAACGTGTTATAGTGGTATAAATTCTTGATTGGGCGGCAGGTGATTGAATCACATGACTAACAGAAAAATCTTAGGATGGAGAGCTGCGTCTCCCAATTCTCCCATCCACTCGGAGTATATGGCATGTGAATCATTTTGAAGGTCCACTTTCGAACGCCACGCCTTACATAATGGCAGTTTCCATGTTACCTTGGTCCTTGGTTCCACGTTTCCATTACGAAACCCCAAAGCCAGACCACTTGGAATCTCATCTGATCTCATCGGCTGGATCATCGGAACTAAGATTCTTAAAATTTATTTAATTTGTTTTTTTAAAAAAATGATAAATAAGTATTGTACTGATGAAGGAACTCTAGACTTTTTTCCCGACCATGGACAGTTTTCATGATTGAGTGAGTAAGAACACTTAAGGAAGTCAATGTTATGTAAGTTATAAGTACTAAGTACCTATGAGTTATACATATGAAGTTAATTTTTTAATTTAAAAGAATAATGAATAAATTAAAATTTTTCTAATGAAGGAATGCCAGAATTTTTCCTTCTGCCTCGGGACAGTTCTGCCATGCTTAAGGAAGGACGCCGTTTAAGCCTTCAGACGTTGCAAAATTCCCTTTGACAAATCACGAATTTTCGGGAAAATTTATGAATATTTTTATTCCGATTTTTCAAAGAATTTTTTTCGTAATTTGATCTAAAATATTTGAAAAGTTCAAGGGAAAATATACATAACTTCCTTCGAGATGAAAAATTTTCTGAGAGGAAATTTGGCAACATTTGAATGCTCGTGCGGCGTTTTTCCAGCACGGCTGAGTTGTTATGATTAAGAAAGTAAAAATGAATAAGTCGAGTGTCTTCTCTTCTTTATTATGAAAACTGAATGTTGAGTTGAGTACTTGAATAGTTGGCTAGTTCAAACTGAGTCCGTCTAATTTGCTAAATACGTTGTTCATTGCGTCATTTATCAATCAGAATCAGTTAAAAACGAGTGTTGGTCCCCAAAAATAATTTTTCATTTTCTAAGAAATCTATGGCTTAAAATCTTCATGGTATTCTGCCTCTGATCGGACGGCGAGAAGGAGTGTTTAATAGAAAAGGTTACGTCATCAGTTGCTCCCATACTAACTTATTTATGGTATTGGATTGGATTGGTAATTGATTCGGCTCCAAACGAGAAAATAACCTCTTCCAATTCCACCTATTTCTAACTATGGGGATTACTAATATCTACATTTTTGCCTATAATTTGCACCTGAAACATTACTGAGTATTCATAATTTTTTTTTTCAATGTAAAGGAAATATTATACTATGTTTTTTCTTTTATCTTATGCCCATACCATGTAAACTTTCTAAGTTGCTGATAAAGTAATTTAGTTTAGGAAATCCGGCTTGATCGGGCTGATCATTGGAACTTATTGACAAAACGATCGACAAAGGAGCCAAAGGGAAAATGGTGCGATCTTATTGGTGGAAGCGGGTGGTTACGAGAATGGGCTAAATAGACTGACTAACACTAACCAACGTAAGACCATTTAGTTGGTCCATTATTTTCCCTCTTATTGTTAGTCTGGAACAACTGCCCGTTTCAACCGGTAGGGCCACTCCATTTTCTTTGTGTCTCCTTTGTCTATAGCTTTGTCCATAAAATTCAATAATCAGCCTTCTGAACTTCATAACTACAGCGTTTTACCGCACTATCTCTTGTCACGGAAAAAGGAATGAAGTGTTGAATTCTTATAAGTCGCACGTCACGCCATGCTATAACCGTAGGGGAATGCCCAAGGTGAGGGCAACATTGAACTTGCTGCATGAATCAAAAGGTCACATAGTCCGACTCTTGCATGTTTTTACAGCCTAAATGTTAAAGGAAACAGCTACTCGTCACGCTGTTATGATTTAGTGCCACTTGTTATTTTAATCTCGGCTTAAGTTAATTATAATAAATTATTTGGGCTCACGTTCAGCTTGAAGATTCAGGATTCTCTTGTAGAGCCACAATGCTGGTGTATTATCTGCATTGTGATCATCGTGCATCATATGATCGTGCCTCACAAAAATGTTCTATGGCAAAGTCGCGGGTCTAAACTTACAACTTTACGGTGGTTTCCCGTATTATTACTTCTGAATGCAATTCAACGAAACCCGCCAAACCACATTCAATGCCAAACAATTGCAATCTGGAAGGGTTTATTTTTCAAAATTCCCTATGGTGGATGGAGATCCCATTCCCTTCAACTGCACCAAGGGGGAGGTTTGTTGTTGGGGGGGGGGGGGGGAGATATAGTCCCTCTCTGCATCCGCTACTCTGCTTTTCAAAGGAAGAACGCCGTATGAGCCTTCAGGCGTAGCCGACTTCCCTTCGATAAAAACCGAATTACTGGGAAAATTGCGAATACTTTTCTTCAACATTTTCAGACAGTTGTGTTCGTAATATGATCTATAATATCTGAAAATTTCAAGGAAAAATACATATGACCTCTCTCGAAAATAAACATTTTCTTGAAGGAAATTAAGCAACTCTCGAATACTCATACTTCCCTAACACGGCAGCACTGCTCTGCACGGAGAAAAATCTATGGCTTATAAACCAATTGGTGGTTCATATGGAACACCGCACTAATAGTATAGTGAAGGCAACATATAATAATAGTACATATACCTTAGTTATGGTATATTGGTATGGTATAATTGTAAACTTTTTACTTCTGTACAATTTTAAGATAAAAACTAACTAGTTTATTTTACAATTGCAATTTATATGTTTTGTTAAACTCTTATCCTAAATCATTACATTATTCATTCGAATAGCCCTGTCCATCACTCATAAAAAAAATCCTAGACTATATGGCTACCATACTATGGTGCGAGCTACCATAATATGGTTCACAGACCGATAATCATAAGTTCATATAAAACTATTAATGGTGTTCCATATGAACCACTAATTGGACGCATTTCTGCCAAACGGAACTATGTGCATTATGACGAGAGCTCTGTTATGGATGTATGCATATGGGTCTCAGGGCTCAAGTCTTAATGCACATAGTTCCGTTTGATTGAAATACGTCCAGTTGGTTGATAAGCCATAGATTTTTCACAGTGTGGGTTTCCCCCCCGGTCGCAAAAAATTATTTAAAATAAAGGCTCACATTAAAGTTAGGAAGCACTATATGGAGCCGTTGGTCCGGCGTTGGTTAATCCTGAATCGGTGCACTAAACACTCACATACACTTCGCGGCGGGGTGGACCACATGAGGCACCGGGCTGGGGAAAAGACGGCACAAGTTTCACGGGGGGACCGCGCGCGGAGATAGGTCGAGGTGGGAACTAGGACTGGCGGATGGCTCGTCGGGTTATCCCGGCTCCGGGGACCAAGGTTGCGTCGCGGCGGCCGCGGCCTCGGATGCGCGCGCGCCCGCTTCCTCACGGCATGCGAAAGCGATCACTTCCGAGGTTACCCCCGCCGCCGCCCCCCGACGACGCCCCCGAAGTTTCGGTACAGTAGCGCGGGAACTGGAGTACGTGTCGATGCCCGACAGAGGGCGCGCCCGCTCTTGGCGTCGGGAAACCGGAAATCGGGATCTCGACGCGCCCGTCGCCACGTTCGGCGTCATTGAGCGCCGACGACGTCCGACGTAAACCGACGCTCGCGCCGAGCCGGATCGCTTTGATTTAGCCGGCGTCCGCGACGCGTTGGATCCGAGCCGCCTCGTTTGGGTCGCGTTACTGGGTGCCGTATGATGCATTGTCCGTTCTCTTGACAAACGTGATGAATCAACGAGGTTAAAATTAAAAATCAAATATATCCTTACCCACGCATGGATGATCTAATAGGCCTGACGCTGAATTTAAAAGGTTGAAAATTAATGATCGATAGAATTTGTCGGGTATAATCCATCATCTTAGGCCCTGGTGACTGCTTCCTCCTGGCTCGATCTGTGGAGATGCAGTTCTCTTGTTGGCCTACACTGGAAGAAAAACACATTGGGTCTAGAGTCCAGACTCTTGAAAACATTGACAGGAAAATGGACAATTGATTCAATCAGATTTAAGCTTAAATCAAAAGAAAATCCGCTCAAATTAAGAGGCTTGGTCCTTGATTCAAGCTTAAATCTCATTAAATCAAGAGTATTTTTTCTTGTCGATGCTTTTAAGAGTCTGGACTCTAGATCCAATGTGTTTTTTTTTCCAGTGTACCAGGGGGTAAGTCCGTCCCCTGTCCGCTACTTAGTCCAGCCCTCAAAGGGCGCTTCGCGGCCTTAACAGTTGATTGAATAGAACGGAATCATTTATGGACTATCTTCTCCTATCAAGGGCCGCAAAAAGCATGAATTTGGGCCGCGTAGGTGTGTGAAAAATAATGAGCTTTTACAATTCTAAAATGGAAGTATTCACAACAAGCGTCTGAAAATACCCCCTTCATTGCCGTCACGATCCGTTTTGAGCGTAATTTCAGCTGCAATCAACTGTCAATGCAAACGTTCACGCAGCCATCACCAATGCATGGCTGCAAATGGGACTTTTCGGAGACTTAAACGCGTGGATATAAAGAAGAGCGCGTCGGTCGCCATTTGAAACGCGCCTCTCAAGCTAATATTCTCATGCACACATACAATCTCACCCGTCTCCCTGTTTTGCCGATAAATCGAGGTAGAGTCAACACACAATCGAGATCGTAGCCACGACAAGACTAGGGATATTTTCGGACACCATCTTGGCTTTCTCGACATTGCTGCTGCCTGACGTTTGAATGGTAGCCCAGCGGGCGCGACTTGCAAATGGACATATTTCTGCCGAACGGACTATGTGCACCATGACGTGCGAGCCCTGTTATGCAGATATTCTTATGGGTCTCAGGGCTCATGTCATAATGCACAAAGTTCCATTTGGTAAAAATACGTCCAATTATTTTTCGTGGGTCCAAAAATCCAGGAAAATCGCTTTTTACTGGGTGTGCTGTCATCTTTTTAAAAATGTAAGTATTAAATTATTGGAATTTAGTAACTGTACTATTCTGCCGTGCTAAGAAAAAAACCGTAGGAACCTTAAGGCGTTGCCAAATTTCCCCTGGTAAATCACTAATTTTCAGGACAATTGTTGAATATTTGTCCACCAATCTCTCAGCTAATTTTGTTCGCAATTTCACCTAAAGCTCCTGAAAATTTCAAGGAAAAACATTCATAACTTTCCTCAAAAATAAACATTTTATTGAAGGAAATTTGGCAACTCTCGAATGCTCATGCGGCGTTCTACCTTAGCACAGCAGTATTCTCCTTTACCAAGGCAGCAGCGTTCTTGCCAGTGGCGTGGCGTGCTTTGCGATATATCGATTTTTATGCCACTTAAACCTATGGAAAAGGATCGATAAACAGGATGTTTGCAGCGAACACCTTAATAATCGATTCTTTATCATAGGTTTAAATGGTATTACAATCGATATATCGCAATTCACGCCACGCCACTGGTTCTAGCTCGTACCGCACCTCTAGCTAAAGAAACAAATAACTTTCCGTGTGAGCCCCACGTAAAAACGCGGTTATGCTCAACGCAGCAGCGGTCATGATTGTCAGATTGTGCCGGAAAATCTGATAGCCCCCTCCCCTGGCGTGTAACATAATGTAAGATACGCGCATTTTACCTTACAAGCAGGCAATCTCTGGTGCGGTGTGCGGTACGCATCGCTCAAATCCTCCTGCATGCCACTCGTGAGCGGATTGCGTAAGAACGGTACGCATGCGCGCTCACGAATAAAACCAGACGCCGCACAGTGGAACAAGCTACTCGTCAAACGTACTCTCTACCCTCTCCCCCCTCGCCTACCGAACGACCTCTCCAAGTGTGTTGCGTTTTTTCGTAGGCAGCTACCAAACTACAATGGGCCGGTTGCAAACTTTTGCTAGAGCAAAAATAAGAGTTGTTAGTCATGGGAAGTGTCTCAAAAATCACGATGAGCGTATCGGCAAAGTCTAAAATGAACACTTTACTTCACAATTTGCGCACTGAAAAAAAAAACTCCAGCCGTGGAGCCGCAATTACGGGCTATATAGACATACCGTCCGTTCCGGGCTCAAAGGCCGAAAATTCCGGCTGCTGGAGGCGTAGCTTCGATTGCTCCGGGTTCAGAGGCCGAAACTACGGTTCCAGCAGCCGGCATTTTCGACCTTTGAGCCCGGAACGGACGGTATGTATATATAGCCCGTATTTGCGGCTCCCACGGCCGGAGTTTTTTTTTTTTTTTTCAGTGCATAAGAAATTTGCCTTTTTTCGAGCTTCCCGCCTCAAAAACGATACCTCAGCACAGGTGAACATTTCGTTAGAGGAGTCATTCCATCCAACCCCTGCTCACAAGGATACTCGTACTAAGCAATGTTCAACATAGCCGACGCCAATCTGCCAGAATACATGTGACGGGACGATGATCCAAGCCACCTGATAACAATCGACGTGTTTACATTCCCTTTTTTCTCGCGTTCTTAGATATCCGCCTTGAGTGAACTGGTGCTCTCCTCAACTTGCGCGCGGAAGCGTCGCGCGTCGGCCATGCTGAGCAGGGATATAACGACTCCTCTTACGAAATGTTCACCTGTGCTGTAGGTAGTATCCTTTTTGAAGCGGGAAGCTTAAAAAAGCGCATATTGCTTACGCAGATTGTGAAGTTAGGAGTGCATTTCAGAGTTTGCCGATGCCCTCATCACGATTTTTGAGACATTATCTTTAAAGAACAACTCTTATTTTTGCTCCAGCAAGAGTTTGCAACAGGCCCATTTCTACATCGTGGGTCGTGGCCCTTTTTGGGGGAGGGATTTGTTAATTTACATCTCGTTATTTTATATTTTTAAGTTTTTACACCACACACATAGAATGACATTTTAACACTTAAAGAATCGGAGCAGGCGAGAGTCTAAAATCGAGCACTGGAAAAAAAAACACATTGGTTCTAGAGTCCAGACTCTTGAAAACATTGGCAAGAAAGAATACTCTTGATTCAATCAGATTTAAGCTGAAATCAAAAGGAAATCTGCTCAAATTAAGAGGCTTGGTTCTTGATTTAAGCTTAAATCTGATTGAATCAAGAGTATTTTTTCTTGTCGATGTTTTTAGTGAGTCCGAGTATGAGTGAGTACTTGTTCCGTCGGGAAGCCCGTCGGTGAACGGCTATGTCTTATCAGAGATTACCACCTTGATTAAAGTGGTAGGAGAGCTTAACATGTTGTCAAAAGTTCCTCTGCGAATAGCTCCACTGTGCGGCCACCGTCTGCGCGACTCACGAAAATGTTCGACTCCAAGCCGCGGGGGACGCACAGCGCAACTTAAGAATGTTCGTCTTCCGTTTTGACAGCTCATGCTCAGCGATGCATTGTCTCCGGCTCGCGGCGAAGAGGGCTTCATTCGTGACGAAAGCTCTCTCTCTTCGCCTCCTTCAAGACTGTTGCGATGAGCAACGATTCAATCGGAAGATCACCGCGATTTTATCGATGTTAATTTATTGCTGTAATAACGCGGGACCAGAAATGGACCACTGAACTAGGCACGAATTTAAGCTTCCTAACAAGTATTTTATCATTACAACGATTCAAGCTTCCTGGCAAGTATTTTATCATTACAACGATTCGAGTAAAACCTGATTCGATCAACGGAAAATACTGGAACTAACTCCTGATCAAGCTATGATTAAAAATTAATGGTACAAGGATAATATTATGCAACACTTAAAATAAGAATTAAATTCATTGTAATAAATTTTGGACAATACATATAGGTTTTAGTCGCCCAAACGCACTTAAATTTGTACTGTATTTGCACTTATCTTTTATTTTAGAATGGGGTTACTGTCTAACCCCAAAGACAAACAAATACGTCAGCCACAAAAAAAAATCCTAATCAATTGACTTATTATTCAGGATTGAATACGAAAAATCTGAAATTTCCGCTCACTAGAAAAACTAGAGTCCATGTGACTCAAATTTCACACCAGAACGGCGTCGGGGAGGCTTGTTGCTTGAGCAGTATGTCCTTTTCCCACCCTGTTTCGTTCAAAGTTTCAACAGTGTTCAATGGGTCAAATTTTCATACTTTTCTACTCCAGCGTTCAAGTCACCAAGAAACTTTAGCCTTGCGGACACTTACAACCACCCATTACAACCAATACGATCACTCCCTTTCCCCTTTCTTTTCTTTGTCTTTCGATTTGTCTATCTTTTTCAATAATCATCCCGCTCCCTATAAAGGTACTCTCTTTGCAACCAACCACTTCCACTAAGAAGGATCATTCCATTTTGTTCTTTCTCTTCTTTGTCCATCAAATTCACTAATCAGTCCTCAGGCTCGACTCTCTCCCTGAAGAGGCACGATATGTCTATTGACGCATATCGATGATGAACGTCGGGTTACAGCTGCAGTGGATGCACAGATAGATATGTGTGTCAAGTTAAACTGCGTCGGAATGATACCTGATGCATGACAGTGGGTCGCCGGTCACCTGTGGCTCGTGCCCGTTCTGCCCGCGTGACCACCGCGCACCGAGATGCGTACTCGATTTGGGTTCGGGTGTCGCCTGCGCCTGCGCAACGCTCGCTCAAAGGTCGCTGCAGTGTAAAAACAATCGGCATTTTCGTGTCCGTTGCAGCCGTCGCGAATCCACCATCGAGGGTCGCGAGGTCGCGGCCGTAGCCTTGCCGCGCCCCGCGGCCCACAGTGAATCGAGTCGGTAGGAGAGGTCGGGCAAAATTTTGAAACTTTAAACGTTCATAACTCGGTTCATACAAAACCTTGAGGTTCTATAAGTGGGACCATTGGTTTCCTTGTGAAATTTTCTACCAATAGCACCCCTTGAACTTTAAAATGTGACGAAATAAACATCAAAATTTACATTTTTAGTAAAAAATGTCATGTCCAACCTCTCCGGAGACGAGACACCCTCACTTGCATCTTGGCTATGGTGGAAGCTTTTACTTTCGGGACTTCAACATTAAACTGTTGACTTACCTACTTGGTTGATGTTTAACAACGTGTTGGCAGTTTCGTTTTGCAAACAAGCTGAAGTTTGGGAAATTTGTTTGGCTCATGGTGTCACCCGAAGCTCATCATCCAACTTGTAGGTAGTTCAACAACCGAAAAGTGATGACTATTGCTATCTTATAATTTTCCATTAGGGAGTGTTGAATCCCCGAAAATAAAAATTCCCACCTATCGCCAAGAGACTAGTGTAGGATCTCTTTGTCTCTGACTCCCTTGAAATTCTTAGGACCTATTAATAGCGGACTATAGAAGCGCATGTTTTGCTAGAATCGCTGAAAATTTGCTTTAAATCGCCTTCCAACCCCCTTATATTTGCTTCCCTTGATTTCCCCACGAAAAAGTGTAAACCCAGCACAATCTTTCCATCCTGTTACTTTCTTCCCGGTGGAAGAATGTCTCAATCTAAAAAACAAAGCAAAAAATTTCTTACTCTTCTACTGATATTGTATTTGACTCGTTTTACGGCAGCGTTAGTTTCGCCTGCAGGTTTGCGGTGGAATGTTTCCGGCGCTGACCCCAAGTGAATCGACCGAAGAAGCTACAGCTATAATTTGAATCGAGCCATCAGTTGAATCGGCGGATGCTAACACCCGAAAAACATATTTCTTGCTGAGCCCCGAGCTCCATAAGAATGCTTACATTCTAGGGCTCATCATATAATTAACATGTTCTCTTTTAACATCCAACGATTCAGTCTCTCCCACTCTCGCCTCCGACCCAAGGTCGGTCCACGATGAGTTTTCCCGGTGAAACTTGGCGGCCAGTACTCGGCAATTTGGCTCTGCGGTGGAGCAAAGTTTCCGGTTAAATCAAGAAAAATTAAGTGAATTCAGAAAATTGAGGAAGAGACCCTCCCAGAATAATGGCGGCGATTCAGTATGGAACGGGTTGTTGCCACCCTCAAACTGTTATCACCCGCTGCACTGTGTGGCTAAACCTGCCAAGGACGGATGAAAAAGGATGTTAGTACTGCTTATCTATGATTTCTAGGATGTATAGTAGCCATTAATACATTTCTGACAGTACTTATCATTCTGTATTTATGCATATGGTTACTTTCACCAACCGCGTGATAAACACTATCAGCAGGCTGATTATAGAGATTACAAAACTATGTACAATGAAGGATGGGGGAAATGGAGCTATCTTATTGGTTGAAACGAGTGGTTGTTTATCTCAAGGGGAAAACCGATAGACTAACTATAGGCTCTCTTGTGGGTTGCCGTTGTATAGTCTGTAACTTACATCCTTTGTCCAGTGCAACCACCCGCTTCCACCAATTGGATCGCTCCACATCGCTTTGTCTATCGCTCGGAACATCGCTTTGTCTATCGCTCTTCAATCGCTGTGGCAATCACTGTATCTATTATTTTGTCTATAAATTGCAATGATTGGCCGGTACGATCCTAGAATGAAAAATTTAGGCAATATCACGCTGTGTCTGCATGAGCACGGTGGCGATATGGTCGCTTCATTTTCTCTTTGCCTTTTTTGTCTATCATTTTGTCTATAATGTCGACTTTTGCTTTGTCTATTGCTTTATCTGTCGCTTTATCTATAGCTTCGCTATCAACTGCAATAAAGATCCTGCTACGATCCCACGAAAATGTAGCTACTATCACGCTATGTCTGAGCACGGTGGCAGTAGGATCGCCTCATGCCGGAATCACACGCTGAATTTGGCGGCTGAATATGGAAGTCAGCAGTCATCGCTCAACGGCTGAAATTTCGCAAATTCGAGTTATTTTCATCCAGATTTGTATCAAATCTATTCGAATAGCTCAGACAAATCCGACATTATCCGATGGTCGCTGAGAATCGTTGCTGAATTTAGCGAATCAATTCGACGACTTCCACATTCAAGCCACATTCAGCTCCCCAATTCAACGTGTGATTCCGGCCTCATTTTCTCTTCATCTTTTTTGTCGATAGCGTTGTACATATCAATGTCAAATGTGAGCCTTTATTGGTCGTGATCTCACTACGAAGATACGGGCATTGAGGCGTCCTATTGTTAGCCGGGAAAGACGATTTGAAAGTGAAATTATGGTTTCATTTCTTCCTCATCTTTTTTGTCCATAGCTTTGTCTATCAATATCAAATTTGAGCCTTTATTGGTCGTGATCTCACTACAAAGGTACGGGCATTGAAACACCCTATTGTTAGCTGGGAAAGACGATTTGAAAGTGAAATTTCGGTGGAGATGAGGCAACGCAAGCGGGAAGCTCTGCGAGCTAATGAGACCGAAGACGAAGGCCCGCAATCGTAACCATTCACCGAGTTAATCGTTCGCCCGACTCATCGGACCGAAGCGCAGCCGCTGCGCGTCAGGGCTGGCGCGGACGCCTCAATTTCCGTTTCCCCCCGGAGAGGGGGATCACAAAAGCAAAAGCTGGGAGTGGTCAAGGGCTTTTTCGACCACGCGGCTCTTCTCCGGAGCCGGGAAGCCTTCGCTAATTCGAGGGGGGGTCAACGGGGGGGAGTTGCGGCCGCATCACTTGGTCGCCAAACGGAAGGAAAACCCATTAGAGCCGCCACTTAGCCGATGACCGGTCGCTGCGGCCTTTGCGGTTGCCCACGAGTGTCTCACGCAGTCGCACCTCGCCGATGAGTTCAAACCGCAACGCGCGCCGTTAATTCCTTCTCAAATTTAATCGTCATCAAACTACTGTGCTGGGGATCAAAAGCATTTGCACTGTTAAAAATTTCTAGACGTCGCAAGAAAATAGATAAATCAGGCATTTTGTCAAATGCTTAGACAAACGGCCAAATATTCTTACTGAGATTGACATTTTGATTCTGTTCCTAATTTTAGACAAAATAATTCATTTCTCCTGTTACCTGTGAAAATTTGCATCATGCAATAGTATTTTAAAACGATTCTAAGCTCTTAAAGGAGCATTTGTTTTGAAAATTTGAACAAGTCATAAAGAAACACAATTTTTAAGCTTTTAACAATCAGATATAAGGGAAGCATATTGGAGGAAGAACGAAGTTCATAGATTTTATCTTGAAAGCTCGTGAGCTGTTCGCCGTAGAAAAAAATGTAATAAACTGTCAAAATTTGCCCATCTGCCCAAGCATTTGATATTATGACTTGTTTGACTACTTGCCCACCTCAAAAACACACACTGAGAAAAGAAGTGCGGTCGTTTGAATCTTCTTTACTGCGTTCCATACTGCTGTGCTGAGGAAGAGCGTCATATGAGCATTCGAAAGTTTCCAAATGCCCACAGATATATGGCTCGTTTTTGAGAGAAGCCCGGATTATTTTTACTTGAAAGTTTCGAATAATTCAGATTGAATATTGCAAGCAAAATTGCCCTAAACATTGGAATACATATATTTAAAACTGTCTCAGGAAATTTTTAATTTCTCAAAATAAGTTTTTGTACATCTGAAGGCTAGCTCTTACGGCTTTCTTCCTCAACACGGGACTATAACAATTGAATTATTTGGCTAATGTACTGTCATTTTGAGTTTCAAAAACGGTATCCTCATTCCTTAGTTCATGCAACCAAGTTTTCAAACCGAACCATCGAATCTTGCATATCGAACGACTGAGCAACAGATTGGCAACATTGTTTTTCTCCATTTAAACACATGGAAATGTATTGATTCTCGGAGGGGCCATGTGTTCTGACTAGAGTCGAGTATTTAACATAAGTTTAAATGGAGGAAATCTGGCGTTGCTAAATTGCTGGATCCGCCTCTGTGTATGTTGCATGAGAGAATAGACTGAATGAACGAATAGTTCCTTTAATCCTTGTTTATCTGGGATCATCTGCAGCTTAAATCGATCGAGGACAAGATAGACAGGTACCATCCTCCACAAAACAGCTTCAAGACTTCAGACTGATCTATTGAGCAATCGAGACTCTTTGAGGAGCTTGGAGGACAAGGCGCATTAGTGCAGCCTTTGCTATTTTGAAAAATACGTGTTTGAACTTTCGATCGAAATTACATGGATCTGAATGACGGAAAGCAAGTTCAAACTGACTTTTTGATGCTTAAAAATTGGAATTTTGGAGACAATTTTTCACAGAATATGCATTAAGACTAGTTGTACTTGAAATCATTAAAATCTCAATTTTTAAAAAAACTGCACTTGTGTGGCTTGCACTCCAAGCCCATCATTTGATGTTCTACCATTCATAATTCAATGGTAATAAAATGACAACAGCGTGTCTGTAGGATTAGTTCTCTGGTTGATTCACTGAACCGTGTTAGTTATCTTTTAATAAGCTGTGTCCAATTTAATACGCGTTGGTTTATTTAACCGATGCATTGCATCACTGATGGTCATCGCCGGGACAAAGCGCATCGTGGCATAGCGCTCATGGCGGTCAAATGCTGACAATTTCAGCATTCCTAGCGAGTTTGACCTTCCTTCCCATATTGTGACGAGGCCCCGTGAGTAGTGGCGATTATTGGAATTTGGCAACACTGTTTTTTCTCCATTTAAATATAAACAGTCGATTCTAAGTGAGCGATAGATTCAACGGATTTAAATGGAGTATTAACAGTGTGGACAACTATCTGGGATCGCCACCGTCCATGAGTTCCACGATCTGCTACAAACTGCACTGCAACAATGTCTTCCCACCTTATTTGCCGTGCTATTGAAAAGAAGTAGTAACGACTAAATTGTCAAAATTGAAAAATTTTCCAAATAATGCGTAAAATACTCTGGTGAGCTAAGCGACTTACATTTTCAACGGAGGTCTTTTCATTCAAAATACTCACCTGTAACAGAAAAATACACAAATATAATTTAAAAAAAAAAAATTATATAAAATATATAAATATTAGGGGCCTGTAGACGCTACGCGGCCACCAACCACTGAAACAAAAAAAAATCTACACGTAAACAATCTTAGAACAACCATGTTCAAGTTATTTCAGAGATGAATGGATACGACGACAGTCGAATGAAAAGTCGATGAAAGTCGACGGGTGCACGCGATAGAAAGCGTATTTTTCTCTGATTGCAACGTCATGCACCACTTTTTATGTATTATTTTTGAACATCGTTTTTAAGAAGCAACACATAGTTTTTCTGAAGAGTTTCTTTGCAGTTCCCTAAATGATCTCAAATATGAGCATCGAAAATTTCGACGCGATATTTTCGTTCGTTCTGTTTTCTTTTTATTAAACCAAAATTAATTTTACGCAAATCAAGTTTCAGAATCGCTGCATCGTTTTAACATCGTCCGAGTTTTTGAACCGTTGAAATGAAGATGAGCATTCACGGAAAAACCGAGTTTAGGGCTGGTACCTGCACCGAAGGTCCCAGCCCTAACCGGGTAGGTAAAATTGCTTCACCTCCACCGCCATAGGGGCAGGCCCGGCGCGCGTAGAGCCCAAACCTACCTGCTTCAGGGTTCAGCCCTACCTGGTAAGAGGTAGACCCTGTCCAGGTAGGGCTGGGCCTTACCCACGCAGGGCCTGCCCCTGTGGCGGTGGAGGTGAAGCAATTCTAGGGCCCAGCCCTAATCTCGTTTTTTCAGTGTTTACCCTTTAATTGTGGTAAAAACCGGGTAGGGACCGTCAAAAATAATGACGCGTGGTCCTAGTTTTGCAGCGAATTTAGTGTCGCGCAAGCTAGGGAAGGGTCGCGCGGTCAAGTGTCGAGACATCTTCACAGTGTTCATTTCAATCCAGCTAGCGGTAATGTGCCTATACCCGTAGTCGAATATTTATCGCAAATAACTCTGGCATTGCGTTTGGTGCAATGCGAGAAGTATTCATGCAGTCTTGTAGGCGATAACATGCGTCTGACGCTGACCGCACTATCTGGCGCAATGCGTGAAGTATTCCTGCAGTCTTGCAGGCGCTGATATGAGTTTGACACCGACCGCATCGTGATTGGCGCGATTATTCGATCTCGCGTTAGGAGAATCCCGGCACCCACCAATGGGGTATAAAGGGCCCATGTTGTATTTCGACGCCGTATTAACATTCCAACGTGGCCTCGGTTTTCCCGATAAAATATTTTTTCTGAGAAAAATGAAAAAAAGCAATTCAAGCTTAATGAAGCAATGGCATGGACTTTTTGCAAGTATGACGTACAGTTTCTTGTGTGTAAAATTTCGATAGAAAAAGCAAAAAGTTCATTAAAAAGTTTAGAAAATAATTTCCGAGGGGAGACAAAGCTCAGCGAAATTCGACGAATCAAAAGTCGATAGGTACCTAATCCGGCTTACTTGGGTAGGCGATGCCTAAAATTAAGTTCAGTCAATGGGCAGATGCCACAACCCCACCTGTCTATGTCGCCAGAGCCCGCCCAAACTATGTATCATTTCGAACGGGTCCCATTTTGGGTATTTTCAAAAGTTGCTTATTTGCTATTTAGGGTTGAAAAAAACCTGGAGTGCTTTCAGAGAATGAATTTTAAAAATATGGTTACAACTGACACATTTGCAAAAACTCGCTGAAAAAGGTAGTCACCTCGACAACCATTAGTCATCATTTGGATAATTGCACTCACTTGTATTCCCCACAAGTTGCTTATCAATCATCATTCGGCGAAAAGTGGTGCTGACCTACGAATACATCTTGCACATGACCCGGTTGCAGTAATGCGCTAGATAGCTGTTATTTTATAGGATCATTCAGAAAGTAAGAATTATTAACTATTGGGCCAAGAACTATTGAATTATTGACGTCTTTACAGAATTTATGAAGTGTGGGTACAAGTACAAAAAATTTAGATTTTACACTAAATTGATAAGATAAATTTCAAATTATTGATGCGGAATCTCTAACATGTATCATCACTTTCTGGCCAAAGTATCACAAGCGCCATCGTGCGACCTTTAAAAATTTCCGCCGCCATTTCATTATTTTACAGAGAATTTTTCAGACAACTTTGTTGATCAATTCTCTGTAAAAAAATAAAATGGCGGCCGAAATCTTCAAACGTCGCATTGCGCTTACTACACTTTGGCCAGAAGGTGGCTATTTATTATTTTTTAGGGGCATTTAGCAACGATGACTATTGACGTCTTCACATACTTTATGAAGGGCGCGGGTGCAAATACAAAAAATTTAGATTTTTCACTAAATGGATGACAAAAATTTCAAATTGTTGATGCGGAACCTCTAAATTATATTGTCTCTTGGTGAAGGTGAAGCACTGCTGCGCTGTAAGCGCTTCCTAACCTCAAAAGACCTTCACATCACCTTAACCCGGTTCCCTGCTCCTCTGCGGTTTGCGGGTAACCTTTCCGCAGGTTGAACCACTTTCTTTTTCAGAGCTGTCGAACTTCCGGTATCGGGCACGCATCGCTGAGCGATCATGAGCGAAGCCACCGACCGCGGATCATTGCCGGTTCTTCCGCACAGAAATCGCTCATGACACGGTTTCTATTTGTCACTTGGCTGAACACTCCATGCAGGTGGTACTAAAGCGTATTTTTGCGTCGTATCTGGTAGAGCATGTAAATCCGATCCATACTGAATCTGGGATTGTATGTTTTTTGGTTGTGGGGCCTCTGCACACACCTTCTCATCTGGGTTGTGGGGCCCTGCACACGCTTCTCCTCCAGGTTGTGGGGCCACCCTATGGTTGTGGGGCCACTATTTGAGACCCCACAAACAAAATCTTGACACAAACCGGCATTGATTGGCCAAAAAAATAGTCGGATAGGTTAGGTTAGGTTAGGCATCCGTTACAAATCCGGCGGCCCCACGACTATTGTCATACAGGACTGAATGTATTTTCTTGTGAACCCGATCCCCGTTTTAGAGGCTCACCAAACGGATGGTCGGGGCTCACCGGGGAAATCGTTGGGATTCAACCTTGTACCCCGTAAAGTACTAGATTTTGGTGAATCTGGCCGGCAGCTCTGAGATCGGTCCATACATTGGTCTGTTGCCTCACTGATGGCACTAATGTCAGCAACTTTTTCGGATCCAAGAGACAATTGGATTTGATTGACGCAAAAATTCGCTTCTTTACTGCCATTCTGAGGATTAACGCCGTACAGACATTCAAATTTTGCCGAACGTACTCTTGGAAAAAATTAGTTGGGGGGGGGGGGGAGGTATAGAGATATTTCGCATTGAAATTTTCAGAAATTTCAAATCGAATTATGAACAAAATCGTCTGAAAAATTGAAAGACAATGGACCACTAGATAAGGTACGAATTTCAGCATTCTGATACATGTTTCTCAAACAAAATTTTACGTAAAACACGATGCACACAACGAAAATTACCGAAATTAACTCCTTACGAAGATATTTAATGATTCTTAATGCGTGAATTCAAACCACCCGCTCATGAAAACTCAATGCTCTACGTGATTCACATCGCGCGCTAAACGTTATCATGACAGTCTCTGCGATATAAAAATCTGGCAACCTCAATCTTGACGCTTTGGCTTAGTTATAGCAAATTGCTAATAGTTTGAACAACACATGATGGGAAATGAACATTGCTCGATTGAGAAGCTTGCTGAAACCGTTGTAGTGGGCGATTTGACTCACGTAAAGTTTTGAGTTTCTTGTGAGCGGGCAGTTCAAATTCCTCGTAACCAATGTGAAATAAAAACGTTAATATCTTCGTTAGGAGTTGGTTTCCGTAATTTTCGTTGTGTGAATCGTTTTCTACGTAAAATTCTGGTTAAGAAACATGTAACAGATTTCTTAAATTCGTACCTTGTCTAGTGGTCCATTACATATAAATTTTCCATAAAGTGCATGATTTGTCAAAAAAAGCTTCATACTTTCACTTTCTTTTCAAATTAAATCCCGATAAAAGTTTCTGTACAAATACCTAATGGACTACGGCGTGACTTGGCGTTCGAGAATTTTAAAAAAGAAATGTTCTAAAATACTTTCCCAGACACGTGGAAATAGCTCGCAGGGACAACAATTAAAATGCTTCCACATAAACAACATCTCACGTAGATGTTCAAATGAATGATTATTTGGTCATGCACATTTATTGATGGTATTATGGGCCCCAAAATTTGGGGTTATTAGTCTCTCATACTATTATCCGTGCTCATTTTTTCTATACTGTGAATCTGGGTATTTAAATGTTAACCAATACATAGGAATACGAGTGTACATGGCAAAAAGGAGAAAGTGATCGCGCATCTATCTACCACGAGTCCATTTAACAAGACGGCAAGATTGTCAAGGTGCGTGTGTGTGTGAGAGAGAGAGAGGTATGTGGCAACCGCGGTTGTTTATTGCATTATTATTTTATTAACTTGGTGCCGCATAGTCTCGCCATTGACCTTCGCCCTTAATAAGAGCACTTTATTCACATTAGATTATCGGTGAATGATCGTGGCACAAAACATATCTTAATTAATTTATTACTTTATTATTCATCCCTCTGTTTTATTTCGTCATCTCTCGGTCCACTTGTTGCAGTAATAAACGTCCGCTTTCGAGAGACTTCTCTTTTTTTTTTCTTTTTTAATTATTTGGTGAATTTTGCATACAAGTCTTTTGATTCGTCGTTTTCATTCGGAGTGTGGATTTAAAATTATTTAAATATATTTTTTGATCCAAATAAGCGTATTAATTTTCCATTGATCCTTGATTAGTCTTTAAAAATTCTTAAATTTATCTGGATGTTATCACACACCGCCAAAAGTTTACTCACAATCAACTTCCCTCTTTCTACATTTCCAAAACAGCATCCTGCTCCTTTAACTCGGCATCGTTTTTATGAAAATGAGAAAATTGTTGGTAAAAAGGCAACCTCGAACAAACCTAACTCTGAGGTAAAACGCGTTTTAAAAATCAAAACGCCGTATCTCTGTAGTTTTTATTTGTTATTTTTTTTTAAAAAAAAGTGGAAAATCCGGTCTTCGGCACTTTGGCCAGATTTCGGGACTTTTTTACTCTGGTCTACTTTGTGAACTTAATGATGAATTCCGAAAAGAAATTAGTGCATATCCTTCGGAAAATACACTGAAAATAAAAGTTTAAAGGCACGCCTACCATGAAAAAGCAATTTCCGCAGAATATATTTGACACTTGCTCTTTCCTCATGCCTATTTTACCTTCAACCATGTACAAACTATCTATTTTTATGTGTATAACATCGTCGGGGTGCGAAATAGGCGTCTCCCACGAAAAAGAGGAACTCCGTTGAACACTTCTCCACGGAAAAATACTTCAAATATTCACGCTCTTGGAGTAGGAATGTGCTATTAGCGATTGAAATCTCGATTAATCGAGTCTTTTTAATTTCGATTGCTCCGCCTCATCGAGAAATGACATATTTTCGAGCCATTGTGAACAAACACGAACGAGCATATTTGTATGCTTCAAAAAGCTGATTATTACTTAACTTCAAATTTTGGAGAGAAAATTAAAACAATTGTTCACTATTTAGTATCATTAATCGTAGCCTTCCCCGATATTCAATATTTACTCTCATGCATTATCGATACTGACGCGATTATGTTTTATTCATTGTTCAATATTCATCGATTGATGAAATAATCGCGCCCACCGTTATTTCGGAATAACACGACTGAGGTGCGTCTGATGCATGGGAGGATTAAACTGACCGAATCCATCGGGACGTTGCAATGTCTACTTTCAACTTTTTCCTTTCGACGTGACAAGTCACTCGCGAGTTTCTGCGAGTCACTCGCCACACGCAGCCAGCCGCGAGTGGCAACGCACTCGACAACTATTACATGAATGCCATGTAAATGAGCGTTACGTCGGCGGCGTACCCGCGACTCGCATCGCGTACTCCAACAGAAATAATGCCGTGCTAAAGAAGAACGCCGTATGAACATTCGAAAGTTGCCAAATTTCCTTCGATAAAATGTTTATTTTTTAGGAAAGATAAGAATATTTTTCCTTGAAATTGTCAGGGACTCGGGGTGAAATTGCAAATAACATTATCTGAAAAATTGGAAGGAAAATATTCATAAGTTTACCAGGAAAATCGTGTTTTATCAAAGGAAATTTGGCACCGTCTGATGGCTCATACGGCGTTCTTCCTTAGCAAGGCAGAATACCTCTCACAGTCTTGCCAAAATTAAACACCCGCAGATTTTGGGGATTTTAAATTCAACCTCAGAAGGAGAAAATTAGAGGGTGCTCAGTATTGAGAATGATTCCTACTCTGCCTCGCTAAGGAAAAATTGCCGTATAAGCATTTAAATGTTGTTAAATTAGCTCTCAAAATACGTTTAGTTTTGATGAAACGTATTCAAATTTCTAATTGAAACTTTCAGATGTTTTAAATCCAATTATAAGCAAAATTCTCTGAAAAAGCGGAAGAAAAAATGTTTTATGTTTTCCCAAATATTAATGATTTTTCAAAGGGAATTTGGCAGTCTTTAAGGATCGTCCTACCGTAACGTTTTTCTTCAACACAGAAGAATCGCAAAATGTAGTATTAGTGTTTCTCATCCTGATACAGCTAATTTTGGGCTTTCCTACTTTTCTTTACATTCGTTGAAGTCTCCTGCCAAAGTCATGATCAAAATCGTCTTTATCGTTGGGATTAAAACTCCAATGGCGCTCCAATATTGCGATTCATATGCTTTCATCGCATCACCGCTTCATACTTCTCTGTGGGCTGGTTACTAAAATTGATAGACAAAGCTACAGACAAAGAACACAAAGAGAAAACGAAACGCTTCTATTGGTTGAGATGGGTGGTCATTATAGACTAAAGGCGAACATTTTAGACTATATAACTATAAGGTCTCTTGTAGGTTGCCGTTAGTTAGTCCATCATTTCTCTCCTTTGTCCATTGCAACCATCTGCCTCCACCAGTAGGATCACTCTATTTTCTTTTATTTGCTTTGTCTATCGCTTCGTCTATCATGTTCAACGATCAGACCGCAGGGTAGCTGGTGAGTCATGTTTAAAAAAGCTCAATATCGATGGCCAAGGTGCAAAGCCACGTAAAATCGCTTCTTTTCATTCTAACTCACGTTTGTAACAGGCCCAATAAAAGATGGGTCACTAAATTGCCACTCTAAATATCCGTACACGTCAGAGACAGCAGTTGAAGAAGCAGTTAGAGCAGGAAGAACTCGCATCTCTTGCAGTGGGTTGTGAGCATTGTGCAGGTGATTGCTTTCTTCTTGTTTATGCAAGTATTTGAGCATAACTTGTTTATTTAGGTGAGACGCTGAGAGCAATAAATCTTACTACCTGTCCAATTCGTTTGTGCCTCATCATTCCCCTGGTTGCAAAATGGGTCGGACGTAAACTTTTGCTGCAACGAAAGGGTGAGATTCATGAGATGCACTGTGGACAGTTGATAAATATTGATATTTTTGGTACAGGTTGCCATAAATTAATTATATTTCGTTGTGGATTGAGGATTGCTGGATTTCCTTATTTTTTAGGAGTATCAATGAAGTGCTTAGTAATAGTTGTTTTTGATGTTTCAATTTTCAGTTTTTGATTAGATTAATAATTTTGGTTTAAATGGACGGTGTTACCAACGTGTCAAAATCGCCACTGGATGGAGGTCCACCCTTTAGGCCGAAGCATTTTGTTGCACCTCTGAAGTAAGGGAATATCTCAATTTCCATGTGAGCCCTATTTTAAATAAAAATTCATGCTTTTTGAGGCTCATACGAAAATCGAGGTACGTCTTTACATCAGAGGAGCGACGATACAGCGATTATCAAAACTCTCGCGGTTTGAATGACAAGGAAATTTGCGAACTAAGGAGCCTCTGCGAATCTTCCATATGGACACATTAATGCTAAAATGAACTATGTGCATAGGGATTGCGTGTGCCATAGTTCCTTTTAGCAGAAACACGTCCATATGGTTGGCGTATTTGCCTTTGCGGTGCGGTCTTAACCGCCTGAAGCAACCAACGCGTTGCGTTCCTTGCTTCGCATCGCGACAAAATCTACATTCTCCATTAAGAATGTTATTTGGACGTATTTATGCTAAAAGGAACTATGTTGCACTTAAACCCTGTGCACATAGTTCCTTTTGGCATAAATACGTCCATTTTTAAGAGAGGATGAGCGCGAATTGTGAACGATTGCAAAAGACCAGACATGGCTGCGATTGCAAAATCTGATTCCATTGAAGTTATCTCCCCGCCTCCACCCCACCCCTCTCCTTGCGCTTCGTTTTGGCTCGATCGGTCATACTTTTTCTCTTTTCCCCGTTGGTTTCGCGATGTTCCTTCATTCGTCTCATCTTCATTCTTGATGATGGACTGCCGTATTTTGGCTCCGATTCGGGTGCAATAATTGTCAAAGGCCAAAATTTATATCGGTGGCTATCATGCGAAACCACGTATCGTAATTGCGGTCTCAAAATCTCTACTTACATACATTCAAGTCACTTTTACAGCGCGCCCGGGCGCTCTGCGACACCTAATCGCCATTCTTGTCTATCGACCCAGAGGTCATTTGGTAAATGTCATCTTGTAATTTCATCTTGAATGCCACAGCCACCTATCCACGATTTTGCTGGACGTCCCTACGTCTCCTCCCAGGAGGAACCTAATGTGGCACCTACCAAAATCTCTACTTCTATTTCATTTTTACGAAGAGCAAAGAGCCAACTTTATAGCTTGTTTTTATTCGGAATTTTCTACTGATAAAGAAGAAAAATCAAAAAGGTTTTCGAGAAATTAATTTGACCAGTTTTCCAAAGGGAAAATAAAGCTTGACAGGATATCTGCGAATAAAGATCCGTGGTTTCGCAGCCGTATTTTCAAAGGTTTGTTTGAACTTTACACGCGAATATGGACCGATTTGTCTTCTTATCTAACCTTACGAGGGCCCTCACTCCTTAAGTTACCTATTTCTCACTACCAATACGGCCACGAGGTGCTTTTCAATAAATCTGGACCATGTACTTGGGAAGAATCTTCACCAGAATGGACTAATGATGACAATATTGTTCCGCTTGTTCCTCCTATTCGTTATCAAGGTTCACCTCTCAGAAATCCTTTCACCAGACACCACACCCCTCTGTCAGGTCTCGCTACATATTTTGTCGTTCCTCTGACGTAAGGACGTATCTAGATTCCGACGTGAGCATTGTTCCTCGTATCACTCTATGCTTCCTGGGGCTCATGAGAAACTTTTAATATACGCCCTTACGTCAGAAGAGTGACGAATTGTGTGATCGATCACAGGGTGATTGGAAAAAATATCTTCCTGACACGGGATCTTAAAAGTCGCAATATTACGAGGAACAGAGGTGGATCTCCTTGATTTTGGATGCGGTTTTCGCATAAGGAAGTAATGAACTTCTCGAAGTAAGTAATTTTTCTAAGTAACGAACTTTTCTAAGTAATGCGATGGCATTGATTTCGCATTTATGACCGTCTGAGGAAATAAACAGCCTCCAGTCCACGGAATCAAACATTTCAGATGGGTGATGTTTGTCAAGCTGCATCGAAGAATCAGATTTGAAGATTTCAACGGTAAAATTTTTAGTGTCCTCATTGGTGGGTCCAGTAAGTTGGCGCCATCGTTTCCTCTTCATGTAAACCTATGGAAACAAATCGATTCTTGGAGGGGCCAGGTGCTCCTAAAAGAATTCATTATTAGACACATGTTTAAATAGACTGAATTTTGCGTTAAGGGATTACCATTTCTGGCTCATACGTGAAAACATTCAACTCCTTGCAAAGGGAAACTAATAGTGCGTATGTTGTTTCTGAACTGAGCCAGAAATTTAGTTCCTATTTAGAAAATGTACTCCAAATGGAGAAACGCCAGTTTTACAAAATTGCTGGAGCCGCCTCTGCGTGAGTGTCCTGAGGATTAGGTTTCAAGTAATTTCATTCCTTTTTGTTCTCAATGGAAGGTCTGGTGTTAACAGCCGATCTCTTGCCCAAGACATGGCGAATCAGATTTGATTCACATAGACCCTACTTTTTCTTGTGAGCGAAAAATTCAATTTTTTCGTAACCGGAGCTACTTTAAAAAAGTCAATATCTTGGTTAGGGGCTCCTTCAAGTAATTTTAGTTGAGAAAATCGTGCTATACGTGGACTTTTGTAGAGGTAAGATAAATCAGAATGCTTAAAGTTCGTATACCTTTTTTAGAGGTCTATTCTGCCGTGCTAAGGAAGAACGCCGTATGGACATTCGAGAGTTGCCAAATTTCCCATGATAAAACGTGTATATTTGACGACATTCATGGATATTTTCCCTCGAAATTTTCAGATATTTTAGATTGCATTGCGTACAAAATTATCTGAAAATGATTGGGGAAAATATTCACAATTTTTCCAGTAAATCCAATTTTTATCGCAGGAAAATTGGCAACGCCTGAAGGCTCATACGGCGTTCTTCCTTAGCATGACAGAATTATACCAAGAGCAAGCGCTCTATGAAACGATCGCAAACTTTGTGAGCACACGGTACTTCACTGCAAAAAGACGGCGCTCATAAAAACGGAGGTTTACGATTTACAAAAATGTTTTATAATGGGCAGTTGCAATTGGATTCGCAGTTGAAACGAAACCAACAATCGTTCTACAAAACTAATTCGTGATAGTGACTGAGATTAAGGCAAGGACGATGTGTTTTTTCTCCCGCGCGCGCTAATAGACCAATTTATTCACACTCAGCGGAACGGCTCGAATCGAAACGGAGGAATAAGAGCGGAGGTCCCTTCGATTCGATCGACACGGCAGCTTTGACTTAGAGTACCTATATTGAGAGAGTATGGCCACTGGCGTTACCACCTCTGAATGGCTCAGCCATCTTAGGCTGAATGGAGCCCTTAGGACTCAAAAATGACGGACGCCATAAATTAATGTAATGCAAAATGACTCAAAATTTAATTTTCTTTGCTTCTCGTAACGAGAAATTTACTCAAATGCACTCTTGCGACTTCTTTACATATTTTTAAGACTAATCGTTTGCAATTTTTGAGACAAATTATCTTGAATGTAGTAAGATTGGCAGCAAGTACGGTTGGTGGTAACCGTCAAAAGTTGGCAATGACCCCCCTCCCATCCACAAAAACCAAAACAAAGCACCGCCATTTTTGGGTCCTAAGCCTCTCCATGGGGCCCAGTGGCCATACTCTCTCAATATAGGTACTCTACTTTGACTCTAGGTGCCGCAGAATCATGCTAATTGTCCGCAGTTTACGAGCTATTCACTTTCAGGATCCCCGCTGCATCGTGCCACTGCATTGCTATTTTAGCGAAGAAACTTAGCATACAGTTAGCCTTCAATTTTGCCAAATAGGCAACAAACCCACCGAATAGTTTGATCAACGGGAGCCGGAAACCGAGTGCTGGCCAATAGGGTCGAGAAGAGTAGAGAACCTGTATACGGGAGAGTATTGCCATCTCAATCATTTTACCACAGGAAAAGTGTGCCGCTCTCTGATTGGTCGTCTATCATGGAGCCCCAAAGTTGGACCAATGTGAACAAACCCCAGCCCCTCCCTGGTAAAAATTGGCAGTAGAATCTGTGTTCCAAAATACCATAGACCTACAGCCGGCTGTAAGATTTCCAATAGCTTCTATAGCCGGCAACACAATTTCTTATAGCCTTTTATCGCAGATGGCGACTAAGCAACAGCCTGGCGATAGAGTGTATTCTAAACGTTACCTAATTACGGGTGCTAGGACTTAGTGAGTTTTTGGACTACCGCTCTCTTTTTGGGCAGTAGAATCTTGATTTATTTTGCGAGGAAAGCTCCGTACTTTTGAAGGATGCCTGCCATTCCTAACATGTTGGAGCGCCTGCAATTTCGTATGATACTGTGCAATACCTCTGGTGTGAAATAGTTGCTTCAAGCGCCGTGGTATACGCTGCGGCGCGGCGCGGCGGGCGGGCAGCCAGCGCAGCGCGTAACGCGCATTGGCGCCTTCAAACCTAACAGGGAAACTTCACGCATTGCGCAATGCGTGAAGTATCCCTGTTAGGTTTGTAGGCGCCAGTGCGTCGCCGCTCCGCTTTGTGTTAGGCTCTAATATTTAATCTCGTGGAGTTAGCGTTTTTCAACTCATGACTTTGAAATGTTTGCACACTCTGTGTCTGTATGGATTATTCCGATTTTAATTGATGAAAAAAAAAATATGTAGTAAAGGAAAATAAAATGTGCGTTTTGTAAATACTAAGGTGATTTCGTACAAACTTAAGGATTTATAAAGCACACGAATTTCTACACAATTTCGTATAACCTTTCATAGCCGATGGCGAAAAAGCAACAGCCAGGCGATAAAGTGTAAAGCCCGACGATAGGAACTATAGCCCGGCTGTATAATTTTTTATCGCTTCGTGTAGCCCGGCCGTATGATTTTCTCCGCATTCTACAGCCAGCTATATGATTTTCTATCGCCTTCTTCAGTCGGCTATAAGAGGTCCTATGGTGTTTTGAAACGCAGCTCCTACCGCCAATTTTTACTAGGGCCTCGCTCCTCGTTTGGCCGAATGTAAACAAATAAGATGGCGGAAAAGTTCTACAAAGTTCTAGACGCGATTTTGGGTATGATAGACATTTTTTTACATCCAACTTCTGAATTGAGTTCAGATCGGACTTTGATGAATATTTTTGCCGAAAATTGAATTTTGAGGGTGATTATCATTCATTTCTCAGCCGATAATACGTGTTCCTCTGGGTCGGGTTTGTTTACGTTGATCCAACTTTGGAGCTCCATGATAGCCTAAAACTGATGAACCAATCAGAGAGCGGCAAGGAGATGTCAATACTCTCCCGTATTCAGGTACTTTAGAGAAGAGCATACCTTCGTTTCACTTACTTATTGTTAGACTCGAATGCACTCTCCCCATGTGGATACTCACGTGAAAATTCGCCCACAGCGAGCGGAAAATGCACGAAGCGGGCAAATTTTACCCGAGCGGCCCGCTGCGCAGCGGCAACGCCAGCCAGCGCCACCACCGGCGCGACCTTTTACTGGCGGGCAACGTCGATGAGTGATGAATGATTGTTGTTGCAACCGTTGAGAACAGGTTATGATGGATGATTTGCGGAACCGGGGCTCTCGACTTCCGGTTCCCTCCTTCCGCTCTCTCGAGCAAGGCCCGCCTCTCGCCGCTCGTCGCTCGTCGCTCGCCGCACAGTGGATCGAGTCAATAAAACCGGTCGGATGAAATTTGGAAACTTTAAACGCTTTTAACTCCGTTTATACAAAACTTTGAAGTTCTAAAAGTGGTTTCCACGTGAAATTCTCTTCTAGTAGCACCCCTTACAATTGAAAAGGTGACGAAATGAACATCCAAATCTGTTGTTTTAGTCGAAAATTTCATGTCCGACCTCACTCGTTGACTCGATCCACTGTGCGCCGTTCACAAGTGGGACCGCGCGCATGGGGCAAGGACACGAGGTGAGCAACTTCGCGCCGCGTCGGTCGGGCATCGAGCTCGTTAAAGAGCTTTTGTTCCACTATCGCCCCTCCCCCTCCCTCCTCCCTCCCCTCCCCACCGCCCGTTTTAAATATTTCTCCGCTTCGTTACGTAAGTTTGCAGACTTAGATCGGTACGGACCGGCAGAAACTCCTCATTCGAGATGTGATTCTCATTGCAGATATTACAGTAAATGCTTCGCACAAAGTGACAAAAATGGTTATCAACATGGGCTGAACTACGAACTCTTTGTGGGGGGGGGGGGCAGGAGGACACCTCATAAAGAGAGGTCCGGGGGGCACTTAAAGACATCCTCCCCTATGGGAACCTCCCCTCTACTCCTACTTTATTTTTTCGGGGAGAAATGCGGATCGCATTTAGCAAGAAGGAACCAGCGAGATTGCAGTGTTGTGAAAATGTTGCTCCTCCATAATTATCTACACAAATCCCCAGAATAGCAAATAGTTTTTGCTCCCCACCAAAAACTTGTTAATTTTATGGGAAAATAATAATAAATAATGATAATTAATAATAATTGTGTAAATTTTAATACTGTACACACATTAAGTATTTTTAAAAGAAGAGACAAATTCGCACGATTTTGAAAACAGCGTAGGTAATTGTGCTTATTCCTTTCTGCTAAATGCAATTCTAATAGCGCGAACTTTCCACAGAATATTCTACTAGCGTAGAAGAAAAATCGATGAAGTTTTCAAGAAATTACTTTGAGTAGTTTTCCACAGTAAAAACAAAGTATGACGAGAGGTCTGCAACTTTGCAGACGGAGATACGTGGTTTCGCGTTTTAACCGTGGATACGACACCATCGGTGCGGCAGCGGCGGCGGCGCACAATGAATCAAGTCAACAGGAGAGATCGGACAAAATTTGGAAACTTTAAACGCTTATAACTCCGTTTATTCAAAAATTAGAGGTTTCAAAAGTGGCTCCATTGATCTCCTCGTGAAATATCCCTCTAGATGCACCCCTTGAAGTTTAGAATGTGACGAAACAAACATCACGATTTGCAGTCTCAGTCAAAAATTTCATGTCCGACCTCTGTAATTGACTGGATCCACTGTGCGGTGGTGCGGGGTGACACGACGAAGAGCCACGTTGACGGATTACAACATGCAAAAAATATATGGAAGCACCGGCGCGCGGCGCGGCGCCGCGACGCCCGTTTCCACCGTCGCGTGATCGTGATGGGAACAGAAATCCAACAGATATTCATCAAACATCACATGAGTCGAGACCCCATCGCGATTCCCATCATCGTCTTGCTCAACGCTTGACGTTCGTTCAAGCCGAAGACCTCCTTAGATGCACGCACTAGACGCTGGAATGAAGAGGGGTTTTTGTGACACTGCACAGAGAAGTCATAGGAGAAAGTGGTGTGTTGGCACCAGAGATGTAAGAGACCCTCCACTGGCTCAGAGAAAGGCAGATTGTTGAGATTAATAAACAAAACGATAGACAAAAAAGACATAGGGAGTATGGAGCGATCCTACTGGTTGAAATAGGTGGTTCCCGCAGATTAATGCCGAAATTACACGCTGAATTTGGCAGCTGAATATGGAAGTCAACAGTCATCGCTCAACAGCTGAAATTTCGCAAATTCGAGTTACTTTCATCCAGATGTGTATCAAATCTATTCGAATAGTTCAGACAAATCCGACATTATCCGATGGTCGTTGAGAATCGTTGCTGAATTTTGCGCGTGTCGTGCAAAATTCAGGCATCGGGCCGATGACTCCCACATTCAGAGTGTGATTGCGGCATGAGGGAGGAAATGATTGACTAACGATCGGATCTCCCAGGAGTTGCCGTTAGTTAGTCCATTACCTACCTCCTCTGTCCATTGCAACCACCCGCTTCCACCAATAGGACCCCTCCATATCTCTGTTGTCTTCTTTGTCTATCGCTTTGTCTACCAATTTAAACAATCAACCCTCAGGGGGAAACTTATACTTTTGGGGATTCCACATTTACTTATGGACAATTACAAGGGAGTGACAGTCATCATACTTACTAGTTGGTTGACTAGCTTTGGGTGACGTCATGAGCCAAACAAGTTTCCCAAACTTCGGTATGTTTGCAATACAAAACACTCAACACGTTGTTCAACATCCACCTGGTATGTAGGTCAACAGTTGAATGTTGGAATCCCGAAAGTAAAAGCTTCCACCATTGCCAAAATAGCAATGGTGGGTCTCTTGACTCTGGTTAGTACTCGGCGGCTATTTTGCATCAATTTGATGATACACCTCAGTAAGATTAGAGAGATTTCCCGATTTGGAGGAGACTAGTGCACGATACATCATGGCAGAGCTGAATTCCAGACCATACACCCAAAAGGATGTAGTCAATCGGAGGGAATGTGCCAATATATTGGGCACTTTTTAAAACAGCATACTAAGGATATAATTAGCATACTTCCTATGTCATCCTTGTCTATCACTTTATCTATCAATTTCAATAATCAGCGAGCAGAAGGCACCTAGCACTGGCGCGCTCAGCCGGGAGCCGTATACTAGACACTAGTCTGGTCTGCCTAGTATGCTAGTCTTCAGGAAAAAAAAACGCATAGTTACCAAAGATTCCCATCGGGGGTTACGTTGTTCTTGCTTAGTAGGATGATGTTGAATGGAGGGGGGGTGGGGAGATGAGTCGCGGAGGAATCACGGACCATGAATTTTGACAGAGAACTCAGCGACTCCATCCTCGAGGTGGACAAGTTGTTGAGGAACATTTCGTCATTGGCGCTCATGTCTCGCCGCGTCGCAAAATCGACGGGAAATATAGGAAAAATCCGTCCCGTGGAGAAAGATCCTAGTAAATAGACGCTATCGGCGTTGCGTTACAGGAAAGCTATGTATATGGATTTATCCTTCTTTTTTTAATTGCATTACTTCATCAGGTTGATTGAAGTATCAAGATTTAGACTTATTTTTTATTATTTACTTGCTTTTGTTGGCTTGTTGGATTTAGACTATGATTATTTCGGAATCAATTTTAGTTCATCATCGAGTCGACAATAGCGGTCAGGAGACGCGGAATTTACGAGAGATAGAAGATAAAATAAAAACATGCAATACTGAACACCGAAATTTAGGATACAAAAATTACAGGATAAAAAATTTTGGCGTGCAGTATCATGCGTTTTTATTTTATCTTTCAAACTTCAGCAATCTCGCGTTCCGAGACCGCTCAACCTGATGATTCACTTAAAAAATGTCCGAAATGATCATGGTTTAAATCCAACAAGTCAACAAATCAGGACCAATAAATAAAAAGTAAGTCTAAAAGTAAGTCGAATGTAGATTTATATTCTCATTAGTACCATTGAAAGAGGTAATGTTATTGTTATTACTCAGATCTAATTCGATATAACGGAGAATCCTCATGGAGACTTCACCACTAATAGCCGCCTATTAAGCACCGCCGCGGCGGCGGCACGCAGCGTACCGTAAGCATTTTGATGTGGGCAAGAAAAACCAAGGCGCCTTCAATTTTTATCCATGCAACACGCGCATCCATTGAGCACGAATAGTCGCATCCAAGCGCCGTGATGAACGTTGCCTCCTTTCGCTCATCCATCAGCTCCAAAACCAGGAAAATGCAGAATAATTTGATGGTGCAGGTGAAATAACCAAACCACGTTTCTAGATTTGCGACGTTGCAAATCTCCTGTCACATTATACTCTCAAAAAACAGCCTGATCATCGTTTTCGCATAATATTTCTTTTTACTTTTCTTCGTCTCATTGAACCGTTTACTCATGAATAGGCAAAAGTGCTAAAAGTTGTTGCCCCTTCTATCACGTCTTTTAAAACCATTGAGTTTTTAGGCATTTTCGCGTGTTAACAGTTCAGTTACGGTGAATGACCGATGATCAACGAGTATGTATATGTAGAAAGTTTACATTGGAAACCACCGTAACAGACGTTGCTCATTGATTTAATGTGTCAGAGATGGATGGCGTTATAAAATGTCTCTTACTTATGTGCTCAAAAGCGATATCCTTAATGATTAATGGTTGTTTACGATATAAACTTTCTATGAATCTACCCGAATTTCATGTCACATTACTCAGTATTAGTGCCGCTACTCATTAGGGGTCAGCTCCTCACAATAACTAATACATTCAAATTATTACTGCTCCTCAAAGACACAGACCGTAAGACAGCGCCACGTTGCCATGTATTGACGAATCTCGTCCCTAGATCACTCAGAACTTAAATTCGTCCCTGATTCTTCACGTGGTCCAGCTGTCGGACGATATATCGCACAGATTGAGTAGGAAATGTCGGCAGGTTTTGACTTTTTGGTGAAGGAGGAAAAAAAAGGGGAAAAAGACAGGAGCCCCTACGCTTACGTCTAAAAAATCATTCTCAACCAAAAAATTGTAAGGTTCAGAGACATGCATTTAGGAGTCTTCGTGGGAAAAAACGTAATATTCGATATACTGAGATCGATTACTTCATCGAATGCAACTTTTCTCCAAGAAGAATCCTGATTTTATTTCACTGAATCCTACAATTTTTTTATTGAGAATAATTTTTAGGCTTATGCGCAAGGGCTCTCCTCTTTTTATTTGTTTGTTTATTTATTTATTTTTGCTAAAATTCAAATTCTACGTAATCGATGCGATATATCGCACGCCAGTTCGACCACGCCAGAACCTCGAACGAATCACCTTAAGAGAATAGCTCGATTTCCTTCTCGCTTCGAAATTCTGTCTATAAATGATTTACTATTTGACAGCGACGGCATATTTCGCTCGAACGCGACCCTTACTCCTATGTTGCAAGGGCCTCCTAAGTTCACGCAAAGCGAAGCTCCAAGCTCATGCCGGCTCTCCAAGTTGAGAAAACTCGCCGCCACGCAGACCTGGAGCTCATGGATGATTCAAGCGCGGGGCGCAGGGCGACGCCTCAACTATTGCCTCACATTAATGTCAGGTTTACTTTTAATTTAGAAACCAAGCTCCTTTTCTTCTCTTTTCCAAGCGCTTGATAAAATTATCCGCCCTGCTTCCGTCACTTTCTTGCGTACTTGCAAAAATTAGTGAGATCCTCATTGTGTAAGCCGGATTTTATACGACTCTGCGGTTTATAATTAACTGGTCATACTCAAAAAGCCTTGAGCGCCAAAAAATAAAAAATTAAGTTATTTTTATCATAAAATCTCATATTGGATCTTACATGCTATTTTTACACGTTGATTTCACGTGTTGGCGACACATGAGACACCCTTTTGTCGGTCCATCATGATCCCCATGGTTTTAACAACCATCGGTTTTGACAATGATGGGATCGTTCCGTATTCGCTTTGTCTTACTTATTCATAGCTTTGTCTATAGATTTCAAACATTAGTCCACAGAGGAGTATGAAGCGGTGATTCTGTGAAAGCATATCAACTGCACATAAGTTAAATAATAGAACGTCTTCGAGTTAATCCCGACGATGAGGACGGGTTATTTTCGGCAGGAGACTTAAACGAACGTAAAGAAAAGTAGGAAATCCCAAAATTGGCGTATCAGAATGAGAGACACCTGGACTTAATTTCGCAAATGAGAACTGCAACTCCTGGCTTATTTTGGAAGCTAACGTATGTGTTAAAAGATGCACCAGGTATAGCTAGGTGCTTTTACAGTAGAGCCAAAAGTAATAGTTCCTTATGCAAAATGCAGTCCACTCGGTGTACTTTCTGCTTCGCCGTATTCCATATCATTCAGTTTATGTCCTTCATTTACAACTGAACCACATTTTGCAAGCGGGAACTGCTATTTCTGGTTCATTATAGAAACATCATAGGTGCCATTATTTTCCCTATGATTATGGATGTTTTAAGGGTGAGCCAGAAATAGTAGTTTCATAATCAACGCGCTGGCTGGGGTAACGAAGAATCGTGAGTTCAGATTCTGTATCCCTTCAAAAAGCAAAAAAAAAAATTACATCTTACGTGCAGTTAACAAGTTGTGAGAGTAAATTAGAAGCAGGACGTAGAGCGAATACATAATCAATAATCATTATAATCAACTTCACAGCGCGATGCTGTGCGCTGTACCATGCGTTCATCCGCAAGGGCGTTGAAAGAAAGTTGGCGCGAGGTAATGAGAACAAATTGAAATGCTACGTGGACACCAGCTCACTCACCTAACGCACGAACTGACAAAGCTGTGGCCAGTGGCAATTCTTGAAAGTTAGTAACACTATTTTTCCTCCATTTGAATGTATAGAAGACAATCGATTCTTGGTGCGACAGCTTGCCTCACAGTAAATCGATATTTTTAATGGATTTAAATGGAGGAAAACAGTATTGCCAACTTGCGAAGAAAACTGGCCGTGGCTTAAGTGGCTGAGTAATTTTGAGACCGATTCAATAGTCTATATCAATTGATAATTTTTGAGTTATAAGTGTTATTACACTGTTGATGGAGGGTGATCGTCTCATTATAAGGTTTTGTTTTAACCATATTTGAAGGAAATTCCTGAGTTCTACCCACAAGGAAACTTTTTAAATAAGATCTTTGGCCTCTTTCCCCTTACTACCAATATTCAGCTGATGAAATGTCTCTGCTTACATAACCAAGAGGGGTTATCTTGGATTGACAAACGTCAAACATGTCACGAGCATAACTGGTAATGCAGGGTCGCCAAGCTAGAGCTGACCCACAGATGAAATGATTACTTCGTATTGCAATGATGAAACTAGAAAAACACGTATCTGACTATGCAGATTTCCTGCCGTATTTCACTTTCTTCAAGGACAACTGGTCATTGTTACTGCACGAAAATTCGTGTGATTATTCTTCATCTCGACGGGCGCTCTCTGGAAATATCATGGTAAAATATCAGGTAATGCGGTCTTTGAAAAATGGTATCTGAGCATGAATGAGTATACATTGCGGAGAAGATATTCAGCCACGAAGAGAAACATTTCTCAGTTGATACGCCTTGCTAAGGAGAAACGCCGTATGAGCATTCGACTGGTGCTAAATTTCCTCTCAGAAAATAGTTTATTTTTGAAGAAAGATATGCACATTTTTCTTTGAACTTTTCAAAGTGTTATAGATCACATTATTAACGGAATTCTCTAAAAAATTGGAAGAAAAATATTTATAAACTTCCCCGAAAATTCGTGATTTGTCAAAGATAATCTGGCAACGTCTGAAGGCTCATACAGCTATATAGAATCCTTCCGGTAATTGTAGCATCGCGTCCGTGATATTGGACTCCATGCTCGGCTATATATGTTCGGTTGCTCATCACGTCCAAGATCTTGGACTCCATGCTCACTTTAACTAGGGATGATTTTTTCGAAAATCGAAGTGAGCATAGCGTCCAAAATTATGGGATGCAGGTATTCTCTGACAATACACGAGCATAGGGTCCAAAAATGTTTTAGGACAATTTTTGTGAAATAAAGGCGAAAAAATGTACCCTCGAAAAAAATTTTGCATTGCTTAGGTTAGGTTAGGCTAGGTTAGGTTAGGTTAGGTTAGATTAGGTTAAGTTAAGTTAGGTTAGGTTAGGTTAGATTAGGTTAAGTTAAGTTAGGTTAGGTTAAGTTAGGTTACGTTACGTTATGTTAGGTTACGTTACGTTATGTTAGGTTACGTTACGTTACGTTGGGTTGGGTTAGGTTAGCTAAGGTTACGTTACGTTAAGTTACGTTACGTTACGTTAGGTTGGGTTAGTTGACTGGTTGACTTCGGCAACGGTGCGGACGAGATACGTGTTTTTCCAAGTTGCGCAGTGGATTTGCGTATTCGCATAGTTCGTGTGACCCGCGGACGTCGCTCGGCGACCCGCTCGACCGCGACCTGTGTCTGCGCGGAACGTGGCGCGTCGAGGATCCAGGGGCTCATTTTCCATATCTGGCCAGCAGCGTCCATTCAAAAGGGACCAACGGCACGGCGCGCGCGTCGCGGCGCGGCGCCAGCCGCATCGCGCATCGGACGTCAAATATTTCGATATCGACGTCACTTTGCGTTGCCCACCACTGCCGCGCACCGCTCGTCCTATACTCGCCTCCGCCGATGTCACATTTGTCGGGGCGTATCTCAGTTTTCGCGTGAGCGCTGTCCTCCGTAGAACTATATGCATTTCGAGACTCATGAAAAAATGGTGATATGCCTTTATGTTAGATGAGCGGGGATTTCCAAACCTACATAGAGAGGCGACTTCACTCAAGCCAACCCATAAGTTCGATGAAGCTCCTATATTAGTCAGGTGTTTGCGATTTAGGTACTTACACATGTATAACACTTAACGAGAAACACGATGGTGCCTTTGATTTTCTCTGAAACGGACTCTCAAGCTTAAAAAAAAGCTCTCAAAGTTAATAAGGCCGTGAAAGAGGGGATCCCTTGCCCTGCGCCAAGAGTTCACCTCTTATAGTCAAATGCTCCATGCACGGGTATAGGGAGTAAATAGATAGTTATAATAGATAGTAAAATAGTAAGTATAATAGTAAGAAGAGTAAATAGATAGTAATAGATAGAAGCCGCATCGGCTATTGCCAAATTTAATCGGGCAATTTAATTTTTTGCTTGAAAACGGTTGTGCGGATTTTTGTGCAAATTTCAGTGAATTTCCTGCGTAGTGCGAAGTAAAGTCCTCAAAATTATCAAAGGAATCCGCACAAACGTTCTTTTGCAAAAAATTAATTTGCCCAGTTAAATATGTCAATAGCTGATGTGACTTGGTTTCTTTCTGCTATAAAAGCGTTCCAATTTCACTTCGCATTCATATCACTTGGGGTTTCTGGGCACTATACTGACTCCGGCACCGAGCATCACTCCTTCACTGGAAAAAAACACATTGGATCTAGAGTCCAGACTCTTGGAAACATTGACAAGAAAAAATACTCTTGATTCAATCAGATTTAAGCTTAAATCAAAAGGAAATCCGCTCAAATTAAGAGGCTTGGTTCTTGATTTAAGCAAAAATCCGATTGAATCAAGAGTATTTTTTCTTGTCGGTGTTTATAAGAGTCTGGACTCTAGATTCAATGTATTTTTTTCCAGTGTTCAGTTTTAACAGTGTATATGCAACCGATGCGACAAAGAAAGGCGCTTAGAGCTCTTGGTAAAGAAGTTGAAAAATGTGTGATTCAACATTCTAGTAGTGAATCAAGTTTTGCTTATGGGTGAATTAACCTCTGTGTGTGTACATTGTATGAGAAGCTTGGAGCTTGGAGGCCAAGGTGGTTGAGTGAATTGCGACGTCGCGTCATTTCGATTGTGCAACACTATCCTTGTATACGTAAAGGCAAATACTCTAATGTGGATGTTTATCTCTATGTTTTTTTTTTGTCTTTCCACAATTTTTTTTCTTGTCGATAAAATTGCAGATGCTTATCAGTAAGTTTAATTACTTGCACAAGAAACAGGTGAATCGTGAAATTATCGTAAAGTTATCTGTGCTTGGACGCTTTTGACAAACTAGTCACGAGGAAAAGGACACAAGTGCCATTCAAAGTGGAGATATTGATACTTTGGCTATATGGGAGCAGTTTGAGTCAATTTCGTCATGAATAATTACCAGATGTAAGCGTCTTTCCTTCTTCTTTCCTCCCGCCATTCATTCTTTCTTCCTCCTCTTTTCCTTTCTTCTTTCTCTCGGGCGAACGAGATTTCTCCCCCTCCCTGGATTCGTCTTTGGTTAATGGTATTAATTTATTGGTATATCGATGGCTAAATACAAAACATTCGTATCTCAATTCATTGCGACCTTTGAAAATCTCTGATTATGTTTTATTTTCTTTAGGGAAAACTAATCAAAATGTTCCCTTGCAATTTTGCGTGATTTTTTTTTAAATGAGCGAGAAAAATTCATAGAAAATTTCAATAGAAACTGCTGATTGATTTTCCTCAAAAAATAAAAACATGAGCAAAGTGACCCATTGGTATCCTATCGTAAACATGAAATACAAAAGGGGAAAAAATGTTATCACAGGTGTGGGACAAACTTATTTATAAATACCTATATTCACGAAATATGGAAAACGTGAACAACATTTTTTATATTGCAATTGAATAGGTTTGTGCCGTATTTTGCCGTTATAGTGCCTCAAAAGATGCCTAGCTGTACCGTGCACAATGGCGCCAGCCACATTAGGAGGTCATTTGCGATACTTTCTTGCAAATTAAGCGCGCACAAACTGCACACTTAGGCGAATGAGTCATACTTGACACTTGCGATAAACACGCGTTTAGCTCAGTAAATCTGTGTCAAGAAAATGATTTGTGCCCCAATATAAGTAAACGAATGGTGAGCACCAAAACAGATCAAGCGGAACGCATATGGCATTTCTGCTCGCGCGTGGTTCTAAAGCGGTATGATCTACAGGGTGATCCAAAAGTCCTGCATCACCATTGGCGATTTTGCAAGTTGGCAACACTGTTAATGCTCCCTTTAAATCCATTAAAAATATCGATTTCAGGTTAAGCTGCCTCACCAAGAATTTATTGTTTCACACACACATTTAAATGGAGAAAAACAGTGTTGTCAAATTTCAAGAATCGTCATTGCTTACCATCCCTGTAACCCATAAGGGCTGCTTATCAGGGTGGTCCCTTTAAAATGTTGGGGCTTCTAATAATCGTTACTTTTGACCCGGAAGCACTCAAAAATGTTCAAAACTTTGTATTTCAATTTGTTCAAGTGTTACAATGATGCTGTCTGCTGCTGATGGTGCGGAACTTTCGAATCACCTTGTAGAGTTCACCGAGTCGTGCGCAAGGAGCCTTAAAATCAGGCTAAGGCGTCTGAAAATAAGGTATACCACCACACTTTCAACATAATCGTAGCATTCCAACTTTAAAATCTCAGGCGCTGGACTGATAACTAGGGCTTGTCGCTTTTAACTCGCCACTGCCGCCACTGGTATACTAAATTACTGAGGACCAAGATTTAGCGCAGCACTTAAGCACTATGACATATGTTTTATCGTCAAACTTTCGAGCACATTACGTTGAACGTATCTAAAACCTCCGACATTAACTCATCAATGAGAAATGAATGCTCGTCGTTTACATTATAAACAGTAAATTGGAACTTCCCGGTTTCAAAAGAACCAATCAACGTGGGCAAAATTCTTCGTTTCCCAACGAAGGAGCGTAACTCCATTTCAAGGGTGTGAAATTGGCTCAAACAATTCAAATTTTTGCAAAAATACAATTGAACATTCTTTGTTAAATAAAAGTCTGATTTCTGCTTGGGATCAGAATGAAAAATCGGTGAAAATTTCGGTTGAAAATTTCCAAAATTCTCCTTGTACAATTGCAATTTGCGAGGGGAAATTCGGCAACATTGGAATGTAGTTACGTTCTTTTGAGACTGGGAGAACGGATTGGGTATTCGAATCAACCGTGCGTCAAGAAAATACATAACGGCGCTTTTCCTTAGCATGACATTAGAACAATCGCAACTTCGTAAACATTAGGGGGTTGTTTTCCTTTCTTTCAGCTCTTTGCACTATATTTGGATTGAATTTTGCAAAAAGGAACCAAGAGCATTGCAATGTTGCTAGAATTGTGCAACATACATTTTTTGCAATAAAATTAATGAAATAATGAAAAAAAAAAAACAGATTTACAAAGGCAAGTTTCGTCTTGAATTCATGGTTTATTGAGAGTAAAGGTAAGAGATTGCATAAATGATCAGTTTAAATTTGCAGGGTAAAGAAAGTTGCACAATCTTAGCAACATTGAAATGCTCCTGGTTCCTTTTTGCAAAATGCAATCCATTTATCCGAATACTTAACTCAAACTGATAATTCTTACTTCTTTGATCCTAATCGATTGCTGACTATTGCACGATTCACGAAATTTTCAGGGCACACTCATCGACGCGCCTTGAGCTTTTCCACCCACTCAACGACGAAAAAACTGCCAGGCTTTTAAACTTTCCGAACGATCGACGCAGTCTCATTTAACGTCTAGTTATAACGGCACTAGGGCGTTGTCAATAGATCCGTAAACGATATGTAAATTGAATGACCGCGTTATGTAATTTTTCATCAAAATTTCGCGCAGAAAACAGTAAAAGTAACGGATATGTCATAAATTAACACCTAAATGTGAAATTAACATCTAAATGTGAAATTAACATTCACATTTCACGCTTGAGTCCATTAATTAACGTCTTCATTGACAGAAAAACCGTGGTCTCCGTCATTTCAGTCGCCCTCAAAAAGAAATTCATTTTCATGTAAAATGTTCGGGTCGCCTACATCTAAAACCTCAGAATTAAAAATCCGATCGTTAGATAAATCTACGCATTTGACTTATGTTCTAGGAAAATATTTTCCGTGATTTTATAATGATTCCACGCGGTTGTGTCGTTTGAAATCATACATTTCGACGGTGAAACTCCTAAACCAGGTATCTCGTTTGCGGTGTTTTAAAAATCTCCGCTCCCGTTTTTTTCTTTCACAAGAGAAAAAATCATCGTCATTCCTTGAATTTTTCACAGAATTTGCTTAGCGCAGAGAAGGAAATTCTCGGCGGTTCTTAAAAATAACCGTAGAGTAGTTCTCCATTTAAAAAATAAAATACGACAGGAAGTCTGTAACGTTGCAAACCGAGATTCGTGGTTTGGGAGTTCCACCATCGATTTGCTTTTTCAGCCTAATTGTTGAAATTGATAGATAAAACGATAGACAAAGAAGATATAGCTAGTATGGAGCGCTCCTATTGGTTGAAATGGGTGGTTCCTATAGACGAAGGGAAATGGATGATGGACTAACTATCGGGTCTCTCGTAGGTTGCTGTTGGTTAGTCTATTACCTAGCTCGTTTGTCCATTGCAACCACCAATAGGATCCCTCCATATCTCTTTTGTCTTCTTTGTGTATAGCTTTGTCTTTCAATTCCAATAATCGACCTGCTACAGTTAGAGCCACAACGACAAGCGTTTTACGAGGACCATCCGAATCCAATCTCGGACAATGAATAGGGTGGCAGTGACAGTGGTTAACTGGTAAATACAAGACTGCGCTGTATGATGTCGCCCACATCCGCCATCTGGTCACTTCGAACACACACGCGCTAAAATTACTCACACACACCAACGACGGAGAACAGTCGAAGTTGGGTCCCGAGCGCAAGTCCAGGTGACCAGGGCTGGCCCTCCTTCGCTCCTGCCTGCACTTTCAATATCTGCCCGCGTCGCTTTTGGAATGACCTCAAATCTCCAAACTCTGCCTGTCTAATTGCCCGGTTAGCACAGTTGGCAAATACATGTTCAAATTATTGTTATTGTATCGGAGTGTTGTGTGTGATGCCTAGTCACTGATTGAAGGGGCTCCTCTTATTCAAGTTTCCGGATCCAGGCTCAGCAGCTGAATGGGTCAGTTGCCCTGGTCAAAGAATCGTGTTTTGATGCTTTATTCTTGCAGATTAACTAAGAATAATAAGAGCTGCTCAACAACAACTTTCTACGTTGAATATTAACCGAGGTAACGTCCACTGAAAAGTCGGGTTTTTGACTTCATCCACCGCGGTACAGCATAACATGGTATATACTACCGCAGTGGATGACATCATGAATCGAGTTTCTCAAGGCGCAATATCTCGGTTATTATTCAACGTAGAAAGGTGTTTTTTGGACAGATCTTATTATTTTTAGTTAATATGCAAGAATAACGCATTAAAATACGATTCTGTGACCAGCGCAACTGACCCATTCCACTTGGTTCTTTTACCATACTTTCCATTTGGACTACATTTTGCAATTGGGCTACATTTTGTACGAGGTCATGACAATTACTGTCTCATCTTCTCTCATTGAAAAATTAGGTCGTTTCAAGTTCAATTTTGGGCTGTATTCACCGAAAATTTGACTGTAGTTTCAAAGCTTAAAGACAGGTCACGAATTTATTTGGAAAAATTCCTCATATCTTCTGAAGGGGGCCGAGTAGATTTCTGGGGGGCAGCCCCCCTCTCCCTCAGTTCCGCTCAAGCCACCACTTCCATTGAATCGAGGTGACGATTTCATTTTGATAAGGTCGTGATTTCGTTTGGCATTCTGAGAACGCATCCTGCTATAGCTAGCTGGTTGATAACGGTATGAATGATCTTGAATTCATTCACACCCGGGAGGAATGAAGACAATTTAAACTCAATTTTGTACAGTTTAAACATCTTCCAGTTTCGAAGTCAGGATTTATCTCTTCACCTGAGAAAGATGAAAATAACACCGAAAATATGAAGTTGCAGTCCGCTGTAGGTATTTTGATCAACATCAAAATTTTAGACGGAACATTTTTTGTCAGTCTGCAATGTCACGAAAACTATTCAATTTTTTTACAGACCGAGAATCCACTGGAGGCTCATGGGGAAAAGTTGCTTTAAAATTTTGAAAATTTTAAAGAACTCCCCCTCCCCAAATTTCAAGCTGTCTTTGTTCTTCAGGAATTCGTAACATTTTTTCCCCTCCATGTATGCTTTAAAATCAAGTGCTCGTTGTGATAGCGCAAAGGGCAAACAATATTTTATCCGAAGAAAGGAAGCGTTTTTTTGCACTTCATTTTCATGGGCCTTCTTAAACCCTTTTTTTAAACCTGAAAAAAGCGCGGACCGATTAGGTATTGCTTATGATGCTGATATGGATCGTGAGATAATGGTTTTGCTTGAATTTGCGGCCAGTTTTAATGTCACAGTACTGCAAATTTCACATCATTCAGAATTAAAGAATGCATCTATACGAGTGCTAGAATTGTAAATACTGCTTCATTGTATCGTCAAAACTAGTTTTGAATCTAGATTTAAAACAACGAAAATTCATTACTGGCTTTTCTTACTACAGGGTTCATTTTTGCCTACAATCAAAATGGACGTATTTCCACCAAACGGAACTATGTGCATTATGACGTGAGCCCTGTTAAGCATATATTCTTATGGGTCTCAAGGCTCATGTTTTTAGGCATATAGTTCCGTTTGGCAGAAATCGTCCAATTATACCCTCGGGTTCCTAAAAACAGAGCCCTTTTCAGATAGAGCTAATTCTTATGTGAAAGGCATGTCCACAACGGTGGCACTCACCGTTGTTCAAATTTAAACCTACATCAGAAGCAGCACATCCCGTATTGAGAGAGGAAACTTACCGGAATTGCGTATCCTTTATTGACATCAATCAGCGAGGAAAAATTCGAGTATCTCCTTATCATATTCCGTCACAGTTCACAGTTTCTTCTTAGCATCTTGCGTTTTTTACCGCACATTTTGATGAAGCATAAGGCTCCCATTTTCCTCGGTAATTGCGCACAAGTATTGATGACAGTTTTAAGCCGTCAACCCGATCTTAAATATTTAAAAAGCAACACTTAATGATGGGAAAATGTAAACTTCGAGGCTAGAGAGTAGAAAAAAGCGTCATTAGGACTACACTGCAAAAGACCGATCTGATCTTCCCAAAAACGTATGATTCCAAATAGAACTATAACCATGGATATTACCAACGGTGCTCTGCAATGGTGAAATGGTATTGGAACAGTGTTTATGTGAACAATCTTACTCCTGCATAGAGAGCGTGGCCTTAAAGAAATAAGTACACTTTTTGCGACAAAATAAAAGGGTGAAACCTCAAATTGTTAACGAGTCTTTAAAGTGGGAGTGAACTTTGCACTAAACCAAAGGATACGCATTTCTCTTAGGCCCCCTGTGTTCGAATAAATCACCTTTTTCTACGGCCCATTGTTTAGGAAGTGGTCTCTCAAAAAATTGTTATATTATTTAAAAACAACTACGTATAATATTTATTTCCCTGGATAGATCCTCCATAAACATTGAAGAATTTTCCGTTAGGCTTATAAAAGTCTCCATCAAATTTTGAATTTTTCACCCTCGACCTTGCACTTGGATAAGAAACCTGAGTTTGGAACAAATCAGACGCTGAGGTCAGCACCGAATACTTAAGTCACCTAAGTCAGTGCCAAAAATACTAAAGTCGGTGCAAATAACTTTCATGTCAGTCTCAATTAGTATTGGGTGAGTGCTCGTGAAGACTGATATCATTGCTGATTTGTGGTTACGCTCAAGTTAGTCCTTCTAAACACTTAGCTGGCGCTCCTATTGGCCACACCTAAACTCGATCTCTTTTGGCGCTTGCCTCAAAGTCAGATTTATTCCATTTTTCCCAGTGCAATTGTATGAATATTTCTTCTGTTCTTAAAACCGACTTTTGAGAGAAGGAGCAATCTGATGAGGGAGTATGGTTAGTTTTCGGCGCGATCTTGATCATGAAATACTAATTCTGAAAAGGTCTTCTGTGCCCTCTAATTTTTACGTGCCTCTTAAATAGTCAAATGTTTCTCGATGAGGATTCTCTGCTGAAAATATCTGTCGATGCTCTGTGAAAAAATGTTCACGCTGTTCAGAGCTGCATGGAAATCAGATTTGTCATTATTCCCTGAATTAATTCAATTATTAAAAGAGTTTTTACTCAAGAACCAAATCATATTTAAATCCAAATGAAATAGCCGCGCAGTAGGTTTTTAAAAAGAATTCTAACCGTGCACACAACGGCAACGTTTGTTTCCGTGTATATTTGAGCACCACAATAAGTTTATATCAGGGTTGGACAATGGTGAATGGAAATATTTAAGTAGCAATAAAACCATTGAAAGGAAAAAGAGCATCCAATAACTACCTAACCTAAGTGGCACATTCAAGCAAATTTAGAGGCTACGACACTGGGACGGTGATTGAGCGGGTCATTAATTAATTAATTGCCACGAGCTCATTATTTATGGATTCACTGACAGAATTCAGTGTGATCTCGATTTTAAACGGTTACCCAATGACTTAGACGCTCCCGCTGAATACGTGTAATCAAACACTTGTGCTGCAGTGATAAGGACAAACGCCGTATGAGCCTTCGGATGTTGCCAAATTTCCGTTAATAAAATACAAATTCGCAGGAAAATTTGTGAACATATTGTTCCCAATTGTTGGGACAATTGCGATCCCAATTTAATCTAAATTATAAGCAAACCTCAAATCGTAGTATCAAAATATCCATGACTTTTCTCAAAAATAAATAGATTATTGCGGGGGAAATGTGGCAACATTCGAACGCTCATGCGGCGATTTTCCTTCACTCTGCGAGGAAAAAGGAGCCGAGCGAACAGAATTAAACCAAATCACCACCACACTCGATCACAGGAAATCCAGATCCACGTATCGCTTTTCCACCATCCACCAATCGATCCGAGATCATAACCCCACCTTCATTTCACACGGGACATTCGCGGACACTCGCGCGCCAAGTAGGATGACGTCATTCACTCCCGCGGAAAACAACCGATCCAGCGAGCACTCGTGCACTGATTCAGATTCGCGGTGGAGAGCACATCGAACTGGCGATTCGCAGGGCAGAATTCGAGAAGGCGTTTTTGCAGGTCGAGAACGTCGTGCGAGCGGGCGGCCGAAAAAAAAAACGAAAGAGGGAACGGAAAGGAACGGGGGAAACGATGGACGGACGGACTGCGTGGAGCGGACGGGAGCGAGACCCGAGCTGGACTGACGGAGACGGCTAGTGAAAGTTCTGGGTAGGCTAAAAAATGCAACTCTCTCTTTCTATTTTGTAAGCCTTATCAAGACTGCATGGCGAGCCGAGCTCCGAGCTCCTCTGCTACTCTGCCTCTGAGCCTCCGAGACCCAGTCGTCGCTCGAGCTACGCTCCCACAAGCAACCTGCGACGCAGTATTCACCGCGCAATGGAGAATTTGCAGTTTCTCGTCGACCGCTGCTGACCGCATTGTGTTTGACGCAATGCGTGAAGTATTCATGCAGTCTTGTAGGCGCTATGCGTTTCACGCTGACCGCACTCTGTATGACGCAATGCGAGAAGTATTCATGCAGTCTTGTAGGCGCTAATATGTGTTACATGCCGACCGCCGCGCCGAGGGCTTCTCCTTTTCAACTCAAGTCCTCGTCATCATTGCTCTCTGCACCGCGCCGCTCCAGGCCAAATTGCGTGTTTGGTTTCTCTCTTAACTCGAAAAATTAAAGGTGCTGTCTCTTGTATCTCCGAAAGACGACAGAATTGTTAATTACTGTACTCTCAGGAGATGAGAGATTTTGTCACCTTTTCTCGTTATTTTATACTTATATTAAAAAAATTGCACATTTGCCGTCCCCTAACTTTGCTGCCATGGGGGTTCAATGACATTTCGGCACCGATTTTTTGTCCGCACACCTGGTTCTTCAAGTAGTTTATGTCGACGCGTTTTTTTCGGCAGGGGAGTTCGTGCCGTAGAACCTTGATTTATTTTGCGAGGAAAGCTCCGTACTCTTGAAGGATGCCTATCATTCTTAAAATGTTGGAGCGCCTTCAATTTCGTTTGATACTGTGCAACACCTCTGTTGTGAAATAGTTGCTTGAAGCGGCGTGGCGGGAGGCTGGCCAACTTCCAACGCGCATTGACGCCTACAAACCTAAGGGGATACTTCAAGCATTGCGCAATGCATGAAGTGTTCCCTTGGGTTTGAAGGCGTTAGTGCGCGTTTCGTGCCGGTAGCACGCCGCTCCGCTCGGTGTTCTGCTCTAATATTTAAAATCGCGGAGTCGGCGTATTTCAGCTCATGATTTTGAAATTTTCGCACATTCTGCATGGATTTTCCTCATTTAAATTGATGAAAAAAATGTATTAAAGGAAAATATAAAATGAGTTTTGTAAATATTAAGGTGGTTCCGTGTCAAATTTAATGATCCCAAAAGCACTTTAATTATTTCTTTTAACTTTTGGTTTTTCCCCTTTTATATTCATTTTTGTATAATTTCTTTCAACACAACTCTTATTTTACGCGTGGACGTAAACTACTGGACAAAACTGGCACGCGGACAAAAAATCGTTGACGGAATACCCGGAAACCGCCATGAGCCGCGGCCCATGAAGCCACCCCCTAAATCCGGCCCTGCCTGCAAATTCTCTATGGGTATAATGATTTGAAATCTGCCTGTTCTACCGTGTTACCGAGGAAATCTGTAGGTGCAAAAGTGAGATTAGGGCTGTGACTTGAACTTTCAGCGCTTGGGCAATTAGGTTTAATATGTTGTTAGCGTCCCAAGAGGAGAGTCTGGTGAAAACCCGCCGCAAAAGGGGGAAGGGTCCGGGAACGATCCCCTCCTCCGGAAATCATGGGATTTCAAAAAATATCTAATCTGCGTAAATTCAAAATTTCAACGCTTTTGAAAATTACAACCGCGGTATGGATAGGTGGGTTTTTGCCTATGCGCCCCCCCCCTCCCCTTCAAAATTGGCATAAATTGACGAGCTGGCCTGTAAAGTGCTTTGCAGTGCCGCCTTGATTTAACTTCATCACTCGAAATGGAAATATTGGATGGGAAAGGACGCACAAAGATGACGGCGCAGAGATACAACTATTCGAACCTGATGGATATCCGTGTTGCATCTGCCAAATTGAAGGCGCGATGGCACAAGGCAAGAACTCGCAATGCTCCGCTATGTGCTGCCTATGAGGTGTCGCCCAGATTTGGGGGAAACGTTAAAGAATGAATTCCTCTCCTATCTTCGCTTGTGTGTTACTCACGTAGCTCTTGAGGCACCACTACAAATAAGACGAACAAAATCAAACACAATATGGGAAAATAGAGCAATGGAAAGGACGCATGTTGATGACGGCGCGGCGCAGAGATACAACTATTTGAGCTTGATGGATGTCCGTGTTGCATCTGCAAAATTGAAGGCGCAAGACGTGAACTCGCAATACTCCACTCAATGCTGCAAATGAGACGTCGCTCAAATTTATTCTCTTTTCTCTGTCGTTTTTAGTTCTCACTTTCCTCCTCTTGCTCTTCTTCATTAGTTTCTCCTCCTTCTTTCATTTCCTTCCCACGTAAAATAACAAAGCAAGGCGGCGCGGCGCAACCTGTCGTCGCGTTGGGCGCTGCTTGTGAAAGCGTGGCTTTACCCCGCCTGCAGTCGGCTCCCACCGAGCCATGCCATGGCGCCATCAGCTCGTGCTCCGCAGCCTGGCCAACACGAGCCAAAACTCGCACCATCCGATTTAGTGGCGTGGCGTGCTTTGCGATAAATCGATTGTTATGCCATTTAAACCTATAGAAAAGGATCGATAAACAGGGTGTTCGCGACGAACACCATAATAATCGATTCTTTATACCATAGGTTTAAACGGCAGAACAATCGATATGTCGCAAAGCACACCACGCCACTGATCCGATTCAGGCTCCCTGCTACCATACTGCCGTGCTAAGGAAAAACGCTGCATGAGCCTCCAGGCATTTTCCAGAGGCGGATCCAGCAATTTGGCAACACCGGAAATCCTCAATACAAATCTATGTTAAATAATCGATTCTTGTCGGAGCACCTGGCCCCTCTAAGAATCGATTTATTTCCATAGGTTTTAATGGCGAAAAACAACGTTGCTAATTTTCTGGCTTCGCCAATGGCGTTGTCTCATTTCCTCCGATTCAAACCGAATTTACCGGGAAAACTGCTGATATTTTTAAAATTTTTCCGATCATTTTGTACTCAATTTAATTTTTTCATCGGGGGAAATTCGGCAACTCTCCAATGTTCATATGTTGTTCTTCTTCAGCATGGCAGCATGCCGCCTTTTGAAGAATGATGCCTTTTGAGTGGAGAATCTGCAGGTGTCTGAAATTTGATGAATTTCGTTTTTAAGTGGAAACCATTGCGTGAACTGAACACGTGGATACCCTTGGTTCATGAATTGAACAATGATTGGAGGAGATATGACAAAATAACCTAATCTGCTAAAATGCATGTGTTTAAATGAGAAATGTCACCAGATGACTTTACTAGGCGGTGCATTTTCTAACTTTTAAATCTATTACTATACTTACTATTTCCTATTGCAGGAAAAATCATAAAAAATACTGCAGAAGCAGCTCTTTCGGCCCTGTCAGATGAAGCAATAAAAAATTTGCGTGCAAATTGTCCATTCCATAATCCAGAACTACTGATCCAGGTATTATAATTCCCTGATATTTAATTTTTTATTCTCAGGAGAATCGTTGCGTCAATGCTACTGATTTTTCCGAGATATTCCTTGTCGGTCATTTTATTGAGCCGCATTTTGCAAATACGAACTACAATGTCTGACTTGTTCGTAAAAACACGTATGTTCACACGAAAACTATGGTGTGTACGTTGTTTTTCAACCAAGCCAGAAATTGCGGTTCCAAATTGCAAAATTTAGCCCAACTCATTCAAACTTAAAAGTTGGCGCGCCTCCGACTAAAATAAAGCAGAGAGAGAAAATCAAAAATTACTACGCTCAAATAATATGAAACGAAGAAGAAGACGAGCGTTCACCGTTTCAGTGAGTATTTCGACCGGCAGACAGTCGACTGACGCACAATGGATCTAGTCAAAAAGAAAGGTCGGACATGAAATTTTTTACTAAAACTGCAAATTTTTGTATTTATTTCGTTACATTTTACATTTCGAAGGGTGCTTCAGGTGGAAATTTTCACGAGAAAACCAATGGAACCACTTTTAGAACCTTAAAATTTTGTATGACCGAAGTTTTAAGCGTTTAAAGTTTCCAAATTTTGTCCGATCTCTTACATCAACTCGATCCACTGTGCGACGGTCGATGGAGTGAGTAAATTGGAGAAGTCGGACAAAATGTGGAAACATTAAAAGCTCATAACTCCGGTAATACAAAGTCTTGAGGTTTTAAAGGAGATTACATTGGTTTTCTCGTAAAATTTTCATCATGAGACACCCCGTTGAAATTAGAATTTGACGATTTAAACATCAAAATTTGCATTTATATCAAAAAAGGTATTAAATCCGACTTTACCCATCCACTTTCCACTGTGCAATGCGGCGCGACGCACGCTACTGCTGTGCTGAGGAAGAGCGCTGTACGAACCTGCGAACGTTGTCAAATTTCTTTTGATAAAATCCCTCAATGAAAAATAGTACGGCAAATTTTACCAGAATTATGGTAAATTCTATCATGAGTCTGTTTTTGAGGCAGTGATACTGTGGGGTAATAATAACCAAACATCTGGCAGCATTTACCATACTGTTGTAAAGCGGTTAGGATTACAGTATTTGCTACCATAGAGTCTGTACTACAGACTCTGTAGGTGATTATAATACTCATGGCGTGCCTCTAATTTTCATGTCTTATGATCCGAATAACTCCAAGCTTTTCGAACACGTGTGTACCATTAGTTTCCCTATGTATACATAAGGGCAAGAAATTGTAGTTCCTAATTGCAAAATGCTGTCAAATTGTGTCCGTGTACGATGTACAAAAATGTCATGTTTTTTTTTTCGAGACTCTAGACAGAAGATCTGAGGAATGTATGAGGGACAAAGGAACTTTAGAATATAATTTTAAATGGAGTTTGCCTCAGGATAAACAAATCTTTCTTTGCTGAATACACATCCCTAGCTAGCATATGACTTGAAATTCACTCGATAAAATTGTAATTCAAAATTGTGAAAATAACATGGACCTAAAAAGAAACATTATGCAGCATTTTTTACAATGAAAGTACCCCCAAAAAAATCCAATTCAATCTTTTATTTTTTACCTCCGTATTCGTGATTTTTTTTTTTTTTTTTTTTTTTTTGCATAAAATTTCTAAATTGTGATCAGTATTCCACTTTATTACTAGTAATTTTGCATACAACTTCCAAACTCCTTAAAATTACTGGTTTAAATGTTTAATACGAGTCATTTTACGAGCTATGCCATGGGATAGTACTACAAGAAGCTATGCGGATGTTTCTGTAGAGAGTACCCACGGACGTAGCATTGCAGCGAGACAGTCATACACAAGTATGACCTAATGAATCATCCGTTCATCAGTTTTTTCTTATTTTCTCACGTCACGTCGTAAATGATGGGACCTATTGTAGCCTGAAATTTGGCAACCTCGTGAAGACAGAGACGGAAATCAGTGGAGCAAATCGAGCCCAAGGACGGTTTAGAGCTTTATATTACTCGAGTGCACTTTTCAGCGAACATACCTCGCAGTCGGGTCTAATATCTAACTAATTGTAAAGGTGAACTTTTTCTCTCTCACATGCTCTCTCAGGAGAATGAAAGGAAGCCACGAGGCACCGCCTCGCCCCTGGCCACTAGGCGGCCCAGCCTCGGATGGGCCCTCGTGATAGGTCAAAATGTTTGAAACAAATGTCCAATAGGACGTATTTCTGTCAAACAGAACTATGTGCATTAAAACGAGCCCTGCTATGCATACATTCTTATGGGTCTTAGGGCTCATGTCTTAATGCACATAGCTCCGTTTGTTAGAAATACGTCCAATATATACACAAATGGACGAATTTATGCAAAAAGGAACTATATGCGAGTGGAAAGATGGGGTGAGCTCGTGGTGTGTTGGATAAGAAAAAATGTAAAAGTGGATATAGTTCCTTTTGAGAAAATGGAAAAGCGGGATTTGACATTAAATCAAAAGGAACTGAGCGATAACTCGTGAGCCGTGGACATGTGACAAGAGCGTTGTGAGCAGGGTTCATGATGAGTTAAAGAGACGGCTTCGTTGCCGGTTGCCGCTGACGTCACTGGCGCTTTAAAATGGCGCCTTGGTGCTTAATACAAAAAAGCAACAAAAAAAAATTCTCAAATGACGATAATCAAGTGATCACCTACCCTTGAAAAATGTAAAATGTGACAGGAGGTCCTCAAAATGACGAGCCGAGATGCCTGGTTCGATATTTTTGCGTCCCGCTGTGCTGCCGTGCTTGGGAAGAACATCGTATGAACATTCGAGAATTGCCAAATTTCTTCCTATGAAGTGATCATTTTTGAGAATATTGATGAACAGTTTCTCTTGAAATTTGCAGGTGATTTAGATATAGCTGCAAATGAAATTATCTGAAAAATTGAAGGAAAAATATTCACAAATTACTCTGTAAATTCGTATTTTATCAAAGGAAATTTGGCAACGCCTGCAGGTTCATACGCCGTTTTTCATTAGCCTTGCAGTGTGGTTATGAAGCACCAGCGCGGTGGAGCGCAGCGCACCATGCTCAGCGCGCGCATTACGGTCCGGGCAAGCAAGACCAGGGCGCCTTCAATTTTCCTGCATGCAACACGCACATCCATAGAACACGAATAGTTGCATCCAGACGCCGTGACGAGAATTGCACTTAACGCGTATCCATCTGCTTCATAACCGAGGGAAAGGGAGAACAATTCGATGGGGAGGGTGAAATTGCCGAACCACGTTTCTCGATTTGCAACGTTGCCAATTTCCTGTCTCGTTTTAGTTTTCGAAGAAAGCCTGATCATCGTTTGTGTTCAACAAATCATTTGTTTTCCATCCATTTTTTAACAATATTTTGTAAAAAATTTCACGCGTGTAATGTCGAGTAGTATTTCCAAAAAAAGAAAAGAAACGAATGAAGATTCTCAAAAACCGTATTACTTTAAGATCCGTGGTTTGGTAGTTTCACAGTGGTGTTATCCTTTTTTTAATCAAAGCCAAGCTTTAAAAAGTCAAAGCGGGAATAATACCTACTTTGCTGATACATTCCTTTTATGTTGTCTATGAATCCTACCTCATAGTCAATTATATTTTGCTTCATCTAACGATGTTTACAATGACTTATTTTTGTAAGATTGGTGAATCTTAGGTAATATTAATATTGAAATATTAATTTTTTCCAAATTCTCTGAGGAAGCAGTGTCCTTGCCTTGCTCCCTACCGTAAGTACCTACAGAGAAGGGAAGTGGTCTCCGGGGGTGAAATGAAAATTCAGAGGTCAACTGGATTCAGTCATGCTAAAACTCCTGCCCCACTGCTGTTGGGGTCGGCCTGGGCAGACAGCAGACTGCCAGTGGGAGATCTTTCTTTTTTTTCCCTCCCCACATACAGAGGAAGGGTCTAGGTTGTGAGGAAACATCTCCCAGCCGGTGGCTTCGGCCCTTATCATGAAGCACTTCGAAACGCTAAGGAGTCAAGTAAAGAGCTTTGCTAAACTAAAACAGAATCGCCAATTCCTGAAAAAGGAGGTGCGACGGCAAAAAGGTCAAATAAAAAAAAGAAAAAAATGCTAAAATGACCTATGTTTCAACCAAACCCTATGCACATAGTTTCTTTTAGCATGAATACGTCTGATTGTGGAACATGAAGAGGGTAATATTATTTGATCGGCCGCCATCTGAGACCTTGGGGTCTCCCTCATTTGTCTTACCGCACGCGCTACAAAACGAAAAATCCCTCCCAAAAAGGAAGGATTTCTACTGTTTCAATCGACTCAAAGCTCCAAGTGAGAGCACGGACGCGAAGGACAGCAAAATTTGAACGATTGTCCGATTTGAGCTTTGCTCCATTAACGATGCCTTTCATGCCGATTGATCAGGGGTCGTCAGGATCCGGTGCCTAGCCTGCCGTGCTAAGAAAGAACGCCTTATAAGCCTTCGGACGTTGCCAAATTCCCTCGGACAAATCAAGAATTCCCGGGAAAATGAATTTAGATTTTTAGTCCGATATCTTGGAGAATTTTCTTCGTACATATAATTTGATCTATAACAGTTCAAAAGTTTAAAAAAAAGTATGCAAAACTTTCCACAAATATAAATATTTTCTAGGAAGAAATTTGGCAACATTCGAATGCTCATACTGCGTTTTTACTTGGCACGGCCCGCACGGCAGCAGGACCTCGCTACCTTACCTGAAGCTGCGGGTCGATTGTTGAATCGTTATCGACTGACGTGATTCGATAAAGTGCATCGGTAGGATAGAAATACAGGGTGTCTCAGGATTAAGTACAAATATTGAAGGACAGGGCCGGATTAAGGAGGTAGCCACATGGGCCGCGGCCCATGGCGGCAAATCTAGGGGGCGGCAAATTTTGCAATTTTTTTAAATGTAGGTAGGTATAACAGAAATCGGATTTAGAAAAAAAATTACAAACGAGAAAAAGCTACAAAATCTCTCATTTCCTGAGAGTCTCGTAATTTCTAATTTTGTCGTATTTCGGTGATACAAGAGACATGCAGCACCTTTAATTAGTCGAGTTAAGTGAGGAACCAAACACACAATTTGGCCTGGAACGGCGCGACTTAGGGAGAAATGATGACGAGGACTAGAGATGAAAAAGAGAAGCCCTCGGCGCGCCAATCGGCATGTTACACATTTTAGCGCCTACAAGGCTGCACGAATACTTCACACATTGCATCAAACACAGTGCGGTTACTGTGGTCAGCGTGAAGCGGATAGCACCTACAAGAAAGCATGAATACCTCACGCATTGCGCCAAACACGGTGCGGTCAGCGTGAAACGCATAGCGCCTACAAGACTGCGTGAATACTTCACACATTGCGCCAAACACGGTGGCCCCCAGGGAGAGCGTTTTTGGAAAAGGTTATACCACAAAAAAAGCCTTTTCTTGACCGAAAGAATCGACTCCTTCAATACTCGTACTTAATCCTGGGACACCCTGTATATCAATCAAGTTCATTTGATAACGATTTTAGCAAACGACCCCATGCCCGCTGGTAACCGTCTTTTCAGACTACTTAAGGCACCTCATTCGACCGACCCGACACTTTACCGTCACTTTGGCACCTTTGTGACGTCATGGACAACGATTTATCGATGCTCGTGCGCTTGTCCGCCCGGACAATGTGCTGCGTTTAAGAGGGAGTAATTACAGCGAGGAGTAAGGGAAGTAAGGGCCACATGTTGGAACGCTCGTTTTTCTAGAGGTGGGCAATAAGAGCACGATTGAAGCTGGCCGCTCGACACCTAACGCTAGCCGCCTCGCGCTACGCGAATGACACTCGCTCCCTCGAATCAGTGGCGATTTTGCAATTCCTCCATTTAATTCTTTTAAAAAATATCGATTTTAAGTGAGGCAAGCTGGAGTACCTGTATACGGGAGAGTATTGCCATCTCTGTGCCGCTCTCTGATTGGTTCATCAGTTTCAGGCTATCATAGAACGCCAAAGTTGGACCATTGAAAACTAAGCTTTGAATGATGATCACATTCAAAGCTTAATTTTCGGCAAAAATATTCATCCAAGTTCGATCTGCACTCAATTCCGAAGTTGGATATAAAAAAATTTCTATCACACCCAAAATCACGTCTAGAACTTCGTAAAACTTTTCCGCCATCTTGTTTGTTTACATTGGGCCAAACTAAAAGCGGAGAGACTGGGGTTTGTTTACATTGGTCCAACTTTGGGGCTCCATGACAGCCGACCAATCAGAGAGCGGCACACTTTTTCTGTGGTAAAAGGATTAATACGGCAATATTCTCCCGTAGACAGGTACTCTAGTATTCGATTGAAAAAATAAAATAAAAAAACGTGAGCCGATTGGCGTGATTCGATCAATAACGTTTGGGGGAAAAACCCAAAGCCGATTCGATCGACATGAATTGATTGAAAGCGAACAATGTTGACGGATCGACAAATCCGTGAATCGATCGAGTAAATCGTGAATAGGTATAAAACACTGAGAATTGATCGAATCGGCGTTAATGAATTCGCTGTCGATCAGTTCAGGATTTTATTTTTCGATCGAATCGACACCGGTTTTCGGATCGATTCATGTCGACATTTTCCGACTAAAATGGGAAATAAGTTTCCTTTTGAAAAGAAAAGTAAAGCTACCTAATTTTTCCGCCAAGCTTGCACACTTAGTGCAAGATAGTCTTGCGATAGGCTCAAGGACAAAATTAAATTACTGAGTGAACAATTAAATTGCTAAAAAAAAGTGACTGCAATATTTCAACGTAGATTTCACAACATAAAAATGCTACTTTAACCACTATTGTAAGCTAATTTAACCACGGGGGTGGTTAAAGTAGCATTTTTGTGTTGTTAAATCTACGTTGAAATATTGCAGTCACTTTTTTTAGCAATTTAATTGTTAAATCAGCACTTTAATTTTTTCCGTGCTGACAGGATCGTGAGCGTCTTGAGGAAACACTCAAGTGCTAGTACTCCCTAGTAACATTACTTTACGTAAGAACTCAGAGGAAAAAGGTAAAATTGGTATTGTTTACGAGTTTGCAAGTTGTACGTAAGAGAGCTTGGAAAGAAGTTGTAAATAGTCAGAGTTCAAGAATTTTATGTAAGAAATTCAATGTGAAAGGGGTAAAGAGAGTTAATTCTTACTTTTTACAAATTTTCTTTGTAAGAAGTACAGCATGGGACTTTCGTGTTTGGTCCAGTTTTACAAATTTTTGTATGAGTTTTTACAATATTTTTATTGTGTAAACTCCATGTTATGTGCCACGAGGACTGCAAAAAATTCTTATGAAAGAACAATTTTGTCAGGGTTGATGTTAACACTGCATGAATTAAAATGCTTACTGGTTTTTAGTTTTCAATCGTGCACGAGAGTTCCTTTAAAAAAAAAAAAATTCTTTTTAGGACCCTTTTGATTAACAGTGATTGTACACTGAATTTTTCTATTGTAGGTGAGAGTTATAGATCAGTAGCTCTCCATTCATTCAATGAGTGGAAGTATTTAAGAGAGTACGGTTAAACCAGAAATTTAGTTAAATTATATGTATTTGTACAACAAAAATAATTCAATCTCACTTACATAATAAAATAATACTTTTTCCGATTAAAAATTAAAGTTACATTAAAAACATATTAAATAAAGCCATCTTTAAATAAGGATCAGAGATAAAATAATACTCACATTTTTTCTTATCTGCATTTTGACATATGAACCGAAAAGAAAAAGGTCTGTTTATTTTATATAAATAAAAATACACTTAGGAAATAAAAAACTGGATTTAATGCTGATGAGAGAACACAGTGCTCTTTGAAAACCATCCTAACCTTCATAACTTTTATAATGGAAGAAAAATAAATGAGCAGATTGAGACCATTTGGACTATATTTAGCAAAATTAGAACATTTAGGATTATTCCTGGCTCATCCGTAAAAACACTTGAGTGCATAGGGAAGTTAATGGTATATACGTTAATTCTAAGCTTTTTTAAAGCAAGAAGTTGTTATTCCTAATAGCAAAAAGTTGACTATTTTTTCTTCATTTTGATCGTCCTGATCAATAAAATAGCTAAAAATTAATTTGTCAACTGTCCGATGGAGATTCTATTGCTCGCATAGAAATTAAGTTTTGAAGTGAAGTAAACGTTACTAAAGTAGGGAAAATGTAACAATTTCCTTTAAAATGGCATCATTCTCACAAAGTTTTTGCAACAAAACAGTGGATTACTAACTTTCCTGAAGTAGTAAAGACAACAACTTGAGCTAAACTTTGGAAAAGAGAGGATGATTTTCCTAAAATGCTTCAATAGGGGCCAATAGTGAGGCGAAAATGAGGACAAAATCCTGATAAACCATCTGTCTGATTATTAAAATCGATATTCAAAGGGGTAGACGAAAAAGACAAAGGGAACATAGAGCTGTCCTATCGGGTGAAGCAGGTGGTTACAATAGACAAGGATTTAAGTGATGGACTAATTAACAGCAACCAACAAGAAACTCTAGACTTAGTCCCGTCTTATCTCTCCTTCGTCTAGAACTACCAACCGTTTCAACAGATAGGATTGCTCCATTTTCCTTTTCCATCTTTGTCTACTAATGCCACTAATCAGCCCAAAGTTGATATTTAGGGCGATTTAGGACTGATTTGTCTCTTCCCTTAGACAAAAAACAACTAAAATAAAGGCTAATTCCAGGTTACTTTTTCGCTCTCAATCCGCCCCTGCGCATCATGATAAGAGATAAGTGTAAAAGAGAGAATCCCTTTTTTTTAAATGTTATAGCTAGGATAGTCATGTAATCTTGAAGAGACAATGAGACTGCATACTTTAAAGCAGTGAAAGCACAGAGTAATAGACAATTTTGGTAAAGAATAACTTTAGAGGATGCTGGAAACCTACTATTTTCAATAAATTAGCAGGAAAAGGACAAAATGCTCAATATCAAATTTGCTGACTTACATATCAATACATTTGATAGACAGAGTCTTTCAATTTCATTAAATGTAGTTTGTACAGAAAGTTTATGGTCCATCAAAATGTGTCACATATTATTTTTCCCCGACACTGGTTAGACCTAATCGTCACAGTGACCGTGTGGAGATAAATTCAAGAATGGATTACTGTTGACTCTTTGAAATAGTTTTTGTTGGATTCAATAAAACGATCAATCATGATCTTTTGGGGCTGTCCACAAAATTTGCATACTTAATGACTCCCCCCCCCCCCCCACCGATAAATTACACACATACACGATTTGAAAACCAAAATTTCATGAAATGATTCTAGAAAGTAAACATATGAAAAACATTGAATGGGCAGTCTTGTTGTATGCATGTTGAATTATGAAGCTTGTAAGCAACAATGATAAAATGTAGTCCCAGTTGTTGACTCTTATGAAATTTTTTAAAAAGATTCCAAAACTTGACTGCCAAAAACAGAAAAAAAAATCAGAATCTGACAGGATTCCTTTTCACAGGACGCTGTAGTACGATTGAAAATACCTCTCTTTTCCCTACCCAAGCTGTCTATTTTATGGACAGCCCCATGTTTAGGACAGTAAAATAGTTACTGATGGAGGGGGGAAAAACTGTGACGACAAACATACATAGCTTGTTAAGCAAGGACCATGTAATTTGAAAGAAGAACTAAGGAGCATGCATGGTTTTTGCTCAGCATTGCAGAAACGGACGAAGTAAGAAGATAGGTAACTTTCAGATAAAAAAAAAATAAAGGCATAGTAACACAGATGTAAACATAAAGAGTTTTGTATTCATCTTGCACAAATAACGCCCTCACCTTAAAAAGTTCATTGTGCTCAATGAAGTTAAAAATTTATTCTCTAAAGAGATTTAGGTACAAACCAACTCTATTTAGATTTAATGTTAGGGAAAAAGCGTTTTTCCTAAGACTTCAAGAGGCACGTTCTTTGATGATTCATGTATCAAATTTCTTTGCAATTTTTTAAACGATTCTGGGTTAAAATTGCAACATTTATCCAGAGATTAAAGAATACCTAGCTTGCTAAATAGTCACGGCATGATGGGTGAAATAATGATCATGTTATCAATCCATATAGGTGAGTTTAAAGAAAAACCCTATTGGTAGTCTTGGTGCTTGTACGGAGGCTTTTGCGCATCTTCTGATAGAAAATCAATGAGTTATTGCATATGTTATTATCAGACTGTGCCAACAGCCACATCCGTATCTTTCTTGGTGTCATCTTTTTTGAACTAGCAAGGTACATAAAATTTTCCTCCAATTATTAGCAATTGAAAAAAAAAATACAAAAAAACGCTTGTTTGTAATAACAATAACAGCTAAGATTTTAGTGAAGTTACAACTAATTTTGCACCATTCTAAAACAGCTAATTTTTTGGGGCGAAGATATTTGACTTTCATTACACTGCATGTGACAATATTTAGTAACATTGTAACATATTCAGTGGCAGAGAAATGATTAATTTCATAGACAGCTGTGACAAGGATTGTGATTGATGATCAAATTTGACAGTTTTTTTAGAAAGTTAATCTGAAGAATTTTTTTTTTTTTTTTTTTAAAAAAAAAACTGATTGTTTTTAAATAATACTGCAAATAGTGAGAGAAAAAATTCATCGTTGGCAGGGGTACAGTTAAGTCCATAGTTTATCAAAGAACGACCATCGACCATTGCATCCTTACAGCGACCATTGAAATGAACACGGTTCCTTTGAATCTATATCATTGCACTTACGTAGCACGGCGATGAAAGGTGTACGTAATTTAAATACTTTAAGGGAATGTTAAGAATTAAAAATATTAACTACATTAATTAATTAAAGTAAAATGAAAAAAATTCAGTTTGCCTTGACAAACATGCTTTCATGGGCTCAATACTCATAAAAATTCCAATTTTGAGTGAATAATTGTCAAACAATGCATGTCAAGGCAACCTGCTAATTTTTTTTTAAATTAATTTTGTTACATATTATGATGTATATGCTACATTATTCATTATAAAAATAATAAAATCATTGACACTTTATTCAAATGTGTGAAGATAATTGAGTCAGAAAAACCTTCGCTCATTTCTATACTGTCAGAACGAAAGTAAATCTTCAGTAAATTAATTTATGAGTATAGGCTGTTCCTGGGCTCCCATAAAGAGAACAATATCCTCATTCTCCTAATTTTTTCTCAGCTTAGCAATTCAAGAGCTGAAGGGAGGCAGGTATATAATACAAGCTAATTTTATTTACCAATCAGACACAAATTTTGTCTCCCAAGATGGCAGGTCATCGATCCGATAGATGTGGTTTTTCCACAAGTAACCACTCTAGCCATAGAGTAATAGATAAACAGGACTTCCCGAAATCCACTTTTGGAGCAGGAGACAACCTTTTGTGCCTGATTTTTGTGAATAAGTTATAATTGGCCCGTGCCTTAATGCTGATGTTGAATGTATGGTACGGAACATAGAAGATCTGGCATAAAATAAAATATAATTTTGATTTTTTGGACAAAAATCTGGTTCCAACGGGTAAATAAAATTTGCATACGTTCAGCAATTAAGAGAAAAAGAGTACTGGTGAGAAAAAAGGCATCCTATCTTGACAATATTGAGTAGCTTTTCTTTCCACAAAAACACCATGTTTTTTGATGGCACTAAAAACAGCACGGGTATCACTACATTGAATCACATTTTAGCTAGGAAATGACTTTGATACAGAGTTTATTTGGAAATGAAAAGCTTGACTTTGGTAAACACTCAGGTATTGGACAAAGGAAATTAGGATGATGAAGTAGTTTAACAAAAATACTGTCGTGCTAAGCAAGAGCACCATATGAACCTTCAAGCGCTGCCATGTTTTCCTTGATAAATACGAACTTATAGGTAGACTTGTGAATATTTTTCTTCCAATTTTTCAGAGGATTTTATTCCCAGTTAAATCTAAAGTATCTAAAATTTTTAAGGAAAGAAATTCATACATACCCTTGTAAATAAATATTTTATCATGAGACATCTAGCAACCTTCGAATTTTCATACAGCGTTTATTCTTCGCAAAGCAGAATAAGTCATGACTCTTTTGTGATACAGCAAAGCTTTTGCAAATTCTTTAATAAACGATAAGGACCCCAATGAACTATCTTAATAAAATTTCTTAAGAAAAGATTCCTTGAATTTTTTTATTATATTATAACTTATAAGGTGCATATTTTTTGTTACTTACTGTGAAAACAACACTATTACCTGAAATATGACAAGCAGGCTAACACGACAAATAAATGACCAAAGCTTAAAAAATGACAGAGTTCCATGGCTTGAAAAAGAGTGTATATTGATACCAGAGACCATGATTATAGTCAATTGATATTGCAGATAATTCATTTTGTAACTATAATACAGTGGAAGTAAATGGTTTGAGTGTAGCATACCACTCGTTTCACAAGACTTTTAGCTCTCCAGAGTTTAGTCACCTGAGAGTTATTAAGATTCGCCACCCAAGATCTACTGAGGCAGAACCTCTAAATTTTAATCTTGGTTTTGAAAACATTTAAGCTCGCTTTCAGTACCACCAAACTGTGATAGGTAGGCTTTAGTTTTTGTACCTTTGTATATTTTCTTTACTTTATCCAGTTAAAAATAGAGTTGTTATACTCTTAAAATGTCCTGCCTTTGGAATATCTGCATTTTTCAGTATTGAACATCCATTGTATGTGTACTTTGCCTCCTTCAACTACTTATTGGGGAGCCTTAGGATCGCACCATCTTTGCAGTAGTACAAATGAGATCAGACTTGTGAGAAAATGACACACGCAAAGAAAATCGAAAAATCAGTACGGAAAGAGAAGATAGGCATGGATTCCAATGGAAATATTTCTCAAGAGACACACAAATGGCCATTTCAGTAAACCAAAGGCTGCTGTGGCTAAAAACTCAGACTTGCATAAAAATTATTTTCTTAAAAATTTTAGACCTTCTCTTATTTGATTTTTTCACAGGCATTGAGATCAATATCATTACTAACAAATTAGTCTAACCTTTAGAAGCTTATTCATCAGCACTTTCCAAAAATTAGGACAATAACATGAGGTTTATTTATTAGTAAAAATAATATGTAGATAAATAGTTTTTAACAACACAGTTTAGATACATTTTTTTGGACTGAAACCTTTCTCAAGTTTTAACTGTATCTGCTAAGGGTTGTATAACGACGCTGCAACTCCTAAACCACGTACCTTGTTTGCGGCATTTTAAAATATTTGTTCTAATTTTATTTTTTTGAAGAAGAACGACTCAAAATGATTGCTTAAAATTTTCCCAGAATATGCTTCACTCTGCGAGGAAAAATCACGAAAAGTTTGAAAATATGACATTGAGTAGTTTTCCATTTGAAGGATAAAGTAAGCCAGGAGGTCTACAACATTGCAAACCGATTTACATACGTGATTTCAGAGTTTTACTGTCGATATTTCTGCATTTTTGGCTGTCAAAGCAGCATAACAAAAAGATGAGTGTAAATGAGAACTACAATGAAGGTTGTAAGTCTTGATAATGCAAAAACACGTCGGAGACTTTCTAAAACTTGAATTTTTGCTCTAAAACTTGGAATCGTTATTAACCGGGTCGCTTTACGTTCAAGATTAACTGTACAATCGGAAATAAGAGTTACTCTAGGCAATCAAATTAACATCATCAGAAAAATAAAAACACTAAAAACCACATTCATAAAAATAGAAAATGACAGAATAGAGTATAAAAAATAAAAATTAAGATCTGACCTTAACTTACTCCTGACACTTCAATATACCTACAATGTAAGAGAGGATCACTCATCAACTGTACACTAAGTATTATTTCAAAAATCTATTCGAAATGATCGCCCAAGCATTACCACACTTGGAAACCACTGAAAGAATTCGTTACACGCATCAGAGAATCATGTTTCGATGGCATAATTGGATTGTGCAAATAGTAAAATCTGTTGGAACTATGAGTTTGTTCGTACAATATGAAAATGATTACTAACCATGGTTTTAATCACCATTGGTACCACTTAATTGGTATTAACAATATTAACTCCAGTTACTTTCTACAGAAAAAAACGAGTTTGTGATAGATAGGTCAATTAGCGTTACCTGACTTTTTTGAGGCCCACACCTGCCAGTTTAGAGCCGAGACACATACGAAGGTAAAGTGTGGCCTTAAACTGACAGATTTAAAAACACAAAAAAGTTATGTAATGTCAATTTACCTGCCCGTCTTGTCTGATGCAGACCACTTTTTCAGTGTAATTGGATCATGGATGAGACCAAGACAAGGGAAACCATGGTAAACCGTGGTCCTATTGTAATGAATGGCATCATGTAATGCATCAATAAAAGGGTCATATCTTGCCTCATACTGGTATAGGAACTTGACATCCTAACCAAGACTGTGATGTTTCATTCACACATCAGATCCAACCCCATCAAAACATGGTTCTAAAATAAGCACACTACAACTTCCAGCATTGACGTTTGAACAAGTGGGAAAGATTACCACCTGAAATAATTACACATTGAGCATGAATTAAACACTTTCGTGGTTGAACAAAGTGCCATGTGAGCAGTTTGCTCACGGAAAGGTTTATTGTACACAAGGTAAGAAGGCTCTTTATCGTTGAATAATCGTAAGAAGTGCAAACTTCTCGCATTTAAGGAATTGACAAAAAACTACGATTCATTTTGCAAGTGGCAAAAACGTATTAATATATAACTATTAAAAATATATAATAATAATAATCCAGTCTTCTAAGAGATCAGTAGCTTAACTGAGCCATTGAGTTCCAGCTCTCTAAAAAAAATAAATAAATAAAATAACACTTGCTTTACCTACCTGATAAATCTTCAACTTCAACTCTGCCCATTTCAAGATTAAATTTTATGACTGGGAAAAGAACTCACTTTCAAATAAAAAAAAAATATTAAAAAAAAATTAAATTCACGTTGTAACATATGCTAGAAATTACGAAACGTTCTATTTGAGAAACATGGTTATGAAGCTCATTATCAGCCATCAAATTTCTGTTTAGCACTGGACTTCAATGCATCTTTCATTAATCAAAATAAATTAAATTATCAAAGCGGTAGGAAAATTTCTGGAGGTATTTTTGGAACCGAGACAATCTTTCCGAGTGTTCAAAGCACACAAACGTAAGGAGATAAACCAAGCTCCTTTAATTTTAAATTTATGTGTCTTGAATTCTGAAAAACTTCATAATAGGAAATAACGGGCGGAGAGAGACGATTGGCACAGGTCAAAAGAGAGTGGATTTTCTGGAATTTACAACCAGCAAAGCTACTTTTTCTACAGACTCTCTGAGTAGAGAGTTGAAAATAAGTCCACAATTTTGGTAAGAGCAACGGTCCCCTATCACTTAGCGGAGAATTTTGGGACACAATTATAGAGACTATAAGGAAGTACCTGATGAGGACCGTGATTTGACCATCTGGTAAAGCTTGCGAACGATAAGTACGAAAACTGCAGCGAATTTATGCAACACCTCTAAATTGTACTTGTATCCAATTTTAGAACTTGAAGTATCACATTGTACAGGGCTGCAAAAAATAAAGAGAAACATAATGAAATTAAAAAAATGGGAAACTTCTAACCAGGCATGAATAACACAAGCAGAGACCCTTTCAGGTTGGTTGAAAAGCGCACAAAAATGACGATGGGCACATCAAAAAATCTGAAATCCTCAGCGTGCAAAGTGCGTATTATGTAATATGCTCTGTCAAATTTCTTGCATCCATGCAGTTTAATCTTGGAGGCAGACAAACGGGTTTACCCACAGAGAGACGCGCAAAAATCTGACCTTGATAATGAAGTCTTTAAACTTTTACTTAAAATTACAATTTAATCCTTTCATCAGGCACCTTATTCATTATAATCTTAAACTAGGAGAAGCATAAGCTATGAACTATAAGAATTTTATGAATTGCTACTTTTCCATACACGTGATTTCAATTTCAAAACCTTTTTTTCTTTGCAAAACCTAGAAATAAAGAGGAAACAAACACTTGAAACCGAATGACGTCAAAAGTTTGAGAGAGGGTTGGTTCATTTAAATTAAGTTTTTCAAAGTCTCTTTCTGGACAAACGTTGTCACCCTCGCTACAGAGAAAAACTGCCCAATTGCGAGAAAGTAAGAACAGAAACAACAAACTTTGCAAATCACACACCGTAGATTGGATTTTAGCCTTCTGTCCCTGAAGTGATTTTAATGAAAGAAATCGTACTTACTAGGCTGTATCTCATGGGTTCAAGTCTTTATTTAATTGAAAACTAAACAGAAAGAGTGAGGAAATAAGAGAGGTAAGTATAACTCAAAAAATGTATCAACCTTAGACTTTCTTAGGACTCAAATAGATTAAGGTAAATCTACAGCAACTCGTAGTAACACATTTTTCGACGCATGGGACGCTACTGCTACATTACAATTTTTGGGATTATGTTGATTGAGTTTATACAGCTTACCAAGAGTCCTTGAATTACCGCAGGAATTAAAGAGAATTCTTTCAAAATTTTAAAGTCATAAGTGAGTAGCTAAAACGTTCTCCTCTCAATCGATACCAAAACTAATTTTTCTACCTTGCAACGAAATAGACAATTTGCCGCACTTTTGAAACTTTCAAAACCTCTAATTTTAAGGACCTCTTTTCTAAAATTGTGATTTTGCATCTCATCCCAAAATTTTCCTCAAATTTACTGCACATTTGCTGTATCGCAAAATCAGGCATTTTTTAACACCCCTGAGAATTCCTGTGGCAATTTCACAGACATCGTCCACATTAATAGGTAGTTCGAGGTTAAAAAATAATAAGAGTACTTACTTCATACTTCAGAGGGCTCTTGTTGCTGGTCTAGAGGTGGTGACTGCGAAGGGCGAGGTAGAGGGTAAAAAGCTGAGCCTAGACTAGGCTTCAGTGTAAAATTGACACAGGGTTTGATTGGGCAGTAATCCATGAGACTCAAATCTAGCATAGGTTTCCTAAAAGAAAAAAATACAATATTACAAAAATACTGTTTTGTTTTCATGCTCTAAATTTAGCATTTTCAAGCAGGTAAAAGTGTATTGACAGTCAGTGGCCCAGGAGTGCTCCGCTCCCTCTTCCGAGCCCACAAAAAAACAAGACAAAAACAAAACAAAAATGCAATAATTTGAGTCAAAATTTAATTCTGAAGCATTCTGGGTGAATTTTTCTTGGCAGAGCATTCAAGGATTAGGTGGCTCACAAAAAGGTCTGACTAATTAAAGGTAGCATTCAGTCTAAAGTAAACAATTTCCCCATTTTTTGAAAAGGACAAGCTATTAGAGTTTTCAAAGTTTCAATTCATGATTCCTTGGCTTGACTTGACTTCAAAATTTCCGAAATCCTTGACTTAGGTATTCTTTATTTTTCTTGACCTTTGATCAGAACCTTCACTTAGATTTTTTTTTTTATTTATTACCCAGACTTTTGCTGAACTATGGACAGAATCTCCACATTTAGGGATTCAAATAGAGAGGAAAAACAAACTGAAGTTGTTTGCGCATTCTCGAATGGCACTGGCTGAGGTTGCTAGGCTGAAATGCTACACGCAAAATTCCCTAATTTTTCCCATGGATCCCCTGACTTTTCCAGGTGACTGTAAGTTCCCGGACCCTTCAGGATTCCCAGACCGCTGCACCAGTTGTGTCACAATTTACTAAAACATATTGTGCGCATTACATGCAAAGACAACAGATAATTTATTTAGACAGTGAATTAAATCTGACTTTCTCTGATCACTATCTAAAATTGACTCAATTAAAATTAATTAATAATATTCAGATGAGAAATCTGACATCACTTACATTGAGCCACCCTAACATGATGTATCCAACAAAAAGAAACCTTAAGCAAGTATATTCAAGCAATGATAATCAAGCTTACCTATTGTCTTCCAAAAACTTCAAACTAACTTTTTCACAGCCATCTGGAGGTTCTCGGGCTAAGAACTTATTGATCCTTGGAGATGCACCAAATTTTCCAGGCTCATGATCTGGAGACGAGTCTCCGCTCACTTAAAACAAAAAGTAACAAGCTGAACTTTTTTCATGCCATTTCAACAGTTTCAGTGGTAGCATCTTTGGAAACAAGAGGCCTTTCGTAAAATAGATAACACCTGGCCCAAAAGTAGAAATATTTTAATTGATTGTTTTCCAACAGATGCCATAACCTATCAGAATGCAAACAAAAGGTGTACATAATCAACTTCTAAACTCCATGTCAAATAAATTTACTACGGTTTGGACTGCAACAGAAGATTGTTTGACATCAGTTTAGCATTGAAAATAGATGCAGGAATCAATTTAGCAGATCTTCTGTTGCAATCTAAAAGTGCGTAAAGTTATTCGGCCTGGACTCGGACACCATTCGCTCAGTAGGTTTTGATTTGTATTACTTATGTCCTTTCAGAAAGACTTTCAGACCGTTCAGAAATTTGCAAAACTTCTTTTTTGAAGAGTTTTGACTTATTTCAATGATTCCATAATATTGACAGATTCAAATAAAAAAAACATAAAATCCACAAACAAACAGCAAAGTCCATTGTTTATCAAATCTGTTTAGAATAAGAATCAATGCAATTTTCGAGATTAAGGGATAAATTTTAACGGCATTTGAAGGCAATTCAATTTATAAATCAGAATTAGATTGATTACTGATCTGTGCACGAAAAGCAAAAAAAGTAGTGGTAAGTTTGATGCTAATGAGGATATCTTACGAAGTAAGTCACTGGAAGGACGAGATCGGTCAAACAGAGGTGAAGATAGTGGTGTCGTTGAAAAGGCACTAGGAGTCTGTGTATTTACTGAGCGTGTCGTATGTCTCAGTAGGTCAGCCAAAGGAGCTCTATGACCTTCAGGAGTACCACCCTAGGGAAAAAAAAAATTCAATAATTATTTCTACATTTATTACCACAGTTGAGCATACGTTGGGCAGAGACTTTTCAGCCCGGCTTTTTAAGATTCCATTGTTTAATTTGGAGCTTCTTAATTTATTCATGAAGTGAGAGCTTTTATCGTGTAGTTTTGAAACATTTTCTTTAACCGCCAAGAAGGAATTTTGTCTTACGAAAGATTTGCTGGAAACATTAGCATTTCCTAATTATTTTGAAGAACATTGAGGATTATTCACCATTTTCTCGGGAGGGATTTCTTTGATTGAATTGGACTCGGAAATTTAGCTTCAAAGAACAGGCATTATGTTTAATAAGTTGATAGCCAAAGATTCAAGTACAAAACGCAGCAACTTCGAAAACTAAAAAAAAAATTCACCTACAAAACGATTTCTTGACTACAGTTACAGTAAAGCATTCACTGTCTAGTTTGTCCAAAAGCCTGCAGACAGCGCAATGAGGGAATTAAGGATTTCAAAACAAGGTATTTGCAGAGGCATTCTGACCAGCATTGGTGCTTAATGGTTACTCCATAAATTCAACTGACAAAGCCAAACTCAATTTAGTGGCACTTTCCTTTTTGGAATCTTAATTTGGACCACGGAGTACAGAAAGGAACCAAGCCACATCAGCTATTGCAAAATTTAACTGAGCAATTTAACTTTTTACATGAAAACGGCTGGGCAAAATTTTATGCAAACTTCAGAGAATTTTCCGCATTATACCTATGAAACCAACACCTCAAAATTTTCAAAGGAGTCAGCACAAACGTCCTCTTGTAAAAAATCAAATTGCCCAGTTAAATCTGGCAATAGCTAATGTGGCTTGGTTACTTTCTGCTAAACGCAGTCCACGAATTACGTAAAACTTGGAACATGCCAGGGACAAATTTCCCTCTTTTTGTACTTGCTCAAGTTCTTTTTGGTGCACCAACAAAGTCGAAGAGTACGACTTCAGCACTTATTTGGGTTTGGCATCCTGTTAAGACTTGTTTCTCATGAAGACTTCTGGACTACCTTCTTACCTTTGCCCAATTTCCTTTCAATCCCACCTAAGTCCTGATGAGTTTCTCTGTTCGATTTCAGTTTCTATTTAGTTTTCTAATCAGACTTCTGTCTCTAGTTCTTCTCTCAATTATTTATATTTTGGGCACAGGAAGAGGGTATATGATCAGCATACTATATTACTCAGTGACACTAAGAAAGGACCCATTGTTCGTGCGATAAAACTTGTCCATCAAATTTAAATTTTAAAGAGAAAGATTTACCTTCTCATCACTCCTGACTGAGTCTGCTGTTCCCAAAGATGAGGTAGCTTTCAACACTAATCTTTCGATCTCCTGGTTCAGACCCTCGACAGAGCTTCGCATGGGCTGCCTTGAACTTTGAGTTGAAGCATCGCTTAGAGGAATATTAACGGCACCGATGGACAATGGTGATGTTGGAGATCGAGTTTGTGATCCATGTTCGACAGCAAATCCGCGCGGCGAATTAGAGCGCAGAATCAAACCAAATGCAGCAGTTCTTTCTCGCTGGCTACTTGCTGAAATCCTACTATTACAACCTTCTTTGCCCGAACGCTCGAGCCTAGATTGAAAGAAAAACAAAACAAATGATAGTATGTATTTCATTTTACTTCATAATCTGCACAAAAGGAAGGATTTACAAATTTTTATCTAGAGCAAAGAATGATTGCTCGACCTTTGAAACCTTCCGGAAAATCGTTTGAAGATGTTTAACTGTGCTACTTTCAACAGGGTCGCAAAAGGATGAAAGAAACATATTTTTCGGGCATTTTCCTGATATATTTTGGTAAGATTTTCTGATATTTGAAGATATACAAGATGGTTGAAAATCACTGCTCCCAAATCTGAACACACTACATTTGTTGTTCAAAACATCAAGCACATTTTGGAGAGCGAATGAAGGCAATTCACCCATTTCTTTCTTACACTTTTGTAATTTTCTTCGCATTTCCAGGTTTTAACTGACTTTTCAAAATTCCCTCATGTATCCCTATTTCCTCTAACTATGGCAACCTTGTTTCAAGATAGATTGAGCTATTCATTCAAAACTTACAGATGATTAGAAGTAACACTCATGAGGAGGACTTCAGCTTTCCAGTTTTATTTATGTCAGATCATTAAAGCCAATGATGTGACAGCATAAAAAAGGCTTCATTGAGTGATGCAATCTGTTCACTGGTTATACAGGTTTAGATTTTTGACTGATTTTGAGGACAAAAAAAGTCACTAATGTCTGGAGCCAGTAGATCAAACCAGCTAAATGTGTCCCTTCATTTCTCCTAAGCCCCATCTTTACCACTTAAAAATATGGAGTTCCAATGGTCAGCCAGAAGAAGTTTCCATTTACAGGTGGTGGAAAACAAACTCTTAATCATGGGATCATTGAATAAAACTTAGAAATATGACAAAAATTCATTGAGATACAGACTAAAAACCTGCGTATTGACATTTTTAGAAAAAATAGGTTTGAAGAAGCGTCAGAAAATACTCATTTTTAAATTGAATTTTCTTGTTTAGCTTGATTTGAACGTTACCATTTACGCTCCATCAGCTTCTTTTAATATCCTCTTGTGCGAGAAATCAACATACCTGTGTCGGATATACTTTTCTAGTTTATCTTCATTTTTGCTCGTGTCTAACGCTAAGCTTTGCTGAGATCGACTCTTGATACTGTCAGGAGAAAGGGAACAGTCATCAGTCTGGAAAAAAGGAAGGAATTATTTAACTTTCCAGCCAAATGAGAAATAACATGCAGAGAACAAAGGAGAATTTTACAATTCTTTCTATTCTATTTATTGATGAAAAACCATGAGTAGGATCAGATCAAGTTAAAATAAATGAAATTTTAGAAATTAAGTGTACACATTGGGCACCTAACTCATATTAGGTTCCATCTTCAGCTGCCAGTAAACTAAAAAACGTGTTCCAATGAATAAATTTAAGCAAAAGTGAGTAAGTATGAAAACAATTTTATGATTCTTTGCGATGTCTTGATTTAACCCAAATAAGATTCACGTCAAAAGTTCTGGGAACCCATTCTTGTCAATTTGCAACTTGGAAAAAAAATCATGTTTTCTTTAAAAAACCTCAGTTAACTCACTGAGAATTCTTGATACCAAGGAACCCTTACATCCTTTCAGATCATACGACCACAGTTTCCCTACACTGATTCAGATATGAAGTTGAGGATGGTCACAGGTATCTTGACAAGTAGCCAGGTAGAGTCCCTTCATACCCAGAGTTAAGACAACTCACTTTTGGTTGGGCTGAAAGTGGCCTATAAAAAATCCAATTCTGATTGGTTCTCGCTCATGGAGGCCGAAACGAGGGCACCAAAATGGCAGTACCTTGAATGTGAACAAGAATAATGAAAATATTACCTAATTGTGGTTTATCAAGAGTAAATTGTTATTTCCATCAGTCCAAAATGAAAATATATTAAGAAATTATTCACAAACCAATCTCATTTTCTTTTTAATTGATCAATTTGTTGATGTTGTTTTTGTGTGACAGACATCGCAGGATTTCTGATCCTTATCCCTCAATATCGTTCGTTTGGGTGCACTCGTTTCGGCCTCCATGGCCAGCCAAGGCCAGCTGCCAGTCAGCCGATAATCGAGTTGTCTTAACTCTGGGTATAAAGGGACTCAAGCAGCCAGGGGTAGGATAGTATTAATCAAAAAGAGACCTTTAAATTGGGGTTTATTACCTGAATAGCTTTATCCAAACATAGCTGTCCTGGACAGGGAAACAGGCTATCTCGTGGCCACTGTCCTTTCAAATAGATTGTATCAAAAGAGGCCGTCCGTCTGATAGCACTTACACCACCTAGGGGATCATTATAGTGTCCACTGAGAGTTTTACATTTGCCTGGAAAAGAAAACATTAGGCATAATTATTGCAACAGACATACTTAGACGACAAATGACAATCAATTAAAAGATCGTACTACATGATGAGAACCCTGCACCACAACATACTTACTGTCATCAAAGGAAGAAGATTTCTTTCTTTGTGCCTTCATTACTTCGGTATTTGAAAAGGTTTTTTCAAGGACTTCTCCTTGTCCTTTGTTTTAAGGCCAAAATTTCATAGCGATCCTTGAAAATTTCTTGGCTTGATACCTTCTTTATTGCTCCTTATACATGCTGAAATCCCTACACTTGGGGTATTTTCAAGGAAAATTCAACTGAAGTTCTGAAGTATGTCTCGAACCGAAATTTAAAGAAGCTACTAATCTCTTCTTTGACAGGGAAACCCTCTGAAGCCGCCTCTGAATGAAACTTTGAATACGGTAGCTTTTGACAAATAAGGGTACTCGCATTGTCAAAAATGGACTATCCGCTGATCTTGATCTTTCACAATCAAGTGTGTAGTGAGGTTACGTGATTAATGGGGTTCTGGATGGCAAAGAGAGACACCCCACCAAAGGAGATCTACAGAACTTCACCAGCTCCAAAGGGGTTATCCAAGGAGCCTCCCCCTAGAAAAATGTTGATAAGACAAGTCATTTTAAAAGCAATTCTGGGCTGTCCTGACTGAAATATTGATCTGGACACATTACTAACGATGATTCATGAGTCACTCTCTTATTCAGCAAAATCCCTCACATTTTCTGAAGGGGGCCATGAAGACTTCAGGAGGGGGCGAACCCTCCCCCCCCCCCCCCCCCCCGTGCGGCTCATGATAAGAGCTTTGATCTGCTTATTTTGCTAAGTAGTAACTAATGTTACGTTCATGTAAAAGGCAAAACTGGGTTGAATATGTGCTGGCGATGAACTTATCTTAACCTTCTCCTCCGCTCAACGCAGCCACCATTGGCTTTGACATCCATCAAGCCATGATTAATGAACAGAATTGAGGATGGTGCATGGTGTGTTTTTTGCTGATAACTGATGCTTTCACAGCATCGTTGGATAAGTGTAAGAAAAATAAGCGAAAAATTAATCTTGAAAGCTCATTTGATGGTCCACAAAATAATCAGTGAGCTGAGATTTAAATACCAGACCCCTTTACCATTTTAGTTGAACGTCACAGCTGAATAATTTTTATTTACTTAAGTAGATCTCAATTTTGGACGATGGAAGCTGCAACGATTGATTACAACTATAAACATAAAGGCGTGAAGAAGTTCGGAAGCAGGTCAAATCGGCTCAAGATTCATGCATGACAGTTTGGTGCACGATTGACTGCAGCGTAGAACTGCAGGGCCTGGAAAGAAAAATTAGGTAAAATATTCTAACGTCGAGGTTGTTGATACCTACTTGAGTGGGTAACTGCTCCAGGACTCCTAACCCCTGACAAGACAGAATCAGTGGGAGAGAATCGAGATTTCCAACCTGAAGTTGGAGACGAGGTTGGACTGCTATTATTACTATTCCGTAAATTGCTATTTTGTCTCGTTAAAGAAGACATAGGCAAAGTGGCTTTCATTGGCCCCTGTTTCGATGAGGGGGAGGATTTTCGGACCCATTGACAATTCTGTCCCGACATCTTGATCCGAGCTTGGAAAAGGTATTATCACAAAGAGGGACGTGAGATAGCTGGAGCGATCGCCGGAGGTAACTTTACGGACACATTACAGATGATCAGGCTGTACAGAAAACGAAACGCTACAGAATCACTTCCGGTAATAAGTTATGAAACATTCAGAAATTGGTTAAGATCGCCATGAACTTGACATCACCAGCGGTACTACAAGGAGCCCGAACACAACAGCAACAGCAACACACAACACACAACGCTCCGGAATACACACACAACCTAACTTTTACAACTACGCACGAGTCGACCTTCCCCCTTCCACCCATTACCCCTACTACTTGACCACTACAACCACCCCCTCCATTCTCAACTCAAATACGCGACAACCTCTCCTACTTCTTTTCATGCTCTCCTGCTTACCCTTTTGTCCCTTTAACCTTTACCGATGTTCCGCTTTTTACTTTTTACTCATGACAGGCTTTCGTGTGGCTTGAAGTCTGTTCGCGAAGCTGAATGCCAACTGACACGGAAATACGGTCAGAGGGTATTCTCATATTACTTTTTTTTAATTTTTTTTTTTTACGTATGACAGAAATCCCACTAGCAATATTCCAAAAAAAAATTGAGACTATCGTAGGTGGAAAATGAATGGGAATCATTAATATCTGTGCTTGAGTAAAACATTTTATGGACAATTTTTAACGTCATTGTAGTGATGGTGCTGAGATAAGGGGCCGTCCATAAAGTACGTAACACTCGCGGGGGGAGGGGGGAGCCATGTCCGTGACGTGAACTTTCAGCTGCTGGGGTAAGTACGTTGTGAGCGCCCAAGGTCTGTTGAGGTCCCGCTGAAAAAGGGGGGGGGGGTCTGGAAGCGACACATTCACGCATTCCCCCGAAAATTTTGGAATAAAAGAATATATGGTCGTATTTATGCTAAAAGGAACTATGTGCATAGGGTTTGCGTGTAACATAGTTCCTTTTAGCATGAATACGTCCATATAATCTCTGTATATTCAAAATATTACCGTTTCTGAGAGCTGCAACCATGGTATGGGTAGGTGGGCCTTTGGCTGCGCCCCCCTATCCCCCCCCCCCCCATTGGTGTGAATGGCGCGCTGGCCGGTACCTAGACCGCTTTAAGCCGCGGCAGTGCTGCCTTGATTTTTCTCCGATAAAAATCGCTAAGTTCATTACACGAAAGGTATAGAAAAACTGGAAAAGAGCGGACGCGCGATGATGACAGCGCGGAGATACAACTATTCGAACTTGATGGATATCCGTGTTGTATCTGCAAAATTGAAGGCGCGAGGCCGCGAGGCCGCGAGGCGTGAACTCGCAATGCTCCGCCGTGTGCTGCCTATGAAGTGTCGTCCAGATTCGGGGGAAAAGTTAAAAAAATGAGTCCCGATACGTCTCTCTCTCTCCTATCTTCGCCTGTGTGTTGCTCACGTAGCCCTTCTTGAAGTACCACTACAAATAAGACGAACGGAAACAAACATAATGTGGAAAAATGGAGCAATTGAAAGGACAAGTGCTGATGAGAGCGCGGCGCAGAGATACAACTATTTGAGCTTGATGGATGTCCGTGTTGCATCTGCAAAATTGAAGGCGCGATGGCGCGAGGCGTGAACTCCCAATAATGCTTCGTTCCGCTATGGTCTGCCAATGAGATGTCGCTCAGATTCGGGAGAAATTTTAAAAAATGAGGCCCGATCACGTCTGCCCTACCTTCGTCTGTGTTAACAACACTTGATTTGTTTTCTATCTTTTAATTTGATGTCTGATTCTTTTTTTACGATGTATTAGTAGACCTTGTATCTATAGCTAGTATGTACCGGCTGGCCCTATAACTCTCTCAGAAAATATAGGCGGGTCAATTTGAGATCGATTTTGGAATCAAAATAGCGCCAACTCGATCAGTGACCAACATGGTATACCTGCATTTTTTACAATTTTTTTACATAAAGTAGGTATAGTTATCTTTGGAATCTTCAAATGTGTCCATCTTCTTCTGCGTGAAAGGACAAAGAATTAATTTAATTGCATTTTGCAAAAAAGGAACCAAGAGCATTCCAATGTTGCTAAGATTGTGTATCTTATATTCATTCGATAAAATTACTAAAATAATACAAAAAATTAAATTTACAAAGGTAATTTTCGTCTTTAAATCATAGTTTATCGGGAGTAAAGATAAAATTAGTTTAGATAATCTGTGTATATTTGCGAGGCAAACAAAGTTGCATAATCTTAGAGCGACTTTGGAATGCTCTTGGTTTCTTCTTTTTTTTTTTTTTTTTGCAAAATGCAATCCAATTGCACTTTACGATTTTGATTTTCTCACATTGCCCAGAGATCAGTTACACAAGCAGTGAAAATGCGATCAATAAGGGGCTCACTTTCGATACGAAGAGCTAAGATCAATTGGCTTCTATTCAAAATCATCCCGCGCTTCAAAATTTGGCTCGTCCATCACACTTTCAGCTGTGTGCATGTGCACAAGTTGGCCTTCTGCCTTGGCTTCATTCGCACCTGTTTTTGCAAAAGAAAGTGCATGCCTGTCTACAAAGAAAACCCATACGTAGATGGATTTCTTTTACTTACATGCATGGTTTCCGAAAGTCACCTTTACCTAACTTAGGAAAAGGTAAACATATTTTATTATTTGTTGCTTTTCCAAACATGTATAAGTAACTTAGGTGAGGTGATGTCCGGGGCCGGATTTAGGGGGTGGCCACATGGGCCACGGCCCATGGCGGCAAATTTAGGGAGCGGCAAATGTTGTAATTTTATCAAATGTAGGTATCAAGAAAAAATCTGATTCAGAAAAAAAATTACAAACGAAAGAAGGCGAAAAAATCTCTCATTTCCTGAGAGTTAAAGTATGGTAATTTTTAATTTGTTCGTTTTTCGGTGATACAAGAGACAGCGCCTTTCATTAGTCTAGTTGAGAGAGAAACCAACCACGCAATTTGGCCTGGTGCGGCACGGTGCAGAGAGCAATGATGACGAGGACTAGAGATGGAAAGGAGGATCCCTCGGCGCGCCTGTTAGCATGAGACACATATTAGCGCCTACAAAACTCCATGAATACTTCACGCATTGCGTCAAACGTAGTGCGGTCAGCAGCGCAGCGGTTGGCATGAAACTCATGGTGCCAACAAGATTGCATGAATACTTCATGCATTGCGTCAAAAACAGTGCGGTCAGCAGCGGTCGGCGTGAAACGCATAGCGCTTACAAAAACTGTGGGAATATATGTACTTCACGCTTTGCGCCGAACACAGTGCGGTTGGCGCGATGGCGATGGCGGAAATTAAAATCCTTAAACCACATTCATGTTTATTCTTTCATAATTTTTTCGTTCCTCCCTTATAAATGAAAGGCCTCGTCCACACAGAGATAGGTTCACGGAACTTAATTTTTGCGCAAAGTTCCGTGAACTTTTGCTAGTGTTGACAAGGCTATCACAAAAAATGTGTCCAATACGAGTATTACGCGTCTTATGCACCCCTCCTCCTCCGGCACGTTCACATGATGGTTTGTATCGATGTTTTGAAACGAATGAGAAGGGGCGCCAAATAAAGGCGGCCCATGGGCGGCAAGTAGGTAAATTCGGCCCTGGTGATGTCAACTATTTTTATAGTAGATCAGATTTACCAGGGACTTATATGACATTAGCAGAGGAATTTATCTCAGTGTTCTTTACGATGGAGTCCTTTTTTCAGAGTGTGCTGAATTTTTCTCTCTGAAATTTAACTACTGACACCATTTCTTCATGCCTGTGATTCTGTTTTATTGATTTTCATAGGACGGGAATTCAACGATTCAGTTAGGTTATCAATTTTTTCTCTTTTATTGACGCATTTTCAGTCGGTAATCAAGCTATTCACTTCAGTTGCCGAGTTGTTTCATCTGCGACTGATCGTGAGTGTTTCCACAAAGTGTTTTCTCAGACTGACCAACTCAATTTCCATGCAAAGATCTGTATATTTTTCAGACGGAAATGGCGTACTACCATTTGGATTGATTTGATTAAAGAACGGTATTTTTATTTTGATTTTTTTTTGTCGTAAAAACCGCAATACATTTCTTTGAAGACATACTAATTAACGAAGACAGGGAAGAAGAGGACGCATGAAAATTCAGCTTATTGTGTTTATTTTTGAAGCACACTTATATGCGTAAGTTTACACAAGCATATTATCCGAAATGTTATCGATCATATTAGTCTCTAGAGTGCGTGTTTTTCAGTATTATTATCGTAATGCAATTTAATTACAGTGTTACACAAGGAGATGGTCTGTTCAGGAAAAATCAGTTCAGCGATACAAACCGGAAAAAGGGAGAGGCGATCGATTTTGAAAAGATCTACATTGATGATATACTTGCTGCCCACAATAAGTACCGGACCATACACCAGGCCCCCCGCCTGACTCTGGATCCCGCGGTAAGTTGTATTGAAATCCCCAAGCATGTGTCATCAATTGGACTGCATTTTTCAGTAAGAGACCTTAATTCTGACTCAATTTTTAAAAAAATGGATGCCTTGGCAATCCCAGCATACCCTTTTTGCATTTGGTGCCTTGTGGTGCCCAAGCCGGATTTAAACTCTCCAATTTTGAAAGAGGTTGATCTTCCATTTAAACCTATGGAAAAGTATCGATAACAGGGCGTTCGCAACGAACACCTTAGTAATCGATTCTTTACCATAGCTTCAAATGGGCAAATATCGATAATCGATCATTCACGCCTCGTCACTGGAGGGGTTTTTTTTCAATTCAAACTTCAAATAGAATTGATTCGTCTGACTGCGTGAAAAAATGGGAGGGTTGGCATGTGTATGAGCGGAAAATGTGCACAAATTTGGAAAAATTGCAATAAATATTGGGCGTTTTTTTCTGCAAAATTGAGGGAAACTTGTAGTCGTAGTCGCATATTCACCGCAAAATTGCAACGAAAATCATATGTTTACCTCAAGATTGCAAAGAAATGCCCATAGATATGGTCAAAAAGGAAGGAAAAGGAAGAAAAAAGACTCAAATAAACATTCGAATTTACACTGAAAGGATACAAAATCCTTCTCTCACTCAAATATACTTGGATCCATCATCAATTTAGTGGGACCTCGAATCTGACGACATGCAACTATTCGAGCACCACGGTTGTGTGGGGTGGTATCATATCTCAATGAAGGCGTTTTGCGAGGCAGTCACTTAAAGGTGAGCGAGAGAGTAGCATCTTCATAGACTTCTCCGGCGTACCTTTTTCACTTTCAGCTTGCTCTGAGGGCTGAACACTATGCCGAGGAATTAGCCAGACGAGTCCCTAGAGAAAATAGGACTAGGAGTCTAGGTTTCGGTGTCAATACGGCAATCTTCAATGGAGACATAGATGTGGCCGGCGATTTCGTTGTTGAGGAGTGGTACCATCAAATTAATCACTATCCTTTCGACGGGGAACCCTCCGCGAGAGAACTTCGGAAAGTTCGTGAGTAGTTCTCTTCTTCCTCTTTTTCTTTTCCTATTCCTTCTCATTTTTCTTCTTCTTTTCTCCTTCTTTTTCTCCCCCCTTTTCTTCTTGTTCTCTTTCTTTTTACCCTTCTTTTCCATCTTTTTCTTCTTATTTTTTATCTTTTTGTTTTTCCCCTTCTTATTTTTCTCCCTTCCTATTTTTCTCCTTCTTTTTACTTCTTCTTATTCTTTTTCTGCCTTTCCTTCTTCTTCGTTTTTTTATTTCTTCCTCTTCATCTTCCTAGTTTTTTTTAGTTCCATACAGGGGATAAATTCTGCTTTGAACATCGAATTTTAACGTGTTAAAAGTGCCCTTATAAAAAGAGAAAAAAACAAAATAAGTTTTCTGATGTGCCAGAAAAAATCACAGAAAACTTGAAAAAATACCTATAACTTTAAGATGTATTCTTTTTCACTCCTAATTATCACCGAGGACGCACCAGTGCACCACGCTCTATGTTCGCAAACATTTGGAATAGACGTCTCTTCCATAAAATATTACAGAAGGCCAGAAAAACCCATCATAGTACCATAATATATGCGTCATGGTGAGAAAAAAAACAAACAAAACGACGCTCTTTCAAAGCAAGGAAAACAATTGTGTTAAGTCAAGACAGCTACTGCTCACGATTGCACGAATTTTCAACAAACAAGTTGTTTTTTAGGTAAATATAGTTGTTTCGTCGATGTTACTTAAAATTCAAAAACAAGAATATATGTATACTATAAAAACGGTAATTAAAAAGAAAGAGAACCCAGCGACTCGCAAACCCGCTTGAAAACACGAAGCCTTATGTTCGCCTTCATTGCGATTAGGTAGGCTAAAACAGCTCCCACAGGTCGAAATAGTTGATAGGCAATTCAAATTGAAGGCTGAAACGAAAAGAAGTAACTGCTAATTTAACGGTAATCCCGCGGGAATTGGATCAAGAGAGATTGGTTCAACATAATATATTTCTCGTGAAGCTGTTTGTTGCTAAAACCTATATGAATCTTACCTGCAAATATGTAGGTGTTCGCCGCCGCTTCTAAGCTCTCCCAGCGTTGAAAAGCTAAAGCTTCAATGCAGCGGCCATTCTTGAAAGTTGGCAACACTGTTTTTTCTCCACTTGAAGGTAAACTAAACAATCGATTCTAGTTGAGACAGTGTGTCTCACCTAGAATCGATAAATCAAATGTTTAGCATTGCATATTTTATGAGCCCGATATGTATTAGACCCGCATATTTTATTTTTTGGCCCCTCATATAATTTCGCAATAAATATGATTCCAGGAAAATTTACTCAGGTTGTATGGAAATCGACTGAATTTATCGGTTGCGCCCAAAAACGGAATGGGCTACGTCTCGTCTTCGTGTGTTACTACTGGCCCCCAGGAAACATCCCGGGCGAGTTCGAAGATGAAGTTCTTCCTCAGGAGTAACGCATACTATCTTCATTAAATACGACTATGATTAACATGCCTATGTGGACCGTTAAGCAGAAAGGAACCAAACCACATAAACTATTGCCAAATTTAACTGGGCAATATAATTTTTTACACGAAAACGGTGGTGCGGATTTTTTTTGCAAATTTTATTGAATTTTCTGCATAGTACGGAGCAAATTCCTTAAACTTTTTTGAACACTCCGGATAAACGTTCTCTTGTAGGAAATGAGATTTTCCAGTCAAATTTAGCAATCGCTGATGTGACTTGCTTCCTTTTTGCTCAACGCGGTCCATTTTAAAATACGCACCATGCTTTTCAATGAAAATGAATCGATGAATATCGAATATACGATACCTGCCGTGACGCAAGAATATCGGCGTCTGTATCAAAAAACGTTATTGGACCGCATCAGTATCGATGGCGGAAGTGCGAGATCAAGTTTCTCTATTGCGATGTTTCAAAATTTCCGCTCCTATTTTCTTTTTCCAGGAGAAAAAAGCCAACTATATAGCTTGAAATTTTTATTAGATATTTTGCTAGTCCGCAAGTAAAATCAAGGAATTTTTCAAGCAGTCACGATTACTATTTCTCCAAAGAAAAAATGAAGTATGACAGGAAGTCTGCAACGTAACAAACGGAAGATACGTGGTCTCGCACTTTGGCCATCGATTGGCGATAGTTCAATTGATATCGATCATATCATCGATATATCGATCATATTGATATCGATAATCGATATACGATCATTATGCTGCTCCACCTACCCCGTCGAAAGATCGACGGTAAAAATCCATTCCCACGTTCGATTTTTCTGATCCGTAGGTGGATGCCTTGCGTCAATATTTTCACGCACCAAGCATCGGCAAATAACACGGGCCCATAATGAGCCTATTAATGGCCTAATTATCGATGCTCACTCCAATTTTTATCTAGTCTGAAACGATGTTTATTGGCTCATATTTACGTGTCGATCCCTCTCACACCTATGCAGGCTCATTCTGACTTTCGATTACTGGAGTTATGATGTCCTTTCACGAGTTAAAAATAAATACGTAGGTCCTTATGCCTGAAGATGCTCTGCGAATTAAATCACTACGTCATGTGATTCATCTTCAATTATTTATAAAGATTATTTCTTGATGATATTCTCTTAATGCGGTAGAAAGTTTCCAAGCTGCGAAAGTTCTACGGGGATTTAGCAAGGCGCCTTGGTTTGTAGGGAAGAAAGACGCAATGGGAGAATGGATTACTTGCGCTGCTCATTGAATTGTATTTTGAGGCTTGATTATTGTAGAGTAGCTAAAAATAAGAGGATCTGCCCAAACCGCAACTTTCTACATTCAATAATAACCGAGATATCGCCCGTTGAAAAGTCGAGTTACTGACGTCATCCATAGCGGTAGTAACACCCTTGGTTTCTTCCACCTTGTTTTCATCAGTCGGTGTGACGCACATCCGCACTGGTTATTCAACATGAAACCCGGATGAAAGTGAAGGGGAAGAAACCGAGGATGTCACTCCCGCGGTGGATGAAGTCAAAAACCCGACTTTTCAAAGGGCGATACCTCGGTTAATACTGAACGTAGAAAGTCGCGGTTTGGACAGATCTTATTATTTTTATAGCTAATTTACAAGAATCAAGTATCAAAACAAGAGTCTGTGACCAGCACATCTGACCCATTCATGAGATTTACCCATAGTCAGACAAGGCTTAGTGAAATAACGACGAAACACAAAAGTAGACAGGGAAAATTATTTAAACGAGAAAGCTGAAAACTGGATGGTCCAAACGTACCACAGTACCATGCCTGTTTCTCGGTTACTTTAGGTCGGACGAAACCCAGAACCGCGCGGGACGGATAGAGAATCAACTCCAAGAAATCAAAATTTCATAGTACCGACGCCCCCCCCCCCCCCCAGCCACCCTCGAGGCTTGAAGAGGTGTCCAATTTTTAAAAGTAGTGGTCAACATTTTAAAATGATTTAATCGAAATCTAAAAGTACGAAAAATTCAAACCGAGATCGACCCCAAGAGATCCAAAATCGGCCCTTTCGTTTCCGAAATACTGACTCCTGAAAGTGGGAGATAGAGCCCCTCCTTTCATAGACCTTAGAACTCCCGTCAAAGATTAATTCGTAAATCAAGAATATGTGAGAGAGTGAAAAAAGAAAAAAATGAATGCAAAAGGATGTATGAAAGATAATAAAGCCTTTAAGTACCTAATTATTGAAAACATGACAAGCAAATGTTGAAGAATTTACAATCTTCAATAGTCATTCAGACAGGGACCCTCTCCTTCAGTCACCATATCTGCCATTCGTTGATGATGATTTCCTAATTGTCAACTAATAATTATGATGTGTGGAGGTATGCGAATACGTTTTTATTTTGTAGTAGTTACGTTTCATTCAAAAAGAATTGTTGAGTATCAAAAACCCAGCGTCTTCAGATAGTATTCTGTGGACGAATGTGACACGAAGTTGAAGGCGCGGTGATACAACTATTCGTGCTCGATGGACGTCCGTGTTGCCTACTTAAAAACAGAAGGCGCTCGAGATTTCCTTGTCCCCTGCAGCTCTTTTCGAACCGAGTTTCTCGCGAGTTTCTGGCAAGATATTGCTCCGATAAGCGTAGGTTAAGAGAGAGGAGCGTGAAGTCTTACATCTGTTAGTTCGTAACAAGGAGGAAGCCGGGAAGAAAAAAAGAAGAAAGACGAAGAAGAGAAGCAAGAAGCAGCGGCGAAAGAAGAAAAGGAGAAGCAAGAAGCCGAAGGTAAAGGAAAATGAAAAGAGAAGGATGAAGAATTTATTTTTCTTCCTCCCTTTCTATCTCTTCATCTCATTCATCTCCTTTCTCTCTTTTTCATCCTCCTTCCTTCCTCTCATTTCCAATTTCGGAGGATGGAAACTCGTCCGCGTTAGGCCAAGGTTGAGATGTTGCACGCCCCTACTTGGAGCATCTTGATGATCCTGTCGATGATACATGGTATTATACGCTTTATTATGTTTCTTAAATAAAAGAAAAACATAGTTTTAAGGTGTTGCTTTCTTCGGATTCCTGCAGAATCGTTATTAAAATTTATAGACAAAGTGACAAATGAAGATGACTAAGAGACAATCGAGCAATCCCATCGGTGGAGGCGAGTGATTGCAATAGAAAAAGGAAATGAAGTAGTAGACTAGCTAACGGTAACCCACGAGAGACCATGGTCAGTATTGTATTTTCCCCTTTAGTCTGTAACAATCACCAGTTTTAATCCACCTGCTCCATCCATTTACCGTTTGTCCTCTTCATTAATCACTTTATCCATCAATTTCAATAAACAGCCCGCTGTTAAAGCACCCGAGGCCCATAATTAGGAAACTGTTCACTCATCAGAAACGAATAACTCAGAAATCATTTTTAGGAATTTTGCTCAAACCAGGCATAAATGCGGCCAGCGGCCCGCTTATTGAAATTGATAGACAAAGCTATATACAAAGAAGACATAGGGAGTATAGAACGATCCTATTAGTTGGAATGAGTGGTTCCTATAGACTATGGGAGTAAATGATGGACTAACTAAAAGTTCTCTCGTGGGTTGACGTTCGTTAGTCTTCCTTTCTTCCTTTGTCCATTACAACCACCTGCTTCTTCCAATAGGATCCCTCCAAATCCCTTTTGTCTTCTTTGTCTATAGCTTTGTCTATCAATTTCAATAATTTCGGCCCGCAGTTAAATATTTAAAATATCGAACAGCCTGGGAAAGTGAATTTCTTGATGTATGAGTTTAAAGATTGTGGGTTGAGTCTTCATCCTGACGAGATCTAAAAATGGAAGCTTCTGAATGGCAAAAATTAACGAGAAAGTAAGTTCTTAATAAAAAAAAATCTAAGATCTAAAAAAGAAAACAATGACTAAAAATACAGTCAAGACGCAGGTTTCCTCACGTGGGTAAACAACAGCGCCTCGCTGACAAAATTGACCAATTAAGGTTTACGTATGAAAGAGCGCCTTCATTTCTGAACGATACCTCAAGCATTACCGAGGAGTTAGTTTAGATGCCTAAACAAACAAAACCTAACTTGCGATAGGACAGTATTTTCTGCTGTCATATCGTGGGCAGTAATGGGTGCCTTTTCCGACAGACTGCTAGCCCTTAAATTGTGTCATTATTTGTCAAAAATATAAATAATTAAGCATGGCGGAGATCGCATATCAATACCTAAAGTCAAAAAATGCGTGACTCAGATTGCGACGTCGTGTATGAATTTTCGCTCATGTTTTATTTTTCAAAAAAAAAAATCAACCGACGGTTTCAACTGCAATGTCTCCTAGGACCTCCCGAAATCGTAAAATTAACGTCCCCGAAGGCGTAAAATTCACGTCCCCGAAGGCGTCGAATTCACGTCCCCGAATTCGTAAAATTCACGTCCCCGAAGGCGTAAAATTCATGGCCCCCTAAGTCGTAAAATTCACGTCCCCGAAGGCGTATTGTCGCTAGACGCCCTAAAGTGAGGCGAACACTTCAAAAATACCTAAATGTATCCATTGCTTTCTTTCAACAAATTCACGTCTCCGAAGGCGTAAAATTCACGTTCCCGAAGTCGTAAAATTCACGTCCTCGAAGGCGTAAAATTCGCGTCCCAGAAGTCGTAAAATTCACGTCCCCGAAGGCGTAAAATTCACGTCTCCGAAGTCGTAAAATTCTTGTCCCCGAAGGCGTAAAATTTACACCCTCGAAGTAATAAAATTCACGTCCCCGCAGGCGTAAAATTCGCGTCCCAGAAGTCGTAAAATTCACGTCCCCGGAGGCGTAAAATTCACGTCTCCGAAGTCGTAAAATTCACGTCCCCGGAGGCGTAAAATTCACGTCTCCGAAGTCGTAAAATTCACGTCCCCGAAGGCGTAAAATTCACGTCCCCGAAGGCGTAAAATTCACGTCTCCAGGGACGTAAATTTTACGTCCTTAATAGTCAAAGAAACATCTAACAGGTGTGTAATTTAACTGAAGCTGTAAAAGTAACGCATGCCGTCCAGGCACATTTTTTTAACAACCTCGGGTTGTAAAATAAGCGCTGTCAGTTGTTGGCGTAACACTTCTTTTTTTCGGTGTAGGTACATGCTGAATAGTTTTCCACTTAGAAAATATAGAATGCCAGGAAGTCTGCAATGTGGCAAACCGATAAACGTGGTTTTGGAGTTTAACCGTTGATGTGGACAATTTTACGAGGGATGAAGGAATGGAGAATTTGCAGGTGTCTAACATTTGACGAATTTCATATTTTAGTGGAAACTACTGAGTGAACTGAACGTGAGGATACCCTTGGTTTATAAAAACAAAAATTGTAGAAGATAGGACAAAATTATCTAATTTCCTAAAATGCATGCGTTTAAATAGGAAATACCGCCAGATGACGTCTGTAGGCGGAAAATTTTCTCACTTTTAAATATATTTTAAACTATTTCCCACATTAGAAAAAAAAATGTAAAAAATACTTTGGAGTCAACTCTTTCAGCATTCTCAGATGAAGCAATAAAACATTTGCGGGCAAATTCTCCATTCTTAGTAAAATTTTACGCCCAGCACTTTTTGGTCCATTTTCTTTTGGAGTTTCTGCTCTTTGGTGCACGGTAGTTAAGCTCAATGCCGATTTCGATAGATGGTGTCAGCTAAGGCCGAGGTGAAAATACAAGTGGACGTATTTCCATTAAACGGAACTATGTGCATTAAGACATGAGCCCTGATACCAACAAGAATATATGCATTGCAGGGCTCACGTCATAATGCACATAGTTCCGTTTGATAGAAATACGTTCAAATGAAAGGTATGCAAATACTACAGAGGGCAAACGCGCAAACTCTTGCTCGCATTGGTTAGGTGTCAAAGAGACGAAAAAATCTAGCGGGCATAGTGTGCTGTGCACGATCGTACAGAGTATCGGTGGTACCCGTGGAATTGGTAAACTATGAACTGCGGATGCTTCAGACCCTCGTCAGAGTTTAGCGAACGCCCTACAGCTGATTAAATGTCGCGCGGGCCGCTCATGGCAAACACTGTCGCCGTGAAATGGCCACAACCGCGTAGCCCTTCCGTGCATTCTTCAAAAATTTCCACCGGGAAAATTGCAATTTCGGACACGTGCTTTCTTGTACTCTCTCAAGAGCCGAGGCGCCGATAAAGTTCGGACCCGCGAAATTTTTTCGTGCGACTGCATGAGCTGTCGTGACTGAGGAGCATGAATCGTCCCCAGATATTGACTCTATCACTGATAGTTTTTCTCAGGTAACTTGGACGGCTTTTCCATATTTTTCCTTTATCCCCCCCCCTCTCATTACCCCCTCCTCTCAAATATGGGAATGACATTCGATGAGTTAGGCGCAAAAACGGCCCAACCCCGCTCGGGCAACTTTTTTTTTCACTTTGCAGATAACAACTTTTCGAATTATGCATAGTGTCGTTATTATGTGGACAAATTCTCAAGTTTTTTAACAAATGATTTTTTCCCCTTCAATTTTTTCTTTTCTTTTTTCCTTACAAACCCCTATTTGCACCTACACAGGTTAAATGTGATTTTATTCAAAAACGGCGGAAGTATCAGGCATTCAAACACAAAATGTGCTTCTCAAATCAGTCGTTCTATGCAAAAATGACCCGAGTACACCTTCTCTTTTTCTGTTGTTTTTCATTTCCTACAACATCTTCCTGTATTCCAATCGTGCAAACTTAAACTTAAGAATAAGAATAAATTTTTTTGACCTCAGCCAATGCTGTACCTGATACTGTAACAAACCGGTATGAAATATTCAACCCTTGTTTCGTGGAACCGCGATGTAGCTACTCAGACCGTTTTTGCACCTAACTCCTCTTTCATCAGTTTACTTTTTGATTTTTATGCGTCGAGTAATAAGTGCGACACATTTTCTCGATTTTTGGCGATGGATTTCGTCTTGATGGCACGATATAGAGTCCTACTTTGGTGGTTGAAACAAGACGGTAACCCCATCTGGACGTGGGGGAAAAACCTAAGTTTGGAAAATTTTTATCGGTTGTAATGTGATCTTTAATTGAGATTGTTTTATATTTTTCTCGATACGAATGAATTTTCTCAAGATTTAGCTGAAATAACGTCCTGTTGTCACGAAGCTGTAATTGAACATAAAAAATAGGAATAAACTTTGTAATATGCAAATGTGTTCATTCACGTACCAAAATCTCGATATTTGACATTAAGACCCTAATAACCAAACCTGTCAATTTAAAACATATCACATTAATTTAAAAGATAGTATAGTGATATTTGGATATTAGAAACAGTCTTCTTCTTTTCGAAACAATAATTTTAGCAAATGTAGGCTCTTGAGTACTTGCTATTTAAATTGCAGGAGCAAGTAAAATAAAAACACATAGAAGATTTCCATTAAAGTTGATACGAATTGCTTCTTCACACATGATCTCAATAAAAGAGGAACTTTTTCGGCAATCTCAAAAATGAAATTTTAATCGCTGCATCATTCAGGTAGCATGGTATTCTAGTCGTTTGACCTTAAATTGACAAAATGCGGCATGTAAATAAGTAGGTAATGAGATCTTAGATGGAAATGCTTCATAGCTGGCTCCTGTTCTGCTGAAAAATGAACTCACACTCTCCTTAATGGTCAGTTTGTTACGTATGGTGTCATACGTATGTGGTCAGTGTTACGTATCATTACCATTCTTGAAAGGACATACCCCTTGGCTGCTGCGCGACCCGACCCTCTGGAGAGCGTTTCGCGCCCTCTAAAGGCCCACTTATCTCCCCGTAAGGTAACCTAAATAAAGCGGGCTCATCTGAAAAATATATCCTGTTGATCGCCAGAAAAATGGGAATCGGCCCAGCAGAACCGTAGAATGAATACTGTGGCAAAAAATGAAAATTTAAGGGGTAGGAGAATTTATAATAATGATACCGTGCCACAGTTAGCAATTTTTTGATTGCATGTTGTGTCATACTTGTAGAGGCCTTAGAGTATCGAGTAGCTCGATTTGTCGAAGAAAATTTCTTTTGGTTTCTCCAGATAATAGCTAGGGGAATGGTATATTTAAGAGGTACGAAATTACGGGTCAAGGTTTAGTATTACCAGAGTATCTTCCCTTGCAAAATTGTCGCCACTAATAATTTTATTCACGTATGTCTTACAGAGAACCGACCTATCTTGTGGCGCAAGGGTCAGCCCAGGGCTCAGCACCCTTAGGGGGACAGAAGAACCAAAATGGATATGGGGGTGGAGGTCTAGGGAGTAATCCTTCTGGCCCTCCTTCAGGTACTGCAGGTCCTCCAAACGGACCCGGTGGAACAGCCCCCGGTCCAAGTCCTCCAAGTCCCCCAGGTCCAAGTCCTCCAAGCCCCCCAGGTCCTAGTCCGCCGAGTCCCCCAGGTCCAACCAACAGAGGCCCCACTGGCGGTGGAGGTCCACCCTATGGAGGTCCCCCTGTTCCCGCGACCCCCTCTCCTTATGGACCTGGGGGCGGTGGAGGTGGTGGCGGCGGGGGAGGAGGAGGGGGTGGATTTGGATTCGGTGGTGGATTTGGAATTGGAAACCAAGGAGGCCAAGGAGGTCAAGGAGGTCAATCAGGTCAAGGAGGCCAAGGAGGCCAAGGAGGTCAAGGAGGTGTTGTGCCGAAGTACAATCCCAACAAGAACCCACCGACTGCCTACAGCGCGCAACCAACGGATTCCTTCTCCATACAGGTTCTCAAAGCTCACAATTACTACCGAAACATGCATGGAGTGCCTCCGCTAATGCTTGATCAAAACGTAAGTTTTTTGACATCTTAACTTTTAAACAACTTAACTTGACAAGTATTCCGTCCACGTGTCATATTTGTGAATGTTCTTTTATGTTTATTTACCATGAAGGTTGCCGACACAAAAGCGTTGTCCAGCACTGAAGATTTAGAGAAAAACGATTCGACACGAAGGAGGCAGGAAGATTATGGCGTATTATGATTAATGTTTCACCGTCAATTTTCAAGATAGCCCAGAAAACATCATTCAATCGGAAATGTTTATCGATTCGAAGATTTTTCTCTCGAGCTGTCTATAAACCTTGCCTCGCATTAAAATATGCCCTGGCCACCTGGAAATTCATATGCAAGCTCTGTTTTTCTATTTAATTCTCTGTGAGTGGTAAAAAGTATAAAATTGAAAAATGATGGTTCTCTCTCAAATTTATTTGAGGAAATAGACCTTTCGTAGGGTGTGTGCGGAAAACGCTCTTGTGTTAACGACAAAATCGAAATTAGGAAATGGAATATAGTGGGACATCGGTTTGCCGCGCTACGCGAAACAGATATCTACGGGCCGATTATTGAACTTTATAGACACAGTGATTGACACAGACGAAAAGGGCAAATATGCGTGGCAATCCGATCGGTGGAAGCGGGAGGTTACGTTTGACAAATGGACATTTTTCTGCCAAACAGAACTAGGTGTACTAAGACATGAGCCCTGAGACCCATAAGAATATATGCACAACAGGGCTCACATCATAATGCACAAAGTTTTTTTTCGGCAGAAATACGTCCAAATTAGGTGAGTTATATGACTAGACTCTAACGGCAGCCCACGACAGACCCTACGGTTGGTGTATCATTTCCCCCTTAGTCTATACAGTCACTAAAGCCAACGTTGGGCCAATTTTGTAGAACATTGGACCATCTAAAATCATTCACAGGTCCTTTAACTGTTGAATACAAAGTAAACTAGAGGAGAGGCCATAAGCTTTCCAATGTTGGCTGTAATTGCAAAGAAAAAGAAGAAATATCCAACTGGTTGCCAATTATGACGAATATGTCCCTGGCCCAATGTTGTCATAGTTGGCCCCAAGTTGGCCTTAATGACTGTAACTAGCGCCAGCACCCGTTTCAACCAGACGGATCGCTCCATTATTCTCTTCGTCTCCTTTGTCTAACGTTTTGTCCCTAAATTTCAATAATCAGCCCTCTGCGTCGACCTGAAACGCATGGAGTGTGTTGTCCCCGGGGGAAAAGTTGGCAAATTATGAGGAAGTGAGTGTATGACTGATCATGATCGATTCTCCGCGTCACTCGGTTAATGTCTCTTGGATAAATATTTGCACCGTTCGCGCACGCTGATCGGAATTTTCTCTTCCACAAAGACTCAGTTCATTTGGGTTTATGAGTTTTTTTTTGCATGTTTTCTATTTTCTTATCTTCCTCTTACCCTCTGCCTCTCCTCCTTTCTCTCTCCCAAAGAAACAAAAGTTTTACGCAAACGTAACGGGCTGAGATGCAGGGCCGGATTCACCTACTTGCCGCCCATGGGCCGCCTGTATTATGCCGCCCCCTTCTCATTCGTTTTGAAACATCAATAGATCGTATTCGACAGTGGTTCGATGTATCGTTTGGTTCAAAACAATAGAACATAACCTCAAACAAAAATTTTAGGATTTAATTTTGAAAAGCTGAAAATGAGGAAATTCCTAACAATTTCACTTTTCATTGCCATTTGGTACTCGAGAGAATAAATTCGATCACATGAGACCCGTTACCTCAGATTTCTAAATTGACTTTTGAGGCTGTGGCTATATACTGAACCAATCGATATCAATATAATCTCACCTGTGTGTTCTGTCGAATACGATCTAGAAAAACAATCAAGTGAACGTGCCGGTGGGAGAGGGGTGTATGAGACGCGTTTACTCTTGTTGGGCACAGTTTTTGTGAAAGCCCTGTCAACACTAACAAAAGTTCAGTTCCGTAAACCCATCCCTGTTTTGACAAGGCCTTCCATGTATAAAAAACGAACGAAAAAATTATGAGAGAACAAACATAAATGTGGTTAATAATTTTAACATCCACCGCCGCCCCGACCGCACTGTGTTGGCGCAATGCGTGAAGTATTCATGCAGTCTTGTAGGCGCTATGCGTTCCACGCCGACCGCTGCTGACCACACTGTTTGGCGCAATGCGTGAAGTATTCATGCAGTCTTGTAGGCGCTATGCGTTTCAAGCCGACTGCTGCTGACCGCAGTGTGTTTTACGCAATGCGTGAAGTATTCATGGAGTCTTGTAGGCGCTATGCGTTTCATGCCGACCGCCTCACCGCTCCGTTCCAGGTCAAATTGGTTTTTCTCTTAACTCGACTAACTAAAGGTGTTGTCTCTTGTATCACCGAAAGACGACAAAATCAGAAATTACTATACTTTCACTCTCAAGAAATTAGAGATTTTGTCGCCTTTTCTCGTTTGTAATTTATTTTCTGAATCCGATTTTTTCCTCTCTTTTTTTGATACCTACATTCAAAAGGATTGCAAAATTTGCCGCCCCCTACATTTTGCTGCCATGAGCAGCGGCCAATATGACCATCTCCTTAATCCGGCCCGGCCGGCTTAATCCGGTGTAGGTAGTCATCTCAGTGAGATGACTACCTACACTAAGAAAAATCGCATCCAAAACAAATGGTTTCTTGTTTCAGCGAGAAACATTCTCGCTGCATCAAGAAAGCGTTTCATCATTCTCGGTAAACTTTTAGTTGTGATTGTGACGATAAAGTTTCAACGTAATACAATTATTTTGAATGTGGCAACTATATGTATATAAACCACTATTTTAATATTCTATCTTCTAGCTGAATTCCCTCGCTCAAGACTGGGCAAACCACTTGGCAAACATTCACCAAATGGTCCACAGGCCCAACAACAAATACGGTGAAAATCTGTACTACGGCTGGTCAACCAATCCAAATTTTGCTATAAACGGTGCTGTGCCTGTTAATGTATGGTACAGTGAAAACAGATTCTACACCTACGGGTCAGAGCCCACGGCTAACTTCTACAAAGTTGGTGAGTTGAAATCCTCTCTTCATCTTTTCATTCCAATACGGCTGTCATTTTAAAAAAAATGCCGTGTGAGCCTTGAGGCGTTGACAAATTTCCTTCTGTAAATTTTTACAAGGAAACTTGAAAGCATTTTTCTACTAATTTTTTAGAGTTACATCCGCAATTTAAGCTACAGTATCTGAAAATTCATGTATCTGAAAATTCATGTATCTGAAAATTCATTCAAATCTGCGTACGCAGCCCCTTTCGTTGAAATCTCATGGAAAATGAAATTTCACTTTCCGGCAAAATACATCTTCTCTGATAATGATATATGGGCAGAGACCAGAGTAAAGCTCTATGTAAAAGTAGAATTTTTTCATTCAGGCACTCTCTTTTCGGATACACGCCAGATCTAAGGTGGCATGAAACGTAAAGAAATGAAAGATTGGGAATTTCTCGAGTATGTGAAATATTTCATGAAATTTCACGAGTCTGTGAAATATTTCAAATATTTCAGGGGCTAGAGTATGCAACCCGCACTTAAACACACAAAAATAAAAGGAAATCACAATTTTTACATTTTGCGAGACATGAAAAGGAACCGGCATTTTTCGATCTTTCGTAAATTTCTGAAATGTCATGAAATATTTTTCGTGCTATTTCAAGATTTTACTTTTTATGAAATTTTGCCACCCTGGCCAGATCTGAAAAAATTCCGATCGTTTCCAGGTCACTTCACGGCGATGGTATGGACGAGCACTCGATGGCTCGGCGTGGGTATCGCCAGGGCACAAGGGCGCGTCTACGTGGTCTGCAACTACGACCCTGCCGGCAACTTCATGGGGAGCTTCGCGACGCAGGTTCAACCACCGGTTGGTCAAGCAGGTGCCACCGCAGGTGGTGGAGGCGGGGGTGGCGGCGGTCTTGGTGGCGGTGGTGGTGGCGGCGGGGGCGGATTAGGAGGCGGTGGCGGAATAGGGTGGGGCGGGGGTGGCAACGGACCCCCATCAGGGGGTCAATATCCTCCATCACAACCGAGTGGAGGAACACCAAGTGGAGGAACAGGACCAGGGAGTGGACCAGGAGGTTCAATGCCAGGAGGATCAGGAATGCAACCTAGTGGAGGAATGCAACCTAGTGGAGGAATGCAACCTAGTGGAGGAATGCAGCCTGGAGGAGTAGGAATGCAACCTGGAGGAATAGGAATGCAAGGAGGAGTAGGAATGTCACCAGGACCGGGCTACATGGGACCACCATTGAACCAACAACCAGGAATCCCGTCGTACCTCCTGAACCCGACGATAACGATTCTGCGCCCGCTTCCGTTACTACAAAATCCTATATCCGGCGCCGGCGGAGGAACGATGATTTTACCGGTGGTCCCAATCTCACCGGTGGGCGGTGGCCTGCAGCTTCAAACGCTTTCCAACCCTGGTCTCAACGCCCAAATCAACCCCTTCGGTCTCGGGCCGGTGGGAGGGGGAGCTCAACTGGGGCCGAACGGGCTCGGTACCAACGCCCAAATAGGGCCCCTTGGAGCCGGGGCTAATCTGGGGATGAACCAGGTCGGGGCAAACGCGAATTTAGGGCCGCTTGGCGCCGGGGCTAATCTGGGGGTCGGCCCGGGGCAGGTCGGGGGCAACGCTCGATTAGGGCCTTTTGGCGCTGGGGCGAATTTAGGCGTGAATCAGAATCAGCAACAAGGAGGGGCTCAGCCAATGGGAGATTACGGGCCATCTGGGTCCTCGGCCCCTGCCACAATGAGCCCATACAATACAATGAATCAGAATCAGAACCAGAATCAGAATCGGCAACAAGGGGGGGCTCAGCTAATGGGAGATTACGGGCCATCTGGGTCCTCGGCCCCTGCCACAATGACCCCATACGGGCAGAACCCAGGTGGGCAGAACCCAGGTGGACAGAATCTAGGTGGCCAGAAAACGGGTGGCCAAAACGCTGGAGGCCAGAGCCCGGGTGGCCAATACCCGGTGGCCCAACCCCTGGGAAGTGCCGCCGGGACCGGCTGAAGACGACGAGTGATATCCACTACCAACTCGATAAAATTCCAATATGCCCGGAGTATTTTTTCATTTTAGTTGGGTGTATAACGCAGTTTTCGGAATAACTCGATGGTCGATCGATCAGTTGGAACTTTTTGGATTTTAAAGTTTGTCTGGGTCATGTACGTATATTTATGCCAAAAGAAACTATGCTGCACGTAAACTCCATGCGCCTTGGTTCATTTTAGCATGAATACGACAAAATCTTGTGTGTGAATGCCATAAGTGCTACGGCGTGATGGGAGTATTAGTGAAGAAGAATATGAAGGGGGGAAAAAACTTCTTAAAATCAGAGAGTATTCACTGATCGATCGGCTACCGAACTTTTCTGAAAAATGCCATAGAAACAACTTAAACGTCGGATAGCGAAACAAACACACACACACACACACACATACGCATTAGGAATGATTTTCTCATACGTTTCAGCTGATAATTTTTCTGTCAAAAACCGCAGTATCATCAGAATAAGTTCTCAGTCGTGACATCTCAGAAACCTCTCGTGCGCACAACTTGATAAAAATAGCTACGATAAAATGTAAAAGTATTATTTTAATAAATAAAATTACTCCGTTTCCCGACTTTTGATTACCTATGTTCTCCTGCCCTTCACTAGCTTTTGGCTTGCCGAGCGTCATTTCAAAGTGGTATTTCTCTTTTTTTTGCGATGTGGTTAAAATGAAAATATTCTGAAACTGTTGTGAGTATTTTATGCGTACACTGAGAAAAATTACCTAGACAATTTTAAATTCTTTTTGGATTAAAATTGGATCTTGATATCTTTTCTTGAAAACAACTTTCTTGAAAGAAGATATTAAAGCACAACGTTCCTGCCCCCGACCCCTTAGTGTTCCCTTAGGATTTTTTTTTGAGGGGAGAAGGTGGGGCAAAGCTCACGAGTATGAGGTATCAATAGACAAAGTTTGGAGAGAATTCTGAGGGAAAGGAACAATCAATTTCATCTTTGAAACAAGTTCTCTCAAGAAAAGGAGTTGGAATAGATGCCCAAGCCGGGTCGAATAACCCGCGGCTTGCTAAACACACGTGTCACGCGTGTTGGAATATCGGGGTCAGTACATACGAGCTTTAGATTAAGGTCTTTAAATACATCGCAAAAAAAATCAGGCATCAACTTTAATAAAAAAAAATAAATAAATAAATAAACAAAAATCGTGTGTTAGAGAATATTTTTGACAAAAATACTTACTCGTAGAAATAGCAAGCCGCGTCAAACAGACTCTACTAAATCGAGAGTTAACATTGCCGCCCTGGTAGAAATTGGCGATAAGAGCTGCGTTTCAAAATACCATAGGAATTCTTATAGCCGGCTAAAGAAGGCTACAGAAAAGCATATAGCTGGCTGTAGAATGCGGAGAAAATCATACGGCCGGGCTATACGAAGCGATAAAAAATTATGCAGCCGGGCTATAGTTCCTACCGCCGGGCTTTACACTTTATCGCCGGGCTGTTGCTTTTTCGCCATCGATTATAAAAGGCTATAAGAAATTGTGTAGAAATTCGTGTGCTTTGGAAATCATTAAGTTTGATACGGAACCACCTTAATATTTACAAAACACACATTATATTTTCCTTTAATACATATTTTTTTTCATCAATTAAAATGAGAATAATCCATACAGGATGTGCAAACATTTCAAAATCATGAGTTGAATAACGCTGACTCGGCCAGATTAAATATTAGAGCCTAACACAAAGCGGAGCGGCGACGCACTGGCGCCTACAAACCTAACAGGGATACTTCACGCAATGCGCAACGCGTGAAGTATCCCTGTTAGGTTTGTAGGCGCCAAGGCGCGTTTCGCGCTGGCTGCCCGCCTGCCGCGTCGCAGCGTGCCACGGCGTTTGAAGCAACTATTTCACTCCAGAGGTATTGCACAATATCATACGAAACTGAAGACGCTCTAATATATTAAGAATGGCAGGCATCCTTCAAAAGTAAGTACGGAGCTTTCCTCGCAAAATAAATCAAGATACTACGGCCCAAAAATAGAGCGGTAGTCCAAAAACTCACTAAGTCTTGGCATCCGCAATTAGTAACGTTTAGCATACACTTTATCGCCTGGCTGTTGCTTAGTCGCCATCGGCTATAAAAGGCTATAAAACATTGTGTAGCCGGCTATAGAAGCTATTGGAAATCTTACAGCCGGCTGTAGGTTTATGGTATTTTGGAACTTAGATTCTACTGCCAATTTTTACCAGGGCGAAGATGGAAAAGCCGTAATCGGCTTCTTCGGATCGTTTTCTACCTTTCCCCGAAACTAAGCGACTCCTCACAAGCAGCACAGAGGGGAGCATTGTGAGTTCACGCCTCGCGCCATATCGCGCCTTCAATTTTGCAGATGCAACTTGGACATCCATCAAGTACGAATAGTTGTTTCTCTGCGCCGGCATCAACACGCGTCTTTTCCCACGCTCTATTTCTATGTTGTGCAGTTGTGCTTTGTTTCCGTTCGTCTTATTTGTGGTGGTGCTTCAAGGGCTCCGTGAGCAACATAGCCGAGGCTGAGAGAGACGTAATCCATGTCGATTTTCTCGATTTTGGACGAGAAAACGAATTTCGAGATGAAAGTCGAATCTCACGTAGTTCAAGGCGTAGAACCGATTGCGCAAGGCCCCGAGGCTTCCTGCGGACCGATTATTGATATTAATAGACAAAGCTATAGACAAGGAAGACAAAAGTGATATGAAGGGATCCTGTTGGTGGAAGCGGGTAGTTGCAATGGACAAAGGAGGTAGGTAATAGACTAAGTAACACCAACCCAAGAAGGACATACTTAGTTAGTCCATAATTTTCTCCCTTAGTCTATGAGAGCCACCCATTTCAACCAATAGGATCTCTCCATATCCGTTTTGTCTTCTACTTTGTCTATCAATTTCAATAATCGGCTCGCTGGTCCAAGAAACGAGTGTTTTTGGCCGTTCTTGACCGTCTCCGAGAATTCACGGCCTTATTTGCCAGTTATGAGCGTCAATGAACTCGTGAAGAGTTTTGGACCAGAAAATCGGACTTGGCGGGTCATTTTATAGTCTGCAAAAAATAATTCCAAGCGCAAGAAGATATCTCTGCAAATAAAATACTTGGTGACCATTGGCACACCACAAGAAAACTCTTTATGACAGTTTGAAGGTGGCCAAATATTCTTAAACTAGTTGTTCATTCAAAAAAAAAAAAAAATAAAAACATCAAATAAAACGATTATATTTTCTCGCTGGGAATGGGAATTTAGACACATTAGGAGAATGTCCTGTTGTCAATGTCCATGTAGTTTTCCAGACACATAGATAATAAATTAAATGACGATGTCTGATTTTTTTTTTGTTTAACTTCCTGATAGATCCTTGCTTTTTCCTTATTTTTATCAAAAACATTCTCAGATGAAAACTCCAGATGTCAACTTTGTGAAGTTGATTCTCTGAGATGAACAAAATTTTGCTCCCCAGCTAAGCAGCAAAAATTAAGTTTCCCATAGGTATTTTGTCTGATTTTTCGAAGCAAAGTCAACCCAGGCCCCCTATTTTAAAAAGAATGTCAGGGTGTTTACTAAAACAGGCTGGCCAAAAATTCAACTCTTTTTCAGTATCTCCATTAGATGAAATTCGAAAAATTTCGAAAATTTGAAATTCCCGCTTGAATTGCAACAAAGATGACGTGGACAAAAAGTTTCATTAGTAGTTCGAAGATTAATTGACTGCACAATCACGATCTTGCAGGCAATTACTACTCTAAGGATATGGTGCAGGGTGACTCTTAAATTAAAAAGTCAGTACTACTTCCAGACTTTCCGGACTAGTAAACACCCTGAATTTACATCAGTGCAGCGCAAGAAGAAAAGTCTGGTTTTTAGCACCAATTCCCAGGCAAATAGGCCTAATTTCCCTAAATATTTTTTATTCCCTGATGGTATTTTCCAGTTTATCCAGGTCTTGGTCACCTTAGTATCAGGATAAAAGCACAAGATATGTAAAAGAGGCTGAGTGCGAGACAAAAAAGTAAATCTTTATTCAAAAGTAAACAAGTAGGTACCTAAAATGCGATTCCACTTAGAATAAATGACAAAAAAGACAAGTGCTTACTTTACAATATAGTAAACTGACTCAAATACATGAACTTCGTCTAAATGACTAGATAGAAGGTAAGAAAATAAAAAAATTTTATAAGAAAAAAATACAGATAACCTTAAGTTACACCATACTGTAACATAACAAATACACATCTATGACACACAATATGTTACGAGTCAAGAACAGCAAGGGAAAAGGAAATTAGCATTGGTAACTGTAATGAATTTACATGAGTTGACGGATGTTCAAACTAAGTATAGTTACACTCGATTGAAACGAACACAAGACTGCAAAAGCTCCATACTGTTTGGAGGGAACAAACAGGGGGAGAAAGTTTTCCGACACGAAACTGTTAAATATCAAAAGTGTTAACCCAATGAAAGTGACACAGTTCATCCCATACTTTCATATTATGAATGGAAATATCTGCCCTGTGGTTACTCTTTTCAACATGCTCATTGTTTTTAGAGGATGGAATAAAAAAAATATACCAAAAACATTGAGGTGAATAAATTGGATTGTTAGGATGATTTAAGAGAGATGAACTATACTTGATTTCATTCTCGACAAAATAAAGTACATAAATAAATGCATTCAAAAAAAAAATTCAGGTGAAAAACTGAATGGGTTTAATAATTCCAATGTTAAGAGCAGAAGATGTACAAAATTAATTACTGACAGACAAACAAAAAACTAGAGGAGAGATCAATTACATGAAGAGGGGAAATAAACAGCAAAAAAAAAAAAAATAATAAATAACAGATCATGTCGCTTGAAAAATTGACTGAGCAAAAAAAAAGGGGGGGGGGGGGAGCACAAATAGGGATAAGCATTCAGTTCAAAACAGACCGGTTAAAGTTTCAGTGACAATTCTCATCATTTCGTGCAATGTATACAACAGACTTTAAAAGTATAAAATGATAGTCTGTTTGTGCAAAATCTTCAGAGGCAGGTGATCGTTAATGAGAATAAAATTCTCTAGAATGGCACATGGCTGCTTAAATACCAATGAAAAAAAGAGATGAGCATTATAACTGAAAAAATTAGCTAATTAGAAGATTTGTAAACTAATTTCAGAAAGATATTTCCAAGTTGGACAGCTTGCTCACTAAAATTAAAGGCAGACAAGTATGCAAACAAATGAAAAGAAAATTTTCCATGCATTTAGTTTGTCCAAAATAATTTTTGAGCTTGTTTTCATGCATATTAACTTAAAACGTAACAGTCTATCAATGTGCAAAAAGAAGAGGATTTACAGGAGAGGCAGAAATAATATCAAATGCAAAAATAAAATGAAGCCTAGTAGAAAGTTTGCAAGCAGTGGTGTGCGGAGTTTCAACTTCGGTTTTATTAGATTATCTTTTGATAACTGCGCATAATAATATATGATAAGAATAATATATTATTAATATTTGGTTTATTCAACTATACGTTAAATTTGAGAATGATACGTTAAATTGAAGAGTGGAAGGATTATCATTCAGTAAAAATTTTAAGAGACATAAATCAAGCAAGTTAAAAATACTTTTGTCCTTCTGACACATATTTCCATTAACTGGCATGGATATTAAACAGGATATGGGCTAATTATTGGAATTGATGGACAAAGTTATGGACAAGAAGATAAAGAGAAAATGTAGTGATCTTATTGTTTGCAATGGACAAAAGAGGTAAGTGATAGACTAACTGACAGCAACCCATGAGAGACCCTATGATTGGTCAATCAATTTTTCCTTCAGTTTACGAAAACCTCTAGAATCAAAAGATTGGATTTCTCAAAATGGAGCAAAGTTAAAATGAACTTCCTCTTTGTATGTCACCTTGTCTATCAATTTCAATAATCGGACATTATCAAATTAGAGGATCTGTCACGAATCTAAAAAGGAAATCAGACTAACGCTACTTAGAGGCCAACTGGCTAAATGACATGAATTTGCAAATATGCTTTACGGTAAAAACAAAATGATTTGAAATAAAAAAAAAATTAAGTACTTCGATCACTGAAAGTAATTCACATGTTAAGTCTTTAATTATAATAACTGAGAGATGAGTTTCAAAATTTTTCTGATCTTTTATGGATACAAAAATCCATTGACCAAGCGGCGGATTTAATTGCAGAAGATCAAGCAGAGGTAGAAAAGATAAGAAAACAACTTGGGACCAAGTACTCACTATTTTTAAAACTCATCTCAAATTTACAAGGAAAAAATAATTAAAAAAACAGTACATCAAATGACACTAGCATTGTTTTGAGCTAGGAACTTAGAATAAGTGACCACAAAAAAAATAAAATAAAATAAAAAGTGAAAAAGAAAATAAAAGAAGAAGTACAGCTGAGAAATAATACGAGTAATCAGCAAAAAATGCAACAAAATCATTAAATTTTCCCCTATTTTCATAAAAATAGAGTTTTAAAGAAGAGAACAAACAATTCAAATCACACTGTGTGCACATAAAATAGAAGTTGATTGAAGCAAGTTTGCTAGAATTCTACATTTGAACTCTTTCCCTAGTCAAAATCAGATTCAGCAAGGCGAGACGCAAGCTTTACCTTGTAAAATCTTAGAAATTTCCACTTATAAAAACTACCCTCAAGGCAAAAATTGAGAGGATACTATGTACCACGACTTGAGTTACACCAACGTGATTCTTTGGTTTCTCTTGTTTTGGCTTTAGATCAAGATCATTTGGTGGAAATTATTGTAAATGTTATCAAGTACAAGAGGGATACTCAGTTTAGTCGGGAAACAGAGTTTTATTGAGAATTTTAGCTAAACGAGTAAAATCCACTTCAATTTCATGCTTTTACCATGGATGTACTTTGAATGGTAGACAGCTTTTATTTGATCTAAGTGAAAAAATTCAAGACTAACGAAAGAAATTGTGGAAAAAAAGGAAAAAAATTCTTGTTGGTATAAAAATAAAAATAAACTATTGAAAAAGAATAAAAATAAATTGACTGTGTGCCTGATAGTTGGTCACAGGGACACAGCGTCAATTATTTGGGGGAGAATATTTTTAATCTTAACAAATTAAAGAAAAAATTTGTCTTTTGTCTGTTTTTGTTTTGTATGTCTTTGTGTTGTTTAAGGTACTTAGAACAACAATGCCCAAGAAAAAAATAATTCGAGTGCCAAAGTTCCCACTTGAGGGCCTCTTACTCTCAACTAAATTTTTTTAAATCTTTGGGTGAAATAAATTAACATGCGAAAAAAGCTGATACTGAAGATACATTCAATGAATGTTTTTTTTAAATGGAGTGTGGTTCTATTTTTCCGACAAATCCGAAATCTTGAAATTGGTTGTAAGATAACATCTGCTCTGTTCATGATATAGGAGAAAATTATTCATGTAATTACATTCATAGAAAGCCTTTCAAGAACAGTATAAATTATTTATCTAAGATTAAATCAAAACAGAACTTTTACGAAGAAAAAAACTTTATCTATTGATGAGCATATGGCAACAATCTAAACCTTTTCCATGCAGAGAAGGATTTAAATGTGCCTTAGATAAACTGCCACTCTTGATAATCGATGCTAGTACAATTATAATTAATCTAAGTGCACTGGAAAATACTAAATTGTTGTTACAGAAAATTGTGATCAATTTCTACTTGCTGGCTTGAATGTACAGTTTGACAAAATGAATTTAACCAGAGAATTCTGACTATCTCTTTTTCAACTTATGAAATATGTAGTCACAATCTCATAGAAAAGAGACAAGACATGTAATTATGTCATTACATTTAAGTTATGAGGCAGAGATTTTGATTGGCCAGCAACACTTGAATGTTTCATAATTTCACAAAATGAAAAACAGCTTACATCAACAATATGCTAATAGAAATCCAGACTTCTTACGGGCGTACAATAAAACAACAGAAATCAAAATGTAAGAATAATTTCTCGTTCAAATTACCAGTAACGATACTTTTTTATACAATCATTTCCTAGATCAACCACAATAACATGTTTATCACACGTGGTTGCAAGACCGCAGGGCCTTTTCAGCCGAGAATCATGGGAGTCGATCGTATTCAATAGAGTACCATCTGACATTTTGAAGACTTGAATAAAATGTTTTGTTTTTTCTGTCCGCGATGCTACAATGATTCCATCAGAATCGACTGCCACGCCTCCATAGCGGCCGTTACCTTTACCTTCCGCATAGATTTCTTGAAGGAAGTCTCCTTTGGCGGAGAAGACTTGAATCCGAGAATCTGCTACGATGATTTCACCGCCTGGTCCAACAGTCACAGATGAGATCAAATTGAAACAACCTGGCTGGTTCCCTTTCTTGCCAACCTAAAAGTAAATATCAAAATAAAGGCGTTAAAAATTGCAATGAGGAGGAAGAATTGGATTCTCTATACAAATTGAAACACCTTGGTAGCTTTACACTCCAGAAATATTTTCTGCTTGTTAAATAGTTTCCTGAATAAATTGTTAATAGTTCCTTATAATAAAAAATCCTGACATTTTCCATTTCATCAGTACTAACAATAAATGTAAGGCCTTGTCTACAAACGCAGAGTTTCCAGAACTTTGGCAAAATAAGTTATAGCCGAGTTATGATTTATTCCGTCTGTGCATCAAAAAGGGCCTAAAAACTATGCACAGCTGAAAGTTCTGCGAACTTGTTTTCTCAAAGCTCAGCGAACCATTGATCAAGTGGACAAGGCCTGAGGACTCGATATTTGGGCTAATTTTTTGCTGGTTTTCATGGTAAGACATAAAAAACATTTGTCTAACATGCTTGGAACTGAATCATTTACTCTGTATGTATAAATATTTTCCAAATTCTCTGATTGACAAATGATTTCTAATTTTTAAAATTTCTTCCTATCTCAGCTATCTTGTATCTCAAGACCTTAAATGCGGTTTACCATAAATTACTGCAATGGGCCTGTTGCATGCAAGAGATACAGCCGCGCGAATAGACTTTATAGGGGTTAAATGACACGAAAATTACGATGGTCTCATTAAAAAAGTCTGAAATACACTCCTTACTGCGCAATTTGCGTTGTTAGGAACGCGCTTTTTCAAATTTCCCGCGTCTGGGGGCAGTTTTCTAATCACCGGAAACGAGCAAACGGCGGGCTCGGTGATTTCCGGAAGATGCCGAGTCGTTGTTGTTGTTGTTATTTTTTCCTTCAGTTTGTTTACAAACCCAACGTGATCTCTTATAGTGGTCCATGTACGCTTTATGTGGTAACGAAATCGATCAACTTTTAAATATCCAACGCAATCCTTCTACATTTCATTTCACGATATCACGAGCTCCGATTTTTAGGTTATGTTGTCGGTTTTAGTAGACCGGAAATAGCCGCGAGTTGCCGTTAGAAAACTGCCCCCAGACGCGGGAAATTCGAAAAAGCGCGTTCCTAACAACGCAAATTGCGCAGTAAGGAGTGTATTTCAGACTTTTTTAATGTGACCATCGTAATTTTCGTATCATTTAACCGCTAAAAAGTCTATTCGCACGGCTGTATCTCTTGCATGCAACAGGCCCATTGTAAGGATAATAATATCGATCAATAAATACAATCAGGTAATACACTAGAGAGAAAAGAGAGAGAAAAATATGTACACACCTGAAACAGTAGTTTGCCATTAGTATCAAAAACAAAAATACAGCAGGGTCCATTGTCTGCTACTAAAATATGACCGTAGGATGGATCAATCGCCAAATCTGTTGGTTCTTGGAAGGATGGATGGCTGAAACTAGCAACAACTTCACCCTCTCTGTTCAATCTGTAAACAAGACCATGGAAAATAGAATTAATGATGATCAGAGTGTGATTATGAAATTCTAACCAATTTAAAGGTGTCCTAAAGGGATACAAAATCTTTTCTTCTATTTTTTTTTTTTTTTTTTTTTTTTTTTTTTTTTTTAAATTTTGGTATTTTTTCTTTATAATTTATTCAAATGCACCAATTTTTGTGAGGGAACCCATACAAGACGTTACTTTTTTAGAAGGAAAATCTGAAGCCAAAGAAAACAGTGTAACATGCTCTTTCATGGAGGGAAAATACTAAAGCACGCTGTTCTACATGAACAGCAATGTGAAAGAAGCCTTCGAAAATGCAGAGGTAAAGAGCTTCCTACACCCCTGTCTCTCAATTTTTTTCATTTATTGCACCCTTGTCTCTGAACAATCTCATGTATGATCTCTGCCTATTGGAAAATAGAAGGAGCAAGCATGAATTCCATTGATCGCACATTATGGTTTTATACTATCTCAATTAAATTACCTCGTTATCATTTTAGACCTCCAATTGACAACTGCCAACCATGGGATGTTGTCTATTTTGTCTGAAGTTTCACCAATGTAACTTGACACAGCTATGCCAGTGCAAGACCGATCAGAAAGAGCTTCGTTTTCCAGGTGACAAATAAACCTTAAGTCAGGTGACAAGACTTTGATGCGCGAGTTTCCGGTGTCTAGGATGTACATCTACACAACAGACAAAAAAATGGTGGAAAACATTACATGGAGAAGTTAGAGACACGATGCAGAGCAATACCCGTTCTTAATTTTCTAAAAACCACAATGTGAAAGGGGAGAATAATTCAAGAAAGAGTTAATAGAAGAGTTGATCGTATTAAAAAAGGAAACAGTGCTGCAAACAAGTCCTTATAGAAAAGACATTTTGAAGAATGATGCAATACAATTCTTGTTTCAGCTATTCAAATTGTTGTTTCTTGGACAGAGAAATGCAACTACATTTCAACGTCACCAAATTTCATTTCAAAACTATTGCCATTACTCAGAGACTATTGGACATTGTAAACTGAAAATGTCACAGATTTTTTATCAAACAAAAATCAGCAAAATTTTGGACTGAAATTGCGCTGTCATTTTCATGTAAAATAAAGAATTGTGTGAGTAGATTTTGCAATCGTGTATTAGAGATACATTCCTGCAGGTGAGAAATGATGAATTGACATGTGTCACATTTTCGTTTAATTAATTAATTATTAGACATGTAAAACTTTTACTGAAGAAATGGTACAAGATTAATACCACTTCACAACTCCCTTGCATGGAGATGTAATTGCATTACACTGGCTCAATACGTCCTAACCATTTTACTTTTCCACAGAAAAGCTGTTGCATCATTTCTGCCGAGAATTTTTATAATTTTTTCAGTTTTATAGAAAAACTTCTCCACCGTGGAGGGTGGGGAGATGTACTCTTTAATGTGCCCTTATGTACCTAAATATGCACTTTAGAGTAGATGATGAAATCAGAATTGCTCAAATGACTTTTTGATCACAAAAATGTAATGCTGATACGCTCATAAGTGCAATGACTAAAGGAATGTACCAACAATGGTAATTTCAACTTACCATTCCTGTGTAACTATCAATAGCGGCAGCAACAGGTTGGAGGAACTCATCCTTGCCAGACCCTCGACATCCATACAATCGAACTGGGTTGTTATGAGGGCAGACATCAATAAAGAGTGGACTGTCTCTTATTTGCCTATCAAGGACACTAGCCTTCAAGGCATACCTGCAGAAAAAAAGAGTACACACTTTTCAGAATACATACTTAGAGGGTACTTGAGAAACTTAATTTGTTTACCCTTGAACTGTGATTGGTCGGTTTCAGCTTTTGTTTTATTTTTCAAATTTCACTTTATCTGGTTGAAAATTGAATGGTTTAGACTCTAAAAAATTCTAGCAAGTTTTATCTGCATTATTTAAGCTTTTGTTGTCCATTCTTGACACTTTATTTCTTGACTGAACAAGAGAGCATGGTAATTTTTTTTTTTTCTTTATTTATTAAATGTATAGATGACTTCAGTAATGTATTAATCCTAATTGTTTTAACTTATGCTATTTACAATGATTTAATGGGTGGGCCGGAGGATCAACCTTAGCTGTATTTACATAATAAACAGATGCTGCATATTATAATTAGATTATAATGAAAAAATTTAAAATCACAATCTGGAAATGCTGCAATGTCTAAAATTGTTGATTTTTGCAAACCAATAAACCATCAGAAAGGTAGTTGCATTTAAATACTGTCAGAGTATTTTTCGTTCTTGCCAAAATATCTGATTATTCCCAAGTCATGAGCTTTTAAGTGTCACTTACTAGCCAGCCTTCATAGTTAAAAAAAAAAGGACAATATATTAATAAATACCTTCCAGGTGCTGTGGGCCTGAACTTGACATGGTAAGTTCCATCCTCCAAATCGATGACTCTTGCTTCCATGTTTGTTGGCACCAGCTGACAAGAGACGTCCGACTGATCCGCTCTCAATAATTCAACAGTGATTGGATCACCTCCAGTTGATCTTGTGTTACCATGATAGTCTACAGTTGAGATAAAAGCCGTTGCTTCTAAATTTACAGAACATTTTTCTGCAAGGACAAAAAAAGAAATATAGACTTCTAATAATAATAGTAAAGAAAAAGGTGCAATTTCCTGGACAAAGAGAGTACTCCAGATTACTTCATTATGAAATTATTTCAGCAATGTTTGAAAAAACAAATTACATACAGGATGGTATACCAAAACGTAGTATAAGTTGAGTTTATGAAATGTTACGATACGAGACTGCCTTGTGCATAAAAGGCCAAATGGGCCAAGGACTTGGTGATCATCAATACATTAGTTGACACCGATGAATGAGCTGGTTTTCGCGAAAACCATGGACAAAGAAAAGGTAAGATGTTTCCTCTTACGATAGAAAAAGGGATAAATTTCATACATCACACGTATTTTTTTTCGTCTGACAACAATTGTTGAGGCTGCTATTAGCATTAATTGAGGATGGAGAAAGGAAGCAAGGGAGACAACTCAAAAGTTACATCCAAAGAAATGGTTGTGACATTGGCATAATACGTTGCTCCCAAGTAGCAAGGAGCAATGAAAATACTGAAAACAATTGCGATTTAAGTTAGGAAATTGCAATTTTTTAACCGTGAAATAGCAATATGTTTACACCATTTGGTCGATAAATGCCGATTTTGAAAAATCAAAAAAATGAGTTCCATAAGTCAGAAAGATGGGCAATTTACAATGCAATGAAAAATTGCAACTCATTTCAATTCAATTGTGATCAATTTCAATTATAGATGTTCCTTCAATTGGTAGGTAGGCATCATACGCAACACTTCCATGCATTAACAAAAATTTTACCATGTAAGTGCAATTTATTGCAATCTGTGCTACTTGGGCTACTGAGCCATTAATGCACATTACGTCTGTGCACCTAACATTAATGTACTTAGATATACAAACCTTTAATTTGTATTGTTGAAAGACTAGGAAAAGTGGTTGTTGTTCGTACGCGACCAACAGAAGCAAGAACAGCATCCAGGCGCTGAAGCGTTGCCTCACTCGCAAGATCACAACTTAAGAAAGCGTTTTCCCGAGGCTCCCGTAATGCACTCACGCTATCCAGTTTTGTACTTAAACTGGAAATTCGCTGAGTAATGTTCCGAACCTCTACTTGATACTGGAGCCCTTCGCACTCTTTCTCCACCTACGCAAGCATCACTTTTATCAGTTGAATTCAAGGTGATTCAAAACGGAGATTAGAGAAGAAACACAAATTAAAAGAGCAAACAGTTTACTTTTCGATTAAATAAATCAGCAAAATGTGATCACAAAAACCTTGTCACAATGTTCCAGTAACGTTTTCGCAGAAAGTGACGTTGTTTTTGGCAATTGACAGATGGTGACTGTTCTGAGATTATCAATTCTACGGATGCTAAATGAATTTCAAAATGAAAAATGCAATTGGACTCGACTGTTTCTGTCATATTTTCGTGAAAATAATGTATAAAATGTCTTTTAAAAAATAGGAACAAAATAAAATAGGGATGGAAGATCATTTACGGATACATATTAGAAAAATTAAAAAGTAAATGAGGAACTAAATGGATTCTAAAATTCAACAAAGGCTTTCAACTAAAATATACTTACTTTCTCTTTTTCCGCTTGAATTAAAAACATTTGTTCATCAAGTACTTTGCGTTTTGTTTCACTTGCAACACTTATCGCTGATGCCAGCTCCATTTTCCGCCTTTCAAGCAGTGTCGAAATGTCATTGAACGCTTCATCTAAGGACGCTAGACATTTTTGTGTGGCACAGTCTAATCTTTGCAGTTCACTGTTCACATTTTCTTGAGCTTCTGTCAGCTGTAAAATTTTGGAAAAGGAAAGATGTTAAAAAAAAAAAAAACAAAAATTAAATGATGCTATATTTATTTTTGAACATAATTTTTTTTTCTTTTTTTTTCTTTTTTTTTCAAAAAATGAGAATTTATTATTTCAGGGATTCGCAATTTATTAATCTGCTTACTTCAGCCTTCATACCTCAGTAGGAAGGCTACTTTTTTAAGTTACTTTGAGACTTGAAAAAAACAATTATAATAAATAAATACATTTTCAAAAAAGAAGTATATAGTAAAACCACAGGAGGTGCTATTAATTTCCAGTATTCATTCTTTCAGGTTAAAAGGACAATAGATCTAGTAAAATAATTATTCAACCATTTTCACAGCACCCGCAGACCAAACATAAAACCAAACCAAAAATCAACTTGAGTTCCGTTTCATTAATTGATTAACAAAAATGAAAGTTCTGAGATTTTCTAATCAACTTGGAATAGAAAGGGCTGTATGCAAAATTGGCAAAATTTCTCCCCTGATGGATTTTCAATAAGTCATTCCTCATCAAAGGATACCCCATTTCCCAAAATTCCAAGGCCTGAAACGAATTCCTTTCCGTGTAGCAGCTTTGCCAAGTTGAAAACCGTTGAGTTCCATGTTCTTCGAACGAAAAAAGATATTGAAGAGCGGTGTGCGCTATAATTCTTCAAAAATTGCATTCCTTTGAACTTACCTTTGAGATACACTGATTTGCTTTGTATAGGAGGATCTCTGAGATTCGTTTGATGGCTATGCTGAAGGGGATTATGGTGTGCTCGCAGTTGGATGTACTCGCTGAATCGACGTTTGTCGTCAAGGATGGGTTGTGACTCCCACCTGTGCATATTGTGCAGAATACGGTATCACAAGTTTCACAGAACAACAGCTCCTGGAACAGATAAACAGTCTTATTTAGGTAATGCCTTAAAAATAAATGATACTGTATACAGAAAGCAAGTTGTTAAAACATACCTACCTTTGTGATATTTTAAAGTAAAAGACTAAATCCGCGGGTGTTTTATCACCACACAATCGATCGAGTCAACAGGATAAATCGGACAAAATTTGGAAACTTTGAAAGCTTACATTCTTGAAAATATGAAACAAAAAAGTTTAAAATGTGATAACATTGGTTTTTTCGTGAAATTTCCTTTCAGAGACACCCCTTGAAATTCGATTTGTGACTAAATTAACATCGAAATTTGAAAATTTAGCCAAAAATTTCATGTCCGACCTCTTCCATTAGCTTGGTCTACAGTAAGCCACTCATGATGTTTATTTTGAGACTTTAGTACGTGGTGTCTAGAATTCTTAACTAAGTTCATTCCTTGATTTTCCCCTGATATTTTCCTGACTTTCAGGAGCTCATTCCCCGATGAGAAATTGAAGTTTTCTCACACTTCACCGAAATTTTCTTGGGAGAAACAATTTTCTTCTTCAGCACGCATTCAAATTTTTAATTATAAAAACGTTCCTGATGTTACTACTATCTGGTCAATGAAAGATTCTTTATTATTCTGATGATTTGAAGATTCAAATTTGTCATTCAAGAGGTCAATATAGGCGGCTCGGGTGCAATAACATAAACCTTGGTAACAATAAGAACTACAAATTTCCACAAAATTCGAATCTGAAATGATCTCCAAGCGTTAGAAGAAGAAATTCACGGTTTCTGGACCATATACCCCGATGTTCCTTAATTTTTCCTGAAATATTTCATTCCCCGTCGAATTCCGGTTTTTCCCTGTCTGAACACCATGCCTAATTATTTTTACAAGGTTCTTCCCCTGACGTTTTCCCTGATTTAATAGACACCCAAAAAACACATCGTCCTTGCCATTTCCCGGTTTCCCGGTCGCTAGACACCCTGATTGAGTGTTCAGTTAGAAAATCCCAAAACTCCTCTGGTGAAAATGTCGTCGGTGCGGAAAAATCTGGCAACATTGAAATGTAGTTGCATTCTTTCGTGAGAGAAACAACGAACTGCGGATGTGGTGAGTTGAGCATTTAAAGATTCCGCGGCCTACTTCAAGTGAACCTGAGGAAAATTGACTGCCCTCGCTTTGCTGTCAATGCTGTCATTGCTCAAATAATTTGCGAGTCGGTGTTTTCCACGCGGGTTCGTTTGCTCGAAGGTCCCTCTGATTTACTGACGTTGCAGTTACAGTTTCGCCCGGCGAGTGCGGTCCCATCCACTTCTGGCGGTCGACGATCATTTGACTACATTTTGCAATAATTAGGAACATTTTTTCTAACATTTTCCTGATTTCCTTGACACATTTTGGTGCAATTTCCTCGCAATTGAACAAATGCCAGATTTTTAAAAAGAATAGTTAGAAATAGTTTTCAGTCAAAATTTGTTGTACAAAACGTCAATTCCACCCGAGAAAGCAAATGAAGGCGATTGGACGATTTTCCTCTGACATTTCTAGGTTTTCCCTGACATTTCCCAATTTTCTCTGAATAGGGCAACCCTGGGAAACAATTTTGAATACAACTCTTGAGTTTTAGGTTAATTTTAAAATTACACTGGGGGGGGGGGGGGGGGGGGGCTAAGGTCCTTTTTCAGAACTCTGATATGCACACACAAAAAGAGCAGGAAGCTCCGTCTATGATGAGAAAATTAAACTAAAACCACGCGTAGCTTGTTTCAGAGGCTTCGAGAGAGCCGAGCGTTCCCCGTCGAGAATTTGAAATTGCCTAACTCGATGTTACTTCGATTGTCGATATTTCCCCATTGGAAGCTATGGTAAAGAATCGATTATTCAGGTGTTAGCTGCAAACACCGTTTATCGATCCTTTTTCGTAGATTTAAAGGGCAGAAAAATCGCAAAGCACGTCACGCTACTGACGTTCGGTTGTTCATATGGTGTTTTTCCTTAGTACGGCATGGCAGTAAAATCGAATGTTGGAGGAACAGGGCGAGGGAGGGCGGAGGGAAGGGGGGTCCGGGGGGGATAGAGGGGGGGACGAAGGCGAAGGGAGGTGGGGGCCAACGAGTCGCTCGTCAAGTGTCCGCTTCAGACATTACATGTCAACCGTTTGAACCTCCAAAAATTTTTTAAAAAAAATAAACAAACAAAAAATATATAAAAAGCATGAAAAAAAACCAGAGTCTAGAGAGACGAGGATTGTGGAGGGAGCGGGTTGGTTTTCAAAATAAACAAGAAGTTAGAAATAGCACTCTGTGTTGCTGCCAGGTTTAATAATAATGATAGAAAAAATTGCATTAATTTAGGAGTGAAGGACGAACCCAACAGCAAGGGTAGATTTCCGGACATAATTGCGATGAGGTCCAGCACCACGCTTTCCCCTCGGTTGCTTTAAGTCGGGCGAAGCTGAGGACTGGGGATTGAAAACAGTATTGACCCCAAGGAATTTAAATTTTAAAGTTTCGAACCCCCCCCCCCTTCCCTCGCCTTCCCAGTCCTTGACTACATCTTATTAAAATAAGCGAGAAAAAAGCCCGGTAATGATGGTTTGGGACACTCTTCAATAACTTGGCGAAACTATATCCCTATCAGTCGCTAAAGCGTTTGTGTCAAGAGAAGTCTACATCGTCGAGTAACATCAGCCCCAAAAAATGCAAAGGGATGAACCGAAGGTTGCGTATTGTAAACCGAGAAACTTAAAATATTTGAGTATTACAATTTTAAAAAGTAAACTTTGCAACGTTCTATTGACAACTCTATACCTCTTGACTCGATCTAAAACTTTTGGTGGAGGATGTCTCCTCCTTGAGAAACAGATCTTTCATTATTGTATCCGCCGTGCGTTCCAGGTTCCTATTCCTTTAAAATGTGGCGACGCCTTTTACGCGTTTCTCTTCAGCGCGGACAGAGTCTCGTTGTGATCCCCGAAATGTATTTTAAGCCCCCCTCTGCGATTTTATGCAATTTAGCCGCGTGTGCTTTCGAAAATCTGGCTCTTTGTTTCTCCCCGTCTTTGTTTTGTTATCTCTCCATCGCATCCACAGCTGCCGTTGTCTCGCATCTTTTTAAAGACTCAGGATCGTATAGAACAGTTAACACACGCATACTGAGTGTTATACTGAGTGTCCCGGACCACACGTGTCAGGCTTTTTTTCTCGATTATGATAGGTCGGTAGAAATCAATAATCACGGGGGCTAATATAGAATAGACCCCATGAAATTTGAATTTCATTACCCTGAAGACCCCCCCCCCCCCAATAATGGAGACTGAGAGGGGAATCTGAACCGTCCTGCCCGGACTCTGGAAAACGAGGTCTCTATCATAATTTTGGAATGATTTCATTAAAATCAGGAAGTATACGGAAAATAATCTAGGTAATAGCAAAAAGTCTTACATCCCTGGTAAAAATTGGCGATAGGAGCTGCGTTTCAAAATACCATAGAAGTTCTTACAGCCGACTAAAGATGGCTATTGAAAATCATATAGCTGACTGTAGAAAGCGGAGCAAATCATATAGCCGGGCTATACGAAGCTATAAAAAAGTATACAGTCGGGCTCTAGTTCCTATCGCCGGGCTTTAAACTTTATAGCCATTGGCTATAAGAGGCTATAAGAAATTGTGTAATTCGTGTGATTTGGAAATCATTAAGTTTGATACGGAACTACTGTAATATTTACCAAACATTAAATTTTCCTTTAAAACATATTTTTTTTTCATCAATTAAAATGAGAATAGTCTATACAGAGTGTGCAAACATTTCAAAATCATGAGTTGAAACACGCTGACTCCGCGAGATTAAATATTAAAGCCTAACACAAAGCGGAGCGGCGACGCACTGGCGCCTACAAACCTAACAGGGATACTTCACGCATTGCGCAATGCGTGAAGTATCCCTGTTAGGTTTGTAGGCGCCGATGCGCGTTTCGCGCTCTCTGCCCGCCTCGCCTCGCGCGCCGCAGCGTGCCACGGCGTCTGAAGCAACTATTTCACACCAGAGGTATTGTACAGTATCATACGAAATTGAAAGCGCTCCGACATATTAAGAATGACAAGCATCCTTCAAAAGTACGGAGCTTTCCTCGCAAAATAAATCAAGATACTACGGCACAAAAAGAGAGCGGTAGTCCAAAAACTAACTAAGTCCTAGTATCCGTAATTAGTAACGTTTAGCATAAACTTTATCGTCTGGCTGTTGCTTAGTCGCCATCGGCTATAAAAGGCTATAAGAAATTGTGCAGCCGGCTACAGAAGCTATTGGAAATCTTACAGCCGGCTTTAGGTCTATAGTATTTTGGAACACACATTCTACTGCCAATTTTTACCAGGGATTGGCCTATCCCTGCCGAAAATACTGACGAAGTCGGGGGACAGAGCCCCTTTCGATAGAATACTAGGTCACCAAAATGACGTAGAGGCTTGGGGGAAAGTTAAGAGGAGAATGGTATACAAATGGCCATAATTGATACGCTTTTAGGGTGCTAATTTCACTCCGCATTCATATCACTCATGGTTTTTGGTCTTTAGATAGACTCTGGCACCGAATTTCACTCCTCGACTTTTAACGGAGAACTCTATTCCTAGATTCACAGGCGGGTAAGGAATGGAACATGTTTCTCCAGAACCTCTGGAAATTTGGCAATGTTGGAACGGCCGTACGGCGTTGTTCCTGAGGATCCGCGGCCGTAACGGGCGTAACGGTGCCGAGACGAAGCGCGCGGCCGTGGCGTAGCGCACGGACAGCACAGCACGGACACGACACCCGAGATCATGAAACTCAAATCTCGGATCCCAGATCCAAGATCCCGGCTCCGAGATGCTAATGATATCGCGGCCCTCGAGGAACAGGACCACGATACTCCCGTCCTAGGAAAAACAGCGTATGTACCTTTAGACATTGCCAAACCTCGGGCAGGATTCCCGTACTTTCCCTTCCAATGGACCACTAGACAAGGTACGAATTTAAGCAATCTGATACATGTTTCTTAACCAGAATTTCACGTAGAATATGATCCGCGCAACGAAAATGACTGAAACCAACTCCTAACGGAGATATTAACATTTTTTTTTGACATTAGTTACGAGATATTTGAACTGCCCGCTCACAAGAAACTCAAAGCTCTACGTGAGTCAAATCGCTCACTACAACGGTTTCAGAAAGCTTCTCAATCGAGCAATGTTCATTTCCCACCATGTGTTGTTCAAACTATAGGTAAGCAATTTGCTATAGCTGAGCCAAAGCGTCAAGATTGAGGTTGCCAGATTTTTATATAGCAGAGACTGTCATTAACATTCAGCGCGCGATGTGAATCTCGTAGAGAATTGAGTTTTCATGAGCGGGTGGTTTGAATTCACGTATCAAGAATCGTTAAATATCTTTGGAAGGAGTTGAATTCGGTAATTTTAGTCGTGCGCGTCGTATTCTACGTGAAATTTTAGTTACGAATCATGTATCAGAATGCTGAAATTCGTACCTTGTCTAGTGGTCCATTGAATCGACGTATGCGAAAACGTCCGATGTCCAAGACAGTGTTTCAGAATTCGTGGGGACAATACAATTTCGTTGTAACTTAACGACACAAGATGGTTTAAGACGTTAGGAATGTTGAACAATTTTATAAATAATCCCCTGAGTGTAATTAAACGTTTACAAAAGAGATCGATCCAATTCGTTAGTGTCGTGGCACAATAGAAACCCACCGCAATTATGAAACGCTGTATTGGACAACAGACGTTTTTGCATGCGTCGATTCAATTAAAGGGTGGATATCGATGGCTTAAGCGCGAAACCACGTAACTCGTTGCAGACTTCTTGTCATACTGTATTTTTCCGTCGGAAACGTAATTTTTTTAAAACAGCCTTTGACTTTTCCTCTTTATTAGCAGAAGATTCTGCATAAATTTCGAGCTATCGAGTAGGTTCGTTCATCTTCGAAAAACTGACATACGAGGGGAAACTTTGAAAAATCGCAATGGAGATACGTGGCTGCGCACTTTGGCCATCGATATTCCAAATCAACCTGATAAGCGTCAATGGGTGATTTTTTAACCGCCACCCTTAGTCAGGAATCTAGTCTCCAGGGATAAAAAATAAAATTTAATTTTTCATAAAATTGTTTAACGATTTTTCACGGACTGCGTATGGAACTCACAAAACTTATCCGTGGATTCGATGAGGACTTGGAACTTTGACTAATGATTTTTCCCCCTCAAATTTCAAAATTAAAATGTTACTGTTTCTGTACGTTTCGTGGCAAACAGAGTCCATTGCAGAATTTTTAAAACAATTCATGAAAAATCATTTTAAAAAGTTTCATGACATCTAGCATCTTTACTCCTGAGTGACGATTCTTACCATATAAAATTTAGTGAAAATTCTTCTGAAAAATCTACGAAAAAATGACGTTTGGGTTTCGTACGAAGTACGAATTGAGCTAGACCTCCGAGGATTTTTTCAGATGTTTTATAACCTTAAATGATAAAAAAAAATCTATGTTTCGATTAATTTTGATTCGATTCGATTAGGAGTCGATTACTGAATGCCAGACGTAGGGTGCAGAGAGGACATTTCTTGGTTGCGGTAAGATAATTAAATAAATGTCTCATCGGGAGGAATCTGGCAACAATCGTATGTCCATAGGGCGTTTCTCCTTAGCATAAGGGAATAGCACGATGAGAGCTAGTCCAGGACCCGGGACGGAACCGGAGTAAAAGCTGAGGTGTTTTATTTCACCTGTTAAACCACCCGTTAATTGGGCCTGTGGTCCCACGCTGCCACGGCCGCACGGAGGGCCAGCAGCCAAGTTTAGCCGGTCAAAAGTCCTCAGAGGCGCCTGAACTTACTAATATGAGAGAATGTATGTTTTTAGGGGTAATTTAGATCGCTGAATCCATATTTTGGGTTTCTTTAAAGAAATTTTGAAGTTTTTGATGAGAATTATTTAAAAAAATTGCTTTATCAACGGGTAATTAATAGCAATTTTTCACTCAAATCTTCAGAGGTACCTGAGATTGTTTTGTGTGAAGAAATTGGTTTCTGAGGGTTATTTTAGTGAGTAAATTACAGTTTTGCTTTCTTTGTTCAACATTTTTCAGTTTAAAATTTAAAAAATTTGAAAAGTGATGATTTATCTTTGGGTAATATATGGGAATATATGTCGCGTATTTTTCAGCAGAATTAGCATTGCATCTCATCTCGCCCAACGAAAATATTCATAGCCTAGAAAACTGCCGAAAACTGCAAGTGAACCAAAGAAATTCTCAAATTTCTGAGTGTGCTTTTACTTAAAATTGACAATTTGAACCCTTCCGACATGTCCAGAAAATTCAGGAGTCGTCTGCATGTCGCGTATTTTTCAGCGTAATTATAGTATTGAATCTCATCTCGCCCAACGAAAATACTCATTGCTCAGAAAATTGCGAAAAATTGCGAGTAGACCAAAGAAATTCTAAAATTTCGGAGTGTGTTCTTACACAAAATTGACCATTTGAACTCTCCAGACATGTCCAGAAAATTCAGGAGTCGTCTGCTTGTCGCGTATTTTTTTGGCGGAACCAATGAAAATATTGTTTTAAAGAATGCACTTCTTTTGCCAGAAATTAGAAGATAGAGAGGCAAAGCCGGAATAAAACCTTGAATTAGAAAATTTTATTCAGAATCAGTCATAATTTAACCCCAGAAGTTAGGCAGCAATTGTATGGACATCTATAATAACAATATAAGTAGGTAGATTAGCGTAGGATAGCGCCATTATACGACATGCTTGCAATTTGGCAACACTGTCTTTCATCCATATGAACACATCTACGATAGAATCGATATATATCGAAAATCCTAACCTAGAATCGATTTTCGTTAGTGTATTTACAATGAGAAAGAGCATTGATGCCAACATGCAAGAATCGCCAATGCCTGGCACGTGAGTGATCTAATATAAGAAATTAGCATAAAATCCTCGATCTTGCGTCACAAAAAAATTCATAACTCACGGTAAAGCAAGAAAAAGCAAATGAACCAATGAAAATTTAGATGTTTAGGATGTACTGAACCACATGGTAGCGGTCCGTAACCTTACAGATCTTTACAGAAAATTGCAGACCACTTTAAACCTAAAAATTAGGACATTTTCGTGCCCAGTTTTTAATTTTGTGTACCAGACTATACAATGCACAAAATTGATAAAAATACCTTAAAGTAAAATGAAAACATGTTAATCTAACTTGGTAAAACACTCGTTATGTTGGGAAACACTCGAAGGTTTGTGGAACATAACCTTTTGGATGAGCGTTGAACCAAGCCAGCATATAGGATAAATAAACACACCACGCGCGCTCGGGAAAATCTTGGCATCGCAGTCTTATTAGTGATAAGACCCCCAAACCCAGTGATATACAGATACTCCATGATATACCTCATCGCTCAGTGGTGTCTATTTTCGAATTTTCTGGACAAGCCAAAATGGACTTTTGTCCAGCTAAATTCGATTCCTAGCCCTCTGTGGGCCGTCCGTGCCAGGAACAAACGACCTATCGACATCCGCACACCGCCGAACTTCACCCGACTACGCAGACTGCTGTCCGTATGATATTACGTCTCAATGACATCGCACTGAAAAAAAAATTACGGGCTATTTAGACATACCACCAGTTCCAGACTCAGAGGCCGAAAGTTCCAGGTGCTAGAGCCGTCGCTTCGACTGCTCCGGGTGCTACTCCCGGGACTTTCGACCTCTGATCCCGGATCGCGGACGGTATGTCTATGTAGTCCGTAAGTACGAACTCCTCGGCCGGAGTTTGTTTTCAGTGCGACTGTGAAGCATCAGTAACGCAATGCGGATGCGGTTGGGTACATCGAAAAGGGCCATGGTGGGAGACACCCTGAATTTCCTCAACTCTACGATTTGTTTCTCATTGAAGATCAATACTTCGGAATGCATCATGATTTGGTCATTTTTTGCCTTTCATCGGGTCAATTACTGCCTTAAATATAGATTTGAAGGCCGATTTCGGCGAAAAATATAGGGTTTTGAGAGTTTGCGGTCGAATGCCGAAAAATCCGTATTTTGTCGCCAAAATTGACTTTTAGGCTCACTTTTAGGCCAGCGTGAGACTTAAAAGCGAACGATGACTAAATCATGATGCATTTTACGTTAAATTAAGACCCTCGGTGAACAAAAAGTTGTAAAGTTGAGCATGCATAGCAGCAATCATAGCCGAGCTCAAGTCCAAGAACCGCGGTCCGAGGTGGACGTCCTTTCTCCGGCTCTCGGAATTACGGCCGCGGAGTCGGAGGAGGAAGGAGCAATTTTTCACACCATCATTCTTGGCGGTATTAACGCGGATGAGATGATACTTCTGAGCGGCTCCGGGCCGAGAGAATCGTCCGCTGTCTCCGCAGAGAGCCCTCGCCTCGCCCGAAAAACCGCGCAGCGGAGCTCACGCCGAAACGCGCCTGGCGCCGACCAGCGGCGTGGCGTGAATTGCGATATATCGATTGTTGTGCCATTTAAACCTATGGTAAAGAATCGATTATTGAGGTGTTTGCTGCGAACACCCTATTTATCGATCCTTTTCCATAGTTTTAAATGGCATAACAATCGATATATCGTAATTCACGCCGAAACGCGACTGGCGCCGACCTGGAGACGCTCGCCCGCTCGTTTAAGCCAAGTTTAGGCCAATCTAAGCTTGTTGCCCATGGCCATTCGTTATCCTTTATCGCCCCCTCCTCTTTTCCTTCGTGCCGCCTCCTCCTCCTCTTCCTCCCCCCCCCCGGCCTGAAGTTGTTGCGTTGGAAGCCTGTGGTGTTGCGTTACGTCGCCGCGGCAATTTTCGAGCCGAAAATTTCTCTTTGGTGTCTTTCGATTGAGCGATCAATCGAATTATGCATGATAAAAAATGAAGCGCTGGATGCAGATAGAGAATTTCTTGATTGCGGTGCGTCTCAGAATCTCTGCTAACGTTTCATCCATTGTATTTCAGGCAAATGAATGGAATTCGTTGAAACTTTTACGGTATTTTCTTCATAGTTTTACGATGCTGAAAACGAGATATTTCAGGAAATTCAGGGAAAAGTTTCCTATCTAAAATATAAATTAACAGTGAAAATTTTGAGACACCGCAACCAAAAAGTGCCCCCCTTTTTGCACCCAACGTAAGGAATAATCGATTAATAATAAAATTAAATAAAATATGATCGATACACCAACTGTTCATTCGATTGATGTGCGTATTGTGACGGCCGAAGTGCGAAACCACGTGTCTCCATTGCGAGGCTTCAAATTTCTAGTTCTGAAATTTTTGGGGGCTTTGTGCTGATTTTTAGAAATTTAACCTCGGAACTGGGAATTTGTTAATTTTCGACTAATCAGTGTTACATTTTAGCGATCTATTATAATAAATCAAATTGAAAATTATTGTTTAATCGATAAATTAATCGATGTTCGAAAGACTCTAATCGGAGATAGACCTGACGCAATCGGAGGCGCGGTGGCAGGCGCTATTCGCGGAGGTCCTCCCAACCAGTTTCAGGCGGGAACTTTTCGACACTGCGATTGGATCTCGTCCATCTAAGAATTTGAGTCGGATAATTACACGGTACAGATGGATTTTGGCCAGTTATTACTGTGGACAATGCCCTCTTCGGAGGTCAGTTCCCCCTATATTTATTTCCACTTCAGAGCGACCCAAGCTACTTGATAATTTTTGCACACGGCTACGACACCAAAAGCACAACCGGTTGTTGACCGAGAAACCGAAATCGTCAGAAACGTAAGAATGTATCGTAGACCATTTTCTCCCCCCAAGGATTGACTCAAAACTTATTCAGGATTCAGACAATCAATGATTCCGCCCCAGAATAAGTTTCAGAGTGACACCATGAAGAAGAGTATCGATGGTCAAAGTGCGAAACCACGTATCTCCGTTAGCGGCGTTGCAGACTTCCTATCATACTTTATTTTTTCTTGGGAAAATCAGTCGACGAAATTTCTTGAAATCTTCCTAGATTTTTCTTCTCTGTTGGCAAGATATTCTGTATAAATTTCGAGCTATGAAATTGCTTCGTTTCTCTTCATAAGAATAAAATAGGAGCAGAAATTTTGAAACATCGCAATGGAGATACATGGTTTCGCACTTCCGCCATCGGTACCTACTTTTAAAAAAGCCGTAATAGGACCCTTTCAATGAATTTAGAGTCTATCAAAGACCCCCCCCCCCCCCGGGGGGGCACCCTCCGGGAATCCGCGGCTTTTTAAGGGGGCTGCAAAGTAAAGAAATAGGGGGAGACTCGTCAAGTACCTGGGGGGGGGGGGCACCACTGCCGGCGGGAAGGGGGGACATCACTGCCGGCGGAAAGGGGAGCGAGGGGTCTGACGGCGGGGGCGGGTTTATTTCACCCTCGCGACTCAAGTGATCGGTGGAAAAGGTATAAATATCGGAGAGTGTTTCTAATCTGAGCTCTGACTGAAAGTAATTAGGCTAATTGTATAGCCCAAACGTGTTGTGGAACCAATCCATCATCGGCCTCTTGTCAGCCGTGAACGTTTCCTTGATCTCGTAACCCTCGGGCATATTGATGAATGGATTTTATCATCACGGCGAGCGGAGACGATTGAGCCATCGGAAACGACTCGTCGATTCAGGTTGCAACGTGGAAATCTCTCAAGGGTGCTCGCTGTTCGCCTCCGCCTCCGTATTGCGCTGGTCTAAAGGTGAATCTAAGGGATGTTTTTACAGTCGTTCCTTGAACAACCCCTTCCCTTAGGAGGTTCCATATGGTTACCGTTGTGCTTACAACTTGGTGTCTAGCATTCTTGGCCACACTCATTCCCTGATTTTTATGACCGTATTTCCTGAAACGAAACCCCTAGTTTTTCCACTTCTATTGCTTCAAAAATGAGTCTTCGCGGGGGATCCAGGATTGCCACAAAATTTGGAAGTTGAAATTCCCTGAAATATCCCTGATTTCCCTGACACATTTGAGTAAAATTCCCTGATAATTGAAGATATGCCAGATGGTTAAAAGGACATAATTTGAAAAAGTTTTCAGACAAAATCTTTTGTTCAAAACGCCAAACCTATTTTAAGAGGCAAATGAGGGAGAATAAACAAATTTTCCCTGACAGTTTCATCATATTCCCTCACATTTCCAGGTTTCCCCTGACTGTTTAAAATTCCCTGACATTTCCCGGTATTCCCTGACTGAGACAACCCTGGGGATCTCGATGATGAGTCCAAATGTTATGAGAGCGTGTGAGAGAACCTTACTTGATTATTATGCGTGGAGCACTTGGGTATGACATCCCTCCGCTGGCGTGACATGAGGTCGAGTAACTGGTTGACTAAGAAGGAGGGTGGGAGGGCGGCGACGCCCCCGCGAGGGATGGTGATGAGTTCGCGACATATCGGACACCTGAACGTCCCTGTGTCCCTCGTCTGTGAGGCGGCGATCCGCGTCAAACAGTGCAGGCAAACCGTGTGAGAGCACGGCAGCAACTTCGGCGTGTGCTCGCTGCCATCGTACATGCCTGTCAAACAAAACAAAAAAACCAAAATCGGTCACTAAACTTCATATTTTTTATGATATTCTGAAAGTACATGGTGAGTAGGTAATGCAGTGATTTGCTACACTGGAAAAAAAACCACATTGGATCTGAGTTCAGACTCTTAAAACCATCGACAAGAAAAAATACTCTTGATTCAATCGGATTTTGGCTGGAATCAAGAACCAAGCCTCTTAATTTGAGCGGATTTCCTTTTGATTTAAGCAAAAATCCGATTGAATCAAGTGTATTTTTTCTTTTCGATGTTTTTAAGAGTCTGGACTCTAGATCCAATGTGTTTTTTTTTCCAGTGTACGTATTTTTCGAGCCAAACTCCTCGGAGCAAACCGCTTTGGAAAAGTCTAATACAAGGAGGATAGACTGATTATTAGTGACTTTGTCATTCGATATAATATCGAACTCTTGGTTCAAACCAAAACCAACTAACAACAGGAATAAAAGCTAAATAGATTGAAAAAACAAAACTAACTAACGTAATCTTATGCACGAATTATTCATGAGTTAATTGTGTTAGTTTATTAAAATTTAGTCATTAACCGGTCATAAATCAATTAAGTACTCATTAAATACGAGAACTTACGATTGTAAACAACACGTGGACGCATTATACCACCATGCTGCAAAGGGCGCGTATCAGAAACAAGGTTCTGTGTTTGTTTACATTTGAACCAAGGGTTCAATTTTATATCGAATGACGTAGTCACTAAATCAGTCTATTCCAATGAAAGGGGGGGGGGGGAGTGAATGGTGGGAAAACGATGGCAGTAAAAAACTACGATAATCAAATCGCAATCTCCCCTCACTTTCCAGAGATGCGTACTAAAAAGAAACGCATTTTAAAGTGGCATTGTGGTTTGTTTACTACTAGTGACATGAGCAAGATCCGATACGAATTTATTCAGGAGGTGGTTATGACCTTCATATTGTTTTCATGCACGAAGAGTATAAAAACATTTGACTAAAGTCGCAGGAACCTGTGTTCGCTTCTACAACTTTATCGCCTGGTGTAAAAATACCTAATTAAACAAACCTCTGCATAGTACCACATTATTAATAAATTATTTCAAGACTATCTCATACTTTGGTGCCGGATGATGTCATCCGATCTGGCTCGAGACCGGTGCGTTTTTTTGCGGAGAATTTTCTCATTTTGAACTTAGTATTCCTCGGTTTTAGAGTAACTTCCTCACTTTTTTGATAAGCGCATCGTATACTACGCGTCATTCATTCACCATAAGAAAGTGTATTTGCAGGTCAAAATTCACTCGAGGCTTAGTGACCCATTACATTAGAACAACTTGCTACTGGAGGGGATCAGAAATTTTTCAAAAACGGGGTCTCTCATTCCATCAGGGATGCACAAAGAGCCAATCAAGAAATATCTCTTTTAGGAAGAACTTAGGGATTTTGTGCAAGTCTGGCCCACACGAAGCTTCATGATCCATTATTGAAAGTTTTAGTTTAAGTTCGAAGCTCGTTTCGGCAATTCAGCGTTGGAAAGTTTGTACATTTTAATTCTGAAAAATGCTAATATCTTCAAAACCACTCCTCTCTTCTAAAACGACTCCAGTTAATTCAGAATTATTTTCTGAGGCACAGTATCAACAGTAAATGTTACTGAAGGATGAAATGAAAAAGATTATTAACTCTTTTCGACTGAGTCCAATAAGTTAACGCCGAGTTCGATCGGAAGAAACACGTGATACAACAATTTTGACTTCCGAGAAGATAAAATTGCACATCCACAAAATGAAGGAGAATCGTATTTCGACTGGCTTAGAGACTTCAACGCAGGGGTAGAAAGGTTTGATGGGGCAAAACGCGTGATACAACTATTCCGACTCCCGAGAAGATAAAATTGCATATCCACAAAATGAAGGAGAAGCGTATTTCGACTGGTTTAGAGACTTCAACGCAGGGGTAGAAAGGTTTGATGGGGCAAAACGCGTGATACAACTATTCTGACATCCGAGAAGATGAAATTGCATGACTACAAAATGGAAGAGAATTTTTTTCCGACTGACTCAGAGACTTTAACGCAGGAGTAGAAAAGTTTGATGAGGCAAAACGCGTCAACTATATTTCGACTTTCAAGAAGATAAAATCGCACATCCACAACAAAAAGGAGATTTTGTTTATGTTGATGATAATTATTATTTTTAATGAATAGCTTGCTGTTACTATCATCAAGATTATAAAAGTTAAAGCGAGAACTTTGTTTAATGGGGTGCCTTTGCTCTGTGTTATTCGAAAAATTCGTTTCGCCAATACCCAACTAAGCGGTTCGTGTAATTAAACGTTCGGTTTGTATAAACAAACTTATGAAAGAAGATTGGTTACATGAACCAAACGTTAGGTTACACGAATAAAAAAGCAGTGCGAACGCACTGCTTTTTAAATCTTAAATTTCAGAAAAAATTACGGCAAAAGCTTTTTTATTTATTGAGAAATTTACTACAAAAATTAAAAAATTACTGCGGTTGTGCGGTCTAAAATAACCACCCGTTTCAACCAACAGAATTGCTCCATTTCCCTTTGTCTTCGTTGTTATCCATTTCAATAATCATCCCGCAGGTGAATCAAAAATACAGATACTTACACAGGCAGGTGCCGCAGGTGAGAAAGCTTTCATTAAAATCTTCATAGTTAATGGAGACCGTTTCAACGAGGGTTGAGTTCATTCTACACCCAGTTCTGCAACAGAAAAAAGACGAACATCTGCCGTTAGAGAGCTATTAATTCCGAAAAAGATAAGACCTCATTGACATAGCTTATCATCAGGGGTCACACTTACTTGGCACCCCTCGGGCGAAAAAAAATGAACAAGTTCGTCGGTAGCCATTCTTGCAAGTTGGTAACACCGCATGGTTTCACCAATTTATATGCCTGAAAAACATTCGACAAACCTATACTGAGACAGGCTACCTCGCGTATAGAGTTGATTTAATTTGGTTGCTTTAAAGGGAAGAAAAAACAGTGTTATCGATAGTAATAATCGCCGCTTGAACAGGGTATCTTCAGGTCTGGAAAACCAAGAATTTCAGCAGGTCAGGGAATTCTTCCCCCGATTTTGTGGACAACATGTGTATTGTTTGTGTGCGACTCTTTCTCATTCTGATGTTTATTCCTCTCTTCCAGTTTTGCACTTCAATACGTAACCTCCAGTGGCCATAACCAGAGGGTATGGATTCGATCGACATGAATCGATCGACAAAAATTTAAAAAAACTGGTGTTGATTCGATCGACATGAATCGATCGAAAAATATAAAGATAAACCGATCGACATGATTCGATCGACACCGATTTGACCGACAAAATTCGACCGATTCATGGGTTTGCCGATCGACTCACCGGTTTCGTCGATAGATTAACACATTTGTCGATCGACTCACGGATTTATCGATCGAATCGCGGATTTTATCGATCGACTCGCGGATTTTATCGATCGATTTACGGAGTTGTCGGTCCATTCAATTTTGTCGATCGAATCGACACCGGTGTTTTGAACATTGATCGAGCAGTTCACGTCAATCGATTCACGTTTTTATTTTTCCATACACTCCTTCTTACAGTCCCTATAAAGGCTCTCCAGCCCTAAGCAGTCACAGCTGAGGCTACAAAGCCCAGTCAGGAAGACGGAAGAGTGAACCGCTGCAGTGGAAGGAAGCGAGGCCCTGATCTTAGCATTGCCTTTTCTGCCGAGTTTTTCCCAGATCCGAAGACGTGCGTCTGGTTTCGGCTCGTCGCTGATGCGTGGCGGCGGCGGGCAGGTGGACATCATGAGACCTCCGCGGACAGCTAGACTAACTGGCTCGGTGACGTCCGCTGCATCTTGATGCCCGATCCAGAAACGACAACGGCGACGCGACAGCTTATTTCCACGGCCCGCTCCCGCCCCGCCTTTCCTGCCGATGGAAATTCATTCGTAACGACGTCACGTAGCCCGTAAATCGCTTCGATCCGCTCGGCTCTTAACGAGCTGAGGATATTCTCAAACTTCCTGCCTTTTAATTGCGTCGCATGTGAAATACAATTTTTTCTTTCTTTCTTAGGCATATTGCATTCATCTACTTAAAAGTAATGATACGTTCGACTTCACAATATGCAGTAAACGAGGGAAAAACGGTTCGCATCGAAGTCATAGGCGGATTCAGATACTCTGAAAAAAGTATCACAATCCCAACTATACTCCTGGCTGATTTTGGCGCCAGATGTAAGGGTAGTTACACTAGCCAGAGGTATGGTTGATCCAACCACACTTACGGTAGACTTAACCGTACCTCTGACTGCAGGTGCAACTATTTTTGTATCTGGCGCCAAAAGCAACCAGGAGTACAGTTGGGATTGTGATACTTTTTTCCGTGTGCTTCGAACAGTAGGGGACGAAAGGCGAGTTCGCATGGCTTCCCCCAGAAAACTGTCGACATTTTGAGGAATCTTAAATTCAGTTTGAGTCAATATCGTCATGAAGAATAATTAAGTAATGAGCGTACTTTTTTTGCCATTCCTCTGTTCCTTCCTTCCTTTGTTCGGGAGGGGGGGGGGGGGGGCATAGATCCATTTAAAACTAAAGCCCTATGCCTACCGCAATAAACACCGGTTTGCGTCTCAGCCCCAAAGCGGTAAGTGTGCCAAACAAAACAGTTAGATTTGGCCAATTTACCTACCTCCTACCCATCGTGTGTTTCCGACGCAAAATCGAGTTTTGCGTGCATGTAATTATGCGAAACAGTAGGGCAAAATGTGCCTTTGGGTTATTCACAGACTTGAAAATTCGAAAATAAAACCAAAAATTATGGATTCGTCACGAACCCTGCGGAATAACATAAGAAACTTCATAAAGTTTATCACATTCAACCAAAATCAACCGAACTGAATCTTTCAGACATAGAACTGAACAACATACTGCCTTGAACATGTCCATGCAATTTTCGCTGAATTTTAAAGAGAGTTCAGGACACCATCTCAAATTTGAATGTGGCGTGGTAATCTAATAAGAATCAATTTAACAGTTCAGAAAATAGGCTACGTTAGATGCGGTTAGCGTGATTGCTTGTCGATTAGTTCCTCTTTAAGTTTTTTTGTGCTTTATCGTTCCTCTTTAAGTTTAGTTCGTAGATCCAACTTAGCTTTCATGCACACAACATTCATTGAGCTTTCAAAGTGATTTGGTGGCAAATTAAGCAAACAAGATGAAAAAGACAAATGAATTTGGCCACGAGTACTGCCAAGAAATGTTGAGTCGATACAATAAATAAATATATACAATTTCAAGACATCACAGAATTTTAAACAAATCGTTCGTTTCGAAACACCGGCTGGCATTTCAGACCCTAACATTCCTCGGTTCCGACTGCTCACGTGATGTGTCGTAGTTGATAATTGATGGGAAACGAGTGCCAATTGGACGTGTTCATACTAAAAGGAACTATGTTGCACGCAAACCCTATGCACATAGTTCCTTTTAGCATAAATACGTCCAATTATTCAACCTACCATTTACAAAGTCCGAGATGGTATTTTCTTATCAGCACTAACTTTTGGTTACTTAGTAAGCAGGCGGCCCTTCAATCCTACATAACTCCCCTGAAATGAAAACTATCGATTACAGAAAGAGATTTTTCCTGGTGATCATGATCAATAGCTACCCAGAGAACTTTCATTTCACGGGCTTCCCTATACATTGTGACCTATCAGGCGTTAATTTCCAACTTCCAATGTTGACGAATTGTTAACACACATCCCGTCGACGGGATGTGGTTGATGGCGGACATTTCACGGTTGAGCGACCAACGCGGCGCCAAGAGGGCCTTCGATTGAGCTTGAGCTAGTGTGCTTAACGATACCACTTTAAAATCGATTTTTCGACCCGAAAAATCGGAAAATTTGAGATCGATTCTACGAGCAGACACACGATTTAACTCGATCCGTGATCAGAATCGAATTATTTTGTCTGATATTGGCCAAAATTTAAAATAGTCAACGGCTTTTTATCGTACTTCAATCCCAGAAATCGAAGACATCGACTTTTTCGATCGATATAGAGTGGAAATCGATTTTGAGGCAAAGTCGATTTCCTGTCAAAAATCGCCATCACTAAGGTTCTGGCAGGATGTCTACTGGTAACCTGTCATTGAAATTTCTATTTAGTGCTTTTTCCTTAATTTCTCGAAAATTCCTCATTTTGAAGATTCTCAAAAATCCTTGCTTTCTCCTTACATTTCCTTGCCCTACACGCATATTTAACTGTATTCATATTAAAAGTGGAATGATGAAATTACGAAGGAATAAACCGAGAAACAAGATAAATCGAACCGGGAGCTAGATAAATGGATTGTTTTAAGAAATCGCATACCCCTAAACTACTTTGTAGATTTCATCACGAAAATCTCAAATTTCCGTACATTTTCCGTTCTTCCGTACCATAACCTCCCGAAATCCGTGCTTTTTCGGTGTTTCCGTACTTTTTCCGTACAGTAGACACCCTATTCTGGGCCAAAATCGAGAAACCACGTTTGGTTATAGTGGGAGTAGGGCGGTTCCTCAGGGAGGGCGATTGGGAGCAGCTCCCAACTGCGCGGCCCGCCCCGATTGGAAGTGAGATATTCGATCAATTGAATCGGCGTCGTTATTGACGATCCAGGATCGACCGATTCTGGGCCGCGCCGCGTCGCACCGTGGATCGAGTCAATTAGAAAAATAGGACATTCAATCTTGGACAAAAACTGCGAATTTTTATGTTTATCTCGTCAAATTTTAAACTCTAAGGGGTGCTTGTGGGAGACAATTTCACGAGAAAACCATTGGAACTACTTTTAGAACCTCAAATTTTTGTACGAACGGAGTTATAAACGTTTAAAGTTTCCGAATTTTGTCCGACCTCTCCTATCGACTCGATCTACTGTGCGTCGCGTCGGCTGATCGGAAAATGGGAGCGGACGTGGAAATGGAATTCAGCGGACCGGCGCTCATTCCTCGTCGCTCACGACTATTCGTGTTCGGGATAACTGCCGTGCTGAGTAAGAACGCCGTATGAGTCATTAAGCGTTGCCAAATTTCCTTCGACAAATCACGAAATTCATGGAAATATTTACATCTATCTTCTTCGATTTTTCAAAGGATTTTGTTCGTAATTTTATCTAAGGAGTCTGAAAATTTCAAGGAATAATATTCATACATATTTGTCTTCAAGAATAAATATTTTCAAGACAAATATTCGGCAACATTTGAGTGCTTATACGGCGTTCTTACTTAGCACGGCAGATTAGATTATCACGGATGCCGGCGCCGCGTCGGCGAAAATCACCCGTTTCGAGTCTGCACCTCGGAGGTCGTCGGGGCACCACCTTGACGTGGACGGGGTTTCCATGATTTCTTCATTTTCTCATTCCCTGACTCCAAGATTTCCCGCTCCCTCTTTATGCACTGAAATATCGAGGCCTTCGACCAAACCTCCACTTGAATTTTTCTGCCTCAGATTATACTGTTAAAAATAAAGGAGTGAAACTCGGTGCCGGACCCTGTATAACACCCAAAAACCCCGAGTTATAGCAATGCGAAGTGGAAGTCGCACCAGAAAAGCGCATGACACTCGTATGATGAATAGACTCGTATGACTAGAATATTGATTTCACTGGGGAAAAAAACACATTGGATCTAGAATCCAGACTCTTAAAAACATCGACAAAAAAAAGTTCTCTTGATTCAATCAGAATCTAGCTTCAATCAAGAACCAAGCCTCTTAATTTAAACGGATTTCGTTTTGATTCAAGCAAAAATCCGATTGAATCAAGAGTATTTTTTCTTGCCAACGTTTTCAAGAGTCTGGACTTTAGATCCAATGTGTTTTTTTTCCAGTGTTGGGACACAGAGATACATTTACTATGGAACAAAGATAACCAGGCGTCTTGCAGCATTTACCATACTTTCAGTGAAGTAGTGTACGTAGAGTTAATGTGTGATTGATACCTGTAGATTATACCTACGGTGGAAATTACCGTAACTCTGATCGCATTCACTAAAAGTATGGTAAAAGCTATAAGACGCTTGGTTACATGTACCCAACAGGATCTCTGTGTCCAAAATCAAGTGGACTCATGGTAGAATTTTACTCCATGAAAGGAGATTTCCTGTTGACTCGACGAAAATTCTCGTCCGGGGATCTAACGGAAATTTTCACTCCATGCGAGTGGGTTCCCGCGAAAAACATTCCAGACACGGTACAAGACCACCATGGTCGTTGATACACTTCCTTCCTGGATAAGAAAACGATGCATTCAATTCCTTGTATTGCAATCATCAAACTGAGACTAAGTCTGCGAATTGAAAAACCATCGACGTCCGAGTGCGGGGCATGCGCGGTTTGAAAAAAGAATCAAGCATTTTCTCACACGGGTGATACGAAATGCCTCTGACTAAATAAGGGAACCGAGGATGATGGCATGACTCTTGACAGTCGTGGCACGGAATCGACCATCGGATCCATTCGCGTGCCCCCCCCCCCCCCCCCGAAAGTTTCGACGGGAGACCCTTAAGCTACCGTGCTAAGAAAAAACACAATAAGAGTATCCTAACATTGCCAAATTTATCGTTATCTAACGTGAGTATCTATCCTTGAGACAGGGTTCATGATAGCGTGTCGGAACTAAATTCAAGGAATCTGCGGGGCTTTTCGGGGACTTATCTGGCACTTTCCACAGAATTGACACCAATCAAATCCAGGATCATAGACTGACCCGCTATGGGGTCAATCATCATCAGTCATCAACTACGTTGATGTATCGCCATCGAATTGAGCCATCCACTGCAGGGCCGGATTAAGGGGATGGCCACATGGGCCGCGGCTCATGGCGGCAAATCTAGAGGGCGGCAAATTTTGCAATTTTTTTAAATGTAGGTAAAAAAAAATATCGGATTTGGAAAATAAAATTACAAACGCGGAAAGGCGACGAAATCTCTCATTTCCTGAGAGTGTAGTAATTTTTAATTTTGTCGTCTTTCAGTGATACGAGAGACAGCACCTTTAATTAGTCGAGTTAAGAGAGAAACCAAACACGCAATTTGGATTGGAACGGCGCGGCGCAGAGAGCGATGATGACGAGGACTTAAGATGAAAAGGAGCAGCCATCGGCGCGGCGATCAGCATGTAACACATATCAGCGCCTACAAGACTGCACGAATACTTCACGCATTGCGTAAAACACAGTGCGGTCATTGCGGTCAGCGTGAAACGGATAGCGCCTACACGAATGCATGAATACTTCACGCCTTGCGCCAAATACAGTGCGGTCAGCGTGAAACGCATGGCGCCTACAAGACTCCGTGAATACTTCACGCATTGCGCCAAAAACGGTGCGGTCTGCGCGGGGCGGCGGCGGAAGTTAAAATCATTAAACCACATTCATGTTTGTTCTTTCATAATTTTTTCGTTCATTTCTTATAAATGGAAGGCCTTGTTGACAGGGCATCCCCAAAAAATGTGTTCAACACGAGTAAATGCGTCTTATGCACCTCTCCCCGCTGGCACGTTCACTTGATGGTTTTTATTGATGTTTCAATACGAATGAGAAGGGGGCGGCAAAATACAGGCGGCCCATGGGCGTCAAGTAGGTAAATCCGGTCCTGATCCATTGTGTAATTTTTTCCAATTTCCAAGCCTGACTTTTTTCCCCCACACCCTCTGGCTCTGACAAAACTTCAACTTGGATTTTTCTTCTTCTTTTAAGTACACAGTCTTATGCTAAACTTGGGACGAAATTTCCACCTCTAGAGGTTAATATGCAAAGACGCATTCGAAAATTATTCGATCTCTTTCGATGGGACCGGCTGAAGTTGCTGAGTCAACTTGCTAGTCGAGAATTTTCCTGATTTTTCCAGGTCGCCGTGCATTCCTTAGCTTTCCCGGACTTTTCAGGTTTTCCAGACCGCCACGCTGGAAACCTTGATAGTTGGGACGTAGATGCGACAGCGGTTTCATTCTACACTAATTTTCAGCGAGGAAACTAATCGAAGGTGAAAGAGCCAAGACACCAACTGATATCGATGCGGCGGTTTTTCAGAAAGATAGGAATTCGCTAATTTCCCAGGACATCTCAGGGTGTTCATTATCTTTTCATTTTCCGATTCCCTGACTTCCCTTGACATTCCAATTATATTGTTTTCCTTTCATTTGCACTGACTTCTGTTGAACGCTGCCCCTCGCGAAACCCTTGACGGTATTCCGGCGGGCTCATTATTGTTACTTGAAGCAATGGACAAAGAAGACAAAAAGAAAAAGGAAGGAACCTATTGGTTGAAATGTTTTGCTATTGACGAAAGGGGAAAATCATGGACTGACTATAGGATCTCTCGTGGTTTGCCATTAGTTGGACTACATTTTGCAAGTAGGAACTACAATTTCTGGATCAGTTTAGAAACAATGTGTTTCATTGATTTCCCTTGGCATATTTGTATTTTTCCAGATGGACCGGAACTTGGTGGCTCCTAATTACAAAATTTAGTCCAGTTATTTAGGCTATAATATACTTTTTTGTCCATTGCATCTACCCGCTTCCACCAACACGATTGCTCCATTATCTCTCAGTTTCTTCTGTCTACAGCTTTATCCATCCATTTCAAAAATCAGCTAGCAAATCGCCGGAAACCATGGTACAGGGTTGCCACAGAATTTGGAAATTAAATTCAGTGACATTTCCCTGACTTCCTTGACAAATTTAGGTGAAATTCCCTGACAATTAAAGGTATGCCAGATGGTTTAAAAGCCATAATTAGAAATAGTTTTCGGCCAAAATTTGCTGTTCGAAACGTCGAACTCACTCGAAAAAGCATATAGGGGTGATTTGACGATTTTTCTCTGACATTTTCGTCATTTTCCTTGTCATTTCCAGGTTTTCCCTGACTTTTTAAAATTCCCTAACATTTCCCGGTATTCCCGGACTGTGACAACCCTGCATCCGCTTCCACCAACAAGATCGCTCCATCATCTCTTCGTTTCTTTTATCTATAGCTTTGTCTATCCATTACAATAATAATCAGCCCTAAGAAGGCCGAAATCCATGCACTTCATCTTGGAAACAACCCTATCATTTCCCTCGTTCCAAGATTCCCTGCATCGCTGAAAACTCGGGAAGTCCCTGACATTTCCGCCCGTTTTTTCCTGACAATTCCCGGTTGTCCCGGTATTCCCTGACTGTGGCAACCCTGCATGCATGCACCCCACCTCGGAAGCAGCCCTAGCATTTCCAGATTTCCCTCGTTTCCAGATTCCCGGCATCTCTGGCAACTCTGATAGTCCCCTTGGCCTTCCGCAGATTTCCACAGCCTTGGGAAGGGCTCCCTCCGGTAGATGACGGCTGTCGGGGCCGAGCCCGTCGAGTCGAGTTGATGGCGGCGGCGGCGATGATGATGGCGGGGCCGACGACGACGACGACGACGCGACGCGCTAGGGAGGGCGATGGGTGGCGGGTGGCGGGCAGGGTTCGTTCACCTCCTGATAACGCTCCGAGTCGGCACCGGGCCGCGTATGCAAGCCCACTCCCCCGCTCGTCGCGGCAAGCGCCGGCCCCGGCCGTGCTCTCCCGACGGTCGAGCCTCTCAGGGTCTCGGGGGAACCCGCAGAGCCCTCATGCGATATCCTGCAGACCTCGCGCTGAAAGCTCCGTATCGTCAGTTTCAAGTGCCCTCGGAGCCGCCAGAGCATATTTGCGTATGCCCATCAGGAATGGACGAGGATCTATGCTTGCGTGGCTGCCCCGATCCCCCCCCAGGTCCAGTCTGACGTAAGGAACCGTCCATAGAGGGAGAGGCTCTAAATTTTGGCTTATTACCTTCACAGAAGGAAAAAAGGAGAAATCAGATAACGGAGTATTATAATAAGAAAAAGAAGAGGAAGAGGAAAGACGAGCACTGGAAAAAAACACTTTGGATCTAGAGTCCAGACTCTTGAAAACATTGACAAGAAAAAGGACTCTTGATTCAATCAGCTTTAAGCTTAAATCAAAAGGGAATCCGCTCAAATTCAGAGGCTTGGTTATTGATTTGATCGTAAATCTGATTGAATCAAGAGTATTTTTTCTTGTCGATGTTTTTAATAGTCTAGACTCTAGATCCAATGTGTTTTTTTTCCCAGTGAGGGAGAGGAGAAATTAACATGGGAACATCTAAGAATTTAACATAGAGGAAATGCGAAAAATGTTGGTGCCCCCAAAAATTGCCTAATATCCGGCCAAAACCGATTATTCACAACTTTTACAAGTTCGTAGTCGTGCTTGGTGGAAACGACGTCGTCCCTCTGCGACATAAGAACGTATCTCGATTTTCACGTAAGCCATGTTTTACATGTAAATCCATGCTTTCTGGAGCTTATGTGAAAATCAATATACGTCATCACGTCAAAAAAGCGACGACGAGTCAGGACCACGTCAGCTTTCTTCGGTTCGTTGGAATTGGACGTCAGCTCTTCTCGCGAATCGCGACTAGGAGCAACAAATTCGCGATTAAGCCGTTTCTCTCTCTCTTTTCCCATCTACCCCCCCCCCTCCTGGTCTCCTCTCTCCTACGCGACAGACGGCTTCGAGTTAATTAGCAGGAAAAGCTGATCGAAGTATGGCGCAGAGCTAAATTGCTGACAAGTCATAGCAATTTCCTTCGGACGTCCGGTGAAGATGCGCCTTAAGGTGATTCGTCCCGGGTTCTGGGCGGGGTCGAACTGGCGTGCGATGTATCGTATCGATTGAGTGAAAAATCGGGGCAGATTTTGACTCATTAGCCGAGAGAAGAACGATGTCCTCGGCGCGTGAGCCTAAAAAATCATTCTTGACTCGCGGAGAGAAATCAATGGCTTTATGAACCAATTAGTGGTTCATATAGAACATCACTAATAGTCGTAAATGAACTAATGATTCTCGGTCTGTGGTGATACTGCACTGGAAAAAAAACCACATTGGATCTAGAGTCTGGACTCTTAAAAACATCGACATGAAAAAATACTCTGGATTCAATCGGATTTTTGCTTAAATCAAGAACCAAGCCTCTTAATTTGAGCGGATTTCCTTTTAATTTAAGCAAAAATCTGATTGAATCAAGAGTATTTTTTCTTGTCGATGTTTTCAAGAGTCTGGACTCTAGATCCAATGTGTTTTTTTTTTTTTTTTCCAGTGTACGTCAAAGGATCGACGACAAGTGAAGGCGACTGTGTGAATCGCAGATTAATGCCTTGAATTTTTGTCTTCGCCTCCGACGGTGAAAACAACGCAGCTACGACCACTAAGCATCGCGAGATGGACGTGGAATGCATCCGATTTCCGCGACAGCGCGACAGGTCGGCGCTATATTCTTGGAGATGCTCGACATGAGTCATCATGAGAAGTTCCAGTTATTCGGACGATCTGGAGTGAAAAGCAACAGGAGTTGCGACGACAACCGGAGGAATTGGGTAAGCATCCCTACGATTTCCTTTGAAGCAGCTACGCAAGCGATGGTTCTTCTCGGCAAATGCGAAAAATCTCGGCAAATCTGTAATAAAAATTCAATTACTTGACAAAATGCTTGTGCAGCTGCTAGCAAGGATCGCTCGTCACAATAAACCGTATTTACTAGCAAGAATCATCAATCAGCCTAATTGCAATCCGCGTTGCCTGATTTCCTCCCATTTTATTATTTTTTCACTCACTGGGAAAAAAACATATTGGATCTAGAGTCCAGACTCTTGAAAACATTGACAAGAAAAAATACTCTTGATTCAATCAGAATTTTGCTTAAATCAAAAGGAAATCCGCTCAAATTAAGAGGCTTGGTTCTTGATTTAAGCAAAAATCCGATCGAATCAAGAGCATTTTTTCTTGTCGATGTTTTTAAGAGTCTGGACTCTAGATTCAATGTGTTTTTTTTCCAGTGTAACATAGCATGACGAAAATTTTTATTCGACTTTCGCTGGATTTTAAAGAACGCCAAGATGGCTCCGAAAATTTTACCCCAAGTTAGGTAGGTTCACCCCAAGCCTAAAACTTTCACACGTTTCAAATGTTTTCGCTTGGTTTACAGGTTAGGTTGGAGTTTCTCTCTCTAAACTCCTCTTTGTGCAGCCCCCCCCCCCCCTCCTTTTGTGTACATCACCTATGTAGGCTAACATAATACTGCCACATCAACAGAAGGACCATTTAAAACGCTCCCAGATCTCTATAAGTTCAATTAATAATTCCGAGAAAAATCAATAAGTTGCAAATTTTGTGAAAAATCAAAACTTGAAAGTTCACTTTCAATCTCCGCCAGCGGGGGATCTCCTCCATATAGCGACCTCAACTTTCCGAGCTTTTTTTTGAGCAAAGGAATTCCTTCCACAGAAAACCAACGTCACCATCGTGTTCCTTCACGAAGAAAAAAACTTCGTGCGTGGGACCCAAAGTTTAGGTCATATGGATCTCTGAAGTTTTCGGATTGAGCATCCGAACACTTGAGGTCCAGCTGCTGAGGTTTGGATCACACATCTGAAACTTCAGTTCTTACATCTGGAGTATTTCGGTTTTCACATCCGAAAAACTTCGGTTCTCACATCCGAAGTACTTCAGATGTAAGAACTGAAGTTTCATATGTGTGATCCGAACCTCGACAGCTAGACCTGAAGTGTTTAGATGCTCTATCCGAAAACTTCAGAGATCCATATGACCTAAACTTCGGGTCCCACGCACGAGGTTTTTTTCTTGGTGTTGCGATACTGTACGTAAGGGAAAGTACTTCAACCGCAAATCCCTAACGCTTGCAAGAGGTCCATTGAAGCCTATTTTTTTTCTTTTTTCTGTCTCCGCACTCGGTTCAAGCTCTCGGTAGACCCGCAGTCGGCACACAATGCGACGCGCGGCGCGGTGCGCTGACATTCTTCCTGGGATGGCGGGCGTATTAGCCGCGCCGTGGCATACGCGAGTGCAATTACGGAAACAAAGGAGAAACCATGCTACGAACTTGTCCTCTTTCGCTGCACCGACCGACGACGACGGCGACTTACTAAAAAGGCATGCGCCATGAGTCAGGGACTCCTCAGAGTCGGAGCTGGGAAGCCGCATGAGCATGCGGTTGCCACCGATTATCTTCCTCGCAGACTCCCTGGTCCAGACCTGCCTCCGCGGTAGGTACTCGAGAGAGGATCGCGCCGCAAACCCCGGGAACCCTTGCAAGTTGGCACCGCTGCACTGGTTTCCGTCTATTCGAATGTGGATGTAAGGCAAATTTTCGCGAGTAGATTTGGTCGACTTTTTCAACTAGATCGGCAGGGTTGCAAACTAATAAGAGAAAAACGCTCTGCTGTAGTCAAGAATTACAGCTGATTGATGCATTTCGGTCAACATTTGCATCCGTCCTCTTTTCAACCCACCTTGAGAGGTAGGCCGAGAATTTTGAATATGGTCGTCATTCCTGCCAGCATGAAAACCGAATGTCGAAGGCGCACCGTCACCCGGAGTGAATTTCGTTATGTTAGTTGTAACGTATAGATTATAATGATTTTCGTAAGTTTTTCAACAAGCACTTTCTGACAAAAAATGTGGAAAAATGCCAAACCAAACCAGAAAAGTTAAGTCGCGACGATTTCAAGTTAGTAGTTCACAGATTGTGTTTTTTGGACAACTATTACGACAATTTGGATCTAACATGCTTAGAGCACGAATGCTCAGATTATAATGCATCTTTAAGCACTAAAATGAACTAAATCGCTGGAGACTTATTCTCAATTAATTGCAATTCGTACCCACACGCTCTATCTACGAAAATTAGAACTTTTGCCTTAAATTCTCGAGTTTCATTTTTTTTTAATTTTATGAAATATCGCGTCGCGCCAATCATTTTATGTGTAAAACAAGAGAATGGAAAATAAATGCCTCAAACATTAGAAGTGAGGGGATATCATGTTCAAAAACCATCAAAATTCAGGGAATTTTGAACTCCAAAATGATTTGACACTACACTAGTGTCAATGACGATTCTTGACAGGTAGCAACGCTGTTTTTCCTTCATTTAAATAAACGTAAAACAATCGATTCTCAGTGAGGTAAAGTGCCTGCCCTAAAATCTTTTTTTTAATGGATTCAAACGGAGGTAAAATAGTGTTGACAACTTGGAAAGTCGCCACCGGTTAATGTTGATGTAGACAAATGGAGAATTTGCAAGGGTCTGAAATTTGATGAATTTCCTGTTTAAGTGGAATCCTCTGAGTGAACTGAACACGAAGATACCCTTGATTCATAAATTGAGCGATTATTAGAGGAGATATGACAAAATAACCGATTCTGCTAAAATACATGTGTTTAAATGGGAAATGCCGCCAGATGACGTCACAAGGCGGCGCATTTTCTCACTTTTAAATCAATTTTTCTCCAATTTCCCATGTCAGAAAAAAATTATGAAAAATATTGCGAACTCAGCTCATTAGGCACTTTCAGATGAAGCAATAAAAAAATTGCGTGCAAATTCTCCATTTCCGACATCCACGAGACGGGTTTTTTGTGAACGTCTCCGGGGAAACTCTTAAGGCTCATGCGTGGTGCGGGCTCGGAAAACTCGCAAGTTGACCCCTCGCTCGAGTAATTATTCATCCCCACCTCCGCGGCCACCATTTTGACTTAATCGATTACACTCACACTGTCTCCGGCCTCCGCGCTGAGCCAAGACGGCGCGGCGGCGACCGGCCCAAGAAGCTCAGCCCTCGAGTCCATACTCCGCACTCACGCTTAATGGAATTATCGTCGCTCCCCCGACGTAACGGCGTATCCCAATTTCAACGTGAGCCCTGTTCTCCGTATAACTCAATGCTTTCCAGGGCCCATGTGGAAATAGAGATACGCCCTTACGTTAGGGGGGCGTCGTTATAACCCAAGGAACTCGGCCACCTCGTCAGCGCGAAGCCTTTGAATCGGCTCTCGACGCAGGGTAAGGCACAGTATTATTCTACCGTTCTAAAGAAAAACGCCGTATGAACCTTCAGGCGTTGCAAAATTTCCTTAAACAAATCAACAATTTTCGGGAAATTTTGTGGATATTTTTCTTCCAATTTCTAAGATAATTTTGTTTGTAATTTGATCTTAAGTGTCTGAAAATTTCAAGTAAAAATATACATGACTTTCCTCTAAAATAAACACTTCATCGGAGGAAATTTGGCAACGCTCGAATGTTCATAAGGTGTTCTTCCTAAGCACGGCAGTATTAACCTTAGTCTGACAAACTTCAGGTTCGAGGAGGTGAGGGGGAAAAGGACGAGGAAGGGACATAAGAGGAGGGGGATAAGGGAGAAGCAGAAAGAAAAGATGAGAAGGAGACAAAGGTAAAGAAGGAGTAAAAGAAACAGACGAAGGAAAAGAGGGAAAAAGAGAAGAGAAGAAGGATTTAGAAAAAGAAACGCGATTAAGAACGAGGAAATATGGATTCCCCTTTCTTTCGTGGTTTTCATTTAAATCCATGTAAGTTCGCATCTGCCTTAAAGTTTGTCAAAATCATACAGTGTTTTCTTCCTTGTTTTTTTACTTTTTGCACTAGCAAATCATTGATATCCCTTGCAATGGGGACCGAACATAGTGAACCCCAAAAGTCCGGCCCTGATCTCAACAAACCTCCCTCAATCTCTGGACAGTCAAAACGCCTTCACTTCCGAGCATATGCAACACGGACATCCATGGAGCCCGAATAGTTGCATCCAGGAGTTAAAATGATACTTGTGTGGTATTCGTCTTATTCGACACTAACTAAGGGCACATTTTGTTTCTCTTACGCCATTACTTCACTCCAGCGCTGCCTACTGTGCCGATTTCTGATTTTCATCGCGACACTAATAATTTTCCGAATAATGCTTCGATTGTTTAAATAAAAAACGCCGTTGCCATCCTAAATTGTACAGACAGAAGATGGGACCTTCTTGGAAAAAATAGAATGGCTGATTTAAAAATTTTGTGGTTAAAAAAAGTGACAGCAGTGTTTCAATGTAGATATTACAATAAAAAAATAGCTAATTTAACCACCCCCGTGATTAAATTAGCCTCCCACTACCTAGTATAAAATGTGCATTCAAAACATTGCAGTCACTTTTTTAACAATTGAATTATAAATCACCCGGATAAGACATAATATTTTTACAATGTTGGGCACATATTGTCAGTATTCTTGCAAAATTTACACAATACTGACAATATTTTGATAATATTTTAATCAAAATTATTTTTTTAAAAAATATTTGAAGAATCTTTATTTAGTGTGTTTAAAAATAATATGCTTTCCCAAAATATTATAAAAATATTTTCACAGTGTTGACACAGTATTTCACAGTATTTTAAAGTATTGGCACAGTATTTATGCCAAAAGGAAATATGGTGTACACTTTTGACATTGGCTCAATATTTGCATAAATATCAAAAAAATATTGTTTAAATATTGGCTGAATATTTCTGTCTCATCTGGGCAGCAATCCATTGTTTTCCGTGTTCTACAGAAATTATCTGTTGAAGGAACGACTAGGAATACGGCCCTGCGAGTACGACCCCGATGACTCACACATCGACGACCGCACGGCGATTGTGAGTCGGAGCACGTTCGACGGCCGCTTAAATTTAATCGGTCTGTTGATACGCGCCGTTGTTAAAGGGCTTTAAAGCGCCCCCTCGACGTTTGCGCTCGCGGGATCTACGTTTGCACGATCGGGATAATCGGAGCCCGGACGGTAATCGATGGCGACCGCTACGAAAGCGCATAGTTTAGCCGCGCCGATCGTTTCGTTTCCGTGCTGCGACATGCACGACTCAGACTTTATTCCCACCGATGCCCACCGTGTGTAACCTTCTTATCGCAACCGAGATTTCATTTTTCGCACGTGAGAAAAACGGACGCACTCCGAGCCCTGACTAGGCCGAAGCCGACTCCGTCCGTGCTGTGACGTAGGCATCGGAAGCTCCTCGAAGCGCCTCCGTCCGATATCGAGAAAAGTCCGATTCATTACAATAACACGCTTTCTGCGGGTATGCCGCGGAGAAAACAGGGTGCGAGCTTTCGGAAAGTCAGAAAAGATTAACAAGGGTCAAGGAAAACTTGGAAAAGTCGGGGAACTTTGTCCAAACAAGTGGATGTAAGAGGGAGGGCGTAGGGGGCATATGCTCCCCGTCCACCCGGAAAAAATGAGGGCGGAAAGGGGGCACTGGAAAAAAAACAAATTGGATCTATAGTCCAGACTCTTGAAAACATTGACAAGAAAACATACTCTTGATTCGATCGGATTTTTGCTTGAATCAAAACGAAATCCGCTTAAATTAAGATGCTTGGTTCTTGATTTAAGCTAGATTCTGATTGAATCAAGAGTGCTTTTTCTTGTCGATGTTTTTAAGAGTCTGAACTCTAGATCCAATGTGTTTTTTTCCAGTGGGGAAAATGAATAGAGAAGGCACGGAGGAAAGAAGAGGGAGGACACGTTGATAAGTATTCAAGACGAAATTCGCCTGAAAATCGTTTAGATGCATTAGAGTTTCGAAAAAAATTCAGGGGAGCCCCTCCGAACCCGTTTTAAACCCCCCCCCCCCTTCCCCTCCCGTTTAAAGTGGCTATGGATCCGCCTATGTGTGTCCACGGAAATTGTGCTACGGAACCGTGACATTTTTCTTCCAACTAACACATAATTGAATTGCATTTGTTCCATTCCATTTGATAAATTACGTGACGCTCTACTGGGAGGGGGCCGAGGAGAGCGATACGCCTTTTGGTTTATACGTGCTACAGGATAGAAACCTACGTTACAGGAGAGTTTTAAGGGAGGGAAGGGGGTGTAAAAAATGCCGGAAGTGCATTATGTTATTTATGAGCGCTCCCTTTTAGGAGATGTTGTGCATCTCGTATTTCCTGAAATAAAACCACGATACATCTTCCTGGAAAAATATTGAAAATTCAGGGAGTATCATATTTCACTGGGAAAAAAAACACATTGGATCTAGAGTCCAGACTCTTGAAAACATTGACAAGAAAAAATACTCTTGATTCAATCGGATTTTTGCTTGAATCAAAACGAAATCCGCTTAAATTAAGAGGCTTGGTTCTTGATTTAAGCTAGATTCTGATTGAATCAAGAGTACTTTTTCTTGTCGATGTTATTGGGAGTCTGAACTCTAGATCCAATGTTTTTTTTCCAGTGTTCAAACTCCTGAAAAATAATTGAAAGTCGGAGAATTTGCTGATCAGCCCGCAGGCGATCGATTCCTGACTCTTGGTGGCCTCCGGTTCTCCGTTTGGAGTGCATCTCGGCGCACGAAGGGTCCAATTTTCACGGATAAAATTCCTGCCGAAGACACGTGAGGCGTCATGCTAGCGCCCGGAGCGTCATGCACGTTTCACAACCGTGAAATAATCGGAAAAAGCCCCCGCCGGCCACACCAGAGCGTCGTCGCCGTCGCGTCGCGCCGTTTTCCCGCCCTCTTCCGCCGGCACCGCCGCGCCGCCGCCTCCAGCCAGCAGATGTGGCCGCCGCCGCGCCGCAGAAATCGTCAGGTGCCGTTCGAACCGGTGAATGATCTCGCCGACGTCCACCCCGAGCCGCGCGCTGTCAAGTCTGCCGATGAAAATGTCTCATTTCTAGGCGAGAAACACGACAATTATACGTCCTTGTGGGCGAAATTCCGCCTTTTTTGGGAGAATAAAGTAATTATTTCAGGGTAAAAATAGGACCATTCGGTACGACAGAATTTCAAGAGCTTTGACTTAAGACCAAATCAAAGACTTTTGGATCAGCAGTTTTCGAGTTATCACTAAAAACGGAATATGCGCCTTCAAGGGGGACGGGCCGGACGAGGCTCTTAAAGGGACGATGTATGCACACTCAATTAAGAGGTGTTCTTAATTTAGAGGGAGAAATTACTTAACAATAATCCAAAAAAAAAAAAAAATTGCGGCGGAAAAATGTGACCGCTTCTGTGAAAGGGCTTTGTGTTCCAAAGGAAAATTTCTTTAACTTTTTGCAAATGTATACTTAAAGGAAGAAGAAGGCAATTTCGGCGCAAGTTTAACCTTGAAAGCTCAAAACTTTGAGGACATGTGGGTCCTGGAGGACTAATACACAAATTCTTGGGTTGCAGAAAAACGTGGTTAGAGTTCTTGAAGAAACTCTCAACTTAAAGCTCTTAAATTAAATTTTCTCTGGGAAGGTAGGATCCCTTTCTACAAACCCCGTCACCTATATACAACTACATTTGCTAAGTTTACGTCAACAATCGTTGACGCCGGGATGGGATTTTAGGTTTATTGGCACCGTAATTATTGACACCATTCTACAGTACCGTTGAGGGGAGGTTCCTAAATGAATATTCTATGGCACTATGCAATCCGATTGGCAAAGATGATTGGTGACAGCAGCACACCAGCCGGCGACGCTGAGTTTTGTCCCAGCCCAGCAGGCCTTAAACATTCTCTCATTTAGCGCATCCGGATGAATCAATGGATCATTGACCATGAAGTTCACACGGTCTCTCGGTTCTCTCGACGCCCGAAACCCGATCCGAATTTTACGAGCTTTGTTTCGTCTTTTCTTGAGCCTCCGTAACACATCAACAAACACATGTTGTTTAGGAAACTGAATTTTCAAGTTCAGGGTCGCTGCTCCAAAACAAAACTGAGGAGAGAAAATTCCAAACCTGGTGGGCGCCTTTATAAGTTGCTATGATTGTGTATAGAGGCATTGACTTCATTTTGGAGCGTATCTTATTCTAAAATGTTCAGGGGCCGAATTTGTTGGTCCTTCCTCCGTACTTAGGACATGTCTCGACTGCATTTAAAAGAAACTCACATTTAAAAGAACTTGCATGCTGGCTCAGCGCTTCTAATTGGCCCGTGGTGCTGTTTGGACTCGTCGATGGACGTTGCACCTCTATATGAAAGGACCACCAAAATTTGGCCCCTGGATACACTTCTCTGTGCACTGTTTGAAATGCCTTAACTTAAGTTTTTGTGAACAACTTTGGTAGCAACGCTGCGTTTCTTACTTTCGGGCGTATTTATGCTAAAAAGAACTATGTTACTTGCAAACCCTATGCACAAAGTTCATATTAGCATAAATACGTCCATTTAAGGTATGTACAATACAATATATTTAAAGTATGTAATAGTAGACATACAATAAGTATGTCCAATAAAGTATGTACAATAATGTACATACGCTAATTCGCGTAATTCCGCTACAGACCATCCAAAATCGACAGAACGCTCCGTTCCGCTCGATTCGTTTTATCCTTGGCGGAAAATTTGAGAGAAAATGCTGATTTGCAATGTTCTACTCTCAAGGCTGAAACAATAATAAACGAAACGAATCGTATTGTCGATTTCACGTGCTTGAATAGGAGAGTAGCAAATATTCGTTTCACTCACCTAAGCTTCACCTAAATCAACATTTTTTTAGGGGTCAACTGGAAGAAAACCAGTATTGCCGCCCGTGGCAATTATCGGAAGTTGGCAAAACTCTTTCCTCTCGATTTAAATAGATTGTTTTGTTTAAAATATGAATACAATTAAATCGAGTAAAAACAGAGCTACCAACTTACAAGATCACACGATCTCGAATCCCAGGCGATCCCGCAAAACTCTCCGTCCCCGATTCGAGAATCCGAGAAAGACCCCGCGAGAATCCGCCATTCCTCCGTTCTTCCTATTTTTCAATTATCGTGCTTCTAGGCTGCCGCCTGGATATCCGATCTCTCTCCTTACCTCGCTCGGTCTCAAAACCGGAATCGTCTTTGAAAACTCATTCGCGTTCGAGGGAACGGAGAATGAATGACACAGAATAGCCCCAGCCTTGCGCGGGGATCGGATCACCAAAGCAGTCGGTGCTTTGCGATGAATCGATCGATTCTCCATTTAGACCTACAGAAAAGGATCGATTATTTGAGTATACCACAGTAATCGATTCTTTATCATAGGTTCAAATGGGATGATATCGAAAGTCGATTATTCTCGCTTCGCCACTGCTCCCGGAGCACCGTTGCAAGCGCGGGGGGAGGGGAAGGGGGGCTCCGCTCCCCTACGATTGTTCTGCCGACGGGACGGGCCAGGTGGGAGCCGAGGGCCACGGGATGGGGAACTCAGGGGGGAGGGGGGGCGATCGTCGCGACCACGATGCAGCGTCGGTGTTGCACCTCGTCTTCAACTTCGTTTTCTAACTTCCAACTTCGATATTTCGCTTTTGTTAGGTGCTCCTGCCGGGAAACAGCTACGCAAAATGAAATTTCATCAAATTAAGCATCAAATTACACTGGTAAAAAAAAACCTCTTGGACCAATGCCGCAGTGCATTGACTTAAGAGTGCAGTTTCTTGTCGCCGAAAAGAGTCTTGAACTCTTGTTTCAAGCGGATTTTGCATTGAAACAAGAGTCCAGACTCTTAAATCCGGCGACAAGAAACTGCACTCTTGAACCAAGAGGTTTTTTTTACCAGTGTAAGTCAAATAGCGCATTAAACTTCATAAGCTGAAGAAGAGCAGGGAAATTTCATTTTCCTAAAGAGAGAAGTCTCATTTACCATGTAATTTCAACGGTATTTCTAGGGGCTGCGTATGCATGTTGCGTCAATTGGACTAAACTTTGCTAATAGGAACTTCACATTTTGGCTCATTCGCAAAAACACTTGTGTGTATAAGGAGACTAATTAGTATGTGCGTTGTCACTAAACTGAACCAGAAATTGAAGTTCCAAATTGCAAAATGCAGTCCAATTCGGAGAAATCGATAAGAAACTTCGAAAGCCACACATTTTTTTCCATCAAAAGTTCAAAATTAAAATTCAACTGATTCTACGGGATTCGTGGCATACAGAGTACTCCACAGAAATTTTACAAAAAATAACAAAATTACATGAAAATTCAAATTATTTTTAAGAAAATTCATGAATTTTTGCATCCCTAGGTACCTAATAGGGATGATATATTTTAGAGACCCCACACTACTATCTTGTTTGACTGTCACTTTCTGAAGTGAACCCTTAAATCCACCTGATTATGACTCCTGATCCAAGAATCGAGTAATTTATCCAACAATTCTATGGCCAACCTATAATTACGACACTCATCAGTCATCTTTAGGCAAATATTACCTGATTTTCTCCACAAGTTGCTCATCAACCATCAGAGAAAAAGAGCATTGACCTACGAATTAAACTTACTCTTCACTCAATAGTATTGCTAAGATTGTAATTGCGGGTTATCTACGACTTACATATTGTCGAAGACACAAGCTTTGAAGCTTCCTACATCATATCCAATCTCTCGCATTGATTCGTTCCATTGTGCGGCTGAGGAGGCATTGTATTGTCACACGCCTACAATGGAGTTTGTCACCGCTGAGTACTTGGGTCCACTCCTTAGTCGACCGAGAGTCACGAGTCATCGTTGCTCCTCTCGCAAAAGGACGTAACTGCATTTTAAGCTGAGCACTGTTGTCCGTAAAAATCTACACTATTTAAGGTTCAAGTCAAAATTAAGATGCGTCCTTATGTCAGTTGAACGACGGTTGTGTTCGAAAGATGGCTGACTGGTGCAATCATCCAGAAGGTGGTCGGATAGAAAAAGCCCAATGACGTTAACAAAGATAAAAATACATTTAAGAAACACTGCGCCCGCGCATTGTGGCCCATTTAAACACAGGCTTTCTTCATTACAAAGTTTCATTTGAACCACAATTTGAAAAACTTGAGATATCAATCATTTCAATTAAAACAGACTAGTCTTGATGCTTATTCTGTGAAAAATTCACTCCCTAATTCAAATGTTGAAGCATCAAAAAGTCAGTCTGAACTTCCTTTCCGCCATAAGGGGCCGTGTAATTTCGAAACTTCAAACACGCATAATACTTCGAAATAGCAAAAATTGCACTAATGCGCCTTGTCCTCCAAGCCCCTCATTTCCTTTCATTCTCCGGGTTCCAGAAAAAAGGGTATTAAAACCTTTTTAAGACTCTAATTAGCTTAACGTCATCATCGCAACTAAAGTGAGCCATACGAAGGCTTGAATACATTTCTATGCACTCAAACATTCGCAGCTCGATAACAATATTCCGATATGGGCGCTGGTTGGCAAAGCTGCAACGAAGTGATGCAATGACTCCAGGTCTTTAAGGATAACGTCTTGGGCATAAGAGTTCCCGCGCAGCGCGGCCTTACTTCCAGCCCACAGACCACCCCAACTCCTCTGACGATGTTGCCATCGACGGAATATCCTCCTTCGAAAAACTCCCGACTCACAAGAGAAAAAAGCGCGAACAACCAGGAGACAAAGCTGGTCAAGTGGTCAAGCTCATGGATTCGTATTTAAATGCATGCAGTAACTTCGCGCATGGAGTTGTTGTTTTTTTTTTTTTTTTTTTTTTTTTTTTTTTTTTTTTTTTACTTGGAAATTCGTTTTGGAGAAAGCAAAAGCCGCCATCGTGTTTCTCGTTATATTTTATTCAAGCAAAAGTACCTAATTAAATCACAAATCCTTGTGACATGCACTGGAAAACACATTGGATCTAGAGTCCAGACTCTTAAAAACATCGACAAGAAAAAATACTCTTGATTCAATCAGATTCAAGCTTAAATCAAGAACCAAGCCTCTTATTTTGAGCGGATTTCCTTTTGATTTAAGCTTAAATCTGATTGAATCAAGAGTCCTTTTACTTGTCAATGTTTTCAAGAGTCTGGACTCTAGATCCAATGTGTTTTTTTTTTCCAGTGTTGTGACCTGCAAGACAAAGACATTATTGGTGCAAGAACTCCGTTGTTCTTTCTGAACGTACTGATTCAAAATTATAACGGACTATATAATATGCCGCAGCGACAGGCAGTCAGCAGTCGCCGGCAATTTACAAGCGGCACGTTAACTCATCAAATTGCGATAATGCGCATCGACGTACCTCGGAAGTAAAGGTTTCATTGGTGAAGAACTTCAAAATCATGGACTCGGCTTGAAGCGCCTTCAAATCCCGTGATACTCTCCGCTTCGTCTAGAAGTTCGTTTAGTTGCTTAACCTAAGCGAACCCAACTAAGACCACTGGTCTCACTATACACGCTCCTACGTGAATGTTTCACGAATTCTCCTTCAAATTCGACATTCATCCAAGAAAATTCGGCAATATTTTAGGACTTAAATGGTGTTATTCTTTATTACTAACGGCAGCGTACGGATGAGGCCTGAAATAATGGACTTATAAACGCGGCAACAGGAAGCGGGTTGGCTCTTAAGAGGACGATGGTATTATTCTGCCGTGATAAGAAAGAACGCCATATGAACGTTCGAGAGTTGCCAAATTTCCTTTAGTAAAATGGTAATTTTTTAGGAAACTTACTAATATTTTTCCTTGAAATTTTCAGGAACTTTAGGTGATATTGCAAACAACATTATCTGAAAAATTGGACGAAAAATATTCATAAGTTTATCCGGAAATTAGTGATTTATTAATGGGAATTTGGCAACGCCTGAAGGTTCATACGACGTTGTAGCTTAGCGCGGCAGTATTGGCTGCCGCTGGCTTCGCCGCTGCCAGAAAGAGCGGCAAACACGAGTCGCATTCTAATTGCCTACTATTTACTCCACTCCTCCGTCAATAAAGGTGGGGGCCCGATCCCATTGAGAATGTGAAGCCCATTTTGGAAAACCATCCACGCTGCCTCAACGGCACGGTGATATAGTTGGACCTGACACTAAAATATACGCTGGGCGCGCTGAGATAATCATCGTCAGCTTTTAATTTGGCTATTTTGAAGGAGCGCCTCAGAATGGGTGCGATTAAAAAGATGGGGCATGCTCCGTGAATCGTTATGGCGCATCGTCGTGAGGATTTACGAAAAATTCGTCGATTTTGGACGAAAGAGCGTAACCGTGAATCGTTATGGCGCATCGTCGTGAGGATTCACGGAAAATTCGTCGATTTTGGACGAAAGAGCGTAACGCCATTCCAAGGTTGAAAAAATAACTAAAAAAAATTCAATTTTTATACGATAATGTACCTGTGCATTGTCTGAAATCCTGATTGATTTTCACAAGAGAACCAAAGAAAAATCACCGAATTTTCCGGTTGGAACTGCCCTACGGGTGAGAGCAAAACCTCTTCCCTTATTTCGACTTGAAAGACGTTTTCACATTATGAAACGAAGAAAAGAAGGATAGAAGGGGTTGTACGGAATGAAAAATTCACACTTACGTCAGGGTTTCGCCTTCATTCCAACAGATTCGCACTTCCTGAAACAAAATGCAAAGAGAAAATTATAAGATAGCAATTACAACGGCAAATATGAAAATAGCAAAGGCGGCAAGTTCACACGGACAGTCGTTGTATAACTTACTTACCTCAATTTCTACAGTTGAGTAAAATTCACTGATTTTTCCACACCTACTTTCTCTAGCTGTGAGAGAACTTGTCACCCAATAGCAGTTCAGGGCCTGATTTACATACTTGCCGCCCAAGGGCCGCTTGTATTTTGCCGCTCCCTTCTCATTCGTTTTGGAACATCAATAAAAAATCATCGAGTAAACGTGCCGCAGGAGGAGGGGTGCATAAGACGCGTTGACTTGTGTTGGACAGATTTTTTGCGAAAGTCCTGTCAACACTGCTAGCAAAAGCTCATGGAACTTTGCGCGAAAGTTAAGTTCCGTAAATCTATCTCTGTGTGGACAAAGCCTCCCATTTATAAGATATAAACAAAAAAATTATGAAAGAACAAACATAAATGTGGTTTGATAATTTTAACTTCCGCCGCCGCGTCGCGCTGACCGCACTACGTTTGGCGCAATGCGTGAAGTATTCCTACAGTCTTGTAGGCGCTATGCGTTTCACGTCGACCGCTGCTGACCGCACTGTGTTTGGCGCAATGCGTGAAGTATTCATGCAGTCTTGTAGGCGCTAATATATCTCAAATGCCATTTTCGACAACTCATTTTCCGTTTACAAGAAACAGGGACCGAAATAAGCTGGGTATCCTAGAGTTCTTTTATAGAGTTAAGACAACGCGGCTCATGGGTGTCACAAACGGGAATAAAGATTACAAAAATTGAACGTTTTTCGTAATCTTTGATCAACTCATTTCCGAATTCTTGTCTTCGTTCCTTCTCTCACTCCGTTTGTTTCTTGCCGTGCCCCTAATTCCCCGGTCCATTTCCGTTTATGATTTTCGCAATCGGTGAAAATACAATCTTTATTCCCGTTTGTGACACTGTGGAGGTTTAAAATACGGGAACCAATCAGAGATGGATTCGTATTGTCATTACTCTCAGTATAAAGGGACTCTAGGCTATCCGAGCTCTTAAGTCACGCGCGGAGCTCAAAACATGAACATTAGCGGACAAATTCTTCGCGATCTTTCTAAGATTTGTGAGGTCATTATTAACTCTCTTTACATAAGACCCTTGCGACCGTCAGCGCAGGAAACCGAACTGGTCATAATCTCACAATGAAATTACTCCATATCATCAACGTTTCGTTTAACGAACCGATCCTATCGCACGTTCTCTCCGGTAAGCTTTAGAAATGCGTGACATCACGTGGGACGGTGGTAAAACGTATCAAGCCAACTTTCAGGTGAGCCGTGAGCTCCATAAGAACGCGTACACTATATGGCCCATCGCATCTTGGATTTTAACATCGTCCCATTCTGCCGTGCTAAAGAAATACGCCGTATGAACATTTCAGCGTTGCCAAATTTCCTTCGCTAAAATGTTTATTTTTGAAGAAAGTCATGAATATTTTCCCTTGACATTTTCAGGAACTTTAGGTGAAATTGCGAACAAAATTATCTGAGAAATCGGAAGAAAAATATTCATAAGTTTACCCGAAAATTCGTGTTTTATCAATCGGAATTTGGCAACGCCTGAAGGTTCATACCGCGTTTTTCCTTAGCTCGGCAGCATTCGAGTGCCGGCGATTCCCACGCATTAGAGCTGCCGGCGAGGGTTTTGAACCAACGCGGTCTCGCAGTGGTCGTCATTATTCATTTATGCTTATTTTAATTAAGAATATCTCGGTCGATTATCCGATAATTGGACGTCATTAACCGGAAAGTGTCTAGGTGTACGTGAGAAGCTTTGAAAAAACACGTTTCTGCCGATAAACCGCAATGTGGAGTATAGGGCAGTTGTCCGAACCGAACCGAAACCCAAGAAGAACCGGTGGTTTTTAATGAACCGAAATGAAAACCGGAAACCGGTTGGAGAGGATAACCGAACGAACCGAAGACCGAACTAATTAAGACTTTGAGCCAAAACGACTTTCCGGTTCACAATTTGGTTCCGATTCGTGAAAAGTTTTAATTTTGCAATAAGAAACTAATACTTCTGACTCATTATTAAAACAATTTATACGTCATCAGTTTTCCTCTGCAAGGTGCTTTTATAGATGAGCCAGAAAAAGTGGTTTCCAACCGCAAAATGTACTCCAATTACGGTTCGCAGTCGTAAAATAAGTTGTCTAGTAGTCTCCTCTATAAAAATACTGTTAATAAACAGTTGAAATTCGGGAATGTACTAGAGGTGGAAATGACAGTCGATAACGTCTGTGAGCGTTTCCGCAACGCCAGAATGCTGTTTTTTCAATGTTGACTCGGGATATTTGAAAAAAAAAAAATTAAAATATTCTTTATAATACACGTCAATTATACGAATACGCTCCAAAACAGTTTTTGGTAAGCGTGCTTTCAAAATTTTTTGGATCGAATCCCCGTTTTTCGGTTCGAATTCGAGCCGAACCAAAAACCATGAGTGTCATCGCTTGTGAACCAGAATCGGACAGAGAATTGAAATCAACCTAGGCCGTGCCATGAATTTGAATTGAAACCGAACAGAAATTTTTCAGTCTACGTCAAACCGGTTGTCAAACAGGATTAAATCAGAGATGCGAAATTTCATTAAATTTTATGAGATGAAATTTCATTCCGCAGCTCTGATTCAAAACCAACCAGCGAGCTGATTATTGAAATTAATAGACACATCGATAGCCGAGGAAAAGAAACAGCAAATTGAGCGATCTTATAGATGGAAGCGCGCGACTGTAATGGACGGAGAGAGTAAGTGATAGACCAACTAACAAACAGCAACCCACGAGAGACCCTATCTGCCGTGTTAATGGGAGAACGTCGAATTAGCCTTAAGGCGTTGACATACTTCCTTCAAAATAAAACAAATTTACTGGGAAAATTGTGAATATTTTTCTTCAAATTTGTTAGACAGTTATGTTCGCAATTGGATCTAAAATATCTGCAAATTTCAAAGAAAAATATGTATTACTTTCCTCTGAAAAAACATGTTATATTCGGGGAAATTTGGCAGCTCTAGGATGTTCATACGGCGTTTTTCCTTAGCACGACAGGAATACAGTTAGCAACTCACTATATGTTGAGGTCCCGGTGGTTATTTAAAACATTTATTTCATTCCAGCGTTTTCGTGTTTCTGAACAAAAACAAAATTATCACGAACAACAAAGCTCATCGGACGAAGCGCAAGATAGCGAATGATTTAAAGCTTGAAAAACAGCGTTGCCACTTATAAATGAAACAGCCGAGAATAACTTTAGCGAGGAGCGAAAGTTTCAAAGAGAATAACATAAATATTTTCATGAGGAGTTAAAATGATCAGTTTTCGATCTGATTCTCGGGTTGGATCAAAATCAGGTGTGTTCCAATATTGGGCTAAAGTGAGCTAGTAAGCAATGGAGTTAGGGATGTGAAAATTTCGAACGGATAAGACGATTTGCACACGTTAAATTCTACAAAATTCTTGTTCGATTGAAATAATAAAGAAAACTTCGGATTTCAGAGAGATATAATAGAAACAAACGAGAGGAAAAGAAACTGACTACATAGAATCCCCACACAAAGCGGCAACATAACAATTCATTTACTCCCCAATTGTGCAGAAGGCATGAAGTGTTTGACTGGGTATTTAGAAAGGCTCTATCGCAACGTAATGGAACCCTCTATTATTACTTCATCTTTGCGTTTTTTTAAGCTTGAAATTTCTTTTCTGAAAAAACCAACGGCACCGTCGTGTTCCTGGCGAACTTTTACACAAGATAAGGTACTTAAATCGCAAATCCCTGTTGCACGCGAGAACGCCATCCCGCCCAACACGGAAATATTTTAAAAATATTGCTGAAATATTGTCAAAAACATTTTAACAATATTTTAACAATATCGAAATAATATTGCTGCAATAGTTTGTTGTCCGCCCCCCTGACAATATTGCAGCAATATTGTCAAGGTAATATTGATAATATATTTTAAAAATATTTACTTGCGATGAGGTTATCATATTCCATATCCGTGTGCGCGCACTCTAGGAGACGTCTTTGATACTAATTTTCTTTCTAATGTACACATGCGTCCAGGTTGTGGATCGTAGAGTTGTTACTGACCGTAAAATCCGCGCCGCCCTAGTCGGGATTAGAACCCACGCCTCGGGGTGGAGTTGATATCCGAAGTACAGTACTTTACCACCAGACCAGCCAGGCTTGATGTAGATGGGCCCGTAAATTCAACCTCTTAACTATCGCAGGCCTCTGAGTCCGTAATATGTTTGTTTATTGACGGATTCTTATAATATTTTACCAGAATTTATTATTTATTATTTATTTATTATTTTTTATTTCATCCTGTAATTTGTGTTTCAAATTCTTTATTAATTGTACTCAACATATTCCTATTCATGTATTACAAATTTTCGTTTTTTTTAACTCTCTCTCATTTTTTTCTTTACCAAATTACTGTTTTTTATAATTGCGTCTTTCTCCAGTTTTAATTATTTGAGCTTTTTCCTAGTTTGAATTTACGTCGATGTATTTATGTTATGTTATTTATTTTTTTCCCTTTTTTTTTTTCTTTTCTTCCCCCCCCCCCCTTTCTTTTTTCTAGCGATTGATTTTAGTAAGTTCCGCAAAATAATTGGTAAACAGAGCAAAACCATACGCTAATTTGGCAAGCATTTTGAAAACCTAGCAAAAATTTTAGCCATAATAGCATAAACTAGTAATGTTAATTTCGCAAAAGTATAGTTTGCCATTTTCGCACAATAAAATTACCACTTTTGCAAATTGTTTTGTCGTTCTCGCCACGAGGGTGGGCATTTTAGCAAAAAAAGCAAATTGCAGAAATCGCAAACCATTTTTTGCCATTTTAGCAATTAATTTTTAAATATTACAAAAATATTTATAAAATATTTTTAACATAATATTAAACAAATATTTTTAAACTAATATTTCTAAAATAATTTTAAAATATTTTGTAAATATATTTTACAAACTGTTTTAAAAGTAATTACATAAATATATTTTGTAAATATATTTAAAACATTTTTATAAATATATTGTTACAATATTGTCATGAAATATTTTAGCAATATTGTCAACATATTTCTGCAGTGTATTTAAGGAAATATTTACATGACAATATTGTTTCAAAATTGACAATATTGCTGCAATATTGCTGCAATATTTCGTGTTGGGCGGGATTCATCCGCCGCCTATCGGATCTTCGTTAAAAAACTGTGGAACCAGCTTAGATACTTCATATGTGCGGTGCGTGCGAAAAAGAGAGAATAAATCAAAGGAGGAGGGGATGTGCGCGAAATTAGCCCGTCTTAAATTTAGACTTTAAAATCGCGCTGATCGAGAACTGCCCATGAGAGGATGCAGAGAAAGTTTGCCAGATCCTTCGATTAAATGCGGATATTGTCCATGGGTTTAAACGAGGAATTCAGAACTGTCTGGCAGCGTTGATGCAGAAACGCACACAGCGCAAAGCTAGGGGACCAGCGAACTCTCTGCGGGATCCTTCGTGTGGGATAGATGACCGTATGATGTCACACTAGACTCCGCGAGGGCCAGAGGGCCTGTCTTGCGTGAATCACAAGGGATGTGCGGTTTTCTTCCAGGTGCCAGTTCGAATGACATTCAAGTTTTATCAGACACTGGAAAAAAAACACACTGAATCTGGAGTCCAGACTCTTAAAACATCGGCAAGAAAAAATACTCTAGATTCAATCAGATTTAAGCTTAAATCAAGAACCAAGCCTCTTAATTTGAGCGGATTTCCTTTCGATTTAAGCTTAAATCTGATTGAATCAAGAGTCCATTTTCTTGTCAATGTTTTCAAGAGTCTGGACTCTAGATCCAATGTGCGTGTTTTTCTTTTTTTTTTGGACGAAATTTGGCCACGTCTAAGAGTTCGTATGGCGTTTTCCCTGAGCAAGGCAGTGTGGTAGGTCTGTTCTGGATTCGAGGGGTCCATCGCGCTGTGCCACCACACGCCGCGCCAGCCACGAGCCACGTGCGGGCATCCATCCCCCACTGCCGCCGCCACCGGCGAGGTCTGCTTTCGCATCTGGTGGGCGCCAGGAGATCCACCGGTGCATAAACCCCTGATCAAAGAATATCCGGAGGCCTTTCATCGTTTCGAGTGGAACAGGCACAAAACCTCATCAAATTTTCACGATGGTCAGTTGGGCTTGTCGCGGATTCGAATTTTGATGATTTTATTTTGATGAAAATGACCAGGATGTCTACTATAACAGGCTGGCCAAAAATCAGTATTTTTACAGCACTTTTTCAGTACATTCCCAAAAAATTCAGAACCCCCTCAACAGTAAAATTCAGTATTTTTTCAGTACCTCCATTTGACGAAATTCGAAAAATTTCAAAAATTTGAATTTCTCGCTCAAATTGCGACAAAAATGATGAAAAATTGAAAAAATTCCGGACCTTCTTTCGGAATTTCCGCACTTTTTCAGTACTTCCGTACCGTACTTGAAAAATCAGTACTATTTCCGTACTTTCCGGGTTTGTAGACATACCCTGATGACATAACCACAAAATTTGAAGCTCACTGGTGGCCTGAAGATCAACTGACTGTAGGCCGTAGGGTCGTGATTTAGCGGGCAAATACTATACTCTACTTTTTCCTGAAAATGAATCGGATCTGTAAGTATAGTAGTTTCTCATCACAAAATGTGATCCAATTTCATATTACGTTCTTAGACTCCGATTTGGTTTGACATTTTAAAGCAATTTATTGTCCAACCTATACGGCCCGTCGAGCATGTCTCTACACTATGGTACATCAAAAACTCGGTTTGAAGTTTCTAGGGGCTAAGGTCCCTTGACCCTCGGTGATCATGTGATATGCAGGTCTTTACACCTTAATTTCTTCGTTTTGTTCTTGTTCTCCGATTCTTTTCTCTTTCATCTTTTTATTTTCTGTTTTTTCTTTCCACCTGTGTTTTTTCTTTATCCCTTTCAAACAAAAGTGTAGGAACCGACCAACTTCCAGGCACCTGCGAAGAATAGGGAACCATCATGCGATACCCTTGAAAAGAACAACCGATTGCGAAAAACACGACGGCTGACGGGGGGTTGGGGGCGAGGGGGGCGGGATATAGCACGAAGTAGGGCACGGGGGCGGGCAGAGACGAAATCCGTGAGAGGAGGTGAATGAAGGGGGCCTCCGCGGGAGGGGGTGAATAAAGGGGGTCTCATTGATGCCGTCGCTCCGGTCCCTGCCGCCGGAGGGGGGAAGGAGGGGGGCGCGGCAGGGCGGAAGGGATGAGAACGGAGCGGGCGGAAACTGGAATCGTCCGGATCGAGCGGCGTCGGTCGAACGCGAAGCTGCCGAAGGGTCGCAATTGCGCCGCAGTTTCGCCAGGGATTTTTATTTTCGCCCCCGTTGAGGGTAGTGTGACGTCGCTACTACCGTTTATACATTGCGTTACTCTTCGTAAATTGCGTAAGACTTATTTTGACTGTTTTAAGTAGCCCTGCCCTCCCGCTCTTGGACGCCGAGAATACGTAACGCTCGTAAGGGGAGGATTCACAGGGTTGCCACAGAATTTGGAGAATAAAATTCCCTGATATTTCCCTGATTACCCTGACACATTTTGGTGAATCCCCCCGGGTGTCTACTAAAACGGGCAGGCCAAAAATCAGTACTTTTACGGGACTTTTTCAGTACATTCCCAAGAAATTCAGTACCTCCTCAAAAGAAAAATTCAGTACTCATTCATTACCTTCAACTGACGAAATTCGAAAAGGTTCAAAAATTTGAAAATCCCGCTCAAATTGCGACAAAAATGAAAAATTCCAGACTTCCTTGCGAAATTTCCGCACTTTATCAGCACTTCCGGACCGCCCTTGAAAAATCAGTACTATTTCCGGACTTTCCGGAAATTCCGGACTTGTAGACACCTTGTTCCCTAACAATCGAACAAAATGCCAGATTTTAAAAAGACATACTTAGCAATAGTTTCCAAGCAAAATTAGTTCAAAACGAAACCCACTTGAAAAACCAAATGAAGGTGATCTGACTATTTTTCTCTGACATTTCCTGGTTTTCCCTGACATTTCCCGGATTTCCCTATATTTTCTGACTGTGGAAAACCTGTAAAATTTACTTTTCAGAAAGATGCCCGTAAAATTGCACTTCGCATTTCCGGGAACACGGCTTGAGTCTTCCATTTGTTGCAGCTAAAGTTCGCAATAGACACATTTGTGGAGGTTAAATGCTAGATTCACCGGACTATGACGACTTCCGCCTCCGCAGCATGACGAAACGGTGCTTTTTTTTCGCGGGGTGAGTTCAAGGGTGGCGAGGAGTTCGATCCGACTCGCGCGACGGCCGGCGGTTTCGCGACAAAATTGATAAAGATGATCACTCCCTCTTATCAATTCAACGGCGTCCGATTGTGATTGCCACGCGCCCGCCCTGGACGCCGACGACGCACAGCGGATCGAGTCAATAAGAGAGGTCGGACAAAATCCGGAAACTTTAAACGCTTATAACTCCGTTTATACAAAACTTTGAGGTTCCAAAAGTGGATTCGTTGGTTTTCTCGTGAAATTTTCTGCTAGAAACACCCCTTGAAATGAGAAATGTAACGAAATAAACGTGAAAATTTGCAGTTTTAGTCAAAAATTTCAAGTCCCACCTTACTGATTGACTCGATACACTGTGCGACGCGACGCCAGGGTCAGGGTCTGGGGCACCCGGTACCCGATTCAGTCGATCACAACCGCTTCCGTACGAAGGGTGACGCCTTTCAGACTTTTCAGGCATTTCAGGCGTCTATATTATCCATAGAGGCACTTATCTTCCCAGGAAATCTAAACGGCACATTTGTTGTTCACAAAAATAAGCCAGAAATAGCATTTAGTTCCTATTTGCAAAACGGAGTCCAATTTGTCCAGAATGGACTGATTTTATGACTACGTCATTCGATGGAGGTAATATCGAAGTGTTGGTTCAAACTAAAACAAATAATATACCCTAATATGGACCGCGTTTAGTAAAAAGGAACCAAGCCACGTCAGCTAATGACTTTAAATGGGCAATTTGATTTTTAACAAGAAAACGGTTGTGCGGATTTTTGGGCTAATGTCAGTGCATTTTCTGCATTGTGCGAGGCAAATTCCTTGAACTTTTCAAAGTAAGCCGCACGAACGTTCTCTCGTAAAAATTGAAAGTGCCCATTCAATTTGGCTATAGCCAAATCAGTACCATTTTTGGACTTCCATATCCGTAGACATTCTGGTTTTAGACGGAATAAAAAAAAAACTCCGGCCATGGAAGCCGAATTTACGGGCTTTATAAGTATGCCGTCCACGTTTCGGGCTCAAGAGGTTGAAAGTTCCGGACATAGCACCCGGAGCAATCGAAGCAACCGCTCCAGCATTTGAAACTTTCGGGCTCTGAGCCCGGAACGGACGATATGCCTATATAGCCCGTGACTTTAGGGAAAACCAGAGGCATCACCGTGTTTTTCGCTACATTTTACTGAGAGAAAGTACATATCGACGGTGAAACTACCAAACCACGTATCTCGTTTGCGGTGTTTAAAAATCTACGCTCACATTTTATTTTTTTGAAGTACTTGGACCAAATCAATATCATTCCTTGAAATTTTCACGGAATTTTCTCCGCACAAAGAGAAAAAATCGCAGAAATTTTAAAGACTGGATGTTAAAGTAGTTTTTCATTTAAAAAATAAAGTATGACAAGAAGTCTGCGACGTCGCAAACCGAGATACGTGGTTAGGTAGTTTCACCGTCGATATATCGGAAATCCCTGAGCATACGAGAGCCCCATTTACCCAGGTGACAGCCCTCGGGTAAGCCGTATATGCGATCCTTTCTTTACATGAAATGATCTGGATTAGGGTTGTGACCCCTGGTAAAAATTGACGATAGGAGCTGCGTTTCAAAATAACATAGGAGTTCTTATAGCCGACTAAAGATGGCTATTGAAAATCATATAGCTGGCTGTAGAAAGCGGAGCAAATCATAGCCGGGCTATACGAAGCTATAAAAAAGTATACAGTCGGGCTATAGTTCCCATAGCCGGGCTTTGCACTTTGTCGCCATTGGCTATAAAAGGCTATAAGAAATTGTGTAGAAATTCGTGTGCTTTGGAGATCATTAAGTTTGATACGGAACTACCTTAATATTTACAAAACACACATTATATTTTCCTTTAATACATATTTTTTCTCATCAACTAAAATGAGAATAATCCATACAGAGTGTGCAAACATTTCAAAATCATGAGTTGAAAAACGCTGACTCCGCCAGATTAAATATTAGAGCCTAACACAAAGCGGAGCAACGGCGCACTGGCGCCTACAAACCTAACAGGGATACTTCACGCATTGCGCAATGCGTGAAGTATCCCTGTTGGGTTTGTAGGCGCCGATGCGCGTTCCGCGCTCTCTGTCCGCCCGCCGCGCCGCAGCGTGCCACGGCGTCTGAAGCAACTATTTCACACCAGAGGTATTGCACAGTATCATAGGAAATGGAAGGCGCTCCAGCATATTAAGAATGACAGACATCCTTCAAAAGTACAGAGCTTTCCTCGCAAAATAAATCAAGATACTACGACCCATAAAGAGAGCAGTAGTCCCAAAACTCGTTAAGTATATAGCATTCGCAATTAGTAACGTTTAGCATACACTCTATCGCCTGGCTGTTGCTTAATCGCCATCGGCTATAAAAGGCTATAAGAAATTATACAGCCGGTTACAGAAGCTATTGGAAATCTTACAGCCGGCTTTAGGTCTCTAGTATTTTGGAACACACATTCTACTGCCAATTTTTACCAGGGACGGCTGGCGGTGTTAAAAAAGGCTCCCCGCGGCCGCGTAGCGAAATGTGAAAAGGCCGAAAGTGCACAACACGGTCCCGACGTCCCGGTAACCCAGTAACCTGAAACTTGAAGGTGCAGCGCCCGACGCCGCGAGTCGCCTGAAAATACCAACCATTGACATTTTTACGGAATGTGCCTACGTCCATTCTACCGTACTTCGGAAAAACGCCGTATCGATATTCTAATGTTGCCAAATTCGCCATTCCGCGATCGAAGGAACCTGTTTTCATTCCAGCGTTCCCAAACGTTCTACTCCTACGCTGTTTATATTTTTCCGACGGTTTCGTAAAATCATAGAAATCGCAGGTTTATTACCTCAATATCGCGGCACATACGCGACTTTTCCGGCGATTTTATGAAAACATAGAAAAACCACACAAGTGCCTCAATATCGCAGAATATACACGATTTCAATACCGATCGAGCATTGTATTTATAAACGTCAGCAATTTGAAATAGGTGAAAAACTAAGAATTTCCTTCAATTACGCGTGATACCAAATACCTACTCCGGAGTTCGAATTGTTGCGCGCTTGATTTGTATATTTAACGATGCGAGCATAATACTTACGTTCATCAACGTCAATAATTTCAGACAGGTGTATAGCTAAAAATTGCCTTCAATTTTGCGTGATACCACATACCTACTCCGGAGTTCGAATAGTTGCGCGCTTGATTTGTATATTTAACGATGCGAGCATAATACCTGCGTTCATCAAAGTCAATAATTTGAGACAGGTGTATGGCTGAAAATTGCCTTCAATTTCGCGTGATACCACATACCCACTCCGGAGTTCGAATAGTTGCGCGCTTGATTTGTATATTTAACGATGCGAGCATAATACCTACGTTCATCAAAGTCAATAATTTGAGACAGGTGTATGGCTGAAAATTGCCTTCAATTTTGCGTGATACCACATAACTACTCCGGAGTTCGAATTGTTGCGCGCTGAGTTCCACATTCAGTGACACGAGCTTAGTGCCTGCATTCATCCGTCAAGCGGCGGTTTCGGGGAAAAGTTCGCGATTTTCATCTCAATATCGCGAAAAATGTCCGATTATTCCAGCGGATTCGTAAAATTGTAAAAAATTACGCAATTTTTATATCAGTATCCTGAATAAAACGCAAAATTTGCAGCGATACTGTAAACAAGTAAGAAATCACGCAATTTTCACCTCAATATCACGGCAAATACGCGATTTCAATAACGATGCGAGCATAATATTCTTAGACGTCAGTAGTTTGAGGCAGGTGTTCGTATAGCTAAGATTTTCCTTCAATTTCGCGTAATACCACATATCTACTCCGGAGTTCGAATAGTTGCGCGCTCAAATACCTGCATTTATTTTCCGGTAATTTTGAAAAAAGTGAGAAATTACGCGATAATCACATTAATATCGCGGCTAATACGCGAGTTTTTTCAGCGGTTTCATAAAATCATAATCATTAGGTACGTACGCGTTCTTCACTTGAATAACTCGGCATACACGCGACTCTTCCAGCAGTTTCGTAAGAACAGAAAATCTCACACAATTTTCGCCTCAATATTGGCAAATACGCGATTCCAATAACGACGCGAGCATAATATTCTAAAACGTCAGTAAGAGACAGGCGAAAAGCTAGGATTTTCCTTCATTTTCGCATAATACCACATACCTACTCCGGAGTTTGAATAGGTGGCGTTATAGTTCCAATCGATTCATCGCAAAGCACACCACGCCGCGCCGCTGTAACCTTGGATGCGTTGGGTAATTTTTTGAGCGCCTCGCGCCATCGTCACGCTGCGCTGTCGCGCCAGGAGAGAACGACGTATGAACATTCGAAAGCTGCAAGATTTCTTAAGATATAACAGGAATTCTCTAGGAAACCTAAGAATTTTTCCTTGCCGTGCTTGGGAAAAACGCCGTATGCTTATACGCCTTCAGACGCTGCCGCCTTCAGACGTTGCCGAAACTCCCCCAATACCTAAAATATTTATTTTTAAGCAAATATATGAAGATTTTTCTTGGTAATTTTCAGATATTTTTCATTCCATCGTGTATAAAATTGTGAGAAAAATTTAAGAAAAATATTCACAATTTTCCTAGGAATTTCAATTTTTTAAAGATGAAATGTGGTCGCGTCTGAAGGTTCACACGACGTTTTTCCTTTGTGCGATGGTATCATTATTGAAAAGTTTCTCAAAAATAAATATTCTATTTGAACATAAATGGCAACAATCGAGTACTCGTGCGGCATGGCACGTCTTGTGCGTCTGCTGTGTCACCGGCGAGTGTAATCAGAGAGCGGCAGCGAAGGATGACAGGTCAAATATTTGAATTACTTGCTTTCATGGCGGTAGGGAGAAAGGGACGTATTTTAGAATTTTCTATTAAAAGAGGGGGGGGGCAAACTTTTTTTTAAAAAATCCTAAAAATGAGAATAACTCACAAAATCTGGCAGACTTGCCAAAATGGAACAAATAAAAGTATTATTACTACGTCCACTGCTCCAGGTGGGCCCATCTACCCTGCTACATCCCAGATTTGCAGGCTGATTACTGAAATTGATAGACAAAGCTGTAAACAAAGCGGAAGACAAAACGGAGCAATCGGCAATCCTATTATGGAAGCCAGTGGTTGCAAATGAAGAGGAAAATAGGTTCTGGACTAACCAACGGCAACTCACGAGAGATCCCATAGTTGAGTGGTCCATCATTTTCCCTCTCAGACTATCAGTACTTACCAAACCTGTTTCAACTAATGGGATCACTCGATTTCTCCTTCGTCTATGAATTTCAAAAATCAACCTGCTACCATGAAGCAGAGGAAAAACGCAAAGTACGTGAATATTTGAATGTTGCAAAATTTCTTCCAATTAAAAAGTGCTTTCAATTGCTAGATGTTTTGATTTTATCTCCATGAAATGTTCAGAGAAGTATATTTGAAATTAAATTTAACATGCCCTGCAAATAACAGGGAATACTAGTCACTCTCCACAATACTAAATGATTTATTGGAGAAAATTTGACAACATTCCAATGATCAAACAGAGAGTAAACCAGTATACAATACAACTGTACAAGTTTCTGCGCATGCGCAAACTGTCAACTGCACAGTGAGGACTGTGCGTGTGATAGCTGCCTAAGAGTAGCACTCTTAAATGTTTCAGTTATATCACTGCCTACATTCTCATTTATGACTCATTGAAAAAAAAATTGGGCTGGAAGGTTGGTAGAGGTGCTGTCAGCTAAGTTTGCGGTTGGCTTTTGTGTACAATCCGTTTGCAAGCTACTGCAATGCAGTCGTCCAATACGAATTGAGGATTGCCTACACTCACCATTAGGTCGCAGTCAATCCCTATGGGATGATCGCTAGCAAGCTGAATGTCTTGGCTGGTGACACCTCTACCTCTACAAAAAGGAACTTTCCAGAATTTTTGTGGGTAATTTGTGATTTAATCATCATAGATTTTTACGAGTAGGTTGTGCCTACTTGCCTGCATAAAAATGAAAAGAAAATTCACTGTGATCAATTTTAACACAAAAACGTACAGGTACTTTAATAAGAAAAATAAATCGTAAGGACGTAGAATGTAGAATTGAGAAACATCCTTTCGTCTCCAATAACTCTCAAGGTAACATCAATAAAACAGCGTTCAAACTGCCTATGAAATAGAGTGAGGGTATACTCATTAAAATAATACAATTATGAGCGACTCTCCCCACCTAGAACAGGCTTGCTGCGAAAGACCTATATCTTCATATACTAACTGCATAACCTCAAGAAAACAAGATATCCGTCCAAGAGCGGCATAATCTCTGATCGCTATTGGCTTTTAATACCTAGTTGGGCATTCCTACAGAGAAATCTTACTGTTGACAGCAAAAATAAACAGTTTCCAGTTGTACGTGATGCCTTGGGTAGATGCATCGTTCAAGATTCTCTCAGCATATATGACCTGAGAAATATGAGAAGAGGGTACACGACTTCCATCATGCGATTTGGCATTACAGATAGTTTCTGAGCAAACAGTTCCTTCACAGGTAATCGCTTGAGCTAAGCCAAACCATTTGCGCAATGGGCATTGATGTATTGGACTGTGTGAAGAGGAAGGTCTGATGAGCTATAAAGAAACCATAATTACTCTGACGAAAATTAAATTAGCTAGTGGAGACGCGATTTATCTCAGAGCAGTGCAGAAGGTAAACAAATCAAAGAACAAAGAGGTTAGCAATCAAAAAGCTTTTGTTTACGAAATACGAACCTCAAAAATTCATCCGTTCCAAAAAACTGGAGACACAGCTGAGCAGGAGACGGACATCCACTGTTAAAAAATTGAAGTACTAAAAGAAAACAAACACAGTAACGTGTTGGCTAATCCAAATGCGACTTAAAAACACCCTGAGGGTATTGTACCTCCAGGTTTTGGCAATAGAGGAAAGGTTAAATAATATTCCGTGATCCGAGTTGGCACTGAACAACAGATTACGAAATCACTTTAACAGACGCGCGTGGCGGATTTCGAGACAAAAAAACTGGAATCGTATTCCCAGACTATACACTATCGGATGGTGAAAATTCTGGCGAAAATTAAGTGTGGTAAATCTGAGATTTCAGCTTCTCCGCACTACGCGATTCACACGGCACGAAACGCTCACGACGCAAGTTGGCGAACGACTCGCAGTTCCTCCGTTTCTCGGTTCGCAGTTGACAACAGACGCAGAACGAAACCACACATCTCGGAACAGCTGATGAAGGACCACCTCGCCTCCTTTTACCGGAGGCGATACTGCGCGGGTTGCAGGGTTGTACTGCGGGTTGCCGAACTATGTCGAGCCGATCGCATCGACAGAGTTGTCAACTTTCAGGACTTTATTCGGCCTGGGTTTCAGAGTATTGAAATAATGAATTCTACATGTACAATGTTAAATGTTGGGAAAAGTTGAAATCACTCAAATTAGTTAGCAAAAGCTGCCGTGCTAAGGAAGAACGCCGTATGAACATTCGAGAGTTCCTAAATTTATTTCTCTTGGTAAAACATGTATTTTCGACAACATTCATGCATACTTATTCTTCCTTGAAATTTTCAGATATTTTAGATTAAATAGGGTAAAACACTGTCTGAAAATTTTGGAAAATAATTTTCACAATTTTCCCATTAAATTCTGTTTTTATCAGAGGAAACTTGGCAACGTCTAAGGGCTCATACGGCATTCTTCCTTTGCACGGCAGAGTCCTGAGTACATTGCAAAGTTGGAAAGTTTTATTTCAATGACTAAAATCGAAAAATGTGTACTTCAAAATGCAAGGCTTTGTAAGTCTCTGCTCATGCTTTGGTTTTTCAAAGGAAAACGAACCAACAGTATTTACTATTTGTTGTAAGTTTTCAGTGCTCATTTTGAAAAACTTGTGCATAGGTAATAGCAAAAAAGCGTTTTGATTAGTTATTCACATGATAGGAGACTTTCAGATGTTGCAAATGATTGAGTAACGCATTTTTTGTACTAAGCCATGATTTGTCTGTGGTTGAAATTTTCTTGGGAATTTTTTGTAGATTTTACATGGGATTTAACAAAAAATTTCTTTAAATTTTCATGGTGAAACGCACACTCATTAAGGAATAAAAAGAATTAAGTGGTTGAGTTATACTTTGAAATGTCACAGGGTAATTAAGTCAGTTCTTCTAGCTTATACTTCACCAACTTTGAGTTTATTTTAAAACTGGTGAGTTTAAATTATAATCATGTTGTGAGGTAAAATAAGAGATTTTTTTAATTGATTCCACTATTTTCCCATTGAAGTGCAATATGGCATGTTCAAAACTCCCTTTGAGGTCATAATGAGCTTAGAAAACGACTTTTCAAAAACTCTGATGAAACTGTTAAAAAATAATTTTCAGGAAACCCCTAGGTATTCTGATTAATTGCTTTTTTAAAGAACATTTATTTATGGTAAAATTTAGATACGTTGAAAAAGTCTTTAAAAACAATTACACACTGCTTTTTTAAAAGTGTTTTGACATATTTCTCATCCATTTTCAATAGAAAAAAACTAGATTTAGGATAAATCTTTCAAGAGTTTTATAATATGTTTTTCATTTAAATTTACCTCTTGTCAATTTTACCCAAACTCTGTCCTGCATTTTTTCTTCAGGCATATCCTGTCTCAGATACATAATTTGTCATGGGAGGTACTTTTCTGAGTTCCTCTAAAATTTAAGTGGTTACCCGTGAGAAGAGAAGTCAAGGATAAGGTATCTAAAGGTTTGTTGAAGATCTCTCTGAAAAAAGCTGTTTCAAGGTTCCTTAAAGCTAGGAAATGCATCTCTTGCTAAAATTCACCCTGAAGACCTCTATTTTCTGGGCATTTCCATGGATCATACAACGTTCCTATTGATGGTAAAACAAGCTATTATTTTCATATAATTTTTTAAAAGATAATGATCCAACATTCTAAAAGAAAATAACTTTTGAAAAAGGAAATAAAATAGGGAAAAAATCGAAAAATTATAATTACCGGTATCCTCTGTAGAAATGCAATTTTGAACATTTGGTTCTCACTTTGAAGATTTAAAATGAAAAATTCTTTGGGACTAGTTTTGAAATCAAATTTATTGCTAGCAAACAACAAGTTTTTGAAACATAAATTTTTTTCTCTCAAATTTTGACTGTTAAAAATTCCATAAACTTAAAGTGTAAGGAAAAAACTACAAAACAATTTAATTAAAACATAAGTAAAAAACATGTAGAAACTTTATGGGTAAACAAACATGGATTACTTAAATGCACCTAGTTAAAAGGAAGAATACCATTTGGGCATCACTTACCAAAAAGAAATTAAAAACACAATACATTAAGAAAAGCACCTACATTTATGCAGGAAATCAATTGAAGATATGCTGTATCTAAGAAAAGCAAAGAAATTAATTATTTCAAGGTAAATACTATGCATTTGGATACTTCTAATTTTTGGTAAAATTACCATTAAGAGAAAAAAAGAGATTACGTGCAACTTCCAAACGTGAAAATATTGTTCTGTTCGATATAACCTAGCTAAGTAAGTAGATGACCCGCATGGTTACAAAGTTAAAATGAATGATTGCATGCTAAAAAGGCATAAGTTAAAAAGCTCATGAGCCATTGCTTTGGTTGGGTAAGCAGGACATTAGGGCTCATGAGTGTTTGGACTGATGCACTTCCAGCATGCATTGATTTAAGTAAGGGTGTTAACAAACGGTTTGGTAGCTTGCTAAAACCTGCATGATAGAAAAAGAATAACATTTTGTAAGAAAGAGATACAACATGTATAGCACAGAGGGAGAACTAAAATTCACCCAAATATTTAGAACCAAACATTCGTCTCATCCAAGCACCAATTGAATCTTCCGCTCCTGCAGAAGTAAAACAAACGATTGGATATCAAACAAATTCTGCAATGTTGCTAGTTTCACCTCCGTGTTCCAGTCAAAAAAGGGACTATTCAAGCGAGTGGTATGTTTAGGCTGTCTACACTCAGGCTAGTCCTTCAAAAACCGAAAATGAAAGCAAATATATTCAAATCGACAGTAAGACTCCCAAACCGGGTATCTCGTTTGCAATGTTTTGAAACCTCCACTCTCATATTATTTTTCTTAAGGAGACCAAATCAACATAATTTCTTTGAGTTTTCAAAAATTGACAATGAGTAGTTTTCCATTAAAAAATCAAGTATTACAAGATGTCTACAACGCTGCAAACTAAGGCGTATGATTTGGCAGTCTCACTGTCAAATGCTCAATTCACTGTTCTGTTTTTTAAATCAAGGTTAAATATTATGAAATTGGATTGTGGATTTTTGACTTGTCTTTAATAGAGACTTTGTAGGAAAATACAAATAACATGTTTTTTTGACCTAATGGATTCATTTCTTGCTCAAAATTAAAGACAAAAACAATATACAATGCAGTAAAACAGTCGATATTTAGATGATCGTTTGTCCTTGGCAAGAATTCACCTCTAACAGCTATTAACTGCGAAGATAGATCTCTACCAGCATTGGCTTTTAATGAAAAAAAATCTGAAAAATTGTGAGGTGCAGAGAAAATTCCTAAAAAAAAACTGTTACAATATAGGAGTGAGAAAACCTTTTCTGTTAATCAGGTAAATATTGCACTATTTTAAGTTTTTTGTCACTTTCTTTAAGTCAATTTCGACAGAACTGTTGCACGCAATTTCAGTTTCTAATGTTGTGTTGTGTCTCTAAAAGTTTATGTTATGTTCAGTGTCAATATGAGTCATTTTTAGAAAGTAGCAAAATTTTGATGCCAAAGCTTCCATGACATTTTTTAAACAAACCGTTTCACGGAAAATTTTACGGTAACAGTTTAACTTGCACAATTTAAGAATTTTTCGACTTTTTTTAAAGGCCTTTAATGGTCAGTGCAACTAGGGGAGTTGTATTTTGAAACAGAAAAAAACTGAAAAGTCTGAACCTTCAGAATAGAAACACACAAATACTTTTGATATGAGGAATTATTAAGAGTCTAAGGTAACATATAGATGTGATTAAAAAAACAAAATGAGAATACCTTCAGTAAGTACTTATGCAGAAAAAAACAAACTAAAGTGAACCAAATGATGACTTAAAAAATTACAATAACCAAATAACACATAGAAAACATTTCCTCAAAAGGTTATACATCAAAAGCAGAAGTTTTTTGGTTTCAATTTTGAAAAACAAGTGAACAACTTTCAATTTGAATATGAAATTAAATTTACGATGCATAGAAATACAAAAAAGTAAAAAAAGAAAACTAATAAACATAATAATGAAAACAAACAAAATTAGGAGATTTTCTGTCCTTGATACCAACAGAAAATTTAGCTTGAAAACAGTGAACCAAGATAAAAATTGAGCTTGTTAGTTCCGTTGCGATTGAGAGGAAGTCATATTTTGATAGTTAAATCAACGATACTTTAGTGCAAGATTATAAAATCCATCCAAATTTTAAGTCTGCAATTATAATTGAGGACTTAAGACGACAAGAGCACTTCTTGGTTCAGAATTTTCTACCACACATTTGTTCTTTACACAAATAAACATTGTCAGAGTAATCGAAATTCAAGTGAATATTATTCATACTTGGATACTCATTCTTCTCAATTCTAATCGTTAAGATAAGGTATACTAAATACGTGAACATACTACCAAAAGTATGAATTTAGGATACCATGGACACTGATCTGACTTGTTCATTCTCTCTCTTTTAACACCAAAAGTTGACAAAAAAAATAATTAGCAGAAGGAATGAAAATAGAGAGAAAGGATTCACCATAAATTTTATGGTTTAGATTATACCTAGGAAAAGAAGCGGAAAAATAAAGAAACATAAACATAGAAGCAATTAACAAACCTAAAACCTTCAATCGGCAAAGAAATAAATATACAAAATCAATGGTAACTGACAAACTCTTCACTTGTCATGGTAAAAGAGAGACAAGATGTCATTTTCTCTTCACTACTAGATAATATTTTGATAGCCGAAGTTGGAAACAGCGCATCTCCATTGCGATGTATCAAAATTTCCGCTCTTATTTTAGTTTTTTTAGAGGAAAGAAGCCAATTTCATAGCTTGAAATCCATACAGAATATTCCACTAACAGATAAGAAAAATCGATGAGTTTTCAAGAAATCAAATTGACTAGTTTTACTTTGTAAGAAAAAATAAAGTATGCTGGGGAGTATGCCGGAAAGTCTGCAATGTCGTAAATGGAGATGCGCGATTTTACACTTTGGTCATCGCTTTGGAGATTATTTGACAAAGCAAAGTATATTAATGTATTTATGCCAAACAGAAACAAGGAGTTCCAAAAAAAAAAAATCAGTGATGTACTAAGTTGAGCTACACGTTTTGACTTATAAGGAGATTCTTTCATGATAAACTCATAATACATAAAAATACTTGGATCAAGTTGCGTGGAAAGGAACTAACCCGGACAAAATTAATTCAGAGAAGAACAGGTTTGAAGTTCGTATGCTCCATGAGCCTCGATGATTCAGTTTTCAACTCATTGCAAAGGGTAAAATTGCAGGTTTTTCTTTTCTATTTTTCTGATAAAAAATAAATGGAAGGCTCAGAGCTATAGCGGGACAATACTATATTGCAATGTTGCAAAGTTTCTACTTAAGAAGGTACTTATTTACTCATGAACGATTTCGGAACATCCTTTAAAATATTTGTGAATTTTTTCTGAGCTTGATTTAGTACAAATTCCTGAAGAAATTTGAGATGTGAAACGCGCACTTGCTGATGCATAATGATACATTTTGAGGTGAGACTCTCCCACATTATAATGCGATTGGTGCGTTTTTAGCTCTGAACCTTTTGATTTTGATCAAACTTTTCGATCACTTCCGACTTATATTCCAGAAAAAAATGGGATAGTTCCTTTCTGCGTACCCCAAGCTACATATTGTATCTATTGAACACCAGTGCACTTTCAAGAAATAAATAAGGATAAATAAAGTATTCATACATGGAGAAAAAAATAATAATCATTCCACTGGTCAAAACCCACTATAAAATACCCCCAATGCTATAAAACCTAGATAAAATAAATTTGTAAATATCTTATCACAGGCAGGTACGGTACCCTGATTAAGTAAGTTCTCAAACATAAGCTACTGAACACATCATTTTGTATACTAAAAACGGAAAATTTTGTTCATCCGTCACTCAGTAGCAAAACTACTTAGGTACAAAAAATTTGGCGTCCCTAGCAAAAAAATGAAGCTTTTAGAATGAATATTTTAAATTTAATACATTTGGCAAGATCAAGTTTTAGAATCTTACGTTACAAAAACTTCAGAACACTTCGATGGATTTCGGAGGTGATCTGAGGCAGAAATCCCCCACTGTGTTGCGCCGCTTCACAGTCTGTGCCTTTGAGAAGTAATGATTATTATAATCTATAAATTAACGCAAGAAGCTGATCCATAAAGGTATGATAATGTAGTGAAGCTATATCATCAAAATGAGAATTTGTTGAAAACTTATATTGAAGATTATGAAAACGGATTTACCTCATTGACTCAATTTCTTTAAGAGTGATATTATGTACGATGCTTTTTCTCACACATTGAGTTGATGAAGAAAGTCCATTCTCGTAATTTTTGATATAAATTTTCAATGAATCTTCACAAATTTGATGTCATACTACCTGGAGTTAATACTTATACACGTTTTGGGTCAGTTTTTTGCATTCATTTGTAGATTAAAGTAATTATTGCTTCTCAAGGGCACAATCTGGATAACAGCGTACAGAGAGGCGGACCTCTGCCCTAGATCACTTAGAATAACCTTAAAATGAAACAGCCTGACTACATCATACTTTTTTTTTTTTTATGACAGATCACTAAACAATACTGCAACTTAGAAGCAACAATAATTTTCATAATCCAAGACAAATGCACAGAAAAGTTAAGAGCGTTTAGTAGTTGAGTTCTCTGTTAAAAAAATGAGCCATGAGGGAAAATTAGTCAATGTGAAAGTGAAATGCAGTCAGGCTGATTCCAGTTTTTATCCAATAATAGTTAATTAAAATTTAGAATAAAATACCAACACAGCGATTCATCTACTTGATTGCCTTGACCAGAAAAACTTACATTTGCAAAGTGGTAAATTTTAATTTATCATCCTTTCCCTGAACACTTTCTGTCCTTTCTTTTTCCGAAGGTAGGAATCATAGGCGCCCGTATATAGCCCCTGTATAATTTCTGATTCTAAACAGTCAAAACCTGCCATGCAGGTTATACTTGGGAATGTCTTACTGTGTGTTGTACAAGTGCACATTTTATAAGAAACAAAAATTGATCAGATTGTTAGTGGGCGCCTATGATAATGGCTTTTTAGAGATTCAAAATCCATCAGCTATGCTGATTTGAAACTTGGCTCTACATAATTAAAAAGGTAACAATTTTAGCTTCAAAGATAAAACAATTTTATGAGATGTTTATCTTAAAAAATTTACAAGATATGTGATACCACTTCAAGATCGACAGCTAAGGTACAATACCACCTAACTGGCAATTTCGGAGAAAATGAGTTAGAAATTTTGCTGCATTCTACAGTCTAAAATAGGTATGTAAGTAGATGGTTTAAGTTTTTTCCAATTCCGTATGAGAGGGCTGTAATGACTCTGTGATGACGCTTCAATGTATGCACAAAATTGCATGCAACCTCAAAATCACAAAAATGGAGAAGTTTCTTCTTCATCTTGTGAAATCGTCAGTTTGCAGTTATGATGGGTGGTATTGATCCTTAGCCGTCGAGATGTCTTTTTTAATGAAAGAAGGATATTATGAGAAAATTTGTTTTCCATTGAAACGGAACACTCCAACAAGGAAAACAAATGAGAAGAACAGAATGACTATTGAAGCCCAAAAAAGAAAGATTATCTACAAATGATGAGTTTGTAATTTACACTACGAAGACGGCATATACTTACGAAGAATATCAGGCAAATACTGTTGACAGGCTTGAGAAACTTCAGTAGATAGTGATTGGAGATCCTTTGCTTCTTCCGCAAAAACAAGGATTTCTATTTTATTTCCAGTATTCCTGAGGAAAGAGGGAAAAAAACCCATAGATATTTAGCTGTGAGATAGGATACATAAAACATTTAATCAGTGTGATTATATTTTGCTGTTGATTGATGTGAGAAAATCAATAAAACTTTCATGATACTTGTAAAATGGAAACGAAAAAAATTAAAGACTAGGCCGGATCTGCTTTTGTGTCATCAGGATTTCAAGCTTGCTGGTTCTAATTATACGAATTTACATTAAAATGAAGAAAAAATAAACCAAAACTCGCATTGTTTACCGTATAGATTAACATACAGTTGAATTTGTTATTCACGAATTTGAATACAACAGAATACAACAGTGTGTTACTTGAGCCATAAAAAATGCGTGTTTTGATTTGTTTTTTCTTCCTTTTATTTGTTATATTATCACGCAAGATGCATTTTGCAAATTTTCATTAATTGAGGACAAACCCGTTGACAGCTCTTACAGGTTTTTACAAAATATGCTGGCAGATTCAGTGTTTTAAGGTGTTTGATTGATCCAAATGCAATGTTCTGATAGAATATTTCCAGCGCTTCTGAAGATGACTCTTTGGGATTGAAATGCATTTGGATGAATAAAAATACCTTAAAAAAGCTGCATTTACTGATATGCAAAATGCCATTCTTTTAGAATTTCTTGGCATAGATTCCTGTGCAGGGTTACCACAGAATTTAGAAGATGAATATCCTTAACAATTCCCTGATTTTCCTAACACATTTTGGTAAAATTGCCGGACAATTAAAGATATACCAGATGATTAAAGAGATATAATTTGAAATAAAGTAATAGCAAAATTTGTTGTTCAAAACGTCAGATCCATTCTAGAAAGCAAATGAAGATGACTTAACAATTTTTTCCTGACTTTGTAAAATTTCTAGATATTTCCCAGTATTCCTTATCTGTGGCAACCCTATACGAGTTTGTTTCAGAAATAAGTTACTTCATTTGCTGACTGAGTCTTATATTTTTTAAGGGATTATCATGATTCTGTTCATAATGGACAGAAAAATTCAGTCGACAAGAGACAGAAATGTACTGAAAGATAGGAGTAAGTAGAGGAGGAGACAAAAGAAAGGGTGAAAATACTTACAACTGACACGGAAGAATTTTTGATAATTCATCCACGGCATGATGATCAACCTCTAAATCTGCAGGGTGTCGACTAGAAGATGGCTTCTTGAAAAAGACAACTTTGGACAGGGGATTTATGTGAGATCCGAAATCAAGTCTTAAGGCATCTGCACTAAACTTGTGTCCTGGAATTTTATCGTTCAGCACCTTTCTCAAGTCCCTGACAGTATATGCTAAGGCATCTTTCTTTATATTCGGAGCACTTTCACTCTAGAGAGACAGAAAATTAACATGAAATTTGAGATGTTACCGACAACTTGCTGCACACCAGGTTCAAAGCTTTCTTCGTGCCGGGTAGTGCAAAAAGCAGGACTGTGGGCCAAGGCAGAGGTCAGCCCAAAAGACACAATCACATTGTCAATATCTCTCACCAGTTTAAAATGACAGTTAGAAAATTCCGAACCTTGAAACATCACCATTTTGAAAAGGAAATAGATATGCCACTCCGGTTATAAAGGTTCTCTTATTAAGTATTTTTCATAGAAACATTATAGGAGGGCTTTCTAAGACGTTTTTCAAAAACGACCATTGGTTTTGACCCCTCACATCACTTTATAGCCTAGGGGAGTTTATGTTTCTTGAATTTTAAAAATAAGAATCTCCCTTGGAAGTGGATAGTTGGTACAATTTTCGAGTAAATTTTTTCTTCATTTGTTGAACAACAATCTAAGTCAGAAATATCTTGCTCAATTCCAAAAAGTTTAAGGGGTTAGAAGAAAAATTACACTTGCAGAGTCAAAATTATTACGGCAGGTGCGTACTGATTTCCAGCCAATTCTCAGTGCAACTGAATCCAAAATGTCTCTGGCATAATGATTTTGACATAGCAAGTGAGTTCTTATTATTTTAGTATTACATTTTCTTAGGCGGTTTGCCTCGCGCAGTTGTATTTTGCGGTAAATTTGAGCGAATTCCCATTTACTTCTGCCAATCATGTATGTTTACATCAAAAATAAAAAAAAAACTCTTCTAGTTTAGCTGGATTCATCTCGCAATGAAGAACTCACCAGGATTTCATTAATATTGAAGCGGTGCACCAAGGGGTACAACTGACGTCTGCTTATCCTCTGCAGTATATTCCTGGCCGGATGATTATCAAAGCGACTATCATACAACAGGACATGATGAATGTGATCAGAGAGTTTAGACATGGCATTCATATTTTCTTGAGCTTCGTGTAACTTAAACCTGAAAATAGTACAATCTTTTTGAGACGCATTTTCTCTCCAATCTGATGGACTCGATAAAAGCATTGTTAACTTCAAATTGAGATGTAAAAGTCCAAATCATAGCTAAATACATCTGATGACCCAATTTCAACAAAAATGTAATAATTTTCTTGCGCAGTGAACCACTAGACAAGGTGCCAATTTTATCATTGTGATAAAAACCTTCTCACCTAAATTTCATGTGTAGAACAAGATCTGTGCAACAAAAATTACTGAAAATAAGTCTTAATTAAGATTTTGTTTTTGTTAAGCATCAGTTACGGAAAATTTGAATTTCCTACTCACAAGAAAAACTATGAGTACACTTGAATCAAATCAAGCACTAATTAAAACTTCAAGTCTATCTGAATCAAATCAAGCACAATGACATAGAAGAATGGGCAGGGAAGTTTTCTATCATGATCAGAACTTTTCAAAGAGGGTTTAGAATTTCAAAGAAACCTCTGGAGATCATTTTTCAGTTTGACATGCTTTATTTTTCCTTTCATCCTTTTTATTTACTTCTCTTGTTTTTCAATCAGTATTAAAATTAATTACACTGATGTACAGAGGTCAGTTTTAGAATGGAAAAGAAAATAAGAAAACCTGGTACTTACGTTTTACCATCTGCATTGACTGTATAATCGTCTTTTGCCGCAACAAAGGCATCAACAAACCTTGGAAATAAATCAAAGAGAGCACTTATAAGAAATCAGTATACAAGATTGAAAACTTATATAAAAACATTTCTGAGGGTATTTCATAACTTTATCAGAGGTAATTCCAAAAATGTTCTACATCTGAACTGAATAAATAATAACGTTTCCAAGATAAATAATATTAGATTTCCTGTGCTATGGTGCCAATATCTCGATTACGAGTGATGGTAGACTGGGGTCCATAAGGACTTCTACATAAGAACAGTCAGATATGGATACCACTTAGCTAGTAATTAAAGGAAAATTTTAGCTTTTACAAGTTTTAATTTATACCTTCAAAGTAAGAAGGAAATTATTCATGGGGAAAGTAGGCGGCATTAACTTACATTAGTTCTAATACTTTAACAACTTGATGCTGATAAGCTCGTAGATGAAGATCAGCTCGAACTCTGAACATATCGTTAATTGTGACAGCCTCTTTATTTCGAAAACCGATGACGTAGTCCCCCGTGATAGGTGACTTCACAAGGCGACAAAATGTCAACAGTCTTCTGTAGTCAAAGGAAATTGAAATGTTCAGTTGCTTTCCATCACGCAAAAAGTAGTCCCATTTATCGACATCAATATCGTTGAGTTTGTTGTTTACAATCTGAAAGGAAAAATTTAAAAATCACACATAACAGCACATCTACTTTATAGCATTTTACTGATTCAGTCTTCATGGATAGTATAATTGCACTGTCACTTTACATTGTAATTAAACTTGTTAGCAACTGTTCTTCCTTAGCAAATATTAATTCAACCTTGTCCTCAAATGAATTTTGAGATTTTCAAAACAACATTCTTTTGGATTAAGGAGACTCATTATAACGTTACAACACAATTGTTTTTGAGTGACATGTTTCAAAATTTCATAGATCACACACACGTATTAATCAACTAATGGTTCTTCCCTTGATTTTTGATATCATGTAGAAGGTTTTTTTTTTTTTTTTTTTTTTTTTTTTTTTTTTTTTTTATGGGAAAATTAGTAAAAGATAATTACTACGAGGGCTCAGAGCAGCTATCATGGTTTAAAAAAATTAATAATAACTTAAACATCATAATCGCATCAAACCTCATTGTTGCCCTAACCCACAAATTACTTGAGGATGGCTATTTTACAATTATTTAGACAAAATTTTTTTCCAGTAATTGAGGACCAAAAAGCAGTGACTAGTTACTGATATTATAGAAAAGAGATTGAAAATTGAAAGATACATACTTGATATAAATACTGTTTATTTGGTAGTCTTTGTCCTTCGCCCAAAATAAGCTCCGCCACAAGATCAATGTTAACATTGTATCGTTTAAACTCACTTTCCAAGTGATTTTCCTTCACCAGGTGTTTCAACATTGAAACTGAGCAGTCTTCATGCTGGGTAAGAAAAAACAAACAAAATAATATTCACACAACATGATAAGTTTTTCAAGTTTTACTGGAAAATTTTTACCCATAAAAAATTTGGTTGAAAGACATCGAGGGAAAAAAAGTAATGATTATTAAACATTCTAGAGTGGAAAAAATCTGTGCAGCTCTTAAATATTTCTGTAAACACTCTGGCTATTAATTTCAGAGCTTAATAGGCTCCATCCTCAGCTGTCGGCAAACTCTGAAACGCGTTCCAATAAATTAATTAAAATGCTAGTGAAAACGCGAAATTTCAAAATTGTATCCTTTAACTTGTTCTGACCTCGTTCATAGTTTTGCATGGTGACAGTTTGCCTCTACACTCAGTAAAATTCTCCATGTACAAATTCTCTTGTGCCCATCCTTGGAGCGCTAACAAAAAGAAGGAACACTGCTAGTGTATTTGCTCCCTATTTGTGCATGGAGAGTTTGATTGGATACAGAAGTGGACATTCACTATACTGCCAAGCTAAGGATAAACGCCGTATGAGCCTTAAGACGTTGCCACACTTCCTTGACTAAAAACCGAATTTACTGGAAAATTTTTGGGTATTTTTTTCCCCCACTTTTTCAGATAATTTGGTTCGCAACTTGCACATACATACCTAAAAACTTCACGGAAAAATATGCATAACTTTCCTCAAAAATACATGTTTTATCCAGAGAAATTGGCAACTCTCGGATGTTAATACGGCATTCTTCCTTAGCACAACAGTATAGTAATCCCTTCATGATGGCCTCAACTTTGAGAGCTTTTTTTAGTTTTGGAGTTCGTTTTAGAAAATACCAGAGGCACCAACATGCTTCTTGCAAAATTTTACACAAGTAAGGGTATCTCAGTAGCAGATCCCTGTTGCTTGTAAGACCTCCATTTTGAAAAATTTGGCACTCTTCTTCCCCTAAGCTTTTAGATCAATGATTGTCTAGAATTAATTCTTACACAAAATTTCAAATTGCACACTCACCCTCCATTTTACATCACAATCATTCAGAAAATGCTCCCACAGATGAGAGAAGGGGCCATGACCTAGGTCATGGCACAGACCTGCTATTTCCACACTTAATTTTTCTTCAGGTAAAATTTGAACTTCAGGGCAGTTTGACCTTAGAGCTTCCACCATTTGGCCGGCTAAGTATGCAACCCTATAAGTTTAAAAAAAAAAAATATCATAATGAGAAGAGCTCAAGGGAAAAAATTATAGGCCAAAAACGACATATTAAAACAATTATTTTGGCAAACAGATTAAAAATGACTCTTGCTGAATCTTGATCATTTCTTTTCTCACAAATAAACTTAAGAAGATTCTAAAGTTGTACAGTGCTCATGTTTGAAGATTGAGGATAAGATGACTTCTTCAGATTTGTCATGAATTGAACAAATACAAATTAATTGTGATTAAAACGTAAACATTAGAGACATTGTATTCTACAAATACATTATTGTGTAGGACTTTTAACAACACATCAAGGTCCACAGCTTTTGGCTTGATAGAATTTATTTGAAATCCATAGAATTGCTGTTTAGTATTTACATGTTGTTTAGTGTTAAATTTTCTTGCTAGTTCTTGAACAAAATCTTCAGCTGATGAAGGAAATTTATGGTGTGAGAAACTATCAGGTTTGACCTTCGGACTTTGAAACCTTGAATATCATCAAGGATACTATTGCTAAAATTTCACCAACTTAGAGAGCAGTGGCCATAACTCCGTAATATGCTGTGCACACAATTTAATATAAGAGAAATGGCATATACCAGGAGGCTTGTGCAAATAATTAATTTGGCGGTGAGGATCCTAGAATGGCTTCTAGAAAATTATGGGTTTGCAATTCCAGAAAGCTCTTGGTAAAAGAATATAGGAATGAAGGATGGAGAAATGGCTTACCCAAGCGAATGCTCAAAACGTTTGCCACATGCTGCTGGAAAAACTAGGTAAGTGGTTCCGAGTTGCTTTAAATTTCTTAAACGTTGAAACTGCAGAGTATCGATGATTTTGACGCACAGGGGATGAAGCCTGATGTGCCCATGAACACTATCATTGAAAACTTTTTCTGTCATTACCTCTGTTACAGGACAAATAAGAGTGGTAAGTAAAGTTATTTTAAAATACAAAAAATTGACTTTTGGAAAATAAATTCTACTACAAGGAAAATGAATGCCTGAGCAAAACGCCAAGGGTGAAAGAGAAATAAGATTACGGAGACTCTAATAAAGTGTGGACATATTGTGCTTTAGGATACATTTTCTTACAAATGATGTTTTTGCCCCTCTCCTACAATTTGTTACCCTTACTGTTTTTCCTACAATTTTTCATTATTGGACACTTAATGGCTGTGTTTCCCGTCCCCTTACCAGACTTTTCGGTCGCTATCAACAATAAGGGTGGTCACGTTTTCTGCCCATCCTTCACCAACTACCACTTCCTTCAACTAGGCTTTGAAGCACAGGTGTCAGGATGAACTATGATCATTCATAGGAGCGCTATTTACACTCTTTATGGCTGTGTTTAATCTCCAAATTTGTGTTCAAAGGCGCCAAGGCAGGTTTATTGGTTTGCGCAAGTAAAATGGATTAAGGGAGGTCTTACAATCTGGAGGGAGAAAACCCACAGATTCGTCTCCTGAAAACTGTATTATCGTCCCGTCCCTTCCGGCCAACGGGCAAAATCAATCTTTTTAACATCCCTAGCAGCATTGACAGTAACAAATCTCTCAAAAAACTTGGAAATTATAATTAAACAAACTCTTGATAAAACTGTTAAAATTTACGAAGAGGGAAACCCTTTGTGACCCTTTTTGACGGAAAATTTGGGAGAGGTCAAATTTGAGTACAAGAATTGTTAAAAAAAACTCTTAAAAAAACTCTTAAGAATAATACACTGGTTTTTAGCACTTTCTAAACTTTAAAAAGTTGTTTTTGAAATGTTTGCATAAATTATCTCTCTCAAGAATGGTCCAATGCACACATAACTCAAATTTTAACTGGGCAGGGGTCTCTCTGACCCCACCTAATTTCAGTCCTAAACCCAACTTGCGCTCTGATGGACTTTGACGTGTTTGCGTATTTGTCTTTACAAATAATTTTCTAATCTGCTTAAATAATCTAATGCTTATCTTCTCATTATGCATGCAGTAAGTGGAGTTCTGGATTTCATTGGCATACTAACCAGTCATCACAGGAGTTGTCAGAAACTTTTTGTTAGGAAATGAGGTATCACCAACTTTGGAGCATGAATGGAGTCTGCAAAACAAAAAAATAAAACAATTTCAATAGGTAAGTAAACATAATATTTGATTGTGAGGAGGTACAAATGAATCAACCCAAGATCACCATACAAATATGTACCCAATTTGTAAGAATTGATAGAACTAACGAAGTCACTAAAAAAATTCAACTTTCCAACACAGTGACCCAGGTACCTAAGTAAAAGGATGGTACATAAAATTCGGAAAAAGAAATTTTTAAGACTCAGTAATATGACCTTCCAGACTCTTCTAGCGTTGAAACAGGTTCCTAATCTACCTTTAATTTTCCTAGAAAGCGAAGAAAAAAAATAACAGGTATCTGTAGACTTGATGAAGATTTGATGATAATACTTACTCAGAGAATGAGATACCTATCTATCACTTTTTTGTGGGACTTCACACAGCATTTTTTTATTGGATATCTTTTGATGAAGGGAATAAAGGAGAAAGTATTGAGAGAAAACGTTAAGTATTCTAAATGAACTGGAGCGTAAACATTGCATATTCATGAGGCTTGATAAGGCAAATGAGCTTCAGTTGGGCTGCTACTTTCTTTAAAATGTTGTGCCCTCAAATTTATGCGGAATATTGTGATGATATACAACAGTAAGTGCACTAATGAGGATAAGACCTCTCTCAAGTACATGAGCAAAAATAATACCGACCGCAAAGGATGGTAAAACTGATGATTTTCCAGAAATTCACAGTGCTTTTCTGTCTTTATGATTGCAACTCGATTTTTTTGTCTCCTGAAAATCCGATATACAGTGAGCTCAGTGCCTGATTGCATGATAAAATTAGCATTTCTAAGAGGTAAATTTCAGGAAATCTTTGTAGCATTAGGAGCCGTTCATTAATTAACCAGACTTAGCGGCAGGTAATTATGAAATTATTGACCCTCCCCCCCTCCAGCTCGTCATGATTTTGTGACATAGGTCCCTATCCTTAAACTCATTAAAACAAAAGAGCGTAGCTCTCCTTGGCCCCCTCCTCCCCCATCTCACCAAGACGACAGAGAGCGTTTGTTTCTCTCTCTAACCCTTAGCAAGGAGACCCTCCGCAATATGCATATCGATGGCCCAAGTGCGAAACAACTTATCATCAGCGTTTCAAAATTACCACTCTCACTTGATTTTTTGAAGAGAAAAAAGCAAATACCTAGAAATCCTAAAGATTCAAATGAGAGAGGAGAAAACTTGAGGAAATTTTCAAGAAATTGCATCGACTAGTTTTCTAAAGAAATAATAAAGCGGTACTGACGGTACTGAAGGTCTGCAACATTGCAAATGGAGATTCAAGGGTTTGTACTTCAGCTATCAATATTTTTCGCATTTGCAGAAAAATCCTCAGTCCAGTAACTACTGACGTGCATAGAAGCGCAGTATTGGTATTACTAGCGATGTATATCATTGTGATATTCTACAAAAACTGTTAGGATACTTATATGGTTCAAAAAGCAACTCTAAGTACTAGGGCCAATTTTTCCCTTTCAATGTAAAAAAAGGGAGGCTCCAGTTTGCCAAGTTCAGGCAGGAGTTCACTGTTAGATGTATCGAAACTTTCCACATCTTACTCCTGAAAGTTCTTAAGTACCTACATCTGACAAGGAGATAGTGCAATTAATTACATCAAGGTAGATATTTTTACCAACGAATTTTGGAAAAGTAATTCTGTGGGAAAGGCAGATATCACTTACGTTAGCAACTAAGTATAGGGAGGTAAATGAAATTTCAACTCTATGTAGTGAGGAAAAACCAAACAAGTTTCACGCGTTGAGCAGAAGGCTAATTTCAAAAGTGTTGAATTGGTCAGAATGTTCTCACCTGAGTTAAAGATGGAAAAATAAAGGTAATATGGGTCCGTAGAAATGAATGCGGAACTGATCTAAAGTATCCAAGAAGAGGCAATGTCAGCTGTCAGCACTGTTTGATCTCAGTTAACAGAATGTAGGTTAAGTAAAAGAAAAATTTGCAAAGTAATGCATTACCAAGAGATGACTGAGAGAATTGTTTATCACAGCTGCGATTTTTCTCGTGTGATAACAAACACAATCTTTCACAATCAATAACAGACTGAGTCAGGACACAGAGCCGACGGCTGTGATTCAGAAAACTTGCTTACCTAGATTCCTCACGGCCACTTGACGAACTTTTGGCGGCCATCCTAACTTTAAACGCCAAGAACTTTCAAGCGTTCAATTACTGCACGGCAAAATTGTCGCGAAACATTGTGGAAAGCTCATAGACAAGTTGCGTGGGGTACCGCTACACTGTTGATAACAGGACCTTGAATGTCTAGGTGATGAAATCACATCATGGAGAACAGATGGAGAAGGGAGAAGGCAAGGGGGGAAAGAATACATAAATCATGAAAGGTGGTGGCCGGGCCGGCCAGAATTGGTCGTGACGTAGACATTCATCAACTAGTATAAGCCAATGGAAAGAGCGCAACGCAATGGCGCAGGCGCTGCTGCACGCCTTACATGACCCAATTTTGGAATCGTATTCTATATAAATCTGTCAAGTTGTCAGCAGCAGCATGAAAAAAATGCATTGCAACTTTTGACATCGGTGTTTCTACATCTCTCTTCGTATAAATTCTGTGCATAATTTCAACCCACTTTCCAAATTCGTCAGAACACTCATTGCCGCACAGTTTTATTTTTGCTGTTTATTTTCTCTCGCAAGAGCGCTTTCAATACTGAACCGTGATACAAAGATAGGTAGCTGATCGCTGATCGGGTGGGTGTCATGCTGAGGTACCTATCACTGGAGGGAGGGGGAGGGGTGAGGCTGCGTTACGAATTGTTGCAAGGGAGGGAGGGGGCCGAAAATGCCAAGAAAGTGCGTTAAGTAATTTGATCGCATTTCGCATTTGGCAGAAAGGAACCAGCACGATTACAGGGTTTTCAAAATCGTTCAACTTCTTTTTTTAAAAATACTTAATGCCATCATGCACTGTAAAAATTTACACACTTAAGTATTTTCCTCTAAAATTAACAATGTTTTGGTCGCGCGGAAACAAAAACTATTTGCTATTCTGGGAGATTTTTAAAATGATTATGAAGAAGCAAGACTTACCATAGGTTGAAATCGGGCTGATTCCTTTTTGCTAAATGCGATCCACTTTATGAACACTCTCTTAAGTACAAGACTCCTTGCCACATTTTCTCCAGGTGACCTTCTGGCGCCCACAGTTATGAGTCTTGCTGTCAATGCTATTTTGATACTCACAGAAATTTATTTTCTATCGGTCCAAGATACTATAAAACGCTGATAAAGGAAGCTCATCCATGGCCAAAGTGCGAAACTACGTTACTCCGCCTGCGACGTTGCAGAATTTCTGTCATACTTGATTTTTTCTTTGGAAAACTAGTCAACGTTATTACCCGCGGGAAACCTTCCTTTATTTTTTTCTCTGTTAGCAGAATATTCTGTATAATTTCAAACCATAAAGTTGACTTGTTTCTAAACGCTTTAAAGAAAAGAAAGAAGAAAAAAGTAGGACCTGACATTTCGAAACATCGCAATGAAAATGCGTGGTGTCGCACTTTGGTCATCGCAATGCGACTGCTCAAAAAAGGACGTAAAATCCATAAGAAGCATTTTCCCTAGATGACCGCATCCGGAACCTGGATTTCTGAGGGTTTTTTTCAACGATATTTTGGTGTCAGAGGATTTTTTCCCCCTTTCAAACTGAGAAAATAAAAAAGCGCAATTTGCTGTTGCGTGCGTCCCTATAAAAGTGTTATCCGAGTTAGGCAATTACGGGAGGCATTCATTTTATAAAATCTCCTTAAAATTGCCAAAAAAAATTCTTTTGTGAAACGAAAAACGCCTCCTCGCTGCATCAGTGTCATCCCCCCCCCCCCGAAAAACTGCCACCAAGCGCGCAATTTTGTTGGAAAAAACTGGTGTCACATTAGGAAGTATCTTTTAGCAATGAAGGAGTTTCCTGAGCGTCGTCACTCATCTTCAAAACATTATCTAACACAACCGCATTACTCGCTGCACGTGCTGCAGCACTGTTGATTGCGCTGTTGAAATAATGCAACTATTCGGCCTCCGCGGTCACGTTAGGAAGTATCGTTTCGCAATGAAGGCGTTCGATTACGCATTCGAACTCTTCATCAAAGCATCCTCTTAAACAACCGCATCGCTCGCTAATATCTGCGTGCTGCTTCCCCACTGTTGATTGAGCGATTTAATGATGCAACTATTCGGCCTCAGCGGTCACGCTAGGAAGTATCTTTTCGCAATGAAGGCGTTCGATTACGCATTCGAACTCTTCATCAAAGCATCCTCTTAAACAACCGCATCGCTCGCTAATATCTGCGTGCTGCTTCCCCACTGTTGATTGAGCGATTTAATGATGCAACTATTCGGCCTCCGCCGTCACGCTAGGAAGTATCTTTTCACAATGAAGGCGTTCGATTATGAATCTGAGCTCGGCATAAATGAAGTTTCTGAAGCAACCGCATACTCACTAATCTACGCCGCTAGGACCGTTGGTTGGGCTTTTAAATCGTCGCCCGGCTGATGGAAGCGAAATACACATTGAGATGAGCTCGGAAAAGCATTGAATTGTATGAACGACAAGGTCCCTTGCAGGATGTAATCACGCCCTTAAGTCAGGAGGGCGACGAAATGATGAAAAAATTCGGCCTCTGCGGACACGCCTCGCGGGTTTGTTTTCTATTGATCAAAGTATTTTCAAAATGCGCTTTTAAGTATGGAGTCGATGCAACTGGTTAAAAAGGCCGTTTAATCAACGTCCTCCTGGCATTTTCTACGGGTTACAGCCATCTAAAGCCAAGCCTAAAGCCTTTTCGATCCGAGAAAGTTAAAAGCGCGAGTGAGACTGGTCAAAAAATGAGGTGAAACCCATGGTTCTTCGCCATATTTTCTCATCGAGAACTCGGAATTTCGAGTTAGTTTGTTTGTTTTTTTTTTTCATCGGCTATATTTTTTTGCTTATTGAAATTATTCCCTTCGAGCCAAGAAAGTTAATCACTCGCTTTCAATAATGGATTTTATACGACTCGTTGATGTAGGACGTAAATAAATCCATGCTTCGCGGAAGAGCATGAAGTTGCCAGATTTTTGACCGGCCGTGCAGGGTGCAGGGTGCAGGCATTGTAAAATTTTGTTTATTTTTACCGTTCCGAAGCCAAGACTTCGACAATGTAGTCACCCGCAAGGCTTTCTTGTTAGGTTTAAGTGCGTGCTAGTGTATAGCCTTGTGGCAAAAAATATGAATCAGAATCCAATATGGATCCCTGCAGGCTTGACCTTAAAATTTACTCTTTAATTGTTCCTTAATGGACGCAATAATTTGAGGAGCTATTATCACGCGCCTTCATATGTCGCATTCGAGAGCCGGTTTTGTCGATTACAGGTAGTTTTTGTGCCCATAGAGAGACGAGAGGAAACCAAATTATACTCAATAATATAAAATCATATGAGCACCGCGTAGCGCATATAACGTCTGGGCCGCGAAGCGATCAAGATGCGTACCCCCTCGTTAAATAAACGAACAATTTTGCTAGGTAACTGTTCCACTTCTTTCCTTATGTATGATTTCAACTGATTAAAAACATTTTTTAAAGCAATAAAATGAAGGAAGGAGAAAATAAACGCTTGAAATCATACATGAAAAAATGGTTACGGGGTTGTTCATTATTTAGGTGAGATTTTCTCACACGCATATCTCTCCGAGCAAATTTGATTGCCGACGAATATGGCGACCAAGAAAAACTGCCCTCAGGCAAGGTAAATTCGAAAAAGTTCCACACAGAGCACAGTTCAGCGGGAGTTGAAAGGTTTATTTGAAGAAGGGCTTATAGTGGTTTGTCTTGTATTCTGGTGTGGTCGAAGTTCCGTGCTGTACATTACATGATCGATCGATGAAGTAAAAAATATCGGCAGATTTTGAATTTTTCGCCAATCTAAGGAAGACAGCCCCTATGCACGAGCCTTAAGAATCGTTCTGAACAAAAAAATTGACAAAATTTATATAAATGAAGGCACCCTGGTGAAAATTGGCGATAGGAGCTGCGTTTCAAAATACCATAGGAGTTCTTACAGCCGACTGAAGAAGGCGATAGAAAATCATATAGCTGGCTGTAGAAAGTGGAAAAAATCCTACGGCCGGGCTTCACGAAGCGATAATAAATTATACAGCCGGGCTATAGTTCCTATCGCCGGGCTTTACACTTTATCGCCTGGCTGTTGCTTTTTCGCCATCGGCTATAAAAGGCTATAAGAAATTGTGCAGAGATTCGTGTGTTTTGTAAATCCTTAAGTTTGTACGGAATCACCATGATATTTACAAAACGCACATTATATTTTCCTTTACTACATATTTTTTTCATCAATTAAAATGAGAATAATCCATACAGAGTGCGTGCAAACATTTCAAAGTCATGAGTTGAAAAACGCTGACTCCACGAGATTCAATATTAGAGCCTAACACAAAGCGGAGCGGCGCGGCGACGCACTGGCGCCTACAAACCTAACAGGGATACTTCACGCATTGCGCAATGCGTGAAGTATCCCTGTTAGGTTTGTAGGCGCCAATGCACGTTTCTCGCTCTCTGCCCGCCTCGCCTCGCCGCAGCGTGCCACGGCGTCTGAAGCAATTATTTCACACCAGAGGTATTGCGCAGTATCATAAGAAATTGAAGGCGCTCCAACATATTAAGAATGGCAGGCATCCCTCAAAAGTACGGAGCTTTCCTCGCAAAATAAATCAAGATACTGCGGCCCAAAAAGAGAGCGGTAGTCCAAAAACTCACTGAGTATCCGTAATTAGTAACGTTTAGCAAACACTTTATCGCCAGGCTATTGCTTAATCGCCATCGGCTATAAAAGGCTGTAAGAAATTGTGTTGCCGGCTATAGGGGCTATTGGAAATCTTACAGCCGGCTGTAGGTTTATGGTACAGATTCTACTGCCAATTTTTACCAGGGCAGGATTCTTTTTGCGGAAAACCGCACGCATTCGATGCAGAGGCGGATCTTTGTATCGAATGGGAGGTTTATTTAAAAAAGAATCTTATTGATTTCATTTCTCTAAATTTTGCCAATTTCTTCGTTGAGAATGATTCTTTAGGCTCATACGCAGAGGCTATCATCCTTTTTTGGCTAAAAATTAAAAAATTCCCGAGATTTTTTAATTAGGTAATCGATGCGGACGCCAATTCGAACACGCCAGAATTCGGGAAGAATCATCCTCTAACCGCCGCAGTAATCGAGTTTCGAGGACACAAAAAGAAACTTCATTCTTCCGACAATTCGTCATACTTCTGTTCGACGAAGACCATTTTTACTCGGGCAGGGGTCAGAGAAAATGAGCAAGACATAACAAATTTTAAAATTTCCCCCTCTTCTACAAATCTTTTCAGTGCAGCCATATTAATCAGTACTAGGTATGACAGTCAAATAGCACACTGAAAAAAATGAGTTAGCGTCAGATGACTAAAAATGGTTTCTATACACTAACTCAAATTGTGTGATTTGGACACACATGATTTTTGGTTTCTGTACACTAACCACTATTAGTGCTGGAAACTAATTCCGCTACTCTAATTCGCATTCGGTAGGGTTGGGTCAACCTAACCTCAAAACTGAGAGAGGAGAAAACGGCTTAGCGAATGATAACTGGACAATACTTTCAGGAAAAGAAGTTTTTTTTTTTTTTTTTTTTTTTTTTTTTTTTTTTTTTTTTTTTTTTGAGAGCTTGCGCACTCTAGGTATAGTTCATTGGCCTTAGTCGTGTAGACAAACAGCCACCGCTAAATGATGGGAAGATTACAACAACAGTAGAAACAGAAGTACAAAGGAAGAAACGAAGGAAGAAACGAAGAGAAACATCCATGCCACTCCACGGTGACAAGATCTGAGACCATCAAATCTTGCCACCGAGGCCGGGATTCGAACCCGGGACATCTAGGTCTGTGATCAGTTGCGCTAACCACTGGACCAACCGATGTCGGCGTCCGAACACTTGAGATATTCTTTTGAAATTACGGGAGAACACGAACTATAGAAGTAAGCAGTAAGTTCACAGATTTTCGTAAAAATATAAACTGAACGCGGAACGCTTTAATCGCAATTTAATATAGAAGATTGACGACTCCAACGAATATCATGCTTGTTTACGTTTTGAATTGAACAGACGATTTCTAACCTTAACAGGTTTATTTATGTTGCTTTCGAACGTTTTCAAGAAAGAGAGGACACTATAAATCATACCGGGAGTATTTACATTGTCAAACGAGCCCGAAATTTCACATTTTAATTTATTTTCACGAGCTGACGCGATTGAGGCTGTTGTACCGACGCCACTTTTTCGAAACTAAATAAATGTAACGGACAATGTGGCAGTTAGTGTTGAGGGCGAATTAGTTTGACCCGAAGGTGAATTTGTCTTACCACAGCGCTAATTTTACAACTAGTGCTGTTTTCCAATTCTGGTTCGCGCTCTAGTAAAGTCAAGTCAGCGTATGAAGCGAATTGATTGGTGCTTCAGTACAATAAATTAGTTCTGAAGCCTAATTTTGATTCTACTTGGCGAGAACCAACCAAATTAGTTCTCAACGCTAACTACTTTTTTTTCAGTGCATGTATGCTCGATAACTATTTTGAAAAATCAAACTTTGTGCCCTTAATCATGGTTTTTACTATGAGGAAATAACATACACTGCGAAAGATTGCTGGGAACTTGAGCGCTTTTCCCAAAGAAGCAGGTTTTCCCAAGGAGGCAGGAAATTTGGCGGTTTTAAATAACTATCAATCATGTTTTTTTTTATTTGGACTACATTCTGCAATTGAATCAGCGAGAACGAAAACACACCAACTTGGTAACTTAAAAATGCTCAATTTTCATTAAAAAGAGTCAGTTTTCATGAAGGTCAATGAAGTTAATGCATCTGTTTCAACTTGGACCTTTAAAGTGTCTTTAAGTACTTGTCTTTCAGCACCAAATCTTTTCTTGTGCTAACTTCTTCAACTACTGTGCAGTTTTGCGTGTGTCTTGATTATTTTCATTTTTTCGAGTTGGTGTGTTTCCGTTCTCACTGGTTCAATTGGGAACTATACCATTTCTGGCCCAGCCGTAAAAACACTTACGTGCATAGGGAGATTAATAGCACTTACGTTGTTTCTAAACTGAATCAGAAGTAGTGCGGTTTCTAATTGCAAAATGTAGTCCATTTTATCCACCTAAAATAGGGCTGTTACGCTTGTGAGCAACAGACCAAATCTGTTGTAAGTCGTCACATGTGCCTCAAAATTCGTCCAAATTGGGGCTCTGCGCTCGACTCCACAATTCGTCGCTCCTCTGACGACGACAAAAGAGCGTATCCCAATATCCACGTGAGCCTTGTTCTCCGTACAATTCCATGTTTTCCAGGGTTCATGTGGAAATCTAAATACCGCTCCACGATAGAGGAGCTACAAACTGAACACCAAGGACACCGGTAAACCTCTAAGTAGGTGTTATTTTTCATGAAGTCAGTCACGCGTTCGCCGACAAACGTTTACCAACACCTCGCTCTGGGCTCTTCCGTAGCTGCACCGAAACCTGAAATCCACGCTTTTCTCATGAGCCGTGATACGTAAGCACCCTTGTGGACTCCGGGGGTCAGCCCTAAAATGAACGTGTGAGGTTTTGGAAAGGACCGGTTCGACAGTGGTATTTCGTCGGGTCCGGGTCCGAAGGAAATGATGGTGCGCAAATTCATGATCGCGGTTAATTTTCCGTCCTGTGTGACGTCCCGACGCACCCGACGTCGCGTCGCGTCGCATCGCGGACAGCGCAAAAAGTGCCCCCGCTGATTCTGCCATGCTGAGCAAGAACGCCGTATGCGCATTTGAATGTTGCCAAACTTTCCCCGATTTTTTTTTTAAATTGAAGAGTTGAAGGCTTTCAGTCATTTTCGATTCGCGCAGTGAAGCTCACCATGCAATGAAACGAATCTTTCAGAGATAGGTTGAACATGTAATTGTCGACTAAAACTGCAAATTTAATTTCAATTTTTCTTCCTCCTCTTTTTCTTCTTCTTCATCTTTCTTTTCTTCTTCTTCTTTTTCTTCTTCTCTCTTCCTCCTCCTCCTATTCTTCTGCGAACGGAGAGGACATATCGACGGTGAAACTACCAAACCACGTATCTCGTTTGCGGTGTTTAAAAATCTACGCTCACATTTTATTTTTTTGAAGTAGACCAAATCAAAATCATTCCTCGAAATTTTCACAGAGTTTTCTTCGCACGAAGAGGAAAAATCACAGAAATTTTCTAGACTGGACGTTAAGTAGTTTTTCATTTAAAAAATAAAGTATGACAGGAAGTCTGCGACGTCGCAAACCGAGATACGTGGTTTGGTAGTTTCACCGTCGATATAGCCCTGCCCTGGTAAAAATTGGCGATAAGAGCTGCGTTTCGAAATACCATAGGAATTCTTATAGCCGGCTAAAGAAGGCTACAAAAAATCATATAGCTGGCTGTAGAATGCGAAGAAAATCATACGGCCGGGCTATACGAAGCGATAAAAAATTATGCAGCCGGGCTATAGTTCCTATCGCCGGGCTTTACACTTTATCGCCTGGCTGTTGCTTTTTCGCCATCGGCTATAAAAGGCTATAAGAAATTGTGTAGAAATTCGTGTGCTTTGGAAATCATTAAGTTTGATACGGAACCACCGTAATATTTACAAAACACACATTATATTTTCCTTTAGTACATATTTTTTTTCATCAATTAAAATGAGAATAATCTATACAGAGTGTGCAAACATTTCAAAATCATGAGTTGAATAACGCTGACTCCGCCAGATTAAATATTAGAGCCTAACACAAAGCGGAGCGGCGACGCACTGGCGCCTACAAACCTAACAGGGATACTTCACGCATTGCGCAACGCGTGAAGTATCCCTGTTAGGTTTGTAGGCGCCAATGCGCGTTTTGCGCTGGCTGCCCGCCTGCCGCGCCACAGCGTACCACGGCGCTTGAAGCAACTATTTCACACCAGAGGTATTGCACAGTATCATACGAAACTGAAGGCGCTCTAATATATTAGTAATGGCAGGCATCCATCAAAAGTACAGAGCTTTCCTCGCAAAATAAATCAAGATACTGCGGCCCAAAAAGAGAGCGGTAGTCCAAAAACTCACTGAGTCCTAGCATCCGTAATTAGTAACGTTTAGCATACACTTTATTGTCTGGCTGTTGCTTAATCGCCATCGACTACAAAAGGCTATAAGAAATTGTGTAGCCGGCTGTAGAAGCTATTGGAAATCTTACAGCCGGCTGTAGGTCTATGGTATTTTGGAACGCAGATTCTACTGCCAATTTTTACCAGGGTGTTTGGCATGCCATTTAGTTTCGAGCTTCTTAATTCATGATTATAATAAAATCATATCTTCGGTAAATACATATATAAAGGACTCGTTAAATCAATAAAACAAAACCAGCAATGAAATATTCAATCATCTTCAAAAAGAGCCTTAATTTTTTCATATTAAGATTTAATTTAGAAAGAGTTAAAGTCTTCACATTATCAGGTAATCGCATCTGGTGCTTCTTGATCGAATTTTACGAGAAAATCAATGATACCACTCCTAAAACCTATCTGTTCAGTATCAACACCGATATGAGCTTTTAATGTTTGCACATTTTGTCCGACTCCTCTCATTGGCCCGCTCCATTGAGCGTTGCTGGTGAGGCGGTTTGTGTCTGGAGTCAAAACGCCTTCACTCCCGTGCGTATGCAACACGGACATCCGTGGAGCCCGAATTGTTGCATCCAGGCTTTAGAATGAAATTTGTTTTGAATCCGTCGCATGCGACACTAACAAAAGCTTTGATTGTTTCTCTCACACGTCGTATAAGCCGACCTCACACGCTGAAAATGGAGTTCTGATAATGATTCATCGATATCTCTGTTGAGTGTTGACCCTCAAAACCCATTTCCGGCTATTGTTCGTTTAATACCAAAAATATTGCGATTTTATACAAATTTACAACTTTTTACAATATTGCGAGTAGTTTTAAAACTAAGGCCGCCATTTTGTGGACAAAAAAGTGAAATGATGGCTAATTTAGCCCCGATCTCACTGATCACTGAAAATTGCGTTTTGTGGTCCACTTTTCAGGGCACCGCTCAACGATGCATCGGTGACCTTTATTTTCAGCTCCTATTTACAGCGTGTAAAGTGGGCTCAACTTGATTCCAGCAAAGCAATTCCAGTCTGATTCCAGCTGATAACAAAGGAAAAAATTCAATGGAATTTTCGAGAAATTACTTTGAATAGTTTTTAAAAGAATTAATACAATATGCAAGGAAGTCTGCAACGTCGAAAACAGAAATACGTGGTTTTGCACTTGTGTTCTTAGACTTTTTTTTTTTTTTTTTTTTAAATAGCAAATCCTTATGTAACCAGTGGAAATTTCACACCATCTGACTTTCCATACGATGTTCGCACTCATCATTGCAATATTAGCTCCTGATCCCCACTTTGCTGCCCGTTGCCAACGAAGATATCGCTTTTCCGGTCCGCATAGAAGAGGAAAAGTGACCTTCACACGTTGAAACAAATCAAAATTAGGTGTCAGAAAGCATGATTTAAGAGCTTGATTGTCGTCCTCGGGATGTTGGTCGGTCATCGTGCTTCCGGATTTCAACAATCATCACCAATCAGCTCATAAAATCAACATCCCGCACCTTTGGGGTCTGATACGGTTCCATGAAGTGCCAGTGAGTTGGTGTCCATTGAGTTTCGTTTTCCCGCTCAACACAAAGCTCGCCGCAGTTATGGCAATGCGTGCGCTTATTGGTCTATTTCTCGTCGCGGCCTTCTTCGTACAGGTAAATCTTAGCAAATAGGAATTGATTCAGGAGTTACAACGTTGTGCATGGGTAAAAATTCCTGACTTGGTTTTTTGTTTAAAAAAAATTGATTTTTTTACGAGATTTTACGAAAAGAGATCAAGCATGTCGAAGGCGATATTTCCAAATCACGTATCTCGTTTGCAGTGTTTGAAAATCTCCGCTTCCATTTTACTTTTGTGCAGGTGAAAGAATCCACACCATTGGATTATAGGAGAAACTACGGAAATAATTGTGCCAAAATTTGCTTCAATCATAATTTAAAATGTGCAGCTCGCATGATTTTTTATTCTCAGATTCAGTAAAAGTACTGATTTACACCTGGCGCAGCGGTGTGGCATGTTTTGCGATTTATCGATTTATCTGCCATTTAAGCCTATGGAAAAGGATCGATAAACAGGGTGTTCGCAGCGATCACATTAATGATCGATTCTTTACCCTAGCTTCAAATGGGGAAATGTCGATTGTCGATCATTTACGCCTCGCCACTGACCTGGTGGGCAACGCAGGGTACCGTATTTTATATTGAAAACTTAGCCGGTGGCAAGGCGTGAATTGCGATGTATCGATTGTTATGCCATTTAAACCTATGGTAAAGAATCGTTTATTAAGGTGTTCGCTGCGAACACCCTGTTTATCGATCCTTTTCCATAGGTTTAAGTGGCATCGATCCTTTTCCATAGGTTTAAGCGGAATCGATCCTTTTCCATAGGTTTAAAAGGCATAACAATCGATACATCGCAAAGCACGCCACGCCACTGGAACTTACCGTTTCAAAATATGCACTTTAATCGATTCGTTTTGATTCAATTTGATTCAAATATTAACTCATTACCAAATTCATGATTATTTAAAAATTCAATAAATCTATTGATCAACCTATCGAAAAACTCTATTTTGACGGTGCTTTTTGTAGCGATGCAAGGCAGAATCGACAACTCCAGTTCCAATGCCAGAAGAAGAAGATGAGCTACCTGCGAGGTTTCGCTCTAGAGTCGTCAGGTCCGCTTCTGAGGAAAAATCAAAGGAAGACTCCTCTGAGGAGTGCGGCCCTCCTCAGCACCACCATCCCCACCCTCATAAGGTAAACACTCGTGTGAAAGTACACTAAGACAGAGATGGTATACAGTTTGCAATGGAGAATTTGCAGGAGTCTGAAATTTTGTGGATTTCATGCACTGAAAAAAAATTCTCGGCGTCTTTACCAAGGTCCGTTGGTACCTTTACCATCTCACTTTTTTTTACCAATTATTGGTAATTTTACCAAGACAGACTGGTAAGCTAACCTTAAAACCGATATTTTCACTGTTTTTCTCAGGCAAGGATACCACTTTTATTGGTAATCAATTCCCGGTAACTTTGCCATTTTATCTCAGTAATTCTACCACAGTCGATAAAAAATATTGGCGTTTTCACCAAGGTCCAGTAAAATTACCGAGAAAGTTCAATTTTTTTACCGAGATTTCCCGGTAAAATTACCAAATCCATAAATGGTAATTTTACCGAGAAAAAACTGGGATCAAATAAAACCCTGAATTCTTGGTAATTTTACCCTTTTATTAGTAAATACACCGAGATTTTTTTTCAGTGTGTTTGAGAAGAAACCACCGAGTGAACTGAGCATGAGAATATCCTCGGTTTCTAAAATGAAATATTCGTTGTTTCCCGGACGAAGGAGCGTAACTCCATTCCAAGGTTGCAAAATTGATCCAAAAATTAAATTAATTATAAGAGCGTACCTGTGCAATTTTCGTCCAAAATTTGTCTGATTTTTGCACGAGAGCAGAAGCTACTTAAATCGGTGGAATTTTCAGCTAAAATTGCCCAAGATTCTCCTGGTAAAAATACAATACGCGAGGGGAAATTTTGCAACATTTAAATGCAGTTACATTCCTTCGTTGGGGGAACGACGCATTAGAGATTAAGGCCAAATGATCTAATCTGCTTATTTATATGTTTTTAAATGGGAAATGCCGCCTGATGAAGTCACGAGGCGGCAGATTTTTTTACTTATATACCTACCAGTGGCGTGGCGTGAATTGCGATTTATCGATCGTTGTCGATATACCATTTAAACCTAAGGTAAAGAACGATTATTAAGGGGTTCACTGCGAGCACCCTGTTGATCGATCCTTTTCCATAGGTTTGAATGGCATAACAATCGGTACATCGCAATTCACGCCACGCCACTGATATCTACTTTTCGAAAATTTCCCATTTTAGAAAAAAATTATGAAAAATACTGCGGGCACAGCTCACTAAGCATACTATAACATAGCAGCAATAAAAAAAAATCGCGCAAATGCTCCATCAGAAATTAATGGAGTACTAATAGAGTAACCAATGGAACTAACTCACGTTCATTTTAAAGATAACAACTTAAATGCTATGAATGATCCTATACAGAATCGTGCTGATGATTAATCTTATTTTTCTTTTTCCTCCGCTAAAGGAAATAATTCGCACGCCATTACTTTTTAGGACCATTAAGACGGGATTTTTCCATTGAAATCTCGAACTCAAATTTTCGACCAAACTCGGCAAAAATTCCCCCGTTGAAATTGTTCTACATGTTCTTTCAATATTTCAGCCTCCGCCAGAGTGCTGTAAAGGTTTACCGAGGCCGTGCAACCCAACTGAGGACAAGAAAGCATGGGACACGTGTGTAAATAAACTTTCGAAGAAAAATCCAACAACCCCTCAACCGACAACCCAAGCAAGTGAGTTTCTAATCAACTGAAAATGAAAATGATTCACCGAATTTGTTCACCAAAAATTGTAGAATGTAAGAGGGATCATAGTTGCAAACATTTTTGCTAGAACACCCAGACCAGACTCGCCTCCTCCTTAGCAGGGTGGAAAAATTTCATGAAAAATAAAATCTTGAAATTTCACGTGAAATATTTCAAGAAATTTCAAAAATTTATGAAAAATATTGAAAAATACCGGTTCCCCATCATGTTTCACAAAGTGTAGAAATCTTGCCTTTCCTCTATTTTTGTCTGTTTAAGTGCGGGTTGCATACTCTAGCCCCTGAAAAATATGAAATATTTCACAGCCTCGTGAAATTTCATGAAATGTTTCACTGAAACTTCCAATCTTTCATTTCTTTCTTACGTGTCATGCCACCCTGCTTCTTAGACTCCCTGCGCTCTCTTATCTCCCCCCTCCGCCACGAATCTCCAATTAAAATTAACCAAAACCCTAAGATTACCTTTCTTCAGATCTCACCTTTGTCCATACGCGGATCCAGACACTTCAAAGTGGGGGAGGGGGGTTGAAAGCGTGGTACGGGAGGCTTCCTTTAGAAAATTGTCGAAATTTTAAGGCATCTAATGAGCAGTTTTAGTCAATTTCGTTATGAATAATTATATCGAATATAAGCGTCCTTCCGTCCTCTTTCCTCCGTTCCTTCCTTCTTTCTTTCTCTCTTTTTTCTTCCTTCTTTTTTTGGCGAACGGGGGAGGGATGGTCACGCCCCCTACGCCCACTACGACCCCCGCCTCCCCCTGTGAATTTGTCCAGGCATTCGTCTCCCTTAAAAATACATTTTTGAGTTAGAAGGCTTCCAAATAATTTACCTTGCACTATTATCGTTTTCATTATTAACTGCTTATTTTTACTATTTCCGATGTGCAGATGGTGGTAAACCAGGCCATGGTCCGATGCATGGGATTGATAAACAGGTAATATTTATTTTTCACATTTGGGGGTATATTAATACAACGTACGTGTTGAGGGAATTCTGGAGCCTTATCATTGTGAGACATACCTACACATCAAGTCCAAGGGACTTACACGCACAAAATTTGATATATGTAGTTTTCCTATAGTACACAGATACACAATGGTTTACAAAATTAGATTTTTTTTTTCTCGTGAAAAAATAAATTGAAAATGTATAAAAAAGGATAACTTTGACAGTGGGGGCATCTGACTGTACATGCAATTTTCAGAATTTAGCTTAGCAGCAGAATTTAGCAACAGAGCAGCGACAGAACACGTATATTCCTGCGCAAAAGCTGGGGGATACTAGACAAAAAAAAAAAAAAAAAAAAAAAAAAAAAAAAAAAAAAAAAAAAGGAAGAAACTATTCTTTATGAAAACTGAATAATACAAAAAATTGTTTTTATTTTAATTTCAGTGTATGGTAGAGTGCGTCTACAACGAAACGGGCCTTCTGGTAAGCTATCCATAAATTTTAACCAAAGTAGAGAGAAAGATTATTACACTCGCGCAAAGAAAAATGAATGATCTGAAATACTTTTTTTACTTAACCACAAATAACGTGAAAGTTTCGTGTCCATGCTGTAAAAAAGGAGCGGAAAATAGCTGCATGGCGTTTTAAAAATTGCAAATTCAACGAAAATACACGGAAATACACGAAAATGAGGAGGGATGTTCTTTCCAGATAGCACATGAGTATGCATAGAGTATTTTATGAATATTCGTAGGAAAAACGCATTCAACAAGAATTTTATGAATATTCACAGGGAAAAAAGAATATTCATAGAATATCTGTCATCCGGATGTTTAAGTCCATTAAGTATACCTATTTCAATGGCACTTCAACTTGCGCAAAAATAATTCCTCTCTTAAATCGATGTACATGCTATAATGCCACATCCTCTGTCAAAACACGTGTTCATAGATCGTTTCCTGTTCCACCCATCATCGGAATTTTTAAGCACTGCGTTCAGAAACTTCTATATTTGCCTAACTCATGACATGGATCTTCCGGGAGGAGGGTGTAAAGGGGGCTGTCGCCAAATTTTTGAAGTTGATTTAAAACTTGCTGCACCTGCTACTAACTTTTTCATACCAGAGGTTAGAGTTGATCTTCCTACCCGTGCGGTCAAGTCTCCCGCCGGCAGCCCGAGACATTGTTGCCAGATTGTGCTCAAAAATCAGCACTTTCCCCCATCTGAACCCTTGTACAATATCCACATTTTAATGCACAAATTGACCCGAAAGCATTTATAGACCAGCGCTTGGGAAATTAGCGCTCCAGCGGGTTAATTACTGAAATTGATAGACAAAGCGATAGACAAAGAGGACATTGGGAGTATGGAGCGATTCTATTGATTAAAACGGGTGGTTGTTATAGACTAAGGCAGGGTCTCTGGTGGGTTGCAATCAGTTAGTCCATTACTTACCTCATTTGTCCATTGCAACCACCCGCTTCCAGGATCGCTTACTTTTCTGTTAGTCATAATCGTTGTCTATCGCTTTGTCTAAAAATTTTAAAAATCAACCCGCTGGACATTTGCGCTTTTTGATACTTATCATATAGTAGAGTACGTTTTTTGGAATAATAAATGGCCCGAGTTCCATAAAAACTCCTGAGGATTGTTACGGGGTCATACAAAAATGAGAAATTTTGTTTAAAAACTACCGTTTGTTGTACGGCGTGTTGTTTACTGGCGGCACCTCCCCCCCCCCAATCTTCCTTTAAATAAAAATTTGTTCAATTTTTCTGACATCCAATTTTCTTTGCAGACACCTGACATGAAGCTACAGGAAGCCAAAATCTCCCAAAAGCTGACCGACAAATTGAAAGACACAAAATTCGCATCGATGGCACCGTCAGTGATATCTAAATGCTTTGAAAGTGGTAAGTGAACACGCGTGTCGAAAGCCACGCATTAATGCAATCAAGGTCATTTTTGGGCCTTTTCAGTCAATCTTCTTTTTCGCATTGGCCGTTTTGTCAAAGTGGTAAACAAAATTTTTCCTTTATTTACCTGATTCACGTATACCTAATGACATATTTTTCAAACAAAGGCATTGGTTATTTCTAAAATTTAAATTTGCAAAATTTGAAGTGTTTCAGCAACAGCAATCTATTGAACATATCTATACGCTGAAACTACACCACCCAAACCGGAGCTCGTATATTTGTATAAAAAACATTGCGCATCTGGAAAGTAACGTACTCCTGAGTTCTTTCAATCGCTTACCTACATATTGAACATTTATGAAGTGTCGTCTCGCAATCAATTGGAAAAAACCTTAATGAAAACTGTTGGCATGACTTACAATTCTTTCGTCGGTAGATTTTGACTTTAACCCTTCAAAGAAATGACGAGGAGATTCGTGTCTGTTTGATTAGTGTGCGGTGCGTGGTGCGCGTCGCTGTGAGCTACAACGAACTGTTGTCACCAGTCGAAAACGCCTTCAGTTTTGTATGATACATCACCGCCCACACCGGAGTTAAAATATTTGTATCATAAATCAATGTGACTTCTTGATGGTAACTCGCACGATCTTCCCTTCGCTTATCAAATATTCATGAAGTAATGTCTCGCGTTCAGTCGGGAAACTTGTAAACGATTTGCCATTATTGCATTCAACCTTATATTCCCCCGCCATATATGGTTCTCCTGACCACTTTCAGAATCTTTTATGCAAAAGCTCTTGTTTTGACAAATGACTTTGTACGAATGCCACACAATTTCCTCAGGAAATGATCATGCAAACATTAGTATGAGGTATTCCGTATTCTTCCTGTTAATGTCAGTCTATATCTAAGACCAAAGTGCGAAACCACGTATCTCAGTTTGCGGCGTTGCAGACTTCCTTTCACTATTTATTTTTTTCTTTTGAAAACTGGTACACTGAAAATCTTAAAAATCGCCATGATTTTTCTTCTCTGTTAGCGGAATATTATACATAAAATTCAAGCAATATAGTTGTCTTGTTTCTTTTCAAAAGTAAAATTAGAGCCAACATTTTATTTTATTGTTTCAAATAAGGAGAACAGTAAATCAGCATCATTCCTTTGTAGTTTTTACAGAATTTCCCCCAAACAGAGAAGGAAAATCACGGAGGTATTTAAAAATTGACGTCGAGCAATTCTTCACTTCAAAAATTAAGTAGATATAACAAGAAGTCTGCAACGTCGCAGATCGATTGGGATGCGAGTTTCACCGTCGATATACATAGAACAATATCGTCTTTTATATTTTAATCGTCATGATTTTACACGTGCACATACACCTGAAATTTTCTGATACATACTTTTGGTCTTGATTCGTCTTTTTCCCCATTTTCAGCTAAAAACGCAAAGGACCCGAAGGAATGTAAATCTGGAGCCGGTGAATTTTCGAAGTGCGTGAATAGAGAATTGTTCATGGTAAGATCCTTCTGCTCAACCAAAAATACCTTCGAACTCTATTGTAAATTTTTGCCAGGAATATCAATCAATCCTAACGCATGAATATTTTGATGTTCGAAACACTCAAAAATATTTCACAGGATGGAATGAATAATAATATTAAATAAAGTAAACAAAAGACAACTTGAATAAGTTGCCATGATTGCACGTCAAATGAACGTGTGCAATTACGCTAAATCAACAACAGGGCCGGATTTAGGGGGTGGCCATATGGGCCGCGGCCCATGGCGGCAAATTTTGCAATTCTTTTAAATGTAGGTATAGAAAAAAATCGGATTCAGTAACATAAATTACAAACGAGAAAAGGCGACAAAATCTCTCATTTCCTGACAGTATTTAATTTATAATTCAATTGTCTTTCCGTGATGAAAGAGACAGCACCTTTAATTAGTCGAGTTAAGAGAGAAAACACGCGTTTTGGTCTGGAACGGCGCGGCGCGGCGCAGAGAGCAATAATGCCGATGACCTGAGATGAATAGGAGAAGCCCTTGGCGCGGCGCGGTGGTCGGCATGTAACACATATTAGCGCCTACAAGACTGCATGAATACTTCACGCATTGCGTCAAACACAGTGCGGTCAGCAGCGGTCGGTGTGAAGCATAGCGCCTACAAGACTGCATGAATACTTCACGCATTGCGCCCAAAGACATCGCGCCGAACACAGTACGGCCAGCGCGACGCGGCGCGGCGGTGGAAGTTAAACTTATTTAACTATATTTATGTTTGTTCTCCCATAATTTTTTCGTTCATTTCTTATGAATGGAAGGCCTTGTCCACACAGAGATAGGTTTACGGAACTTGACTTTCGCGCCAAGTTCCATGAACTTTCACTAGTAGTGTTGACAGGGCTTTCGCAAAAAATGTGTCCAACACGAGTAAACGCGTCTTATGCACCCCTCCCCCTCTCCCTCCGGCACGTTCACTTGATGGTTTTTATTAATGTTCCAAACGAATGAGAAGCAGCCGGCAAAATACAGGCGGCTCATATTGGCGGCCAGTAGGTAAATCCGGCCATGATCAACAATAGAGCTATTTGAATAAAATTAGGTAAGACCGGGTAGTTGGTGCTCCCTCAATATCGGCAACTATGCAACTTTTGTTACTTGGTGTTAAAACTATCGAATCTTTTTTCTGATCTCTCAACGCAGCTTTTGACGGAGAGATGGTGCAGTTTACACTGTCACACTGTCTTTCCCTCTCCCTCTCCCTCTCTCTCTGTACCTGAAATACTCCCTCGCCGGAAGAAGTATTAAAGTTGGACGTATTTTTGCTAAAAGGAACTGTGTTGCACGCTAACCCCTATGCGCATAGTTCCTTTTAACATAAATACGGCCCGATAAGGGCGTGATGAAGAAGCAACGTTACTGTATTGGATTGGACGTGTTTATATCAAAAGGAACTAGATACATCTTGGCATGAGTTTCAAGATCCATAAGAATATGCACATGAAAGGGATCATGTCACAATCCATTGAATCCTATCTCTAGGTACGTGCAAAAGTCGACCGATTGTGGTTATATAGACGTCGAATCTTTTATAAAATAGTGACGATCCCTTGACATGAAGGTCTTGATTTTATTGGTATTTTCTTTATTATTTTTATTTATTTATTTTTAACATTTTTTTAAAAAATGATTGTTTAAAGTTAATAGCACTGAACTTACTCAACACGACTAATGTGCCTATTACTTTTTTTTACAGAACTGTCCGACGGAGAGCTGGACCAACAGTGAGTAACATAATTTCATATCTTTCACGTGTAAAAATTTAAAGCAGGCCAAAAATGTTTTTTTATGACTATCAGGGGTGAAACTCCTAAACCACGTATCTCGTTTACGGTGTTTTAAAATCTCCGCTTTTATTTGACATTTATGAAGGAGAACAAATCAACATATCATCCCTTAAATTTTTCACGGAACGTGCCTCACACGTAGAAGACAAATCCTGGAGGTTATAAAGAATTGTCGCTTAGCAGTTTTCAATTTACTTTCATAATAAAGAATAAAAGAAAGTTTGTAACGTTGCAGACCGAGATATGTGGTTTGAGAGTTTCATCGTCAATTTGTAAAAGAACTCTCAGATTTTTTATCCATCTACGTATTTGGAAACTTTCCGCTGACAAATTTTCATCACGTCGCGCGCCACTATGGACGCGACAAAAGCTGGAGCGCCTTCATTTCCATAGATACAACACGCATTATATCCCTCAAGTAGGTATAGTTGTATCAAACGTTACCAACTAAAACCATCACCTTGCCCCTGCGTTGCGCATTGTTACGGTTGCCTTGACACGAACTGTGTAGTATCACTAGGATGCTGATACTAATCAATGACTAAAGTGCAAAATTAAGTACCTCCATTTCAACATTTAAAAATCTTTGATTACCTATGTTTTTTTGAAAAAAAGAAAGAAAGAAAAAAAAAAAAAAAAAAAAAAAACAGGAAAAAAAAAAAGAACGTCTCTTGTATTCTTCTGTGAATATTCTTAAGGTGAGTGCAGAGTAATAAAAAAAGCAGTTATAGTTCATTTAAAAAAAAGAATAATCAAATTATAAAACTATATCTGAATAGAACCTCAGCAGAGCATTTGAAACATCACATTTAATCGGTGATAGGAATATTCTGACTTTAACCAGTGATATACCTACTTTCCTCCTTAAAAACCGATCAAAAATCATGAAACTGAATGGAATAAAATACTTGAATGCTGAATTCACCCTCAATTCTTCTATAATTTTGTGTTTTCCAGGTGAGGAATGTCAAAAAATGAAGGAGAAGCTGACAAAATGCCCAAATATGCCAGTGCCGATGAGCCCACCGCCTAAACCTTGAAAAAGAGGAATGGAAATTTGAGGAGGACGTTGTGATGAATTAGGAGCTTCTTTTTACAGCCATAATTTGTTTTCAAAGGAATTCATCGGTGATCTTACTTTGAACCTCTTCAGAGTGACACACAAGAAATGCACCTGCCTAATTCTTTTCTGTAAGGGCTCATTTTTTCGATGAATCTCAAAGTTTCAATGGTTTATATCTTTTAAAGAATAAATGCTGTTAAAAGAATGTTTCCGTGTTTATTAGTTAACTATTCCCAAAATTTACTTAAATTGTGTCTAAGTATTTCAAAACATTTTGTACCTGATCCATTCCACACCCAGTTACCTAGGGGTTATTTTCAATAGATGTTTTAGCATTTCTGTTTTTAGAACTCTGCATTCTTCATAAAAAATGAATTTTAAGAGAAATATTTGCAACTGATTTGCTTGAAGAAAATAAAAAGGCCCATTTAAATAGAAGACATATGGGTGGGTAATCTAAAAACATAATTTTCATAATTGGATTAAACAATTTTAGCTTTACATTTCATTTATTTATTTTCTTATTCATCTTCTTTTTAATAAATACATCAAGAAAAATCTATGAAATTGTTTCTTTTGTCTTTAAAAAAACTAAATACCACGATAAGTTATCGAGGTAAAGTCAGAAAAAAAAAATATACAGGTGACTTTTTTATGCTGAAATGTAACACATCTGCTTTCTCACTATACCTGGAGTCAATGAGGATGCCTCCATATCAAGGGTCATTGGATAATTTAAATACAAATCAGGCTCTATCATCAGCTGATGCATGGGTAATGTTATTAGTAATATAAAGTGAATAAAAATAGATATAGAAGATAAATGGTGAACAAAAAAAAAAAAAAAATGGAAACTTGGGTAACAATAGAAAATTATATTAATATGCAGTAGCATTGACTTTGGGCTTAAACATTTATTTTTCAGTGTTTACTTGCAGTTATTAAATTAACATCCCCTACGCAGTTGATTTTACTGCATGCAGTGCATAACAAAATCCCTTGTAAGGAACGATTGACCATGAGTTGGTAAGAACGTTGTAGAAAGTTCCGACAGTCTGGACAGTCCTGCAGTGATTCTTTTCCAGCATTTGTTGCAGTTGGTGTGGAGGAATAAACTTGTCATAACTGTGTGTTCCTTTAGGTACTATATTCAAAACGTTTTCCGCAATAATTATTCCACAAAGCCAAGAGAGATACGTCTTATTCAGGGTTGTGACAAAAATTGATCCACCAGGCTGAAAAACAAAAAACAAAGGAATGTAAGAACAAAGGAAAGTTGAGTGTATGTAAAAGATTCACAGAGCTGTATCATGTCATGATAATTTAGCTCCTTGCAGTTTTGAAAATTTTTCGAAGTGATTTCATGTGAGAATTTACTCATAAAAATTCTATTGAGGTATCAAGTTGAATCTTTTCTTATCTTCATCAAATTACATTATTAAGACTTGTGAATTAGTGCCTTTTTCTTTCATGCTTACTCTGAAAAAATCGAAATTTTTTGTAAAAACTGTAAAATTGTAAGTTTTTTAGTGTTCAATTTTTTCAGGATGATCAGAAAAGAAAAAAATAGGGGACAAATATCAGAAAACTAACCAATGTATTTGTATGAACAGAAAAATATCAACATTTCATATCATAGTTGATTCTGTTGTGTTTGTGAAAGACCTGCCCTGATACTTGTTCATACCACCTGTTCTGCCTCACTCCATCCTGCTTGTTTTATGGGTACTTGTTTTTTTTAACCGAATTGTTCCCATTGTCTTTTGAATATGAATGAGATTCATGAGGATGTGAGCAATAATCTTGTTAAGAAATACAAATACCACCATTCAGACTATTTTTTACAAATATCTGAGTTGTTTTCAAACGATCTTTTTCCTTGCAAGCTTCAATTCTTTTAAACTTTAGAGGGTTAAATTTTTTTTTATAAAAAAAGGAGAGGAAGAAAAGAAAGCTATATGTACTAACCTTTAAAGCTGTAACACAAGATTTGATGAATAATTCAGGATTCACAACATGCTCTACAACTTCAGACGCAACGACAGCATCATAGACTTCTGCATGATCTTTAATGTGATCTTCGATTGTGCATGAGATGTACCTGAATAACAAAAAGTTTAAGAAGATGTGTATTCACAGATGAATTTATAAAAAGTGCTAAAAGAAAATAGACAGCTGAAAATATGTGCTACAAAGCCAGTTTTAGGAAATTATTTTTTGTGGGTTTGCAACCACAATGAGCAGGCAAGGTTCATTTTCCACTGCAATTTTATCATTTTCGATCATTTTTCTAAAGACTTGTGATAAGTACAGTTAATTGGCAGTTTGTTCAAAATTTTCAATCCTTACCTACCTTTTTAAAGTACACTGCACTCTTAATCCACTGTACTATAGCAAGTTTACTATATTGACATGAAGTTATGGATGATTTAGAATATTTAAAACATATTCAGGAAGCAAAATGTGGTGACTCAGGATGAAAATCTAATGGAAAATTGAAAATATTTATTTTGGATACTCATACTGTGGATAATTTCACTTCAAATTTTGGATAATTTCTTTGACACATTGTTGGTTAGACAGTGAGTGATGAAACTTCTTCAGAAATACTTTCCATCTATCACACGCTTCTTTTGATCTGCTGTTCTGTCATGAAAATCAAAATTCAAGATCTCTGATGCTGTTCGGCTCTCTGTGATATTAGGACATGCACTAAACTCTTTAATATGTATGAACAGAATTAGTTACAAATTCAAAGAAGTAAATAAAATATCTCATACGGTTTGGTGAATTTCATAAAAGGAATATTCTTAATTTTAAGGGCTCATGGCGCACTTTCTGACTGACCACCAAAAACAGCTGCCTTAGCTCATGCAACACAATGCAGAAACATACTAATTACCTGATATTTTTCGTTACGGAATTTTGAGCTGCATGACTTATGGCTATGTTAATGAGCTCAGCACTGGGTTCAAGTCCTGTTACATCGGCTCCAATCATTGACAAAGGCTGTAAATTTTGATTTAGAATTAGAGATATTCAAGAAGAATGTAGGGAAGTTATAATTCTAGATGGCAACACTACAGAATTTCTATGTACTTCATGATTTTTTTACAGTGGGGAGAAAGTGTAATCTTTAATGAAAATTTGAACTTTCTGTTAAAAATCCGATAAAATGTATGAAAATAACCACAAAAACACTTGTTAACAGATAAATACAATAAAATGTTAGGGGAGGTGGGTACAGAGATATTAAAACAATGAAACTGAGTAACCATGATTGCTTCCAACATCTTATACAAAATGTGCCAGGAAATTTCTTCAGACCTACATAATATCAATTTCAGCGTAGCAGGTAACCTAGTAAAAATGAAGCATCTGTCAGGTGTCATTTACTGAGAAATGGGATTCACTAGATTGGATTGGTTCAGTTACATCTCAAAAACTCTGTACAACTGATAAAGATTGCCTGGAGGGTATTCTTAATTTCCAAATCATGGAGGCAGGCAATTTCCTTCCAGTCAATCCAAAATTATGTCTCTAGCTTAGTTCTGCGAAGAGGACTATCTTGAAAACTATGAATGTAACCTGCACGACTTACCTCTGATAATAATCCTCCACCACAACCAACGTCGAGAATTTTCAGTCCTTTGAGAGATTCCCTGGTTTTGACAGCATCAGCTGAAATTGCACCAGAATTTGCCAGACCATTCTTAATGAAGGGTACACTGCAAAAAAAGAAAATAAGTTGAAAATAAAACTGTCATTAAGCACTACTATCCACTCACAGGAAACTGTTGTCTACACGAGTCAAATCAAGCGCCAGACTAATTTCTGTATATTTGAGGATGGAAGAATTTCCCTGTATACTGACTGTTTTTTGTTTGTTTTTTGACAGAATTAAAGGTATTTTGTACATGGGCAGATTCAGCAAATTGGCAACATTGTTTTTCCTCCATTTAAACCTACGGCAATGTATCGATTTTCGGATGAGGCCATTGCTCTGACAAGAATCGATTATTCAACCCAGGTTTAAATGTAGGAAAGCCAGTGGTGCCAAGTCGGATCCACCTATGATTTTGTAGAAAAAGAGGAAAAAAGTGTAGGTGCAATTAAGCTGTGGTTTTTTGCTGACGTGAAGGTTGATTTCGATACCTAATTTTTTCTACGTTGATCATGGTTTTTAAGTAAGCAGGAATCTTAAATTTACTGTTTATAATGTAAACTACGAACATACTTTTCTTGCACAAAAGTTAGTTTTGAAATTTTGATGAGAAAATACAGAGTAGTCCAAAAGTCTTCCGTGACCAACATTTGACACTACCCCTGAGATTTTTACACAAATTGAGATAAAGACTTGGAATCTCATGAGTGCTCCTGAGTCAAAGGAAACAACTTTTGATACCCTCACAATTTGAGAAGGGATCCTTCTGAAAAGGGACAAGAACTCAAAGGATTATAAATAAGGGTGGCGCAAGAATTTTGGATCACCCTGTATGTGCTGTAGGGCTTAATTTCTTCTTCTGTCTAGTCGACGACTAAACAACTGGATATGACTCGATGAAACTCCTGTGCTTGATATTTGTAGCAAATAGTTGGAAATCACAATGCACTAAGCGATAAACATTTTCTGTGAGAACAAAGACTGAGAGAAAATGATTTCTAATAAACTTGCTCTTTTACAATTTTATCAGAAAGTTATTAGTTAAGTAGGAGTTACTAGACGAAACTGATAAGAAAAACATACCGCAGGGCATTCATGGCATGAAGGCCCTTCATTTTCCCAGTAGGATCCCACCACTCATCTTTTAATTTATTGTGATGATCTACCTCCTTCTTGTCAACTGTAGAGTTTGAATCTGACAGCATTCTTGATAACTTTATACTTGCGCTAAAAATAAAAATGAAACAAAATAAATTAAAAGGCATGTTTTGAGAGGTGTGCTAACACCCTGTCATGAACATAAAAAGTTACAATAGGAGACATCAGTTTAAAATTCATCTGGAAAACTGGAATGATAAGCCGAACACAATTTGAAATGAATACCTCTCCGACACATGCGCTGTCCACTGTTATCACATAATTTAGAGATGAAAACTTACTTACCAACTGATAAAAATCCTCACCTCGTTTGGTAGTAGTTGATAAAATTATGTAAATAAGAGGTAATTAATATGATTTAAGATATCATTTTCTCAAAAATGGTGACGATTTGTAAGAATTTTTATTGGCGAGATAAAATTTACTACATTGTGGATTAAGTTATCTGGCGAGCAATAAATTGGACTATATGCATCTTGAATCTAGGAGCTAATATTTGAAAGGCATACAATATCTCATCATGGCATTACATCAGGGCTAAGTTGAAAAAGAATGTGTTTGACAAATTACTCTTTTAAAATGGAGAATTTGAACGGTAACTTGCCTAAGATTCCTTGTCTTGCAAAGGCATTTACGACTTGTTGTGCTAAATTGAAAACCAACTCTAGTCAAAGCTATCGAACACAACACCATCATTCACTGATTAAATAAAAATTAGTTAGAAATTTTATATTATTTAATCAGTAATTATTCAATCGTTCATCGTTTAACATGTTATCTTTGTTATCACCGAAACTTATTATTGTTTACATTTTTGTTGTTGATAACAAGTCCAAGGTTGCCATATCATATTTCTTTTTCGAATTTCAAGGCGGAAAATTTAAACGAGCCAATCAGATAGCTCTAATCTGCTTTGTTTAGAAACATTCGATACATCGAGTTATGCGAGTTCAGCAATCTCGCTAGATGGTCAAGCGAGAAAAATGAATGAGGTAATTGAAATTGAAGTGAATTAATGAAATTCTTGGAATTCAGAGTGATGTGGTGATGTTTGTGTGATCTCTCCGGTATTCCCCTCGTGCTCGGACGTTTGATGAATACAGATTTTCTTAAAAGTGATCAGTTATTATTTTTACAGCCTTAGTTCCGCCGTTGTTTCTCATGAGTGTGTGCTTTGGAGTACCTTGAAAGTAATTTCAACCATTGTCTCTTCACCTTTATACTTAGTCAATCCATTAATTTTAAAACCTGTTTTATCATTCCTTTATTCTACTTAATTGCTGATACCACCCATCGCAAATATGATGCAGCAGGTGTTCAAAACCTTGCTCCCGGACGATCGACCGATCTCCGCAATCTGTATCGTTGAAGACATCAGTAAATGCCCCCCAGGGTTCACTGCTGTAAGTGCATCAATCTCTGTTTTTACTCTCTTTCTTTAACTCTAATATTTTCATTATTTTTTCATGTAATTTTTTCTCAGGTATATCCTTGAAAATCAAATTTTCTTGTTATCGATAGCTCATGGGAATAATTTGAATTAAGTTGGACTCGAACAAGTCCAGGGCGTTGGTTCCAGAAATTTTTGAAATTGAGGATTCTTTCAGAAGCAATGCAGCTAAGATTGTGCAATTTTTTACAGCATTTGCGGTAGATGAAATTCATTCTCAGTCCACTTACTTCCTTATGATAGTGAGGAAAAATGCATAGGTAGCAGAACTGTCAGACAAGTTACTTACTTACAACTAGAAAACTATATTGCATAATCTTAGCAGCATTGGATGTCTCATATTGACGGTGTAAGTCGGCAATCACATAACTCGGTTTGCGACGTCGCAGACTTCCTGTCATACCTTTTTTTTTAAACGGAAAACTACTCAACAGCAATTCTTTAAAACTGCCGTGATTTTTTTTCTCTGTGTGAATAAAATTCTGCGTAAACTTCAAAGAATGATGCCAATTTGTTCTCCTTTAAAAAAATAACACAGAGGCGGAGATTTTCAGACACCGCAAACGAGTTATGTGATTGTCGACTTACACCGTCAATATGCTTTTTTACCGAAAAATGTCTCAATTTTAACCTTTTGCAGCTTGCAAAAGTCTTAAAGATTTTTGTTTTGACAAATCGACACAGTGCTACATCCTAAGGGCTTTTTTTTTATCCGAACCACAGTGGACCACAACGGAACGCATAACTTTTTTATCGCGTTCCACTGGCGCGATCCAGTGCGTTCCATGTGTTCCAGTGGAACACTTGGACCACTCTTCCGAGGTAGGTTGAGGTTGGTTCAGGCTGGTTGAACCAGCCCGAACCACTATCATCGCGATCCATGCGTTCCACGGATAAAAAAAAAGCCCTCAAATCAGTCAATGCATTCCACTGAAAATTGCCTCAGTCATCAGATAGCAACAGAAAGAAATTGGCTCTCTGTAGCTATTAATAAAACACACAAGTGAGTAGACATGCCACTTTTCCATGCAGATCTGACCAATATTAATCACCTAAAAGTTATAGCCAAATTTGTACCGTGTCAAGAAATAGTGACTCTAAACATGGCAGAACTAATTATTTTTTGAGTCAGTAAAATTATTTGATTTATAATACATTGTGTTAATTTTCAGATCTCAAGAACATTTGATCAGGATTCAGATGCGGATCTTTGGAAAGAGAATACATTCTTTGGCAAAAAATGTACACGGTACATGTGTATCTCCAAAACAGAAGGAATTCCAGAGTATATTGTAGAAAGTATTAGCGTCATCAATGACAAACAGCTGCCGCAAGATGGATATTGTTTGATATCGCAGACTATTGACAGTGGTAAGAATTTTATTTTTGAATTGAAAAAAAAAAGGGGGAAAAAACCGCTTGCAAGTAAAGTGCTTCTAAAAAATGTATTAGTACATATATCTTTTGTCCGACAGACCCTCCTGGATGGATCAGGGAATTTCAATTGAAAGAATAAAACCTTCTCTTTTGCCAAATGCTAAACAGGAATACTTATATGCTTTAATCTTAAAACTTCAGCTTCACAAAAGCTTCATTTTAGATGAACCAGATCAGGATGAAATATTGGATGCTGTACTGGTAAAATGCCATGTCATTAAGGTTTATATTGATACAAGCTAAATAATAAAATCTGAAACCAGTAAGTAATTATAGAAAAACTAAGAGAACATAAAAATTTGTTTCACAATTTTCTCAACAAGTATAGCAACCTTAATTGAACTATTGTCTAACTATCCTTGGTATGGATTGGACGCAATGATTACATATATGGCTGCCATCTCACTGAAAAAATTCTAGGAAGCTAGAGAAAAATATCCTGTGAGCAGGAGCATCAAACTACCTTACTTCATGCTGAGGATTCTGCCTCAATTTTGCCATAGTGGTGACAATTTTGCTTCAATTTTAGATCTCCTTTTGTATCCTCATAGACGTCAAAGACAACTCAAGTCTCAAGACTGAAGAGGTAAAAATGTTCATGCAAACAATAGAATAGTTTATAGTTCTCAGTTAGGATTTTTTTCCAACATTTTGCTAAACAGAGTATGTACATTTTATGAAGATATTTTTTTAAAACATATCTCATCAAAACTGTTACATTCTGTCCTGTTTCAGAACAAAAAGCCTGGCGCAAGAAACAAATGGCCTACAAACTCTCTCGAAGAAATGTTGCTGCCTCTGCTGTCTCAAATATAATTCTTCTTAGTCGATCAAAACAGAAAATTCCGGAAGGATATAATTTTATCGGGTATGTTGTTGCCATTTTGTATGAGTGACTTGGTAGATGATCTTATCTTTGAACCTAAGGTGACCTGGAATGAAAGGGAGTACTTGCCTATTGGTCTTACATTGAAGAGCGATTGACCAATCAAAAATATCCTTTCCACATTAAAATTTTTTGAAATCGCTGCCCCTAAATCCTCAGATTTGGAATGTCCAATTAAACCCCAAAAAACTGACCTAAAAGGAGAAGCAGGTAGCAATTGCAGAACTACCCACTTAATTATTTGTTATTTTGAGCAATCAGAACCAGCGGATGGTCTGTTTTCAGCCTTGCAAGTATCCATTAGTGTTATAAGACACCCTACTCCAACAGTTAAAGTAAAATTTTAAAATTTAATCCAAGACAGGATCAGGATTATCCGACAGGATTATATTTCCTAGTAACATGAATTTCAGCCATTTTTGCTCATTATCTCAAATTTTTGAAGTAATACTTGGTAGTGTTTCCTAGCTAGCTGTCTTCGAAAGCTTCTTTTATGCCTTCTAATTTTTACAGTTCAAACAGAGTGAAGTGAGTACTTGACATGATATGACATCAGTGTTGACTTACTCCTGACCTAGCTGAATTTGTTGTATACTATATTTTTTCACAAGTTTTTTTTAGGTTATTCGAAATCCTTTGATAACATAGGCATTTCAGTACGTAAGCGAGAATCAAAGACTGGCAGTTCCATCCTCACTTAGGGAATTCAAAAACCTGAAATCTGCACTTAAATTAAGCACTGTCTTGCTTCTCATGAGGCTGGATCTGCCACTGTTTCATGATGTCCGTCTCTTATCGCCAAAGGAGCTAATCTTCCAATTAATATTTTTCAGAGATGTCAATGGTCTTGGCTTGTGCTGTAAATTTAACAAAGTAGAAATCAATGTGGAACCAAAACAAAAGTGTAACAGGTAAATTACTTCACCTAAAAAAACTTCTTCCTTATTTTCCTTCTTTTCTTTTCATATATGCTGAGCGCTCGTTTTCTTTTTTATTCATTTTTTATTTGCATACATCAGCCTCTGCAGAGAACTGTGATGTAGTATGCGTCAGTTTGTAAGGGATTACAGAGATATACAAGTTAATGGTAAGTCACCAAATTGCATCTCGATTGTGTTGTTTCAAATCATCCGCTGTCATTTTATTTTATTGAAAAAAAGTATGCAAACCAGTGAATGTTATTGCTCAAAATTTCTATAGGACAACTTGTTCAAGAAGAAAAAAATCAGTGAATATCCAAAAAATAATGTTTGTTGGTTTTCATTTGGAAACATAAGATGTGGCATGAAATCTGCTGTGCCACTGACCGAGACTTGTAATGGGCCCGTTGCAAACTTTTGCTGGAATAAGAGTTGTTACTCATAGGAAGTGTCTCAAAAATCAAGATGAGTGCATCGGCAAAGTCTGAAATGCACTCCTTACTTCACAATTTGCCTAAGAAATTCGCGTTTTTTCAAACCTCCCCCTTCAAAAACGATACCTTGGCACAGGTTAACATTCACATTTTTCTCGCATTGATAGATACCCGCTTGATTGACTTCAACTCTCCTCAAATTGCATGTGGAAGCGTCGGCCATGTTGAGCAGGGATTGAATGGAACGACTCCTCTGACGAAATGTTCACCTGTGCTGTAGTATCCTTTTTGAAGCAGGAAGATCAAAAAAACGCAAATTTCTCACACAGATTGTGAAGTAAGGAGTGCATTTCAGAGTTTGCAGATGCGCTCATCATGATTTTTGAGACATAATCTATAAGGAACAACTCTTATTTTTGCCTTAGTAAAAGTTTGCATTTGTCATCTTAAATATCAAAGTGCTTTAAGATATGTATAATCTCAGGAACATCAAGGCATTCATCGTGTAGTGTAAGCCCAAGTAATTTTTCCTTCATGTTCAGTATTCAGTCTTGCATTTTGCCATGGGGGATTTCTGTTTAATTTGAGAATCAGATGAAAAGTGGAACCTTGTAGTTCTGATTGATACGGAATCATTCTCGATATTAAATTGGAGATTGAAAACTATTTGAATCATCTGGATATTATTTAAAATTTAAATTAGGTGCAAGCAGTCTATTTATGTCTACCACATTTTTACACTCAACTTATCAATTCTGATCAATGATGCATCGTTTTATAAACATATCTTTCTTTTCATTTCAGCTCGACACCCATTATAAATGGAATTGGTTCCGCTGGATCTCCAACCCCACCTCCACGTCCTCCCCGAACTTCACCTGCTGTTAATGGCAATAGTTTTCTTGCATCAAATTCTCAGAATGGTGATGACTATGAGCGTCTTGTCGAACTCAGACCTTCTCGGCCTGCGCCAAATCCTCCACCATCCATGTATGGAACCATAGCCTCTTTTCAAGGTAATGTAGATCAACATGATTTGTCAGATGTTGAGATTTTTCATGCGGATAGAGTTCATGGTGTTCGAGACTAATAATTCATTGAATTCCTGGCTCAGTTTTCTTCAAGTCATGTCAATAATGTATCAATCATTAGCTCAAATTTTTTAATGTTGCAAATTGTAACCACAATCCTCATTTGCTGTAATCATGAGATACTTTTTTTATGAATGTACTTACACCTTTTTTTTCTTCTTTTTTTTTGTTGATATTTTTAATGGTGGATAACATAACTGCCGGGGAAGGACTTTCATGCTTCTTTTTCTACCTTTACTTCTGTAGTGTCTCAACTATAAACTTATTTCGTTTTCATATTTTTTTGCAGGTTTGGAAGGCGTACCTTTTATACTGAACCCAAAAATAGATGACAGTTTTATCTTGGACAGTATGGTACGTAAGATTATTCCTCAAAAATGAATCTTGCATGTTTCATGGGATGAAAAATGGTGCTATCACCAGTGGCCTTTGATTGAATGTTTAATTTTTTTGTCGAACTTTCTTTTGAAAGAATGAGAATCATGCACTGAAATCCGTGTGATTAACAATACACTGAAGAATATTGAGAACCATACTGCGCTTCTGTTCTTTCACGTTAGTAAGTTTGGAAAAATGGATAGGGGGCATGAAATTTTTTTAGGAGCTAAAGCCGCTTTGTAGCTGTACTTGGTGCTCAGCGCTCAGGGAAAGCAGAACACTGGTTGAGGGTACTGAGTTTTATCAATGGTTTTATCAATTTCCCTGAAAGATATCTAATTGAAAAAGATTTGGTTAGAAAGATCTGTTTGCATCTGCAGTACCTAATGGTTACCTACTTTCCCAATCTTTGATTCTATAATTTATGTTTGTCATGGTGAATAATTACATTGTAACAAATCCTTATTGTATTTTTTCTGTTTTTTTGTTCTTTCCAGAAAGGGTTACCTGTGATCAAAGCCAAAACAAAATATGAAATCGATAAAGAAGTAAGTCTTTCTACAAATTATTTTCACATGAGTATCCACCAATTTTTCAAAATATGAGAACAACATTCTCCTAAATGATCAAAAATCAGGATTTATGTTTGTTTTTTCAATTTGATCAGAGATATGTTTTTTATGAGACCAAAATTCTGACTCTGATTGGTTGAGTGTGTGCATTTTATTTGCGAACAATTTAAGAGACACAATTTCAACCATAGAACTAGCAGCTATAGTCTTCACCATGAAAAGTGATGGCTGAACCAGGTCTGTTGCCAGGTTGTGGAATAAAATGGAAGTATTTCACATGGATTAAATGGGGAAAAGTGCCAATTTTCAGCACTGTCACAGGTTTCAATGCCACTGTAAGATAGAGTCAGGTGAGTGGCTTAGTCTATTGTATGAGGGTTGATTGGCTTCAGCAAGCCTGATGTAGAATATAATATTAGACTCCATGAAGTTAATGCTCTGTGTCACACTTGAACCTAGGAAACGAAAACGGTTCAAGATTATGCTGCTTTAATTGGAGTTTGGTTAAAAAAAGAGTATTTGTATAGGAGCAAAAAAGAAGATTAAGAACAAGAGAGTTTCAAGAAGTAGCATACATACACACTTTAACTCACAAACCCGGCTTACAAGATTGATGGATACGACTCAAACGTTAAGATGTTAGACTTCCTGACTCGCGGTGTAGCCAAGAGAGTTGACTTATTGTCTGGCTGGGATGTTGAAACCAAACTGAAATTTCTCCTTACATGGCTCGTAGGCCTGGAGAAAAGATTTGATTCTTTCAGATCGTATCGTATCAGCCATCCAGTGCACAGATAAAGAAAAGCATAAAAATAAATGAGATGATGCGTCTGTTTGCATACAAGCAATGGTTTAAGGCCTAGAATGTTCTTTAAGTTCAAACTAAGAAAGAGACAGAAGAAATGAGAGGGAAAGAGATAGACAAAAAATCTGTCCTCAGGACAATTTTGAAGACAGGAGTTGTGTAACTTGCAACACCCGAGTTCCTTGATTTTGCCAATGTACCTGTGTTTCAACCCCTAGGCAGTACCCCAAGTTAGTCACCGACTCTGCCCCTTAACTACCATTTTTCGTGGAATGGACGATAACTGCTTAGAAGGGCATAGAGTGAACATGTCCTTAAGAACAAAAAGTGTTAAATTTGTCAAAAACTTAGAAATGCTCTCATAAACATTACACTCTCTGTTTTTACGAAATATTTTTAATTCGCTCTGTCTCTCAGTCATAAAATTTCTCAAGCTGAAATATTTTATTTTTCTCTGATGGTATGATAATAAGTTTTCCATTTTATCCGCATGACCTATGAATTTGTATCAATTTAATATTCTTTGCTTTCAGTATGATTACGATTTTCGACTTGAACGGCAAACATAGCAACTACCCCTTTGGAACCAGATGGAAAATAATACTTGAAGTCATACGTCTGACCTTTTTTTGACCTCATTAGTGGCTTGAACTCTTTTTTACAATGAAAAATTTATCCTGTCCGAAGACTGTCAGCATTCAAATACCTGCTTGAACTTCCATATATGTAAGGTCAGGTTTTTTTGTGACCAAATCTGTCAGATCCTCTTTCAAATTTCTGTTCGTTTTATTTATTTATTTTTTATGCCCCCTTTAAATAATCTACAGAATGCTTGCAAACATGCTTTTTTGCTAAGTACTCACTTGTTTCCAGCTACCCAGTAAAAAATGCATATCATTTTAAAATTGTATCTTGAACTCAGTGAGTAGCTGGTCTTTCTTATAACAGGGTGAACTCTTTAAAATCTGGCAGAATACTCATCTTTTGTGTGTGCAGTGATTAAATCATGATTTTATTGGTGTACTCCCACAATCAACTAGTGGTAGTACTATCAGCTCTGATGCTTAAGAAAAAATAAATTTAAAGTAAGGTTTTAACTCAAGTAAGAAATTCATCTTGATGTTGAGAGTTCACCATGTTTAATTTTTCTCTTTTGGGATTGAAGTTGATAATTTTCTTCAGTTTATCATGACCTACAAAGTATTTAAATGATCAGTAGAAAAATCAACGTTTAGAGAAAATTAATGAATAAACTTCCGAACAAATTTTTAATTATTTGCTAATATTTATTTAAGATTAGACCAGAGCCTTTTTGTAAGGTACCCAAGTTAAACAAAGAATTTTCAATTTAAGAGGGGTGCTTCATTCAATTTTAGGAATATATTTATATCATGATCATATGAAATATGATTGGAGAATTTGAGCTTGCCCCAGAAGCTAAGTATGGTTCAAGTATTCAATGAATGAATTATGTGGGATTCATCAGGTACTGTTACGTTTCATCATCAAAGTTGCATTGATTTAATCACATTTTTCAAACCTGTTCAAGCAAAACCATTTGAAAAGTTATGGAATATGTCCTCTAATTTTGTATAAAATATATGTCTTTTAAAATCCTCCTGGATTCTTAAAATCATGTCAATTTTCATATCAGATATTCCTCCATGAAACTTTGAATATCCGTCCAAGTTCGGCAAATAATTGATCCACTTAAATTTGATGTCAAACCACTCAGCATTTATGCTGCAATACAAGAAGATTCAATTTTCTCCATGAAGTATAAGTTTTCAGCAATTATCTTCCCCTCAAGATACTAGCTGTACAGCAATGCAACATATTAGAGGTTTTCGTCCCTAGATTACTTAGATTCATCATAAGAATGTCATCCTATTTATTTTCAACGCTTTTGTCAATACCATGGCTAGCACCGGGGGCAGTTGTATTCTCTTCCCTATTTTTGTCACTGTTAGTATTTTGTATCCTCCATTCTTCTTTTTATTTCTTTATCTCTTGATTCACTTTTTTCGTATAGTATTAATCCTTCATTGACTGTCTTTATGTTTGCTTATGAAAATAAATCACTGACAACGTTTAGTGCATTTTTGAACCTCCCGTTAGCTGATTAAACTCTGTAAGTGTATTTTCGACTGATTTTGTAAATATAATGTGATATTTTTTCCCATGAAAATTTGACAGAATTCTGGAGATTCAAGTGAAGACTGTAACTATGCTAACGTTGTAAGTGTAATCCTTGTTTTCCTCTTTTATTTAATAATTTTATTACCATCTCTCTTTTTTTATCTCTCCTTCTCCCTATTTTATCTCTAGGTTTATTTTATTTTTTTCAAAAACCACATCCCATCTTGACCACAGTGATCATATTTTTTTTGTGCCTTTTTTCTCTGAAATATATTTATTAGAATTAGTAGTGAAAAGTCCTTTCTCAGTGAAACCCTCGTTGTCTTAGTAATTAAATGACTAGCTGTCTAACTTTCCAACTGGGAGGATTATTACCATTGTGAACAAGTTATTTGTGTAAAAGATTATGGAAATAATTTTTTTCTGCATCTTAGGAAATGTAGAAAAAAGCAGAAACAGCTAGAGTCCATGCCAAATAAGTATACCCAGTTTTAGACCACAACAGAAGATCCACCATCTTGATTCTTGCATTTAGGTACTTCTCATTCTGAAGTAATGTTAGGCGATCTGTTGTCCTTGTAAGTCTATATATTTATTTGGCATTGCCTCTATCAGACGGGAATGAATCTTTATCTAAAAATTCTGTACTAGACGTAATTTCTCTCTCATCTCATGACAGGGTTGGGTGTTGTAATTTTTTTCTAAAGTTTATGGACTCCAAAAGATATGTATCAAGTCATTAAAGGGTGCTGTAGAGGTTAATGTCATTAGTTATTCTTTGTGTATGTTATAAACGTAAAATGAAGATAGTGAACGTATGAACCTAATTTTTTTATCTCTTTAAGACCTTAAAAAGAAGTTTGTACTCATAGTGACTCTTTTAACTCAGGATATCTCAGCCACTAGGAAGTCTTTTTGTAAAAAATCCTGTGACCTAAAAAAGGAATTTAGAATGCACAGCCTTTTGTCTGCCCTGTTTAAAACCAGTCGCAATTTTTTTTATCCAGCTGTAAGCAATACATATTTTGACGCTTATGTCTTTTATTTTTACTAAAGTGTTTTCTTTTGTTAGTGGAATCTGAAGTTTGCTTGTTTAAACTTAAGTTCCGCTTTTTGTCATCCCTCTTATTGTCACTGACCCACAAGTAATTAAACAGTTTATGGTATCAATTTTTTTTTTGTTTTTTTTTTTTTTTTTTTAACCACGTCAGTTATCACTGAGAGTAATTACTTAATAGTAGGTAATAGCAAGTAAATACTTAAAACACCGGTTTTTCTGAGACGAAAAATTGAGTTATTACCACTACCGAAATAATATTTATCCCATACTACTATCCACTGTGTAGGAGAAAATTTGTCGGCTCTAAAACGTCGGAGTTTAGTGTGTATCTTTTACGTCTATGTAGTAATATTTTTTAAGTTGAAGAAAGTCTTGTCAAGATCGTTCGTGGCTTCCATTTACAGATATAAATGAACTACTTGTGATCGTCTCTGGTTTGCGCAGATCTAGAATTAAATCTTAATAATAAGGAAACATATTTGTATTGAATTATGTATGTGTACTCTACCACCTCGCATTGTGCCATATGTTCCGAAAACTTAATTAGCAAATTTATTATATCGAATGGTTTCTCTATAAGATGTGCAGTGACCTCGTTTGCTATTCTGTACTATTTTTTTTTTTTTTCATTTTTTTCAACCAATTTTTTTTATTTTTATTTTTTTCAAATAAACCAAATTCAACCCACTTTAGGACTTTGTCTTACCCTTTCTCCTTTCAAATCTTTCTCGAGTGAAGGGGGTAAATTAAGAGAATGCGCAATTCATCCCAAATTAAAGAACTTAAACAAAACTCAGATAGGGTCGACTGAAGTTAAGTTCAATTTCCTAAAAAAAAGGAACTTGAACTTCTCAAGGCCTGAAAATATCCACAATGAAAAAAAATCAGCGCTGGGGCGTTTTTAGGAGAGGAACTTTTTTCACATTGGGTTGGAAAATAGGAGTTAAAGTATCTAGTAGCTTGAAGTAAAATCTTATCAGTCTTAGCTTTTCAGCAGAAGGAGCCAAGTGGTATGTTTGTCTGAAAAAATTCCCCAACATGGCAGATTAGATTAGACTTTAAATGACTTTTTTCGCGTAACTGGGGCCAGAAAGGTCACTAAAAGAGGGTCTGGAAGGGAGGGGGATATTTTCAAAGGAATATCCCAATGTTAAGTTGGCTACTGAGGGGGATTGGGTCTGAACTTTCCTTACGAGGGGAAGAAGCATCAAGCCTAATTTCACGTCAGCCTACCTAAAAAAAAAAAAAAAAAAAAAAAATACTCTAATTTAAATAATATTTTTCAGCCAATTTTCAGTTTTACTCGGGTATTTTCTGAAAAAATTGAGGGCGAGGAGTCAGGCTAGTTATACATACTTAAAGGGGGAGGGGTCATTAAGTGGACTCAAATGCCTCACTTACGTAATATCTGAAAGGTCCCCAAGATAAAAAAAAAATAACTTTTTCTAGAAAAGACAATGTATAACGACGGCGTAAGTCCGTAATCACATATCTCGTTTGCGGTGTCCGAAAATCTCCACCTCTATGTTATTTTATCAAAGGAGAACAAATTGACATCATTCCTTGAAGTTTTTGCAGAATTGTCTTCGCACAGAGAAGAAAAATTACGGCAATTTTAAAGAATTGCCGTTGAGTAGTTTTCCGTTTAAAAAATAAAGTATGACAGGAAGTCTGCCACGTCGCAAACCGAGTTGTGTGATTGCCGACTTACACCTTCGATATGTAAATAAAGAGAAGAAAATTAGTCTGATTTTATTTAATTGTTTTATTTTTCTACCAATTTAAATGCAAATAATCCCTGCAGAATGTGCACTTTGCAGAAACTCCATCGTCCGAAAATGCTGACTCCGCGAGTTTGAATGATCACGCCAATAACAGAGTGTGATCGGCGTAAAATGCGGATATTAGCGCCTACGAGACTGTAAGAATACTTCACGCATTGCGCCAATTAGTGCGGTCGGCGCGAGCGTTTGATAGCGCCTGCAAGACCGTCTGAATGCCTCACGCATTGCGCGTTTACTGCGGTGCACGTTTCAGTCGTTGAATATCCGTAATTTCTCGGAGTGAACCTACCGCTTGGGCTGTGTAAACAAAGGGGGGGGGGGGGGGGGGGCAGGTAAAATATGAAATGTGTCAAACCGAGCCGGAGTCATTGCGATTTGAATCATGTTGTTCAGTAAATGTAGCGTAGTTTCGATAATAATTATTTATATCAATTAATCATAAACAAATAATTAGGTATTAATATCGCGTCTTTGACCAACTCAGATAGGTTTTGAAAATGTCCATACGCACTTAAATGTCCTTGGAAAAACTACGGAAAAATCCCAATGTCCAGATCCCGGTTGGGGAAACTGGCAAAGGAGTATGGATTTTTCGTCGTTTTTGGACCAGTTGCGTCCAAACCATTATTTATTAGGTACGGATATTTTTAATTTGCTCTCATCGAACTTTAACCACGGGCAAGTATATATCCTTGGAAAAACTTCTAAAAATCGCGAGGTCTAGATTCTAAGCCTTAAAACGTATCAGAACTTAAGAGTAGTTATATTGATTACTCACACATATATCACACGAAAATTAAGGGAAATTATAGCTTTTCGCCTGTCTCAAATCGTCACTCCTCTGACGTAAGGGCGTATCTCAAATTCTGCATGAGCCCCAGAAGACACAGATTCATATGGTAAACAGGGCTCATGTGGAAATTCAGATACGCCCTTACGTCAAAGGAGCGACGAAATTTGTGATGTTTACAAATGCAGGGATTCTGCTCGCATCGTAAAATGAGGATACGAAGCGCGCAAGCATTCGTACTCCGGAGAAGGTATGTGATGTAGTATCACCCAAAATGGAAGGAAAAGCTCAATATTTTACCTGTCTAAAATTAGTGACTTTAAAGTTCTCATAAAGTTGCGATGTTTACGTAATTCCAAGGAAGTTTAATGAGATTATTCAGAAGAAGGTACAGTGTGTGATTCAGGGGCGGACTGGCCGGGGTGGCGAGGGGGCGATCGCCCCCTTCAAAGCGGCCAAAAAAGGGGCTTCTTTGAGTTGTCCCCCATAAAAGGCCCCAAGAGAACAGGTGGCCTTTTATTTTCGATTCGAAAAGGCCCGAAAGAGTCTTCTTACGCCATTCTAAGATCCTTGAAAGAGTCCTTTATCCTAACTCAAAGGAGAACATCGATTCAAAAGGGCCCCGAGGGGGCCATTTATCACCGATTCAAAGAATCCTCGAAGAAGCTTTTTTATTCCACTTCTCAGGACTTTGATGGGGCCCCTGTTTTTGTGATTCAAAGAAATTCAGAGGGGTCCTTTTTGCCGTTTTGAAGAGGCCGCGAAGTGGCCCTTTTATGGCGTTTCTAAGGGCCGTTTTGAACTTTGGAGGTTCCAAGGGGTCCTTTTTTATCACCCTCAAAAGAACCCGCATAGGGCCCTTAAAGAGAATTTTTAATAATTTATATTCATGATCAGGTTCAGAGACTTGAGCTTATACAAAGCCATTTGCAAGCGACGTCGGCTGCTTTGCAGTGTTCTAAATCAGGGATACCTAAATCTAATCAGGGTGAAGTGCGGTAGCTTGTGAAAACCTCCTTCTGTGGAATGCACTTTTTTCTGAGCTTATGAGTAAGTATTCTACGGATTATTTAAATTAATTTGAGATAACTATCCTCTTGAAGTTTGCAATGGGTTTAAGCCTGCCTTATTGTATCTTATGGATTGTTATTAACCGACAACGCCAATAAAGATAAGGGCGATTTGCACCGTTGAAAAAGACGGAGAGACTCATTGTCAGCACCCACAAGCGCGAGGAAGATCGGGCCTCAAGTCGCTCGACCGAGGGACCACTCCGACGGAGAATAGAGCGCTTGCATGAGTGAGGGATTCTGATTTAAGTTTTTTTTTTTTCTGTGATAAAATTTCGCGAGAAATATGATGGTGCTATCAGCTGAACTCAAAACTCAAAAAAAGCTCTCGAAGTTGAAGCCGTAATGGAGGGGATATCCCACGCTACCGTGGGAGTCCACTTCTATGTTTTTCCAAGGATATATTCTTGCCCATGGTGAAAGTTCGATGAGAGCAAATTAAAAATAGGTATCCGTTTTAAATAATGGATTGGACGAAACTGGTCCAAAAACGACGAAAAATTCATACTCCTTGGCCAGTTTCTCCAACCGGATTCTGGACGTAGGGATTTTTCCGTAGTTTTTCCGAGGAAATTTAAGTGCGTAGGGAAATTTTTCAAAACCTATCCGAGTAGGTCAAAGACGCGATATTAATACCTAATTATTTGTATATGATTAATTGAAATAAATAATTATTATCGAAACTTCACTATACATTTTCTGTACAACTAAGTTCAAATCGTAATGATTCCAGATCGGTGAGACATTTCGTATTTTTTCTGGTCCCTCTCCCCTTTTTGTTTACACTGCTCGAGCGGTAGGTCCACACTGAGAAATGGCGAATATTTAACGACTGAAACGCGCACCGTCGTATCCGCGCAATGCGTGAAGAATTCATACGGTCTTGCAGGCGCTATTAAACGCTCGCGTCAACCCTCGAGTCCCTCGACCGCACTATTTGGTGCAATGCGTGAAGTATTCCTACAGTCTGATAGGCGCTAATATACATTTTACGGCAATCACAGTCTGTTTAGCGTGATCATCTAAACTCGCGGAGCCAGCATTTCCCGACTTGTTCCGACAATGGAGTTTCTGCACAGTGCACATTTTGCATGGATTATTTTCATTTAAATTGGTAGAAAAATAAAACAATTAAATCAAATCAGACTAATTTTCTTCTCTTTATTTACACGTCGACGGTGTAAGTCGGCAGCACATAACTCGGTTTGCGCCATGGCAGACTTCCTGTCGTATTTTATTTTTTAATCGGAAAACTACTCAACTTTAAAAGTGACGTGATTTTTCTTCTCTGTGCAAAAACTTCAAGGTATGATGTCAATTTCAGATTCCGTCGACACCAAGATTGTAGTAAAATGAAAATCAAATTTTTATGTTTATCAAAAACTATTAAAACCGCGTAAGTGTCGCCCAAAGGTAACGAATCCAAAATACCTATACACTATTTTAGGTACTCCATTTAAGAGGAAATTTTCAAAAAATAGTTCATTGCAATCGGGTGAGATGCAGCGGCGCTATGAATTTTCAAAGATTTTCATTTTAAAAAATGGCAACGTCGCAACCCGGTGCTGTAAAGCAAAACTGCAACCTGTTTAAGGCCTCTTCATCACGTCAAGCTTCAAAGTTCGAAAATACCTTTAGGTAATGACCGCCTTTGCACACACCTCGTTCTGATTCAATTCTCGAACAATTTTGTCACGGGCTGCTCATGCAACCCCGCTGAAAAATCGCTGAATTTCACTTTTCTCCATTTGCATCTCCGGGTCCCCCCCCCTCCGCCCCATCGGGAAGCCCGCCGTTGCCTTGCAGGTTGCATGCGCGCCGCTGCACTGGTGTCGGGAATGCCCGACTCTCATTGATATAAGGGAATTTCCGTGTCCACTCGACAACCTGGTCCACGTGGTCTGCGCCACAAAGGCCGCACTGCATTCATCATGCAAGCGCCGCACAGCGCGGGGCGCGGAGGCGGGGGGAGGAATTTTGGGGGGGAGGCGCGGGGGGCGTCTGCTGACTCCATTTGACTCACCGATTCCTCTCGGCCGGCGTGGCAGCCGAGAGCCGACTCCATTCCTGTTTTCATTCAGTAACTGTTCCGCCTCGGTCACCGAAGCTTGTACGCCTCGCGCCGCTGGACTTCCAGCTCACCGTGGTTTGTTTATGTTCCTTTGTCTCCCCAACTCACCTTGTTTTTCTAAGTGTTTCCATCTTCAATTTTCATTTTCCTTCGAGTCGGGCGGTTTTGCCAGTGGACGGTAGACCCCGTGGGATTCCCGCGGCTGATCCCAGTTTCTCGCGAAAGTGTACCTCTGCGTTCCGCAAGAAGTGAGTGGCCGCTAACCTCATTTTTCGCAACGCTTCCTGGATGATCCTCGGCACGACTCTGGCTTCGGGATTGTGTAGTCGCTCCGACGGCGTCGGGTCGGGTGCATTTTTTCGCGTCTGCGCGTTCGGCGTCGGGAGTTTGTTTTGGTCCGGCGTGCAGTGTTTGTTTACACGATGTTATCGTGATGTGTGAGGTGTGAAAATGAACGAGGATATCGCTTTTCTGGACTGGGCCGAGAAGCTGGATTCTGGCACCAACCACTGGCTCCCAGCTTACGGCTTCCAGCAGCCCTCGCACATCCAGGAGGTGCTCTTGCAGGAGAGAAATTCCGATAATATAAACGATGGTGAGTCATCAACCTTAATGTTGTTTGCAGAGTTCAGAGCCAAAGCAGCTGAACTGCATTACAGCGTTGTGAAGTTTCCCTCAGCCATGTACTCATTTACACCTAAACGGTTGCAACTGTTCCTGGAACATTTTTTGGGAAATTCTGGTCCTGATTGCAGAAAAATCCCTAAAATGTAATGTTTACATAATGCAACTATCTATGACTCATCACTGACATTCGTTAGGTGAAACTTCACAAAGTTGCTATCCGGGCGTACAGCTAATCATGGGCATCTGGGAAATTCCCATCAGGGCTGTTGATATTTAGGGTGACTCTGGGCTGGATTATTTGCTTTCACATGGCAACAACAAAACTAAAATAAGCAAATCCAAACATTGATGGGGTGGTATCTTCGGTTACTTTTTCAACCCCAGGTTGCCTCTGGTTCCTATGCTCTGTTCTTTCTCGTATTGAATTTTAAGGAATTGTGTGCTTTTTAATCCATCCCCGTCATTGTTTACACTGTCATTCTTTCAGTATGATTGAGGTTGCTATTTCCTCTTGAACATTAAATGTACATTGATAATGGTGTGAACTCAAGTGATTCAAATCGCTATGCCAACCCCTAAATGATGAAATTCAATGAAGCAGGTGTATTATTTATGATTATAGCTGCAGGTGCTGTATGCCAACTTGTTAGCAAGTTTGCAGAAGGGTCTAATGATAAGCAGGCTGATTGTCGGAATGTCATTTCTGTCAATTGGATCAGAGAAGCGTAAAACTGACAATCTGTATAGTTGGTTGCCTAGCTTGCTGATGCCTATTTCTCCTGATAAAGGTTTTTTAGGCTGGATACGCAATCAACTGAGGGGAATTCCTTGAAGACCGACAAGTAACTGGTCTAACCTAATCTAAGTAATGGTTGCACTCTAAGTTTGGGGAAGCAGAATCCACTCTCGATTGATAGTTTTGGCTAGCACAAAAATGACTGACGAGACCTGACTCTTATCCCTTCAGTACTTAGTTTCAATGAGAGTTAAAGCCTTCTACCTTCTAATCTTCAGGAAAAACTGAGCTGTCTGACATTACAGGCATTGGAAGGGGAGATCTGGCATGCACGGGCCCCTTAAAAAGTTTTCTTTTTTAAAGTTAATCAAGGCTTTTAATCCATTTGAGGATTATGTAACCTTGAATAAGCATCAGGTTAGGGTGTGTACAAGTCCATGCTCCAGGCTTTCAAACTTTCAAGGATTGAGGCAGAGAGGAGTTTGTTTCTGCAGATCCACTTGTCAGTTTCTTCAAAATTTGTTGTCACTATGAGGATTCGCACTCGCTACTTGTTGGTCTAGAGTCAGACGTGCTGACTGCTTGGCCAATCTGGCCAGCCGCATCTGCCTGTAGTCAGCCTAGTTGTTCTCAGTTTACTCCTGTGAGGTGTGCCCCCCTCCACCCTATGTCAAAGCATGTCAGAAAAAATTGATTTGCAATGCTGTAGCAGTGTTGCCAAGAAGTTACCTCTAAGACTAGGGACAGTCTCAGAGTTAGGGCATTGTGCCATGCAATAAAGATCAGTCCACAGCAAGATTTCTCTGATTTACAAGACAGCATGCCAAAAAAATTTGTTTTTTAAATTAAATCATGAAGCTTCCCCTACTTTTTCAGGGATTTCCTGATTAAAATGAAAAAGCTCCCTGAAAGCTCAGGAAGAGAAACAGTTGTTCTTTTAGACGACTATCATTTCTCTGCAAGTGTAAAAAATACAGTTAAATAATTAATGCATTTTTCGGAATATTGTCAATGTCATGATACAAATCAGTAATACTATACTTCATCGGCACAATAGGCAACGTCTAAATTTTGTTAAGTGTAAAGATTGAAGAGAAACATGCAAAGCGCCCTCAACTAGTATCGTGTGCGCCAAACACCAAACGAATTTCGTTAAAACGCCCGGATGCAACTATTCGGGCTCTATGGATGTCCGTGTTGCATACATAGGCACATGAAGGCGTTTTGACTGTCCGAACACTCAGGTAGCGGCGCGGCGGCCGGCAGTATTGCGAGGATTCAAAAAAACAGAGCGCGTTAAATTCCTCTTCCATACTACTAATACATTTCTAAATCACGAATAGTTGTACACAGGCGTGGAATGTGAGTGTCCTTTTTGTGAGTGTTCAGTACAGCCCATTTTGCGCTGCGTTACGGCGACGAGTACCCGGAAATCAAAACGCCTCCACTTTCGTGTGTATGCAACACGGACATCCGTGGAGGCCGAAAAGTTGCATTAAGGCGTTATGTTGAAATTAGTCAAGCTTAACTTAATTCCAGCATTGCTTTGAGCATTGCTTGTGCTGATGAGACGACAACTACTGATTTTTATCGCGACGTTATCAATTTTCCGGAAAATGCACTGATTAATAATGTTAATTTATCAGTGCTGGCCCTACATATACTCCAAAAGTGCATCCGCGCATGATTTGTTAAGTTTCCTTGACCCCCCTCAACGAGTCATCCTTTATCGACCTGCTGCTACTGCTGTCAACCTTGCGCATGAAAGATACATGCAGTTAGGTGTTTTCGTACGATAACATTCAAAATTGGTTTTCAAATAATACGGAGAAAACTGAACTTCTATTTTCAAACGATTTTCCCCTCTCAGCATGAAAGTAGTAACCGTGACTTAATTTCCTACTCTCATGTCATTTTCCACAAAGGTATTCTTTTTTATCGTGAGGTATATTCATATTTCTAAAATCTAGTAATTTCGTTTTGTGTTTACAATTATGTTTATGCGGTGCGATTAGTTTTTAAGATGTACTATCGCGCTAAGGATAAAACGTCGTTTAAACATTCAAGTTTCTGAATTTCCTCCGAAAAAATGTTTATTTTTGAGGATATTCATGAATATTTTCTCTTGAAATTTTCAGATTATCTAGGTCTGGTCGTGAATAGGCCTCTCTAAAAAAAATATCCCCAAGTTTCCCTGAAAATTCATCGTTTTCAAAGGAAATTTTGTAACGTTTGAAGGCTCAAACGGCGTCTTTATTTGGCACGGCAGTATCAGACATCGCAGATTTAGCATCTTATCTGTCCTAATATCAGCTACACCTCTGACCAGAAACAGCCTAATTGAATTCCAATTGCCAAAACCGCTCCGAAAATAACAATAAACGACGAAATGTCGCCCTTGTTGTGAGACAGCATTATCGTGAACGTAAAAATTGCCCGCGCGACTGCAAACTCCGATTCGACAGGGTGAGATTGCGTGCCAACACGTGAGATTTGTCGTCGGTTTCCATGGAAACTTCTCTCGAGCGTCACACTATTGCCACTTATCCTCTCTCCGTTGCAGCTTTATTCCTCGGCATACTTTGCGCCGTCGAAGTTTGATCATTTGTGTTGCCTGCTTTGAGCTTTTTTTATTGAAAAAGTGCTGGCAAATCGCCAGGGTTCCTCTTCACACTTCAGCTTCAAAATACTGTAACTTCGGCAATGTTTAACTTCGAGACCTGCACAAGGTCATTTTCGGAGGGAGGCTGCGAGGATTCAATCCAGATAGCCCAGGGCTGGATTATAAGGGTGGTGGGTTGGCGCATGGGAAGCGGTAGCCTCATGCGCCATCAGAACGTGGGCGCTAAGTAAAATGAAGGGTAGAAAAAATATGAGGAAAAAGAGGAGAGAAAGCATGTAACGAAGAGAAGCGGTATCATAGCGGCACTACCGCAGTTAATTGGAAATGCCTATATCATCCAGCAAATTGGGGTAGTATCACAATTTTAGGGATGACCCGTAAACAATTTTTCCGTCTCTTCGGAAGAATAAAAGGGACCGCGTTAAGCAGAAAGGAACCGAGCCACATCCGTTTTCGCCAAATTTAACTGGGTACCTAATTTGATTTTTTACAAGGCGGATTTTTTTTGCAAATTTCAGTGAGTCGTCTGCATGGTATGAACACTGGAAAAAACACCTTGGATCTAGAGTCCAGACTCTTAAAAACACCGACAAGAAAAAATACTCTTGATTCAATCAGATTTAAGCTTAATCAAGAACCAAGCCTTTTAATTTGAGCGGATTTCCTTTTGATTTAAGCTTAAATCTGATTGAATCAAGAGTCCTTTTTCTTGTCAATGCTTTCAAGAGTCTGGACTCTAGATCCATTGTGTTTTTTTTTTTTTTTTTTTTTTTTTTTTTTTTTTTTTTTTTTTTTTTTTTTTTTTTTTTCCAGTGAAGCAAATTTCTTAAAATTTTCAAAAGAATCCACGCTAACGTTCTTTTATAAAAAATCAAATTGCCCAGTTTTGGCGATAACTGATGTGGCTCAGTTCCTTTCTGCGAAACGAGATCTGAACAGGAGTGGAAATTTTAAAACACCGCACACTGAAAAAAACTCCGGCCCTGGAAGTGGGCTATATAAACATGCAGGCCGCGCTCCGGGCTCAAAGGCCGGAAGTTCCAGGCCGCGCTCCGGGCGTAGCTCCCGGAGTAATAGAAGTTACGGCTCCAGCACCCGTAACTTTCGGCCTCTGAGCCCGGAACGGAAGGTACGCCTTTACACCCCGTAACTTTTTTTTTCAGTGCAATAGACATACGTGATTCCACACTTTGGCTATCGCATTGTCAACGGATACGAACTTTCCCTGAACGCGTGCACTTGTGCATGAAAACAAGGACGTGTGAAGATGTTCGGTTTACTCTCCTCCGATCGCGGAGTGGGCGCCGGGAATGGGAACGGGTGGGAAAAATCGCGGGACCTCGCGAGATTCGCGAGGGGCGCGGGAGGCGCCCGACTCGCGAGACTTATTATCTCCCAATATTAGCAGTCGCGACAAGTTGTCGAGAATGGAATGTCGAGTAAATTGCTTGATAGCTCTAAGGCCGCCTCGGCAAACGGAACAGAATAGGTAATAACCCTCTCGAACGAGCCACGCAACTCGCGACCCGGGACCGGAGAAATATGCAGATCTACTCATCTTCGCCTCTCTCTCATTTCCATCGGCCTTGGTCGGAGATCATGAGTCGTCGCCCCGTTGAAGAAAGGGCGTAGGAGCCGCTCATGTGAACGTGTTTATGCTAAAAGGAACTATGTTGCGTGGAAACCTTAGGCGCATAGTTCCTTTTAGCATAAGTACGTCTATGTGTCATGAGTTCCGTCTCCAGGGTGTCTGCAGACACCAGCATTTCCCTCAGTGGCATGGCGTGAATGATTGACTATCGATATTTCCCTATTTGAAGCTATGGTAAAGAATCGATTATTAGGATTATTAGGCTAGATGTGCGTTGCGGACACCCTGTATATCGATCTTTTTCCATAAGTTTAAATGTTAGATCAATCGATTAATCGCAAAGCACGCCACGCCACTGATTTCCCTCAACCTCCGGGTCCAGATCTGCCGTGCTACGGAAAAACGCCGTATGAACCTTCAGGCGTTGCCAAATTTCCGTCGATACAACACGAATCGTCTGGCAAACTTATGAATATTTTCCTTCCAATTTTTCAGATAATTTTGTTCGCAATTTTACCCGAAGTTCCTGAAAATTTCAAGGAAAATTGTTCATAACCTACCGCAAAAATGAACATTTTATCGAAGGAAATTTGGCAACTCTCGAATGTTCATACGGCGTTCTTCCTTAGCACGGCAGAGATCTTCTGAAGGCCGGTTATTGAAACAGCATAACGACGGTGAAACTCCAAAACCACGTACCTCGTTTGCGATGTTTATAAATCATCTCCGCTCACATTTTATATTTTTAAAGAAGAACAAATCAACTTTATGCCTGGAAGTTTTCACAGATTTATTTTCGCGCGAAGAAGAAAAATCATGGGAGTTTTTAAAAATTGACGTTGAGTAGTTTTCCATTTGAAAAATAAAGTATGACAGGAAGTCTGCCACGTAGCAAATCGAGCTGTGTGATTGCCGACTTACACCGTCGATATGTAAATAAAGAGAAGAAAATTAGTCTGATTTTATTTGTTTTATTGTTTTATTTTTCTACAAATTTAAATGAAAATAATCCATACAGAATGTGCACTGTGCAGAAACTCCATCGTCGGTACAAGTCGGATAATGCTGGCTCCGCGAGTTTGAATGATCGCGCACGCCAAACAGAGTGTGATCGGCGTAAAGTGGATATTAGCGCCTACGAGACTGTCAGAATACTTCACGCATTGCGCCAAATAGTGCGGTCAACGCGAGCGTTTAATAGCGCCTGCAAGACCGTATGAATGCCTCACGCATTGCGCGTTTACTACGGTGCGCGTTTTAGTCGTTGAATATCCGTAATTTCTCGGTGTGAACCTACCGCCTGGGCTGTGTAAGCAAAGAGGGGGGGGGGGGGGGGGGAGGAAAAATATGAAACGTGTCAAACCGAGCCGGAGTCATTGCGATTTGAATCATTTTGTTCAGAAAATGTAGCGTAGTTTCGATAATAATTATATCAATTAATCATTTTCAAATTAATATTGAATGATTGAATAATAAAGTATGCCATGCAGGAAGTCTGCAGCGTCGCAAACCGAGATACGTGGTCTCGGAGTTTCATCGTCGATTGGTGGCCCCAATAGTACTGCACGCTTTTTGCTTTTGAGGTGATGTCTGGAACTTTCGACGATGCTCATTCTCATTCCCTGATTTTTCCCTAATTTTCCCTGATTTTTAGGAGCTTATTCCCTAAAGAAAATTTGAAGTTTTCCTCCTCTTCCCAGGGATTTTATTTGGGAAAACTATGTAAACTGTATGATTTTTGGCAAGAAGTATGGTAATAATTGTTTTTTAGTTCTAGCAAAGCTTATTTAGATTAATAATTGTAAGTTTTTAAGGATATATGTCAAAAAAGTCAGGGGAAGAAAATATATGAAAGAAAATAAAAATCCCTCGGCACCCCTTCATGCTACCTCTTCGGGGTATAATCATGTAATGTCAGAGCAGTGTTATTCTCTGCATATTTTTTGCTGTTGCAGCAAGGTAGTTAGGTTACCTTGCCAACTTTCGCGAACTTTCAGTGTCCAACAGAAGCTCAACGAGAGGTCGAAAAAATTTGAAATTTTGGATTTTGACTTAGCTATGCATGCAAACTAAGTATGCCAACTTTTATCTAATTCTCCGGGTGTCACTTTTTTCAAAGTAGCATCAGTTGGCATGGAATGACCCTAACCAATTTTCTCGGTAGATTTTAACCAACAGAAATTCCTGGTAATGTTAAGTAACGACCTCTTTGTCGTTTCTTTGTTCTGCTTTGTTTCTAGTGCTTGGCTAGTGTAGAGCATTGAAAGCTTGCGCAATACGGAAAACGCTAGCTGTCATTTACCGCATTCTATTATCAGTAGTCTTTAAATGGCACTTTCGAAGCGGGAGCACGTAAACAAAGCACGGAAACTTTAATTATCGTCGCGGATTAACATTCAAGAAATATGGCATGTATCGGACGGTGAACGATAAGACATTGTGTGAGAAATTGTTTACCTGACCGCCCTCGTAAAAAAACGAGTTATCAGCAAAGACAATGAAAAGTGACATTGAACTATTGTTGGAAAAGAACGTATGCACCGATTTTCGCTTCTTAAATCGGGCTTTTGATTTTGCTGAAAGGGATTCTCTCATTTAGAGACCTGGAAAAGGGACTCCAATATCGCAACGACTACTTGAAAAGGAGCTTTTGATAAAATTGTCAATTTTCAAAAGACGGCAAAAAATTTTCGTTTTAGGAACCCCCTGAAAATTGATTTCATAACGGAAAGTCATTATTATTTACACCTAGAAAAAAACTGTCTTTTTACGCGTCAAACTCCAAGCACCCTGTCCGGAATAAACTGATGCCCCACGAAGAAGTCTCTTCGTCGCTCTCCTGACATAAGGGCTCATCTAAACTCTGCAATGCACCCTGTCGTCCATAATGCAATGCTTTTCCGGGCTCATCCCACAATGTATTTACGACCTTTTGCAGCTGTGCGACTTCTTATCGCGTGCTTCCCAACGGCCGAGCAGAAGCGCGAGCATATGATGCGACCGTGTCGTGCCATGTGAGAAGCGACAGGTGGTGAAAATCAAGCGGAAGTGGCGTGTCGGTGCTTCGCGATAAATCGATAGGTCTGTCATTTGAACCTATGGCAAAGGATCGATTATCAGGGTGCTCGCAATCGACACCCCAATAATCGATTATTTACCATCGCTTCAAATGGACAAATATCGAAAGTGGATTAGTTACGTCTCGCCATCAGTGCAGGTGAATCTGACTCGTGTCTCCTTCCGCCCTTCGCTACCACCGCCACCCTTGCCGTAGCCTCCTCTATGATCCCTACCCCCTCTCCCACCCCTTACTCGCCCCAGGAGGCAGGACGCATCCTATTTCCTATCCTAAGGAAGAACGCCGTTTGAACATCGGAATGCTGCTAAATTTCCCCCGCTTAAAATGTTTGTTTTTAAGGAAAGTTCTGCGTTTTTTGCCTCGTATTTTCCGGTAATTTAGGTTGAATTGCGAAGAAAATTTTCTAAAAAATTGGAAGGAAAAAATTCAAAATTTTTCCGGTAGGTAAATTTGCTGTTTAGTAAAGGAAACCTGGCAACGCCTGAAGGCTCATACAGCGTTTTTCTTTAGCACTGCGGCGGTATCCGAGGGGCCACCTCTTCCGGAGTCGCAACGGATTTTAACCTCTCGCTCTTCGGTTATTCGACACCCGTGTCAAAATTATCGCGGTGAATTGGGGAAGAAAGTTGGGTTTCGTGAACCGAACGTTCAGGGTGGAACAATTTACAGGGTGTCCCGAACCTAAACGGAAATATTTTCAGAATCGATTTTTGGGATTGCAATAAGACATTATTGTCTTGTACCTAATTTGTTCCCCAAAAGTCTTCCTCAGAGTTTTAGCCCCTCAAAGTTTGGGGCAGAAGCCGTTTTTTATTGATTGTGACCACAGTTATGAATGAAAATGCATGAAAACTGGCACTTCTAATTATTTTACACGGTTAACATATTCCCGGCCTCAATAAAAATCGAAATAATATTTTAAGGGACGTTTCGAAGGAGGGCTGCAATCCTGAAGGGGGACTAATTTTAAGGAAACTTTATAGAACAAAAAAAGTCTCACTTGATCGCACAAATCAAATATGAAAATAATATTGTTTAACTTTGTTATGGAACACCCTGTATTTTATAGATCACGCATTGCGATCTTCCTCACACAGGGGAAAGAACTTCGTTTGTGAGGACTAAACTTCAGCTCATAATGGACTCTTCCTATTTTTTCTGATCAGAATATCGACAATGAGCAACTATCGGCAATCAAAACATGCTCTCTCTTCAAAATCGCATGTGGAAACAAATGACGTTATTTGTATAAACCAATCTGCACTTCATTTACTTGTTTGTATCTCGCTGAGGAGTTGATTTCCAAACTTTCTTTTGTGTGAATCAAACCACATACAATTTTGAGAAAGTAAAGTGACAATTTTTTTCTTGTCCAATATCTTTTCTAAGAAAAAATAGCGAGTCGCCTATTCGTTTATCAATGTGGCAACGTCGCACTGGTCAAATTACGTTGTATTGAATAGATAATCCGCGATGTGACGTCACATGGCGCTGAAAAAGGGTGTTGACACAACCATTTAGCACCACGGTTATTTCACGACCAAAGATTAGAACCAAATACTTTTTCCCAGAGCCGGGCCAACTTCATGCGCATTAGAGCACGAGCCTATTTTGAGAGCTCATTTGTGAGGGTCTAGGGCTAACCCCTTCTCCCCCCTCACCGTCTGGCTTTGATGTTTACTTTAAGTATGTGCCCGGCAAAAAATTAGACAAAACAGAAGATCAGACTGATTTTTGAAACTTTCTGACTAGACGTCAAAGCTCGTATCATTCGATCAAAGTAGAGTCCTCAATTCAACTAATGTAATTGAGAAAGGTCTGAAATGTAAGTTCGGAGGTCAACGCTTCTCTTCGCCTAATGATGATTGATGAGCAACATGTCGAGCATAAAATCCAGGTCATCAATTGATGATTGATGATTGAGTGAGCACTTTAGACGAATTTTCGCGGGTGGATTTGGTTGACTTTTTCGACCAAATCCTGATAAAGATCGTTAATATTCCAGCCGATCCTTTAGTATTTGGAGCTCATCAGCAACTGGTGTCTGAACCAAATAAAAAAATTCTCCATTCGACCATTCTCAGGTCGACAAGTGGATGGGAGTAAACGGTGTCACAAGAAACCTCAAAAAGCAACACATTTTTCCAAAATGACGGTGCCCTGTGCAACAAAAACAACAACTGAGCAACAGCAACCGTGGTAAGGTGATTGTGATGAAGTAAAGTGTAAAAAGAGCACATAGGTATTTTTGTAATTCTGCACTATAATTTTTGTATTTTATATCGCAGATTAAATCGTGTTTTATTGGCCAATCGGCGCTCTTTTTTGAATCTAAGTTGGGATTTCGCTCGATTTATTCAAAATTTGGTTGAAAGTTAGATACTTGAGTCTGATCGGTACAAATTTCAACGGAGATGCAAAAGTCATCCATCCTAAAAATTAACCGAATCCAGTCGCAAAAATTCCTTTAGCTCGGCGATTTTCCTGCTAGCCCTGGAAAAGTTAGCACACGACCTCAGGCGAATGACTCCTACAGGGTTGCCACAGTCAGGGAATACCGGGAAATGTCAGGGAAAATGACGAAAGTGTTAGGAAAAAATTGGTAATTTACCTTAATTAGCTTTCCAAAGTGGATTTAACGTCCAGAACAACAAATTTTGTTCAGAAACTATTTCAAATCGCCTTTTTGGCAAAATGGCATATCTATAAATGTCAGGGAATGTTACTCAAAATTGTCAGGGATTTCCATTTTCCAAATTCTGTGGCAACCTTGATAAGTGTTACGGAATTTTACCAAAACGTCTCGGAGAAATCAGGGAAATGTCAGGGAATTTCATACTCTAAATTCTGCGCGGAAAAAAAGAGGTAGCGGTTAAGTCCCAACTGTTGGATGATATGGACATTTCCAATTAATTATTGTGATAATACACCAGTTGATTGGAATAATACCCCGATTAATTGTGGTAGTATCCCGATAAATTAGGTTGCTAACCCAAATGTTGTGGTACTACCCCAACTCGAGTTGCGATACTACCAAAATTAATTAGAAATGTCCTTATCATCCAACAAATTGGGGTATAGTACCACAATTTTAGGAGAATAACTCCTCAAATATTTTTACGTTTGTGGCAACTCCAAAACAACCTCAGTCGAATGGCCCCTAGCTCTCAACAACATTGCTTATACATGTTGCATCGATGCGTAGCACCCGCACGGGTATAGCGCGGTGGTTTAATGACGCGCGACTTGATTGCCTTTCGATCAGAGGCGATCAGAGAAAATGTGGAACGCGCTGCGCCACAGCCACAGGAGCTGCTCGAACTTGATCGCATGCCCAACAAGTAGCCGGAGCCACTGAACTCCCAACTCTAAGCTGATCGCTGAATGTCAAGGACTTGTATTGATCCATACGGGCTGTTTTGCGCACCTACACGAAGGAAGAAACTTCGGTCGTGCGAACCGAGAACTTCGCTAGGCGCTTGCTTTTTCCAGTCCAGTCCGCTGATTTTTGAAATTGAAAGACAAAGCTATAGACAAAGAAGAAAGCAAGTGGGAAGTTCAAAAAAACGCAAATTCCTTACGAAGATTCTGAAGTTAGGAAAGCATTTCAAACTTTGCCAATGCGTCCATCGTGATTTTTGAGTCATTTACTATTAGGAACAACTCTTTTATTTGCTCTACTTAGCAAAAGTTTGCAACAGGCCTTTTTTACAAATTGATTTATTATCATCGCATCGAAAGACATGCGATCAATATCAAATAATCGATTAATGGATGAGTTAAACTCTAATCAAAGAATTCTAAGCAAAATTCAATCGGACAAATTGCGTGAAAGCTATTGAATAAAAATGAAGGTGGGATTGAAAATTAACCCCTCTCCTGACCTGACGAGAGGATAATTCCGTCAGAATTAAATATTTTATCAGTGTAACTCAACAACAGACCAACAACCGAAGTTTTTCTTCAACACACGAGATTTCGAGATTTTTTCTTGCTTACACCGGACACCCCCCTCCCCCATCCATTCTTCGAAATGAGGTAATTTATAAAATGTCTTTTGAGACGCTTTCTTCGAAAATATTCCGGTCTTTTTCCCGTGAGTTTCAAAGGCGTTTTTTTTTCCTGAAAGAATCTTCGTCAGAAATTCGAGTTATTTTCTGTATTTACTTAATTAAGTATGCTTATATTACCGCGCTTCTTTTACGCGGAGAGAGACACAGTCGTCGTTCCCATACATTCTGCCATGCCAAGGAAAAACTCCGTTTGAGCATTCGAATGTTGCCAAATTTCTCATCGGAAAACATATATTTTCGAAGCAAGTTATGAATATTTTTTATTGAAATTTTCAGACTTTTTAGATCAAATTACGAACAAAACTCTCTGAAAAATTAAAGGATAAACATGCCCAAATTTTCCAGAAAACTCGTTATTTATAAAAGGAAATTTGGCAAGGTCTGAAAGCTCATTAGGCGCACTTCCTTACCGCGGCGGCGCTCGTAATACAATGAGGTGCTAATGAAAAAAGTGGTCCTTTTTTTCTCTCTCTCTCGGGATTAAGCGGCAGAATCGGAAACAAAACATCCTGAAGATTATCACCCCCGTCCCCGCCGCCACATACTGCGGTCACTGGGTGAAAGTTACTTTCGGAGATTAGCGCTAATCCTCGCCGCATGGTAACTGATGACTGACGCGTTGAGCTATCTGTTTGACAAACTCACGGACTAGATTTCGTTTGACAAACGCACTCGGCCAGGGTGTCTACAAATCCGGAATTTTCGGAAAGTCCGGAAAAAGTACTGATTTTTTTTTAAGTGCGGTCCGGAGGTAGTGAAAAAGTGCGGAATTTCCGCAAGAAGATCCTGAATTTTTTCATTTTTGTCGCAAATTTGAGCGAGAAATTCAAAATGTTGAAATTTCCCGAATTTCGTCGAATGGAGGTACTGAAAAAGTACTGAATTTTTCTGTTGAGGAGGTGCTGAATTTCTTGGGAATGTACTGTAAAAGTACTGATTTTTGGCCAGCCTGTTCTAGAAGACATCCTGTCGGCGAACTGCCCAAAAAATGACCGTGTTCAACAGGAAGGAACTAAGTCACATCAGCTGTTGACTGGGCAATTAATTCATTTTTACAAGAGAACGTTTGTGCCTATTCTTTTGAAAATGTAAAGGATTTGCATGAGGGATTTGTAAAGGTTACTATGCATGAAGAATCACTGAAATTTACACAAAAATCTGCACAACCGTTTTCGCGTAAAAAATTATATTTCTCAATTAAATTTGGCAACAGCTGACGTGGCTCGATTCCTTTCTGCTTAATGCGGTCCAAGTGATAATCTCAACTCGTTATCGAGTGAAGGTTTGACCACTTTGAGCACGTTAAAATGGTCTAAAATCCATTCCTTAGCGCGCAATCTGCGAAGCTCGCAATACGCTTCTCCAAGGTTCCCACGTTCTCCGGGCAGTTTTTCGCAGTCACCGCCAACTAGGTTTGCGCAGGCATAGAAGTAAAAAAAACTAGGCTATGTAAACAAACAATCTCACTAATTTTTTTCTACTGTATGATTTCAATTGCTTCCAAGCGTTTGTTTCCTTTTTATTTTGCTGAAACAAAAGCTTTGAATCAATTGAAATCTCACGCAAGGAGAGTTTATAACAGTTCGCGGGATTGTTCGTTTATTTTGGTAAGGTTTCTCTCCCGGCAAACTTGACCCTCGGCCACACGCGGTAAATTTGGAAAAGTGTGTTACAAACTACGCAGATTGGGCGCTAAAGAGTAGATTTCAGATTTTTATGACGTGTTCAACGTAATTTTCGAGCTTCCACCCTAAAAAAATGTATTCACAATCGGTCGGCTGTATATTTCTTGCATGCAACGGATCCATTTCAAGAATGTTTTGCTTAAATAAAGGTTTTTTTTTTTTTTTTTTTTTTTTTTTTTTTTTTTTTTTTACGAAGTGCACATTTTAAGCATCTTAACATGTAGCACTACACACGAAAGTACTCAAGGAAAAACAAGTGCGTTCAGTAACATCTATAAGTCAGAATTTTCTACTTTAATCTCCGATGCCCCATGGTAAACTTATCGCGCTTTCTCATTGATTTAATCATCCACCACCATAAAATTACCGTGCATCGCCGAGTGGCAAACACTTAGGCAAACGTCGTTATTATCGTCGCTTCGCTGATGAGAAGGCGTAACCAAGTTTTGAAATGAGCTGTTGACAGTATGACATTATACGCTCTCTATAGCTCAACTAAAAATTGATTTATGCTTTCTCATCAGTAAGGCGACGCGACGTCATATGCAATTTTGCGTTGATGCCTCCAGGTGTGACATGGCATCTAAAGGCTGAAATGGAGAGCTGCACACTGGAAGAAAGGACATCTCATCGAAGGAGTAGCATTAAAGGGGCTTGCAGACTAAGCGCATAAGCGCAGTTTTTGAAAAATTGAGATGTTACTAATTTCAGCTAAAACCGGTCTGAAAATATATTCTGTGAAAAAATTACTACTAAAATCCAGTTTTTTAGCATCATAAAGTGTGTCTGAACCTTCTATTAGTTTTTCTCTCCCTTACAGCTCCATGCTTTTTTTAAAATTTCGAACACGTATTTTTTGAAGTAGGAAAAACTGTAATGATGCGCTTTCTCCACCAAGCCCCTAACTTCCAGTATAAATTTGGAAGGTAGACCATTCAAAGAAAAATATATTTTAGAGTTAAATATGTATTTTTGATTTTAAGAAGCACTAGGGAGGGGGCTTATGCCCTCTGACCGCTTCGCGGCCCAATCATACGAAGCTCTTCGCGTCTTAGGCGTTAAACGTTACGCGTTACGATTCTTATGATTTTATATTAAAGAGTAAGATTTCCGAGTATCAAATTATGCTGTAATACGTCCGATATTTTTACCCAAAATTTGATCAAGGTACACTTGTCATACCTTCTAACATACCTCTAATATTTGTAACCAAAATTTGATCAAAAAACACTTTGTAATAACTCCAAATATACGTCCCAAGTAAATAACGCAAATAGCTTTGCCTTTTGATTTGCGATCCGATTGATTGTGATCCAGTCGGGACGTAATTTTGAAGCTGTCTCAAAATATTTCTCGGTCAAATGTTCGGTGCAATACTGCACGCGCCACCACAGCATGATGTGATGCTCGAAAATTCTGCAGATTTATCCTAAAATCCAGAAATTATACGATGGTCGATCGAATAAGGAATCGCTTTCCGAAGTGCTGAGAAATCCCCTTCCTTAATAAATATGACCGTTGCGGACTTAGCACTGTGTTTTTCGGTTGGGGGCGAATTTACAGAAACTCCTGCGGATCCTCTCAGATTAGGTATTTGAATTAACCGATGATCGAAGAAAATGACTCTCTAGTATCTTACAATCGCCAGTTCACGATACATGTACCAGTCATAATTCATTTTAACGCTTAGTTTTCCAATATATTATTTTTTTAAATTTTTGCATTTCTTTTTCTTTTTTCAGGTAAGTGATCGATCAAAGCTGTTTTCTTCAAAGGTACCATTCGTGTGCGATAGTACTGTGAGTTGACTTTGAATTACTTGATCGTTACTTTTTCATCTTGTTAGTTTATGCTAGCGGGTGCGGGCCACGCGCCATGACTACTTCGCGGTCCAACTCCCCGAAGAGCTTTGGGCCTCAGGCGCTATGCGTTACACGTTACTCTTGTGTTTGTACATTATAGTGTAAATTGTGTCGATAGATTTTGGAACCATACCAGATCTACATTATGAAGACTTTAAGGCAGTAAACACATGTACTACATTACAGTTACAATGAAGTAACTGCGGCAGTATAACTGAGGGCATCTACCCTGAGAAAAGATATTCGGTAACATATTGATGTTCAGTTGAAAAACCCGGCAAGCGGACGGTATGTCTATGTAGCCCGTAAGTACGGCTTCCCTGGCCGGAGTTTTTTTTTCAGTGTTTGATTCAAGCAAAAATCCGATCAATTAAATCAAGAGGATTTCTTCTTGTCAATTTTTTTAAGAGTCTGGATTCTAGACCCAAGAGTGTTTTTTTTTTTTTTCCAGTGTTTGGCTTCACACTAATATTCGGCTCATCGAACACTGAACTTTTTTTCGGTTTAAAATACCGACGTTTTCGGCCACAGAGCTCGCATTTAAGTTCAGTATCTGTCACCGAACTTTCTCTCACAGTCTAAGTCAATTTCATCATTTTTTTGCTTTCCATTTCATTGCATCGAAGTCCTGATGATGAGCATGTGTTGTCTACTCCAAAATGTATCGACAAATGCTCAATGCAATTTGTACTCGCACGTCCATCTTCGACACTAAATAATATTGTTTTTAATTGTCTAACTATAAATGGATGGAATATGCAAATTAACAAATTTTTCTAAAAAAAACTGACGAATGAAGTTTCTCTAAAGAATCATTAACACACAAAGCGTGTGGGAGAAGATTGTAGAATCTCACACCTGTGTGAGCCCTCAATGAATTTCTAACTGTTGACTAATCATCACTTGTTCCGCGCAAGATAACCTGATGTTCTTGAAGAATTTCTTTTGTCACTAAAGCAATGATTCCGTAGAATCAGGGTGGGGCAAATTCTTCATTTTTAATCCACTCGTTAATCGCTGGGAAGCAATATAACCGTCTTATTTTGTCGTAATTCACTCGGGATGTTGATCGCAAGCCTCATGGGTTTACGTTTCATCTTCTTTTCCAACTGGGTTCGCGAACATCAAATTCTATTTGAAAAGGTTGGTGTAGAGGTAACTGCACAGCGCACACTGAAAAATACAAAACAAAAAACTCGTGAAACCCTGACAGCCACCCCAGGGCGCAGATTGTTATTTTTAAAATTAATCGTTTCCACATTTGATTAATTTTGATTCCATTCGATTTATTAATCGATTACCGAATTTTAAATCATCTTGAAATTTGATTGATCACTAGTCAAAAATCTCCTCCTTAGATTTACAGTATATCCAGAAGTAGAATCTCCTATTTTTATGGTGTATCCTTTTTTCTTTCAAAGCGAAATCAATTCATTTTGTGGACTTTACTCCGCTCTTATAAAGCGGATTTCTAATCATCACATTACTCGAGTTTTTCCCAACTGAAATGCTGTCCGAATTTTAATTTTTAATCCCATACCTCTAACAGCATCTCCTAGCTTTTCGGTGCAAACTTTCCTCTTCTAGAGCAAAACCAATTACTTTTAAGAACTATACTCCGCCCTTAGGAAACGGATCTTATAAAAGCTCCATGTTCACATCACTTGAGCTTTTTTAGTCGTATAGCATCCGAAGTGAAAAGCACTCCGGATTCTCATTTTAAATCCCACGCTTCCAACTGCATATTCACGAGATAGAACCAGATTATATCTACTCCTAGGGATCGATAGTTTGCCCCCAGTGGTTACCTACACAACCGAGGGGGCTCCTCTTACGATCGGACGGTTTCACTTTCCTCGTCCATCGATCCCACCTCCGCACAGTGGATCGAGTCAACAGGAGAGGTCGGACAAAATTTGGAAACTTTAAACGCTTATAACTCCGTTTCTACAAAACTTTGAGGTTCTAAAAGTGGTTCTATTGGTTTCCTCGTGAGTTTACCATTCTGAAGCACCCCTTAAAATTTATAATGTGACGAAATAAGCATCCAAATTTGCAGTTTTTGTCAAAAATTTCGTGTCCGACCTCTCCAACTGTCTCGATCCACTGTGCTCCGTCGGACCCCGATCTCGCCCGCTGAGATGGCAAAAATCGTGAGCTTTCCCCCGCCAAACATGGCAAGTTAGCGCCCTGGAATCCGCGATCGTTGCTTTCATACCTTCATACGTACAGCGTTGTCGCTCGCGAATCGGAGCTGCGAGGTCAAACCCCCCCGAACGCCTCTTTCCCTGGATCCGTCGGGAGGGAACAGGGGGAGGGTTCCGTGCCCCCCCTCCCCCATCCGGTACCCTCGGTGTCCCGAGATCCTCCCCCTCCCAGCCTCCCACAACGATCGTGATCCATGACCGATCTCAGACCTCGTCAGCGGTCGCTCTCCAACGCGGTAGACTCAGGAACGTTAGAATACCTTTCAGTGTATCTGTGTATAGGGATAAAGCACAAAAACATAACCCGAATATACGAATAAAGAGGAGATTTAATTTAAATATGGGTAAACAAGGCTGAAAAATGATTAAAACACTAAAAGGCAGGACGTTTCTAGCTGTTACCAGCTCATTTTCAGCTGCAAAAACACACAAAAACAAGTAAAAAATTGAGTGGCGACCTGACCCCAGCCGTTATTAAAGCCGTTTGAGTGGTTACGTGATAACGGCGGGGGTCAGGTCGCCACTCAATTTTTTACTTGTTTTTATGTGTTTTTGCAGCTGAAAATGAGCTGGTAACAGCTCGAAACGTCCTGCATTTCAGTGTTTTAATCATTTTTTAGTCTTGTTTACCCATATTTTAATTAAATCTCCTCTTTAATCTGTGTATAGGGAGAGTATTGCTATGGCTTTGCTAGAGTAGCGATATGGAAAGAGTACGAGCATGTTGGTAATTTTAAGGGTAGATCATGGAGCTTTTATAGCCCAAGCAGGCCATCAGTGGCGTAGGAAGGGGGGGGCCAGGGGGGGCCTGGCCCCCCCCAAAATTGGAAATAGTATCATCTGGCCCCCCCCAGAAATTCTGGATGGTGCAAAAACACCATCTTTAACGGTAAGTCTCTGTCGCCGTGGCCCGTGAGAGGATGCCACTAAACATTCACTAAACATTTATTTCGCAATTTTCACACAAATGAGTGGTTAAAAGTGAGAAAATAAATGGAATAACCTGTTGAATGCAACAATTTCAAAGTATTTTAACCTTAAAATGCATAAAACTGGGTGAATTTTATGCAGAAATTGAAGGAAGATTAACGCCACAAGTGCCTCGAGATGCGCTCAAATAGAGTTAAAATTTCAAAAATTTTCCGGGGGAGGCCCCCCGGACCCCCCGCTGACCTGGGGGGTATTCCATACCCCCCAGAACCCCCCGGTGGTGGGGGGCCAGGCCCCCCCAGCAAAATGGCCTAGCTACGCCTATGCAGGCCATCAACCTATAAAATCGAATTATCCAGAATCATTTATCGTTACTAAATTACTATTAGTAAGACTCGTCGTCTGCAGTAAAGCACGTATTTGACCTAGTTTTTTTCACAAATTTACTCTTTTTGGCGGAAAGATGCTTATTCGTGTACTTTTTGGGCCAGCTTGGTTTGATATTGGAACCTGAGGAATGGCAGCGGTATTTTTCTGGTGTTTTTCGTGCTAGGCGGTTTGCTGCCCTTAGGAGTTCCATATTGCGACATGTCCATCCTCTCTTTACGTAAGTTCTCTAGTTTTAAGCTTTAAATGAGGCTCTTAAGGACCAATGTGAATCAACTCGGTCGAGAAAAATGTGTATTTCACAGAGAGAATGATTGAGACTCGCAGATAAAGTGTAATTCTCGGCAAAAATATCCACCAACGTTTGTTTATAGCCTACCGTAAATGTTGTAGATGAAAAAAACCTCATACTGGACCTCATCGCCATTTTTCTTAAAGTTACTCCAGAGCCAAGAAAGATACACGAACCCCTAAAGCTCACTGACCAATCCGAGTGCGACACACTTTTTCTGTAATGAAAGAATTGAGATGGCATACCCTTTCATGTAGGTACCTTGTTATTCGGGTGCTACAGCAAATGGAAATGCTTTGCATCTCTGGAAAGCGGTGCGAAAAGAACAAGCGCCTTCAATTTGTGAGTATGCATCACGCGCATCCGTCAGACACGAATAGTTGCATCAAGGCGCCGCGATCAGCTCTGTGTAGTCTTCTTAAAGAAAATGCGCCTTCAATTGTATCTGTATCACATCATATTGGTTCTCGCTCTATTATTTTGAAAATAAGTATAGTGAGTGATTGTGGCTCCTTGATGCAACTATGCGAATTTCAAAGTCAAGATTTTGTTTTTTCATGGCAAACGGAGTCCATGAGTCCATTGCAGGAGTTTTAAATATATTCATGAAATTTCATTTCATAAAGTGTTATGAAATTTTGCATCTCCGAGTTTGACGAAGTGATCAGCATCGCGGAAATAAACGCGGTGGTCTGTAATGGGAGACTCCTATAATATCATGATGAATCATCTCTTAAATGTCATGTCGACGACCACAGGTGCAACTTCCTCTCTTGACACTTGCTGTTGCAGTGATCTATGAAAAACTGCGGATAAAAAATACTGTGGTTTCTACGTCGTATACTGTCGTGCTAAGAAAGAACGTCGTATGAACCTTCAGGCGTTGCCAAATCTCCTTCGAAAAATCACGAATTCTCGAGAAAATTTGTGAACATTTTTCTTCCGATTTTTTGTAGAATTTTGTTCGTAATTTGATCGAAAGTGTTGTAAAATTTTAAGGAATGATATGCATTACTTACTTCAAAAATACATATTTTCAGAGAAGAGATATGGCAACATTCAAATGTCCATACGGCGTTTTTCCTTAGCACGGCAGTATAGTGGTGAATGACGTGAGTCATGAAAAATGTCGAATGAAGGAATCATGGGAAAGACTGGTGCACTGTCGCCCTGAGGATGAAGGCTGTTAGATCATCTGAACGATGTCAATTCCTCTTGAGAAAATGCATGCTTTTTTTTCTTTGAAATTTAATTGCAGTACTTAAAGTAGTTCTCTTACAGTTGCATTAATTTCAAGAACTAATGCATGTTATGCCTTGCAAAAGAAATTTATGGGAAAAAAATGCCTATTGCGGTATTTTAGAAGTGTTGTTCCAGAAGTTGAAATATCAATAAATTCGCGGTCAAATTTTAGTAAAAAAAACAACCTCGTTTTAGAATTTGTAGCTTTTATAACTTGCCTCAACGACAAACAGGCACTCTCTCATTTGTTTACGGATTGGTTCAATGAATTCATCAATGAATGCGTGTTCTCGAGTATAAAGTATTCTCGGGGAAGTTTTGATCTAAATCATCCGCGGTTTTCAACTAACCGTGGAACCTCGGGGATAATTTGAGCTTCCGTGCATTCGATTTGTTCCTCAAAAACTCAAGTCACTCAACACAAGACACTGATTCATTTCTTTATGAATGTTAATTTGGTTCAATAGACGTGTTCCCAAATGGAGTAATTTCGGTTAAGTTTTAAGCTGGATTATCCGTGGTTTTGGACCAACCGCGAAACTTCGTGGATATTCGACGTGCCTTTTCTGTATGAACTCTAGAATTGGAAATATGTCTTACAATTCACCCTCTCCCAGAAGTTCGTCGTAACGGCCTAGATCCATGTGCCAGAGAGTATAGAAGGTTCTGCAGGGTGATCCAGGGTTAAACGGCCAGCCTGCAGAAGCCGAAACACCCCCAAACCTCCTCTCCAAACTGAGATTTCGATCTTTTTAGATCATTTATGACGTCAGGGCTTAAAATTGCTGGGGAGTTCAAATTTTCATATGAGACTTGGTTCACAATCGTTACCAAAATTCAGGAAGAACGATTTACTTTCCGAATTTTTTTTTGGGGGGGGGGGGTGGGCGCAGCTCCGACTGAGGGGCACTTTTGGAAAAAAACTTTATACAACAAAAAAGTCTTAATTTGACTCACAGAACACGCTGCTGCAGTCTGGCCGTTTAACCCTGGATCACCCTGTACACTCTCTGCCATGTGCACCCCTTGAGCCGTGCCTTGTGATTTTCTGTCGAATACTTCTTCGTCGAGAACAATCGGATACGACGCAAATGTCTGGTTTGTTCTTCGACGTTCTCTCGACCGCATTACACCGCGTCGAGTCGCATCGCGTTGTAGCAACATGGCATAACAGAACGGTGGATCCACCAGCAAGTTATACTGTTACACCGGACATGACATCTGCCGAGGTTGTCAGCTCCTGTCGCGCCATGCCAGCAACATAATGCCCATAATGGGTCCGTCGTTAGCTTCAGGTAGGGCGAAAACAAGAGTCAAAACGTATGGAAAGTGACTTAAAAATTGCGATTAGCACATCTGGAAAGTCTGTAAATTCTCAACTGCACAATCGGTGTAAGAAACCGGCGCAATTTTGAGCTTCTTGCTTCAAGAATTACACTATACTACGAAGACTTATGTAATACACAGTTAAGCAAGAAAGAAACACTACAAAATGTGGCTCGAACTAAATGTAACAAGGTGGTGAAAAAGTGCCGGGTCCGCACTATTTTGCGGGAGAGTAAGGCCATAAGTCCACAATTTTTTAGTATTTTAATGCATCTGCTTGAGCTGAACACTCTTCTCCCTCAGTCTCCAAATTTTTGATCTTTTATTAGACTTTTGCTTTCCCCGCAAAATAGTGTGAGCCCGGCACTAATTCAACTTTACCAACTAATTATTTACAGATCAGTCACCCTGGTTTCTATTATATTTTGTTACGGTATCACACAATGTGTGTTTTTCGAGTGGATTCGAGCTTTCGGACATTTTAGTTGCCCACGCAGTGAAACTGAAGGGGAAACTCTGGCTGGCGATGAATTTCAATACAGTAACAACAGCCCTAATCGGACTAATGGAATTTTATGAAGCGATATACACGTGTGTTTTCCGGATAGGTTATTATTTGCGCCCCGAGATAAATCTGATAGCCACACGGCGAAATTGAAGGCAAACCTCAAGTAGAAGATATAAGATATGTGTCAATAAATTTTTCAAATGAGCCTTTGGTTTAGCAAAGTTTATGGAGCAAGATTAATCTGTGATTTACGAAAATATAACTATTCGTGCTCTCCGGTATGGTCTTTACCTATGCTGCAAAATTGAAGGCAAAATTCAGAGGGACGATACCTACCAGAAGGTCAACGGCTTCGTTCATCGAGGCCCATTTAACAACAAAAATGTGCTGCCGCTCAGAACTTTCGAACGGACACCCTTTGAACTTTTCAGACAATTCGTCATTTTGCTTGACGGAAAAATCAGTTTTTATGCCTTTCCAGTACGATGTTCGGTTTTCCAACCGACGCCCTTTCATCAGAAACCCATGACATCTCTTCCGTGAATTCTCTCAGAACTTACGAGGAGACTTTGACCCACCCCTCAAACACTTCAGGCAATTTTTACTCATACCGCATGACGAAGAAATGAATTTTCTACCTTTCCTGTATAATTTCGGTTGTGTTGACCGACGACCTTTCACCAGAAACCATCAAATTTCGATTGTTTCGGTGCGGTGAGGATTCTCAACCTCCATGGTGCGCAAGCTCGCCCACTTTCCACTTTAGTTTGCAATGTAGTGTGGAGTGTTGTAAGTAGGTACTCAGGCGTGGAGAGGGTCCGCCGTGCCGTGTTACGGAACAGAACGTCGTAAGTGTATTCCTGCATGAGCCACGGTCAGCCCATGCTCTTATGTGTCTCAAGGCTCATCCCGAAACGCACTTACGGCTCTTTTCCGTATCGCGGGAGCCTGGTCCGCACTCCACAGGTCGGTCGGTGCCTCTGCCTTCCGACCATCATTTGTTCCACCTGACGATGATTGGTACCACCACGGCTCGGTCCCGCTTGTGTCCGATGGTTCAATGTTTCATCCGAGACTCCTGTTTCCCGTTCCCCTTTGCCCACTCCCCCCCCCATCTCCCCGCGCTCTCCCGGCCCCATTTCCGGCGCACAGTATTACACCAGGACTCGAGAAGTGATCCAGTCGCGCGTGTCGCAGAATCCGGAGGACTGATCATTGAAATGATAGACAAAGCTATAGACAAAGAAGAAAAAGTGATAGGTAAAGAATACAGAGTGAAAATGCGTCGTTTCTCTCACGAAAGGACGTAACTTCATTTTCAATGTTGCCAAATTCTCTCTCGCAAATTACATTTTTAACAGGAAATCTTGGGCTTTTTCAATTGGAATCTCACTGATTTTTCTTCTACTCTAGTCTAGTGCAATAATTAGACAAATTTTGGACAAAAATTGCACCTGTACATTCTTGTAAAAAATCAAATTGGCTGACTCGATTTTTCAACATTGGAATGGAGTTACGTTCCTTCGTTCGGGGAACGACGAGTGGAGTTATCTTGTTGGTGCGACAGCGTGGTGTCCAAGACCGGGAATAACCGGGGAAAGCCGGGATTCATCAGGGAACGGAAAACTTCAGAGAAAATTAGGGAATCTGTTCGAGAAACCGGGAGTCTCTTGTTCTACCGTTTAGCGACCATTTCGTTTTCAAATGCGGATTTCAAGTACCTATTCATCAAAGAGTACATACGTTTATTGCACCTCAGCCACCGTAATTTATCTCTCAAGTGACATTTGGGTTACATTTGTACCTTGGGTATTGGTCCCTTTCCGCGTGAGCTCTTTTTTTACACATAAATCCATGCTCTTTGGGGCTCATGTGAAAATCCAGGTACGCCCTTTTGGGGGCCCCCCGAAAGTAAGAGCCTTTATCCATGGTCAAGAGAGGCTAGCAGAGGCTCTTAGATCGTCTCAAGCAGGCTGATTATTGAAAATGATAGACAAATCAATAGACAGCAAAGACAGAGGGAAAACGGGGCGCTCCAATCGGTTGAGCGGATGGTTGCACTGGACAAAGGAGGTATGGTATATGTGATAGACTACATAACTAACGGCAACCGGAGACCCCCACAGTTGGTTCATCATTTTCTCCCGCAGTCTATAAGAACCACTCGTTTCAATCAATAGGATCGCTACATACTCGGTATGGCTTATTTGTATTCCGCTTTGTCTATCAACTTCAATAATCAGCCCGCTGGTGGGGTCAATGGAAATTTGTCCACTTTTCGGGGTCAAATACCTCAGCGTGCGGCAACGGCAACGGCGACTCGGAGAGTGGTCGTCCAAGTGTGACGGGTCGTAGCACCGCTCGGCTTTGGTCCCGGTGCGTTGTTGCCAGATTTTGCTGAAAACCCAACACTTTTCCCCATTTGACCCCGTGTAAAATATCCGCATTTTATAGCGTAACCTGGCAACTTTGCCTGTTGCGTTGTCAGATCGGTAAACTTGTCCGCATCCAGTCTATATTTTAAACGCTGTTAAAAATGTTAAGATGAAACGAACACAACTAAAACGGAACGTCCCGTCGGTCTGAAAGCTTTTAAAACGGAGTTCTTCCGTGTTTTAAGGGTTCTTTGATGTAATCATTCGATCCTAAGTAAGATAGGTCTATTGCACGTAAGAGGTTTAGAACTTTTTGTTTTCTTCTTCTTCTTTAAATAAGTCATGTACTTAAACGTTTAATAAACGTTTTTTTTATAATTTTGTCATAATTTCTCTGTTACTTGAAGAAGACCGTAAGCGCCAAATTCAAAAATTGAGTTTTGGAAGGGATACTATTCTTTGAGGGTAGATACATCTCTCTACCGATTAAAGCTACCCACAAAAATTGTTTTTTAACCGTCTGTTTTCAACATTTAAAAATATTTTCTAGATTATTAATTATTCCTCTATCTAATTATTCCTCAGATTTTTCTCGATAGCTTTTTAAAGTATGAGTGTTTGCCGTGTTTTCCTGCGAAATCTCCACCTCGCATCCGTAGATTATACATTTCTTGAATGTCGATTCGTCTCCTAAGAGAGTCTGCAGCCTGATTGTTGAAACTTTGTATTTGTCTATTGGACAGGACGAGACTTGAGTGTAATAAAACTACGCGATTGGTCGGTCTCGTGGATCGCGGTCGCGCGGATCCCGCTTTTTCGTGCCCATCTTGGGTCAGATACTTTGGATCACGGGTACTAGCTGTCGGTCATTGAGGGGGCCTTTATTTTGTCGATTTGTTGGCCCGAGGAAGGCACGAAAAAGCGAGATACGCGATTGCGACTCTCGAGACCGACCAATCACATGCTGTATTTCAACTTAGTCTTGTCCTGTCCAATAATATACACATAACAAATTTCAACAATCAGGCTGCTGGTCTGGATTTAATCCTGAATACCTCCTTAGTGGAATTTCCGGTAGTGAATTTGGGTTAATTTTTGTCTTACTGCCAACCTCCGTCACAACAACACGAATTCCCTGCGGGCTATGGTCTCGCAATATTTGATTTTCATGCTGGCAGCATTGACAATCACATCAAAAATGCTCGACCCACCTCCTGATGTGGATCGAAAAGTGGATGGATACGAAAATTTCCATTTCCCGGAACTGGTTCCGAATATTCCGGAACTTTTAAGATTTTCCTGAATTTTTCCTGGAACTTTTGAAATTCCTGAAATGTTCCGAATCTTTTGCATATTCCGGAACTTGCTCGGAACTTTTGAAAAAATCTAAAAGGCATCCCGAAACGTTTGCCAGTTATAGAGTGGGAGCTATTGCAACAAAAAAGTTCGGAATCCCGGAACTTTGGACGGACATGGAATGAGAGAACTGATGGAAGCAAACGTTGGCTGATTTTCATCAAGCAACCGAGTTCAGCTCTTGACTTCAGCAGTACGTTTTTCTCCTTCGGATTGCAACCAGGCCCATCTGGTCGAAAAAATCGGCCAAATCTACCCTCGGAAATTCGCCTCTTGTTATTCTAAGTAGCTCATTTTGCTGAGTGCAGTCCATCATGTCAGAAAGTCATAGTGCGCGCCTGCGAGGGACTTGTTTTTCACATCTAGAGCTTGGGATCTCACATTTCGTAGCCAGCATTTGATATTTCACGCTCGAGGACTTCTGCTCCTCTGTCGTTTTACATCGCAACAATATCAACCCGGGGGGAGGGGGGGGGGACAATAAGGTTGAGGCATTTTCCCAGGCGTTGCAACAATCAGGCAAGCCACAACGCGAAACGCTAAATGCTGCTCCGTTACCTCGTCATGCGACCGGAATGCAGCGTTGAGCAAACCAGAGGCGAGGTACGAATAATCGATACTTTTCCATTTGAAGCTATGGTTAAGAATCGATTGTTAAGGAACACTTGATGACCGATCAGATTACATAGGTTTAAATGGCGGTCAATCGATTCATCGACGAAGTACGACACGCTACTGATGATGACGTGCCTCGCGATTTTTCCTTTCAGTTGTTTCTGTCAGCAATTTGATGCAGGTGGATCTTGCGGTCATCTTACAATTAGAATCTCACTTTCGAGAGCGTTTGAGTTATTCTCCATCAGGGTTCAGAGTTGAGAAGAAAAAACATGGAAAATACAAGGAATGTTGGGGAGAATGTGAAAATAATGATAAAATTCAAGTAACCTTTATATACCGTAATTTTTTTATAATTCTGGATGTATCTACATCATCAGCTAACAAGGTTTAATTTTATTTTATTTTTAAAATAATAGATACCGCTACCAATATGTTTCAATCTGAAAATACTTCGAATTTTGGAGGGAGAGAAAAAACCCCGCAGCCTGATCGTTGAAATTTATGTCGGCACGACAAGAATCGAAAATCAATATATTTTACAGTGCAGATAGGGTTATGTCTTTTTTCATCTTGTCGACAAAGCCAGTTAAGGTTTCAACCATCAGACTGCAGAGAATTTTGGATTTTCATAGTAATGACAACAGACAAACGAGGCTATGTTTTTTTGTCGACTCCGGTGGGGGTTGCAGTTGCTTCAGTCATTTCTATGCTGCTGGCGGATTATTGAAACAGGGGTGCGGAATTTCCATGAACCAACAACCGATCAATCATGCGCGAACTACGCAGGCAGTGGTAAAATTGCGTAGGCTCCGACCTTTAATATGAACGATATAAAATGGGTTTCAGGACATTTTGTCAACGATTTTTTGTCCGCGCACCTTTTTTGTCCAGTAGTTTACGCCCACGCGTAAAATAAGCAACGGTGACTTGGTCCAAGCGTTATATTTTAGTCGGTATGTAAAATTATATCGACAATATGGAAATGAGAAATTGAGAGAGAAGGAGGTGTTGTTATGGTTGCTCATTTTCTAAATGAAATGTTATTACTTTCTCCTTTTAAATCATCTTTTCAAATTGTCATTGGTCAATATTTGGTTTTATTTCTATCCATAAAATACTCGATGTACAATATACCTTTTGTATAGGTACTTTTTTTATTTTTTTAATTTTTTCTTAACAAAATTATTACTTTATTTTGAAAACATTTATATTTTTAAAACGTGACAAATATTTGCAGAACCTTTTCCAAGCGACATTAATCTCAATAAGCCGCAGTTGTGCCGACAGAAACTGCAAAAATGAATAAAAGAGGAAAAAAACCAAGAAGCACTCAATCTTCAGTTATAACTTATTTGTACATCGATCTTTTAGTGTCAAATACGACAAATTTTGAGCGTTTGGTTGCGCGTACACCTCGCTGCAGCACAATAAAAGCACAAAATGTAAAAGAAAAAATTAAAGTGCTTTGGAAATTATTAAATTTGACACCGAACCACCAATATTTAAAAAAACACACATTATATTATTATTCTCCTTTGATAAATTGATACATATTTTTTCCCATTAATTGAAATGAGAATAATCAATGCCGAGTGTGCAATCATTTCGAAATCATGAGTTAAAAAACGCTGACTATGCGAGTATAAATATTAAACCTAACAGAGCGGAGCGGCGTGCTGCCAGCGCGAGAGGCTCACTGGCGCTTACAAACCTAAGTGGATACTTCTCGCATTGCACAATGCTTGAAGTATCCACTTAGGTTTGTAGGCGCCAATGCGCGTTTCGCGCTGGCCGCCCGCCCGCCGTGCGGCGCGGTGGCGCCTGAAGCAACTATTTCACAACAGAGGTGTTGGTGTTGCACAGTATTATACGAAATTGAACGTATTAAGAATGACAAGCATTCTTTAAAAGTACAGATCTTTCCTCGCAAAATAAATCAAGATACTTATTGTACACATGCGGGAAAAATCTAAGAGCCTTCAGCTGAGGCAAATATAGAGGTTTATCCGGTTCAGGTATAACAAGGTAGGAAAATCTTGAAAGATTATTAAGTCCTGTTACACCAAAGAGGTGTAGAGAGTTTTAGTGAATTTTGTCTAAAAGAATTGACGCTCCCCCATTTTTACCAAAACGCTCAACTATATATTATTCTCCGTTGGACCAAACAGAGAAAAAAAAAACAAAACAAAAAAAAAAAAAAAAAAAAAAAAAAAAAAAAAAAAAAAACAAGCAAACCCTCATTCTTCCAAGACATTATACATTTTCATCCAAAAACGTCGTGAGCAGTTGTCGTTTGTATTTACATGTGGGCCAATTAACTTTGGGTCGCAACTGGCACGTGGACCAAAACTCCCGTGCCAAAAAAAACAGTTGGACGTAAATTACTGGAAAAAACAGGTGCGCGGACTAAAAATCGTTGACAAAATGGACCGCGTTAAACAGAAAGGAACCAAGCCACATCAGCTATTGCCAAATTTAATTCGGCAATCAATGTCTTACGTGGAAACGGTTGTGCGGATTTTCGTGCAAATTTCAGCGAATTTTCTCCACAGTACGAAGCAAATTCCTTAAAATTTTCAAAGGAGTCCATAGGAACGTTCTCTTGTAAAAAATTAAATTGCCCAGTAAAATTTGGCAATAGCTGATGTGGCTCGGTTCCTTTCTGTTAAACGCGTTCCAAATGTCCTATAACCTATGAAATGTATTGCGTTTTGAACAAGAAGCGTTTCATTTTTGCGTACTCCTTCCGAAGTTACGCTCGCGCGCTGCCCTCCGCATTTCTGAATAGCAGTACGCAACTTACCGCGATTTGTGAGTCACGCGCGCAAGTCGAGAGCGAGACAAGAGATCGGGTTCTGCCGCGCGGACTCGAGGAAACTGCGTGATGCTTGAGGCATACCTCTAGTTTTGCAGGCGCTTTCCGCGATCGTTTTTCGCGCTAAGTTCAAAGTTGCGGAAATCTTCTTTCGGAAGATGAGGTCTCTTCACAGATCCGGTCACACGAAACTTTCTCGCATATCCAAAACATTCGAAAAGAGTTTAGTCTCTGTTTTGCTAATACAGAGATTTTAACGCAGATGTAGAAAGGTTGGATGGGGTGAAGCGTGTGATACAACTATTTCGACGTGCAAGAAGATTAAATTGCATACCCGAAAAATGAAGGCGAATTTCTTTTCGACCTACTCAGAGACTTTAACGCAGAAGTAGAAAAGTTGGGTGGAGCGAAACGCGCGATTCAATTATTTCGACTTCTAGGAGGACAACAGTGCATTACTATGAAATAAAAGAGAACATGCTGTTCTGTGGCATCCCAACTATTCGGTTCGTCAAACCCAACGTTCAGTTCGTGTAATCCAACTTTCGGTTCGTGTAACGAACGTTCGGTTCGTACAACCTAACTTAAACCGAGGTAGAACTGATGAACGAAGTTCGGTTACATGAACTGGACATCCGGTTATACTTGAATAAAAAAATCTGTTTTCATCCAAAAAATGAACGCTCAACACACTGTTTTTTACGATAACTCCTAACAAGATTATTTAAATTTTTAAAAATTTTAAGCGTTGAAGTTGGTTACTTCCTACTAAACGCTGCCGGTTTGGTAACGTCGGCCTTGCAGGTCCGCACGGCTAAATGTTATAGTGGCGTGGCGGACTTTGCGATAAGTCGATTGATCAGGCATTCGAACCCGTGGAAAAGGATCGATAAAAAGCTTGTTTGCAACGAACACCTGAAAAATCGATTCTTCACCACAGCTTCAAATGGGGAGACATCGGAAGTCGATTATCACGCCTCGACTGTGCAAGTTTGACTTATTTAAATCAAAAGAAACTATGTGCGTTGTGACATGAGCCATGTCTTGCATGTATTCTTATGGGTCTCAGGGCTCATGCCCCAATGCACGTAGTTCCTTTTGTTTAAAGTGCGTTCAGTTGTCGGAGTGCGGGAGTGAGAATGAGGGCGGAGACCGGTCGAGGTGAATTGAAACGTGTGAAAATCCGAAAGTCTCGCGTTTGATGAGGCGGACGAACCGAACGGTCGGCGATGAGAAGCTCTCCAGCCGGCCGCGGCCCACAGTGGATCCAGTCAATTAGAGAGGTCGGACATGAAATTTTTGACTGAAACTGCAAATTTTGGTATTTATTTCGTCACATACTGAAAAAAAATTCTCGGCGTTTTTACCAACGTCCGTTGGTACCTTTACCATATCACTTTTTTTTACGAATTATTGGTAAATTTACCAAGACAGACTGGTAAGCTTACCTAACAACCGGTATTTTTACTGTTTTTTTTTCAGGTGAGAATACCACATTTATTGGTAATCAATTCCCGGTAACTTTGCCATTTTATCTCTGTAATTCTACCACAGTCGATAAAAAATATTGGCGTTTTTACCAAGGTCCAGTAAAATTACCAATTCCATGAATGGTAACTTTACCAAGAAAAAACTGGGATCTAATAGAACCCTCAATTCTTGGTAATTTTACCCTTTTCTTAGTAAATACACCGAGATTTTTTTTCAGTGCATTTTACATTTCAAGGGGTGGCTCCAGAAGAAAATTTCACGAGAAAATCAATGGTTCCACGTCTATAACATCAAATTTTTTCTACAAACGGAGTTATAAGTGTTTAAAGTTTCCAAATTTTGTCCGACCTCGCCTATTTACTCGATCCACTGCGCGGCTGCTTGGATGTTGCGCTGCCGCCGCGCCTTCTTTTCGTGGAGCACAGCTTTTATTTGAAATCGTCGTTTTTCGTTCGAAGCCACTATGCATATCTATGTAGTGAGTGTGAGGTGTGTCACATCCAGTCGCCGCATCGTATCGTTCGCCGTCTGGAACATATTATCCTCCCAAGTCCCCAGCGGGCTGATAGTTGAAATTGATAGACAAAGCTGTAGACAAAGAAGACAAAACGGATATGGAGGGATCCTGTTGGTGGAAGCAGGTGGTTGCAATGGACGTAGGAGGCAGGAAATAGACTAACTAACTGCAACCCACGAGAGACCCTATAGTCGGACCGCATTTAGCAGAAAAGAACCAAGCCACATCAGCTACTATCAAAGACTGGGCAATTTAATTTTCAACAGGAGAGGATATGTCCCGATTTCTTCGAAAATTTTAATGAATTTGCTTTATACCATGCAGAAAATTCACTGAAATTTGCACAAAAATCTGCAAGACCGTTATCTTGCAAAAAATTAAAGTGCCCAGTTGTTGCCAATAGTTGTTGCGGCTTGGTTCCTTTCTTCTAAACTCGGTCCAGTTATTCCATCATTTACCCCCTTAGTCTGTAAAAACCACCCATTTTAACTAACAGGATCGCCCTATATTCCTTACGTCTTCTTTTTCTATAGCTTTGTCTATCAATTTAAACAAACAACCTGCAGGATAAGACGTCTTGCCATTTAGTTGAGTATAGCTAGATTTGAGTCATCAGAGCGCTACACTGACACCGTTGAATGACTAGTAGGCGAGCTCTAATGTTCTATTTCATGCTGCAAAAGGGAAGTTTCATTTTACCACGAGTATTTTTTCTTATCAAATGTTTCAAGAGTCTGGATTCTGGTTCGTAGTGACTTTTTTCTACAGTGTCTTGAAAATTTGGGTGAAATCAGGAAATGAGTATGGTCAAAAATTCTAGACCTCATTTTTTGAAGCAGCCCTTGGTCCAGTGGTGTCGGCGGGTTTGGGTAGAGTCTCTTTATACCCAGAGTTAAGACAACTCGATTATCAGCCGACTGGCAGCCGGCCTTGGCTGGCCATGGAGGCACAAACGAGTGCACCCAAACGAACGATATTGAGGGATAATGATAAGGAATCCTGCGATGTCTGTCATCCAAAAACAACAACATCAACAAAATTGATCAATTACAAAGAAGATGAGATTGGTTTATGAATAATTGCTTAATCTATTTTCATTTCGGACCTATGGTAGTAACAATTTAATCTTGATAAACCACAATTAGGTAATATTTTCATTATTTTTGTCCACATTCGAGTCACCGCCATGTTGGTGCACTCGTTTGTGACTCAATGAGCGAGAACCAATCAGAATTGGATTTTTTTTTTAGGCCACTTTCAGCCCAACCAAAAGTGAGTTGTCGTAACTCTGGGTATAAAGGGACTCTAGGTTTGGGAAACTGCTTTCATTCCTGTCTGGTTCTGGTGGTGTCTGACTGACTGGCTGACACTACCGGGACCCGTAAAAGTTTTCACGGTCGCCGCCGTGAGCGCGGAGCGCGGATCCAGTTACCACGGCCGCGACGGACGCGGACGCGGCCATGCCGTGACCTACGATCCGCTATTCCTACTCCTCTCGTTGCTGGGAAGCTGCCTCTCAGCTGTTCCATCCTGGAGCCTTGAATACCGTCCATCATTCCGTGGAAAAACGCCGCCGCGCCACGCCACAGCCTCTGACTGCCGTGCTAGGGGAAAACGCCGTATGAACCTTCAGATATTGCCAGGTTCCTATTGAAGGAACACGAATTTCCGAGTAAATTTTTGAATTATTCCGTCCAATTTTTCGTGTTCACTGGAAAAAAAACACATTGGATCTAGAGTCCAGACTCTTGAAAACATTGACAAGTAAAAATACTCTTGATTTCATCGGATTTTTGCTTGAATCAAAACGAAATCCGCTTAAATTAAGAGGTTTGGTTCTTGATTTAAGCTAGATTCTGATTGATTCAAGAGTACTTTTTCTTGGCGATGTTTTTAAGAGTCTGGACTCTAGATCCAATGTGTTATTTTTCCAGTGTTGTTCGCAATTTCATCCAAAGTTCCTGAAAATTTCAAGGGAAAATATTCAAAATTTTACTGAAGGAATTTTGGCAACTCTCAAATTTTCTTTCTTAGCACGGCGGTAGATTTTTCAGTTTTTCATCTTTTAGTCGATTCTTTGGCTCACGTGCGAATTTTAATTCCATGAGCGTTCCTAATATTTATGCATGTTATCCAGTCAATGAAAGTTTCTCTAATTTTCGAAATTTCCGGAGTCTCTTTTTCTGATAAAATCCTAAAGTTTTCTCTCGCTTCCCCGGATTTGCTCGGGGAAAAGCTGTGTAGTTACAGAACCTTCTTGTGAATTACTGCGTAATTCGGGAATTCTAGATATATGTGATTCGGGAATTCTAGACATAATTAACGACTTTTTTTTATCGGTCGATTCTTTGACACACGTTTAAATTTCAATTCCATAAGCGTTCCTAATGTTTGTACATATTATCTAGTCAATGAAAGCCCCTATATTGTTTTGATGATTTGAAGATTCAAATATGTCACCCTAAAGGTCAATAATGACGGCTCAACTGCAATAAAATAAACGCCAAGCAGAGCAGCAGAGGACGATATGCCCAGTTTCCATAAGAAGTTCCTCGATTTTCACTGAATTTTTTCATCTCTTAATGAATCACAGTTTTGCCTGCTCCTAGACACCATGTTACCGCCAGGTATTCGTTCACTGAATTTTTCAATTCGTTGATTAATCGAATTTTTGGATAACTAAAAATTTAGTAAACGAACGCCTATCGAACACGCCGCCTAGAACTAGGAAAGCCCGGACTTCATCACGGAACTAAAAATTCTGGGGGAAATCAGGGATAAATTAGGGAACGTATTTCGGAAAGTAGGAACATCATCCTCTATAGCTTGGAGTTTATGTCATTGAACCTGAGCCCGAGCCACCATAATTGACCTCGTAAATGGCGTATGTAAATCTTCAAATCGTCTAAATAGAAAAGCTTTCATCGACTGGATAATATGTATAAACAGCAGGAACGCTCGCTGAATTACATTTTGAAATTGCGCCAGAGAATTGACTAAAAAATGAAAGAAAATCGATAACCATATCTACCCTGGTAAAAATTGGCGATAAGAGCTGAGTTTCAAAATACCATAGGAATTCTTACAGCCGGCTAAAGAAGGATACAGAAAATCATATAGCTGGCTGTAGATGCGGAGAAAATCAATGCCGGGCTATACGAAGCGATAAAAAATTATACAGCCGGGCTATAGTTTCTATCACCGGGCTTTACACTTGATTGCCTGTCTGTTGTTTTTTCGTCATCGATTATAAAAGGCTATAAGAAATTGTGTAGAAATTCGTGTGCTTTGGAAATCATTGAGTCTGATACGGAACCACCTTAATATTTACAAAACACACGTTATATTTTCCTTTAATATTTATTTTTTTTCATCAACTAAAACGAGAATAATCCATACAGGATGTGCAAACATTTCAAAATCATGAGTTGAAAAACGCTGACTCCGCCAGATTAAATATTAGAGCCTAACACAAAGCGGAGCGGCGACGCTCTGGCGCCTACAAACCTAACAGGGATACTTCACGCATTGCGCAACGCGTGAAGTATCCCTGTTAAGTTTGTAGGCGCCAATGCGCCTCTCGCGCTGGCTGCCCGCCTGCCGCACCGCAGCGTGCCACGGCGGCGCTTGAAGCGACTATTTCACACCAGAGGTATTGCACAGTATCATACGAAACTGAGGAATAGCAGGCATCCATCAAAAGTACGGAGCTTTCCTCGCAAAATAAATCAAGATACAACGACCCAAAAAGAGAGCAGTGGTCCAAAAACTCACTAAGTCCTAGCATCCGTAATTAGTGACGTTTAGCATACTCTTTATCGCCTGGCTGTGAGTTGCTTAGTCGCCATCGGCTATAAAAGGCTATAAGACATTGTGTAGCCGGCTATAGAAGCTATTGGAAATCTTACAGCCGGCCGTAGGTCTGTGGTATTTTGGAACACAGATTCTACTGCCAATTTTTACCAGGGTAGAATTCCCGAATAACACAGTAATTCACAAGTAATTCATTACTCCGTAATTACACAGTTTTCCCCCAAGCATTCCGGGGAAGTGGGAGGAAACTTTGGTATTTATCAGAGAACGAGATCCCGAAAATCAAGATGGAAACCAGAAATGAGCATGCTTAAGAATTCTGAACACCATGCTATCAAATTAAATCAAAACTCATTGAATAATGTGCATATTATGAAATGGTAAATCTTCAAAATAGCAACCTATAAGTACCTGCTTATGGGATGCCCGCCTGGGTTTTCAGGTCTAAATCAGCATTTGCACTGAACTTATACTTAAGAATCCTACTTAAATCGTGTGTGCTGAACATTTTCCATCATAATGAAGGAACTTTCTCTCCAATAAACGAACTTAATTTCATGGTATAGAAAATTGTGATGCCTTTGACCCGAAGACATCCAAAAGCGCAAATCGTCAATTTGCGCTTTTTTATGATGCCTTTTCTATGCGTTTGGTGGTATAGCTTTGGAATGTCAGAGAGGTACAGGAAAGAAAGAAGGAATTTAGTGGTCAATATTTGGCCTAACCTAACCTAACCTAACGCAAGGCTAGGTTTGCTAGGTCGGTTTCCACGTTTGCGTTCTAGATGACCACTTGTGTTTTAAGCGTTTTTGGTTTGTTTAATTTTGCGCTTATTGTCCACTGTCATAACGCTTTGGGGAACTTGTGCTTTTAACTAGTAAGGTCTCTTTTCTCGTGGATGGCCGCGGACGAAATGTCTAGTGGGAGCGCCACCCGCCACCGTATGAGCTTTCATCACTCGAAGTTCCTCAACTGCTTCAGAGATAGCGCCACTGTTTCACCGGCAACGGATCACGTCCGCAAACTACCGCAACCGTGAAGCTCGCGGCAGTGCAGTAGCGGAATGCAGCACTAATCTCCAGCGGGTTCACGACTGAAACTCTATCCCGCCTTTATCGAGGGACTTTCATCGACAAAGCCGTGTCTTGTAATGTTACTTGTCGATCAAAGCTATTCGACAAGCTTGAGGTCGAGTTTCAAAAATAGCTCTGCAGTATCGTCATAATTCTTCTCACAGATATTACAGTCATGTGTGATGAGCCTTGAAAGTGGGACGACGAAAACACTTGGGGAATGTTTACTCGTAAAGTCAGGAAAAAGGCATAGGCGTGCCTACGTCATTTCGTTACAGGGTTCTGGCCCCCTTACCATCGGAGGGTGTGGAATAACTCGCCAAAAATACAGCTGATAGTTCCTACATAAGTAGTGAAGGAACGTTGAATGAGTATTGTTGCCACTCTCCCAAAAAATATTCATTTCTGGAAAAAAAATGGTTTCTATTTCCCTTTCGAGACTCGGTAAATCAAATTGCGAAAAAAATTCCCTGAAAAATTCGAAAAAAAGCTCTCCTTGTTTCTAGGAGATATTATATTTTCCCCCACAAAAAATTGGCAATTTCCGAATTTACGTATGCATTTTCGCTTATCACACGGAAGAGTATAGATACTGTCCCTATCGAACCGATATTCTGAGTATTTTTCTCTAAAGCAAAACAAACTGATTTTAATGATAGTCCTCACCATATGATATTCTTCATGGTATGAAGAAAAATCCCGGGAATTTTCAAGAACGCGATGATTAAAATTTCCGTTTTGATAATGAACCGGGATATGTGTAGCGTCGCAAAATAAGAGGAAAGTGTTTTTCGAAATCAAATGCAGTCAAGGGGCAAGGCACAAGAATTCCTGAGGAGGGCTTCGTCTCTAGCGCGTGCGAAGAAAAAACTCCTTCAACAGGATGTTCATGCAACCCGCACGACCTTCATGTTCGAATAGTTATCTCTCAGTATGTAAGGAGCTTTGAAGACTTGTGTCGTCTGTCACGGCACGATGATGTTCGTTCTCACTCAACATGTCCTTAAAAGGAGGATGTTTTTTGTAAATATTGAAGTATAATTTCGTGATCAGTATTTCATGAAATACACCCTTCCTGTGTTATAAGACTTTCAAGTGTTTTTTTTTCTTTTTTTTTTTTCCAGGTTTTTGAGGGATGTGGATCTACGGAAATAGGATGGGTGGAAAAAGCCAGAAAATTTCGCGAGCAGTGCCCAGTTATTTACAACTGTGCCATTCTGAGAAGAACTATAATTTTAATTTCTTAAAGTGGAAAATTCTTCCATAATATGATAATCAGCATTTTTGGAAAGGAAAAACAATTTTTAAAAAAAAAATCAAGAGGAAATTTTGTTAAAATTCCATAAAAAAAACTAGGAACATTCAAAATTTTAAAGGCAAGGAAAAGCCAAAAAAAAAAAAAATGTAGGAAAAGTCATAAAATTGGATAATGGAGAAAATCTGTAAATAGTTTAGAGTAAGTTTTTCTACTTCACTGAATTTACTTTCCGACCAATAACTGTTTAATCCAAGAAATCAAATTAAATTGAGTTGAATTGAATTTTTGTTACAGATGATCATGGATGCGGAAGTGGTGGTGGTACATTTCTTTTCTTGGAAACGATCGTAGAAGAGACCTCGGACGATTTGCGCAGCGAGAGCGATTATTCAGTAGGCCCAGTAGGCTGGCCGGACAGTGACAGCGATGCTCACTCAGTTATACATGTTCCTAATCATTTCGGTAAGTTCATGTTTTCCATCACTATTCTATTAATTTTACTCTCAGGCATGGTGCGGTGTCAAGGACCGGGAAAAGACGGGATTAATCAAGAATCGAATAAGTACCTAGGAGTATCTGAAGGGCCGTTTTTGGACCCACCCTAGTGTCAACTGTAAAAAATTAGAACAAATTCTGGAAATTTGAATATGTAATACTCGACCCATGGCGATGAAAACCTGACGGAGAGTTCTTCAAAACGCCGTTTGTGGATGGGCTCGGATTGACTCGCTTTACTCCCCGCTATGGGAAGTAGGTAAAGTTGCCGGGTGAACAGTTGAAGGCGTTTTATACTCCTCGACGTGCCCAGTGCGTTTATTTCTCCGTAACCTGCGAATGTACCCTCCCGGCGCGGAGTGTACTTACAGCTGAGTAGTTGTTTCTAATTTCAAGTATTTTAGTACCTATTTTTCTTTTCCGTCCCAAAAATGATGAAAGGTAACTTTGAAAACTAACCTGCCAGAATTATGAAATCTTCCAACTGTTCATACTTCAAGAGTGACCTATCCATGATCTCTCGTCGTTCTAGAATTCGGAATAATTCTTCTTTTTTATCCTTATTTGTGCGTTAGCAACTTCTCTCCAGAAATTCTTGTAAAGGATGTCGTTGAATGATCAGTTTCTTCAAACACATTAATCTGAGCCAATTTTCACTCCTAAAATTCTGATTAAACGCAGCATGGAAACAAAGTTTTAAAGTTTTTCTTGAAATCTCCCGAAGAGTTCGTGACGCCTTCAAACATCCCTAAATTTATCGAAGTCCACTTGAATTTCTGCCTCATTTTGGATCGGAGGCAAACAAATTGGACACAATTGCAACAAATTGTGATGGTATTAAAGGTGAATTTTTTTTTTTTTTTTTTTTACTATATGCTATACTGACTTAAATGATCAATATTTTCCTGGCCGCGAAGAGTTAAATGATCAATATTTTCCTGGCCGCGAAGAGTTAAATGATCAATATTTTCCTGATGGCAAAAAAATCACTTCATAAGCCTTAATAGTGAACTCCTGAGATCACCAACAAGTGAACCTATGCTTTTCCCACATCACGAACCATGGTTGATAAAACGCTCGCGGTTTTGTTCGCGATGTCTCGGCCTTGGCGTATAATCATGAAAAATGCCGTTTTTTCATTCTAGGGAAAACAAACGTAGAGCTTGAGGTGGCAACAAGCCAATCGCAGGTAACAGCTGACGTGAGCTTGCGCGCGTCATTTTTATTTTTCCTCAGAGTGCAAAATTGACACTAATCAAGCAGCGCAGCGCGCCAAGACCAAAAATAGGGTGTCGTGCAAAAATGAAGATCGGACAGTAGGAGGAAAGTTTCTTTTAACAGGGTTAGTAAAAACTGGAAAATGTCAGGAACTTTGGTGTCGTCACGAAAAATCAGGAAAATTGGTCATTGATCAGGAAGCATTTTTCAAGTTAGTGCAGTTAGGATGTGCAAAAGTGTCTATATTCTGTCTATATTTCAATTCATTAAAAATTTTGGTCTGTAAAATCAAACCAGTATCAATTTGTTCGTGCAAAACATCAGGACATTTCAAGTAAAAGTAAAACACGAGTATTAGGAAAATCTATAATGGAATTTTAGTAGACACCCTGTTTAACACAAGGAAAAACCGGGGAAAACGTCAGTGATCACGTGAAAAAATTGCCTCCGACGCGATTTTTTTCTGGGATGTCTGAATTTTCACTTGAAAGTCATGAAAAATCCAGAAATTTTGGGGAAAGTGGATTAATTTTACACGATCAGAGACTGTTAATCCTGTGTAAAGTGGGAGTGGCTAGTCTCTCGGGGATCCAGTAGCAAGTATTCGGCACTGATCATGACTATTTAACTAACTTCGTGTAAAATAAAGTAAAAAAACTTCGGGAATGGATTCATGGATGGAATTGTATTGATTTACCTCTATGAGAAGTAAAATACGAGCTCAATACAGAAAATTCTAAAATGTTGACAAAATGTAAGGTAAACTAAATTGTCCCTTAAAATTTGATGGAAACGTATCGAGAATAAGGTTCAAAATTCTTCTGAATTTTATCAATAATCTGCATTTTTAAAAAGTAAAAAGAGTGAAAAAAGATCAATTGGAAGCCTTGTTCGAAGGTCGGAAAAAGTTAGGCTAAATTTTTAACTGACGGAAAACGACTGATTGAATTCAAAAATACTCTTAACTAAATTCTTTTATCCTAAATGAGACTCTGTATTTGGTGCGTTTCTGTTAAATTCTGTCAAAATGACCATGAACGGTGTATTTGAATAGTTCTGTCTTCTATTGAAATCGGAATTGCTAATAATTAGAAAACTCAAACTTTCTTTACGTTATTTATTTGTCCAAGCGACGTTTCGGAGGGTCCGCTGTCCTCTCTATTCAACAGTAACGCAACTGCAGCGAACCTGCCGGAACGTCGCTCAGAAAAGTTAATAACACGAGGAAAATTTGAGTTCATTAATTTTTTAGCGCTTCCGATCTTAATTCAAACATACTTTCTTTGTTTTATCAGCCTTATTTTACAATTCTTTTATTTCTTGTTTCATGTTTGTTTCAGACTCGACCTCCGTCTGGAATGGATCCGAGCGCGACCTGGCCGTGCCGAAAAAGCGTCGGCGGCGTGGTGTAGGTGGAGGCGGAGGGGTCCATAACACGGACCCGGGGGTCCACGACGAGGAAGACGAGGCCGACGACGAGGAGCAACCCTCCAGATCGTCATCCCTGCTTCAGTTCGAGACGTTAGAGCGCCACTGTCTCGACTACGAGACCGTCTTCAAGACCTCGGCCACGTCGGAGCCGTTCCTCCACGCCTCCTCCTCGCTCAACTCCCACTTCTACCTGGACCAACCCAAATGGACCTTCACCACCTTCAAGCCCCCGAAAGAGCCCGACGAGGACCTCTCCTCGCTCTCCTCCCAGTGTTCCTCCACCTCGAGCCGCGAGATCTCCTCCTCCGAGAACGAGGCATCGCTCCTGAGCCGCTGCTCCAAGTCCATCTCCTCGCAGCCGGACCGCAGCACCGTCCAGCGAGGACCGTCCAGCCTCAGGACCTTCCGCAGTTTCGACAGCCTCGTCCCGGACCGCCCCAGTGTTCCTGAGAAATCCAACGATTTCGCCTCCCTCAATTCCTTGAGGTTCAGCGACAAATCCCAGAGCCTGAACCTCAACGAAGCCTTCCTGGACAGCTTCGAGGACGAGCCCGCGTCGACCGTGATCCCGGTGTCGCGGAGCTTTTACAAGACGGTGGACTGTCTGTCGTCCCTGGACAGCACGGACGCGAAGAAACGGGACAGCCTGGAGTACAAAGACACAGACCCCGAGAAGAAGGTCGAGCAGGAGGTGGAGAAAATTCAGGGCGCCCAGAGGAGTAAGGACGACGCGGCGAAAGTGTATCTCCAAAGATCGGCCGAGAACCTGTCGGAGGATTCAGGGTTCGGGGACGGGCACGCCCTGAAGGGCTCGGTGAGCAGTCTGTTGCAGCTGCGGCGTACGAGCAGCTCCAGCGCCGTCTTCCCGATCCCCGAAGACGAGGCGGACTTCCAGTACTCCCCGCGCCCTGTCCTGCCCAGGCCGCCCGACGAGGGCACGCGACCGGCGGCGGCGGCGGCGGGCGCGGAGAAGCTAAAATTAGCAAAAGGCGGAGAGGAAATTCCTCGGGGAGAGGAAGGCCCCGCGGCTATAAATAGCTCTTGGCAAAGCGGAACCGCAGCCGACGGCGACGTCGAGCGGGCCGCCTCAGTAGTGAGCTGTGCGTCGCCAGTATCGTGCGCCCCGAAACCCTCGAAAGTCAACCGCAGCTTGTTGAGTGAGTTCAGTGCCAGTGAAAAAGATGAAGCGGTGATCCGGCCGGAACCCAAACGCGAGCCGCCGCCTTTACCCACCGCCCCAGTCCCGACGCGGCCGAGAGTCCTGCGGAACGACTCCTTCAAAATGGCCTCCCGACTACCCGTCGTGTCGACCCCGAACCTCCACAACCTCATCACCGACGAGGAGTTCGCTCAGATCCAAGAGCACAAGACGCAGCTGTTGCAGGAAGATGAGTACCTCTCGCGGTCGTATTCCCTCAAGAAGATGGCGACCAACTTCTCCGAGTCGAAGCTCAACAAGAAGAACTCGAAATCCAGCGGGAGCAACATCCAAATCACGACGAGCTTCGTGAACCTCAGCTCGACGACCAACGGCTCCAACAAAGGCGTCCACTTCTGCCCGATCGTCTCGGAAGTGAGCTGGCAGGAGACGTACTCCTCGGACGAGGAGAGCTCCGGCGCGGAGTACGAGAGCGAGGACAACGAGTACTTGGAGCTCAACGGGTCGGGCTCGTCGGGGTCCAGCCCGGAGAAGGATTCCTCGTCGTCGCCGGACCTGGACGCCCTCGTCGAGAAGCTCCTGTCGAGCGGGAACGCCGGGGAGCCGCGGAGGGAGATCATGGAGCGGCGCAACTCGGAGCGCGCCAAGATGATGCAGGAGTACATCAAACAGAACATAATCGGCGGCAACTTGCACATGCACGACCGCGGCTCGCCCTTGCCCTCCGCCCCGGCGGCGACGGCGGCGGTGGGAGCCCACGCTGGCAGTCACGTGGCGGGGCCCGTCCGCGCTCACTCGGCTCCCGCCAGCGCCGCGCCAGTCTCCGCCCGAACCATGGACGAACCGGTCTCCAAGCGCAAGTCCAACAAGCTCGGCGGCTTCTTCCAGCGCTTCTCCTTCCGCCGTCGGAAACCGCGCAAGGAAGAACAGCCCAAAGTGCGCGCTGAGGATACTCACAATCTCAATCTCAATAATAATAACAATTCGGATAGTGCTGTGAAAAGTGCGGAGGTTCTGGTCATACCGCTCCACGATGCCGGAACCGGTGCGTCCGAGCCGGAGGCGGTGGTGTCGAGCAAGCCGCCGCTCCCCAAGTTACCGCCGCGGACGGTCGGGGTGAACTCGTCGGAGGGGGCGCAGGGGGTGAAAAGGTCGCCTCCGCGTCGGCGCCCCGAGTGCGGGGATGTGGGGTTGTCGGGCGCGGGCTCGGGCGCCGCCGTCAGTACCATGTCTAATGTCGGCTCTATCGATCCAACGTCGCGGGTCGGGCTCCTGGAGACGGATTTGGACTCGAACGTGACCTCCAGTAAGCATGGTGCGCCGAGCAAGAAGGCCCGCAGCCTCCTGAACCTCGAGGGCCCTCACGACATGACCACCCTCCGGCCCGTCTGCAACATCAACCCCGACGCCAGCTACCTCGCCAACAATGTCGACTCCCGCGCCAAGTCCATGGAGTTCCTCCTCGATAAGGAAAATCACGCAGCCATACAGGTACGTCCACACTTTCATCCTTCACGCAAAAAGCCCCGTTAAATTTGTCGTAGATCAGTAACGTCGCAACAGGGTTGTCCGTGGTCCAGAAAACCCGGAAAATTAAGAAAATTATGGCAACCTAGAAAAGTCAGGGAATTCCTAGTTAAATTTAGAGATTTTCGCGACCAGTGTTTAGCAGAAGGCAGCGTGAATAAAATAAACACATCTATGTAGAAGTAACTTAAAAACGCAAGGAAACGAGTAAGCGAGGCTAAAAAACAACAAAACACAAAACCTGAAACGTTTCGGGGTGGTTTCAACCCCCTCCTCGACCAGGAAACAAAAACGCCAATTTAGGAAATTATAAAAATCAAAATACCTAGACCCCTATTTCGTGATAACAAAAAGTGAGGTTATCACTGAGAAGTAGTCATTTTTTTCGAAGGTCAGGAATAGCCAGGGAATTTGACAATTTTGAAGGCAGGGAAAAGCCAAAAAAGTCAGGAAAAGTCAAGGAATCGGGAAGTGAAAAAATCATGCAAACTTTCTCCCAGAAGTTGAACTTGAGGTCAGGGAGAGGGCGAGTTTTTTCGAAGGAAGGGGGAGCTTCGAAATGCATCCAAAAATCCACTAAAATCGGACAAAATTCCCCAATAATGTTCGAGGGCTTGAAAGAGGGAGGGGATAGTAACCATACCCCCCCCCCCCCTTAATTGAAGATTATGACGAGAGATAGCTAGGTGCCATTATAGTGACATATTTTCAATTGCGAGGAAAACGCGTTTGATCTTAAAAAAAAAAACTGCATCAACTTTCGTGACACAGATGAATCGTAAAGAACATCAAGGCATTGAAATGAACTGCAGTAATAAATGTTCTCAAAGAGTATACCGCTGTAGTGTCCTAGCAGAAATCGCACCCTGTTGCTATATCTGTTTTTTGCTTTTTCTCCTGACACGTAAAAAAAAAATAAAAGGATACCGTCAGGCGTAGTCAAAAATTGTTCTGTAAACCAATGGAAAAAACAAGTAAATTATATTCACACACTTTTGACGTACGTGGTCGTGAACTTTTTCGGTAAAGCTCCGGAAAATTTAGAGTACCTATTTTCTTATCATTGGTAGTTGGTTACGAACCGATTAAAGTCAGGAATTTTTCAAATTTTATGGAACTTGCAACTATGACTAATGTTACCTAGACATCGGGGATTTTTCAATCATATTTAATTTTTGAAAATAATAGCACAGTGCAGAGTTCTACAAACATTTTCGGCACAAAGAACGCCCAAGAATTTCAAACCTAACCAGTATTTCGACGGTTTAAAGTTTGCAGTCTAGAATACTCAGCTAGAGAAAAGAGTCGTTTGAATTTCTAATCTGACATGTTCAAGTTAGGTATTCACGGATTGTAATGAAACCTGAGACCTTCTTGTTGATACGAAAATGCATTAAACCGCTAACAACCTATTATTTTCGACAGTAAAGAGACTTTATCGATAGAATCTCAAAATCCGATGTTTTTACCCAATCGACATTATCGGAGATGACATCACCGTCAGGATTCTCTATTATATCGAATTAGATCCAAACAATAACAATAACATAACCTCTTTCGATGTTACCAACAAGAACAGATCGATCAATACCGTTTTTCTCTGGCTTGACGTAAATACCGTCTATTTGGACAAAAATCGTTTCATTTATTAATTTATTAATTACTATTTCCGTAGTCGATGGTCCGTTTTTTCGTGGACGGTCTCACTTCGTTGTTCCGCGGACGAAAGAACGTAACTCCATTTCTATGATGCAAAATTGACACAAACGATTCAATTTTTTACAAGAATGCACCTTGTGATGAACATTTTTTTTATTTTTGCATGAGATCAAAAAGAAAATCGGTGGAATTCTCAGGTAGAAGTTCCCAGAATTCTGCAGGTTAGAATACAATTTTCGCAGGGAAATTTGATAACATTGAAATGCAGTTCCGCTTTTCTAGTTCTTTTACGAGAGAAACACCGATTTAAGGGCTGCACCCACGTAATTCGTGATGAACGTTTTATTTATTTATTTTTGCATAAAATCAGAAAGAAAATCGGTGAAATTTTCAGGTAGAAGTTCTCAGAATTTTGCAGTTTAAAATACAATTTTCGCGGGGAAATCTGGCAAGATTGAAATACAGTTCCGTTCTTTCTAGTTCTTTCGCGAGAGGAACAACGATTTAAGGGCTCTCCCCGCCACTTCAGAAGTTGACCGTATCGATTTAACTCATACTCCTCATTCAAAATGGCAATAGGAGACAGGACTTCAGGAAAAGGATGCGCTGCGGGCGTTCTCTTCTCGGCGTGTGTGTAAAAATAGTCCTATCTCACTCGAAGATATTGTGCCGCGATCTGGCAGCCGTCGGTCGCATTTTCTAGGTTAATCTCTACAGGAGAAGAAGCACGCTTTCACCCCCTCCTCTCTGCGGCGACTAGCCCACGTCGATACGCCATGCCACCCCTAAATAGGATTCAGCGCCAGAAAAGTAAATACTGAGTGGAGGGAAGAAAGGCCTAGTTTTTTGCCAGGCAAAACGTTGGTCTTATATCGTGAATCCTCCTTGTGCGAGTTCAGGGAAATTATAATAAATTAACCGCTACCTCGTCGTGCTGCTGAAATTTTAGCAAAATCAGCAATTATTAGTAGACGAGTACAATGTAACCGTAAACACGCACAGTAGAATCTCCATTGTTCTATGAAAGATATTACACTGAATTACTGTCAGGGTTGATAAAAGGACATTTTTTTAAAAAAAATTAGGTGGTCGGTCTGTGAATTTCCTGAAAAATCATTTCATCCGCACGTATTATTTTTATATTCCTCCAAAATAATATTTCTTTTTCCGTCATTAATCTCGCATATTTTTGTGCTTTTTTGTAAGAGTACAATTTTTAAAGCTAAGCTTATCCTCTGAATTAAATATCACGTCGTGCTTTAAATTTGTAGCAAAAGCAGCGATTGTATTGGTCGGTAATTTGACCGTAAACATGAAGAGTAGAATCGAGTTCAAAGTTTGTTGTGTCGTGAATTTTCACGCAATTTTTAGAGTGTTTTTCTCAAAATTAGGAAATGATCGCTCAGAATGCCCTCAATTCAAATTATTCGTCAAGAGATATCTTGTTTTTATTTTAATGACTCACGGCTGTCACACTGGAGACTGAGAATGAAGAGTCATAACAGACATCGCGTCACGCAAGTTTTATCTCGTGTTTTTTACGGATATGATAAGAACTATCCTTTGATAAATTGGTTTTTTTTTCATCCTGATACATTAAGCTCCCCAGTTTCTAGAAAATGTAAACTACAATGATGAAACCCAAATGAATATAATTCATATTCAATCATCGATCGGTCATCATTGAATTTATGCGCAAGAAGAATGAAAACAAATTATGTTTAAGAAGGGGGAGCCAGAAAGAGAAGGAAGGAAAAAAAAAAACTTCTGAAAATCTTGCGTGAAATCAACAAACACGGGAAGGCAGCAACTGTTCTATTGCTGACTCTTTTCTTTTCTTTAAATAGAAAAATTGACCCAATTTTTTTTTTTTTTTAAATTTCGAAGACTCTTCCTCGATTTGAAAAATATCGTGCAAAAATTTCCACCGAGGAAGCTGCCTTTATTTCCTGTCAAAAAAATTATGTAGGACCGGAAGTTTTCAAGCACCGCTATCGAATTTAGATAAATGTCAAGTTAGCCATGACTTAAAATGATGTATGTCTCTTGACCTAGAGTCAAGAAGAAGAATTACATCCGTATTTGGTCATGGTGTGATTTTAAAATCATATATTTTCCTTATGATTTCATTCATGCGCTTTGTCCAATGAGAAATCTAGTGACGAATTTCCGATAAAAATCACCCTTAACCTCGCACCTCTGACCTCAGATTGATCGCTAGTTTTGCAATAATGAGCTTCCAAATCAATGGCGTAATTTCGGAATTGAAAAATATTCAATGAAAGAGGCGGGGTATCAATGGTCGGTCTCTTCTTATCGCGAATGAGCTTTGCTTCCCGATGTATTCATCTGCTGACCGGCCGAAAAGAACCAAATTTATTTTTTACATTGATTAACGCAAATATACATCTTGACTCATCAAATAAGCATTCTAATCATGCATTCCGATTGTGAAATTCGGAAGCCACGAATCTGGAACGCGTTTCAGAATCGCAAATCTCGGCTATTGTTTTTATCACTATAAATAAAAACCGCCCAACGTTAGCGCTGTTTTAGACATATTTTTTACAAGTGTTTACGGATTATGCAAGTAGTGTAACATATCCTTGAAAAGACAGGCGAAACCGAGTGGAGTCCAAGAATAAATTTTGCCAAGCCCTGAAAAGGCAGGGAACTTTGCTGAGGAACCTTGGAATGTTTCCTTCCAGCCTTAATATGGCATATTTTCAAATTGAGAAACTTTTCAATTAAATAATTTTCATGAGAAATCAAGCCTCCCCCAACCCCCCCCCCCCCAAAAAAAAAAATTAATTGAAGTCAGGAAATTTTTAATTTAAGAAAAATGTGGTAAAATACTGTTATTTTAATGTGAAAAATAAAATGCACCTTGAAGTCCACAACCTGGTAACTTAAAATCACGTGTGTTTCGACTTTCATAACCGATATCCGGTTTCATATCCAGTCTTTTCAACCAAACTAGGTATTCGGTTATAACAGCCGAAATCCTGAAATTTGGTTGAAAAGACTGGATATGAAACCGGATACCGGTTATGAAAGTAACCAAGTAATCTGATTGAGGAAACCGAATGATTTAATTCTCTGTACCAAATAGAACTACCTATTTCCCATATCTAGTTAACAATTTCGTTTAACCGAGCAATTTTTTGGAGCACGACTGCTCGGCTCGCGTCCAGTGATCACTAGTGACAATTCATGAAAGTTGGCAAGACTGGACTTCGCACTTTTAAATGTACGCAAAATAATCGACATCTATCGATCGACCATCGAACTTTGTCAGGAGTTGAGTGTTTACAACAGAGATAAATGAAGGAAAAAGAGCGTTGCTGTAGGCGCGATGTCCATCCGCTCTCTGTATACACATTCGGTCACTCACTTCGCAAGCCAAGTTTTACTGCGGGAAGTCTCAAGCCATTCATTGGAAACGAAAAAAAAAACAATCGCGTAAAATCGTAGCGACATGCCAACTTTAGTGTCTTACAGGGTGATTAATATGTCTAAGAGTGTCTGCCAACTTTTCGGTGTTTCGGGGCTTTTGTATTATGAACTTTGGCAGTGGCGTAACGGACCGCACCGCAGTTGAGTTTCTGAGCCCCCTTGAAGTGATCTAACCCCTCGCCTCACCCACCCCCGCGGCTCAATGAATGATGCATTAACCCCTTGCCCCACCCATCTTCCGCTCAATGAATGATGCGTGCGAGACGGTTCCGTACTACCGTGATAAGGAATAACGCCGTATGAACCTTCAGGCGTTGCCAAATTTCGATTGAAAAACACGAATTTGCGGGTAAACTTGTGAATATGTTTCGTCCAGTTTTTCGTAGAATGTTGTTCGCAACTGTGCGGAAAGTTCCTGAAAAGTTCAAGGAAAAATATTCATAACTTTCCTCAAAAATGAACATTTTACTGAACGAAATTTAGCAACTCTAGAATGTTCATACGACGTTCTTCCTTAGCACGGCAGTGTAAGCGAGAAAACAATCTGAGGGATGGGGGAAGATGAAAATGCCAGTAGTCGCCTCTACAAAAGGTTATAAAAAGCCTCTTTAACAGAGAAGGATTTGGAAGGCGTTTGCTTGTATTATAATACCTTAAATCCAATCTTCATCATTTTTAGTATGAACCAGGCAATAGGTTTATACCTAAGCTACCTATTTTGCTTACAAAAAAAAAAAAAAAAAAAAAAAACCTTCCGAAGCTTTGAACTCTTTGGTAACATGGCAGAGTAGACAAGGTACAAATTCAAGCATACTGATGGCAAGTTAGGTTGGTTCCGAAAATGGCTCACATCAATACCTCTCGTTTTGACCAAAAAATTCAGGGTGCCCACAAGCGAAAATTCCGCACAAGAGCCCGGTTTTTTTTAAAAAAAAATTTGTAATTCTTTTCGCAATTTGAGCGAGATTTTCACAGATTTGATATTTTTCGAATTTTGTCGATTGGAGGTACTGAAAAAGTACTGAATTTTTCTGTTGAGGAGGTACTGAATTTTTTGGGATGTACTGAAAAAGTATTGTAATAGTACTGATTTTTGGCCAGCCTGTTTTAGCAGACACCGAAAAATATGTATCAGACCCTGTTCGCAACCTGTCTACTGGTCCATTCGTGGCAAAGTAGTCGCATCGGGGGAACCGTTAGGAGATAGTAGAAAGAGGAGACAGGTAGTAGTCGGCAACAAGCCTCCAAGAGCGCACTGCGTCGGCTGAAGGCGCATATCAACGGGGCACCGCGCCCCAGGCAGGCGCTGCACCGGCTGTGGCTCAATTCGATTCTTATCACTGCGCTTACAAAACAAAGCAGATGGGAACGGCCTCCCGTTGATTAATCGAGCCAATCTCGTTCTCATCTCTGCTTCGACGCTTATTCTTCCCGTCTTTCAACTGCAGAGGTGTGAACGATCAAAGTTTGCGAGATGCCTACCGCTCGAAAACGAACGCATTCATTCACTGCCACCGATGTTGCTTGATGTAACAACTCCGCTGTGCTGAGTTAAAACGCCGAGATGATGAAAAGCACCAGATGAAAACTGAATTTTCTTGTTGAAATTCATATGTTTTCCTTTGAAATATTCGCAGAATTCTAATTGCCATGTTCACTGGAAAAAAAAAACACATTGGATCTATAGAGTCCAGACTTTTGAAAACATTGACAAGAAAAAATACTCTTGAATCAATGGGATTTTTGCTTGAATCAAAAGGAAATCCGCTTAAATTAAGAGGCTTGGTTCTTGATTTAAGCTAGATTCTGATTGAATCAAGAGTACTTTTTCTTGTCGATGTTTTTAAGAGTCTGGACTCTAGATCCAGTGTTAGTACTCTAGTTGGATTGCATTTTGCAAAAAGCAGGAACCAATAACACTCCAACGTTGCTAGGATTGTGCAACAGAACTAACACGCTTTGCAATAAGATTATTGGAATCATGCAAAAAATTAAATTTACAAACGTACTTTTCCTCTTGAATTTTTAATTTATTGTGAGTAAAGATTAGACCTCTTTAGATGATCAGTTTATATTTGCGAGGTCAAAAAAGTTGCACAATCTTAACGACGTTGGAATAATTGGAAGAGGCGGATGATGGATTATGGTTGGTTGGATGATTGGACGTTGGAATGCTCTTGGTTCCCTTTTGCAAAATGCAAAATTCGTCTCAAAATGTTGAAGAAACATATAAAAGAATAAACTCAGAGTTTGGTCCCTTTGGCTAGAGAAAATTTAGTGCTAGGTTTGAATCCGAGCTCGGTTGTTCCAAACATGCTCTTTTTTTCTTCGTGCGCACCGCATCTCAATGACAAAATTAGGACCAGTCTCGTCCCGAAATCTATTCAGTCCCCGGCGAAAAATTTAAGTGATTTTGGTAAATCAGTGCGTGACATGTCTGTACTCTTTGAATTTGTATTTAATACGCGTTGAATGATAGATTTTAGCACTATTCGTGCGCTAACGTCTGTGAAACTGAGGACCGGGGTGAGAAATCAAGTTCTTTTTCAACTCCATGCAAAAGTTAAGTATAAGAACCATCCATTTCAACCAAGAGAATAGCTCCATTCCCCTCTTGTCTTCTTTGTCTACCGCATTGTCTTTCAGTTTCAATAATGGACCACTAGACAAGGTACGAATTTCAGCATTCTGATACACGTTTCTTCATAAATATCTCACGTAAAACACGATGCGCACAACGAAAATTACCGAAATCAACTCCTTCCAAAGATATTTAATGATTCTTGGTGCGTGAATTGAAACCACCCGCTCATGAAAATTCAATGCTCTACGTGATTTACTTCGCGCGCTAAACGTTATCATGAACGTCTCTGCGATAAAAAAATCTGGCAACCTCTATCTTGACACTTTGGCTCAGCTATGGCAAATTTCTTATAATTTTAAAAACGCATGTTGGGAAGTGAGCATTGCTCGATTGAGGAGCTTGCAGAAATCGCTGTAGTGCGCGATTTGACTCTGTAGAGCTTTGAGTTTCTTGTGAGCGGGCAGTTCAAATCCCTCGTAACCAATGTGAAATAAAAATGTTAATATGTCCGTTAGGAGTTGATTTCAGTAATTTTCGTCGCGCGAATCGTGTTCTACTTGAAATTTTGGTTAAGATACATGTATCAGATTGCTTAAATTCGTACCTTGTCTAGTGTTCCAATAGCCCCTTGAATGGGGTGTCTTCAGGCTACCTTCCTCCCCACTTCAAAAGTTCCTTGTTCCGCCCCCGCGTATCATCATCTGAAGGACGTTGCGTAGTAAATTACGCAACCATGACGTTACGTCACGGTGTAACACGGGAACGCTCCCCGAATTCCCGTTTGCCGGCGACGACGCCAATATCTGCCATGACCCATGAGATCACTGGGGTGCCGGTCGGTCGTAAAGATGGAATTTGAATGGAGAGCCTGAGTAGACGAGCCAATTATCGCAAGCTCCCCCGCATATGTCTCGGAGCCCGAGCTACGCGCCGAGTCGCATCGCATCGCAGCGGCCGAGGCCCGCGACCTTGTATCAATAAACAGGCATGACTGCATCCATTGAGTGCGAGTTGTGAGCTGCGAGTCTCCCCCAGGCCCCCGCATGAGGAAGCACTCCCAGCGAATCAACCAGTTCTCATCGTCATATCCTCCGTAGCACGTTGCGAAGTCGCCCCCGGCTCCGAGGCACTGGAACATAGGGACCTATTGCGTGTCATGGAATCCTCCTTTTAGTCAGGTGGATCGGCATAACAGGGTGTCTACCAGTCCGGAATTAGTACTGATTTTTCAAGGGCGGTTCGGAAGTACTGAAAAAGTGCTGAAATTCCCCCAGACGGTCCGGAATTTTTATCATTTTTTTGTCCTTTTTGTCGCAATTTGAGAAGGAAATTCCAGTTTTTGATAATTTCCGAATTTCGTCTAATTGAGGCACTGAAAAATTATTGAATTTTTCTGTTGAAAAGGAACTGAAATTATTGGGAATGGACTGAAATAGTACTGTATAAGTACTGATTTTTGGCCAGCCTGTTTTAGTAGACCCTGCATAATAGTCGTGCATTTCTCGGAAAAAGCATGAAACTTTCAGGAAGTGTTATATACCCGCATCAAGAAACGAATTTAAACTGGGTGCCAAGTTGTCAAAGGTTTAGGAGGACTGGAGAGCCGAAAGAACCATGAAAACATAAAACTTAGATGCCGAATTTTGTTAGTTTTTTTTGGGGGGGGGGGGGAGAGGGGGGGGGGGGGGGGCTTGCTTCATGCTTCAAGTAAAGGGAAATATCGCACGTTTTAGCGGAAAATGGAGCATTTAGCTACAAATCGCAGTTTTGGACGCGGAGATGATCGGAAATGTACTGTGGGGCTAAAGCGCTGGATCGCGGTATTGGAACACTCTGCGTCCCTGGTATTACGTCACAATGACGTCATGTATCCCGGTGTATTGAAAATCTCCATCGGAGGGCGGTGACCTTGAATGTTGTTGACGTACAGAATTTGACAGGACTGACTCAGCTTTTTGCCGATAAAATTGAACGAGCGGAAAGTGGGCAAGTCGGTATGATGTATTGGTAGTGGATTAGCTCAAATTTCTTCCTATTTTTATGAGTGCTCCTCGAATATTTCCCTCGTGTTTCTGAAATAAGGGCGTAACTGTATTTTCACATGAGCCTTCCTGTTCATATATCGCCCTCCTTTTCGGGGCTTGTATTGAAATTGAGATACGCGTTTTCGTCAGAGGAGCGACGAAATTTGAGGGAAATAAGTAAGCTGTGGCAGTTTGTCGTTTCCCGGATGAAGGAACGTAAATCCATTCCCAGGTTGCAAAATTGCCGCAGAAATGTCCATTTTTGTAAGTATGTACGAGCGCATTTTGTCTGGAACTTCTCTGATTTTTGCTTGAGACCAGAAGGAAAATCGGTGGAATTCTCAGTTCGAAATACCCAAGATTTCCCTGCATGGTAAAAACGCAATTTACGAGGGGAAATTTGGTAACATTGAAAATGTAGTTATGTTCTTTCGTGAGGGAAACGAGGCATCTCCGCTTTATTCTCTTCGTCTGTAGCTTTTTTTTTTTTTTTTTTTTTTTTTTTTTTTTTTTTATCAATTTGACGCTATCTGGAAATTTTGGCGCAAGCAGTTTGACCCTCAAAATCTAAAACAATTAAAGGAGATAATAGTCCTGAATGGTGAGCTCCAAGACAAAAATGTGCGAAAACGTGGTTTAATGTTTGCAAAAAGTTAAGGAACATTTTGTCCCGGAAGATGAGATTCCTTTTCAAAGACAGCGGCATATTCTACTTCTCCTAAAATATAGCTGAAATTAACCGAACCTGGAATATCGCATGTGTTTGGTCAAATCGAACGGTTCATTTTCGCATGCAGTAAAACTTTCGCCTCAATTTGGGTTCCTGTAAAGAGATTTCTCGACGGTAATTAAGAGCTGAAATGTGCGGCGTAAATCCATTCTTTTGCCAAATATTTGGAAAGGAAACCAGCATTTCTGCGAAATTCGTTCAATATCTCAAAGATTGCTTACTTTCGATACAAAATCACCTTAAAGTCGCGGAAACGCTCCGAATTATGAGGTGGGCAAGTCAGGGCCAACTCGGAGCAGCTCTTTGTGAGCCGCAGACCAATAAAAATAACTGGAAATCCACGAAACGTATCAAACTGAGCGGAGGCGTAGCTTTCAAGGGCGGGCGTGGGGAAAGTTCTGTTCTTTCTCCACTTTTATGTTCCTCTCCAAGTCGTAGGAAAAAATTCGGGTGAAAACAGAGCGATAATCACTGATAAATGGCGATGCGTTGACTCGCATAATAATGCGTCAATATTTATCTTGTCGAGCTAACTCTTTGCCTTCGCTTATGTTCGACGTTCGTGCTAAGAGAGAACGCCGTATGAACCCTCAGACGTTGTCTTATTTCCTCAGATAAAGTACGATTCTTTAGTGGAGCTTGCGAATATTTCTCCTCCAATTTTTCAGAGTATTTGGCGCGCAGTTCAATCCGGAGTTTTTGTCAATTTTAAGGTATAATCATCCGCAACTTTCCTCAAACATTAACATTTCATAGGAGGAATTTTGGCAACATTCGAATGTTCTTACTGCGTTTTTACACAGCATAGCCACACAGTTGAGCAACGTTCCGACAGTGTTACCAAACATCTCGGTATCCGTGTTCTTTTTTCTGAAGAAGCCATTAATGGATTATGCGTTTCACGCCAACTGACCGACAGTACTGCGTTTCGCGCAGTGCGAGAAGTATTCATGCAGTCTTGTAGGCGCTAATATGCGTGTCGTGCCGACCGCATTGTTTGGCACAATGCGTGAAGTATTTATACAGTCTTGCAGGCGCTAATATGCGTTTAACGCCGGCCGTGGCAGCTCTGTGTTTGCCGCATTATTCAGACCCGCGTCAAAATAATCACGGCTTCAACCAAAAGGTATTTTTTAGAGACAGTATACCACTGAAACCGAGCGTAATTGCAACTGGCTGTTTCGGCTTACCATGCCTATTGTCACAACCTTTTTTATCGCACAATAACTGGTAACTTGGTGAAATGAGTAGAAATATTATTAAATTCCCTTTCATCATCAGGATTATCGGGACTGAATCTCTTGTATGCGTCAGGAATTTGCAATTTGCGTACTTTTTCTCGTGTGAAATTTCGTGAGGAACACAATGGTGTCACTAGTTTTCTGTGAAGTACCGTAGGTTGTTCTGAGATATATCTGGGGATGAAGGAAGTGTTCTGTTGATGTAATGTAGTTTTTTTACTCTATAGACCAGTAAGAAGGTGCGACTAGCGAGTGACTAGGGCGTAGATCAACAGTTGAGTGATGAAGTCCGGAAAGTAAAAGCTTCCACCATTGCCAATATACCAGTAGAGGGTATTTGTCTCTGAGGAATTCCTGTCCGTACAGTTTGAATTTTTTATAGTATACGGGTCGTATGCAACTTCAAGCGCGTTGGCGTGGCGTTGCAGGCTCAGAATTACATAGAAGCGAGGAGACCCGGCCGAGCTCCGACGATTCCCAATAGCGAGGCGTTAATGATCGATTTTCGATATTTGCCTATTTGAAGCTATGGCAAAGAATCGATTATCAAAGTATTAGTTGCGAACACTCTATCTATCGATTCTTATCCAAAGTTTAAATGGAATGTCAATCGATTCATCGCAAAGCACGCTGCGCCAGCCACTGGCTGCGACGCACAGTGGATCGAGTCAATGGAAGAAGTCGGACATGAAATTTTTGACAAAAATTGTAGAATTTTACGTTTATCTCATCACAATTTTAATTTTAAGGGGTGCTTCCTCCAGAAAATTTTACGAGAGAACCAATGAAACTACTTTCAAACACTGAAAAAAAACCACATTGGATCTAGAGTCCAGACTCTTGAAAACATTGACAAGAAAAAATACTCTCGATTCAATCGGATTTTTGCTCGAATCAAAACGAAATCCGCTTAAATTAAGATGCTTGGTTCTTGATTTAAGCTAGATTCTGATTGAATCAAGAGTACTTTTTCTTGTCGATGTCTTTAAGAGTCTGGACTCTAGATCCAATGTGTTTTTTTTTTTTCCAGTGAAACATCAAAATTTTGTATTAATGAAGATATATGCTTTTAAAATTTTATATCATGTCCCACCTCTTCCATTGACTCGATCCACCGTGCGACGGGTCCACAATCGGAATCTGCGAGCGAGCGGCGGTTGCGGCTAGAGTCATGGCATTCGCGATCGGAACTTGGAAGGCGAACCGGAGGGTAGACGCGGAGTCCCCCACCCGCTTCGCGGGCCCCCGGCGGCGGCGGTTGACGAGTGGAAGTGGTGTGTGGAGTGGCGACCATGATGAATTCAGGTCAACAAAAGAAGCGCCCAAGTTTACATGTCAATTGATTCTGCCTCGTTTTCCGATCGGGTATTACTCATTCATGTCTGACGCGCCTGCGTCGTCGCCGAGCGTCTACGCGCCGAGCCTCGCATCCGCGCTCGCGCCTCATCCCGCACAGTTGCAGTGGCGAGGCACGAATGATCGATCATCGATACTTCCCCATTTGCAGCTATGGTAAAGAATCGATTATTAAGACGTTCCGCAGTTATCGATCCTTTTCCATAGGTTTAAATGGCAGATCAATCGATGTATCGCAAAGCACGCCACGCCACTGCGCAGTTGGCACCACTTGTTTCAACGCCTGTCAATTGGACCCAGGCCCAGGGTTGCCACCGTCAGGGAATACTGGGAAAACCGGGAAATGTCAGGGAATTTTGAAAAGTCAGTGAAAATGACGAAAATACAATGGAGAATTTCTTAAATCACTTTTATTTTCTCTATAGAAATGGTTTGAGGTTTCGAACAACAAATTTTGCAAAAAAAACTATTTTCGATTATGTCTTATCAACCACCTGTCACATCTTCAACTGTCAGGGAATTTCGCCAAAATGTGTTGGGGAAATCAGGGAAATGTCAGGGAAGTTCATTTTATAAATTCTGTAGCAACTCTGTGGACCGCGTTTCGCAGAAAGAAACCTAGTCACATCGGCCATTGTCAAATTTAACCGGGCCATTAAATTTTTTCTAGAGGACGTTTGTGTAGATCCTTTTGAAAATTTTAAGGAATTTGCTTCCTACTATGCAGAAAATTCCCTGGAATTTGCGTACAAATCCGCACAACCGTTCTCACGTAAAAAGTCAAATTGCCCAACTGAATATGGCAATGGCTGATGTGGCGTGGTTCCTTCATGCATTTAGCGCGGTCCAAATATGTCATCTAAGACCCGGGAAAACCGGGATCTGTTATGAACTGAAAAACTTTAGGGAACTCCGAAAATCCATCAGGCCTTTAGCGATGCCTCCGCGAACAGAGACAGGGCAAAAAAAGGCAGCTGTCCCATAGGTTGAGCATAGGTTTAAATGGAGGAAATTCGGTGTTGCCGAATTGCTGGATCCGCCTCTGCCCCATAAACTCGGTAACGCATGAAGAGGGTGGGCGTAGAGCTGCGTTAGAGGGAACTAAACATAGACGGCGAACGAGGCTCCATGCTGTGTAGAAGTTATTTTTGGAGGTCAACGATTTTTTTGGCAGATGATTGGCGAAAATTGGACTTCATTTTGCAATAAGGAGTAGCTATTTCTGGCTCACCCTTAGAAGCATGTATCTGCACAGGGGAACCAACGGCACATATGCTGTTGCTGAAATGAGCCGAAAATATTGTTTCCTCGTTCAATCTATGAGTTGAGTTGAGCTTAGTTTGACAAACTTGCCCGACAGACTGCTCAACCTCACCTTCGTCATTAATTAACTTGGCCAAGAAAACCCTCAACAATTTGTCGTATTTCTGCCAAACGGAACTATGTAAATTGAGACATGGGCCCTGAGACCCATAAAAAAACGTGTATAACAGGGCTCACGTCATAATGCACATTATTAACGGAAGTTTTAAAAAATTGCCGTTGAGTGTTTTTCCATTTAAAAAAATAACTTACGGCAGGAAGTCTGCGACGTCGCAAACCGAGTTATGTGATTGCCGACTTACACCGTCGATATAGAAAGAGAAAAATACTTCGTCATTATCAGGCATAACAATACAAAAGACGTCTATCTAAATAATGCACTCTTGGCAGACAGACTTCTTTTGCGCGAATAGGTCCTTTATGAACGATAAGAAGCCTCTATCCGTTGGATGGCGGTCTATACGGCGTTTGGATGCGACTATTCGTACTCAAGGAACATCCGTGTTGCATACACACAAAATTGAAGGCTCGCTTTTCCTTTTGATTCAAGCGAAATTCCGATTGAATCAACAGTATTTGTTCTCGTCAATTTTTTTAAGAGTCTAGACTCATGCTCCAAAAGACCTCCTTTTTAACTTTCTCGCTCCCCTTGCAGGTAGAGGAATAGTGTCAATCCAATAAAAAAACAAAACAAAACAAACAAAAAAAAAAAATTGGAATTTTTATCATTTCTAGGCGTCTGAAGGTGCCTTAAGTAGAAACAACCAAATTTGAAAAAAATGTGTGTCCGTCCGTCAGGCGTCCCCCAAATCTGTGCACAGTCGTATCTCAAAATCTATTCGTTCAACTTCACTGGAAAAAAAACACATTGGATCTAGAGTCCAGACTCTTAAAAACATCGACAAGAAAAAATACTCTTGATTCAATTAGATTTAAGCGTAAATCAAGAACCAAGCCTCTTAATTTGAGCGGATTTCCTTTTGATTTAAGCTTAAATCTGATTGAATCAAGAGTCCTTTTTCTTGTCAATGTTTTCAAGAGTCTGGACTCCAGATCCAATGTGTTTTTTTTTCTTCCAGTGTTCATTCAAAATTTGCATTTACGACCATAGCTATGGTCTCCTAATTTCCAGTGTAGGGGCACCGGCCTATTATTTCAACGTCTCGAGAGTGAGGGGGAAGTGAAGTAGTCGAAAACCTTACAAGATTAATCGCAAGGCTCATGGGAAAAAATGAGCCCTTCCACCTGACCGAGCCGAGCGTTGAGGTGAGAAAGGAATCCGTAAGAGTGAATCCAATTACACAGGATCGACCACTTAGGGATCCGCGCGAACGTAACGCACGGACGCAAAGCTCGCAGGATTTAATCGGAAGTAGTCACAAGCCGGTGACTCGACGTGGGCAGCAAGTTGGAGAATCAACAGTCCTCCCATGGTGACTCGGCCCGGTCCCAGACCGTGTATAATGAAGCTGTAGAGTTGCGAGCCGGTGGCGTGGCGTGTTTTGCAGTATATCGATTGATTTGCTATTTAAGCCCATGAACGGATCGATAAACAGGGTGTTCCTTGATAGTCAATGGAGATGTTGCATGTGTGAGGGATTTGCGATTTGACTGTTGATTCTCATGTAAAAGTTCGCGAGAAACACGATGGTGCCACTGGTTTTCTTCGAAATCAACTCCCAAGCTCAAAAAAAACTCTCAAGTTGAGGCCAAAATGGAGGAGATATCCCACGCTCTCCTGAGAGTCCACCTCTAAGTACATCAAGACAAACTCTCCATGCAAAGATAGGGAGCAAATACATTGACAGGGCTGCCACTTTATTTGGGGACTCTAAAATTGAAAACACGGCAACACTGCTAATGTATTTGCTCCCCATCTTTGCATGGAGAGTTTGTCTTGATGTAGAGGTGGACTCTCAGGGTAGGGTGGGATATCTCCTCCATTTTGGCCTCAACTTAAGAGCTTTTTTTGAGCTTGGGAGTTGATTTCAGAGAAATAAATGGCAATAGCTGACATGACTTGGCTCCTTTCTACTTAACGCGGTCCATTTTTTCTCTAAATTTTCGCATACTTCAGATAAAATCCGAATACGATTCTCTTAAAATTGCGCAGATAATATTCACGATTTCCGTAAGAATTCGCAATTTATGGACCGGAAATCGGCCCCGTTGGAATGTACATACGGCGTTTTTCCGTAGGACGGCAGTGCGGGTGACTCGCGGAGGGTGGAAACGAGGTCAGAGTCTCGCGAATGTAGGTCATTGTATTGCGTTAGTGAACTGCTGGCAATCAATACCCCCGCCGCCACCCTCCCCCCTCCCGCCCTCCCATTCTGCGGACAGGAGCCCAGTCACTCGCTTTTCGCGTTCGCTGCCCGGCGCCTAATTGCTTTTCATTGTTCCGTAAGCACTCAGATTTTATAAGTACCTAATCAGGGTAAGATTCCGTGCGAAGAAAAGCAATTCGCCCGGCGGCGGGGGTTTGATACGTTCCGAGAGGAAATATTTTAGGGAGCCTGCGTCGGAGAGTTAAAGTTACTCTCCCAGGATGAATTCTTTTACTGCCGCGCTAAGGAAGAACGCCGTATGAGCCTTCAGACGTTGTCAAATTGAAGTGTTTGTCAAAAGGCTGGGTGCGGAAAGGATATTTATTGGTTGCCATGTCTCAGATCCTCCGCTGGAGGTTCATCCATTATAATTGAAGCAAATGCATGGAATTCGTTTAAACTTTTATAAAAGTCTTTCTTGATTTCACGATGCTGAAAACGAAAAATTTCAGAAAATTCACACAATAGTTTCCTCTCTAAAATGTAGTATAGTAGTGAAGATGCTGAGAACCCGCAATCAAGAAATGCCCCTTCAGCGCGCAACACCTCAATTTCCTTTGAAAAATCACACAATTTTGGGAAATTTTGTGAATATTTTCCTTCCAATTTTTCTGGTATTTTTGTTCGTAATTTTATCTAAGGCGTCTGAAAGTTTCAAGGAAGAATATTCTAAAATTTCCTAAAAAATAAATAATTTTTGGCAGGAAATTTGGCAACCTTTGAATTTTCGTACGATGTTTTTCCTTAGCACGGGAGTTTAGCCGTGCGTCGCGTCGTGAAACTCAACAGACGCCTCTACTGACGGCAATTAATTAGAGTGAACTCAAAATGACCTTGGGTTAACTTTTTAGGTTATTTATCTCGCGAGCATCAGTAGTCCAAGAGGAGTTTCTTACAGCCACCCCTCGTCTTCATCTATTTAAGGGGAGTTTTTAAGTATTTGGAAGGGATGACGTCATATTCAAGAATATTTCTGCGTAAATCAAATATTTTTTCCACTGAGGCGACTAACAGAGTTGATCGCCGTAGCGTTCTCCGGGAATGATGAGTGATGACTGATGAGCAACGTGTTGAGAGGACTCTTCAACAAATAACCTGTTCGATGAGCGACGTTGAGCGAATTTTATTTCGAAACTCGAATTCCCCCGCGGGCTCTGTCTCATCGATCATCAACCGGGACCGTGCCCACCAGATTGACGAATTGTGATGATCGCGAAGGTATGGAACTTTTCTAGAATCACCTCCTGAGCAAGGGTCTAAAATAATCCATCAGAAACTCGAGACGTTGTTATTTAATGCCACCGAGGTGGAGGTTCGCAACTCGAGTAAAATTTGCTAAAGGTACAGTTCCGAACTCCGAATGAAACTCTTTCATTCGTCGGTCATCTAGCATCGCTTCGTTAAAAACAGAGTTTTAAGGAGGGTTCAAAAGACTTGAAGATTTAGGAGAGCATACTTGGACTACATTCCGCAATATTAGGAACTACAATTTCTAACTCATTATAGATACAACATTTTCCTCGCGAAAGGATGTAACTTCATTTCAATGTTACCGTTTCCTCTCGTAAATTGCATATTAAACAGAAGAATCTTGGGGTGCGAACTAAAAATTTCACGTATTTTTCTGCAGATTTCATGCAAAAATCAGAAACATGTTTAAAAATTGCACAGGTGCATTTTTGTATAATAAGTTAATTGTTTGAGTCGATTTGGCAACCTTTCAATGAATGGAGTTACGTTCTTTCGGCCGGGATATGACGACGTGAGCCATTAGTTTTCCCATGCGTTTCGGTGTTTCTATGCATGAGCCAGAAATTGTATTCTCTTATTGCAAAATGCAGTCCAATTGTACACTGTAAATAATTTAACGAATTTCAGTTTCCTTCTCAAATGACCTCATCGTCCAAGATTTCATGCGATGAAAAACGAGCCGCTTGGCTGAAATTTCGACTTCTCAGTGAGAACATAGTTTAGAGATCCTGCCAATTGTTTCTTTAGGTCTACTAAAATCTATTGCGGGAAGAGAAGACCAGGTAATCGATTTATTCAAATTCTTTTGAAGCCTCTGTTATTCGCTTCCGCGTGCTATGTATGCAAGGTTGAGAAGTGCGAATTGCATTGTTCCGCGAGTGGCGAAGATAAAAAAAATAATGGTCTTTGTTCGCGTTTTTGACCGGACGAGGCTCGGTCAAAAATGTAGCACTTATGCAGTCCGCAGAATAACTTAAGCGTCGAATACATGCGCGCGCATAATGAGGAGTACGATATGCACCGAACTAAAACAACAATCCCTTAAAACCGCGACAAGAGATTTGCGTGGAGGCTGGATTATAGGTTTATATCTGCGACCAAGGTAGTCGGGAAGATTATGGTCGGACTGTACCTTCACAAAAGATTGGTCTCGAATTCACTTCCTTCTTACTGAATCCTGATCAGTCTATCAACAGATAAGAGCAGTTTGAAAAGTAATTGTATTGTGCGGTACGCAGATAGAACTCTTTCCATTTTCTCTTTCTATAAAGCCTCTGCTTCATAGAAACAAGACGAAGATTTGAAATTGAAATGTTTAAATAAATAAAATAAAAAATATAAATAACAAGATAGTTCTAAAATAAATTTATTTTTATAAAGTGAGATACATTTATTTATGTTTAAACATCTCATACGAAATCGAACAATTTTTTAGACAATTTCGATGGAAAACGGCTCGTAGTGGTTAGTTACATGGGAGCTATACCAAATCGGACGAAATTCTTAAAGGGCTCAACGCCACTCTGAGGGGAAGAGAGAAAGGGACTCAAAAATTCTAAGGTGAGATGTTAAGAAAAATCGATTTTTACCCCAAAACCGATAAGCCGATAATCGGTTTCTAGACCAAAATCGATTTTTTCCCTATAAGAATCCGCATCTAGATCTGCAGTTTTCGTCGGTACGGAGGACCATCCTATTTTTTTACTCGTGAAGGGAGGGGGGTGGAGGAAAAACGCTTATTTTTAAGATGCGATATTCAGAAAAATATATTTTTACACCCAAATCGATTCGGCGATAATCAATTTCAAGACCAAAATCTTTTTTTTCCCCCGAAAAATCCGCTTTTAGCCCAGCGGAAAAATCCGCCTAGCAGCGGTTTTCGTCGGTACGCATGGAGAACCATCCTATTTTTGCCTACTCGAGGAGGGAGGGGGTGGAGTTGTCGCCCCGTGACCCCGCCCCCTGGATCCGCGACTGCACCGGGGATCAAAAGGGCACCGCACCGGTGGAATCGGTGAGCGGGGCGGAGGAGGGCGGCGATTCGCGGCGCGGAGCGCATTCTCGAACTCGGACTGACTCTAACACTAACAAGGCCGGATTCGCTTTCCAGATTGATTTCCGGTTCCCCGCGCGTGGCCGACGTGTCGTTTCCGGACTCCGACTCCGACTCGGACCGCACCGTCCCACTCGAATAACGGTCCTCCGCCGCGTATCGCCGCATCCTGCATAGCTCCGCACGACTAGATCGCCGTGCGAGCCTTCACACGTTGCGCAATTTCCCTCGATAAAACATGCATTTTTGGGAGTCTATGAGCAGTGAACCCAAACCTGCGGAAATGGAGATGTTGCATGTGTGAGGGATTTGCGATTTGACTGTTGTTTCTTATGTAAAAGTTCGCGAGAAACACGATGGTGCCACTGGTTTTCTCTGAAATCAACTCCCAAGCGCAAAAAAAGCTCTCAAAGTGAGGCCAAAATGGAGGGGATATCCCGCCCTACCCTGAGAGTCCACCTCTACATCAAAACAAACTCTCCATGCAAAGAAAGGGAGCAAAAACATTGACAGGGCTCCCACTTTATTTGGGAACTCCCAAACTGAAAACACGGCAACCCTGCTAATGTATTTGCTCCCTATCTTTGCATGGAGAGTTTTTTTTGATGTAGAGGTGGACTCTCAGGGTAGGGCGGGATATCCCCTCCATTTTGGCCTCACTTTGAGAGCTTTTTTTGCGCTTGGGAGTTGATTTCAGAGAAAACCAGTGGCACCATCGTGTTTCTCGCGAACTTTTACATAAGAAACAGCAGTCAAATCGCAAATCCCTCACACATGCAACATCTCCATTTCAGTTCCGTGCGGTCTTTACCCTTTACCTGTGCGGACAGCGTACGGACCGAAAGTCTGTGAGAAAACGCCTCCCTACCTTAAAAAGTCCGTACGCGTGACGTCACAAAATGATTGAACATCCAATAGCAGCACCGAGAGCGGCAGAGCGGATGGACTTCGTTTACGCCGCACCCGGGAACACTGCCTGCGAGAGGGGTATAAACTCGATCGACTTGAATCGATATAATCGCGCCGAACACAGTGCAGTCGGCGTGGAACGTTTATAAGCGCTTACAAGACTGCGTGAATACTTCACGCATTGCGCTAAATACAGTGCAGTTTGCAGTTGACGTACGGCGGTTACATGGTTATGCAACTGTTTCATCTCTCAAACAGTTAAGGAAAATTAGTAGGAAATTAGTGTTGTCATCATGTCGGAAAATTTTCCTGCTGAGATGTAGGGAAAAGAAGGTTTTCCCGGCATTCATCAATTTCCACCTTAAACACATCACCAATGGTTTACATAAGAAGCGTAACAAGTGCATTGAGGTTACGGAAAAGTTCAAAAGCTCCTTGTTGAACTTATGCATTGAGGATGTTCACTATGAGATTATGGATCTCAATCATAATCTTAGAAACGTCATAACCAAACTTAAAGCGTCGCTACCGCATTTCGTTCTCATTGATTTTATTGTTAATACCACCTTAATTGCCAAACGTCTCAGGCGTGTCACTTGGCAGCGCTTGGAAAATAAACTTGTCAGGCTGGAGGAAATAGTTGTGGACAAATATCATAAATTGTTTGGTCCTTTCATGGAAAAGAGACAGTTATGGTTAGAGAACATCTCTTCGACGGTATTGCCAGGCTATGTTGAAAGAGTAATGTGTCTGGGTCCCATGTTTTCTTTGCCAATTTTTAAAATCGGAGCTGATGCAAACTCAATTTTTAAACCTGTTCCTCTTGAGAAAATAATTTCTCAAATTGAAGGTAAAATCAGAAATGAATCATCTATGGTTGCTGATAAAATTAGGGAAGGCATTTGCTTGGTGATTAACCGTTATCACCGAGAAATGCAAAGATCTCAGGGATATCCTGAAAAAATAAACATCATGTCGAACCGGAAATTTAATCAGTGTAGGTTGATGAGAAATCTCAAAGAGGATCTAAAGAACACCATAATGTTTTGTAAAAGAAACAGGTCTTTAAAGTTTGTAAAAGCAGATAAGTCCAACAAGGTAGTGGTCATGGATGGCAATGACTACTCAAACAAAATGCTTCATATTCTCAGGGATACAAGTGTATACAAGAAGGTGGCTAGGTCTCTAGTGCCTTCGCAAATCGATAAGAACAACTCTATTGTCAAAAAATGGCTTGCGGAAGGTCATATAAATGATGGTATGTGTAAACATCTTATGGTTAGTGGTGGCAGCGTTGCCAAAATTTATGGTTTTGTTAAGCTGCATAAGGCAGAATTGCCTTTGCGACCAATCGTTAGCACAATAGGAACACCATACCAAAAACTATCCAGGTTTTTATCTAGCATTTTGTCGAACATTGTCGGTAAGGGGGACTCGCATATTCGGAACTCTTTTGAATTTTTTGATTTCATCAATGGTGTAAAGATACCTGACGGTTATGATTTAATATCTCTTGATGTAGTTAGCATGTACACTAACATATCTGTTGATTTTGCCCTTCAATGTGTGGAATTGAAATGGGAGGAAGTTGAAATGTTCTGTCCGTTACCTAAAGAACAGTTTTTTAGTACGTTAAAAGTGTGCCTCACCAATACCATCTGTCAGTATAATGATGCGTTTTATCAACAAATTTCGGGTTTGGCCATGGGAGGTAGCCTTTCGGCTGTCATGGCTAACATATCCATGGAGCGCATCGAAAGTACTGCTTTGAGTTTATCTCCCATCGAAATCCGCATGTACAAGCGGTATGTCGATGATATTTTTTCTTGTGTAAAAAAAGAAGATACGCATGCTATTCTTGAATTTTTCAACAGTTTAAATCCCGCCATAAAATTTACCCTTGAAATTGAGAATAACAACTGCCTCAATTTTTTGGATATGACTTTAATAAGGGTGAATAGCGAGATTAGATGTAAGTGGTATCAGAAACCAACGGCGTCTGGTCGTTATGTTAATTTTTTATCTGTTCAACCCATGAATGTAAAGAAAAACGTTGCATCTAATTTAGCACGGCGCATAATTGGTCTCTCTCATGTTTCATATCGGCATGAGATGATCCAGATTGGAAAGAATCTGTTGGTTGAAAATTGTTATCCACCCAATTTGATAGCAAAGATTTTCCGCCAGGTACTTAGTAGTTTTAATAAGAGAGGGGGGCAGGATAAAACTACCAAAGAACGGGATCTCGACAAAATTGTATGCCTTCCATACGTTCCCTTCCTTTCGGAAAATTTGTCATCGATTTTAAAATTGTTCGGGTACCATGTGGTTAACACCAAATACAACAATCTTGAGTTCCTGATGTCTAGGGTGAAGGCTAAAAATCCGATTCTGCAGGAATCGGGTTTGGTCTATAAAATTCCTTGTGGAAATTGCGACATCAGTTACATCGGTCAGACCAAGCAACTTCTAAGGAAGAGGCTTGGTGGTCATAAATATGACAATAGTGAGTTAACAGCACTCAAGAGGCACCAAACAGAATTTGGTCACCGGTTCGATTTTGATAAGGTGGTAATTTTATGTAAGGAAGAGAAGTTGTTTCCCAGACTGGTCCTGGAAATGATCGAAATCCTCAAACATGGGGATTCTGTGTGTAATAACCGCACTGACATCAGCGGGCTTAGTGCAATATACCACTCACTTTTTAAAAAGTCAGGTTTAGGTTGACGCCCCAGCGGCACCTATTGGCTTTTCCTTGAACTTAATTGTTTCACTGGTTAGTGCTGCCATCTGTGTGTGGATCGTGAACTAGCGTATCGGTCATTTTCGGTTACTGGTGCTGGCATCGATGTGTCTTGTTTGTTATCAATTTTCTTTTTTTTCTCTCAGATCCCGGCCCCACCATGTAGAGCTCAGGTTTTAGTGTTTTTCTTTTAAAATTTTTTATTGTTTCCGACTGAAAATGACTCAGTGTTGAGTCGAAACGTCTCGGGTTTCATAATTGTGTATTTTTAGCCTTGTTTCCCGTTTTTTTCATCTTTGTTGTTCCACTGTTTGCAGTTGACGCGGCGTGGGACCGCAAGGCCGTCAGGAGGGGTATATCCTAGTTAATGAAAAAGTTGGTATCCATTTGATGGATATGAATCGATTAGAAAATGAAAACACAGACCGACAACACTGATTTGACTGACAAAATTCGATCGATTCATGGGTTTGACGACCGATTCACGGATTTGTCGATCGATTCACAGATTTTTCGATTGAATCGGTGTCGATCGGATTTCGTGACTTTATTTCTCGGTTAATCCATGACGATCAAATCTTCAGTCCTATAAAAAAAAAAAAAAAAAAAAAAAAAAAAAAAAAAAAAATTAACTGTTGATTAAGTCGCTGTCGATCGGCCCCTGTATCGTTTTTCGATCAAATTGCTGTCAATCGCGGCTCACGGTCACAGTCGATAGATTAATTTCGACCGAATCTACACTCTCAAACTGGTGAATATTTTTCTTCCATGTTTTCAGAAAGTTTTATTGAAAGTTTAATCTATAGTATCTAAAAAATTGAAGAGAAAATTATGTATAGTTCCAATCAAAAATCAGTTTTTATCATAGCAAATTAGACAGCGTTTGAATGCTTCAGCGGCGCGGCGTTCATCCTTATAGCACGGCAATATTGAGACAAAAAATCTCCGTGACCCGACACTAATGGCCTCGCATAGTCGCACCGGGCAGAAGTCACTTCGGGCGGGGCGAGGCGGGGATCCGCTAATCTTCGTTTAATGATGACTCGTGAGCGACTTGTTGCGCCGCGCCGTCCGTTTGACAAATGGGATTCGATTTGACAAACTTTCTCGACTAATCGCTCGGCGCGACGCGACGGTTGATTTGGCTGACGATGAAACTAAACACACCCATTATTTGATGAACGAACTTTAAAATTGATGTATCCTTACGAAGATCAGGTCATCTGAAAATGGACCGATTAGTTTCAGGGATTATAGGGACTGAGTCAAATGTTAGTTCGCTGGCGTTGGTGGAAGGATAGTATTTTTATAGGGATATTGTGCTGGTAAGTGGGCTGATTATTAAAATTGATTGGTAAAGCGATAGACAAACCGATAGACAAACCGATAGACAAACCGATAGACAAACCTATAGACAAACCGATGGACAAACAAGACGAAGGGAAAATGGCGCTATCCTATCGGTTGAAACGAGTGATTTTCTATAGACTTAGGGGAAAAGTATAAACTCTAATTATATAGGCTCTCGTGGGTTATGCCGCTAGGTAGTCTACAGGGTGTCCGGAAGTTAAAGTACTTAACTTTCAGGATCGATTTTTCAGCTTTAAAATATGACTTGCGATTCCGGGCATATGTGTATAGGAAAAAGTCATATTTTGAGCTGAAAAATTGATCCTGAAATTTAAGTATGTTAACTTCCGGACACCCTGTATGAGTTACCTTCATGTTTCATTGAGACCACCCGCTTCCAGGAGGATCGTTACTTTTTCTATGTGCCTTCCTTGTCTGAAAATTTGTCTATCATCATCATTTTGAATAAATATCCCACTGTCTGGCAAAAACGTCGTTTGAACATTTGAGAGTTGCAAAATTCTCCTTGATAAAATATTTCTTACCACCACTATTAAATAAGACGAACGGAAACGAACACAGTATTGAATTGCAATGAGGAAAAAGGTGCGCGTTGATGACGGCGCAGAGATACAACTATTCGTACTTGATGGATGTCCGTGCTGCATCTGCAAAATTGAAGGCGCGATGGCGCGAGACGTGAATTCGCAAAGCTCTGCTCATGCTCTGTCAATGGAGTGTCGCTCGGATTCGGGAGAAAAATTAAAAAACGGCTGTATTGACACTCGAATTTGTTCTTTTTTTTTCAATTGGACGTATGGTGTGGTCCTTCTTTCAGGATGTATTTGTAGACTAGTATCTGAAGCTTGTATGTAGCGGCCTCATACAACGCGCAGGGGGCGGGCGTTGGGCTGGTGTTTTAGGCAAGCTTCGATCCAATTTGACCCGGTTTTTCCGCCGATTTGTTATGATTTTTATATTCCAGACCATTAAAGCTTCATTTTTACGTGTTCGTTATTTTGTCTGGGATAGTGTCTTCACTCCGCGGAAATGTCACAAGTACGCGTCGGGAGAAATCTTGGTGCAGTATTTTTCCGCCAATTAGTGGTGGTGAAGCCAGTTGATCCTCAGACCACCCATGAGCTTCGAATTTTGTGACTACGTCATTTTTTTCGCGATTTGCGCATGAATTTTGACAATTTTCGAATTTTGTCACTTATAGGTACTAAAAAAGTACTGACGTTTTCTGCTTATGAGACACCAAATATTATGGAAAGGTACTAAAAAATTACCTCGAAATCTCTTAGTATTTGCCAGTAACTTTTTAGTGGTCAGACACCCAATTTACGCGACATAACTCACAGGTCTCGATATGGAAAGTTGGCAGTTTTGAAAACGCCTTCAATTGTGGCGTGATACCTCCCGCGTTCCGGAGAGTACGAATAGTTGTATCATTGCGCCTTAGCGATGCGATGGAAGATTAATACTGAAGTAGCCTCCGCGCTGGCCCTGTTGGTTTTCGCTATCGCAGTTTTGACCGCATAATTTAAGTGTGCTCAAGCTAGGATCGTATTTAGCAAATGGATAATATTTATAGAAGAATCGAACATAAACTTACGGTAAAAAATATAACTAAATAAGGGGAACTTATATCAATAATCAACTAAAAGGTACCGAAAAAGCATTGAATATTTCTGCTTATGAGGTATTGTTTTTTTTTTTTTTTTTTTTCCTTTGGAAAGGTACTGAAAATTTACCTCGAAATCTCTCAATATTTGCCAGTAACTTTTTAGTGGACAGACACCCAATTTATGCGACAAAACTCACAAGTCCCGATATGGAAAGTTGGCAGTTTTGAAAACGCCTTCAATTGTGGCGTGATACCTCCCGCGTCCCGGAGAGTACGAATAGTTGTATCATTGCGCCTTAGCGATGCGATGAAAGATTAAAAATTGAAGGAACGGATTTTGGAAAGGTACTGAAAAATACTGTAAAAGTACTTAAGTTTTGCTCGCGGGTTTTAGTAGACACCCTAGAAAGGAACAATGCTCGACTGCCAAAACTGTTGTCAGGCGTGATTTGACTCATGTAGAATATTCCATTCTTCTAACTGGACAATTTTTCCCGTGACTAGTGTAAAATAAAAACGTTAATATCTTAGTTAGGAGTTGATTTCAGTAATTTTCGATGCAAAAATCGTGTTCTACGTGAAATTCTGCTTCTAAATCATGTATCAGAATGCTTAAATTCGCGCCTTGTCTAGTGGTTTATTATTGAAAAAATAATAATAAAGGAACGTTAAAGAGAGGAGTGAGAGCTGGTGCGAGCCTGCGAGCCTTTTTAAGCCCGGGGAGCTTTCCCGAGTGTTTGGATGTTGTGTTGTGCGTAGCTCCGGTTCCCTCCCAACTTAGTATGTATACATACACATCTGCGACGTATCGAACCGAGAAAGTGATAACCTACTTGCACGGGAAGGCGCAGTGCCGAGCCGCAGCGGCCCTATTGCCGTATTCAGCTGAGGTCGTCTCATTTTGTTCCTTTTTCAGAGGTTACTCACTTTGTCGCACAGTCGTTTAGTTTCGTCTATTCTAGTCGTCCCTGATCATAGCACTGCCGTGCTTAGAAAAACGCCTTATGAGCCTCCAGACGTTGCCATGTTTTCCTCAATTCAGAACGAATTCACTGGGAAAATTTTGAATATTTTCCCGCCAATTTTTCAGGCAATGTTCACAATTAAATCTAAAACATTTGGATTGGTAAATGGTCTGACAATTTTGTTCACAATTAAATCTAAAACATTTGAATCGGTAAATCGACGGTGAAACCTTTAGTGAGAGGGTCTCAGAGAAACTATCGGATATTTTTCTTTCAATTTTTCGAAGAATGAAATTCACTATTTAATTTACAGTATATATCAACGGTGAAACCTCCAAACCCCGCATCTCTGTTTACTTCCTGTCATACTTTATTTTTTAGAAAGAGAATTACAAACGTCAATCCCTAAAAACTTTCGTGATTTTTCTCCGTTCGAAGCAAATTCGATTATTTAAAGGACTGATGTTCGTTTGTTCTCCTCTAGAAAAGTAAAATAGGAGCGCTGATTTCTAAACACCGCAAACGAGGTGGCTTGGGAGTCTCACCGTCGATATGAAAATTTCACGGAAACATTATGCATAACTTGCCACCAAAAGAATAATTTGTCATGGGAAATTTGACAACAGCAGAGACCTTGCATTCGATACAGAAATCGATAACCGTATCGAGTGCGAGGGTTTTTTTCAAACAGGATTCTGCTATTATTTCCCTACATCATGCAAATTTTTTGGTCTAGAATGATTCTTTAGGCTCATGCGCAGGGGCTATCGTCCTTTTTTCGGCTGAAAATTCTAAGTCTGCCTAGATTTTCGATATAGGCGATGCAATATATCGCATATGCCAGTTCGACCACGTCGTTTGAGCTTGACGAATATCACCTTAATGGGTTTTTCCGGGTTTTTCTCAGGTGGGCTGGGAAAAATAGGGCAAACAGGGTGTCTACAAGTCCGGAAAGTACGGAAATAGTACTGAATTTTTAAGGGCGGTCCGGAAGTACCGAAAAAGTGCGGAATTCCGCAAGAAGGTCCGGAATTTTTTCATTTTTTGTCATTTTTGTCGCAATTTGAGCGGGAAATTCGAATTTTTGACAATTGCCGAATTTCGTCAATTGGAGGTACGGAAAAATTACTTAATTTTTCTGTCGAGGAGGTACTGAATTTCCTGGGAATGTACTGAAAAAGTACTGTAAAAGTACTGATTTATGGCCAGCCTGTTTTAGTAGACACCCTGGCAAACCCTGCAATCTATGAGCTTAAACCATCAAAACGCGATTTTACGCCTTGTGCAACTGACCTATTGCATTGATGACCGCCAAGCCTTGCAATGATAGAAACTGTGCGAAACTATAGTGGTCCCAGTGGCATTCGTCAACGGCCTTTGAAAGTCTCAAGTCTCGCCCCTCGTCCTCATCCGGTTTGCATCGCTCGCATTGTTGCCAGATAGTACTGAAAAATCAGCACTTTCTTCCATTTAAACCAATGTAATATCCAAATTTTATCGTATAACGTGGCAACTTTGATCGCTCGCAGCAGCCGCGCGTGGTTCGCTGCCGTTATGCAACGCGCAACGGCCTATCATTGACTCATTGTGTCACCAGCTCCGTCACCCAGTTCACCCACTCTTCAATTTTTTCACCCCTTTAAAAGCGCAAATGCCCGTGGGAAGCATTGCATTCATCGAGAATGGACATAGCATTGATCAATGAAGGTCTTTTAGAGTCCAAAAGTTCAAGCAGCCCTCGTAATGCTATTTCATGAAAACTTAGGAAAGTAATACCAACAATGCTGCCGTGGTAAGGAAGTACGCCGTATGAGCACTCGAGAGTTGCCAAATTTTCCTTTACAAAACACGTATCTTTGACGCAATTTACTCATATTTTCCCTTGAAATTTTCAGATATTTTAGATTAAATTGCGTCCAAAATCGTCTGAAAATTTTGGAGGAAAATGTTTACAATATTCCCAGTAAATTGTGTTTTTTTCGAAGGAAATTCGGCAACATCTGAAGGTTCATACGGCGTTTTTCCTTGGCACGGCAGAACGAATGGGTCGGTGGCACGAAAAAATTGTATCGCTTCATTGAAACATGGTGTCTAGGACCAGGAATAACCGGGAAAATCCGGGATTCCCGCGGAACCCAAACGCAAAGCTTTTACGAGTGAAGCTATCAGCCAGCCGTATTTCAGCCAGTCGAGAATATCAGGTTCAAAAAGGGTTTGTTTTTCAATTCTAAGGGGGAAAAACAGGACGGTCAAACATTTGTTGATTCTTGCGTAAGAATGAAAACTAGGACGAAAAAATTGTTTTTCTCAGCGCGCGTAATCACAATCAGAGTGATTCATATATTTCAGATTTCTGCGAAAACTGGTGTCTCTGCGAATTAGATCAGGTCAAATTTCTTGATCGATTTTTAGCTTTCCGATTTCGTGAAGTGCGTCATCAAGTTTTTCAGTATTCGCTGTGAGGTTATTACCGTGCACTATTTCGGTTTTATTTATTTATTTGTCATTATTATTATTTTTTCCTTCTTTCTGTGGATTTGTAAAAATTTCAATTGCAAAAACCTTGGATGAATTCAAAAAGAAAAATGCTGAAATTTCAAAACAGAGAAAGAGAGAGATAAACTGAATAAGTTTTCTGGCTCAACCACAAAAGCACCTATCTGCATACAGAAAATAACAACACCAATGATTCTTTTAAAATGAGCCCGAAATAGTCGTTCCTTATTGAAAAACGTGATCCAAATGTTTTGCATACATTTAAACGGACTAACCCAGTGTTACCAACTATGAGAATCGCCACGACAAGCGCAACTGGCTTCACCGTGACCTCTGCACGGAAATATTTGTCATCGACGACAAGACCGGATTCCCCTCAAGCCAGAATACGTCGCATCACGTCGAAGAAGTCACGAATTTTACGGCGCGGGCAGGTTTATAATAATTCCTTCGGCGAGTCATCGTCCATGGCTTTATTGTCAAGGCAAACTCAAACACCATCTGGTAAATGCTAGTTTTTCAAGCCGAATTTTATCCGGTCTTGTCGGAGTATAATTCGTACGACTGCAACAGGTTTTTCGATGAGCAGTTTTCGTGATCGAAAATTAACTCGGATTTTGCAACAACTACACGGGTTTTTTCTAAAAATATACCCCGCGTTCGTGCTCTGAAAAAATATTTGTTCTATTATTTTGCACGGATTGTGAAACTAGAACGATGTTACGATTCGTTTTTGCGGTAAAATCTTTTCTTCGCGAGAGCGTGTAAATTCGTGTAGGTAACATGCAATTTGCGCAAGGTATACGAACAGCGAGCTGATTATTGAAAGTAATAAGTAATAGTCAATCCTATACTGCCGTGCTAAGAAAGAACGCCGCAAGAACATTCAAGAGTAGCCATATTTCCTTCAATGAAAATGTTTATTTTTAAGGAAAGTTATGAATATTTTTACTTGAAATATTTAGGGACTTCAGGTGAAATTTCGAACCAAATCATCTGAAAAATTGGAAGGAAAATGTTCATAACTTTACCAAGAAATTCGTGTTTTATCAAAGGAAATTTGGCAACGCCTGAAAGTTCATACGGCGTTTTTCCTTAGCGCGGCAGTATAGATATAGAGACAAAAAGAAAAAAGAGCGATCCGATCGGTTGAAACAGGTGGCGGTTGTTATGGGCGAAGGGGGAAAATAATGGACTAACTGTTTAGGGTCTTCTCAAGGGTTGTCTTTAATCAGTCTATTACTTACCTCCTTTGTCCATTGCAACCACTCGCTTCCATCAATTGGATCCCTCCATTTTCTCTTTTTCCTCTTTGTCTTTCACTTTGTTCACCAATTTCAATAATTAATAGAATCCAAGATAGCTACTTTTCTCTCTATCTTATTTATTTTGCCAGAAAGTATTGAGATCAAAACACCTTGTAGCGTGTAAAATGGAGATGTTGCATGTGTGAGGGATTCGCGAGTTGACCATTGATTTTAATGTAAAAGTTCGCGAGAAACACGATAGTGCTACTGGTTTTCTCTGAAATCATCTTCCAAGCTCAAAAAAAGCTCTCAAAGTGAGGCCAAAATGGAGGGGATATCCCGCCCTACCCTGAGAGTCCACCTCTACATAAAAAAAAAAACTCTCCATGGAAAGATAGGGAGCAAATACATTAGCAGGGTTGCCGTGTTTTCAGTTTTGGAGTCCTCAAGTAAAGTGGCAGCCCTGTCAATGTATTTGCTCCCTATCTTTGCATGGAGAGTTTGTTTTGATGTAGAGGTGGACTCGTAAGGTAGGGTGGGATATCCCCTCCATTTTGGCCTCAATTTGAGAGCTTTTTTAAGCTTGGGAGTTGATTTTAGAGAAAGCCAGTGGCACCGTTATGTTTCTCACGAACTTTTACATAAGAATCAACAGTCAAATCGCAAATTCCTCACACATGCAACATCTCCATTGCGCAGGTCTCATTTTCAATTTTACAATTTTAGAGTCAAGAACCACAAAAAAATGTCTTAAAACACGAAAATCCCAATGATTCGGCTTTAAAATGTAATCCTAATCCTAATCTAGTGTTATACCATAAAAGATATCTGAACTTCACGCCTTTTAAAACCGCAAGACCGTAGTCAACCTTCGCACTCATTACACGCTCCTTGCAGGAACTACTTGTTGATCAGCTCAAATGTCGCCGCCTTGTCATTGTCCAATCAGCAACTAGTTCCTGCCTCGAGTGAGTAATGAGTATGAAGGTCAACCCCTCATAAGGGAAGTTTTGCACCGGATCAGCACAAGTTTCATGTTTCTCGCAAATTGTTCATAGCGTAATTGCCACTAACTGCGCAAACTCTTGAATTAGCCTCTTGCATGCAACGAATAATTTCGATTCAATAATTTATTATCTTGCAAAGTTTTTTCGAGAAACATACGGCGACTTCCAGTAGCGAGGCTTGAATAATCGATTTTCGATATTTGCCCATTTGAAGCTGTGGTGAAGAATCGATTATGAGGGTGTTTACTGCGAACACCGTGTGTATCGATTCTTTCCCATAGGTTTAAATGGCAGATCAATCGATAAATCGCAATGCACGCTACTGGCGACTTCACTGATTTTGTCCAGGCACGACTCCCAAGCTCAAAAAAGCTCATTAAGTTGAGGCCGTAATGAAAGCGAGTCAACCTTCTCTGTAATCCAATTCACTTGTATATTCCACCCAACTCTTCGTTCATCGCGGTAGGGTCGAATATATTAAATATATCCACAAACCAATATTCAATAGATTAAATTATTTTTGGTCCAAACTTGATTAGAATTTTCCCGACGTTGTCCGCTTAGTGGGGCAGCTTGTCGGAACACCTTCGGAGTAATATTGTAATAAAGTTTTAAAAAGCTAGTAAATTTAACTAATAAAGTTTTTCTTCTGTTTTGTTTCAGGTGAGATCAAATTCTCCATCGCTAATGTTCTGCTGAACCTTATTCTCAATCATTGTATCTGAATTCTCCAATTTTCAAAAATGACGTGTGTCGCTTCAGGTAAAATTTGCATGCTAACATAATGTGAAATTTATGCCGTAGTACTCATATACTCATACTAAATGTTGTGTAGTAAAGTGTGTGGCATGGTGCGGTAACTAAAAAGACTTCAGCTCTATAAAAAAGTTATAAGGCGGATCTAAGCTTGGGGTCCGATTTTTTCCATGTGTATCAAACTCCTCTGGTTTGGATGGAAGATTTTTTTTTCTTTGAAAAAAAGGAAGAAAAAAACTCTACAATTTTATAAAAGAAAAATTAGCCCGAAAAATCTAGTCTAAAGATAGATCGAACCATTTACTCGTCCTTTTTTGCTAGGCTCTAACGAGTGGCGGCATTCAAGGGCCTATATTAGAACATTTTGACACCTATTGGATACACGAACATTGGTGGGCTAGACACCACCAGCTCAGGCCACCCATGCACTTTTCAGCATCTGCACGCAGCAAATTTCCACGCCAAACTGGCTCGGGACCAGAATGGCTTTCATCCTTTCGCTCAGAAATCACTCTCATTTCCACGCGACAAAATTCGCCGTGCCAATTTTCAGTCTCGTGGCAGATTTCTATGCGGGGCTTTGAAAATGTTTAGGAGGGTATTCAGAGCAAACCGAGTGCTCCTTTTTTACCCTTCCTTTTTTTAATACAGGGTGTCCCAAATTTAAACCGCGAATTTTCTCAGAATCGATTTTTGAGTCCAAAATAAGATTTTTTTATTATGTAAAATTTTCTCGAACAAAGTCCTCCTTTAGAGTTGCAGGCCCTCTCCCTAAATTTCGTTTTTTTAGGTCAGAAATGTAATTCGCGTGTAATAGAACCTGGAAGAGCCGATTCTATTCGCACGATTGTAGTCACAAGCATGTAAAGCGGTTTTTTGGCCCAAGCTTTGAGGTGCTAAAACTCTAACGGGAACGGATTTTTTTTGGGAAAACGTTTTAGAAAAAAAGTCCTATTTTGATCCCTAGAACCTATTTTAAAAATATGTGCGTTTAACCTTTGGCCACCCTGTATATAGTTGGAAACCTGGGCAGATCGAGGAGAATCTATAAACGTTAAAGTCGATGCATTTTTGCAACGAAAAGAATTGAAAGGGAAAGAGGGTCCATTTTCTGCACGGAAACTTAGCGTATATTCTCACAATTAAACTTCTTTTCTCATAGATGTATCCAATTAACAGAGACAAGCTATTAAAAATACACTATGACACAGCAGCTTCGTTCCAAAGCAACGGTTTTAATTGGGATCATTAATCATAACCACTTATTTGCATCGCGGTTTCCTTCACGCCGCCGCGCCGCTGCGCTGCCGTGCCACGGGTTCAATCAGGAAAGTCAAAGGCGAAGCGTGAATGATCGATTGTCGATATCTCCCCATTTGAAGCTATGGTAAAGAATCGATTATTAAGGTGTTTGTTGCCACCTTGTTTATCGATCCTTTTACATAGGTTGGAATGACTGATCAATAGGTATATCGCAAAGCTCGCTACGCCATTGAGGAAAGTAGCTGGTAGCAATGAATTCACCAGCAGTCGTTTATTTGTCAAGCAATCGTGATTCTTGTTTGCGAAAATCATGAATTTTTCTGAAGAAGAAAGAGGAAGTATTTATTTAATACAAATTTTGTCATAGTTGATTTTGGCTTGTATTTTGTGCGTTCGCAGAACTATTACATTGTCATCCGGTATACTCTGATCATTAGTCTCGTTGTCATATTTGCAAAGATTTTCCTGATTTTTCATGTCCTAAGTCGCATAAAATCGCATTCATGCTCTGACATGTTGCCTTAATGTTGCGACAAAGTCACAATTTTCGGATACTATCTGGACAATTCTCCACAATTTTTAGCGTACCCATAGCAAGATTTTGATGTTTCCTTGAATTAAGGAGGTAGGCAATATGCACCATAACACCAGAAATTGCAAATTATTGCCCCTTTATTCCAATTTAATACGATAATATTGCAATACAAGTCGATACTTTCGCCCTTTAAAAAATGAGGATTGGCAATCTGCACATCTTGCCATAAAATCGCAATAATAATGTAGGTCGACATTTTTTTAAACTTATGTTTGTGACTTTCTGTCACTCGGGATACAAATAAGGACTTTATTCCTTGTTCAAGCTCATATCAACGACAAAACTCCCAAAGTAACGTATCTCGTTTACGGTGTTGAAAAATCCCCACCTCTATTTTATTTGTTAAAGAGAGCAAATCAATATCATTCCTTAAAGTATTTTCAGAATTTGCTTCGCATAGTGTCAGAAACTTACGGAGGTATTTAATAAGAATCAATGTCGAGTAGTTCTGCAGTTGAAACATTAAGCACGACAGGAAGTCTACCTCGTCGCAAACTGAGATACGCGGTTTGAGTGTTTCACCGTCGACACTCCAATTACTACAGTAGGAGTTATTTATCACTACAGCACCATAGAGAGTCACTAACGAGTTGAATAAAAATGAGCAAATGCTGGAGTCCACGCCAAATAAGTTTCCGCATTTTTACGCAGAAGATCTTCTACAGTCTTCATTTAGCGTTGATGAATGTTAATTAACGAATCAAGATGATGGATCTTCTGTCTCATCTCAATCTAAGTGGTGAAACTTATTTGGCGTGAACTCTAATGAAATGTTCTCTCTTTCTCTCCCTTTTCTCTGTTACCGTTCGTTCTTTCTTCTTTCACATTTATTTCTTTCATGATGAAATACATTTCAGTACAACTATCTCAGTTCGGGACAGTTATATCCATCTCATACCGAAAATAACCTAGGAAGGATAGAACTTATAGTTTGTGACAATGAGCAAAGAGAAAATCAAAGAACCAAATTTTGAAATTAGAAACACTTCTTGGCAGATTGCTTTTTAGAAACTGCAAAATCAAAACGAAAGCGTAAGGGGAAAATAGACCACATTTTGCATTAAGGATCTATGATATCTGACTCATTTGGAAAGCAACGGATATGTAATTACTTTTCCTATGGAGATAAGCACTTTTATGGATGAGCAAGAAATATAGTAGTTCTTTATTGCTAAATATAGTCCAAATCTTATATTCAACGCATATCTTGTGTATATGTTGATTCCTTGTCGATTCTGTCGTTGCCTTACACTAATTTTTTGCTTGATTAAAGTATTCTCAAAGTTATCCGTATTTTCCAGTTTGATTACAATTTTTGAATTAGGTAACAATCAGGTTTCATATCATTTTTTTTTAAAATTTCGATCTGTCTTCATAGTTCTGTGTTGTCAAAGTTTTCACGCACTCATGATGGGATTTGCCTGAAAATCCATTAAGTTTCATTTTATTGCTCAAAAGTATTATTACTTGCTAAGTTACGGGCACGAGTTTTCTGCGTTTCGGGATCTTCGTTTGACCTAAAAATGCTTAAACAGCTTCATAATACACTCATCTAATGGCTTTCGTAGGGGCCAAAATTGGGAGAAGCCAGAAGCGCGAAAGTCGGTCGAAAACACTGCCGTGCTGAGGAAGAACGCCGTATGAGCCTTCAGGCGTTGCCAAGTTTCCTTCCATAAAAACCGAATCTACTGGGAAAATTGTGAATATTTTTTTCTAAAATTTTTATACAATTTTGTACGCAATTTAATCTAAAATATCTGGAAATTTTAAAGAAAAATGTGCACGATTTTCGTCAAAAATACATGTTTCATCAAAGGAAATTTGGCAGCTCTCGGATGTTCATACGGCGTTCTTCCTAAGCACGCCAGAACACACCAGTGTCCGACCAGATTCACAGCTTCATTTCCTTTAAAAATGCATCACCGCATGTGCTGAAAGGGAATTTCAAGTACCTCGCCATGCGCTACGTGGCGTCGGCTTTTGAAATCTTGATACCACTATCAGCGTCACGTATTCACGTATACTAGATTGCCACGGCTACTGAGGATGAAGTACCCACGTGTTTATTTTTCAGGTTTTGTTTACTTCAATTTTTCCCCGTTTCAAAAGCCAGCAAGCTCGCGGCGAAACACTCGGGATTTTTTTTCTCTCCTAGCATCAATCATCTTTTACCCCACACTCAAGCCGTTCCTTTTATTATTCACTATCGCTTCCTGTTTGTTTATATTCCGATGAAAATGTGTGATGGCTGAACAGTTTGTAAGTACACTTCCCGTGAAGAAAGAGGGAGGGAGAGAGAGAAATTGACATGACATTGAAGCTCAAGGCGCCCAGGATGGCTATTGGCGAGTCTTTTGCTCAACGGAGCAATATTTCACCAGTGACGCTAGGATCGTCTTGCTGTGAGGATGGAGGGAAAATGTGCCTTCGTTTTCGTAGGCCACAAAACCTAAAAAATCTAGGAAAGTCAAGTAATTCCTAGGAAAAGTTAGGGAATTTGCAAGAAGCGTTTAGCTCGGTAGAAATTAGTGTAATTAGAATGAAAAACATTTAAACGGATGTTCTTCGTCAAACATTTTGGAGTGGGGAAAAACCAAAAATACTCATGAAAAAGTCTGGGAATTGGAATAAGAAGAAAGAGTGGAAACCCTGCGACACGAATAACTTCAACAGACAGATATTGTATGAGCTGACACTGTTACGTGCAGGCTCCACTGCTCCAGGCGTTGGCATCATAAATCCAGAACGCCTTCAATTTTAGCGTATGCAATATGGACATCCCTCGAGTTCGAATAGTTGTATCCTAGCATTTTTCGCATCATTGCGTTTTATACTTTGGATCTGTCGCTCCGATTTTTGGGATTCTAGTAGTTAGAAAAAGTCTCTCTTATTTTCATTTTTCTCCTTTTTCAATTTTCTCTTTCTAATATTGTATTTGTGTAAATGCATTTACACTTTAATTCAATTAATATTGCGATAATTTTTTAGATAAAAAAAAAAATAGATTATTCATTAAACTGGAACGGAAGCAAGTACCATTCTTTTTTCCACAGACGAAGTGAAACGATTTGAAAGTATTACTACGCCACGGGTTCTTAATGGATAAATCATGTACCTATATAAAGTCCTATCTAACCACATTATTTTGATCTTAAAGCTCATTACACAGTGCAACGAATTTTTTCTCTCGTCATTTTGTCAAAAATTGTTACCAACGCCCGTTTATTAGTGCTTAAGTAGAGGAAAATATCATCAAAATTCTAGCTTTTCAGATTTTCCTTCAAAATTTCCTGGAAAACGGGCATTTACCAGGAAATTTTGATTTTCTGTAAAAGTGATGCATGGTGGGAAAAATCGGAGCCTGTTTTGAAGTTGGCGTAATACTTCTGATCAAATAAGCCGCTTTCGAATAAAAAGCTTTTTTCTTATTTTTCCTTCACCAACGATAATATAACGGTGCTCCTGCATTTGTATACCAAAAACTTAGGTGTGAATCGGTCCAAAACCACTGTATAAAACTTGATCAATCGTACGTTTAAATGTAACGGCGAAAAAATAGTGACAGGTGCTAAAGGGGGCGCAACTCACGCGCGCTTACTTAACTTGTTTCAAGGTACCGATTTTTCTCAAATAACGCGTTTTTCCTGTCGAATAAGTTTTGATTTCTTGGAGTTAAGTGAGTAATTTCACCGAGTTTGGCGCTAAAAATACATTAGGCATTTCTCCAATCAAGCATAACATCCAACAACATGACCCTACCAAAAGCAGGTTTGTGTTACGCAGTTCAAATTCTTACTCTGCCTAGTGGGCTGATCATTGAAATTGGTAGATAAAGCTATGGACGAAGGGATTAAGGAGCAATCCTATTGGTGGAAGTGTGCGGTTGCAATGGACCAAGGAAGTAAGGCATAGACAAACTAACAGCAACCCACGAGAGACCCTGTAGTAAGTCCATAATTTTCCCCTTTAATGTATAACAACCTCCCGTTTCAACCAATAGGACCGCTCAGCTTTCTTTTTTTTTCTTTTCGCTATGGCTTCGTACATCAATTTCAACGATCAGCCTTCTGATAAGGAATAACACCATATGAGTAATCAATTGTTGCCAGCTTTTCCTCCATAAAATATTTATTTTAAAGACAAGTTTTAAATGTTCAGTTTTGAAATCTTCAGATACACCTGATTACATCGTGAGTAAAATTCGCTCAGTTGCTCACCGAAAAAAATCCATTAGTATTTCAGGAAATTCATATTTTATCAGATCACATTTGGCAGCGGCCAGATGTTCAATTTTTTTACGGCGTTTTTCGTAGCACTGCAGAGCTGCCCCCAGATATCTGCCGGTGAATAATGGCGCTTCGAGTGTTATCAATGATCCTAAACGATTTCCCTGAATATTCTACATCATTGCCAGATTATAGCCAGATATAATTCACTGAAATATTTCAGACCTGATGTCTGTCGTGAAATGCCTTCTAAAATTAACTCGACAGATCTTCCCCCTCAATGTTGTCACTCAGTTCGCCTTTCATGTGGAATCGGTCGGTTTAATTGCAAATTCCAGCGGGCTAATTATTGGAATGGATAGACAAGGCGATAGGCAAAGGAGTTAAAAGGAAAATGGAGCGATTCTTTTGGTTGAAATGGGTGAATATATAGACTAAGGATAAAAATGACGAACTAATTATAGTGTTTCTCGTGGGTTGCTGTTAGTTAGTCTATTACTTATTACTTACTCCTCTGTCCATTGTATGCAACCACCAGTATCCACCGATCTAATCGCTTCATTTTCTCTTCATCTCTGCTATATCTATCAAATTAAAATCTTGGCCCACGGGTCGATTATTGAATCGGTATCGAATGATCTCAATCGATAAATCCCTATCTTAGCAACGCTATCTATCGATTCCAAAGTCATAGTTTTGAAACGGTGCCCGGCGTGGCAACAACGTAGAGTCAAGGGGTCATATGATGCGACAAATCGTCGCTCCTCTAACACAAGGGCTTAACTTCATTTTTACTCGAGTTTCGGTAAGCATGGAGCTATACAGACGGCAAGGCTCCATTAAAAATCTACTTACGTCTTTTTGTCAGAGAAGCAGTGGAGTATGAGGGAAAGAGCGACTTGTTCCGTTTCCGTCACGGACACGGACAATGCGCCTGAACCCAGATGCAGCGTTGCCGATCTTCTAATAAAAATTGCCCTTTTTACGTAGCTTCTTGTGAAGCCGTAGCATATGTCAGGGATTTGCAATTCGATCACTGATGCCTTTGTAAAATTTCACGGAAACACACTCCAAAACTCAGAAGAAGCGCACAGCTGATGTAGTTCATGGTAGTACTGGGCGCTTTTGTAGAAAAGAGCGTATCCGCCCAAATTTTAAAAAAATTCATTTCGTGCCATATTTCTCTGACCCTTCTCGTGTGACCATATAACAGTTGGTTTTTAGAACATTAATTAACTTTTTTGATTAGAAATATGAAGACATTTCGAAGAAATCGAGTTTTTTCATGATTTCTCGAAACTTGATTTTTGGCGATCACGCCCCTCCTGAAAAGTACTACGTTTTGCAATTTGGAACTACAATTTCTGGCTCAGGTTCAAAACAGCATATGCACCATTAGTTTCCTTATGTCCATGAGTGTTTTTACGGATGAGTCGGAAATTGTAGTTCCTAACTGCAAAATGAAGTCCAATGAAGCCGTTCGATTCGCCAACATACAATTCGCAATGATCTTATCAAATCTATTCCCACACTGGAAAAAAAAACACATTGGATCTAGAGTCCAGACTCTTAAAAACATTGACAAGAAAAAATCCTGTAGATTCAATCGGATTTTTGCTTGAATCAAAACGAAATCCGCTTAAATTTAAAGGCTTGGTTCTTGATTTAAGCTAGATTCTGATTGAATCAAGAGTACTTTCCTTGTCGATTTTAAGAGTCTGGACTCTAGATCCAATGTGCTTTTTTTTCCAGTGCATAATCAAAGGTTGAATAAATCACTCGAATATTGATAGATTTTTGCATCGCTTCTCTCGGAAAAATCGCGAATTCCTCGGTCGAGACGAGGCGGCAACGACGTGCAGATGCCGGGAGAGCCCTGGCCCCGCGAGATGCACGGAGGATCACGGAAAATATTTAAAATTATGTCGTGTCGGTATGAAAGGAAGTCACGACAGGTACCACGCAATCCCCCGACAATAAGGCGAGCCCCGAAGCCCCTCCTCGCGAGGTCCTCTCGACGTCGTCTCCACGTCGGCGGCGATCTATCGAAGCGGCGATAATGCCGCACTCTGACGTGACGTCATGACGTGACGTGACGCGACGGCGACGCGGATCGTCGTGCCAACCCCGGGCTCGGATCGGGGAGCCGGGGTATTGAGGACAGTCTGATGATCTGCTCCATCAACTTTTACTGTTCGGAAACTCGGTTCCAATATACCACCCCCAAGAGGTAGCCACACGTGCCCCTTTTATGATCCCCTTGCAACTTTCAAAAGTTCACCGCCTCGCCATCGAGATGATTTGGACTACATTTTGCAATTTGGAGCCATAAATTCTAGCCCGGTTTAAAAACAACGCATGTGCCATTAGTTTCCTAATGCACATGAGTGTTTTTCCAGAAGAGCCAGAATTTATAGTTCCAAATTGCAAAATGCAGTCCATTTCAGCTGTAACTAGTTTTATAACTAAGTCGATGTATTTGTCCATAGCTTCGACCATAGAAACAGCTATTTCTCTATGGATACTCACCCTCCCTCTCGCAACCTTCAAAAGCTCATCGCGTTTTTATTGGCATAATTTCAGCTGTAACTAGTTTTATAACTAAGTCGATGGATTTGTCTATAGCTTTGTCTATAGGAACGATTCCTTTTCTGGAGGTGCTCTTCCTCTCGCAATCTTCAAAGGTTCACAGCGTTTCCACCGAAATGGTTTCGAAATGGTAGAAACAGCTATTTCTCTATGGATACTCACCCTCCCTCTCGCAACCTTCTAAAGCTCATCGCGTTTCCATCGACATGATTTCAGCCGAAGGTAGTTTTGTAACTATGTCGATGGATTTGTCTATAGCTTTGTCCATAGAAACGATTCCTTTTATGGGAGTGCTCTTTCTCTCGCAATCTTCATAAGTTCACAGCGTTTCCACCGAAATGGTTTCGAAATGGTAGAAACAGCTATTTCTCTATGGATACTCACTCTCCCTCTCGCAACCTTCAAAAGCTCACTGCCTCGCCATCGACATGATTTCAGCTAAAGCTAGTTTTCTAACTATGTCGATGGATTTGTCTATAGCTTTGTCTATAGGAACGATTCCTTTTATGCGGGTGCTCTTCCTCTCGCAATCTTCGAAAGTTCACAGCGTTTCCACCGAAACGGTTTTAGCCAAAGCTATGGCTGAATACATATATCGAAGGCCAATAGTCAGAGCAGGCGTCTGTGAAATGTCGAGGCAAATGGTAAATTATTTTCTCTGAACTTAAAATTCTAGATCTCTCGCTGATTTTTTATGAAATTAAAATTTCTGTAGTGTGTGCGCACAGTTAGATTGTGTGATCGCAATTTCTCCCTCAAATAAATTAAAGAGTTCGCAGCTACTTTACTAAAGTCAATCGTAATTGCATTAATTTTCACCTAAAGTAAGAATGTTTATGTATTTTTTTTTTTTTTTTTTACAAACCTTACACTTTCAATGCTTCTATTTCAGACTGTCACTAAAAATGTAATTAAAGAGAAGAAATTTAGTTGGCTTCTATGTAATGTTTATATTTTTTGCATCATTTTAAATGACAGCCAAATGAAAGCATGAGTCCGTAACGCCAGCTCCACAAGTTTGAATGATCGCCTAGTGCCAAACTAAGTGCGGCCGGCACAAAACGCATATTAGTGCCTACAAGACTGCGGGTATACTCTAAGCATTGCGCGTACATCGCGGTGCGTTCTGTAATCGTCGAAAAACTCGTATCCCTCAGTGTCAAGCCTACCGCGGTGTATATGTACAGTGTACACCATTTTTCGACCAGTACACACCGCAAGCCTGAGTTATATTGAACCAGCCCAAAATTCGTCGCCTCTCTCACGTAAGGGCGTATCTCAATTTCCGCGTGAGCCCCAAAAGGCAAGGAGTTAGGGGCTGTTTAAGTATTACGTAACGCACTAAGGGGAGGAGGGTTTGAGCCAGCGTTACGGTGCGTTGCAAGGTGGGAAGGGGGGTAAAGCCCCGCGTTACGTAACATATCCGAGACAGGTGGGAAAAGAACTTTGAAAAAACTTGCAAAAAATTGAAAATCTCGCCTGTCCGGAATGAAAATTTGGGGAGGGGGTCAGGCCAGCGGTACGTAATTCAAAAGGGAGGTGGATGGCTGCGTTACGGGTGCGTTACAAGGGGCAGGGTTGCCACAGTCAGGGAATGCCGGGAAAACCGGGAAATGCCAGGCAATTTTAAAGTCAGGGAAAACCGGGAAATGTCAGGGAAAATTTGTTAAATCACCTGTAATTGCTTTCTAGAATGGGTTTGAGGTTTCGAACAACAAATTTTGCCCGAAAAATATTTTCAATTACGTCCTTTTAACCATCTGCCACATCTTCAATTGTCAGGAAATTTCACCAAAATGTGTCAGGGAAATCAAGGAACTATCAGGGAATTTCATTTTCCAAATTCTGTGGCAATCCTGAAAGGGGAGGGGGCTAAAAAATCGTAAGAGGTGCGTTACGTAACACTTGAACGGCCCAATACATGATGGATAGGGTTCACGCACGTGGGAATCGAGGTGCTCCCTCACGTCACAGAAGGGACGAATTTAGGGAGCCCCCTCATGTGATAGTATATGTGCTGATGTGCGTGTGGAGGTAGAGGGATGTTCCAAGACGTTCGTGTAACCCTGTAACCCCGCATGAACTTCCCGTCCGTATCACATTCGACACGACGTACGGCTTGGCGTGGCGTCGAAGATGCCGCCGTGAGCCACGCGATGGCGACCGTGACCGACAAACCGACTGACTGTGACTCCTGGCGTCGCGGCGCTGGCTGGCCCGGGCGCCCCGGCGCACTTTCGGAGCTCCTCTCACGCTCGCAAGTGCCGTCCCAAACTCGGCTCCTCGACGTCCCATATATTTTCGAGTGATCGATAACTCGAATATGAGATTTCCACCGTGGATGCTCCCGCCCCAGTCCAACCCCTCAGTCTTCGTTCGGGTCGTCCGCCGTCGCGACCCCTTAGCGCCGTATACTCGTGCCCGTCGAGGATTTCGCGGGTTCGACCCCGGATTTCCGGAATTTTTGAGTATTTTGCATCTCTGTCCGGATCTCCTTTCGTCCATACCCGTGCCCGTCGTGGATTTTGCGGGTTCGACCCTGGATTTCCGGAATTTTCGAGTACTTTGCATCTCTGTCCGGATCTTCTTTCACCCACACCCGATCCCGTCGTGGATTTCGCGAGCTCGACCCCGGATTTCCGGAATTTTCGAGTATCTCGCATCTCTGTCCGGATCTTCTTTATTCGTCCATACCCGTGCCTGTCGTGGATTTCGCAGGTTCGACCCCGGATTTCGGAATTTACGAATATCTAGTCTTCTATCCGGATCTTCCTTCGTCCCTATTTTTTTTCTCCCAGAGTTTCCCGGAGTGCTCTGCGCCGTTAGAAATATTCTTTCGTCGAGAATGTTATGCCATAAAATTTGACTTATTACACATACTTCGGGGTGTTCCTTGGTATGTTCAAAAGAAATGAGAAGCCCTCCTCCTAAAGTATTTGAAAATAAAATTATTGTATGCGTAAAAATTTTCCTAAATGTACACTCGCCGTAATTTCACCGAATGTAGCCTCGAATTTCCGGAAAATTGAAACTATTTGCCGCTCTTCTGGGATTTTATTCGTTTCTGTCTCTTCGGAAATTACTGCCTCAACTGAAATTTTGCTTCGCCTTGGAATTTTTGCCGCATAATGTGTGAAAATCCAAGTAGTGTTTAGAAGCAAATCTTTGAAAAGTTTCCAAAAAAACTTAGTCGCAAATCGGAAGTATCAGGAACCTCCATTTGTGGCTCATGTTAGATACAGTATAGTTGTACATATGTATGTTTCGGTATCAAACACTGACTTTTTTTCGATAATTTGTTCAATGCCGCGAACATTTCAATGTACAAAAAATCAGAAAGGAGATAATTTTTAATGTGATGATGGTGGTATCATGTGCGCTTTGAAGGCCTCCCGGTCTTTTTAAACTTGGAGAGACTGTCTTCAATGGCGTGCGAGGTTTGGAGAGTTCCTCAGCCGTGCTATCTTTTTAGATGCAAAATTTATGATCTGCAGGTGAGATATTCAGGTTTTAAACAATCTATTTTTAAAAGTATCTTATCATCGGTTTCACCAAAATTTCATGATCAATTCATTCTTTTTTTCATTCGATTTCGGCGGTAGTTCCAACGCCCCCTCCCCCCTTCATTCGAGTAAAAGCACCCACCATTTGAGTTGGAAATAGCAAGCAATAAAAATGTTTTTTCGGACTAATTGAACATTTTTCGAGAATAGTTAAAGCCTTTGTTGAGTGAAGGAGATGAGGGACTTTTTTTTGAATAATCTACAATAATTGAACTTTTGTTGATTTTGAACAAAACTTGTTCTTTGAAAGTAAACTTTTTACTCATGAGTTTTCACACTTAGAATTCCACTTATATAACCAAGTGTTTCCAGGAATTTCAAGAAAAATAAGTCATAACTTTTCTCTAAAATGAATATTTTATTGCGGGAATTCGCAGCATTCGGTTCCTCCTGCGCTGTTTTTCCTTGGAGGCTGTACTTAGTACTTTACGGCCCGACTGTCGCAAGTCCAAAGCACAGTCTCTAAGACCTGCGAAAACTGGAAACTACCGAGATTTATGAGGGAATGTAAATTCTTCCAGGGATCGCATCATGAAAGTAGTGTTTAAAGACCGGTAATTTATTCTCTTTCCATTCCGAAATCATAATTCTCTTTGAATTCGGTGATTCTTATTGACCGGCTTTAAAAAATCGAACCAAAGATGGGGAAGTTGATACTTCATCCTGAACTTAGGAAGAAAATCTAATTTTCTCCAAAAGAATCTGAAGAAAAATGATGTCGGGCTCAGGAAAATTTTCCTTGAGCCCGAGGGAATATAAGAAAATGAAAAAATTAGGAAGTGTAGACACCATGCGTTAAAGTAACCTTTTCCCGTTGGTAAAAAGCTCTTTCTCCTCTACGTTTCTAAAATAAGCGTACCATTTTGCGACGATACAACTGTTCAACCACGTGGGAGCTCGTATTGCCTACACTAAAAATTGAAGGCGAACTGACTTGGCGTTAGTGTAACTGAACTGGCTTTTGCAATTATAAGAACTAAAATTTCTAGCTCATGTTAGAATCAGCATATGTGCCATCCGTTTCCCTATGCAGGTAGTGCTTTTATGGATAAGCCTCAAGTTGTAGGTCCTAATTATTGAAAATGTAGTCCAGTTTCTCCCGTGTGCTTTAAACTTTACAGCAATCCCATACTGAACATCAATGTACGAACATCAACATCGATGTATGTACTGCACGGTTAATATAAGGCTGGATTGCATCTTGCAAAAAGGAACCGATAGCATTCCAATATTGTCAGGATTGTGCAACTTACATTCTTTACAATATAATCACTGAATCACACGAAAAATTCTTACGAAGGAAATTTTTGGCTGGAATTTATATAGTCGATTGGGAGTAAAGGTAAGCTTATTTAGGTGATCGGTTTATATCTGCAAGGTAAAACTAGTTGCACAATCTTAGCGACATTACAATGCTTGTGGTTCCTTTCTGCAAAATTCAATTCATATCTAGTCTTATCGTATCGACATAGATTCAATAATCGGGCGGCAGTCGAACGTGTTCGGACAGCCCCAATTTCTCGGAAGTCAATTCGCGAGGACTAAACCTTATCAAATCTGGGTATCGCGACTACGTGTCTGATACGAATCGGACTTCCCAAAACCCGTTCCTCAGGCTCCCATTCATCGAAACCATCCGCGATGTTGGGATCTTCACCCACCTCCTCCTCCATGTAACATCCCACGGCCCACAGTGGATCGATTCAATGGGCCTGTTGCAAACTTTTGCTAGAGCAAAACTAATAGTTGTTTCTTACAGATAATGCCTCAAAAATCACGATGAGCGCATCGGCAAACTCTGAAATGCACTCATAACTTCACAATCTGCGTAAGAAATTTGCGGTTTTTTGAGCTTCCCGCTTCAAAAACGATACTACGGCACAGGTGAACATTTTGTAAGAGGAGTCGTTCCATCGTCGGCAATAATCATCATAGCCGACGCCAATCCGCCAAAACACGTTTGATGGGACGAGATAACACCTGAACTGGATTAGACCAGATAACAATCGGTGTGTTAACGTTCATATTTTCCACGCCCGAATTGATTGACCTTGAACTCTCCTTGAATTACGCGCGGAACTGCGTGCAAGCGTCGGCCATGATGAATATCGCCGACGATGGAGCGACTCCTCTAACAAAATGTTCACCTATGCCGTAGTATCGTTTTTGAGGCGGGAAGCTTAAAAAAACGCAAATTTCTTACGCAGATTGTGAAGTTATGAGTGCATTTCAGACTTTGCCGATGCGCTCATCGTGATTTTTGAGGCAATATCTACAAGAAACAACTCTTATTTTTGCTCTAGCAAAAGTTTGCAACAGGCCCATTAGAGAGCTCGGACAAGTAATTTTTGAAACAAAACCGCGAAACTTGATTTTTATTTCGTCACATTACAAACTTCGAGGGGCGACACTTGAAAAAAATTTCACGAGAAAACCAATGGAACCACTTTTAGAACCTCAAAGTTTTGTTAAACGGAATTACAAGCGTTTAAAGTTTCCAAATTTTGTCCGATAGAGAATTTGCAGGTGTCTTAAATTTGATGAATTTCGTGTCTAAGTCGAAACTACTGAGTGAACCGAACACGAGGATACCCTTGATTCATGAATTCAACAATTATTGGAGAAGATGTGACAGTTAAAATGATATAATCTACTAAAATACGTGTGTTTAAACGAGAAATGCCGCCAGATGACGTCACTACACTGGAAAAAAACACATTGGATCTAGAGTCCAGAGTTCCAGACTCCTAAAAACATCGACAAGAAAAAGTACTCTTGATTCAATCAGAATCTAGCTTAAATCAAGAACCAAGCCTCTTAATTTAAACGGATTTCGTTCTAATTCAAGCAAAAATCCGATTGAATCAAGAGTATTTTTTCTTGTCAATGTTTTCAATAGTCTGAACTCTAGATCCAATGTGTTTTTTTTTCCAGTGTAGGCAGTGCATTTTCTCACTTTCACGTCTATATTTGTACTATTTCCCTTATTATAAAAAAATTATAAAAAATACTATGAAATCAGCTCTTTAAGAACTTTCAAAAGAAGCTATGAAAAATATGCATCCAAATTTTTTATTAACTCGATCCACTGTGCGGCCTCGGCGTTGCGCCCGGTTCATAGTCCAGACCGGTGCAGTTTACAACGGTGAACGGAGCTTTTGGCTACGCGACGCGATAGTTCGTCCACAGGTTGTTTACGCGAGGTTGAGGTTAGCATGCCCGACGATCATTTCACAGTGCGCTTATCCCCAATTAGTTGAACCGAACGCAGCTCAGTTTCGCACGATGAGAGACGTATCGAATTTCGCGCATTACAATTCATCCCGTCGTTTGCGGGTCCCTGGAGGGTCCTTCGGGCCCGACGACAAGTTCCTCGATCGGATGTACGCCTTCGTGAAGCTCCAAGTTCTGAAGGACATGAACGTTCGCAAGTTGAAGGAGTACAGGAGGCCGGTGAAGGTTTTCGTGCAGACGCTGAAACACAAGGTTTGGAATCGAATCATTACCTCGAAAAGGCCCGGTTTTGTCACGTTTTGTAGCTTTGGACGTGTTTCTACCGAACGGAACTATGTGTATTATGACGTGAGCCCTGTTATGCATGTATCTTTATGGGTCTTAGGGCTCATGTCTAAGTGCTCATGTCTAAGTGCCTATAGTTCTGTTTGGTAGAAATGCGTCCATTTATCATTTTGTGACGAGCACTATGGTTGCCTGTTAAATTTAATGGGAGATTAAGGCTTCTAGTTCCGAAAATGTCATCTTGACCGTAAAATGTATCATACAAGCATTTGTTGGGCATCTTAGATTTCGTTGATAACGTAGGTAGGTATACAGACGCTTTTTGCAATTGAGTTTCTTAAAAATAGTGTGGTTTATGGAAAAAAGTGTTTAAAATTATGTTTTTGAGTCAAACCAAAAAAAAGGGACATTATGGCACGTTTTTCATATCTTAGATTTTGCTGGAGTATTTACGCCGTATTGTTCCTACCTAATACACGAGGTAAACAAACCCTCAAAATGCGACCACCTCCTTTTTTTCTCTCTGTGCTATACAAGCCCTTAAACCCTCAAAAATAGCGTTGAAAGTTTCGTTTTAACAATTGGTCAAAAACTAGAGGTGACAGAACTCGGGCTGAATTCAGCGAGAGGGCTTTGAGATTTTTTTTCTAAAAATAAGGGATTTCCTTAAGCTTGGTTGAACAAATCTTCCCTCGCGACCCGACTCTATCCTATCACCTCTTGATATCGTTTAATCTGCTCATCTAATATAATAGTAAGGGTAAGATTTGTAGCTCCATAATTTCCCACTAGAGTCAAAAGCGTCATTTAGACTGTGGATTGTAGAAAACTTGCTGAAATTGCGGTGCAATATTGCCAAACAAATGTGACCCAATCTTTGGAAAGGACTCTTCTTCCTGGAGTACATTTTCCTCAACTTTTTGCAAACATTCAAGTACCACGTTTATCTACAATTTAAGATTTTTGTCTTTGAACTACAGGACCAATATTCTCCCTAAATTTTTTAGATTTTATGGTAATTACTTGCGCCAAAATTTCCAGATTTTTTCCATCGCATTGTCAAAAGTTACGGAAAGTTTTCTGTCGGAAAGGAAGATCCCTCTCCACAAATCTGGTCACAAATATTGCTGGGAAATATTTTTAGCAACGCGATCTCATTCACAAAATGAGTGTCTCTTCCTCTCTGTGAACTTCGAATATTCTGCTCTGGCAATGAATCTTTGATACATATATCAGCTCTCATTCCAATCAAACATTTTTTCCACAATGCAAAACAAATTTTCTACCTTTTTTTTTACTTTTTTTTTTTTAAAATCAGAAACAAATAAACATAAACGTGATTTACTCAAATCGAAATTTTTTGCTGGAAAATTCACTCTCCAGAAGTTAATTCCTCAATCTGCTGGTCGCTTCCAATTAGGAAATCCCCCCTCTGCTATCATAATTGTTTCATCGCGGTAATCCCCTGCTTTGCGTACGAGTGAGCAGCGTAGAATAAACCTATTATCCGGGAATGGGATGAAGCCAAATTGAAAATCGGGGAGTAACCAAGTGAAATTTCGTAATTAGATCTTTAAACAGGGGGATTTTCTTTCACCGGAAGAAACGAAAGAGCCAATCAACTGATATTTATTCTTGTAGAGAATTCTGGCGTTGAAAAACGATAAAAAAATAAAAAAAGCAATAAATCAACGAATGAGTGAATATGTTATTTCTTCATGTCACTATTATAGTGCAATGCATACAGTCAACGTTTCGCTCCTAGTTTGTCTCTGCTTACGATGGTTTAGTGAAAGGGCTGACCGTCGAAAAGTGACATTCCCGACACCTTCATCCTGAGGTGGAATAAATATCAGATGAGGAAGCATGAAAAAAATGCTCTCTTTTGTCCAATAATCACCTGAAATTCACGCGACTGCCCTACTTTCGAGTTGCGTCCTTCAACTATGCGGAGGGGCGGAGAGTAGTTTTTACAATTATATTAACTGTCATTTTCCATCAGTTTTTCCTTGTTGAATGGATCCATGGCAACTGTTTTTTTTTTTTATTTGTCGTATAATTGTCCAAGAAAACTTCAGAATGATGTCGACTTGCTCGCCTTTGAAAAAATAAAATAAGAGTTGAGATTTTTAAACTCCGCAAACGAGATACGTGGTTTGGGAGTCTCACCGTCGAAATATGTTTTCTCAGACTCAAAATAGCATAAGAACACGTTCTTGTAGTTATGTGTCCCAGGCAGTTAAGCGGCTGACATATTGTTTCGATAAGTCGCAATAACCTGCGTCGTTTTAATGTAGATAGGATAGGTCCTTTCAAAGCACGATCTAAGCACGATGCTGACCGCGCGAGTTAGAGTAATAGCGCCGAACAGAGGACGGACGGTGACGGCCGGCCAGCGCAAAACGCATATTAGCGCCTACAAGACTGCAGGCATACTTCACGCATTGCGCACGCACCACGATGCGCGCTTTATTAATCGTCGAGAATTCGTAATTTCTCGACGTCTGACCCACCGCGGTGTACACCATTTTCGATCAGTGTACACCGCGAGTCTGCAACCTCATAGATTTTCCATCCCTTTTTTAAAAAAGCTTCAAGTTGAGTGACCTGCAAAATCATGGTGACTAGAACCGGGAATAAGCGGGATTCATCAGGAAATGCCCAATTTTTGGGGAAATATTCTTAATGATTTTACATTACTGAAAACTTCTCAAAATTCACTCTATGGTCTCCTCTTTTAAGTACAAATTAGCCCTGGAGATTCTACAACCGAGAAATGCCCTTTCTGTACTAAACGTCTCAATTAATCGGGGCACCGCCACAATTAATTGGAAATGACGATATCAACATTGGCGAATCCAGTAAATTGGCAACATTGTCTTTCCCCATGTAAACATGTTACAATGCATCGATTCTTGAAGAGAATAGGTGCTCCGACAAGAATCGATTGTTTAGCATAGGTTTAAATTGAGAAAATCTGGTGTTGCCAAATTGCTGGATCCGCCTCTGCATATGAACCAGCAACCACTGCCTCTTTTTTTCCCTGTAGAATTTACGATCTACGTCTAGTGTCAAGAGTCAGCTAACATCTGAATGACTTTTTGTTTCAGCCGCCGGAGAACCAACTGCAGAAGGTGGGCGGCGACCGGATCCTGTCGGAGCACGAGCTCCGGGTCCAGAAGTCCCTTCAGAAGCTGAACGTGCCCGACTGGTACAAGAACAGCAACGTCCCGGCCTCCGGGTTCATCCTGAAGCGGCACAGCGACGCCGGGCACGGCCACGGGCACCACTCCCACCTCACGCTCCAGCCGTGGCAGGGACTCAGCTCCAAAACCACCTCCCTCTCCAGCCTCGGCTCCAGCTACTCCAATTCCGCCGGCCACGGACCCCCGCCCAGGAGCCCCACTGGCAGCCATCGTAAGTCTCATGCACCCACGGATGCAGAATCAAATGAGGGGCTTGGAGGACAAAGCGCATAAGTGCAGTTTTTGAAAAAATTGAAACATTAATGATTTCAAGCAAAACTAGTCTTAATGCATATTCTGTGAAAAAATTGCCCCAAAATTCCAATTTCTAAGCATCAAAAAGTCAGTTTCAACTTTCTTTCCACCCTTAGGATCCGTGTAATTTCGAAACTTCTAACACGTATTTCTCGAAATAGCGAAAACTGCACTTATGCGCATTGTCCTCCAAGCCCCTCCTATATAATTTTCATGATTTTTAGGAGCTGCATATGCAACCTGCAACCATTATCCAAGAATTTAAGATTAAGAATTCAAAATTAAGATTTATCCGCAAAAAAAAAAAAAAAAAAAAAAAAAAAAAAAAAAAAAAAAAAAAAAAAAAAATATCCGATTTATGTCTGTCTCTGTTCAAATTCTCATTTTTTTCTTGAAAACCCTTCAACTTGGATCAAAGTTTTTCTAAATTCAGTTTTCACTAAATTTTGATTAAACTTTCTCAATTATCCATCGAACTTAGTCAAAATCTACGTGTCTTAAGCTGCTAAATTCTCCCAGCTCTTATCGACGGCGTAAGTCTGCAATCACATATCTCACTTGCGGTGTCTGAAAAACTCCTCCTCTATGTTATTTTTTTATTTTTGAAGGAGAAAAAATTGACATTATTCCTCGACGTTTCTGCAGAATTTTTTTCGCACAGAGAAGGAAAATCACAGTAATTTTAAAGAATTGCCGTTAAGTAGTTTTCCGTTTAAAAAATAAAGTATGACAGGAAGTCTGCAACCTCGCAAACCGAGTTATGTGATTGCCGACTTATACCGTCGATATTTTTTTACGTAGGAGGCAGATGTTGAAAGATGTGATAGAAATGAATGCGTCCTTTTTGGTCCTTTTTGATGATCCTTTTTGGTCCTGTCTGATGGTCCTTTTTGATGATCTTTTTTGGTCCTTTTTGATGATCCTTCTTGGTCCTTTTTGATGATCCTTTTTGGTTTTCAGGTGGTGGTATGATGAGCCCAAGCCCGACACCGACACATGTGTTTTCTCGATGGAGCACAACACGACTGAATAGTGGCTGTACCTCTAGTAATACATCGCCGTGCAGCAGTGCCCGGTCCTCGTTCAACTACAGGCAGCCCTACCTCGGCTGGCGCTCCCAAGAGAGGCTCAACAAACCGCGCACTCCTGCCGAGAGGCTAGCCGCTGGCCTCTTGCCTCAACAGAAACAAGTAAGCACAAGCTTCTAGCCCTAGCTTCACCGACCAGGTCAAAACAGACCCGGCGGTTCATAAAAATGTTCGTACTTTTCCTATTTTGGCATCCACACAGTGCTTCACAAAGTGGCCCACAAAAATCCTCCAGAATTGGGTTCCAGCTCAGCATTGGTTTTGGAAAAAAAAATCGCTACCCTTCAAATTTTCAACCGGAGCACAATGGATCGAGTCAGTGGGGGAGATCGGACATGATTTAAAAACTTTAAAAGCGTATATCTTTATAAATATGAACTTTTGATGTTTTAAAAGTAGTTTTGTTGGTTTTCTCGTAAAATTTTCTATCAAAAGCACCCCTTAAAATTAAAATTGTGATGAGATTAACGAAAAATTTCACAATTTTCATCAAAAATTTCATGTCCGACTTCTTCCTAAGACCCATTCCCTTATGCGGAGCCTCCCAAGGCCTGAACCAGTTCTGATGGAAATTTTTGCGTTTCCCAGTGATGTAGTCCGTTAATAATAGTTTGTAGTGCTAAATAAGTGAGTTTATGTGACTAAAAACAAATGTTTAGGGTAGTAAATGTAATTCATACTCATCGTACGTTTTTATATAGTTTGATTCTGTATGATCCAAGTGACATATCACCCTGTTTTTTTTTGTAAAGTGAGCTATTGACTTGAGACCCTACATCTTGCAGGAGAATTCTGGTGGGGGAAGTGTGAGGAGCTCCAAAGAAATGAAAAAAAAAAATCTTGTAAAACCTGTAAACCGTGTGTGTTGTAAATATGGGTTAGAAGAGGCCCCAATTGGTTATTTGAGTATATGAAAACGGTTGGTTAAGCTAGTGCTAGATGATTTCAATACATTTTCATTAAATTCTCATTTCCATTTGAGTGGAGAGACACTGTAGATCTAAACATTGACCAAGGTCGGATTCGGTTCAAACCCCATTCATTTTAAATAATGAAAATGATGAAGAGCTAACCACGGAAGAGCAATTAAGGGTGGCATCTAGTGGTCAAGGGTACAACCAAAGCCCCCTCCGCCTAGGTCTGAAGCTTGCACAGAGCTCAAACACCTACTACAATCAAAACAAGATACATTTAAAGAAGAAAGAAAGAAAAAAAAACTGACGCAATTGCACACTAAAAATAAGACGAAAAACAAACACAGTAATATGAATAAATAAGTCTGAGGTACACAAAAATGTATGAGATATTTTTGGGTGGTCTCAATCCCCATATCAACCATAAAACGAAAATATAAAATAATCACTGAATCAAAACCGATGTATGATAAGAAAAAAGACTCTTCTTGAAAAGAAAGTCCGAAAGACTATTTTTACTTGTTGTCACACATGGGGGCTCAGGGTTCAAATTTTTTGTTATTTTTTTTTTTGTTGTACTTTTTTTTTCTGGTTGATAAAGGGGTTGAGACCACCCCAAAACGTCCGAGGCGTTTTCTATGTATTTTAGCCTTGTGTACCTATTTTATCGTGTTTGTTTTCTCATTGCACTACCCAATTGCTTTGTGTATTCTATGTATGTGCTAGTCGATTTTACAGCGCACTAGGGCCCTATGCGACACAGAACAGCCATTGGAATCTGTCGCGGTAGAGATTTTCCGGTACCTGGTATTTCTTGATCTTCTTTGTGTATTGTTCTTTTCTATAAATCAGACACAACTCGAATTTGTTTTAAGAGCACTTTTTAAGACCAAAACAAACTGGGAAAAGTAATGTCCGTAGGAAAGCAAGTTGAATGATGTGAAACTTGAACTCATATCGTAAATAAGTAGTGTTATGTTCTTGCAACCTTGTATCAGCCACTTCAGTCACCAATTTTTGAACTATAAATTTTGTATGCTCATCGTTAACCCTCTTTGCAGCAGGTACAAAATGTGCCAAGCCTTACTGATGTACAAACCTCAATCAAGGAAGTCACTGCAGCTATCGTGCATTATGTCTCAAATAGGTCTGAAGCATGCAATCCATCTCCAAAATGGAACAATGAATTATCTACAAGTCCCTCCAGGTGAGAAATTAGAAATTAGTTGAACTTAGAAATTATTGTCTAACATGTGATTGTAAAATTATTGAATCAACTTACTTTGAACTTAAAGAAATAACCAGCAAGGATTTTCTTTGGATGTCTTCAAAAAATTTTTTCAAATCGTTGGCCAACGAAGGTCATGAGAGAACCACAGGTATGAGTTACAGCCCTGCACAAACCACATTTTAATATCAAATGTAGTTTTCAAAAGACACATTTTCTCTCAGTTGTTTTCTTTTCTTTATAGCTTTTGTAATTGTTTTGGTACCATAATCATTATCAGTAAGTAGAGGGAATTCGTAAGTTTTGCATTTGGTCTAAATTGGTGAGCACTATCTTTAGTTGCTGAATTTTTCTCAATCATGTATTATGTTCTCATTCAGGAAGATGCCTGCCTCTAATTCCCCCAAGGCACAGTCAGTCTGGGAGCTCATCATGCATTCTACTTTATTTTTATAATTATTTTTTTTTTTTTCAGGTCTGCATCACCTAGAGGCAGCACTGGTCGTCTCTGCTGGTTAGAAAGTTCATTTGTCGGAAGCCGTCCGACGGAAATACCTGCAACACCAAACGTGACTGACCTCAAATCTAGTGAAATAAATAACAAAGATTTATTTTTGGATCTAAATAATCATAGAGTACATTCGCCAATCACTAACCGCTGCAGTCAGAATGGTGAGTTGCTGCTCACATAAACACTTTTTGCTCCTGTATCATTGTAGTGTTATGTGCTGTTGGTAGAACCATTTTTGCTCCTTAGGGTTCCTGGCGTTTGCGAAAGAGAGCCCTGAGTATTCCGTAGATACATAGGTGCAAAGTCACTGACTTTCTATACAATCTTGCAGCCTGCGTTAGTGAAATGGTGTTTTGCTTGGCATGGTAAAGCGTTTTAATTTCTACCTAGCAGTTGTTTATCTAAATCTATGAGAGGTCAGAAGAGATTTTTTTTTAGTTTACAATTTGATACATGTTTTTTTTTTTAATTTTGACGTAGGCATGATAGTGAATTTCTTAATTATTTAATGATAATGAAAACCCATGAGGAAGGTCATTTTTCCGTTAGAAAATACCACTTTTAATGCTTGATGACGTTCCCTTTAAAAACATTGACAATGGCACCTCATTCTCTTTTCCAACTTCTATCGATAGGAAGTTATTCTGTTTTTTTAAGGTACCTAACAGTTTTGACGATATGAACAGGAAAACATTTGCAAGTAATTCTGACAGTTCCCTCCGGACAAAATTTTAGCGAGTAAATTAAAATTAATGCTGTCAACTACTTTTGAAATGCATCAGTTAGTGTTGAAACTGAACATGTTTATTTTTGTATTTGCTCTGATATGTAAGCATTCTGATGGACTTGAGGGATTATTAAGAAAAAAATCACTTGTTAGGCTCAACATTCATCCATTCAAATATGAACATTCCTCGTTTTCCCCTTATGTATACATTTAACTGCCACTCTTTTGGGGAGAGACAAAAATCAGAAAGAATGGCTCACCATAAGACTTTATTCATTCTAGAAGTGTGAGCTCTCCATCTGTCCCTCAAAGAGCACCTATCAAATAAATTGGTTACTTTGCGAGGACTTATTTTTTAAATCTTGAATACAGTATCATTCAAAATTATTTTTTGTTGTCAATATTTATTTATTATTTGAGTTGTTAGATGTATTTGTATTTTGTCCTTCCCTTTTCGGCAATTGAAAGAAAACTTTGGTAAATAAGATTACAAGACAGATAAAGTTTGTTCATTTCTTTTTCTAAGTTGATTCTTGTTGTGAAATTGACCTCAATCAGCACTGATCATATACGATGACACTAAGTCAGCCTTTGGGTGATACTATTGACCTTAAACTGATAACGGCTTAACAATCCTACCTAATATTATATTATTTATGAATGCGGCAGCTAATAATATCTGGTTTTTTATAATTTTTCATAACCTGGATCGTTTAAATAGAATTTTATCTCTTTTTACATCTTGAAGTGTTTTTGTCTTCAGAACTACAGATGATTAAAATGTCGGATTAACTCAATCTAAGTATATAATTTTTGAAGTAAGAGTATTTGTGATCAGCTTTGTACAGAGCTTCCTTTTTAAATCAGTTTACATCTTCTTACCATCATTCATTTTTTTTTATATTCCTTTCGTTAAATCCTCATTTATCAAATGAAATCCTACTTCTTATCTTTACAAATTGTCAAAGTCTTGGCAGCTCATGCTTTCATTGTACATGATGCAGACAATTTTCTTACCTACCTAGATTTCTCGTCCAAAGAAGACATGAGAGAGCATCAATCTCCTATGAGATCTCATTGATGTTTTCATTTTATTCATCTTCTCGAAATCAGAAGAAAATTGCATCTAAGCATTCGATCGAAAACACATTTTTATTTATTTTAGACAGTTGCAGGAAGTGAGATTCTTGTCCATCACCTAAAAATAATGTTAAATATTTTTACTTATGTAGTCATGCCAAGTTATGAATTGACCAGTCACCATAAACAAGTCAAGCTCATTTTGTTATTCTGTGATTGAGGAGGAATTCTACTTCCAAATGCATGTAGAGGTATGATTTTTTTTTTTTTTTTTTTTTTTTTTTGTTTCTTTCTTTTTAAACATCAATATTTCAAGGTTCATAACTGTGCAGAAACAGCAAATTTCTTCTCCAAGCGTAGTAAAAGCCCTCCAGAAATGTATGCAAGCAGTATGTAATGTTGTCAGTAACTAATGTGGCTCGTAACATGGCCCGCAATGTGGATTTTCATTCGTAATTTGCATTATTTTTTTACCTTGAAAATTGAAAATCATAAATATGAAACAAGTAGGCAGGTATGAAAAAGTCCTGCTGTTAATATGTTATTCATACGGAACTCAAGCTGACCATTAACTGAATGCACTATGCGTAGCAAGAATTTAATTGCAACATTATGTGTAATTCTTCCTGCGGAGAGTTGGAACTTAGCGCTTGTAATTTCTTCCAAATTGTAGTCTTATTAGTTTCATCCACCAGCTGATTCAAATTTTTTACTACATTATTAAGTGAATTTTTTTTGCCACCATTAAATTTCAAATGCATTCTTAGCCAGAGACAAATTTTCGTTTGTCAAAAGGTAATAACTTAAGTCCATAAAAATTATTTGGAATGAAAATGATGTAGGTATTTACAGTCTATATGTACCGCAAAATTGTTCTTATTGCCATAACTTATGAACGTCAGTGTCAAATTCTATCTCATCTAATGCTGACAAAATATGCTTGTGAGCCTATCTTTTGGCTGTTTTTGAGTATAAAGTATATTACAAATTACAAGACAGCAATCTAACTTCCTTTGTAAGACAAGGTTGATTATCTCAGTGGTAATGACACTGATGATAGATAACAAAATATGTTCCGGAATTATCATTAGGGCAACAGTCCATTCGTCTTTTTTCGTATCTTGGTTTTTTTTTTATTTTGTGAGGTAAAAATCCACCAAAAAATTACTGGCAGCCATCATTGAATTTTGTAAAGAAGAATGGTCTTAAATATTTTTGCAATACAGGACATTGCAGAAAAAGGTGGGGAAAAGTGAGACAAACTACATTGGTTGATTGCTGATGTATGCTTAAAGTTCAAAATGCGTCCTTAGGTATGTGTCTGTATGATTGTCAGGAGCATTGCTCCAAATAATTTCTCTCTCCGAAAGAAATCTAGTCATGAAGTGAGGATCACCCTCAGTTCAGGGAATTTTCAGTTTTGGCAGAGAACAAATTGTCACAACTGACACCAGTGGGTCTATCTGACAGGAGCACCTGAAATCCTCTTCTCTCTTTATTATTTCATGGATTGTTCAGAACAGGAATAAAAAATTAACACTTGCAACCAGCACGCTCCTCGTCAGTAAAACAATCACTTAATAGATTACCTGAGATAATTATCTGTTTACGTATATTTGCTTTTGAATATACAAGTTTGCATGATGATTAGTACGCTTTTAAATTTTTACATCTACTAGATCTTAGTATGTGCAACTGCTCGGAAAATTACTGAAGCAAAAATTCATGTTAGATAGCCATCCTTAATAATGCCATGCTTTTTCCTTTCGACTTTCTCTTATACGGTCTTTTTGTAATAACCCTCTCTCAACTACTATGATGCAACTTAGAACCCTCCGAAAAATTGTATGAAACTATATTATGTCCTTTATTTCAAGAAATAATTTAATTTATTCACTCAAATTTTTTTAACAAAGAGATTTTGCTGTTGACCTACCTACCATTTACCTTGGGCACCCATCTCTCCTCTGCCAAAACTTATGTAGCACCAACCTAATCTCTCTCTCCTCAATTTTTTTCTTTCCCTCTTCTCTCCCTTAATAAATAAAATTAAGCTTTTCATTTGCTAAAATTCTGACGTCCTCTTTCTTGAAGAAGTAGACTCATCGTTGAATGCACAATCATAGTACATTACTATGTTGCTTAGAGAATATTTGGTGGATTTGCCTCTTAAAAACAGCTTCTGTATTGGAATTTCACAAAAATCATATTTTTTACATTTTCATATTTTGAACACTTGATCATAATCATTGGAAGAAAAATTCTATACATCCATAAAATTGAATCGAAATGCATCTGTAATTTTGGAACCAGCCCGACTTCTTTTCATTTATTGAAGAGTAAAAAATTGCAGGGCTTGTGATCTATAATAATCAAGTTAATTTAAAAGATAGTCTAATTAAACTGTTGTTGATTGATTTAGAAGAGTTTAGTTTTTTATTCCTACTCATGCGAAGAAAGACTTCCTGATTTATGAGAACAAAAATAAGTGTAAAATTAAAAATACATTTTAATTATTATCAATGAAATTGTTTCTTTAATACTGTCAAGTCAGTGCCAGGAAACTTACTATTATGCAGTCCCTGTAGAGTTTTGTATAAGTGTGAAAATCTGGTAATGTACAAATTATTTCTAAATTAGTATGTTTTTTAGCCCTAATCGTTAGCTTTAGTTGAATTTTTTTCTACCGAAGACTAATCCAACCAAGAATATCATTACATTCTATTAATTTTAAAGTTTAATTTATTATGTAGTCCCTCGCTTTTATAAATTAAATTTTTATGACTAGGCACTTTGTAAAATTTTGTACATAAATCCAGATAGCTCATGTTAAATGAACCTTTTATTTTGTTATAGTTTTCATTTTTTATTTATTTATTTTTACTTTTGCACTTGCGTATCTCGGTATCGAGAGGCTAAACATACTTCCAAATTGAGTTTAATTATTTATGTATCCGTTTATCTTTTTGAAACATTTTCTGCTTATTGCATGTAGTTTCTTCAGTGCTGTAAGCAACTTTAATGGCAGGAACATCACTTGAAATCACTATTGTGGAACCATACCTAGGTATTCATCTACCTTTCAACAGATTAAGACCTTTCATTTAATTTTGAGCAAAGAACATCGTGTTTAGATTCAGCCTTATCTATCATGTCTGAACTTCAAAACTACGTAACTTGATTGCAAAATTTAAAAACTGCATTGCATACTTTTTTTACTTTCTAGAAGGAAAGTAAATCACGTTTACGGCCTAAAATTATGCTTATCGTTCAGTGGTCAACCTGTTATTTTTAAGCCATCTTGTGACATTTTTCTGCAAAAAAATAAAGTTTGCGTAGACATTATTAAATGTTGCAATGGAAGTACATGAGTATTAAATTTGAGGTATCCTAATTTCCTTTTAAATTCTTGTCTTCCAACCTTTACAGTTGACCATGAAATTTTTTCATTGAGATTAAGAAAGCAGCTTCATTGTATGGCCTAGAATTTATTCCGTTTTTCGTGATGAATGTTTGAAGATATTTTTGTAGTGCATTTAGGTCACATTTTTGCCTGAGGAGGCTTTTTAACAAGTCACAGGGAGTTACTAAAATTTTTAGATCAATTCTACTCCAGGTGTGTAAACGTAATGTTCCTGTCATCAGAAATTTTTTGTAAATTGTATTTTTCCACTTAAATTGTTCAATATATCTATGAAAGTTATTTGCCTTTTGTTTTTTTACAATATAATATTTTGTCCAGACCGGGGTTGTCAGCCCTTTATAAGAGATAAAAGCATTTATCAAAATCCTTTTCTTTGTCTCGAGGAGAAGTCTTGAAGATCATAACCAACCAATAGGAAGGTTCCTTCTGTCCAAAAGTTTCAAGAATTTTATGTTCATAAAATTCAAAGTAGCTATTTCATGTTATTATAAACTCATACGAGGGGCAAATCTCAAGAATCAAACTTCCAAAATTGAATAATCTGGTTTCAAAGTTTTGTGTACTCCTTTGATTCATCCAGAATTCCACGAAAACAGACTCAAATTTATGTTTCCTCTGATGAGGCCGAACTCTGGGCACAATCCTGAGCAGAGGAATTTTGATCAGCGCGGGAGAGGGCCTAATGATATTGAAATCCGCTTACCAAAAAAACTAAATCCTGTCTTCCAGAACTCTAGCAAGACTTCAATTGAAGATCACATTTCAGGAAATTTGAAAAAAAGTATTAGAAAAAATAATACGCGCAAATATTTGCAAAAAATTCATACCTTTTTTGATGTACTTTACGAGATACCTTACATGGAAAATAAAACTGATGAAGGATTACGCACGGAATACTGAGAAATTCAGCCCCGGCTAAATTTCGAGATTTATTGCTATGATGTTCCGTACGATTTTCTGAGTAAGATGAACTTCTAAAATCGAATTTTCTATGTACCAATCTTGTAAGAATCAGGTCTGAAAATTGTATTTTCTGATAGCTTTACGGGCATTATTAAGTGGAAAAATGAAGGAGCAAGCTCCTCTTTGTCTTGTGCCTGCCGGAGAGGTATGAACTCAGTTCGAAACAAACGGATTCACATCTTTGACCCAGCGAAGGTGCCATTTTTTCGTACAGTAACCCTTTTCAGACCCGATTTTCTTGAGATTGGTACATATGAAGTTGAAAAATGAATATAGAAACATAATTTCAACTTTCTGTCACGTTTGCGATAATTTTCTGTGAGCAGACGCATCCCTTGAAGTTCTATCCATCAACAAACTAATGTGTGTCGATAGAATTGAACATAACTCCATCAAAACAATTTAATTTTGGGAATTTTATTTTGAAGCCTTTTCTGCGATCAAGTTAAATTGAAAACCATAACTGAGAGTACCAGAATGTTTAGAAAGCTATGAGTATACATTCTCTCTGCTCCTATAAAAGCTATCTGTATGTTTGCCCGCTGAATTTTATCTTGAACACAAACTTTCCTCTCCATATGGCTGTTGTGTGTTGAGTTTTTCTGTTTTAGTCATCATGCATTTTAGATTATCAATGGTGAAACTATAAAATCACATATCTAGAGTTTGATGTTTCAAAATTTTCACTTTTACATTAGTATTTCAAAAAAGAATTCTGTATGCGACATTTTTGAATGACATTTTCGGAGGATATTCTAGAAAAGGTGAAAAATTTTCACATGAAATTTTGCGCCATGAAAGGAATTAGTCATCCTTGGAGAAAATAAAATGAGGTGAGAACTCTTCAATGGCACAAAGTAGATTTGTGATTTTGTGACTTCACCATTGTTACACTGCTGTCAGTTTTTATCATTAGATAGAGCATTTTCATTCTAACTCTTCCAGGGTTCCACAATTTTATGTGGAACCTTTCCTTAATGGTGCACGGTAGACCTATATTATCTTAAAGCACTACTATCTAATCTATGGAACAACCTGAAATGTTTGCGATCCTTTTCGCGAATCGTAAATTGCCACCATCAAAAATTATTGGGAGCACCGCCCATAGGTGTAGCTTTACCCATACAACAGCGCTCATGAGGGTAAAAGTCTTCTAAATATCACTATTCTGATAATACAAGTTTCAGGACACTTATAGAAACCCATAATCCATCTCCTGTTTTGTGGTAAGGAAATGTAGTGAACAGTAAATGGGATAGTCTTCATGCAGTACTGTCTGAAAGAAGTGCCATATTTTTTTAGCTTGTTCCTCCTCCAACTAGTTGAAGCTGTCACATCTGAGCTACATGGCCCATGAAAACCATTCCGAATTAAATAGTAAGATTAATGCAGTTATTCCACAGGCTGCATGGACACTAAATTTTTAATTTATTTTACAACTGAAAAAAATCGTAGTTTTTTTTAAAAAAAAAAAAACATAATGAAGTAATATTCATTGACAATGAATCATGTGAGTGAATACGGACGTGTAAAATAGCGCATGGTATAAAAATTAAACTGTATTGTTGGCAAATGAAATATGTCAATTGTAGCATAAAATTTATTGGTGGAACCATCACCAAATTTTATGATAGTTAAGAAACGAAAAAATTTAGCATTGAAATTTCCTGACAAAACGTTCTAGCCTACAGTTGTACCTTGTTTTAGCATTTCTCAAAATAATCTTTCTCTGAGATGATGTTCATTTTTCTAAGCTCCGGAGAGTTTTTATGTTGTAGTGTGTCTCAAAATAATGTTTTCCAGAAATAAGTTTCTACTTTTAATCCCGCTTCGAAAACATAACAAGATACAAATGTATTTAAAATTTTTAAAAATTTATATCAGTATGATAAATATTATGACAACAGTAAAAAATATCATTAAAACTCAAAATTTTCTTCTTCATCTTAAACCAAAGTGAACTATGGCACGTAGAACAGCACCGGTCCCATGCATGTTTACACTTGCACTACATTTTCTTTTGCTATGTTTTCCTCCTGTGTTATAGATGGTATCAATTTTCTGGTAAAGTTTGAGTTTGAGGCAGGATAGTGTTTCGTTGTGCCACTGCTTTTTGAGTAAAATGTTTCCAAGTAAAATTTCACAAAATTTGGATATCTAAGATTGTTCATTCAAGTCTTGATAGGTATTCTGACAAATTCAAAACTTATCCATCAGTTTGTGTTGAAGATTCTGAGCTGGATGCATTTATAACGAAGAGATCTATTCGTACCAGAAGTTCTGAGAAAAAGCTCATCAGTTAAAGAGGTGAATGGGATTTTAGGATATAAGCTGGGAAACTGAATCAGAAAAATAGGATTCGCAAGTTCTACTATGAATGAGTGACTGATCAGCAAAAAGGCATGAATTGCCCTGGAGGAGAAAGACAGATGTTTCCTTGAAGATAGACTTGTTTTGTGTATTATGCTCAAAGTGGTGAAACTCCCAAACCACGTATCTCGGTTTGCGACGTGGCAGACTTCCAGTCATATTTTATTTTTTGAATGCTGAGTACTCAATGTCAATCCTTGAAAACTCTCATATTTTTAAAATTTTGACAAAACTTTAAGGAATGGTGTTGATTTGTATTCCTTCAAAAAAATAAAATGGCCATGGAGATTTTAGAAGGCCGCAAACGTGATGCATAGTGTGGGAGTATCACAGTAACTTTGGTACCTTTCCTTACTATTGCAATTAATGTTTCTTTCCTTCAAAACTTCCGGAACAGTTACTTACTTTTTTTCATGTGCCCTTTATTCAACCGAGTCATCTACTGCTTTAAAAGGTTTATCACCAATGATCAACCATCATCAGGCATCATCTTTTATCAGCAATCATTAATGATCATCTATTTCTTTTCCAGAATATTATTGAAAATTTGGGAACCTTTTAAAATCTATATCAAGTTAGATTTAGCATATGATTTTAGGTAAAACTGGTGAGTGGTCTCATTCAATAATAAGTGACCCACTAACAATGCATGTGCTCGAATGCACTAACAACTAAACATAACACGATGTGAATCACCATTTACAATGATCAGTTTTTATTAAAAAAATATATTCATCACTAACATAGGTAAAGTCGAAAAATGCGTATCTTTTTTGCGGTTTATTCTCTGTAAAGAAAACAGAGGAAAATATTTTCTCGGAATTTCTTGTCTGTTTTTTAAATAAAAAGTAAACAAAATTCTCAAAAAATTTAAGAAAAGCTGTATGTTAGTTTTCTGTTAAGAGAAAAATAATGAGCAAAAATTTGCAACGTTTCAAATCGAGATGAGCTTTCGATCCTTGATTTAGGGAAAATTGCCCCAGGGTAATAGAAAATTTAGTTTTTACACCATAAGGTGTTTTTTTTTTTTTTTACAACCATTAAAATCCTTTTTTTCTTTGTGATTGAGACCTTTGGTGGAGATGCCATCCAAAATGAGACAAAGGCTCACTTTCTGGATTATGATTTTTCAAAATTTTCTCTCTTATTTTTTTTCATTTACTTACTTTGTTTTTTCTTTTATTTTTTTTTTTTTTTTGTTGAAAATCACGTCAGCCATTGCTTTATTTCTTGAAATTTTTGCAGACTACCTACTCATTCTTCAAAAATTCAAAAATTGGGTTGTTCAGTTTCAATTTACTTAAATTGAAGTTGGTCAGATCTCCAATGTTCCGAACTGAGATGGATGGTTTTCGAGTCTAGCAATTGCAATGATAGGGCCCAAAGAATCGAGTTTGAGATTTCGGAGCTGATTCAAATTCGGAAACCAACTTGATTCTTTCCCAGAAAAATTCTAAAAAAAAATGTTTGAATTTTTTTTCGAAGGATGATGCTCATATGGAATAGCATACTTTTTTGGGAGGGAAGAGGGAGAAAAATGGGTGCTTTTACACATGCAAACTTGCTAAAGACTTAAATAGACGCATTTAGTTAGTTTTTGGTGTGTGCTTATGTGTGCTGTTGTGCTTATATTTTTGCTCCTAACGACTGAATGATGCAATTAAAGTGTGTGAGAGAGTCAAGGAAAGAATCTTTTTTTCTTAAAAATTGAGAGAAAATCCTGTTGAAAAAAAAAAATTGACAAAGTTTTAAGTGTTTTTTTATGGTAATAGGTTCAGAGGAGGAAGTCACCTCCCCGTACTCCAAAAGAACACCAGAAATAATAAAGACTGTTATTCTTAATAAGCCAAGCCCCAATTCTACTACAATGGAAGATGTTCTAGATTCGCTTCTCGGACTTCCACCAGCTTCCAGATCACCAAGTCCGGGCTTGGGCGGAAACTCCGTCCATCATAGTTGCGGGGACCTGCGCTCACCGATCGCAGGTAGGAGGACAGTGTAAGTTTCTACCTATTCAGAAAATCAAATTTCATGGATAGTTATTCTAAACTTTTTTGTATAGATTTGTATTATTGTAGTAACCCCATTTAATGATAACAATATTTGTTTCTATACGTTATAGCGCACTTTTGTTGGTATGATAAATTTGATTGACCGTTTGGGTCTTTTTCATTTAGATGCATTTGGGCGGGGGCTTTGCATGCCCGGTGGACCCCTCATCATTTACTTAGTCAACAACTTTTCAAATATTTCAGGATCCAGGTTTTTTCCTCTCTGGTCTAGAAGAACCTCAAGAACTGATATCAGCACATGTAAGATAATGCAATCTGGGAATGGCCATAAAATTCACTTAAGTCCTTCAAGCCTCAGGGGTAGAAAAAACTTCAGCCAAAATACTCATGCACCACGATTATGGCACTTGATATTTAGACTTCGTGTGCTAAAAAATTTTCTAGTTTCAAAATTTCCAATATCCAAAACTAGATATAATATGCAGGCAGCTATGAACTGTGTCCATAATAAAATTAAACAAAAAATCAAGTTGTGTTCAAGAACGAAGTAGACAAGAAAAACTGTCAGAGATAAGAGGGGCTTGGTAAGCAAAACAGTAACCCTTCTGACTGTTATGGACAGATGCAGTTTCCACAGCCTCAAGTTACCTCTCTCTCTCTCTTGGTCTTGCATCCCAAAAAATTTAAAATTTGGCAAAGACATATCATACTTACAGTTGGCAAGGATCTTAGAAATCTCAAAAAAAGGATCTTAAAGCATGAAATAAAACGAAGTGTAACTTTGATCAAATGAATATACCAGCTAATTTTTTCGTAATGTTACACTTTTAAAAAATTCCTTAAAAAACATTGACGAAGGAAAGCATGGAAGTTTTGCATTTCACTTCACCAATCTATATGTAGGACAAAGTTCAGCAACTAATTTCACAGTTTAATTTAAGAAAAAGGAATTTTTAAAAGAAAAAAAGAGTGTTAAACAAAACCAGAATCATAACTGGAAGAAGAGCTTAAATACTTAGGCCAATAGTACAATTTTAAGTTTACTCTATTACAGAGGAAAATTTCTCCGTCTTATCAAGAGCTATTTTTGAGTCCAAGAGTTAATTTTACAAAAATCCAAAGTGCTTTAGTGTTTCTTTGCAAAATTTACCGTGTGAATTGATAATTTCATGGGAAATCTCTCTTTTATGCAAAACTTTATTCAATTAGTTCAAAAGCGACGAATTCCTTCTCTTGTTGAGAATCGTTCAGTTTTGTTTTATTAAAAGAATTATTAATACTGGATACTCAAAGCCTGTTGTGCCTCATTGAAGATTTCCCGTAAAATCTTTGAGCGAATTCTAGAAAAAGTATTTCCTAAAAGCCCCCCTGATAAATTAGTCTGTGGTCAAAGCACGAAATTTTCCTTTGGAAAAATAAAAAGTTGAGCTAAATCATATTAGTGTGAAATGGATTACAGAGGGCTCAAAAACATTTTTATCGAGTGCGGCACTTGTAGAATCACAGAATCATTTTTTGATGATTAAGTTGATCGACCGTTGAAGGCGGTTCTAATGTATGTTCCTTAAAGTAACCTAACATTACCCAATCATTCCTGAAAATAGGGAAAGAATTTACTGAGATAAATATCCAGAAGGAGAAAATTTAAGATTCTTTTTCTAGGTACAGAGTGGCTAACAAACAGCTGCCCGGAAAAGTTTTGATAAAATTGAACTTTTGTTCACAGGGTCAGCTAGCAAGACAGGAAATAATGAGAAGCCAGCCAACTCTGTAACTGAAGCTGCTCCCGCAATGAATCTACGTAGAGTTTCCTTTGACGCTGCAGTCAGCAATTCTCAAAATTCTGGCATTCCGGACACACTGGTGCGCTGTAGGTATAACAAGTGTAACAAGGTAGCAGATGTATCAGAAGCTCGGAGAACGTTTAAAACTTGCCACAACTGCGCTCATGTATATTGCTCCCGCGAGTGCCGCAGGGCTCATTGGGAGAAGCATAGAAAAACATGCCTGCATTCAAGAGTAGGGTCCTTGTGTCGTCAGGTTTTAAATGCAAGCAAAGAGGATCCTGATAGTCTGAATCACTTATCACTCATTGCACGAAGAGGATATTTGTCTCAAGGCAGAGGAGCTGTCAAAAGTTTCTTTTCCAGTCCTGAAATGGCTGAGAAATTCGTCAAAAATGGTTTCTCATTTTTAGGTGAGCCCACTTTCATCGCGTGGTCAGATATACTGCCAAGCGAAATGAATTCTGATTTATACACTGAGCTCATTCGTCTGTGCAAGAATTACAATCCTGACACTCGTTTCGTACTATATGTGGCAGTTTGCGTTGTAAGTGAAGTACCAACTAGAGGAGCTGTCAAGTGGGAGAGACAAGTTGTCTCCCGGTGTGCGAAAATTCGACTGTGCCAATCTCTAATGAGCCGTCATCCTATAGACGGATCAAAAACAGATACCAACAGTACATTAATTCTAACATCCTTGCCAGGAAATGACGGATCACAGAGAGCCAGGCAGATAAGCTTCACCAACATACAACGACATCTACGGCACCGTGGAGTAAGCCTGCAAAAACATTTTCCTGATGTATACAAAAACCTATGCACCTACGTTGAGGGCACTAGTGAGAGATTTACTCCTGTTACAATCTACCCAAAAGATAGTCATTCAGGGAAAACATTTATGTGCGTTATAATGCTAGACTCTGAGCCTGAGCAAGTCAACATGGTGCCACGAGGTAACACTCCATCGCAAACTATTGATGTAAGTGTCGAGCAGTGAGAACATGTTAGCTAGTGATAAATCGAGCATTTAATTTTATGATTTTATATTTGCTACTTTTTAATGTATTGAGGATACAAATTATCTTCAGAATGTAGATTCAAGTAAATGTGGAAAGAAGTGAAATTAATTGCTTGAGAGAAAGTCGAACCTCCTATCTTGTTCTGGGACATAAATTTTTGTGAGCACTTTAAGAATAATAAACTTCACTCTTCGAATTGGTTCCCTCCAACATGGACAACACAACATATTACGAAATATACACTAAAGTTTTAGTGAATGTAGGAACTGCCACCCTCAGAACATTGAAGAAGTATCTTTCCACAAATTATCCAGGGATAAATTGGATTGGACATTTCCATAATTGGAGCTAAACACAACCGGACGGATTCTTCTTGTGATATGATGGAAATACTCAACTCAAGTCAACCTCTTAAGTAACTTGCGAAAGTAAGTACTCTTAAGTAACCTTGCGAACTGTACTCAGAAGTACATTCTTTCCTAAGTTGTTCCGAGAGTGGCAATTTCAACGATCATCAAAACATTTCATTAAAATCTGTTACACATTGAGTTATCTGAAAAAGCAAGAATGAAAGAAAAACCATTATATCGTTTGTGACTACATTTGAGTTCTTCAATATTAAAGAAACCTATGTATATAAAATAAAAATTGCGTTTTTTCCCCGCTGATGTAAATCTAACAGTGTACATTAAAGAATGATGTAAATATATCAGCGAACTTGAATAATTAGGATTATTTGTAGGTAGACTTATACCCCTGATTTTTTAAATTTACATATTTTCAGTATGACTGTCAAATGTAGATAATAATCCTTGAGGGCTAAGAAGTATGAAAGGTGGCCTAATATCCTAGGAACAATTCCAAAGAAGTCTCAAAATTTTGTTCACACCTAATCTGGTGGTTTTTTGTTATTGTATAATTTGTACCAACTGTGATTTGAATGTGGAATATTTGCATTATTTCCTCAAGGAAATAATTACAGCTTTAGTTAAGTTTAAAAATTTCTGATTAAAATAGCTAGTTACATCTTTTTTTTTGTATAATTTTATTTTGTTTCATTTTTTATTGATTGTAAACATTTTAATGAGCTGTTGTTTTTTTACTTGTTTGCTTGTTGAATGCTTTTAAAATGTGATCTGTTGAACATAGAGTATGAGACTTTAATCTTGAAAGAAGTACGCAGACGGAGAAACGAATTGATGGAAAAAATGACTGTAATCGATGGCAACAAACTTCCCACTGGTTGATTTAATTTTACTATGATGCCACCATTTTTGCCCATGGAATGAAACCGAGGACAGGTTGTCTGGAAGAACCTTTTTCCTTTTAGTAGGACATGGTCCACTAGAGATGATCAAAATTGAAGCGCCAGAAGACATGTTTCCTCATTAAAATTTAATACATAACAGATTAAAAGTACTAAAAATGTATTACTAAAAATTTAAAAAAAAAAAAAAAACAAAAAAAAAAACCAAAATTAACAGAAGTTGTAGTGGCTTTGAAGACAAACATACTTGGGGCTGTTTGTAAATTACATTGTGGACACTGTATTCTTCAAGAAATTTTAACTAGAAAACATGTATTCCTAACATCTCAATCTGTCTGAAGGTCCATTAATCTGCCTCAAAAAATGTTTCGGTGTTATCATTTATTTGTGAGGCACCTACTACAAAAAGACTGTGAACTGTTGTTAATCAGCTTGTAAAAATTTTCACAAGATTAAAAAGATTTTTTCAAAAATAGTAAGTAATTAGCACTTCGGCAGCCCTCTTACCGATTCCATATGCATTCAACATTATATGGACTGCGTTTAACAGAAAGGAGCCAAGCCATATCAGCTAATGCCAAATTTAAGAGGGCAATTTAATTTTTTACGAGAGAACGTTTGTAGGGATTCCTTTGAAAATTTTAAGGAATTTGCTTCGTACTGTGGAGAAAATCCACTGAAATTTGCATGAAAATCCGCGCAGCCGTTTTCATGTAAAAAATTAGGCTGCCCAATTCAATTCGGCAATAGCTGATGCGGCTTGGTTCCTCTCTGTTTAATGCGGTCCATATGACCCTTCCTCACACCAGTGAGCAATCCATGGCTCCTGAAGTTACTATTTACTTCGACGAATAGAGGATGTTTTCTTTAAAATCTCGAATGGTGACATTTTAATTAGTCTTTTGGTTCTGAACTACAGGCAAAATAAGCCGCATTTATTTTTGTGCTTTTTCTGTATAGAACTGTCCACAGGAAAGACCTTGGTCTACAAAAACTCAAATTCAGGTATTGAAATTCAATTACAGAGAAGTTTTCTGAGACCGCTTTGAAACAAGAATCGCCCGAAAATGTCAGATCAAATCAAAATTAATGCAACTTGAAGTTTAAAGTCTGAAGAGGCATAATTTTGGAAAAAAACTGCTTTAAAATTTTTGAGGAATAAGGGTATTACAAAGCAACTTCTCAATCTTTGTTGGCGCAAAAATGAAATAAACAGCTTGCAACTTTTTCTCCAAGACACTGGAGCAAGACTCCTCCCCTAATCTACCCTAATCTTAAAATCCGATACTCTTGATCCAACTCTACCAAAATCGCTCAAAATGTTTTCTCTGTGGACTTGGGTTCCTCTTCCTGCAGACATTCACATAAGTTGATTTACTCAATTGGCTTTTGTCTATCAGTTTTGACCCTATGCAAACAGTCTATATTCACACGTAGGCTTTTTTATAAATTGTCAAACGTTGCATTCTCAAACCGTGAAAAAACACTGACACAGGTGCTTTTTTATAGAAAAAAGCAAAACGTAGCTTAAGGACTTGATTTATTTCTGAATTTGTGCCTAATTAATCATGTAGTTGGTCCTCATCAGACTGACATTGTAAAGTTTTTGTAAAACATGCTTCATGGTTATTCTGAACTGGGCTTTAGATTGGAACTGGGGCTTGCAGTTAAAGCACTCCCTTCACAGTGACTGTCCTCAAGCAGTGTCTCATTTGGTACGGTTTTTATCGTTTCTCTTTCTTGAGAGGAAAACTTAGAAAATTACAGCGACTTTTTCTATTGACTAAAATAGTTGTTTCTTTATCTGTGACATGCAATTAGGCAGATTGAGACATTAACTAAAATACTCTATTAAATGAAAAAAATCTATTAAATGGAATGACTCAGCTTATTATGAGCTCCAAAAATTTGACGTCGGGGCTTTCAGCACTTAGTTGGCGTATTAATATCCTTGCGGGCGGTCAAATGTAACCAAAATTTTTTTTTTTATTTTGTTTTTTTCTAAATTTGTTATGAAGACACTCATGATGAGGGCTGATTTATTCTTCCTCCCAAAATACTCACAGAATTTTTTAATCATAAGGGTGTGATAGCTTGATCAAATATTCAGCCACAACATGTTCCGACATTTATTCCTCTTAACCAGTCAAGTGTGTTCTTCGGAGAATTTTGAAATAAAATAAATTAAATAAATGATAACTGAGTTTTTTCCAAATAATATATCAGACCAGACAAGAAGCTAGAATTGCAGGTCTCAGCTCCCTTTAGAGCTCTGTTGAAATCCTTACCTTCCCAGTGATTCAATACACTTGTTACTTATTTAAACTTTGAGAGCTTTTTTGTTTTACTGCTACTTGTTAGGTTATTCGATTCTGTTTATATAACTTTAATATTGTTGATTGCATTTAGCTTTAAGTGTTTCAGTTGTATTTTTCTACATTATTATTAAAACGAAGTGTACATACACAGTGCCAAGATTGCACGGTATGAAATTGTTTCGTTCGGAATACTTCAAAACCATTGCATGTTTATTTAATTTTGACCAAGAAATTCAGAACATGCCGATGTAATTGTGCATATGACATTTAAAGCTATGATTTTTACCAAAACTGCAAATGCTGAAAATATATTTATTTTTATTTGTAAAATTTTTGTTGTTGTATTCTTTGAATCTTAAGGTGGTTCTCTCGAACTTTAGAGAATCATTAGTCGATCGATCAATTTATAATTTCTAGATTTTAGGACCTTTCTTGAGAATTTTCAAGCATTACACCCTGCTGTACTATGTCAAGTATTGGCGCACAAAGTTTGACCAATAAACACTTTTAAATCACTCCAATAGTACATCTCAGGCAAATATCATGAATCAATTTTCCTTTCGGTTTTGGATTTTCACTTGGGACTTATGTACGTTTAAAGCTATTTCAGATTATTTCTTGGTCAAACTTTGATGTAATTATTACTGAGACAGGTTCGACTGTCATTAAAAGGAAGGACAGGAGTGCAGAAAGTGCTCCATTGGCTGATCGCAGAGCAAATGTGAAGGCACCTGAAAAGGGGTAAATTAGAAACCTGCTGAGCTCATAGCTTTTTGCAAAGACTGTGTAACCCGCTCTCTTGTGCAAAGGAAATAATTAAGGGCGCTTTCTTATGCGAAGGAAATAAAGAAGTGCACAAGACTAAGGAGGACAGCAATGTGAAGGCAACCTCGAAAAATGTGAAGGCTGTCTCCAAAAATGTGAAGGCTAAGAACTTTCTGCACACCTGAGAAAGAAGAGCTGGTTTTTTGAAAAAATTTGATAGACTTCTGCAGCACGTTTTCATAATTTAAGCAAAGAAATGCTCCAAACACGAAAACGATTTTGTCCAAAAAAAAATGTGTGGAAATGAACCATCAAAAGATATGCATTTCATGCACAAATGAAGACTGCTTTTCAAAAATGCATTGTCATTTATTTTTCAGATTTAATTCTAAAATATATCTATTTACAATATCTCATGAACTTTAATTTGCATTGAAATGAGTAAAACGGTAAGTTTGCTTTTTTGATGGCTTAATCCACTAAAAGAACATCCGCAGTGTCACACACCAAAGTCTAGAGTCCATTGTGCCTTACACAAATTTGAATTAGCAAAAAACTTTACCAGATATCTTGATAGAAGTGCACTTAAATGAGTAAGCATCGCCTTCGCATGGAAACTGTGGCTGGTTTTAGCTGGTTCCCGTTCGAGATGCTTAGTTCCAAAATTGCCCGTCTTGTTCTTATAGTATCTCGACAACATCATCTAAAAATGTAGAAAAAGAATGATGAATGGCGGGGACATGAAAGTCTCCTACAATGAGGTCAACAGAGATCTCCATTGAAAAATCAAGAACATCAGAGCCATCACTGAAACTACTGGTCTTCATCTCTTAAGAAACAGTATCACTATAGTTGATTCTTACAGTTGAAAGTAATTCTCAGGTTGTCAAGAATGAATTTCCAAACATGCAGTTCCGCTCATTGTTTTGAACCCGAGATTCAAGAGAGAAGCGGTATAGCCTTGTCAACTAGTCTTTTCAGTTATCTATTTCACATTCTTAGTGCATGAAAGTCAATTGGCATCGTTTTATAAAGCAGGGAGATCGTTGAAATTCAGTCTTTGTCCATGGGATGGGACAAGATAAGTTGAAGTGAATTTATTGTGAACCATCAGATGAATCATTTGACTCTGTTGTAGAGTCCTCATGGGACTGGATTATTGAGAGGCTGTCAGTGCTTCTCTCAGTAATCAACAACCAATGATTATTCAATCAGCTAAGAACACTCAAGTGATATGACTATAACTGAATCATAAATAACAAGACTCCATTTCTGAATAACTTTCAGCTTCCATTCTTATCTTGCCTTATAAACAATACAAAATTTTAAAAATTAGTCTACAGGCTATAATTTAAAGTTTATAGGATGAACTACTCAATTGCAGTACCTTATTACAATGAAAATGTTTAGTGTTTTCAAAATAGGTTGAGAATTTACTCTCTCCATGGAGACAATTTGGAGATATCGCATAGAGTAATGGATGGAAAATTAGAAAAATTTCTTTCGCATTTCAATCCATAAATTATACACTTGTGTGCCCTAGATTTTCCAGTGTCTGATAGCGACTTTGAAAATTACAGTATCAATACCCATGGGGCTGTCCATAAATTTCATGAATGTTTTGATAAAAAACCTCAAATCATTACGAGTTCTCTTGCTCGATCTCTGGTTTCTCAACTACGACACTTTTTTTTGCATTCGGTAAAGTGTACTCGATGAACTTGACTTCATGATTCTTGTGACACTTATAGGGAAGAGAATGGAAGGGGTGGGGTTATGATTGGTATTATGTTATTTTCGCTGGGTGTCCTGAAAATTGTAATGAACTATTACATGATTGTAAATTTAGTACTGAATAGATAATAGACAGCCACTTTGGACATTTAGTATACACTCAATAGATAAGAGGAAGCCTTATAGATTGAAACTTGTGGAACGATTTTTCCACAGAATATACTGCAATAGGACGGCACAATTTCTGGGAAATCGTGTGTCCTTTGGAGCGAGCCTTCGATGCCGTCCCGGCATCATTCATGCGTCAGCGGCCGCATGTTTCCTGACTGAACTTTAGGCGAGCATGCCGTCTTAGGCCAGCTTTTCAGGGCCGAAGTTAAGCTTGGCAGGCTGAAGCTCTAGTTCTGGGCAGTTGGCTACGTGTTTGGCAAGTGAGCATCACCGAGGTCCAGTGCCCTTAGTGGTGGGAGGTCCCCTTAAGTTGTGTTTTGTGCGTTTTATAGTGGTAAGGAGCCTGGGCCGCGAGTGTAAAGTTTGTGGTTGAGTTGTTGTAGAGTAGTAAAAAGTTCTGGATACATACGTTTCAAGGCGTTCCTTTTCATCCCATTTTACCATCGAGCTACGCTGCGCCCCCCAAGCAAGGCAGTTCGGGAGATTAGGAGACGATTCACCCTTTTTATCCCCTGGTCTATTACAATAATAATAGTTAAAGTTGAAAGATACAAACCTAAGATTGAGAAGTTGTAAGTCTCTGCTCGTGTTTTATTTTTTTAAAGGAAAACCAACCAACAGTTAATACTTATATTTTCTTGGAATTTTTTTTGCTCAAACTAAAAGAAGCACACAAGATAGCAGGGTAATATTTTGTCAGTTCTCCTTCAGGAAAATAAAACAAGATCCAAAATTTTTAAATACTGCAATTATTGAGATACGCAATTTTTACACTCAGCCATGGATATGCTGATCATGCTATATCATACTCATTTAAACTAAAGAAAAAAAAGAGGGGGAACTATTTCCAGATAACGTCCTCTCTTAAAGGAAGGCAGTCAAGCTTGTTCATTAGATGTGACTGAGTATAGCCATGACCACTTTTATAGAGATCCTCGGATTTTTAGTAGTAAAAATTGATGTTGTTGATTGATCATAAATAATTAAACTAATACCTGAAAGAACACTTACCATTCACTTTCTTTTTCTTTGTTTCTGCTTCATTGGAATCGTTTGGTCGTTTCAATCCTGAAAAAACAACCCAGAAAACACAAGGATTAGAGAAATCATAGCAAATGTGTCTCTGGCAAAGAGTGTTACGTAAATATTCATAGTATGTGAACATCCACAAAAAGAGGGAATTTAGGGCCAAATTACTTGTAATCGAATTATTGATGCCATTGCATGGAGAAGTATTTGAATTAGGCACAGAAATGTCCTAAAATGTCAAACCAGATCAAAGGGCGCAAAATATGTAATTCTGAGTCAGAACAATTGCAAGCTGTTATCGACTTGCCATGAATTAAGCTTACAGGTATTAGTTTTTCTCCTCTACCTTAACAATTGAATAAATATTCAGCTAGCCTTGGCAGTGTGGTGGTCAAGGCAGTTTGCTGCAAGCACTGAGTTCTTGAGTTCGATTCATGGTGGGGACAGATTTCAAGGACTTGTTATCTATCATTGTGGCCATGAATGACCATGCCACTCATCACTCCATTCTGAAGAATTAATCACCCTGTTATTCTCTCTGAAAATAGAGGATGGAGGAGAAATATGGACATCCCTTAGTAAGCAGAAAGTTAACACTGTTCAATTGTGTTGTTATTAAAACTGTGGATCATTCTTAGTGTGCGCGACTGCCAGCATCAACTGTTTGCAGGAGATTGAAACAATTTTGTGAAGACATGGCTGTGCTTCACAATTCTATGTTCGGTTGCGTACAGCAAAGCAATTGATACGTCCTACCGTTACCTTGATTCACAGCCGCAGAGCCTTGCGGAAAAATTTAATATGCACTGAAGCAACTTACGTGGGTGCATGGTAGCAGTGCCAGTGTCTACGCCTCAAATGCCTCTGCCTGTCAGCCCAGCTCACTACTTCTACAACTACTTAATTCATACCCCTCTCCCCCAAAAAATAAGCAGAATCGGTTTAACTTGACAACCATACCATTTTTAAGCACTAATAAGCTGAGACAATGGTAATGAAGGTCACAGCTAAGCCAAAAAGCACTACTGGTATATTTGAAACTCATCACTAAGGCTAGTTTTTTGGAATGAAAAGTTCTTACGTTTAACTTTTGCTTCAGCAGCATCCTTAGCTCCGACAAATGTTCTTTGAAGTTTACTTTTCTTCTTTTCTCGGTGATCTGCTGCTACATCTTCCGATAATTTTTCGATTAGTTTCATGACTTTGTCGGGATAACTGGAACACGGTGCATAGAAAAATAAATACCTCGGGAGGCGAACTTAAAAATAATGTTTAGGCTAAGAAGTGTAAAATAAAGTCTGTTCATTTCGATACAAAGAAGATTTACAGGTTACAGATAACTTTTAAAATTATCAAACGCAAAGAGACTTCCGTATCCAACACTAAATTCAATTAGTTTTTCATTTAAAATTCTCCCTCCAAATTTCCAAAAGTAACCACAGAGCGCCATCATTGGCTAAAAGGAGAAATCAAAAGTTTAAAGTCCTGAATGGTAGGCACCTTTCTTTTTTTTCTTCTTTTTATAACGCTGGCTTTTGCTAAACTTTAAACAAAATTTTCATGTTTAAATATCAAATTACGGAAAAAGGCATTCAGTAGCTGGCGGATTTTTCAACAGATTCTCTGTCTTTCCCTTACTTTTTCCGGTTGCTGCAAATTTTCTGACTCTCCCTGATTTTCGCGGTCTTCCAGACCGTTGGCAACCCTACGATCATAGTTCAGTGATGCAGAATCTTTGCGAACCAACGATCGATCGGTCGTTCACAAATGGCGAAAAATATTATCAAGAAAGTATTTTCAAACTAGTTTTCATTGAGTTCATGAATACCTCAATTTTTTCAAAAACTGCATTTTATGCACCTTGTCTTCCAAGCTTCACAGTTAAACTCTGAGAGGTTGGGACTCTAAAATTCTGCTTCAATTTAAGAAAACTTACCGAGCCCCCAAAAATTCTATGTTGAAAAAACATTGCGCCAAACATATGAGCTTCTGTTCAGGATACTTTTCTTTGTGAGTGTCCATGAATTCTTTCTTTAGAAGCCAATGCTCCTCGGACTCATACGGCACCTTGTATTTATCAGTGTCCCAACTGGTGTCAAAAGTCATTTTGAACTAGCTGCAAGAAAAAAGCAGAGGCATTAAAAACATTTGATGCAACACAACACAATGGCTCATAGGCAATAAGAGGAGAAAAGCAGACATTAGAGTGGATAAGGGAAGAATAGAAATGGAGAGAGAAGTTGCGAATCAGGCCTTCACCTCAATCCCCAATGCACCATTTGTTGTGGGACTTCATCCCTCACAAGATTTTGTAAGTAGAAAAAAAAAAAGCTTCTCAAAAACGAGAAAAATAAATATTTTAGAGAGGACGCTTCGGCAAAAATAGCTCACACTTCAGTTTCCTGATATCTAAGAACCAAGGCAACTTATTAGAATACAGCTACACAGATGCAAACTTCACTTACATGGCTGCTATCAATTTTTAGGCAAATAATAGACGTTTCATCAGAGAACAGCCATATGTTACAGCACTTCACTTAGTTTCCAGGCTGCTAAAAGAGCTGGGTAAGTACCTGCTTTCGAAAGAACTGATCAAAGTTTTTGGTAATCAATATGGGACTTACGACCATCAACATATTTTGAGATGCTCAGATGTTGCATTGTTGCTAAAGTTTGCTGGTGGTTCTGGACCACATATCCAATTTAGGGATGGACAGCAGGCTTGCTTTGATTGAATCGTTTACGTACGTGCAAGCGTTGCCTATAAAAATATAGAAGCCGCCACTAAGTTTCCGTGTGACACTAGTAGATGAAACTCGGCCGCGGTTAGACATTCGGTCTAAAGAGAGAACACATTGTGTGTTCCTTTTGTGCCGATATCTTCACAGAGGTTGATCTAGTGCAAAAATTCATAAGAATCGTGTTGAAGGAGGATGAAATTTTGCTTTAAAAAACTTACTAGCTCATAAATGACATTGCCTGATGATTGAGGAAATGAAAGCTAGAGCTCGCGCATCATATTTCAAGACAAACGTCAATGGATTGTTTATGTCACCACTCATCATAGGTGCCATCTAACTATATGTATTAACCTGTTGAGTGGTGCTAGTTCAGAGCTAATCAGAGTATGAAATGTGTCTTCAGATATGATGAGCAAGCTCAAAATACCGATAATCATTATTTCGCTCAAATTTAAACACATCGCTCATGCAACTTCGGCCAATCAAGGGCCACTCAAATTGGTCCACACGGCGAATGCCTCCCTCGTTGATACTGTGATGGCCCTGAGATGGTTGTTGTTTTAGGTGAATATCTACAAGTTTGACATGAGAAAACTGACTGGTTACAGCCTCTACATTCTCGTAGGTAACGGTAAAACCTTCGTTGGATGTGCATTTTTAAACGCTCGGACAGTCAGTTGTCACGAGTTTATAAAAATAAGACTAGGGATGATTTGAGAGGCTCTACTCTTAGCATAATGTAGAAAATATCCAGCCTTACCACAATGTGTCAGAAATTACGAATTTTTTTTAAATGATGCTGCCAAGACTCGAGACAAACAAGCAAAGGGGTCGGAAGGGGTAGGATATTCAGACCGGCGACGAAGAAAAATAATGTATCCCAGGATTTGAAGCATGAACTAGTGACTAGATTCTGAAATCATAAATTTAGGTGTTGAAAGAATAATTCTGTTGAGTCCATTCCGCAGCACCACTGCACAGACGGTAACAACTTAAATTTAGGTTAGAACTTAGAAGATACCGCACGTAAACAATAACAAAGCTGAAAAAAGCATGGATGACGTCATGAAATAAAAGGGGTAAAGCTGCTGCCTCCGTCTGACGTCTTACCATCTTACCATTGACGTTTACGCGTCTTATCATTGTTCTTATCATATTTTGGTGGATTCTCGTAAACAATTTGACAGATAAGTGCTGAATTTCGTTGCACAGGTAAACTATTTTTAGTGCAAGGAAGAAAGTGTGTTGTAAAGGACACAGAGAATTACGTAGCTTTGAGATTTTTAAAGTGATAATCGTTTAATTGATTCAAATTTTCTATTTTCTCATACCACCTAGTAAAATGTTTCTTTCATTGCTCAAACGCAGTGTGCCGTGCAACTTACGCCTTAGGTAATTATATTTTTATCTCTTCTTTTGTGCGGTCTTCCTTATTGTTAAACTGTTCATTTTCCGTACATTTTAATTAAATCAGGGCAATTTTCTTTGTATCTAATTGCTGCCAACTCCCAATACTGTGGTCACTTTCTTTACCCATAATAACAACTCGAAGTTTTTGCTATTTTGGAATTCTTTGCTCCACATATCAGTCCTGCGTAGATGCTAAGGCTCAATTCTTCGGAAGTAAATTAGTCTAATGCGGCAAAGTTGAAGGATGACCAATGTAAAATTTATCAGAAGGAACGTGTGTTAAGGTGTCATAATATGATGATACATTGAGATGTATAAGCATGCAGCTAGTGAAGTAATACACTCTATTCTAACTCTATTCCGAAGTTGCTGAAACTTTATCAATAATTCTACTCAACCGTTTGAAGAAAAACATAGGATTACAACACTGTAGGTATCTTCCATTATAACTGATTATCTCTAGTCGATGAGCAAATGTGAGAAAACCAAGGAACCAAATAGGAAGAACAGTGCAACCTTAGCCAAAAATATAGGCTTCACAAGGTGGTGTAATTTAAAAGTTGGATGAAACATGTTCTATAAAACACATAGGTAGCAGTTTTCGGAGAGAACAAGTATAACCACGTAAACACACTGACAAGAAGGAAATTTTCACTAATCATTAATCACACACCATTCATTAATCATTGATTTGTTCGGTAGTTGTTCAAAAAATATCAAAACAGTTAGTAATTAAGATTTGTTGATGATAAAAGATGAAAAACAAACAGATGAAGAGGCAGATTGGATTTATTATTTTGAGGGTATAAACTGTCATTCACAGTGATGCAATATGTGTTAGATTCTTCGACCTTGAGCCTTCACAACCTTTTATCTGTCCTAATTAAAGCATAGGTTGTGCTTGTACACTGTCAGTGGCATTATTTTGAAGGGTTAGATTTTATCCTCCTCTTACTTTTGCAGCGAAGTCTCTTCTCTTGTAATTTTCTTAAGCGCTGTGGGGCAGTGCATGACAGCAACTGATGAGCTCTTAACTCAATGTCGCCTGAGAGAGAAGCAGTGGTGCGAGGTTTGAAATAGCCCTGCATGAAAGCGGTGTTTTTTGCTGGTGTTGTGGTCTTTACTAGCAGGAAAAGAATTTCTCCAGGATGCAGGCTAGATTTTTATGATTAGCATACATAGTATGATATCAGCGTATCTGATTTTGGCGAAAATTAAAATTTTTGTGTTTTTCAGTATTTCCATGAAGAAGGGAAAAAATGTAGTCTCAAATCTAACTGGATCAAATTATCCTAACTTTGAGTCAAGATAATTTTGCAACATGTACACTCGTTTAACACAGAAGTTGCCTGTCGAAGCAGCGTGTTGATATCTTCATTTTTCTCAAACTTATGAGGCAAAGAATTTCACAAGGTGTTTCAGCTTTGAACCCCTCTACCAGATTTTTCCAGGGGGCTTGAAATTTTGAGGAGAGATGCCTCTCTTTGAACTTTTTTAATGTCTTAAAAAAAGTAAAAAAAAATATAGAGGGGGATTAAAGGTTGATTTTGCATCACCCTCATTTAAGATCAGAGCTCTGAGATTTCAATCATCGTTTTTTAGAATTGTAAAAGTAGGAAGACCTCCTATGATCCCATTCTAACGAAGTTTCTGCATTTTCAGCGCAATCCGAGCTATGTCTGACACTCCTCTTGGTGACATAGGAAGTGGTGCTGGCAAAGGTGGCGGTGCTGGTGGATCAATTAGAGAAGCTGGTGGTTCCCTTGGCAAAATGCAAGCAGCTCAAGAGGAGGAATTTTTCTACAAACAGGTATAAAGTCCTCCTTACTTCACTAAAATTCGTCGTTTTCTAGACGAACGAATGCAACTCCTTACCAAGGTTGCAAAATTGACTCAAACAGTTCAATTTTTTGCAGGAATGTACCCCAGCAATTTCTGTTCAAAATTGTTCTCGATTCTTATTCAAGATCAGTCGATAAATCAGTGAAATTTTTAGTCAGAAATTCCCAAGATTCTTCCGGCGAAAATAGGGTTTTTATGGTAAATTTCGCAACATTGAAATGTATGTATGTTTTTTCGTGAGGGAAACGACAAATTGTGTCTGAGAAAATTGTCCAGGAAAATAAATCGAGTACAATCTAGGTCTCGGCTGGTCAGGCAGAGCATGAGTGATTATATTATGACTGCACCACAAAGTCGCGTCAGTTTCATTGAGTTTGGACCAAGAAATAGGTTTGAAGTTTTATTCCTCTGTAAGACTATGTTGGGGACAAATTTTAGCGACTATTCTCACGTTCACTATATTTTTTCTCGACTTTGAGTCTTTGACCAAAGAATATTCAGTTTGAACTAAAAGATAGGTGTGAAGTTTTATTCCACCGTAAGACTCAATGGTAGGGACAACTTTTAGCAACTATTTTCATAATCAAAAAATTTTTTCTTGACTTGGAGTTTTTGTCCAAAAATAATTGGATGTATTTATGCTCAAAGGAATTACATTAAACCCAATGCATCAATACTGGTTAATGCTAGCTAAATGCTTGCAATTTTTGGCAAATTGAACTAGAAAGTACTCCCATCAAAATGCAACTCGGTGCATCTCTTTCAAGGTCGGTCTATTTTGCCAATCATGTCGTCTTGTTTTCAGTGATTGAATTAAGGAGTACACATCAATAATTAAAGCATCAAACTATGAAATAAGTGTATCTAAAAGGGAGCAGTTTGAATCTATTTTTCCAAAATCAACCCTTTGTATCTTTCGAATTGTGGTTCCAGCTCCTCAATTTTTTTCCTGGTGCAATGTATGTTTGAAATTTCCTAAATTTTTGGTTCTTCTCTTCTTTCAGCAAAAAGAGCAATTGAAGAAACTCAAAACTGACCTTAGTGATGAAATCACGTTCCATGAAGAACAGATAAAGCGTCACCAAGAGGCCATTGCCAGGAACAAAGCCCGTGTTTCCGAGTTGGAAAAGAACTAAAATAGTGATACTTCTTTACATGTGCACTCAGAAATCTTTTAGTTTTCTAAGATACCTCCTAAAGCACCTCTCGTTTTTTGTTTTTACTTTTTGGTTTTTTGAATCTTTGAAGATGAAATGTACATACTAGCTTTCATTATTGCCTACTAATCATCTCAGAGGTTATTCCTCTCAAACTTAGTTGTCAGTGTTTAACCACTTCGAAAATTAACACAGCAGATGCATGAGCCAAGGGTACTTCTTGTTACAATTTTTCAGTATTTTGAGCATTTTTCAGTCGAAACTTATTCATAATTTATTAGCTGAGTTTTGATCAAGTTAAGTTTTGCCTAAGTATTATTTTACAGAGAAAAAAAAAGAACTGTAACATAAATTGTGAATAAATTTATACCTGTTCAGTTTTGATGGTGCGTTCTTTCTAAGCCTAGACCTTGTAAGATTTGGGGAATTTGAAGCTTTTTAAAAAATCTCAAATTTTAATTCAGAGGTGGCTTTAAAGATGTAGAAATGCTTCGATCAAAGAAATTGAAGACAGACAATGTGGATAGTTTGATCGAGTTTTCTCTCCATACAGTCGTTTCAGACATGATACGGATATTGCAATCAATTTCTCAATTTGTTTTTATTTTAATTTTTCTTTGTCAATCTACAACTTTGGATGTCTCAAAAAAGTAATTTTACGAAAACAAAAGGAAAATAATGCTTAACAGGGATTTTTATTTGATTCCACCCTTTGACAGAAATGAAAGGTACAACACCAATTTCCCATAAAATTCACAGGCAATTAATTGTTGAGATTAATAAGATATTGGAATTTCAATGATCAAAATTTTTTCAGATGTTTCCAGAGCATAAAACCAATACTTTACTCCATACTTTAAAAACATGGTCTATATTAATTGAAATTAAATAGGTAAAAGACTAAAAAATCAACATACATTTTTATTAAAGTTTTCTAAAAGATACAAAATCATGTAAAATGCGGAAAGCTCAAAATCTTTGCCCTATAACTATTAAATTTAACGGGAAGTTCTAGAGACTTTTCCAAAAGTTAAGAGATTACACTATTTGTCAGCAAGAACAAATTCCAACATTTCGAGATTGTAAATTGAGTTGTGGTCTACCACACATTTAAGAATATGATAAAATGATACAAAATAACTCTCACTAAGATGCTTGTGGTTTCATCACTTATAACAGTTCTTAAATGTTTTTTGTTACATCCTGAGGAATCAAAATCCTCTCATTGCTCAGGTTTTATCTTATAAAAATGTCTTGTAGTGTGGCACGGAACTGGCAGTCATTTTTGCAATCTTAACCCACGAAAGTAAAGAATACGAAACTGTGTTGGTGCTAACTTATTCATACAAAGCAAACCTTTTTCTCGAGTGGCTTAGAATTGATCAGTAGGTCTCGATGTTTTTTAGTGTAAGAAAACTCCAAAATTGACTTCAAAAGAAGAGAATTGTAAAACGTTTTTCAATTCGCTTTATCGGTTGTATGAATGCATCTGCCCAGCAGATTTGATGTTTGTCTTGATTGTACCAGGAGCTTTTCCCATCATGCCCACTGAAAAGAGGAAAACAAAAGCAATAAGAGATCAGTGCAATCATAAATTCACTTCAGGATACAGTCCCAGAAATATGGACTAGAGGACAGAAACTGGAGGGGGCCCAATGCTTTTTAATTGGGGAAATAGGAGATGGAATGCAGAGCTGGGTTTAAGTTATCCTTACAAAATTCACGGGAAAATCTTCCAGAATTCCTGTTAGTTCACAGTATAAGTTACCTGATCTTTGTGTGTATTTTTTAAATTCATTTTATTAATAGATTTTGAGAAATAGGGTGCATCTTATACACAGAAATATACAATTTTTGGCGAATAGATTTATCAAAGTAGTCTTGGTACGAGAAAGTTTGAAATTTTAAAGGGTGATGGATTAAAAGTCAAGGTAATGAACTTACTTTGTGGAGGTTGATTTGGATTCATGGGGGGTCCTTGCCCTGGAGGTCGATTTCCTGGAGGAACCATCATACCAGGAGACTGAACTCCTTGCGGTACCATTGGCTGAAAAGAAGCAATTAAAGGAAAAATTAGAGAGTTGAGGTAAATTATACGGAGAAAACTAACACAGTTATTGAAAACATTAGGATCGGTAAAGACAGAGACAATATTTGCCTTAAATTTGTACGTGAACAACGATTACTAGCCCAGAAATAAACGTATGAGATGAGAAACAAAAGCCAAAAGATGGCCAGGTTTGGGGGTATCAAATCAGACCTATAATTTTCAGAGCTTTATGCTCGAGTGAAAAACCATTCAAACAAGAGATCTCCAAGTTTCCCTTAATCACAAGTTATTGCTTTTCAATTTTGACAACCGTTAAGTTCTGAAGTAGCACAAAAATGTGCAAGAGAATTTTACAGGAGAGACAGAAAGCATAACTTTTTACCAAATGATGATAATGACCAAAACTTCGGAAATTTTGCTGTTGAACATATCAGTTCAAAGACAGACAATTTTTAGGACATTACCATTATTGATCATAAAATATGATGCTTGTCTTGTCGGTAAACTTTACTCATACCTTGATGTACTCTTTTGGAATTAAAAGAGTTCACATATGAGTTACAAAGGTGGAGTTGTATTTTATTTTTCTGTGCTAGTATATCTTCTGATGATAAATTACATAATAACAGTGACAGCAGGTACCTTCAAACCCTTTCCAATGGCTATTGCAGCTGCAAGTGTTTGTGTATCCGCTAGAGATGATGTCTGTGATGCTCCACCTCTCGTAACATTTTCTGATTCGCAGTCCTCTCTGGCTTTGGCTACAATGTCCAGGATATGATTGATTGCTTTGGTGTAAGCTGCAATTTGTTTCTGAAACAAGAAATAGGGCAAGAAGAATAAATCATGCTGAAAAGTAAAAAAAAAGAGAAAAAAAGGGGGGGGGGTAGAAAAAAATTAATTATAGTGCAGCACTGCCAATTTAAGTCAGGTTAAGTATCTCTATAACAGTATTTCTTTATACTGTTGATTGATTAAATATATTTAAAAGATACACGGATTTTTTTCAAAAATGATGGCATTGAGGCGACTCAAGATATTTTAAACCACCTTCGCCTGTGTACGACTGTGCGTACATACTTATTTCTGTAAATAAGGGGATTTGACGATGGTTAGCTGTTGGCGTATCACGACAAATTGATAAAAAAAATTGCAAGATTTTTGTACCTAAGGAAAACTTCATTGGTTTCAAAAACATTTTCACCAAAACAAGATTCATGAAGACAGACAATTGAAAGCAGGATTCCTCAAATAGAATAACACTCCATTCAGTCAACATACTGATCATCCTACCAAAAGATAGGTATGATATTCTGCCTTAAGAACTGGGGAACTGGTTGTTTCCAGAAAAAGTGATCGACACATGAACAAAGACTGCCCAGTAGTGCTGGCAGCTTTCCATGATGTTATCAAGCTGACAGATGGAACATTTCCTGTTTGGGGCATTAAATCAAAATACCTGAGATTCTGTGATTTCTGATAAAGTGAGAGAATGAAAAATACCTGTGTGGTTTCATTTGACAAACCAGCAGCCTTGTGTTCAAGCTGCATCATCTTTTGCTCTACTTCTGGTTCCGGTTTTGTGCGCAGGTAATCTGGTACAACATCGTGAGCAAATGCGGGGATTCTTCCTTCGGTCATTCGAAGCAGATCCTCATCTCGGTCTGGATTCAAAAGCAGCGGTAACACCACTAGATTCTGGAGCGGTGGGACTTTGTCGTGTCCCAAGCATTTGTTAAAAGCTGTAAGCTGAAAATGTAAAAAAAAGAAAATTTTGAATGGTAAAGGGAATGGCAATATCATTCATACACTTGTTGATGATTAAAAAAATGAACAAACGACCTATCATTTACTGAGCTGACTTCATCCCATCTTGCCGAGCAAGCCTAATTTTGAGGAGACGTAGCTGCAAACTGAATCAGCGAGAGGGAAAAAAAACAATAAACTCGGAAAAACGAGATGTTCAGGAGACAAAAAATAACATAAAATTGAGGAATCCACATCAGGCAAAAAAAAAGCACATCCGATCATTTTGACCATCTTGGATACACTTACAGACAAGGTCTAAGTTTATGACAGAAAATTTCAACTAAAACTCTAGTTGTTGTGATTCTATTTCCAATAGGAGCCAGTGGGCAAGAAACGCCCTCGCTTTTTGAAAGGTGAGTTTTAAACAACGTGTTCGCTTGGATTTAATATCAACGACTGAAAGCCTGGTATTAATCTGAGAAAAAATACTCCATATTGAATCGGTGATCAAGAGATCTAACTTACCTGACTTGAGATGAGAGCAAAATTGTCCAAAACAGTTGGCCAGCTTAGTGTTTCTGATTCATGATCCATTTTGTAGAGGAGGTGGATAACCGAGTTTTTGAGCTCTGTGACCCTCGAAAGCATGACATCGAGTGCATTGTCTATTTGTTTTTCTTCTCTCTGCATTTTTAAGTCTATATGTTGACAAAAACAAAAAGCTCACCTGCAGGATGGAAATAAAATCAAGTTTTGGTTAGACACTTGAATATTCAATATTGGGATGTGGAAATCTGTATGGATACCTACAGAACAACAGGCTTCATCTCCTGACTTTAAGGTGATTTTTCTCTTTTCCCTGACTGTAGCCATGCAGCCTTGGAAAGCAGCTTTGATGTTTGTTCAAACTCCTAGACTCTTAAAGCATATTTGACATGATCATTCCTCCCCGAATGAAACTAGACGAATACATAAAAAATGATATGGGTTCTTACTGTATGAACATTTGACATACCTTTCAAGAGAATTTTCAAAAAAACTTTAATCATGCCAAACTAAAATGTGCAGGATTAGACAATTTCTATTGAATCCTTACTGTGATTGTGATTCAGGTAATTGTGGCTGATTCACAACCCCTAAAGATTCAATATACGGAATAGAATTTTTCATAAGGCTCTGATTAAAGCCTTGGAGGATATTACAGCTCTTACACAGTGGCGTGGCGTGAATTGCGATGTATCGATTGTTCTGCCATTTAAACCTATGGTAAAGAATCGATTATAAAGGTGTTCGCTGCAAAAACCCTGTTTATCGATCCTTTCCCACAGGTTTAAATGGCATAACAGTCAATATATCGCAAAGCACGCCACGTCACTGCTCTTACACCGATGATTCACAAAAAGTAATAATTTACAGACATCCTATCATTGGACATTCTTCAGACCTATTAAATGTGATAGGAGAATTTACAATGAAGTAAACCAAGTTAAGTGGTTCCATAGTTTTCCGCAATGATGCCAAGTCATTGATAACCTGTTTGAATTACTTGCTGGCTGTAATTGGACTAAATTAACGGACAAAGGCTAGAGGTGTCATCATTGAAGTTGGCACTTGCCTTTGGTCACTTTACAAGCGATTGCAATGCAATCGCCCAACAGCGATTGACGATGGCCCAATTGTGAGCTTAGTTAATGGATGATTGCAGCGCAGTCCCTTGCAAACAGAATTTACACAAGTACCAAGTTAGCTGACAACACCAATTTTTGAGGATTCCTCTAGTCTTCGTTGGCGTTTCAGTTGTAGAAGTGTCCAAAGGCTATAAAATTAAATGTATTTCATGAAGTGCGCTTCACTTAACATTCTGCGATAGTTACAAAAAGTGAGTTCTAAGCACTCCACAAGATAGACTATCCTCCAGACTCTTAGTATTGTGAAATAATACCTTATGCATAAAAAGATACATGAAATAATACCTTACTTTCTTGAATTCTTGATGGAAAGATGCACTTATGACTTGACTTCACAGTTCGGTCTGTACTGTTCATTCAAGTTCTTGGGCTCATAGACAATTGACACCAGTAATTAAAAAATAATGTGACGAAAAATGATGTAGTATTTAAAAAAATTAAATGATAAAATTTAACAGGGTGCAGTATAATCGATTAAATTCAATGTTTTTCAATAAATTCAAGATGCCTCTCTACCAAAAAGGAGTTTTGGGTGAATGTAAACAATCTAAAATATCAACATAACCTCACTTGAGGATTCGCATGACGTCAGATGGGGCAAAGTTTTTGTTGATTTGTCACACTGCACTGATAAGAAGAGTCCTAAACTCCTATCTGTTGAGTTGAAGGTAAAAAATTTCCTTTTTAGTGAGCCTCCCGCACTTTAAATTCTTTTAAACCGTATTTTTATTCCCGATATTGTACTTCTTGTGCGCATTGCATTGCCCTAAACTCCAATCGACGATTTGACCATGCATGCAGCAAATAATGTTTCCGATCCACGCAGACCTGACAAACAAAACAGGTAATTTCTAGCTCCATTTTTAAATCTATCACACCATTTCCAACTTAATCAATGTCATTAAATTCCTAGCTCTGTTCCTCAGCTAAGCAGAATTTTAGCCAAAAGCACCAGTGCCTTAATCGCTATCATGTGGAGACTCTCCGGTTACCGAAATTTCGCCCATTGCACATCTCCGAGGCGGTCACACTCAGTACCTAGCAGGTCACGTCATCTGCCCTCTTGGCAGCACGTAGCATCGGGTTCATTGCTTGTACATTTAAATCGCCTGGCAAAACCTGTGCCTTTCATGGACCAAGAGTCTCTGAAATGGTGACTGCCGCAGAAATGTGTCCACCATTATAAATTGGCCTCGGCACATCTCCGAGGAGGCATGAATAAAGTTGTTAGGTACCTACCTAGGAAGCCATATTATATTGATGTTCAGTCAAAATTGAAGTCCATAGATGTAATTGAAAAGAGCACATTAATCGGCTGTTAAAAAATACCCAGTCTTTGCTTACCAAGCAAGAGGCGAAGGTCATATCTGTTCTCCTGAAGACATGCCCACATACTGCGGTACCATGTAGCTCAAAATCCTCTAGAACATTGGAAAAATTTAAAGGTGCTGATGAATTTTTGTTTAGTGTTGCCTAGTTTTTCACGTTGATCTCAATAACAGACTTTAAGCCAGAGCCATTCAGTTTGCTTCAAAAAAAATAAATTAAAAGGGAAAAGCTTGAAACACTGCAATGTTTTTTTCTAATCTTACTATTGCTTGATGCTAATTGAGACCAAATGAATTTCTTGATTACAGGTATAAACCTCCAGCGGGTCACAGCAATGCTGCAGATGACCTTACCTACGACTGTATGAACCTTCTCGGCATGATATTCAGTATGGTTGGATTGATGATGCGGGTAAATTCTTTTAGAGTTTCTTAAATAACTCTTTATTATATTTGTAATATGATGCAGTTCTTAGAAGTACAAAATGTCCTTGTAGTAAGTCAGGGACATTCACCCTTCACCCCAAAACACAACGTTGACTAGGTGAAGTTTATCTCATAGACCGTGCAGCACAAGATGCATGGAAAAATATTATGGTGGCCAAAGTGCGAAACCACACATCTCTGTTTCCGATGTTGTAGACTTCCGGTCTTACTTCTATTATTTTGGAGAACTAGTCAGTGTAATTTCCTGAAAATATCTTTAATTTTTCTTCTGTGTAAGTAGAATATTTTTAATAAATTTCAAACTATAAAGTTGGCTTGTTTTTCTTTGAAAAAATAAAATAGGAGAAAACGTTTTGAAACACGGTAATGGAGATAAGTGGTACAGTACTTCGGCATCGATTATCTCTCTGTGTAAAATTCTTAGTCTTAATAATCTACAGCCACTCAATTAAATTCCATAATGGCTGATTTTAGGGATGTCGATTCTTTCGATAGTTCTTTGCAAAGTATAGATGGACTGAGCCATTTAAATTCTAATAATTTCTTTAATTATCTATTATGTATTCTATATGTATGATTTATCAACACCATGTGTAATTAGCTTTTTTATCATTTGTTACAGTTGAAATGGTGTGCATGGATGGCGCTATATTGCTCATGCATAAGTTTTGCTAACTCTAGAGTGAACGATGATGCTAAGCAGATCCTCAGTAGCTTCATGTAAGTTATTTAAATCCTTTCAGGCACTCACAGAGTACTGTTTTTTATATAATATTGATGTCTGTGCCTATAAATGGCAATGGCAAGGAGTCTGAGGAGTACAAATCCGGACTCCTGAGAAACATGCATCAGTCTTGATGACTTTATTCATTATATAGTGCTTTTGCCACTTTTAATTTTCAGATAATGTCACGGAACTTTTGCGGCAAATCATCAAATTCTATTACCTAGTAAATTGAAAATCACTCACATAAATCATTTTTTAGCTCAGCCTGGCATATTTTTGACACTCCTTGCAATTTTCACCAGGGATCTAGGTCGTGATCAAATCACCAGATTCAAACGGAGGTTTCCAAAAAGCGTCTTTCAATGATCTTATATTCAAGGCTTTTTTTTAATTTCCTCAGCTACAATTTAAACCATGTCTGTATGAGGTCTCTCAGAAAGGAACTCTCTGAGGAATGACTGAGAATACGACCCTCAGTTTTTTTTGCTATCACTTCGCCAATACAATTTTAGTAAGAATTTTAAAGTTGATTTTTTTTTTCAACAGGTTATCAATTTTTGCCGTCATCATGTCTTACATGCAGAACCCTCAACCGATGACTCCTCCATGGGCTCAGTTGATTTAGCGAAGCCTCTCGCCCGATATTTTTTGAAAGTCACGTTTTTTCAAAAATGTGTCATGGAAACAGCAAACATGTACCTACTTTACAAGACTGAGCCCAAATAGCTGAAGATTATTGTTAATTTGAGTTTCAGAGTGATTTGAGCAACCTATAAGTAGGTTTGTTTGCTAGTGTAAGTATGTCAGGGGTTGATTCAATGGTCAACAGAGCATGAACCTGAGTAAGGATTATTTTAAATAGTAAAATGGAATGTTTTGGTAATGGTATTGGTGAAATTACTGGCATCACCAGTTGTAACTGATGATGTCATAATGGCAGTATTTTTCTAGAATACATTTATTGTAAAAGCTTTAGTTAAGTAGTACAAACAATTTCAATTTTGTAAGCAGAACCCCTCACTACAAATCTAGCTACCTGTTTTTTTGAAGAAGTGGGTTGTGTATTTGAAGGGAGCAATGTGTTAGAAAATGTCTTAGGTTTATGATTCAATATGTATACATTACATACTTCCCAATTTTTCAGAAGTCAGGATATTTCCATTTTTATAAATAGATTTAAGGGTCGAAGCTGACACTTGGCGATATCTGCCGTATCATAAATATTTGTGGCTTTGTTACATTTGTTGGATTTTTAACTAGTATTTTGTGTCAAATTATTTAACTTTTTCTCTTGTTGACTATGTACTAAGTTTTCTGTCACAATTATTTTTTTATTGAACAGTTTTTCTTCAAATTTTTCTAAAAAGTGTTTGTTTTATCTCTTTGTTTTGTACATTATTTGGAAGCGCTCTGAATTATATGAAATAAAGAGGAAAAGAAACGTTTATTTTTATATTAATTGTTTTGCTTGAAATATCAAGAGATACAATGTTGCTTTTCTACTTATGTGAGTGAGTCCCAGAAGGCTGTCTGAAACATTCAAAGTCCAAACTCAATTCTTTCCTGACAACAAAGTTCTGGGCTGATAGTAAATGTTTAGAGCGATCTTTGTGAGCATTTTGTAGAAAAAGTACTGAAAAAAGGTGTTTGGAAAAAAGGAAAAGAAGAAATTGATGATCCTGGATTCACAGGGATTGACAGCGTAGTAAATGATAAATGTAGGTAGTCCATTTTAATTTTTATACTGTTTTATTACAAAACTTCAAACTTGTAATAACTTAACTGCATTAAAAAGGGAGAACTAAAAATTAACAACTGATAGACAGGGGCAACAAATCAGGGTGTTCTCACACCTTGAATTTTCCGAATAAGGAAGAATACAGTTCTTTAGTGGCCTCTTCATTGATACCTTCAGACTCAATAGGAGACATAAAATTCACTAATTTTGGATGAACGACAAACCTTAGCTTTCGTCCTTTGCTGGCACGCGTATCGACTTTCTTCTTCATTCTACTGCTTAGTTTTTGAAGTTGGATCCATTGGCTGAAAAAAATAAAATGGTTCTCCTTAAAAATCATAGATAGGTACCCTTGAAAAAATATCAGCTGTTTTTAGCAGAACCAGTATCTGATGACTGAAATTGAACCTCGGATTATAATAGGATCTTGCAAACATCAAGAAAAGGACTGTTACGCACAAGAGACACGGCAAACTTAAAGAGAGAAAATCAAAGTAGTAGAGGAAAGTCAACTTCTGCAGCCATTTTGTGCATAATATTTACAATGGACCATTAGACAAGGTGCGAAGTCGAGCATCATGATGTATGTTTCCTAATCAAAATTTCATGTAGGACATGATTTTTAAGGGGAAATGATTAAAAGGAACTTCTAAGCGGGATTTTTACGTTTTTTAGTGCGTAAATTCAAAAATGTATTTTAGATAGGCAAGGGCAGTTGGCAAACCAATTGGATGGTCCCTCTTTGAAGTCCTCATTCTGAAATATCTTCACTATAATAGCTGATAGAACTTACTTTCCAAGACGAGTTGGGTCTGTAACTTCACCCGATTTGCGTTCAATTAGGTCTCGCAATAATTTGTGGTAAAAATCACTATCATCAAAAATCTCAGGGTTGATGCCTTCTTCGTCTTCCTCTTCCTATAAAATGCAAAAAGAAAATTATACATATGATATGCGGACCGAGGAAGCATCAATAGAAAAACGGGGAATTTGTAGACACAGAATGAGTTGAAAAAACAGTAATTATCTCTCCTTTTTAAAAATTGAGGGTAGAATTTTTTTGTTGATTGTATTGTGAATGAGACAATGAAATACAATAGATTACATGGCCTAATTTCATAGGAGTACCAACTACATCAGACATTGCTTAATTGCTTCTAATTTTTATTTTCGGACAAAGAAATAAAGCTACATTCTGACTTGAAATCATGTGGGTGTATTCTTTACTATCTTAGGAAAACTCAGTGACAGTTTCGAAGCAGTATAATCTTCAGTTCTCTGTTAGAAAATAGCACGAAAAAATGAAACAATGTTGGATGTAGTTGAGCTGTTTCTGCTTAAGCCAATCTAAATGATTTTTATAATTTTTGACTGAAGGAGATACTGAAAAAATATATTTGTAGACAGCAATTTTATTTATTTTTCGAGGGACGTCAGAGTGGTTGTTCTTTTTTTTTCTTCTCAGAAGACAAGGCTGTAATAAGGAAATGCTTTCTCCGGACATATTGATCCTTTTTTTGAGCATGTTAGAAATAAGTTTCTTTACTGTTTAACCATCATGTATGAATAAATAAAAAAAACAACACAAAAGAGTCAACTGTCTGGAAAGTCCAATTTTTTTAAGAATTGACAGAGTTTAGTCCTACCAACACTTGTGTAAAAGAAAAAAAAATTACAAAAAATAATACCTGATCTCTGGATTGGAGACTACAAATTCTGTATTTGGTTCGTTTGGTTTGTGTGCGTCGAATGAGCCTTGGCTTATCACTTAAAATCTGCTCTATCTGTTTCAATGTTGGCTGGTCAAAAGCAGAGAAATTGGAGGTTGCAAACTTTCCTGATGAAATTTTCGTTCTGTCATTCCACTTTTGAATTTCAGTGTCCCTATAGTCTTTGAAATCTTCATGCACATCACTCAGCGAGTTCTCGTAAACTTTCAATTTCTGCTTTTTAAATGGAGTCTGATCTCCAGATTCTTCATTAGGTCCAAGGTGATTTTTTCTGTAGACAAGAGATTAATGTTTAAAATTCACAGTTAAATGGCTGGAAAACTAAGAAAAAATGTCATTAAACAATGTCCTATGATAGAAGATTGCATTATGGTTTTTTCAGCTATATCAGGCAGGTTACACCTCTATCACAGCCTATTTTATACGATCCAGCAGTATTCCAGCCAGGAATATGTAGTGTGACATTTATTTCAGAAAAGTGGTTTTCCTAGCTGTTAGTGAAAGGAACATCTCTTATAGATGAAACAACTCAAAAAGTAGACCTCTTTTATCTCAGATAGAAAAAAGGAGATAAGTGCACTAAGCTTGCAGCATGATTCAGTGACTGATATTACCACTTTGATTAATTAAACAGTTCTGTTGAAAAAGGTTATTTGCATCATCTTTGAATAAAACTTTAATAATGAATTTTTACTTTTGAACGCTTTCAAGATCAGTTCTTTGTCTTTCATCACTTAAAAACTGTGGCATAAAACTGGCTACAACTTGAAGCATCTTCGTTCAACTGCGTTAGTTTAATTTTATAATGATATGAAAGGCTGAAGTAATATTACTGAGTTTCATAATTACCTTTTTCTCTTGTAATCTGGACAGGCATCGATGAGTTTGTTCTGGAGGAAAGTAAAAAACAAACAATTTTACAAACCGACAATGGATTGAACTACAAAATCATTTCATGGATCCATTAGAGAGGAATTGAATTACAGAAAGAAATAAAATGTTTCCTCATTAAAATTTCTGTCTGAAATATTCAGTAAACATCAATAAATGTTATGAAAAAGTTCCTAAAAATGATAACTGGGAAACAGTTCCGAAGGATTAAGTTTCTCTTGTCAAAACAGTCGCATCTGATCTCTCCTATGCCAGAAAATAAAAAAGGTTATCTTTGAAGTGAAGAAACAATTTTTGAAGTCATTATTCCTGCAGACTTACTAAATTTTAATTCACCAATTTTTTAAAGTTTAAAAATATTGGGATAAGTTAATGAGCCAAACAAAACTTACCTGAAATTTCAGCAATTTTTCTAAGACTTGACATAATTTATCACAGCAATTGTTCATTTTATCCTTGAATTCATTTCCACAAGCTGCTTGAAAATCTGGAAATTCTTCGTGCACTGGAAGTTTGTTTGCTGCTAATAAACATTTTTGAAGGACTATTCGATTTTCAAGCAATGTTTCCCACAATTCTGGAAGGATGAAAAAGAAGACAAAATTAAGAAAAGCAGTTGCTCAAAATTACCGGAGCTAGCTGGAGCATACAATTACACCTAATTTTCAGAAACAATGGACTAGTTTTTGATGCCAAAATTGAAATCCTTCCAGCAAGAAAGCTTTTGGAAAAATAATGCTGCCAAAGTTAAATCAAGATTTTCATTTACTCATGACGCAATGGAAATTCAAACCTAACCATCCTTTACCTTCAAAATAAAGCGTCAAAAAGATGTGACAAAGGTAAATGCTTCATCCATCATAATCATTATCCGCGAGCATTCCGTTTCTTTTTATCTTTCTTATTTATTATATCCATGGAATATGTTTTTGGTAACAAGTACCAAAATACCACCAAGAGAGGTGAACAATTTTTATCATGAAATTCTTTCTGGGTATCCTTGTTGAAATGTTAAGGACAGTTTTGGATGGAAATTTTGTCAAAGCTAATGGAAAATGATTAATATTTCACAATGAACCACTATTTATGTCGGACAATAACAGATATTGCCCTCAGCGTATCAAGAAAATCTTGAAACAGAAATTTGTGCGAAAATCAATAATTTGACAATTGAAAATATTATTATCTCATTTATTCAAAATCTTTTTTGATACTTTGTCACAATTTTGGTACTTACTGATGTAAATTAAATATATTAAAATTAAGAGAGACTTACCTTGTTGTTTTAAAATTGCACCGCCTTTTTTCTTTTCATCAGTTTCTTTTTTCACACCTTTTGAGTAGACTACAAAATCTTTATCAACAGATTTTCTCTCATTGTCGCTTCCTAGATCATCTTCTATGGAACTAGCATCTGACATACTGTTGAGTAAAAAAGAAGTTCAGATCTTAAATGCTTTGATTAAGTGCTTGAATGCTTTCGACAGTTAAAGTTAGTTGCTAAACATCATGGTCTTTCCATGCAATATTCAATGGTATTGTCGAAAAGTTATTAGGTATTATGATCTCAAATTATTTTCAAAGGTTTAGGTTCATTTTGAAATATTAGAAAAAGGAGGGTGAGAAAAAAAAGGGGATGGTGACTGATAATTTATGAGATTTTGAGACACCGCAACTAGGAGATGTCCTATCTGTGCCCAGCGTTTTAATTATATGACACTTTGGGTACTCATTTATGTTGGGTTTTGGACAAAATGTAAGTGGCCCAAAAGTTTTATTCTCCAAAATGCATACGCAATATCTTAGAGTCCACACTAAATAAGTTTGCACACTTTTAGACTGTAATAGAAGATCCACCATTGTGCTCCTTGCATTTACTTTACATGTAAAAGTGACGTCCGACGATCTTTTGTCGCAGTCTAGAAGTGTGCAAACTTATTTGGCATAGAGTCTACTGTTTGATTACTAAACAACAATTGTCTTCGCAAGGGATATTCAGCTTGTATTATCAAAACGCTTCATACCCTTTCTCATCCATTTCCTCATCATCTCCTTGTTCTCCTCCTCCATCTTCATCAATATCATCTTCATCTTCATCATCGTCTTCGTCTGCCCATGCAACAACTCTGCTAGCGCTGCTCTTGCCGCCGATATTCCAGTCTTCTGTGTCTTCATCTTCATCACCAGACGTGTCGCCACTTCCTCCTTCGCTGCCGCTTTCAATTTCTTCATCATCAGCGTCGATTGAGTTTACATAATTCTTGAAAGCGCGCTGCCTTGACACAGCCTTCCCTTGATATGCTTCGTTCAGATCTTCATCCAAAGGTGCAGAGGTGCGCAAGTTTCCTCTTCCTATATCGCCATAATCATCATGATCTTCATCAAGAAGTTCCGTGTTGACATCTTTGTAAGCATCATCTCCTGTCGAAAAAAGACAGACAATGTTAGAGGTTGCTAGAATGCAAGTTTTGAGTACTTTCAGGATTGTGGAGGCTTCTCAACCCCAAAACTAGCTGGTTGTGAATGACCGCACAAGAAAATGGGAGGGCCTCAGGATTGCAAGAGAGAAATCAATATCTCAATCTGTGTAGCTAATTTTAGATCTAAAATGAGGAAAGTATCTCCTGTTTTATGTGAAGAAAATCGACGATTTAAGTCAGCAATCACATAACTCGGTTTGGGACATCGCAGACTTCCTGTCATTCTTCATCTTTCAGACGGAAAACTCCTCAACGGCATTTCTTTAAAACTGCCATGATTTTTCTTCTCTGTGCGAAAAAAATTCTGCAAAAACTTCAAGGAATGATGTCAATTTGTTCTCCTTTAAAAAAATAACATAGAGGTGGAGGTTTCCAGACATCACAAACGAGATATGCGATTGCCGACTTACACGTCGAAATGCTAACTTTGATTAAATCCAATTGTCATCCTTGGTATTTATTTTTCCTGAAACATCTGAATGCTTTAAATTTCAGATGCTGAAATTCTGTACCAGAAGAGTTCAAACTGAACAAATAATTACTTCATTCGATCAGTCCTTCAAAGAACGCCCTAAAATGAACATGCATGAGTCTCGCCTGAAAATTGCGGCTAATGATATAATTAACTCACCCTTAAATATATTGTCGTCAAAGTCTTCATCATTTTCCTTGTCAGGAGCTCCTATTAGCTCTTTTAAAATTATATTTCTCTTCATTTTGATGAGGAAAGTTTGCAAGTTGGAGAATCAAATTATAAAATTGCACATGACACGACCACGACGCACGACCACGACACTTCTCAAGTTCTCATATCAACAGAAACACGCGACCTAACCTCAAATATGAAAAGTAAACACCGCACTTTTGATAATATACAAGCACGAGCCGAGCCAGTACGAGCACATGGAAATGGTGATAGCCAGGCATTAATTAGACTTTTTTCAACATGCTAACTTCCAAAACATTTCTGCGCAAAACCAAGAAAGGGAATATCCTGAAGGTATGTGGACCAATGTTAATTCTATTTTAGAACTAAGACATTGCGAGTAATTTTGCATCATAACGATACACTGCCTTGTAACACCTAAGTACATAACAGCGAAGGCAGTTGATGTCTTTTTCATAGCCGTTAAAGAAGTAGTTACTTTTTATTCCTAAAGATAGTCTCCAATTACTTATGTTCATTGAATTTTAAAGAACCCTCAATGAACATCAATTGAGTCACCGTGATCAACCTCTGTATCGAAAGCGACGTTTCCTTTCCAAGAAGAATACAGCCTTCATTTTTGTGAATTTTACTATTTTTTTATCAAGAATGATTCTTTAAGCCCATGGACAGGAGGCATTGTTGCATCATTTTGCTGAAAAGTCACAATCTGTGAAGATTTGTACATAATTAACGTCATATATCGTACGCCAGTTCGTCCATGCTAAGAACTGAGGGCGAATCATCTGAAGGCACACTGAAACAATACTGATTTCTATTGTAAGAAAGAGCAAGATCTTGAAGTAATTGAAATGCAGGGAATAGTCAGATTTTCAGACCTTATGTTATTAAATTCTTGAGCCTCTTCAACTTAATGTTGCAGATCGTCAGAGAGCACTATCTACGTGAAGATATATGGTGTGGCTCCAAAGTCTGTTCGGAATGCTGTGCAAAAACAGACGATCAAGTTTTAGATGAAAATCCAACCATTGCTTGTACTAAGCACAATTATGGTCACTATCTAGTTTTGGACACAAATGTGGTTCTAGATCAGGTATGTCTTTTCGTTTCTAAATTATTGCTAATGCCAGTATTCTTTTCACCCCCTCTAACAGACAAAATATTACTGTCGCATTATTTTACATGCAATAGATGGCGCTTTGACAATTTTTCTAAGTTTTGACTGGTTTTTTTCAAAAACAAATGATACCAAATTTACTTCTGGACAAATAATGAAAGTAAAAACACAGAAAATGTGACTCAAGCACCGCAAGTAACAGGATGGTACAATAGTGCTGAGTCCACACTATTCTGGAGGAAAATTGAAGTCAGAAAATAAAAAAATTAGAATTTGAGTTACTGAATAAACTTCACCGAGTTTCAGTGCAAGACAAATGCAAGGGTGTGTTTAGCTTAGGGCAATGCATTGGAACACTAAGTTGCTGAGCTTTATTTCTACCGAAGTGACCATCCATGGAAAAGAAATTAATGAAGGCAAAATATCGATGATCAAAGTCAAAAACTGTGTATCTTAGATTACGACGCTGTATAAATCTCAACCTATGCTTCTTTCTTCAAAAGAAAGCAAAACAACTTTCGAATTAAATTTTCTGAGAATTTTTCTTCACTCATTCTATAGAAAATAACACAAAATGACAAAAAAACATTTTGATTAGTTTTCCTCAAAGAAAAAGGAACATAATCAGAGACTTTTAAATGTTACAATGGGTCAGTCATGCTAGTAACAGAACAGATTGTATGTCAGTAAAAATGGTATTATGTGTCCAATTGCTAGGATTGCTAGGATGCTCTCAATAATATTGGAGGTATCGCCCTTTAAAACTCTTTAAGAAAATCTCTTTTTTCTCAAGCATCTCTCTGGTAATCAAACTTTGAAAAAAAAATGATAACCAAAAAACTCTAGAAAAATAAACTTATACTCAGGACTTGAAGTAGCAAGAAGTACATTCCTAATGCACCTACAGTGGGACATATCCAGAGATATTTTCGCTTTATTTATAGGTAGCGACTGGTATAAAAGTGCCTAAACAATCTATTTGCAAACTACATTCTCTCCTAATTGTTTCACCCAGGAAGCTTCTTGTGCCAGAGAGATTTTTAAAATATTGTCCTAGGAAGTAATGAATGTAACTTATTTTGTAGGACTATCTTTGCAGCTTTCTCGTGCCAGTCATTTTATTTGATATTCAGAATCATTATAAGGTGCTCAGTCTACCTCAAGTCAGATTGAAGTTAGATTGTGTTGGTATCCATTGCTCTCAAATCCTTTTATTGCACTTACCCTTTTATAATTTTCTGCAGATCGATGTTCTGGAAGAAGATGTCCTGAAAAATGTCATTATCCTACAAACTGTTATTGATGAAGTGAAACACCGTAGCTCAACCATTTACAAACGCTTGAAAGATGTTATAGGTGATGGCAGGCGTAAATTTTATGTCTTTGTCAATGAACATCATCAGTAAGTTTTATCTCTCTTTTTGATTCTGTCGGTTTTGGAAATCATCAGTGAATTTTTTAATCGCTAAAATTTCAATAAAGCCAAATTGTGTTCAAGTTTTTAATCAAAATATTGAATGATGATTTATATTTTTATTAAAGAGTTTTAAGGAGTCAGTATATTTTGTTCAGTTTTGCGTGCATAGTTATACTATTAATGTGTAATAATTGAAGAATAAATATTCATGTTTTCCAAGGAATATAGGAGGTAAATACTTTATTGAAATATTGAGGAAAATAAGTTTGACAATCACATCAGGGCTTATGGGTCATGGACATGTAAACGTGCAGTGCTAAAAACTGAGGTTCTGATATCAATTTTTTTTTTTTTTTAAAAAAAAAAAAAAAAAGTTTATTTCGAATGAATTTAAAATCACTTACTTATCGCTCAATTTTTTTCTTTCAAAATGTCACTTGTCCTCTTTTTTCATCCGAGGCCTCAGCTGTTTTATGAAATTACAGCACTTCATTAATGCATCATGGCTTTGAGTTTACCCTCCCCCTCCCTCTCTAGTCACTTCACCTGTACATGTTTTCCCATGAATTTTTCAGTTTCCATTCCTTTGTAACCAATCAAGTTTTCTCATTAAGAAAATAAATTTTTTATTAATTTTCATTTAAGTTTGACAGCAGACAGTGCTTGTACTGTAAAATGCTTTCAAGTCAAAGTAATAACAATTTTGCGTTTGCCTCAGTTACTTTAGTAACTTCACTATGGTGAGAGTTGAATTTATTTCTTCTTATCTCTGTAAATTGCCCAATTTTTATTCTCAATGGTCGAGCCAATAAGTTAAACTATAAGGTGGTGATTTTTCTCAAAAAAAGCAATACCCTCATTGAGATGGAACCTGAGCTCTTGCGACATTGACTCTTAATGTACATTGAACCTCATGCCTGTGTTTCAGGGACACTTATATCGAAAGAGAACAGGGAGAAAGTATCAACGACAGAAATGATCGAGCCATTCGAACGGCAGCTCTTTGGTATCAAAAACATCTCAAGGCTTTTCCTACCCAAAAAGACAAAAGAAAAGGCATAAAAGTGATCTTGCTAACCGATGACCGGAAGAATAGAGAAGAGGCCATTAAAAGTGGTCTCATTGCATCTTCTGGTGAGGATTTTTAGCGCTGAGCATAGGATACTATTTATATATTTTGGTTGCCATCAGTTTGTTTTGCCTTATTTTCCAAAGGTCACACTCGTTTAAGGTAAAATAAGCTATAAGCAGTAACACTCAGTGGAGGGTGCGTTGGAAACTCCCACACCATTTTGGGAACTAACAACAAAAACAGAGTAGGAGCATTGTTTTTTACGTTCCCCCACAATTGCAAGCCATGGCTAATAACATGAAAATGAAAGTTCAAAGTATTTGGAAGACTAACTCTCTTTTCGCAGATTGCCAGAAACTAATTTCTAAGTGGTGGAAAAGCACAAGATGGGTATTTCAAGGTTTGTTAAACCAGTAAATAATTACAGCCCCAAATACAGTGAAATCCATGAAAAAGACCTGTAGACTTTTTACACAGAGAGTAATATATTTTTGCTCAAATTTTGTTTTCAGCGCTGCAAACTTTTAATATGTATGGCTTTTTTTGGTTTTGTTCTATCTAGTTGAAGATTATGTGGAACAATTGACAGACGCTAAAGGTATCGGTGATAAGTTATCGAAGCGCAACTTTACATCAGACATATCTGAAAAAGATGCAACTTATCCATCCCATCTCACTCCAGCGCAAATTCATGATGGCATCAAAAATGGACAACTTATCCAAGGCTCTTTCCAAGCGTCTAGAGAGAACTACCTTGAAGGGCAGGTGAACACAGAAAAATTTGAGAAACCGGTAAGTGTCATTGCAATGTCTACTCAAATGGAAAAACAGTTAGTCAAAAAGATCAAATGGATTCCATGCTTAGGTCTGAAATTTTGAGATGATCATTCCAAATTTTGCAATTCAAAATCCATTTAAGTTCTCACCAGTAAGAAGTTTGTATTAAGTCAGAAATCAACTTGTGCGTCTTTGGAAGAAAGATACCTAGATAGCCAACACTGATTCTCTCTTGCTTTGTTTAAATAAAAAAGAAACATTTCTAGTGATCCCTGCTGTCTGGATCATATTTACATGATTCTGTCTGCTGTTGGAAAAAAGTTAGGCCATTGCATCTCTAACCCATGCTGAGTAAAACATGCAGATGCTCTTGCAGAAAGTGCTTAGAGAGATTACTGTTGTTGACATAAGTTACTGTTTTAGTTGTGATTTAGGGCTTTGAATTGAATCTGAAGATCGTTCCTCCTTTTCTCAGATTTTAGTTCAAGGACGAGCTGGTTTAAATAGAGCTATCGATGGTGATACAGTTGCCGTAGAATTGCTACCGGAAGCAGAATGGACAGCTCCTTCTGACATTGTACTTCAGGATGATGAAACGGCTGATCCTGGTACGTGGAAAGTTTTAATTATTTAAATAGTATTATATTGAATTGAATGCCAACCAAAACTGTCATGCTAGAAAAAACGCTGTATGAACCTTCAGGCAGTGCCAAACTTCCCTTGAAAAATCACGAATTTTCAGCTAAATTTGTGAGTGTTTTTCTTTCAAATTTTCAGAGAATTTTGTTCACAACCTAAAGTGTCTGAAAATTTCAATGAAAAATGTTCATAACTTTATTAAAAAGTAAGTATTTTCTTGGAATAAAGTTGACAGAGTTCGAATGCCTGTACGCAATGTTCAAAACTCATAGATGCCAACGCGCCAAATGCGCCTAAGAAATTGGTCAAGGGGCCTATAAAATGAAGGCTCTGCGCCAATGTGGCCCCTAGAAATCCCTCCCCCCCCCCAAAAAAAATCCTCATTTTTCTGTTTTGTGATTTTTCAAAATATCACCCAATTACTGTTACTAGTTCTGTAACTAAAATATCTTGCGTCTACCTTTTCACTAAATGCGCCGTGATATGTAGGCAAAAAGTCAACCTGGCCCCTATAAATCGAGTTTGATGCTCCACATGGCTCCTGAAACTCAAAGGTGAGTTTTGAATGCTGCTTGTACGACTTTTTTCCATAGCCCAGCAGCCTAGTAAACAGTTTACAAATTGTTTGTGTAGAACCTGCTCTACGCTTTTCGGCTGTGTAGAAACAAGAATTAGCGTGTTGAAGGACTCAATCATTGAAATATTAACAAGGGAATCCTGAAGGTAGAACAAGGAGTCTTTACGGTGATTAATCTTTGCTGTGTCATTACAGAGGAGCTGAACGAAAAGGAAAACCTCATCAAAGAAGTCAAAGTTGTGGAAAAGCGGCCTACCGGTAAAATAGTCGGTATTGTCAGGCGTAAATGGAGACAATATTGTGGCATTTTACAAGCAAACCCAATGGTTGGGGTAGGTATATTTTTTCTATTGATGCTCTTTCTCTCACCACCAATAGATTAGACCTGATCACTCATAAAAGTAGGTAATTTTTTAGACTATTAGAATTACGTTAGGCTCTATGATTTGTGGAGTGCTTTTCTCTGGTTATCTTCAGTTTGATTATTCACAGTTTTTTAGAGATATTTTGAGGGTTAAGATGAATGAAAAACAGGAATACTGGTTGTAGATATAGAGAATTTTCTCAAAATTTCTCGAATTTTTTCATGATGTAAAATGTTTTATTTGTTAATTGTCTTTATCTGAATAAGCAAAGATTCAAGATTAAAAGAACCTAGAAAGTCAGAGAATATACGGCGACCTGGAAAAGTTAAGGAATTCATGGGAAAGATCAGGGAATTTTGCAAGTAGCGCGTTGGCTCAAGAGCTTCAGCTAGTGCCATTTGAGAGAGTGTAAACAACCATCAGAGTGCCTTTCTCTAAAAATTGAATATCTAGAAGTGGAGATTTTGGCTTTGGTTTAGTAAATGTCAGCATAATCTTAGGGAAAACAATCTAAATGGAGGTTTTGATCCGAGATCAGAAAAGTCAGGGAATTTGAGAATTTTGAAGTAAAGGCAAAGCAAAAATTTATTCCTCTGATTGATCAACAGTTGATTCTGCTACTGTACTCTTTCCTGCCACTAACCTAAAATTTTTTATTTTTTTTTCAGTCTGTTCGCAATATCTTTGTCCCAGCAGATCGCAAGATACCTAAGATCAGAATTGAAACACGACAGTATGAGCTTCTTGTATCTCAGAGAATCATTGTAGCTATTGACTCCTGGCCTAGAACTTCTAGATATCCATTAGTATGTTTTACTTGTAATATTTTTAACGATACTTATCAACAAATTTTTGGTCAAGAAAGTCTTATATTAACCAATTAGTATTTTCTAAAATCATCAAATAAAGAGTAAGATGGAGCCATTGTATTAAAAAAGCTCACTAGATTATGCATTGTGTATATGGATTTTACCCAGCCAGGGGTGTTCTTAAAATGTGAAAAACCTGGAAAAGGCAAGACATTTTGCTACGAAACCTTGAATTTTTCTCTTCCAGCCGATATATCATACGTTTTTGATTTCAAGAGAATTTGCAGTGAAAATTTTTCAAGAAAAAAATTTGCTCTATCTATCATAGTTTTTGAAGCACAAAATAAGTAAACATACTTTTGAGTAGATGTACCTTCGTATTGAAAATTTTAGGTCTCATGCGTGCTCAAGAAAATTTTAATAAAGTAAACTAATAAGTAGAAACTTTACTCATACTTACTGAACTTAACGTGTCTATTGGGGTTTTCAGGGTCATTTTGTCCGAGCACTTGGTAAAATTGGTGACAAAGAAACAGAAAACGAGGTTTTACTCTTGGAACATGATGTTCCGCACAGCAAATTTTCTGATCTCGTCCTCAGTTTCCTTCCAAAAATGCCTTGGATCATTACACCTGAGGTAAGTTTAGTTTTCAAAATGCCTTCACTCCCTATTCTTCTTTTCTTTTAAAATGTACCTTGTTTGCTTTGCTCATTAATTATAACTAAAAATTGGTTCACTCATGCAAAATAGGAAACAAAGTATTGTGTACTCGTAGAATCTTCAAAGAAAATTCAGGTCATAATTTATGTAGTCGAACCCATTAGCACTTTCATTAAAATTGGCTGGCCCCTCAGTGACTTCTGCGTATTGTCCATCATTTTCCTCCTTCAAGTTATTGAAGAGGGCATCAAGAACTGTCTGCATATTGTCATTAAGAACCATTTCATTTCGGTTGGTGCTACTGGCAATAGTATTTGCCAAACTATGTGACGATGCTGTGATACATGAAAGTTCAGACATACTGTAAACCATGCTGTTAGTCAGGCTCAGTGCTACTGGACCCATCGGCAGTGACGGTAGATTCAAAGGATTGTCCTCAATGGTCAGAAGCACATCGTTCGGATCTGGTTGCTTCCGTTTTTTACTTCGTAAAGGTCGGGAGAATTTGCGAGCCTCGGAGGTCAAACTTTTCACTGACTTATCGTGGAGTTTTGCATGAGGCGAGTGGAATTGGATTAAAGGAAGCGGAGTTTCGGGGGTTTCATTCAGCATTTTGTTGACAAGCCCTTTCAGATGTTCCAGAGCTGCACATTTCTCCTGTAGAATAAATGAGGAGATTAGGAGTAGGAAAAAGTAGAAATAAAGGAAGTAATTTATTGTCGGAAATTCAGGAAAAATAAGAAAAGTACCAAATTTTAAGATCTTTGCAAATCAAATCAATTAAAATGTGTGCGCATGGCTTTTTCACAGCATGTATGAACTTTCTGATCCAGTAGCGTCTATCTCAGCGTCTTTTTACCATTTCATTCGCCTCAAAGTGTTAAGCTTCAGTGTGTTGAAAAGCTCATTTTTACCTGCAAGTCTGTTGAAAACTTTCTCAGGCCCTCAACGTTCTTGCTTCTCTTCAATGTTTCCCAGACCTTGTAACAGTTTGCATCGCATCTTGAAATTTTATCTTCAATCTCACGAATCTCTGTAAAATGTATTTACATCAGTTAAGATTTTCTTAGTCATTTGGTATCTAATGGAATGAAAACTTCTTGAAATGTAAGGCTAGGCATTTTTTCTTAATCAGTGGACAACTAGACCGAGTTTAAAGCACAAGATACTTTCCTTGCAAAACACACCAACATGGTTCAGAGAGCAGGAAAGTCAGAACTTTTGTGAGTAGTGTGTAGGCTTGGCAGCCTCAGCTGGTGCTTTTGAGAGGGTGTGTTAAAGTTATAGTTTTACAATCTTGGGTCGTGCATAGCATAACAGAGCATCTGCGCCCTGCTGTTGCCTCCTTGTCATTGGCTGATACGTTATAGCCAATGTTTAAAATGGCTTTTAGGCCACTTTACTTTCTGTGTTCAAGAGTTCCAGGATTAGAGATTAGTTCAGAGTTCAAAAATTTAAAATGTCTCTTCTCGGACTTGTTCTATCCTACTCTTACTGAAAGTTTAAAATTGATTGACCCAGGCCTTATTGATAAATAAAGGTTAGGATGTACCTATTTTCTCAAAGCTTTTTGCTTTTTAGTGCATCGTGAAAACATAAGAACAGAAAGTCCAAAAAATCATAGTAAACTGAAGATAATTGAATTATAAACAATGGCCTTATCAAACTATCTCCAACTCCAAATACTCTTACTTACCTTCCTGTTTAAGCTTTTTCAGAATTCTCTGCGTGTTTCCCAAATCTTTTTTAACAAACATATGCTGGGTTTTTATTTTCTGAATGTTTCGAACTGTGTCTTGGGTTTCAATGAATAAAAATTCAAGGTTCCGCAAGTCATTGTTAAATCTTTGTTGAAGAGATCTGAAATAATAAAGAGATAGTTTTTGAGTGGTAGTAGACATTCTAAGAAAAATTTTGCTGTTAACACCAATTTCGAGTCAGTGGAACGAATCAACAAGCTGAGCTTCTCATTATTATACATTGAAGATGCAGAGAGTTCTTGGCCTTCCCGTTTTAAAAATCTCCTCCTCCCCAAAAATTTTCATGGTGATGGCCTTTTTACTCCCTCAAGGACTTGCACCCATGTTATACATGCACAATTTCACACAAACACAACTGCACCAAATTTTTAATTAAAGATATATTGAAAGTTCACTAGACGGAAAAAGATAAGAATAGCTATTCAAATTTTAGTAATTTGAAAAGTAAGAAGTTGAAGAGTTGCTGTGTCAGTTAGCTTTGTCAGGGGCCAAAAAAAAATTTGTATTCTTCCCTTATTAGCATATCACAATTAATATCCTAAGGAAGTATAAGTTGAGGTAGTACATCATCTTGGCAAGACTGGTTGGTATAAACAGGACCAGGACCTATTTCGGCTCTTCATTTTAAAGGTGCCCCAATTGTTGCATCCTTTCTCATGATTTTCGCACAGCTTTTGTAAATAGAAGAGAAAATTTTTGCTCACAGAGGATATCCTGAAATCTTTTTCCGGAATCGTTGAGCTCTCAAAACAAATTTTTCAAGATGGTCACAAAATGTTTGAATATCAAGACTTGAAATTTTGTGCTTAGCATGATTTTCCTTTAGGTCACGATTTGTTTTCGTTTCAAACTCTGAGTCTGACACTGCTGCTTTATTTTCTATGTCAACTTCCATTTTGTCATTCAATGGCTGAGCCATTTTGAAAATGTAGGCAGAAATGTATGATTGATTATTTTTTTTTCAAATGCAGGAAATTCTACTGAATTTATAAAATAATTAGACTGCTAATTTGGTTTCAGGTCAAGCCTTTTATCACTTAAAATTTGAAATGGATCGTTCCAAGTTCAAAACAAGAATTTAACCTCTTCTTTCTTATCAGCTGATCCAAATTTTTTTTCTTCTTTATTCAAGTTTAGGGATTTAGTTCAAAAAACGAATAGCTTTGGCTTTACAAAGTGTTTCTCTAAAATATAGCAACCATACTGTCGATCATTCCTTGAGAGATCTGCTTTCTATTGCAATTAGATTTTGTTTTTTTAAAGTATGCGATGACTTCTGTCGACCAGAGACAGAAAATAAAAATTACAGCTAATGTTGTATAATCTCAAGCAAAAATTCATGCTAGCAATGCAGTCCAAAATTGTGGCAAAAAAGCTTTTTTACTGATTTTGGATGTATGCTGTCAAAATTCAATTTTTTTTTTTTTTTTTTTTTTTTTTTTTTTTTTTTTTTTTTTTTCAGTCTGTTTTCCAGGAAAGTTCATCACCATGAATATTTTTGGAAAGATAGGGATTTTCGGAGTGGGAAGGCCAAAAGAGAAGGCTAGGAACTCTTGGTCCCTGCCTGGGCCATTGAAGGGCTTCGAAAACAATTAAATAAGGTGATCTTCTACAAAGAAGTCTAAAGATTTCAACATATCAAGTGAAGACGTCATTCTTAGCTTCTGTGGTATCTTTTCGTCTGTGATCACCTTTTTTGATAGATTTTAATTTTGTGTCTTATTCTGCAGGATCTCAAACAAAGAGTAGATTTAAGAGGGATCGACATCTGCTCTGTAGACCCACCCGGTTGCACTGATATTGATGATGCTTTGCATTGTCGACCTCTCGAAAATGGAAATTATGAAGTTGGCGTTCACATTGCGGATGTATCTCATTTTATCAGACCAGGAACTGCGCTGGACAATGAGGCAGCATCAAGAGCCACGACCGTTTATCTTGTCGACAAAAGAATAGACATGGTCCCTGGTTAGTCTCAAATTGATTTTATGGAGGATTTCAGAAAATGTCACTTTTCCAAAATTTTGCAGGATCCTGCGGGAACTTTCCCAAATTTTGCAACCTCATGATTTTAACAATTGACAGGAAAACAATAAAATGCCACAGAATAAAAAAAATAATTAAAATTTAAAGTGAAAGGGTGTGACTTTTCAAATTTTCCTTGTCTCTCTGATTTTTATCTACCATTCTGCATATTTTTAGTTCCAGTTAAACGATCAATCTAAGCCATAATTTTATCTTCAGACAACAGTATGTAACAGAAAGAAGTTAGTGAAGTTAGTTCTAAGATACTTGCCCTCATCAAGTATATAAACCAGGTCAATCATTTCTAGTCTTATATCAAAATAAATATAAATGAAAACTGAAATAGTAGAAAAAAGCCTTGCTGGCATCTACTGTCTCAATCTAGTATCACATGAAGACGAGCTTTTGTTCAACTATCAATTCAGGCCATCTACAAGTCTAGATCCTGAGGAAATGAATTATTGATTAGCATGCAAGCAGAATTCATCGAGTGGCCTTTTCAATTTGATCCTCTGATTCGATAGTGTGACAAGAGCTTGAGATGTTAGTTGAGAATGAGAGTTGTGCCTGGTAATCATTGCTTCATGGCTGTTTGCAATTCAACCTTATTTCACTCATCATTTCAATTTTTTTTCTAGCGCCTTTGTCAGTTTCAGTGTTCTGATAAAAAAAATTTTCCTTTAATTACAGAATTACTGAGTTCAAACCTCTGTTCACTTCGCGGAAATGAAGAACGATTTGCATTTTCGTGCGTTTGGGAAATAACAAAAGATGCCAAAATCATTCATACTAAATTCCACAAAAGTGTCATCTGTTCTAAAGCTGCAATGACTTATGAAGAAGCTCAAAATATCATTGATGACAAATCTCAGAACCATTCAATTGCTGTCTCTTTACGAGGTCTGAACAGTTTAGCAAAAATATTGAAACGCAGGAGAATAGAAAATGGGTGAGTGTTTTTTTTTTTTTTTTTTTTTATTTGTGTGTGTGTTCTTAGATTAGAGGTGAGGTTTGTATTCATGTGTGAAACCTTTGCCCTCCTCGCCTTGGTTATCCCTTATTTGTAAAATTTATGAATCTATGTTAGGCTCATTGGTCCATTGTCTTTTTAACAGATGCAAAAAGATTGTAGACTCAAAAATTGCACAAAGTGTTCATTTGAGATATGTATGTGGTTGTTACACGTCATTGAACTCTTTATGTGAAGCACAGTACAATGCTTTGGATTTGAAGGCCAAAAAAGTTATTTCTCAACAGCATTTTTAAATCACATCACAAAAAGAGTGCTCAAAAGTACTAACAATGAGGTTTTTTGCAGTGTATGAGAAGATCATTAGTTTATAAGAATCCTACGAAAATTGATTGAGAGAAGATCATTAGTTTATAAGAATCCTACGAAAACTGATTGAGAAAGCACCTAATTCTGGCACTGTAACAAACAAAAAGAATAATTTTTCCTAATATTTTGCCCCTCTTCTTTTATTAACACTGTGTGAAGAAGACAAAAGCAAATTTAAAACCCCAAGTTTAAAAGGAGGTTTTTTCAAGGTTACTTTTGTTCTTTCCTGCCGAGGATGCAATAAATCATCAGCCTCTTTATTTTTCTAATGGCCCTTACATACCATTGAAAAAGCCTTCTCTTGCCGTTTTTCGAAGTGATGATCTCGCATTTACTTTTATTTTTATTTTACTCTTTACCAACAAACGTCCACTTTTTGCAAAAGATATGCCACTCTCCATATGACGCAAGCTAATTCTCCAATTTACAAGACCTCTTTGTGCGCACAATCATCTAACACAATCAAAGGCAACCAACTGGTCACGCGGACAAGATTTTTAGCACTCCTATTCCTGCTTCCAAAATTGTTGTGAACTGATGGCTAGTCATGTTTTTTCTTTTGCAGAGCGCTAGTGCTTGCTTCACCAGAAATTAGATTTCAAGTTGACAGTGAAACACATGATCCCATCGATGTCGAGGCAAAGAAAATGCGGGAAACGAACTCAATGGTTGAGGAGTTTATGTTATTAGCAAATATTTCCGTTGCTGAAAAGATACTTCAAGAATTTCCGGAATGTGCTTTACTACGTCGACATCCTGTTCCACCTCTACCCAACTTTGACCCGTTGATTAAAGCAGGGAGAAACCAGGTATGAATCCTTTCCTTGTAATTAGAATTTAACTTGATTGCAGTAATGGTCACATGTAGTTGGTGATGATGTCCTCTGTCAGGCCGTGCCGATCACATGTGGCCATTGGTGAAAAAAACACACTGGAAGTGCTGCTTGTCCTAAATCAGTGAACTTTTGCTTTCTGCTGTAACCGGAGCAGCCTGACGTATAAAACATACAGCTTATATTTCTTCACCAGGAAGAACTAACCATCAAGACATAGTAGTAGCAAATGTGTTCCGGATTTTGTTCCTGCATTTTTTTTTATTTAACTAATGCAAAGTGTTTTTCATCAAAATTCTTTTTCTTTGTTTGTCTCATAATTTTTTTTTTTTTTTATAATTTTAGTCTTGTACTTAGGTACCTTAAGTAATATTTTTTGTTTTTCATCAGTCGTTTCACATCATTTTTACAATATATTTCCTTAGGGCTTTGAAATTGATGTTTCATCTGGGAAAGCCCTTGCTGACAGTTTGGATCGTGCCCATAAAAGTGACAATCCTTATTTCAATACCATGTTGCGTATACTAGCCACTCGATGTATGATGCAAGCCGTCTATTTTGCCAGTGGCATGCTCCAACAAGAGGAGTTTTTCCATTATGGTCTAGCTGCACCAATCTACACACATTTCACCTCTCCCATTCGTCGGTAAGCTATATTTCTGTCAAAGAAGAAAAGTAAATAGATTGTGATCTGTATTTAGCTGTGAATTTTTTCCTCTTTTTAACTTGAGGCATATTAGGAACAGAAGTGCTCAGGCTCGTATTTTTCTGGGTGTAGAAGTGAGAATTCCTGGCGTCAAGAATGCTTGATTGCTTTTTATAGTCCCTGCCAAATAAGTTCATGTACCTCTGGACTGCTACAGAAGACATCTGCTACATCTGATGTCACTTTCACTGAGGAAATTTTACCTTCTTACGCAATTCGCCCCATTAAACTTTTCTACTCCTGCATTAAAGTCTCTGCGTCAGCTGAAAAGAAACTCTCCTTCATTTTGTGGATACGCAATTTTACCTACTTAGGTGTAATACGTGTCTCATTCGCTCCATTCAACTTTTCTACTCCTGCGTTAAAGTTTCTTAGTCAGTCAAAAAAGAATTCAGTTTCATTTTGTGGATATGCAAGAACTAACAGGTTTTTTGTTGTTGTAGGTATGCAGATATAATTGTGCATAGACTTCTAGCAGCTTGTATAGGCGCTGACAAAACATATGGTGATTTGTTAAACAAGCAAAAAACCCAGGAATGCTGTCATAACCTTAACTATCGCAACAGAATGGCGCAGTATGCTGGCAGAGCCTCTGTTGCTCTTCATACACATGTAAGTCATTCTTAAGTCAAATAGGCTTGAATTTTTATCTGTAATAATGTATTTTTCTTCACATTTACCATTGCCTTTCTTTTCCATTTCAGAGTTCAAGCATTAATTGTTATGTAGCTTTAAGTAATTACAGTAGAACTCCAATGGTACACACTATTTTGAACCAAAGAAGGCAATAGAGATAGCCAGAGACATTTGGAGTTCTAAAATAATAAAATGTTTCCTGGATTTGTAAAATCCAGGACTTAATTTAAAAGAATAAAAGGAGAAGAAAACATCTTTAAATTTGATATTAGTTTAAGCGAAAATCGTTTGTCTAATTAATCAGGGTGTCTACCAGTCGGTAAAGTCCGCAAAAATACGCATTTTTTAAGATCGGTCCATAAGTACCTTAAAAGTACGTAAATCTCGCGGAAGGTCCGTAATTTTTCGAATTTTGCAATGGGCCTTCAGTTTCGATTGCCTGATAGTTATGCAACCCTCTGTGCGTTGTCCGTCAGACGTATTTATGCAATGTCAGCCAGTAAGAGCACAGTTGTTGTAAGGGAGCAGAATAAGGCATTTCCCCAGATTTGACTTAAACAGCCAAAAAGACCACGAGGAATAGCCCAAGTAAAGCGCGCAGCAGTGCCAAAATCAAAGAATTGCGATACGTATCGAAAAGGTACTTAAAAAGAACTTAATTTTTCCCCATGGCAAGGTACTTACATTTTTCCTTAAGTTCCTAAAAAGTAATGAAAAAATACTTATATTATTTTTGTGGACCTCAAGAGACATCCTGCAGTTTGGATTCCCGCTGCCTGTGGAATTTATGTCTATCGCCGAGATTCCGTAAGGAGCCGCAAGCTGTTATTACGGTACCCCCGAGTGTGGAATTTATGACTATCAACGACATTCCTGAGCTTGCGGCGGGGTCCCAGTTCGGATTCCTGCTGCCTGTGGAATTTATGTCTATAGCCGAGATTCCGTAAGGAGCCGCAAGGTGTTATTACGCTACCCCCGAGTGTGGAATTTATGTCTATCAACGACATTCCTGAGCTCGCGGCGGGATCCCAGTTCGGATTCCCGCTGCCTGTGGAATTCATATCTATAGCCGAGATACCGTAAGGAGCCGCAAGCTGCGATTACGCTACCCCCGAGTGTGGAATTTATGTCTATCAACGACATTCCTGAGCTCTTGGCGGGGTCCCAGTTCGGATTTCCGCTGCCTGTGGAATTTGTGTCTATGGCCGAGATTCCGTAAGGAGCCGCAAGCTGTTATTACGGTACCCCCGAGTGTGGAATTTATGTCTATCAACGACATTCCTGAGCTCGCGGCGGGGTGCCAGTTCGGATTCCCGCTGCCTGTGGAATTTATGTCTATAGCCGAGATTCCGTAAGGAGCCGCAAGCTGTTATTACGCTACCCCCGATTGTGGAATTTATGTCTATCAACGACATTCCGGAGCTCGCGGCGGGGTTCCAGTTCGGATTCCCGCTGCCTGTGGAATTTATGTCTATAGCCGAGATTCCGTAAGGAGCCGCAAGCTGTTATTACGCTACCTCTGAGTGTGGAATTTATGTCTATCAACGACATTCCTGAGCTCGTGGCGGGGTCCCAGTTCGGATTCCCGCTGCCTGTGGAATTTATGTCTATAGCCGAGATACCGTAAGGAGCCGCAAGCTGTTATTACGCTACCCCCGATTGTGGAATTTATGTCTATCAACGACATTCTGGAGCTCGCGGCGGGGTCCCAGTTCGGATTCCAGCTGCCTGTGGAATTTATGTCTATAGCCGAGATTCCGTAAGTAGCCGCAAGCTGTTATTACGCTACCACCGAGTGTGGAATTTATGTCTATCAACGACATTCCTGAGCTCGCAGCGTGGTCCCAGTTCGGATTCCCGCTGCCTGTGGAATTTATGTCTATAGCCGAGATTCCGTAAGGAGCCGCAAGCTGTTATTACGCTACCCCCCAGTGTGGAATTTATGTCTATCAACGACATTCCTGAGCTCGCGGCGGGGTCCCAGTTTGGATTCCCGCTGCCTGTGGAATTTATGTCTATAGCCGAGATTCCGTAAGGAGCCGCAAGCTGTTATTACGCTACCCTCGAGTGTGGAATTTATGTCTATCAACGACATTCCTGAGCTCGCGGCGGGGTGCCAGTTCGGAATCCCGCTGCCTGTGGAATTTATGTCGATAGCCGAGATTCCGTAAGGAGCCGCAAGCTGTTATTACGCTACCCCCGAGTGTGGAATTTATGTCTATCAACGACATTCCTGAGCTCGCGGCGGGGTCCCAGTTCGGATTTCCGCTGCCTGTGGAATTTGTGTCTATGGCCGAGATTCCGTAAGGAGCCGCAAGCTGTTATTACGCTCCCCCCGAGTGTGGAATTTATGTCTATCAACGACATTCCTGAGTTCGCGGCGGGGTCCCAGTTCGGATTCCCGCTGCCTGTGGAATTTATGTCTATAGCCGAGATACCGTAAGGAGCCGCAAGCTGTTATTACGCTACCCCCGATTGTGGAATTTATGTCTATCAACGACATTCTGGAGCTGGCGGCGGCGTCCCAGTTCGGATTCCAGCTGCCTGTGGAATTTATGTCTATAGCCGAGATTCCGTAAGTAGCCGCAAGCTGTTATTACGCTACCACCAAGTGTGGAATTTATGTCTATCAACGACATTCCTGAGCTCGCAGCGTGGTCCCAGTTCGGATTCCCGCTGCCTGTGGAATTTATGTCTATAGCCGAGATTCCGTAAGGAGCCGCAAGCTGTTATTACGCTACCCCCCAGTGTGGAATTTATGTCTATCAACGACATTCCTGAGCTCGCGGCGGGGTCCCAGTTTGGATTCCCGCTGCCTGTGGAATTTATGTCTATAGCCGAGATTCCGTAAGGAGCCGCAAGCTGTTATTACGCTACCCTCGAGTGTGGAATTTATGTCTATCAACGACATTCCTGAGCTCGCGGCGGGGTCCCATTCCGGATTCCTGCTGCCTGTGTAATTTATGTCTATAGCCGAGATTCCGTAAGTAGCCGCAAGCTGTTATTACGCTACCCCCAAGTGTGGAATTTATGTCTATCAACGACATTCCTGAGCTCGCAGCGTGGTCCCAGTTCGGATTCCCGCTGCCTGTGGAATTTATGTCTATAGGCGAGATTCCGTAACGAGCCGCAAGCTGTTATTACGGTACCCCCGAGTGTGGAAATTATGTCTATCAACGACATTCCTAAGCTTGCGGCGGGGTCCCAGTTTGGATTCCTGCTGCCTGTGGAATTTCTATCTATAGCCGAGATTCCGTAAGGAGCCGCAAGGTGTTATCACGCTACCCCCGAGTTTGGAATTTATGTCTATCAACGACATTCCTCAGCTCCCGGCGGGGTCCCAGTTCGGATTCCCGCTGCCTGTGGAATTTATGTCTATAGCCGAGATACCGTAAGGAGCCGCAAGCTGCGATTACGCTACCCCCGAGTGTGGAATTTATGTCTATCAACGACATTCCTGAGCTTGCGGCGGGGTCCCAGTTCGGATTCCTGCTGCCTGTGGAAATTTTGTCTATAGCCGAGATTCCGTAAGGAGCCGCAAGCTGTTATTACGCTACCCCTGAGTGTGGAATTTATGTCAATCAACGACATTCCTGAGCTTGCGGCGGGGTCCCAGTTCGGATTCCTGCTGCCTGTGGAATTTATGTCTATAGCCGAGATTCTGTAAGGAGCCGCAAGCTGTTATTACGCTACCCCCGAGTGTGGAATTTATGTCTATCAACGACATTCCTGAGCTCGCGGCGGGGTCCCAGTTCGGATTTCCGCTGCCTGTGGAATTTGTGTCTATGGCCGAGATTCCGTAAGGAGCCGCAAGCTGTTATTACGCTACCCCCGAGTGTGGAATTTATGTCTATCAACGACATTCCGGAGCTCGCGGCGGGGTGCCCGTTCGGAATCCCGCTGCCTGTGGAATTTATGTCGATAGCCGAGATTCCGTGAGGAGCCGCAAGCTGTTATTACGCTCCCCCCGAGTGTGGAATTTATGTCTATCAACGACATTCCTGAGCTCGCGGCGGGGTCCCAGTTCGGATTTCCGCTGCCTGTGGAATTTGTGACTATGGCCGAGGTTCCGTAAGTAGCCGCAAGCTGTTATTACGCTACCCCCCAGTGTGGAATTTATGTCTATCAACGACATTCCTGAGCTCGCAGTGTGGTCCCAGTTCGGATTCCCGCTGCCTGTGGAATTTATGTCTATAGCCGAGATACCGTAAGGAGCTGCAAGCTGTTATTACGCTACCCCCGATTGTGGAATTTATGTCTATCAACGACATTCCTAAGCTCGCGGCGGGGTGCCAGCTCGGAATCCCGCTGCCTGTGGAATTTATGTCGATAGCCGAGATTCCGTAAGGAGCCGCATGCTGTTATTACGCTCTCCCCGAGTGTGGAATTTATGTCTATCAACGACATTCCTGAGCTCGCGGCGGGGTCCCAGTTCGGATTCCCGCTGCCTGTGGAATTTATGTCTATAGCCGAGATTCCGTAAGGAGCCACAAGCTGTTATTACGCTACCCCCCAGGTGTGGAATTTATGTCTATCAACGACATTCCTGAGCTCCTGGTGGGGTCCCGGTTCGGATTCCCGCTGCCTGTGGAATTTATGTCTACAGCCGAGATTCCATGAGGAGCCGCAAGCTGTTATTACGGTACTCCCGAGTGTGGAATTTATGTCTATCAACGACATTCCTGAGCTCGTGGCGGGGTCCCAGTTCGGATTCCCGCTGCCTGTGGAGTTTATATCTATAGCCGAGATTCCGTAAGGAGCCGCAAGGTGTTATTACGCTATCCCTGAGTGTGGAATTTATGTCAATCAACGACATTCCTGAGCTCGCGGCGGGGTCCCATTCCGGATTCCCGCTGCCTGTGGAATTTATGTTTATAGCCGTGATTCCGTAAGGATTCGCAAGCTGTTATTACGCTACCCCCGAGTGTGGAATTTATGTCTATCGACGACATTCATGAGCTCGCGGCGGGGTCCCAGTTCGGATTCCCGCTGCCTTATGAATTTATGTCTATAGCCGAGATTCCGTAAGGAGCCGCAAGCTGTTATTACGCTACCCCCGAGTGTGGAATTTATGTCTATCAACGACATTCCTGAGCTCGCGGTGGGGTGCCAGTTCGGATTCCCGCTGCCTGTGGAATTTATGTCTATAGCCGAGATTCCGTAAGGAGCCGCAAGCTGTTATTACGCTACCCCCGAGTGTGGAATTTATGTCTATCAACGACATTCCTGAGCTCGTGGCGGGGTCCCAGTTCGGATTCCCGCTGCCTGTGGAGTTTATGTCTATAGCCGAGATTCCGTAAGGATTCGCAAGCTGTTATTACGCTACCCCCGAGTGTGGAATTTATGTTTATCAACGACATTCCTGAGCTCGCGGCGGGGTCCCAGTTTGGATTCCCGCTGCCTGTGGAATTTATGTCTATAGCCGAGATTCCGTAAGGAGCCGCAAGCTGTTATTACGCTACCCTCGAGTGTGGAATTTATGTCTATCAACGACATTCCTGAGCTCGCGGCGGGGTCCCAGTTCGGATTCCCGCTGCCTATGGAATTTATGTCAATAGCCGAGATTCCGTAAGGAGCCGCAAGCTGTTATTACGCTACCCCCGAGTGTGGAATTTATGTCTATCAACGACATTTCTGAGCTCGCGGCGGGGTGCCAGTTCGGATTCCCGCTGCCTGTGGAATTTATGTCTATAGCCGAGATTCTGTAAGGAGCCGCAAGCTGTTATTACGCTACCTCCGATTGTGGAATTAATGTCTATCAACGACATCCCTGAGCTCGCGGCGGGGTCCCAGTTCGGATTCCCGCTGCCTGTGGAATTTATGTCTATAGCCGAGATACCGTAAGGAGCCGCAAGCTGTTATTACGCTACCCCCGATTGTGGAATTTATGTCTATCAACGACATCCCTGAGCTCGCGGCGGGGTCCCAGTTCGGATTCCCGCTGCCTGTGGAATTTATGTCTATAGCCGAGATACCGTAAGGAGCCGCAAGCTGTTATTACGCTACCCCCGATTGTGGAATTTATGTCTATCAACGACATTCTGGAGCTCGCGGCGGGGTCCCAGTTCGGATTCCAGCTGCCTGTGGAATTTATGTCTATAGCCGAGATTCCGTAAGGTGCCGCATGGTGTTATTACGCTATCCCTGAGTGTGGAATTTATGTCTATCAACGACATTCCTGAGCTCGCGGCGGGGTCCCAGTTTGGATTCCCGCTGCCTGTGGAATTTATGTCTATAGCCGAGATTCCGTAAGGAGCCGCAAGCTGTTATTACGCTACCCTCGAGTGTGGAATTTATGTCTATCAACGACATTCCTGAGCTCGCGGCGGGGTCCCAGTTCGGATTCCCGCTGCCTATGGAATTTATGTCAATAGCCGAGATTCCGTAAGGAGCCGCAAGCTCATATTACGGTACCCCCGAGTGTGGAATTTATGTCTATCAACGACATTCCTTTGCTCGCGGCGCGGTCCCAGTTATTGTATGTATAGAAGGGGTGGAGGAGGGAATTGTTGCAGAGCAATAGTTATTTTAAACTCAATCTGGGTCATCGATAATGTATGACAATCATAAATTATAAACTATATTGTGATTAATGAATCTTTTTCTCAAGATCTAGTTCATGCTGCTCTTTTTTAATTCCAAGAATTGTCATCTTTAATGACTACTACTGAAAAAAATCTCTTACCAAGTGCATTTTTTTGACTTTTCAGCTTTTCTTCCGAAACAAAATCCAAGATGAAGAAGGTTATGTATTATTCGTTCGCAAGAATGCTCTTCAAATATTGATTCCAAAATATGGTTTGGAAGGTACTTTATATCTTGTTCCCGCCACTGGACAGCCTACCGCTAATTTTGTCTACAATGAAGAGGTAAGAACACTTTCAATTCAGCATAATATTCTCATAAATGTGGATTGGGGATCCAAATTTTATCATGAATACTATCTAATATTTATTCGATGTAATATTGCTGGCCTTAAAAGGGTGATGAGGGGACTTAAAGCTGCATTTTGAAACCCCGTTGAGACATTTTCTCAAAGAATCCTATGATTAAGACAATTTCTAGGAGACTGAATCAAGGAACATCCTAAAATTTTGTCCGTAATTTACTTAGCTACAAAGCTGGGCGGTACATATTCGAGTTGAGGATAGTATGCATTTTTTCAGACTATAGGACACAGATTAATTCACTTTTTTTAAGAACAATTAGATGACACTTGTTTTAAATTTGTTGAAAATCCCTTAACACTTAAGCCATCATAGGCACATCTTCAAGTAAGATTCACAAAATTAAACTTGATACATCATTCGTAAAGAAATAAAAACAAAAACACTAAAATGCAAGTATTGGGCAGTCGACTGATAAAAAAAAACTTGTGAAACATGCGAAACGAATGTGTGCATGTGTCTAGAAATTCTTACCAAATCCGGAATCTTACAATAGAGTAGGTTAATTGGTACATTTTCGGTCGCTCCTTTTCTTCCAGCCTTGAAAATCTGACATAATATTTTCTAGCGCACACTTTGTTTTTGCACAGGGGTTTACTCAAATGATTATAAACGTTCTATATTTTTTGCTTGCCTATCAGAGAAAATCAAGTTTTTGGCTGAACATTGTAGCCAAATCAGGGCTTACTATTATCTGCTCATTTTTTGTAAGGATAGATTTCTGATGGTTTTAAAGTAACATCGATTTGGGGCCATTTATCAAGGAAATGCTATTGAGGAAACACAATTTTTGAGTATCCAAAGGAACCTTAGCCCTCAGAGCAAAATTTTTAGAGAAGCGATTTCTGACAAGTGAGGAAGAGAAGTCAGATTTTGAAAATTTGAAAGAAAACTTCAAGGTCTCATAGTGGAAGTTCTGAGCAGTTTCATTTATTCCATATCATCAAAGGATGCAGTGTTACATGAAAATCTGGCCACTTTGTACTCTGAATACGGCAGACTAGAATTCTCAAACTTACATTTCTTTTACTATAGACTTCATACCATCAATAGTTACATTTGACTAGATATTCTCGGCAGTTATTTTTCTTCAAGTGTTTGTAGAACACTCCTCTGTACTCCTATATCGATTGGACTGCATTTTACAATGAGGAACTACAATTTTTGGCTCATACATAGACACCTATCTGTGTAAGGAAACTAATGGCACATACGTTGTCCCTAAAATGAGCCAGATATTATGGTTCCTAATTGCAAAATGTAATCATATTACTGAGTTTTAGTGGACTAAGGTCCCTTTTCCTGTTGACAGTCGCATTTTAATAAAAAAGAAAAATTTCTGATTTTTAGGATCAATCTCAAAGATGTGGGAACATCGTTTTTCATGCTTTCGATCCTGTCACTGTCCAGCTGAGCTTAGACAGAAGCAACGTTCAACATGAAAAATTAGTATTAAAAATGGTAAAACCATTCATCAAAGACTTCAGCGTTCCATCTGTTCAAGCAAATACTGGTGATGCTGTTGCCAGTGATGATAAAATGGATTTAGACGTACCCCAAACCTTGCCAGAAGTAGAGACTCCATCAAAACGCAAAGAGAGCGAGACGGAGACTGCCCAAAGTAAAAAGTCGAAAAAAAAGAAAAAGTCCAAGAATTAGTGTATTTCACTCGAAGGGATTCAAGGATAGCCCCTCTTAATCTTTGTCAAATTGTGTTAGATGGAACTGGGGTGATTTTCTCATTGAAGTGTAATTGCTTTTCTAAAAAAATCGGAAGGGTTTCATACACTTATGACAAATAATTTGCTGTAATATTATGTACCATAATCTGATATTTTCTCTCCCATCCAAGTCGCAGATTTCTTGCACTGCAGTAAATTCTCCGTTTCGACAAGGGCAAGTCACATTTTAGATTGAAAATTATAATCTATCTGTTTTTTATGCGTATGAAGGAAAGTATGTTTATGCCCAGCTTGTTTCTGTTTATGCCTTGTATATTTATGTACAGTTTACAAGGTTCATATTATCAAAGGGATGAAAGTTCAAATTACGAATCTCCTGCTTCAACAAAGCATTGATTTCTTTTAAACGCTGCACAGTGATATTTTTAAACTATCATTTATCTCTCCTAACTTTTACTCCCTTTCATAATCAGAAAAATGGGTAAGGGTCATAATACATAACAAAATGTAATATTACATATGGTCATAAAATACGCTCATAACTGGAATTATTAATGCGAAAAAGTCGTTTAATGTCGAGAATTCGCAGGGCAAGACTTTTCTCTTGAAAATAGGCCCTACTGTCTCAGGTCCAATAGTAAGTGTACCTATTTCTTGCATTCAAAATTTTATTAATCCAAATCACGTGAGATTTATTGGCAAGACCAGCATTTTATCACAAAAAAAAGTAGGAAAAAAAGATTGGAATAAAGAATCAAAATGAAGTAAGAAAACGGGTGTGGTAATTAAAAAGTTTAACTTTGTTTATATTTTATGCTATGATACTTTTGATATGAAATCAATTTTAAGATTGTTTTTTTCACTGTGTCAAAACATAAGAAGAAGAAAATAAAATATAAGCTGTAATTTAGTTAGTTGATGTTCTTATTTTTTTAGCTTCTTCTAGAAAATGGTTTTTATCCATTTATAAAAATCATAATTTGACTGCTTAAAAAGCTCAGAAACTTTAGAGTTCCACACAATACAATAAGAACTATATCTTTTGAAGAACCTAACCATCTGCGAAGCGAATGAACTTTTAAATAGTCAATGAAGCGTCCAGACAATATTTTTCATTTCAGTTCAAATCTGAATAGGAAGACTGTTTTTTTTTTTTTTAAATTTTAGGAGTCTTGAAAGAAAAAAAATCCTTTTGAAAAGAATCAAAATTTCATACAAGAAAGTGAAAAAAAATATATGACAAAAGTTTGCTCAGAATACCAGAGCAAATTTTTTTCTTTTCAAATGGAGACAAACAGCATAAACCCTAACCATAACCTCAAACGTAACAAAATAATTAAAGAAAAAAATGAGCTCGGTTAATTATCCAATTTAGGTAATACATACAAGATCGATTCATTGCATGGTTTACAATTTGTAAAGCCTTGTGCCTAACATTTAATTAATCGTTTTCAGTATTTTACAATCCTCATTATAATTATGTGAGGTGTTTGTGTCAGTTGCAAACTTGCTTTTATTAAGTCCTGAAGTGCTCCATGTGTTAAAACCAAGGAACAAGAACTTAACCTTCTACTGATGCATCCTGAAGTTAGTCAAAATTGAGAACTTCACGAAATGGAACAAGTTCACATTGTTTATTACTAATATGACACCAACATCAAATATTCTATGACCTTCCTCGAATTATTTTAAGGTTACAAATTTCAGGTATGTACAATCAAACTCACTTATAGTACTCGACTTGAGAGTTAATTAAAACCACTTAACCTATCTCTATAAGTATGGAGTGATTACAGACTTACATTTTGAAGGAAATTCTACAAGCAATCATTTTACATGACCTTTATAAATTCAAGATTTACTTAGTTTTTTGTTTGCACTGATTTTATGAATTTTAGCTGTAATCTCTTCTCTTTGAAATTTTACAAGCAGATGATCTGAGTATTTTCAGGTTATCCACCAAAATACCCATCTGAAAACTTGAATTGTAAGATGAAAACTTAGTAAGAACCATTCTACATGGTTCTTTGTTCTCTCTCCTAGTCATAATTATAAGTATTTTTTTTTCCTCCCAAAATATTTTTTGAAGATACTTCACTCTTTTGTTGTCAATGAACAGGAGTTACCTATTTTGAAAATCCTATTACAACTTCACCCTTGAAATATGATCAAGAATCAGGAATCAGCCATTGCTAGGATTCTCAATTCCTAGTTGGTTTAAACTGTTGGTCCCCCAATACTCATACCCTAAAGAGTTTTGGAGCAGTATGTATCCTTATCATCTTATCTGTTCCTAAACCAGGAGGCTTCGCCCTGTAATGGCTTTGTGGTCCAATCCTCGAATCGCTTTACGCCTCAGGGGTCAAGCGTTACTCGTCACTCTTCTGATTTCATATTATAGAATACAATACGTCTGGTTACTCATCATTCAATGACTGAATTGTTCAAGCTTTTAGCTTAATAGTGGAATATCAGAAAACAGAACATAACTTAAAACAAGATGACATAAAAAATGTATACAAATTTTAGCTGAGTATTTATTTTTTCTTTCTATTTCTTCCATTCCCAGAAATTGATACGAGGCGGTGAACAATGAAGTGCGATCCTCCAATGGAACTGTTTTGATGCCAGATTTTGATTTCTAAATCTGGTTAGATTCATCCAGGAAAGGTAAAGAATATTTTTTTATAATTTTATCAACAAATGTTTTCTTCGTATTTTATAATTGGTGTTCTACAGTTTGTCTGTCAGAATGTTCTTTTCAATTTTATTGTCCTTTTTTTTTAAATGACTGGAACCAATTATTCAACAAAATCAATAATTGGTTGCACTTAGTAATGGCCATCTCGAATCTTTGGCACTAATTTTCCCCTGCTTAAATGAATGTAAAAATGTTAAATTTCCTCTATCAAAAGGTTCTGCAATTTGAATGTCGAATATTTAATCACTTTAACATCTGATCACGTTTTCACTCTTTTTTCTAATTACTACTTAATAAATTTGAAGTATACACTTCCAGAATTTTTTGAAGATTGCCATTTTTTCTAATTGTTTTTCCCCCTTTGATAATAGTTTCATGAAAAATGTCAGAAGATGTTTGCAATGCCTCCGACAAAGTTATTTTGTCCAAATTTTCCTCGGACTCTGTCAAGACAGTAAGTGATGCAAAAATATCTGCTGGAGCCTGTGGTGATTTGAAGCAAAGTCAAAAATTCACTCAGATTAAAAAAGAATTCAAATTAAGGAATGGAAACCAGAAATTGCACAACAAGAATTGCAAATTTGGGCGAAATCGGCGTAGAAACACTCAGCATTGCAGAAGCAAAGACAGGCGATGTCTTCAAATGTGTCCTCACGTCATCAAAGCCAAAGTTTGCAAAACATCACGTTCACTTGGACCAAAGTCAGATCTCAAAACAACTGCAAATATCAATGCAGTTTGTAAGTCAGATGAAGGGAATTGCTCTGTCAAAGTCAACAGAGGATGGAAACTGAAAAATGTTTTTAATAAGTTAAGATGTCTATCGCACAGAGTAGTCTTGGACACAAATTTGAGTCAAAGTAAAGTCTCGAATGAGTCGTCTGATAAAATAAGTAGTCTTGTGAGTAATCATGGTAGCTGTCGCTTATGGAAAAGCCAAGAAATGAGGGAAAGGTCATCCAAAACGATAAATGTCACAAGCTGCTCTGAGAGGACTATCATTCCGTCATCGAAGTCAGTTGAACATCGTCCCACTTCCTCAGCTTGTGCTGTTGCTCCTATAACAAGCGATGGCTCAAACAATGACGTTCAAACTGCACACTTAATTGAGTTCATTCGAGATTCAAAATCAGTGAAAACCTTGACTCCCTTTATCTCCAGCAATATTTCCGGAAATTCCGGGAATAGTAGACAAATGAAGCGTAGAGACCAAAATGATTCTTCCTTGCAGTTCCTCCAATCAAATAAGTCTTGCTTTGAACGTCTGAGTCAAGTGAAATTGAAAACTTTAAAATCAGCCCCAGCTTTATTAAGAAACTTATCTTTTATCAATCCATCTGTGGTCAAAGCACCTTCAGAAAAAGATGTGTGGAAAGTTTCAGTGGCTGTTGATAAAGTATGTCAAACATCATCACAGATTTTACCGCTGGGAAAAGTATCAACGAGCACCAGTTGCACTTCCAAAATTTCTTGTCTGTTTAGCAACAAAGAAATTCAGAATGAGATTTCCTCACTCCATGCGTTAAATGCTTCAGTGAATAAAATGTGTCAAACAGAAAGTGTTAGAAACCTATCTAGAGCTGTAAACAAAGGCACTCAAGCAAACGAGGAAACCTGCCGGGAAATTTTGAGTGATTTTAGTCAGCCGACAAGAAAACCAACAGAAGCATCCTTCAAAGAACAAAAGTAAGTCTTCTTTTGCAAAGCCTATTCATCGATGATGAAATAAAAAAACCGAGTATTTTATCCTGACATTGCGAATTTCCTGTCTTATCTCTCTTTGTTGAAGGATGACAACTCATTAAACAAAAAATCAAAATTGTAGAAATTTATCTGCTTTTTCTAGAAAAGTCTTTGAAAATTTTGTCCAAAAAATATCAAGTAACATATATTTACTTCCACAAATGAAGTAGGAGTATATACTTTCAAAAACCACCATCAAGCAGCTTTTTTTTTAGTTTCCTCGCATTTATGCTTTTCCACTTAGTCCAAATTGCAATTTAGGCCTCAAACATTTTAAGTCAATGTACTCTAATTTATCATGATGTAGGGCAGAAAAAAAAATGGAAGGGTAAAAAAAAATTTAATTTGAGAGAAAATTTTAGGTAAATTTGCTCTTAGAGGGTACCCTTCAATTTTTTCTGACATTCAATTGATAATTTAGTTTCTCTGAAGCGTATTCCACAAATTTTTCTGTTTCTTTTGGAATTTCAAAAATAATTAGGTGTCATGTAAATTTTGGAAAATTCTGTAACTACATAGAAGAACCAAAGTTGTAATCCTTTTAAAGGTTTTTTCATCTCATTGTTTTTTCAAGTTAGTTTTTAGAATTTTACATGTCAGAATCATGATTGCTTCTAGGTCTGGGGAGAAACATTTTCCTGAACAGTATGAAAGTTTTTCATCGGAGGAAACAATATCTTGCGAAGGAAACCTATCAGATATCAGATGCTCATCTTCTGCTTTTGAGCATCAAATCCTAGATTATTGTTGTGTATGTATCTTTCATTCATTATTCATGTTATATTTCATCTCTGAGCTGCAGCCAAGGCTATGAGTATACTGTTAGTATAATATGTTAGATGTGAGACAAAAGTAACAATATGTAAGGCCCTCTAAAGTAGTGTTCAACGGTCTGTGGCTTTTGGTAATAATAAGAAAAGATTATTCAACAAACCAAATAAAATGGTTAAAAACAATTACAAGAAAGACTATAATTTTTTTATAATAAATTTTGTCGGAAAATCATTTTGTAAGATCTGTCTTCCGTCTTCAGCAGTGTCGACCTTATGGTGTTGATGTCAATCTAATTTAACCTCATTATTTTTGGATGTTAAATATCGACACCTGGACAGCCATGATCAGTTGAAATTCTGAGTAATTTCCTGGTTGTTCTATGTCAAAATGCCTTTGTTTATCTTCTATTTTCAGTGCTCAAAAAATTTGGACAGGATAAGAAAGAAACTAGGTTGGCTTGAAAATGAAAAACTGACTGAAAGAACGATGAAGAAGTGTATAGCAGACAACGAATGTGCAACAACTGAAAGTTGTAAACATGAAAAGTGCAGTCATATTCTAGCAACCAGAGAAAAATACACTTGCAGAAGACACCTTCCAAAGGCTTTGTACCCTCAGAACAGTAAATCTGAGCATGCGGTAGAAAATCATGAAATCTGCACTTCTGTTGGATACATTCAACAACCATCAATCTTGAAGTCCAGCTCTTCCTTTTTCAGGTGTGTAACACAAATAGCTCAGTTACAAGTTAAATCTTCCCTCATTTGTTCCATTTCAAAGATTTTTTGTTCCCAAGACTTGTAATTGCAAAAGCCAATTTCTTGAATGCATGTCACGAAGGATAAGGGATCGACCAATTAAAGAAGTTGAAGAAAAGATGTGTCTAATATACATAACACGATTGTAGACTATTTGTTATTCTTCAAAATTCTGTAGTTGGATCATTTCAGTGTAATGACGTCTAGTTCATTGTCATGAATCTAAATTGTCGTGAAAGCAGGAACGGCGAACATCAGGGTGATTTCACGATAATAGGAATAGTCGTGTCGCCGTAGGTTATGAACGACATAGGGCAAAACGATTGAAAACTAAATTAATTAATCAATAGGAATGATGTCCCTGAACCTATCCATGCTAAAAAATATGATGAATTATTATTATATTTAATAATATGAGACTCTAAAGGCCGAAAATGTCCGGTCGGTTATGCGTCGCCAACCCCGATTTTGAAGCAAAAGAGCAATTTGCGGTAACAAATCAGTACTGATAATGAACTCTTTGGCAATATTTGCTGAAAAGAGACTCTAGTGTTCAAGAAAATTGCCAGTTTGAACTGAAATGTTTATTATTGAGCGAGAAAAGTCATAAGAAAGAGGTGTCGCCACATTTGGCAACAAATTTTTGCAGTTGTATGAAGTGCAGTGTTTATCTCGCCAGATGGAGTCAGGAGTTTCAAAACTGCCATCAAATTGTTCGCTGAAGTCTTCTTCACAAAACCATTACTGATAAGTCAGTTTTTTTTACAATGAAAACTTTAATTATCATGAAAACCAGTGATTTTTACGTGTGTAGCACTAATTCCTCACTACGCAAAAACCTGAATTTAATAGTATTAAACTAAAAGGAAGTCTCCAAAGTTTAGAAAACTTTTAAGGCAGCATTAATTCCACCTCATAACTCAAGAATTGCCAAGTTTCATCTTTTGTATCATCTTTAATCTCACATTTTTGAGTGTCGGTTACGCTGTGTCTGTTACGTAACCGACACAATCTGGCAGGGCCGCCATGTTTGCGTGGACCTCCAGCAGTCCCGCGGGAAGCGCGGATACCTGATTCAATGGCTTGTTTATCAATCACTTTAACTTTGCACTGAATCAAAATAGAGCGTGCCAAAGCTGGAAAAAGGAAGTTTAATATCTTTAAAATGAGGTAATGAAATCCTGTTAAAATTGGTGCACTTTTATTTCTAAGGTATTTCACATTTTAACTATTCCTGTTATCGTGAAATCACCCATCAAATCATCCGCACATGGTGTTGTCCGTATTTTGCATTATCCAGATTGGTTTGCCAAGTGCTTGTGATACGTGGGCAAAATTTTGCCCTCTTTCATAATCTTCCTTAGAATGCAGACTGTTTCCAAAGTTTGCCCAGCAAGTTTTAAGAAAATAAATTCTTCCATCAAATTTGATGCAATTGAATTTTGAACTACAGACTTAATTTTTTCAGAGTGGATCCTCACAGAAACCATGTCAACTGTCATGCATGTAACATCCACAGAAACCATGAACTATGGGAATCTAAGAACTCTTGTTGTTACGATTTTTCGTTGACTCGTGCCAACTTCTTGAAACTCTATCCGGAACCCTACATCAATCATCTCTCGAACGCTGTATCAAATGTGCAATTAATATTCCACAAAGAGGGCAAGGTAGGTAAAGTTATTAGCTCAAATAAGTGTAAGTCTTAACTTTTAAGCATAAGTTTTGTTTTTTTGATGGGTTTAGGACTTCAGTACTTTACTGAGATCATAGCCAGGTAATAATATTTAAAGCTAATAAATCAATCATCTACAGTTTAGTTTATTGAAATTAATTCTAAGTTTTTGAAGTGAAGCTGCATAGCTTGAGAATAATCTGAGGAGCCGACAAACATCATCAATCTAGCCTCAACACTCTTTTCTCACGTCCTTTAGTATTATCAAAACATATTTGCTTGCTCCCTTCCAGAACCGGAAACAATTGTATGTCTGTCAAGAATGCAAGATGAATGCCTCGTGGAATCGACATGCTCGTAAACACCGGTTGAGTCCAAAGTGGCGGAAATCAATCTCAACTTGCGATTCTCAAACTCCTTCTTCAGTCCCTGATGCCTATTCTTCATCTACTGATGCTTGTAGCAAGACGTTCACAAATTCAAATTCTTATCACTGTAATAAGGTAACCTTCCTTAAAATACCTCTGAGTCGTTAGAAAAAAGTTATGTATGAAAAAATAGGAGAGGGGTCGGAAACTGCTCAAGGATTCAATGAGATGGTTAAAATTTTAAAAAGTTGTCTTTCTTGAAGCTTTCCTTCAATCATGGACATCTCTTTCTCCAAGAACCTCACTCAAAACTCAATGCAAATCCCAAATATAATTGCAGCATTAAAAATTGTAAGTCTGTGATAAAGATTTCACAACGTAGTTGTTTCAATTTGTAGTTAAATCTCAATATATCTCAGGTACTTTTATGAAAATGGATTATACTGACAGCTACTCTACGTACATTACAAATCATACTAATCAGAAAAAATCCAAGGGAAATCCTAAAATTTGACCATCAATCCCTTTTGATCTTCAAATTGGTTAGTATTTATTTTAAGAGATAAGTAAAGGCCAGCACTATTGGAGCGGTTCTGCGACATTTTTGGCCCGAGTTTTGCCTCTCTTTCAATTCACCCATTGAGAATTTTTAAACTTTTGGATCTCAAAAAATTTCTAGGTGTCAAATTAACAAATTTTACGTAAAGTATTACTCACAATATTTGATAATGAAATAATTTTAAGTAAATCTAAACAGCTCCAGTGAAGATGGCAAATTAACAAATAAAATTTTCAGAGATTTTTACTCAAGTCATATTATTCATATTATTTCGAACTATTTCCTGCTCAAATTTGTTGTCTTCATATCCGATATGATACAAGATTTTTTGACTGTAATGAATTTTCTAAAGAATATCTGACAATTCCTACATAATTAATCAGCTAATTGATTATTAAATTATTCTTATCAGTATCTTGTAGATTTACCTAATTTTCTTTTAAAAATAATGGAAAATTTTCTTAGCATCAGTCTTTTTTTGTATTTCTGTCCTCAAATTCAAGTATCAAATGTTCTTCTTCAGAGCAAGCAGATGCAGCAGAAGAAAGTTAAACGGCGGCGCAAACCCAGACAAGAAAATTTCAGACCAAGTTACAAAGATGTAGGAAACAACATATCACAGCTTGAGATGAACTCAGATCAGGGAACGTTGAACCATGGGGTAAAAAAGACACATTTCCTTTAAAAATTTTGTATTCTTTGAAACAATATGAATTTTGTCTTTTTAAAATTTAATCATAAATTGAGGAGCTTGGAGGGCAAGGCGCACAAGTGCAATTTTTGAAAAAATTGAGAGATTCATGATTTAAAGTAAAACTAGTGATGCATATATTGTATAAAATTTGCTCCCAAATTCCAATTCTTAAGCATCAAAAATTGAGTTTGAACTATCTCTCCGCCCTAAGAATCCATGTAATTTCGAAACTTCAAAATGGTTTCTCGAAAAAGCAAATACTGCACCTATGCCCCTTGTCCTCCAAGCCCCTCAATTGAATCCAGAGACAATATTTTTGAAACATATTTTAACAACCACTTTTCTTATGAAATAAAAAATAAACTTTTTTAATTTTACTTTTCAAGTAGGTATTGGATACTCGCAACAAGTAAATTGACTTCTCCTGGCGGTTTGTGACTTAAGCACCCAAGAAATAAGGAAGGCTATGTTTAAAAAATTGGCACAACCTTAGGACAGTATTCATAGTCGTTTTTTAAATCTTAAGGCCCTCTTTAGCCATAAGAGTTACACTGGTTAAGGGTGCTCTAACATTTAAAGAATGGTCATTCATAAATATGACCCTAGACCTCTGTTGCAACCTTGCTCTTTACAAATCATATTGTTCCATTATTAAAAGTTTGTTTAACCTCCAAAAAACGTGTAAATTGCACCTAAAAATTAGGTTTCCCAACGGAATGGCTCCATAACTTTGCGCTGAAGTGATAATACTACTTGCTTGCATCATTGAATTTTTACCGATTCAGCTAATTTTAAAAAAAATCTCAATGCAAAAAGATGCTGCGAGTATTGCAAAATCTCTGGGAACTAAATACAGATGTTGACTTGTTTATTTAATGTCTGTCGCTCGTTCTTGAAGTTTATCCTTCTCATTTTACAGTACTTCATTGTGCCTTCTTCAACCATAAGCTGATGGTCTTTTCATTGTGAACTCTTCAGACCTGAATGAGCACTCGCTGGGCAATGGTTGCTAGAAAGGTTGCGGCAATATTTTAGTAACATTTTGACAACAATTGCCCGGGTGGGCAATAATGTAAAATTTAAGAATAGTTTCTTGGATTGTCAAAATAACTCCTTCTTCAATTATGATTTTACAGGATGGTCATGGCAGTATGTTAGATCCATCTAAACAGTGTTCAATGAACAGCCCCCAGCATAAAACAACTGATGCCTTTTTACCACCGCCACCCCCTCCACTTTATGAGTATCCTGCTTACAAGTATGTATAACTTAATCAGTTTGATAGTTAATTGTAAATTTCTTTTTCCTTTTGATTTAAGGTCCATGGTATGGGAAGATGAGCTGCTGAGCTACGGAATTGGCACCATTGAGATAAGAGTGTTTGACTCAAAGAAAATGAGAAAATTAAATCGTGTAAAAGGATGTCTGCAATATGCCAAACCGAGATCCATATTCTGAAAGTTTCACCATCAAAATTTAATTTTTTATGGTAATATTCTCTGGTACCTGGAAGCGGCTCTCTGGTACATGTATAAGTAATAAGGTATTTTAATTTCATATCAGTGAAGGGCCTTAAATTACAGTCTTAACCAAGAATTTGGAGTCCTGAAAACGGCCCGAAAAGTAGGCTATTTTTTTTCAAGACTGTGTTTTTAAATGATCCAGTTCAAACTCTCGTGACTCCAGTAAGGTTTCAACATTTTTGGACATATTTTGCCAGTACAAATATCCCTTAGAAATTATTGTACGCACCAGTGCAAGCAAGCCAATGTTTAATTTTATTATATGGACGTCACTTTTCCTGTCAAGGGTCATATATTGCTTATCACTTGCTTTATTTTTACAGCTGTAGGTACAATGAAGGAGAATACACAAAAACCTATCCTCATGGTCAGCGGTTCAGAGTAAATTCACAAAAAAAATCTCCGGAGGCCATTGGATCCAAAATGAATGAACCAATCGGTCCACAGCAAAAGAATACTCCTTGTAACAGAGTACAGGAATCATCTTCATTATTAAATGAATACCAAATTACCAGGCATTCATCTTTCAAAGGCATTGAATCATCTCACTCAGAGGTAACTGATAAATTTTCTCTCGGAAGTTGAATTCCATCTTTTCTGAAGTTTCCAGTGGGCAATATATCTCTGTTGATTTTGGGTATAGAAATGTGCCATTGCATTCGGCCAGATCTTATTACTACTTACTAATTTACAAAATATTAACATCAAAACTCCTTATGTAATATTCCACGACATATCCCACACATGTTGTTCATGGTGTTTTAAATCTCCGCTCCTCTTTTATTTTTTTAAAGGAGATAAAGTCAATCTATTTCCTTGAGGTATTCTTAAAATGTTCTGCGCACAGAGAAGAACAATCCTAGCAGTCTTTAAGAATTGATGGTGGGTAGTTCTCCACTAAAAAAATAATGTATGACAGGAAGTCTGAAATATTGTAAACTGAGATACGTTATTTGGGAGTTTCACCACCATCGTGCATTATTTAAGGTACAATCTGTCTTCCATATCAAACACCCTAAAATAGAATTCGTCTCCTAAATGGATCTTGTTAAGCTTTCAAGGGTGTGAAAATGGGCGTTTATTTCCTCTGAATGGGATTTAGTGTGGTATTTTGCTTCATTTTTCAACGATTTTTCAACTGTTTTTTCCAGACTTCTAATGCTTTTGTCCAACCAAACAACCAAAAATATGTAACAGAAAAAGTAGGAGCAGGTTTTTCAAACTACAACAAATCTTCCAATCATTTACTGAGGTACCCAGGATTTGGCGATTGCGTCTCATCGCAACCAATCATACTCAGTCAGAAGAAGAAACAAGCCTCTGCAGATACCAAAGTTCGAAAGAAAATCAAAGACAAATATCGAAGAGATGGAGCGTCAGTCCGATGTTTGATCCGAGTGAGGAATGATTATTTACGTATCTGTCGCAGGCAAATAGTCAAATCAGGCATATTTTGTTAAATTACAAGTCGTGTAGTCAAATTTTGAAAATGTACAAATTTTAGAAGGTTTTCAAGAAAGACATCTTGAGTTTTGAACATTCTAAAAGTAAAAATTCATCAAATTCAGGGACTTTCCTCGAATATTCTTCTCCAAATGCTCCTTATACGTTTCAAATGCCAAAATTTGAAAAATTCTTTATTTTACGACATGCAGTACATTTTGAGATGAATGTTAGTTCCAGGGCCAAAGATTATTATGGATAACTTTGTATGATGCACATTTGTTCAGTGAATAATTTCCTTCTTAAACAAACAATAAGAATTATTTTGTCTAAAATTAGGAAATGAACCAAAATTTGAATTTCAGTAAAATTATTAGACTATTTGCCTAGGCGTTTGAAAAAATGCTTGATTCAACTATTGCCTGTCACACACCCAAACTATTATCTAACTTCAAATATTATATTTTATCCACACAGGTGAGCTACCATCAAACTAGTGTGACAAACATCAAGCAAACTAATGCATAGATATAGGGTAACATCACTTTTTGCCTTGTCAAACTAGTTTCAACTGAGCTAAACCTGGTGGGCACAGCTAATTTTATGCAATCGCTAAACTACATTGGCCAAAGTTCAAAGTAAATTTGCCTTTGTAGATGAGATGAACTAGATTTAGGTACAGGAAGGTAGATTATCAGGACACTAAAATGCAATGGGTCTAATTAACGCTGTAATTTTAAAAAACAAAAAATAGATGAAGATCAGTTGCAAAGTTCGAGCAGGAAAAGTTGCCCACAGGCTAATTGCTATTTGTAGTAGTATGTTACGTATTAATTTTCACCATTTTTAGTGAATCGATTTAAAATTCAACTTACCCTTCTTCTTGTTGTAGGTAAATTATCAAATGCAATGGAATAATCCAGCTCCATTCCAAGAGAGAAATTATATAAATTAGGTTTCTGAAGTGTTTCTCTAAACAATTTCTTATTTTCTCGTCTAGTTTGATTTATTTTTCTGAATAATTTTATTTTCTTCTTGTTAATTTCCTTGATCACTATTTTCTTTTATTCAGGAAGCTTTGATAACAGAAAGAAACAACAAGTATGGAAGGAAAAGTTTGACAGCAGAAAAAGAAGAGAATTGTCAGTCAAGAAATTTTTCAACAGCTGAGTCCTTTACAAGAATGACAACTTTGAATGGTAAAAATCAATCAGATTTTTCATCTGAAACACATAAAAATAATGTTAAATCATGCTCCTTCAATAAAAAGCCAGCAAACGAACATACCATTCCTGGCGCATTCCAATCATCTAAAAACACATTCTGTCAGTTGTCAGATACATCGGTGATATCAGAAACTGCCATGGAAGTATCAGCCAGGGCCCTCTTCAATGACAAACATCGTAAAATTTTCAGAAGTGAGAGTATGCAATGGCCTAATATTTCAAACTCAGCGAAGAGGGAAGTTACCAAACGCTTCAGTGAAGAATTCACCAGTCAGCGACCTGTTTTTGAGGAGAGACATTCAAGCACTAGAATAGAGAACGACACTCACGAAAGCTTCCGGAATGAGACTGTAAAAACGTTACCATCGTCTGGCCATGATTTGAGGACCAATGAAGATTTATCTTCCTCTAATGAGTCACTGTCCTTATACTTCAGGTTAATGGATGTCATAGCGAAAAAACGACAGCAGTTCAAAAAGGAAGAAAGGAGGAGGATGAAATTTCAGGAACCAAAACTTATAAACAAAACTATTGTAGCCGCAAATAAAGACTGAAATAAAATGTAATTATTATTCCTACACTTGGACTTTTTTATTGCTCCTCCTTCATCAACGTATCACCTGTACTTAGTTTCCTTCCTCTATAAATTGAATGGCTGTGAGGACAAGGCTTATAAGTATAGTGTTTTGTAATTATTTTGGGAAACACATATGTGTTCTTAAGTTTCAAAATTACATGGAGCCTTTTGGCGGAATGAAAGTTCAAAATCACAATTTTAGTAAAAATTGGATTTTCGCAGTGATATCATCACATAATATATTTCAAGACTAGTTCTGGTTGAAATCGCTAATATCTCAATTTTTTCATTAACTGCTTTCATGCGCCTTGACTTCCGAGTCCTTCAACTGCAGTTTTTCTGTGCGCTAGTTTATGTAAATAATTTAAATCCTACTCATAGTCGCAGTTATATTTGGCAAAAACTGATTAGGAATGTTAGCCTCCTTTTTTAATAGAAACAATTCGTAGAAGTCTTTGTTAGTCAGCAAAAAAGGTGATTTGGTGGAGATTGAGAGAAATATTAAGCTACAATTCAAGCGACTATCCTGGGACTCGCCAAAAAATTTTAAGTCCCTGTTGCCAGCATTGCGATTTCTTTCTGTTATTGCATAACGAGGCTTTAATAATATTTAAGCACATGAAGCTGGGAAAAATAAATTTCTACAAATTTATAAGGTAAAACTGAAAATTTTTACCTTTTTAAACTTTCAGAATATTGTTGTGTGCCCCAACATGCCTATATCTATCTATACCAGCCTGGCGCCTGTCTCTCCTTTTCATCCTCTCAACCCCGCGCCAGGCACCTCCCTTGTCCGCGATTCCGCGACCTCGGAAACTCCCGTTAGCCCGGTACCGCCTGGCACGGATGATTCCCTACCTGTTTCTTCCCCGGCTTTCCCTTCATCATGATCATCCCCTTGAACAGCAACCAGGAGACAGGAGACGGACACTCTGATTTTGGCATCGCTAGGGCCACCACGCCGCGCCGGGATCGCGACCTCCTGACATAGTCACATAGCAGTTAGATTTGTTGTCACCTCACTGTACGCCTATCGACTTATACATAGTTTGTACCCACGATACCTGTAGTTGTCTTTTCGTTCATTCATCATACCCATATTCGGTACCACCACGGTACACCTACGTACACTGGCCCAGCACCAGAACATTACAGTGGCGCAGTCGGTAAAAGAACTACTCCCTTAAAAAAAGAACTCTCCCAACCATTCTGGCAGTCGTCTGGCAGTCGAAAAGAGGATGAGAAGACGGACATCCGAGCACTTCGCCTATTTTCTGGACATACTTCCATCAGGACTGCATCGTCGCGAAGTTTATCGAAACTAAACATTTTCTGGATACACTACGGCCAAGACCACACCGCCCAAAGTTCATCAACGTTTCAATTCATCAACGTTTCAAAGCTCATCGAAATTTTGTGCAACATGTGTAATTTAGAAAACCCATCGCATTTTCTAAGTGTTATTCTTCCCTCGTTTTCCGGTGGTGACAGACACAATTATGGCGAATTCATTGAATCATGTGAAACTATCATTTATTTTACCAAGCCTTTGCTTCGAGAGCAAGTACTCTCTCAAATTTTAATTCCAAAATTAGCTTCAAATCTTAGCCATAAATTAAACGCAAATTCCATCAATTCTTGGGAAACTCTCAAGCATGCTTTAATTTACAACTTTCAGAGTGATTTAAAGTCTAAGTTACGGGAAAATTTTGGTAAGTACTGTCCGCAGTGTCAAACTACAGAACATAATCATTTAAATTGTAAAATTTGGGTAAGTCTGAATGTAGACACTATCTCTGATGCTAAACCTCCTTGTGCATTCTCCACAGATGAACCTCAATATTGTCTAAGATTAATAGAAATGGTTTCTCCCAGAATTTCAAAACTTACTGAAAACGAATATGATTTCTTAATTTGTGTATTTAATTTCGTCAAAAACGCCCTTTCCGAGCAAGCTGCAGTATGCTTCTTTCTAGTCATAAGTGAAAAGTTACCTCCAGTTATTAAAAATAAAATTCCAGAGGACTCATTTGAAAATTTAGAAACTTTTATGGAGACTCTGAACAAGCAGAAGCAAAAGAAAACATCTTCAATTTCTAACTCAAAATTCGCATATCCAAATAGGAATGTAGGATTTTTATCAAGCTACAAATATGATTCAAATCTCGATCAACTTTCAAATTCCATTTCCAACTGTACTTCTATTTTTGTTCCTGAATCAAATTTTACATCAAATCCTGATTCTTTTTCTTTCGAAACTCCAGACCATCGATTAAATCCTGATTCAAATTTTAAAACTACTTTTCAGTCGATCACTTCCTCAAATTCAAATTTTCATTCTAGTTTTAAGGCAAGTCGTTATTCAAACCCTGATTCAAATTCTCATACGAATTTTGATAGTATTAATTCAAATTCTCTTTCAAACTTTGGATCAAATTCTGATACAGATATTGAACCTAGTCTTAAGTCAAAAAATATTTTAAATTCTAATAATTTGAGGTCTTTGAACTCGCACTCAAATTCTCAATCTAGTTTTAAGTCAAATTCGCCTTCAAATCCTCATGATATTTCTTCGAATTCTGATTCGCATTCAAATTCTAACTCTAGTCTTAAGTCAAAATCTGCTTCAAATCCTAATGATTTCAAGCCAAATGCTCATTCGCATTCACATTCTTACTCTAGTTTTAAGTCAACATCTCCTTCAAATCCTCATCATATCGAGCCGAATTCTGATTTGCTTCATTCAAATTCTTACTCTAGTTTTAAGTCAAACTCTCCTACAAATCCTCATGATATTAGGCCGTACTCCGAATCGCATTCAAATTCTGACTGTAATGTTAAGTCTAGTTTTACTTCAGATCCTCCTGAATCGGATCCCACATCTAAAGAAGGTCAAAAACTCCCTTCTAATAATTTTAATGTTAATCTTAAGGAAAATCGAAATCAAAATAATTCTAATCAAATCAAAACTCTTAGTTTTAAGCAAACGTTGCATCAAACTTCATTGTCCGAAGATTCTTGCAAACGTACATTTAGTACTACTAGGCATAGCATAGATAATCATAGTATCGATAAGCATAGTATTGATAATCTTTCCAATACTCTGAACTTATCTGAAAATACTACTTCTTCGCCTGATCCTTCGATCGATTCAAGCACTACTTCCATGTGTCCCAACTTTAACCTTAGACCTACAGATTCTACCTTTGAACTCACCAAGTCATTGTTAAATCTTGATCTTAAATCTTCTATGAACAACTCAAGGTCATTACATTTAGATTCTAGCTCAAATTATGTTCATGAAAATCAAAATTTTCTCAAACCTATGTACTCTGAAATTTCTTCTTCTGCTTCAAAATCTTCTATTAGCTATTCATCAAGTAGTGACACTTTCAACTCTTCTAACGTTCATCCTGTTACTTCAGACTCTAAAACATACGTTCTTGAAAATCGAAATTTAATAACTACATTTTTCCCAGATTTAAAGACAAAACCTTCAAAAAGCAAAAATACTAACTTGCATTCAAGTCGCATACATCATGATATTCAACAGCACCCAAGTTATCGTTCCCCTCCAACATTTGATAATCAGCAAAACTCAAGCTCGTTATATTTTCCTTATTGTAATTTTATCCCAAAATCTGATATCAACATTCGTTTTAATCACCATCCGAATAACCTTCAAAAATCTGAAAATCAACGCTTTAAAGATAAAAGTAACAAGAACTCCAGTCCAAATTTGTATTTTCAACCATACAATTTAATCAAAAATTTTCAGAGCAATTCTGTCCCCAATCATCAATCCAAACAATTTCAAAACAAAATACAGTCTAACTCCAAAAATTATGTTAGTTCCGAGGCTAAAAATAATCGCTCTGAAAACCGAGGAAGGACTTCAAAAAATAAATCGCCTAATTCACATCCATCACAAAAATCGACAAAAAAGTCGCTCCCAAAACCGCAACACACTGGTAAAATTAAAGATGAAGTGTTAACTAAAACGCCCATAGTTTCCTCTCCTAACAATCTTAAATCCAATAAAACCACAAGCGAACATTCTCTCGATAAATCAAAGTGTAATTCATGTTCTAACATCAAAATTAAATTAGATCCAGCCATATTCATTTTCTCAGCTCTTTTTCTAAGCGAGTCCGTTTTCATCACCACACTACTGCACTTACTTCTGATCCTTCATTTTCTCCAAGATTCTGTTAAAATCTCTGACAACAGTGTTTTTAAGAAACTTTTAAACATGCTCTCCAACCTACCATTTAAACTGCTCACAAAATTGCACTCATTCCCTAAATTTCACTCGGCAAATTTCAACGTAAATAATCATCACCCAGCTACGAACGAACATAAAAATGAAAACCCCAATTACATTCGAAAAAGTAATCAGCGATCTTCAACCTGCGTTTCTCACTCACATTAATTCGTCTTCATTTCAATTCAACATACATTACATTTCTTCTGTTTTCTCCAGACTATCTCCTTACGTCTTTATCTACATTCTATATTTTTAATCTTCTCTAAATTACCTCCATCATTCATGTACTCTATACTACCTCTTTATTTTTCAATTATCCAATTTCCTTTAAAAAAAAAAAAAAAATTAAAATTTCTTCAAAATTTTAATTTTTTTTTTTTTCTCACATGGAGGGAGGAGTGTTGTGTGCCCCAACATGCCTATATCTATCTATACCAGCCTGGCGCCTGTCTCTCCTTTTCATCCTCTCAACCCCGCGCCAGGCACCTCCCTTGTCCGCGATTCCGCGACCTCGGAAACTCCCGTTAGCCCGGTACTATGGAATGATTTCCGTAACCCTTGCGCGGGGGAGCGCTGCAGTCGCGGGCGGGTGACTGATTCGCGGGGGGGAGACATTCTGGCGGGGGGCGTATGTGAATCGCGCGCGGGCACCACTGTTGTGCGCACGGGTGACTGATCCGGGGGAGGGGGCCATTGTTTCGATTCATCGAAGAATCGATACACTACAGTGTTGCCAAGCCTATACACCAAATTTTCATGTCTATGGTTTTGAAATGGACATTACAAGTTCGAGTTTGTTCTGAAGATGGAAGAAGAAGAAGTTACTGTTGTTTGTTTACATAGTTCACGAGGAATATGGGGTTAGGTTTTATGCTTCTTTATGCTGACTTTAATTTCGTGAATTACTGAATATCTTAATACGTAATTTGGTGAAATTAAACACCTATTGATTTGGAGATGGCTGCTAATGAGGGAATAGGTAAGTACGTAGAACTAATTTTATTTTATCGCTGACAGTCTTCCGGAACTGTAATTTGGGCAGCCCAAAACATTGCCACAGCAGATAACGTAAACAATCTGTAATCAACGTAATCAAACAGTTAGAACATGATTTTCTGTTGAATGGCGTTGTAAACTGATATGAATTTTGTCGACTCATTTTTTTCCCTAAACCTACGAAACACCAAGGAGGCCATTTCTTGGACTTTGGACATGAAACGACTTAATCTGTTTTTCCACAACCATACATCATTGCACCAATATTTTTATATAGGTATTGGAAGAACTTTCAGACATTATCTTCCATAAAATTATAATGTTTCAATATAGCGATGTGTAAGATTGTTTACGTTATCTGCTGTGGCAATGTTTTGGGCTGCCCAAATTACAGTTCCGGAAGACTGTCAGCGATAAAATAAAATTAGTTCTACGTACTTACCTATTCCCTCATTAGCAGCCATCTCCAAATCAATAGGCGTTTAATTTCACCAAATTACGTATTAAGATATTCAGTAATTCACGAAATTAAAGTCAGCATAAATTTGAAGCATAAAACCTAACCCCATATTCCTTGTGAACTATGTAAACAAACAACAGTAACTTCTTCTTCTTCCATCTTCAGAACAAACTCGAACTTGTAATGTCCATTTCAAAACCATAGACATGAAAATTTGGTGTATAGGCTTGGCAACACTGTAGTGTATCGATTCTTCGATGAATCGAAACAATGGCCCCCTCCCCCGGATCAGTCACCCTCGCGCCACCTCGCGCACAACAGTGGTGCCCGCGCGCGATTCACATACGCTCCCCCGCCAGAATGTCTCCCCCCCGCGAATCAGTCACCCGCCCGCGACTGCAGCGCTCCCCCGCGCAAGGGTTACGGAAATCATTCCATAGGGTACCGCCTGGCACGGATGATTCCCTACCTGTTTCTTCCCCGGCTTTCCCTTCATCATGATCATCCCCTTGAACAGCAACCAGGAGACAGGAGACGGACACTCTGATTTTGGCATCGCTAGGGCCACCACGCCGCGCCGGGATCGCGACCTCCTGACATAGTCACATAGCAGTTAGATTTGTTGTCACCTCACTGTACGCCTATCGACTTATACATAGTTTGTACCCACGATACCTGTAGTTGTCTTTTCGTTCATTCATCATACCCATATTCGGTACCACCACGGTACACCTACGTACACTGGCCCAGCACCAGAACATTACAATATGAGTACGTACAGTAGAACCTTAATTATATTCGGCTTGATGTGGTGCCATTAGAATAACTCTGCATAAGTAATTGCTTTTGATATAGTTGAAGTTCCGCGACATTTTTAATTGAATTCACAATGCATAATTTGAATAATACTTGGTTTTTTGATGACTCTGGCAGTGCTTTTTCAACTTTATTATATGAATAGATACGTTGAACTGCATTGCCTGGTGTAAAACTAAGTACACTAATGAACTAATTTTTGCAGATTGCTCTGTATAGTTATAAGATTCTGCCAGAATTTGTAACTTGGAAAGTTCAAAAGTCGTAACTCTGAATCATGACTCTTCTACTCTCTTTTTTTAAGCCATAAGGAAGTGGTTGGTAGCAGTAAACTATTTCTCTAAATGCCAAGGAAGTTATCATGGTAATTTTAAACAAAATGCACTCACTCGGAACCTGAAGCTGAATTTACACTTTTGCCGCCTTGAGCTGACAACAGCTTGCCGCTGCTGAGATTTGACAAGGATGACTTTTGAAGAGAAAGAAAAAAGAAAAGTAGACACAGAAACATGAGAAAAGATGAAGTGAGTGAGGTTGTCCCCTTTGAATTCTGCCACCTCCTCCCGAATTTGAATTTGCCGCCATGGGCCATGGGCCGGACAGCTACTTTAGCGCACTCTATCGCAAAGATGGCCGACTTGTATACGTTGTTTTTCTTTTTTTTGTTTTTAGGTTATGTTAAAATTAAATTGAGTGTCCACGTGAGTTACAGAATTCTAAAGTTTTGAAGTCATTTTTCGCTTGATTTGCGTGAATGATCTCCTCTTTCTCTCCTTTTTCTGCTCTTAAGCATTAATTAATTCATGTCTTACTTTATGCCATAATTTTTCAAGTTATTGGGATCATCTCCGAATCTGATATTTCCAATTGTTTTACGAAGTTAATCCAGTAAGTAACACTCATTTTTTTTTGTTCTAAGATCCACCTGCCGACGTTCTATTTATTGTACCACTCAATTTTTTGTATTGAGCTAAACACAATACGTAAGCTGCATTGTCAAAGTAAGCTGGTCGGGACTCTTTGAATACTAAATTATCCGATTCCAAATGGTTGGCGTTGTTGAACTCCTGTAGAATTACCAGATGGCTTGTTTGTTTACATAAGAAAGCTTAATGTTTCTACCTACCTCTCAACAATCTCAGGAGGTCGATAGAACCGTTGGCTTGTGTTTGGAAACGGAAGAACCGGACGGAATCAGACAAGTTGACTTCGATAATGCATCTCAAATCATAGTCCATGACAAATTAACGTAAACATGCGAGTCTGGAAGTCTACAGCTTCAAAACAGTGACCATCATACGCTGATAGAAGAATTGAATTTTCTTAAAGAATCCGCCTGAAAATAGCATATAATTGAAGCCTTTTGCGTTTCTCTACTTTGACTTTCATGGAACCTAATGAATGAAGATGTCCCCCAGACTGAGAGAAGAACGCACTGACTGTTCGCTTGTAGCAGTCATCCATTGCGATCACAAGCAACCATTAGAAATCTCTGAGTATTTTTAATGTTTCAGAAAACATGGGGATGAAAAGACGGAAGAAACAAAAGAAAAAGGCCCAATCTGAAATTATTTCCGTCAAAGCTCCTCCTCCTGCGGCAGAAAAGAAGGAAAGTGACGAAGAAAGTTCAGACAATGATCAGGATTTATTGGACGAAGTTGATGAAGAAGATTTGAAGTTTTTGGAAGATGCTGCCAGGAAACGCAGTTATAGTATCCTACCAAAATTGAAAAAAAGACCCAGGTGAGTTTTCTGCTAATAAGTAAATAGACTTTGCCCAAAATTTAAATGATAGAATACAAAAAGGAAAATGGATGAAATGAGTCTCTAAAGGATAGGGGATAAAAAGGAAAAGTTCAACTCGAATATTTCAGGCCAATTACTTGCACACCGTCACCCAGAAAAAACACTGAAGTGACATTTCTTTAGAGGGGAAAAGCGATGTCAATTGTGTCGTCCGGGTTTCACATTTATGCCAAGTTTATAGGTTTTTCTGATTTTTACCTTATTAATCAATTGAAAATTTTCAAAAACATTAAAGATTGCTAACTGCAAGTCCTTACAATTTCACGTTAAAAGGAATATATCCACTGAATTTCATCTACAAAGTGCATCTTATGAATCTCTCGTTTTTAGAATTTATTGTTGACCAAATTTCAAACTGTGTCACCAAAACAAAAAAGCGTACCTCTCCTATGAACTTCTATTCTTGGAGTCAGTGGCACAAACAATGGATTTAAGAGAAGCTCTAAACAAAAGTTGAACAAGGGCAAAAAATTTCATGCAGAAACATGACCTAAAATGGACATGGAAATGAATTCAGGACGCTTAGATGTCTTACAACATTATCATCAACTGCTGTAAGAATAGAAAATTTAAACTATAAATTATAAATATATGTGAAATCTTGGCAATTACACGGCGAGGCTAATGATGCTTTTGGAGTTATTGCATGTTTTCTTTTTGGGTTATTGTAACCAGTCAAGTTAGAATATCTGAGATCCAATTCTTCCAGAGCAGAAGAGTTTTCTGTTTGACAAATACCACAGCTCACATGGCCTCACTTCAAGTTTAAGGATCCTCTGCTATTTTTTCTGTCTCTACAGATTTGATGAAGAGAATATAGAAGAAAAATACCTGGAAGAAGAGGCTAATGAACAAAATGAAGAATCCGAAAAAAGGTATCTGTTACCAATTAAAACCAAGAAAGGAGTCATAAACAGAGTCACAGTAAAGACTGTTGGTAAGTATTTCTAAAGAAACTGAATATTGTGTGTATGAGTTTTTACTTCATAGCAACAGCAAATTCTGAAAAAGACGCAATAGTTTAAACCTGTCCTTCATGATTTACTGTGGATAATCAGTACAATCGACAATAATTTTCAACAGTTCCGTTAGTTTGTCCAGTTTGGTGAAAAACTACAGAAGAAGTGAGGAACTTTTTCATGCTGTCTGTTAGAGCTTTGTAGGTGGCAAGAACATTGCACAGTCACGCTGAAACGGCACAAATTAATTGAAGCAAAGGAATCATCCTGTTCTTCATAACTCCTTCCATTAAAATTTACATGTACATATTCCCTTTTAGCATGAATACATCCTGTTTGCATGAGAGATGTAGAAAATTCAAAACTTTCCCATTTTTTCATTTTGTTCTCTGATTTTTAAAGACTCTGAATTTTTATGATGTAGAAATTGTTTTTCTGTTACCTTTTTGGTTGCTTTTTACCAATTATATCTATTTTTTCGTGTAAAGCACAATTTTTATGTTGAATAAACTGGCCTCCTCATTTACAAAACTCTATTTTCACCCCTCTAGCTTTTGTTCCTCAGTTGTTTACGTAAGAAGTCTTTACCTTGGTTTCCATTTAACCCCCCCCCCCCTCAAAATTTATTTGTACCATTTTAATAATTCTAGCTTTATCCATTTTATAGATGAAGAAGAACGTCAGTTGGAAGAAGAAAGAAAATTGGAGAGGCGGCAAGAGCAGAAACGATTAAAGAAGGAAGCAGGAAAACAAAAATCAGAAGCAGAAAAGGCAGACGCAGATAAAGACGAAGATTTGGAGTTTGAAGATGAAGAGGAAGGAGACAAAACGGAGCAATTTGTTATTGACCCTAATGAACCCATCAGCACAGCACAGCTGATCGCTGCTCGCGAAAAGCAGCTAGCACGCTTCAAATTAAAAATAGGTCTTCTGGCTAGCCGTACGTTAGAAAATCCAGAAAAAAATGTGAAAAACTTACAAGAGTTACTCCAAATATTGGACAGCTGCCCGATAGATATTAAACTTACTGTCAGCAGATGCGTCATCGTTACAATGACGGAAATTTTCAATGATCTTTTGCCCGCATATGAAATTAAATTCCATGAAGAGGAAACAGATAAAAAACTGAAAAAAATCACAAAAGAGAGGCTGGATTTTGAGCATAACCTTTTGAATGGTTACAAAAATCTGCTCGTCAAATTAGAACAGTTTGTCTCAGCTCTGAATAGAAAGAGTAGCAATAATCTGGAGTTGAAATTAAGCAAACTGTCAATAAAATGTCTCAGTGATTTGTTAGTAGCTCATCCATATTTTAATTATGCAAAGAACATTGCTCAGCTTCTAGTTGTCTATTTAAATTACAAAGATCCTGGTATTCGAACCATTGTAGCAAAGGGTATTAAGCAGATTTTCCGACAGGACAAAAAAGGTCTAATATCCTTGATAATCACTCGCTTGATCAACCGACTAATCAAAAATCGTAATCAGGAACTTTATGAGGATGCAGTTCTGGTCCTTTTACACCTGAGGATTACAAAGGTATCAAACGTTTTCACTTCTTATGATATAGTAAATACCGTTTTTTTCTATCATATTGCCTGTTAATCATTCCTCCTTTTGTATCCTTTTCTTTATAAGAGAACAGTTTTTGATGGATTTAATTATATTCAGTTGTCTTTAAAAACTGTTTTAGCACTACCACTCTAAAATTTTAGCAGTTGTTCCAGCAGAGAGTAGCACTCTGATTGTTCCAAATCCTAGAATAATCCATCCAAAAGCAAAAACAATCCAGCATGCAATTTAACTATTGGTCTGTTTGCTGTCCTGGTGCGTACAGCTTTGTTCTTGAATGTGTGTGCAAAATAATCATATTTGCTCCTAGATACATTGACTCTTACTTTATCACACTTCAATTTTGTTCCTCACAGTGTGCCAATTTCTCAAATTTTTCAGGTGAATTTAAGTGCTGAAGACGAACAGCGAGACGATAGGCGGAGATTCATAAAGCGGCAGAAAGTTCTTATTCGACTCTCTAAAAAGCAACAGAAACATAAGAAAAAGTTGGAAAAACTTGAAAAAGAGCTCCTAGAAACCAAGGGCGAAGAAGACAGGAAAAAGAAACAAGACTGGCAACTGGAGACAACTCATTTAGTTTTCACGATCTTGTTTAGGATTTTAAAGAAAGTTCCCAATAAGGACCTGTTAAGCGCCGCTTTGCAAGGATTAGCTAAGTAAGTACATATTTGTACATAATAATAATGTTCACTGGTAATGAACTCATAAGACAGTACTCGTCTCCCAAAAGCTCAGCCCAACTAAAAGCAGAAATAATCTGTACAGAATCAGAACTAATTTCTGCCATGTTGTATACGACTCAAGGCAAAGACTCCACTAAGCTTAGGGGCTGTCCATAAGGTACGCTAGACACCAAGGGTTAAGAAGGGGTCAAGAGGTATCCTACTGGGAGAAGGAAGGGGGGTAAACTTTGCCCAATGCATGCCATAATGCATGTTTGAAAAAAGAAAAATGAAATTTGAAAATTAATTTCACCTGAAAAGTGTCAGAATTTTTTTTTTTGCTCTTTCCCTTTTCTCCTCAGTTGTGTTTATTTCTTTCTTTCAAGTGTGACCGTTCACAATTAGTATTTTTCGAAATATCTTTCCTGAGAATACATTTTTTGCTTCAAAGGCTGATTTAATTATTCAGGGGGGGGGGGGGAGTTTCAAAGAATGCTTTCCCCCAGGGGAGAAGGGGGGGGGGGGTCTAAAAACAACCAAAAAACGTAGCATAATTTATGAACAGCCCCTGAACTCTTCTCTCAGTTTTCATCTAAATCTAATGAAGATTATTTCTCCAAACGCCAGTACATTAGCTGCAGTTTGACTGAAGCAATCAGTTTCTTAATTCTTTTTATTTTTAATCCTTGCACTTAAAACAAACTTTGAGAGAAATCACCACAGTGAATCATCCTGATAATCTTTAATGATCTCAAATGAATCTATGCTTGATAATGTGACTCTAATATGTGAGATAGGCCCCAGCAATTTGTATGAATGCAAAACTCTACTAAGCGAGGCAAAATTGATCAGTATTTATATCAGTTGATGAAAATTGCGAGACCTGTAGATAGCCAATTTTGGTATAACAGTGCCTTAAATACAGTATTTGAGGTATTTCCTTTACTTTCAGATATTCTCAATGTGAGATGACAGGAATGTTCTTAGCAACAACTATACTGATGCGGGCTTTCTGTATGTAGTCCCTGTGAAAAAAAAAAAAAAAAAAAAAAAAAAATTGATTTCTTTGATTTGTAAATGTGCTTTTTCTTGAACCCTAGGTTTGCTCATTGTATAAATTTGGAATACTATCAAGACATAATGAAGGTGCTCAATGATTTAATTGAAGAAGAAGATGAGGGTTTGCAGAACCGCGAACAGCTCCTGTGCGTTCTGACCGTCTTCAAAATCCTCTCAGGCCAAGGCGAAGCTCTAGATATCCAACCACTGAAATTTTTCTCTCATCTTTACGCCAGTATCCTAGAAATTCATGCTGGTTAGTAACATTCTTTAATATTTTGTTTATTAAAATGAAGAAGAAACAAATTTTGCATGAGAGCTTTTTTTTTAAAAAAAAAAAATAAAAAATAAAGAAAATTGAATAATTTCAACCTACCTTCCCAAAACCATAGACTTACCTTCTAGTGGGTTCTCTCCCAGCAAAAAATTAAAAAGATGCAATAATCTTCTTGTATCTATGTAGTGATCAGAAGTGAAAGTATGTTGATATATTTCTGAAAGAATGTTTTTTCTAGGTAAGTCGTTTTTATTAAATTTCAGCCTTCGGTTTTCATTCAATTTCAATTTCATTTTGAAATTTTGCATTAGTGGAGTTACATCAATTTTCATAATAATCAATAGAATAAAAAAAAAAAAAATCCAAATTAATTTTTTTCTCTAAAAAAGAACCCCCCCCCCCCCATGTATCTATTCCATTTCTTTCTTTTTTCCAGGTGAGAACATTGAAACTCTGAATCTAGTGATGCAATGTTTAGAGGAATTACTTTCAACGTTCAGAAGGAAATTGACAAAGGAGAAACTTATTGCATTCACCAAACGAATTACCACCTTTAGTTTGCAGACATTGCATAATGGAACTTTAAGCTGTATGGCGTTGCTGTTTTCAATGATGAAGGTATTTTTCCCCTTTTTATTCTTACCAAAAGCAAGTTTACCAAACTTTTAAAAAACATTAATCCAGCTTGGACCATCACCTCCTCTTATTTCATAAATCCATGTGATTTCAAGAAACTTGCCCGTAAGCGCTTTTAATTTTTACACTATGTTGTGTGGTATTACCAAAGCTTTCAGCTTTTACTTGCATAAAGTTCATGGAGAGGAGAAGAAAATTTCGGTTTTTCTCAGAAAAATTGTACCTGCTGTTGATTTCCTTATACAAATAGTTGTGATTATAATACTTGCATACTTTCTCTTCCTCTTTGATGAACATTGCACAACCAATATTACTTACTCCAACACATTATACAACTCATTTGCAGAGTTGCAGAAAGTTCTTCGCACTCAAGTAAATCAAGTTTGCTCTCAGAAAAATTCTATCTTAGTATAAGGGCTTAGTATGCAGAAAAGGACCCATTTTTGTAAGGGGAAAAAAAAAAAAAAAAAAAAAAAAAAAAAAAAAACCAGCGTGTTTAGCTAATTTCTTCATTTAAACCAACACACAGTTGGCTTCTTTCACTAAAATCTATGCTGCCTCTTGTTTCCAGAGAAGTGGAAAAAAGGAAAAATGGGGGGAAAAAAAATCCGTGACTGCTCTCACTAAAAGATGCATCAAGATTATGACTATGCAATTCAGCATTTTCAGGACCCATGCTTATTCATATTCCTACAAGAATTTACAAGACGTAATTTCCTCTTCTTTTCATCTCTTTTTATAAAATTTTGTGAAAGATTGTCTCAGTAATATAAATTTTCCTACTCAATCTTTACAGTGGAACAAAAATATGGAATTGTTGCTTGATGTCGAAACAACTTTTGGTCAAGGTGTCTATCATCCAGAACTGAAGGAACCAGACTTTAGCAATGCCAGCAGTACTGCCATGTGGGAATTGACTGCTCTAATGGTAATTTTTCCCCCTCTCTGCTAATTGTGTTTTCAACAGTAGATGTGCTTTATTCTACTAATAAAATTAAGCATTAAATCATTCAGGGCAAACAAGAAAAAACACTAAGATAAAAATATTCTTTCAGAAGAGTCCCATTTTTGCCATTCTCAAAAAAAGGGCTATTTTCCCATTTAAGGGTTTTAAAAAACTTGATAAAGGGTTAAAAACAACTTGAAAAATTCTCAGAAGCTCAGTTTTTTCTGTACTTTCAGAATATGCATTTTAAAAAGTGGGTGCTACTGGCCCATTTCTCTCAGGGTTACTACGGTCAGAGATTTACGGGAGAACCAGGAAATAACATGGATTTAAAAAGTATAGGAAAATGACTTAAGTGTCAGGGAAAAATTGTTTAATCACCTCTATTTGTGTTGTAGTTTGGGTGTGACGTTTCGAACAGTAAATTTTGCCTACGAACTATTTCAAATCTTGTCTTTCTATCCATTTGGCATTTCCTCGAATGTCCAGGAGTTTTACAAAACTGTGTGTGGAAATTTAGAAAAATGTCAGGGAAATTCATTTTCTGTATTCTTTGGTAACCTTGTTTTTGTTTTATCACTACATTTTCTGAAAAGTCTGATTTTTTCCCCCAGCGTCATTATCACCCTTCTGTTCAAGAATTTGCACCGCATATCTGTTCAGGAGCTTTAGACAGGAACAGCACTATTCCAGAGGAGCTAAGAAAGTAAGTAAAACGGTTTTTCCAACAATTTTTCTTCTGGTTTCTGTTGACCGAATGCCCTCAAGAATTTTTAAATGTACAGAAAGTAGTAAAATATGAGAGGTATTAGTACCATGAAATACAGTTGTACTAATTCTGGTAAAATCCATTAATTTTACCTTTGGTATCAAAGTTTTTTACCTGGTGGGGGGGAGGGGGACCATGAAAAAGGAATGAAATTAAATTAAAAAATTTTCCATGAGCCCTGATTTGAACGTAGGATGTGCTAGGTGAAACAAGCAAGTTAACAATGAGCCGTTTTGGTTCTTCTTATTGCTCATGGTTCTTTGAACAATATTTTTTATGCGTTACTCAATGTGAGCTGCTCAGCTGTTCTATTCAATTTCCAGCGAGTAAACGCTGATTTTTGCTCATGCTTCTTGGAGGGGTTTTCTCACCTCCATTCATAAAAACAAAACAAAAAATGTGCCCCTAAAATTATCTTTCGTATATTCATACAAAATTTCAACTCAATGTTTGGGTTACACCTTTGAAGTTCCTCTGATGAGTCAAAAAAGGAAAATTTGGGGTGAATTTTGTTTTTCATGTGTTCCTGTGACTGAAGAATATTTTGTTGGAGAATGAGTTGAATCAATAGGAAAGCCCCAGATGAGAGATCGATTAAATTCAGAAGACTGGAAATCCCAAGAGGAATGAAAGTGAAAGGTAGGGGTGCAGAAACATCCCCAACACGTTACCAGCCGGTTGAGCGAGGCTGCTGAACCTCTGTAGAAAAAGGCGAAAACAGAAGAGCCCCTGTGCTAACAAGAAAAATGAGGGAAACCTTACAGATTTTTTCCAAACTTTGCGGTTTACAGCGTTTTAGCTGTGGAAAGTTTTTTTGTTTTCTTTTAAATAAGTTTGCATGGGGAAGTGATCATAAATTTAGGTCGAAAAGAGGGGAAGGCGTGGAGATTTCTGCACCTCTGGTGAAGGGATAGAGAATTTAGAACCAAGATAGGTCTTAGTGACAAATTATTGCCCTGCTCACACAGAGCTTCAGTGCCAGAGTAGGAGAAGACTTGTGAAGTTACTTCAATTTAAAACCTAGGATTAAATTATATTGAATAAGATTTTGATATGCAATTTGTCTAAAGCGCCTTAGACCAATCAACCAGCCACCACTGTGAAGATTTAATAATAGTATTGCAGGCATATTGACATTATATCGTAAATCCTCAGCTTTTTGCATTTGAATTGTCTCTCTCATGAATCCAACATGTCTCAAAGTGATTTACCTTGTGGTTTTTTTCAGGACAAGTGTTGAGCTTTTGAACGAATATGATCCTCACACAGTTGCATTCAAACCTTCTGTGCCTCCACCGGAAATTCCCACAAACGATAAGCGTCTTACATTGCATTTCTTTGAGGTCAAAGATAAAGATCTCAAAGTTCAAATTGATGATGCATTCGACAAGGTGAAAAATGTTGATTTCTCCAGTTTGATGATCAAAGGGCTGTAAAAATACTTATTTGCTGTTATTCCTGTACAGCTTGTTTTATTTAAGATTTTTCAATGTAAAAGAAATGTCTTTATTTTATTTTTTGAGTATTCTCCTTGTCAGGAGAGCCAGGTATGCATTTTTTGTGTGTAAATAATTTGTGAAATGATAACATTAAAAACAAAAATAAAGGAACCAACGTTTATTTTAGAAACAAATTTTCAAAGTATAAATCCAAATCAAAGTATATTAATATACATGTGATTGTTGACTATGGTTCTTGTACAAATATTTCTGTTCATTTGTAATGTTTCATCCTCTGTCTTTTAAATCATGTGTTATTTAATTTTAAGATAAAAAAGCAATAAAATTGGTTTTGCCATGATTCCATGAGCATATTTTTCTGTTATTCTTATCTTTAATAGGTATCCTACTGACAGAAGACAGGATGTTTCATAAAAAATAGCCAATTTTTTCTATAATACTTACTCATACATCTCCAAAGTTTTTGATAAAAGTTCAAATTGTTGTTTATTCCTTTTGGGGGGCACACCGTTTATGAGCATCCAAATTTTAGTATTCCATCATAAGGAACTTTTGACTGCTGTTTATAGAACAAAAATTAAAACAAAATTAATGTAGATTGCTGATGATTTGTGGTGGAATGGTTCTTGAAAATGTTTGACACTTTTTGTATTTAATTTTGAAAGTTTGAAGTGGACATTTTAGAAAAAGAAGCTTTGGTTTTTATTATTTTTAAATTGAACTATTCGTGTTTTTTTTTTTTTTTTTTTTTTTTTTTTTTTTTTTTTTTTTTTTGTTTGTTGTATATCAAGAGTGGCGGTAGCCACCCCCGGTCGAGGAAAATGACGTCCTACTAAAGTCCCGATAACAAACGGGTGGCCGACACTCTTAGTCACAGGCAACTCCCTTAATCTGAAAATTGATTCGATTTAGAATGGAATTCAGAGCAAACGGCGGCACGGATTCCAACGATCTTGGTGTCTATGGACGCAGCTAAGTTAGCCGGATGGCGTTTAAGGGTTTCATTAAGATCCATTGAGTTTTCAAAAACTTATAAGCACTTAATGACCCAAAACAAGGAAAATTTTACTTTTTACTTTGCCGGGAAATTTGAATTTCAAGAATCCAGGGTCCTGAGAAAGTCACTCAAACTCCGCGATAACGGTAAACCTTAGACCCATAAAAGTGGGTACCTAAAGAATCGTCATGTTACCGCGTCCATGGGTTTTTACAGTTTTGTAACATTCCTAGTGATCTTAAAGAGAAATTACGGAAAATACGACTAAACTGCCCGTCATGACCATCTTTAACAACAGATTTCTCGCTTACCCGGCCGCAGATCGTAATGGAGCCTATATAAAGGGCACTCCGTGAAGATGTGAGGATTTCATTTTGCCACATAAAAAAGCGCTTTATCTCACGGATAATCCAGCATCCGCTTACATCCTTCAAAATTTTAGCTATAATTTTTGAATTTAGAAAAAAACCAGTAACATAATGGTTCAACGCCATTGGTTCATTCTGTTCAGGTTCGTCCGAGTTTCGGGAACGAAATTCCTGTCGTCGTTATCAACCTCCATCTACTGTATTTATTTGTGAATAATGAACAGATTTAATTTAAAAGTTCAATTCATTTTAGATCCTAACTAATATTACACACTTATATTATTACGCCCACTTTTATCCCGATACACTACTTCATTGGTTTCTTAAAAATCTCAAGTGATTTCTGGTCGGTCGTTACCAACCTCTTTAACTAGTTGTGAATAGATTTACCTTATTTGGATAAGAGTTTAATTCTTTGTAGATGCTAACTACTATATGTACGTACTCTTATTATTACGTCTCACGTGTTCTACTGGAGCCCGATATACCTTAATTTCTCTTAAAATGTTCAAAAGATATCTTTATTTTATTGAACGATATGTGACAAATTTTTAAGTGAGGTTATGTCGTCATGTTTATGTCAGTACCTGACCTAAGCGATAGATGTAATTCAGGTAAATTACGTTAACGAAATTACACCGAAATTGTGCCAAACTCTAAAGAGGAAGCAGCATTTACATCACAGAATGCATGCTCGTGACTAAAGTCTAAAAATTACTGGAATATGAGCCTCGGCCTTCACATGCGACTGTCACTGAACTTCGACCGAAATTTATTCGCTCTACATCTTGCCATCAACCTATGTGCTCTGGAGTGATTATGTTTCTCTGAAGTGTATGTTATTTACATTAAGAACATGTTTCCTTCATGATTTATCTTGGAATCCTCCTATCTCTTCTACCGTTCTTGTTACGCGTGGCTTGCGAACCTGAGTATGTGAGGCACAATTCCATCCCTTTTCGGAACAGTTCAATCATAGATCAACTTAATGTCACACAATCAAAGATCTTTGACTGTGAGCATTTGCTCAAATTGGTTTCTTCCGAGTCTCTTTGATTTTGCGTCAGGAGTTGTTAGAAACATCATTTTGCCCAACAATAGTAACAAGGTCTTTAATGAAAGGTATGTACTCGTATTATTCTCATAATTTCATAAGTTGATGATGAAAACACAATGAAGGCTTCATTTTCTTGCATCGATTACCGTGTGAAATGGGTGCGCCCATTCTTCCTCCATACAAAAGCGTAACAGAATAAATTGCTTATCTGTCAAGAGGACTACAGTAGTAATATACGTAGGTGCCAGTTCCTACCCAGTTCCATTGGAATAAGTGCGATTGTGTCAATCAAGGCTGAGTACAATTATATTAACAATTATCTTTTTATCCAGCCAGAAGTATGTCTTCATGATCCTTACTTTGTCTATGAGCCTTGCCTGATCGCATCAGCCCCAGTAAGTGAGAGGATATACCCACCTAAATCGGAATGGAAAGCTTTGTTTAAATCGCCGCCCCTCTTTCTTGCTGCTTATGTAAGGGGATAATCTCCACCCTTTTAATGGATATTTAATCTCAGTTCTCTGTTTTAAATGAGGACCAGTTTGCTAGAGGGAGCCTCTGTGCACGCTCTGTGTCATTCACGTATTGAGTGTTTGTTTACATCGAGTCATAAGGTTATGTTTGCACCCACTTATTGCTATTTATACTTATTGCTAGATAGATGTGTTACTGAAGTATTATTCCATTTTGACCTAGCGAGTGCTTTCTAAGCTCAGCTCCCAGCATGTAATTACTCCAGTGAAACAGTGCACGTAAAATATCAGGTGTGCGGAGTTCAGTATTGACCTACCTAGTTTCTGCACCGCTAATCGTCCAAGGCTGAATGTGATTAGATCAATTGGTATCATTTATGAGAAGAAATGGAAAGCTCGCATATCACCTTACATATATTAACTAAATGCTCTTATCAAGAGATTGCCGTTTCAGTTTATGTCTGTCAGTGAACCTTGAAAACTCAAGGAAACTAAGAGGTAAATTTTTCAATATTTTATCCTTAAAATGCCTGTATTACGACCAAATACTTTCTCCGTGGCTTTTGCATTTTTTAAAATAACTTAAGGCACTACCTATGTGGGCAAGTATATGATTTGACAAATTTTATGGTGAAGCGATATTATTCGAAATTAATCCAAGAGAAAGGTAAGCTATTTCATTGCATGCGCAGGTATTTTTTTGCAATGGCCGATACTTAATAAGGTCAGTGAGAAATTCTCTTAATAGGTATTCATTGTCAGAACCTGCAGCCTGATTGTCGAAATTGTGTGTTTCTCGGGTAGACATAGATGACATAGGTCAAAAGGCAGTACGTGATTGGTCGGCGCTATGTCTTGTCGCTGTTTTGTCGTGCCTCTGATGGGTGGAACCCTAGACAAGCTAAAGGCATCTCTTAAGTTTCTGACAGTATGTTGTCTATATTCCACCAGACAAAGGCACAATAAAGCTGCGATAAGACATAGTTGATCAATAACGCTCCACCTTTTAACCAATGTCATCTGTGTCGCTACCTTTCAAACACAAATTTTCAACAATCAGGCTGCTGGCACCCTCAAGTTAGGAAGATCATCTTATGCGATAAGTATGCCTGTTGCCAAATTTTCAAAGAGAAATTAAGTATTCGGGGGAGATGAAAATATTTCTCATTTCATTGCAATCATCGACAATTTTTCTTTTACAATGCTCCTTAGAGTATGGTGCACCTAGAGTTTGTAGGAACAAAGTTTGGATGTTTGGATGCTCTAAAGAATAATAATACCAAAAGTCATGAAAATACCTAGCTAGTTTAAAGTCATGCCACACCAAATAGCCTCATTTTGGTAAAATTTGTGCTCTACTACTTCATTCACTGGTTGTTTCATGAATAATTCATCATTCCATACGGAGTACCTATGATTTATAAGGCAACGCTCTCATGAATTTCCATAATCATCTGATAGGTTGCTGAGTGATGAAATTCAGTATCGAAAAACTTGCCGCTAGCATTAATACAAACATAGGTGCGCTTAAGAGGGATGATGTGCGTAGTTGAAACAAATGAGCAAAATTATTTTATAACTTGGAATAAGCTTACAGTGTAATGCCTATGACAATAAGTTATACTCTTTTTCCATTAATTTTCTCTTGCAGGTAAATGACAACTCTATAGCTATTTAACCCCTCCCCCTCCCCTGTCACCCTTTTCCTGTGAGCCTTTCCAATAGGTACAGATACATTTGACTACCTTAGGTAGCCCCACTACTTTCAACTACCTATTTCCAGACTGATCACAAGTCAGTGGGTGCTATTAAAATTTCCGCTGAATGTGTTAGTGCTTTAGCAGATGTTGTTGTTTACTTTCCATTCATTCAGGATTTTCAAATAGCCAATAGTACCTACTTAATATTTTATGGCCACACCTTTCTCCATTCAAAAACGAGCTGATATAAACTACAAAAACCCTCAAAAACATTTTCGGGCAAAAAATCCGGTCGAGGAAATTGACGTGTTACATCTTATTAACCAAAAACATTCCCTTTCACCCCTCCAAGAAGGTTGATAAAACTAAGTAAGTAACTATGAGATGACAAAAACCTCTCTTAAATTCTCAGGGTCCACCAAGGCCACATATGTCCAAAAACTTACTCCTTATGGTTTAAAAAAAAGAAACAAAAAATAATCCCTCAACAATAAGAAAATTTTAAAAAAACCGATTTTGTGGTTCACAGATATGTACATAAATCCTTCGAATGAACTTGAAATCAAAAAATCGGTCGAGAAAATTTAAATGAATTTTCTCCTTCAATTATGAGTTCCGCAACAAGCACGACTCGCTTGAAGCTTTCCATACACGAGCCGCAAGAAACTAATTTCTTCTTTCTTACCTACTGAATGTGAGGAGAGCGGGAACATTTACTTTTTCCTTCATTTATACAGGATGCAACAAGCATGACTCTTGCGTTTGCAGAAACCCTTTCATTAAGGAGATCGCGAGAGCCTTTACCGCGTTCATTTCCAAAAGGGATTACTCCAGAATTTCACATTTTAATAATTTAAACGATTCATCTGTTCTTCTCTTCTCTCCTTCTGTCCATTGACAGAAATACAAAATTTTTCCGACTCACTGACGCGACCGGCTCGATGCGTAAACAAGTGTGGATTACCTCTAAAGTATATATAAAAAAAAAAAAAAAAAAAAAAAAAAAAAAAAAAAAAGAATAACACTTAAATCACAGCATGGGTGTGAGTTTTCTTATATCGAAACTTAATTCAATTTTTTTAAATAACTCCTCTTGTCAAATGGGACCCATTTCGTGAAAATGAAAAAAAGGAAAAGTAAACGAAAACTTTTAGCCTTCTCACCATCCAAATCATATGGTAAGCTTACAGTAAAAGCAACCATGATTTAGATTCAGCGAAGTTAATCGAAAGAGTCTGAAATGTACCTATGTGGTAAAATGGGTCCACTGGTAAAACTGAAGCTGGCGTCAGGGATAAAAAGGCACCGTTTCACTGAGAGCATCGAGCCGGTCGCGTCAGTGAGTCGGAAAAATTTTGTATTTCTGTCAATGGACAGAAGGAGAGAAGAGAAGAACAGATGAATCGTTTAAATTATTAAAATGTGAAATTCTGGAGTAATCCCTTTTGGAAATGAACGCGGTAAAGGCTCTCGCGATCTCCTTAATGAAAGGGTTTCTGCAAACGCAAGAGTCATGCTTGTTGCATCCTGTATAAATGAAGGAAAAAGTAAATGTTCCCGCTCTCCTCACATTCAGTAGGTAAGAAAGAAGAAATTAGTTTCTTGCGGCTCGTGTATGGAAAGCTTCAAGCGAGTCGTGCTTGTTGCGGAACTCATAATTGAAGGAGAAAATTCATTTAAATTTTCTCGACCGATTTTTTGATTTCAAGTTCATTCGAAGGATTTATGTACATATCTGTGAACCACAAAATCGGTTTTTTTAAAATTTTCTTATTGTTGAGGGATTATTTTTTGTTTCTTTTTTTTAAACCATAAGGAGTAAGTTTTTGGACATATGTGGCCTTGGTGGACCCTGAGAATTTAAGAGAGGTTTTTGTCATCTCATAGTTACTTACTTAGTTTTATCAACCTTCTTGGAGGGGTGAAAGGGAATGTTTTTGGTTAATAAGATGTAACACGTCAATTTCCTCGACCGGATTTTTTGCCCGAAAATGTTTTTGAGGGTTTTTGTAGTTTTCTCATTTTCATGAATCTAGATAGCCTTGTATCTGTATCTAGAGTATCTGTATCACCAAATTACAGCAATAAGTAGCGGCAACGTCAAAACTCTCTGAAAATATAAGTATTTTCAGCTAAACTGGCAACAACCGCAGTGTTGCCGGCTTTCAGTTTTTATATGTTTTGATTTTGATTGAGCTTTTGAGGTTAGTTTACAACATGGACCAGTGGTGTGGTGAGGGACCGTTTTCGTCTTCCCTTGGTGAAAGTATTTGTATTATTCCTATTACTATGATTTCTACAGAGTTTGAAATGTGTTGACAGTTCAACATGTCTTACCGTCTCTAATTAGAAACATACTCTTCGATTCTAACGCTGTGATTCTGATCTTTTCGTAGTGTGGGTTTTCACTTTCTCTTCTACCTAATTAAAATTTCATGAAAGACAGTCTTTTCTGTCAGCACTATGAATATGAACATCTAAAATTTTCTATCATAATTTGTCTTTCAATCAACAGTGATAGGATATTGAATTTTCTCCATAATCGACATCTCTTGGTAAGTTTTGACACCTCTCCTTAAATCTATCCAACAGATGTTTTAACTCGGAAGTTCTAATATCGTTTAAAATGTGTTGGAGAAGGGAACCTAAATTTTGGCTTCAGTTTTCATCACGTAGGCATTGAAATTCTTAGAGTAACAAGAAGCCAAAGTAAACATATTTGGAACCAAACAATCTGCGAACTCGAAAGCATTACATAACCAAACATCTTAGCTGATTCCTGAGCATGGATTTTAGCCTGTCAACCTGTTGATGTAGTTTTACTGCAGCTCCATGGTGGCACCTTCTTTTAATCATATTTCAACCTGTCTCCTTACTTACCTCTGATTTGCCGCATGTTCCATATGTGAGGATGTATTCGTAGACGCTAAAAGAAAAAGAAAGAAATTGGGGAGGAAAAATAAATCCATGGTTTGGAGAGAAATTGAATGCTGTGGATTCTATAATCTACCACCTCTTTTTCTAATTGTAGTTTGGACCAAAAGAAATTTGAAACTAGGTGAGGAAACAGCTGAAGCCTTTTAAGCTTTTAAATCTTCGGATACCGTTGAATGCATCCTCTCCTAATTTCCATCGATTCTGAAATCAATCCTTGGTGAATTCAGTAAGCATGAACACTTGCTTCAATTTCTGATAGTCCCATCGTAAAAAAAAAAGAAAGAAAAAAAAAATTGATAACATTTTCCCATCATAGCTCATCATCAAATACAGCGTTTATCTGTAGCAAACTTTGTGGAATGAGTAGCACTATGCCACCAGTTTTTTTTTTTTTTTTTTCATGATGGTAAATGTAAATATTGAACAACATTTGCTTAACACACCAAAATCAGATGCCATACCCAGATATTTTAACTTATTTATTTTTAAGATACAATTATCTAATTGGTCTTTTCTTCTCTCCATAGAAACTGAAGATTAATCATGTTCTCTGCGTTTAAAAGATTAACTAGCAAAAATGAAGCAGGTGATGCCCCGCCGCCAGGGCTTTCCACAATGTCCTCAAATCTCCAAAGGAAATTTGCAAAAGGAGTCCAGTACAACAGTGAGTAAATGATTAGATATATTTACATAACAATTTCTGATCGATCGCAAATGTTAGTCATTCAGGTTCAGCAAAGAAAAAAATTATCTAAGCAGATAATACTAGCCCGAAAGGTAAAATTTATCATTAGTATTTATTATCACTTTTATCTGTCAACCCTCCTCCATATAAAATGGTTATTCATGCAATACCTACATAACTCAACAAGTCAGAGTTTCGACGATCCCCCCTCCCCCCTCCTCCAGAGACACCTGTTACAAGCTTTCTCCCCCCGAAAAATTACGTAACGTTCCTTTTGATCCCTTTCTCTCCAACAAGCATTTTTTGATGAATTTTTGATGAAATATATTGACCTTGCATCAATTTTTCATCTTTAATTTAAACAAATTCGGCGTGCATGTCATTCTAGTCATATGAAACGCACCTCTGGCAGATACTCCCCTCCCCCTCCCCCCCTCGAGCATGGCATATTCAATGAGTGATCCTGGAGGGAAATCCACCCTTCTACAAAATTTAAGATGAACAGATCCCAGTAAGTATTTTTAGTGGTGTCACTTAAAGGTGACTTTTGATATCCGAACCAAAAAGATAGGATTATGGAAATGTTTGGCAGAATATACATTGTGGGTTATAGATGCGATTTTTCTAATGATAAATTCTCTGTGTACAAAGATTAAACAATAATAAATATACAGGATTGAACATCGCGCACTGTTTTAAAAATTACTATCATTACCAGCTTGTTTTTTTTCATTTTCCAGTGAAAATTATCATCAAAGGGGATCGCAATGTTGGCAAAACTTGTCTATTCACACGTTTACAAGGACGAGGATTTTTACAAGAATACAATCAAACCGAAGAAATTCAGGTAAAAGAAAATAGCATTTGAAGTATAAAAAATTCTAAGCTTATTATGAATGTTCAACTGTCATAAAATTAGCGTCATGTCTCACAAGACAAAAATCAAAGAAAACACCTTGGGGGAAAAGGAAAACTTGGGTGTCTAACAGCAATCTACTTGTAGTGTGAAAATGGAGTATTTAAAGTCAGTCCTGACAATCCTTTCCCTCTGAAATTCACCTTGTTACATCCCAACATGCAGTCAAAATCATTCAAAGGTTTTGGCCTTTTTCCTTATTTTAAATTGAAGTTGCATTATTTGGACGGTAATTACTAGTAGAAATCAAAACTTTCTCTGATTCCAGGTTGCTAATATTCAGTGGAGTTATAAAACTACCGACGATGTTGTTAAAGTTGAAGTTTGGGATGTTGTTGATAAAGGCAAAAAGAGAGTTTTGAATGAAAATTTGAAGCTTGGTTTTAATACCCCTGTGGAACCTGTTGCGCTGGATGCGGAAACTTTAGATGTTTACAAAGGAACTAACGGAGTGATTCTTGTTTTAGATATAACCAAAAATTGGTAAGTTTCGCAAGATTTCCTTCTTTTTTCCTCTTCAGAATTCAACATTTGTATATTTTTACAATCATTTACAACCAAACTGAGCTCAACAAAAGCACATAAAGTCGAAATTCGGAAAAAAATAATTAGGGAGTAGTTATGAATTCAACTGATCGAATATTTTCTCCTGCTGAAAATGGGAAGTTGAGAAAAGATATGAACGTGAAAACAGTTGTTAAATGTTATACTTTACATTTAGTCCTATGAAGGATTAAAGTTTCAAACCTCTTTGCCCTTCTTCAAACTAGGTACAACTTCGTTCTTTTCTTCAACTATTAAAGTTCCAACTCCTTTCATTAGAATAAGCCTATGAAAAACCACGTTGAATCTGCAAGGAGTAAGCTATATTTCCGAACTTTGTAAATCCAAAGAAAGTATGTACCCAAAATACCAAGGCTGACAAGGTGCTGAGTGAGGTTTGATCAGATTAATAATTTTGTTAAAATATGATATTCGCTATTCATTAGAACTTACCATCCCTTTTTTCAGGACTTTTGAATATGTTCAACGAGAGCTTGATCGTATCCCAGATTCAATTCCTGTTTTAGTCGTTGGGAATCATTGTGACATGGCCCATCATCGAACTGTCTCTGCTGATCAAGTTTCTTTCTACTGTGAGCAATTGGTCAGGTATGTATTATGTGCTGTAAATTCTAACAGTGTAAGATAACAATCATCCTTGTTTTCATTTTCAAAATCCCTGCTCTTGGCCATTTTATTTTTGTGCGCAACCTGTGAGTGGGTCATCCAGTTCAAAAGTTCCTTGCACCTGTCCATGGACTCTACAAACTACATATAAGTAATGAATCATCTTTTGATTTAGGTTGATTTATCATAATGTATCTGAAAGAGGTGAGAAAACAAGGTGTTAATTTTCCTTAAATATGTTGATTCAAAACAATGTTTTGAATTATGTTTTGAAAAATATTGAGATTAATGTCATAGAAAATTGATAGGAAATAGGTTCTGATTTGTAGCTTTTGAAAAATGAGGTCCAAAACAATTTTGCTATATTTTGTATCAGATATAATTATTAACCAGAAGAGGGTTTTTCCTAGGAGTTGAACATGATCCTTCCTGATCCCTCGCAGAAAAAAAAAGTTGCTGAAGTAACATCCTGGGTGTTAAAAATCGATGTCAAAACTCTTGAATGTTGATATGAACGCTATGGTTGTTAATTCAACGTAGCTATGATGTTACTGTAACAGCCGGAATGTCCAAAAGTTGTTGCGCAGATTTTTAACATCCAGGATGTTACTTCAGCAACTTTCTTTTTCCATACTCCTCACCTTTTTTTCAACCACCAGCTAGCACCCACGCATCTGTGGATACCCCCCAAAAAAACGGTCTGCATGAGAGCTATACGACCCTGTCCTTCTATTTGATCATGGTTGCTTTAGTAAAAATGATCCTCAAATTGACCACGGATAATTCGAACGATGGATAATCAAGGTGCGAATAGTTGAGACTGTAAGTTCCAATCAGCCGATCAGTTGACTCATCTATTAATTCTGTGAGCTGACAGCATTACAACATGCTTTCTTCCCTAAAGGCCAAAACCCTCAAACTTAGTTCTGGGAATTGTTAAAACGTAAACATTTTTAAGAAGCATCTCATGGGCCAGTTTAGCTGGAACCTGAAAAATGGAACATTGTTCCTCCTTGTTCATTTACAGGGCAATGTAATGAGGGTTTATTCTAATTTCATCTCTCGATTCGAATCAAACGTTTTTTTAAAGAAAATATTACTCTTTATTTTCATAGTTTCATTTTTTCGTTCTCTAGGAAAGCTCCCATTAGGTATACTGAGGCGTCAATGTCAAATGGTTTTGGTCTAAAATTTTTGCACAAGTGGTTCAACTTGCCCTTCCTACAACTTCAGCGAGAAACTCTCATAGGCCAACTAAGAACCAATGAACGAGAGACTGATCTGATGGCCATGGAGTTAGATGTATATCAGAAAAGTGATGAGGCTAGTTATGACTGGTAAGAAATCCATCAATACTGTATCAAATGAATGCATCAAAAATAACTTTACAAAAAAAATTATTTTTAGAGCTTTGTTTTATCAATTTTATTTTCCCTCTTAAATTTCCTTTTTTAAAGCAGCATTTCTAGTTGCTATGTTCCTCCAAGGAAATTATTTTACAGTTTGTTTTCATAAGCCCTTTACACATCAGTCCTTACATATTACTCTATGAAAATACATTTTTTGAAATTATGGTGTTCTGCAAATTTTTAGAGTCTAGTGGAGTCTAATGGAAAAAGTTCCTAAGGTCACCTCCCTTTTCTAAGTAAAATTCATTATTTCCTATAAATTATCACAATACCTCTATGTGTAAAGTTCTTTTCTAGAATTCAACACTACCATGATTTTCCATGGATGAATGTCCCTAGATGTTCTCTGTGTTTGCCACAATCCATGCAAAGAAGCAGTCATACTCATTTATCATTTAAACCCTTCAAAAATTTTGTCCCGCAACGAAAAATTATTTGAGATCCACCTTCTTTTACTCCTCCTCCCTTTTTTTAAAAGACTTGTTAGATGGATGTTGCAAGGATTCAAAAGAATTCATGCTATTTTTGCTGCAATTTTGAGGAAACCACACAATCTTCAGAGAAGTTAATGCCTTTTGCCCCTTAAAATGTTCAACACTTACCCAGGTATTTTGTGCTAATCTTTTCCGAGTATAAGAGTTAATTTTTTGCCATTTTATTGGTGAGTTGGTGCTTTAATAAAACATAGCATCGCGAGTATTTGAACATTTTAGTATTGGGTTGAAAGTTAAAAGCATTCACTATCACCTGATGGTCCAGTAGACCCTCTTTCACAACGAAAACCAGCAATTAAAATTTATGAGAAAAAGTTAACCGGCCAATCAGGAAAATCCATATTTTATTCCTTCCTCTTTTTTTTCAGTTTCCTAGATAGACTTACAAACAAACGACGGCATGTAGCAGATGTGAACTCTTCGGTCCCTGCCGTACCTGGTGTCATTCCTTCTGCACCCGCTCCTCATCCAGTTTCTTCCATACCAACTGCTGCAAACAAGAGCAATGGACCATCAAGTGGCATTCTGCAAAGCCAGTCGTCGCCGAATTTAGCCGGGCAGACCAATAAAGTCATCGAAACGCCTGTTAAACTCGACTTAAGAATAGGTAACGAATAATTTTTTTTTTTTTTTCCCAGAGTAAGACGTGATTATTATATCTCAGTATGTCTAATGCTCACTTTCTAAAACTGATCGGAAAATGAAGAACCACCCAAAAATTTGTATCATTGCTTTGTTCAACTTTTGTAGAAAGTTGCTCTTTTCACCTCTAGACAGCTCGAACGGTGTGAAGCTGGCACAAGACTTTGCAATTAAATTTAAGTTCAGTGAAATTTCTGTAAATAAAATTAGACTATACCTTGACTCTGAAATTGTATTTTATAGGAATAAATGTTAAATGATGTCTTTCTCTCTCAAGAAGTAGACCTCTTCTTTTCGGTAGAACTTCGGTTTCCTTTCGCCAAACCCAATCTTAATGATAATCTTGCATTGATGTTTGTATAAAAAATTAAATTTCGTGAATATGCTTAGTTTTCCAAAGCACCGCAAACTATAAAAAAAAATCCTCCTTTTTCTAAATTTCCGTGAGTCATATTGAGCCTTCTATGATGTCTTATTTTTATTTTCTAGACAAACAGTCACTAGATCGAACAATAAAAAGTGTAGAAGAATTTGTACCTGAAGAGCGCCTGGATGGCTCCTTCTTGGAGGACACGTCTAATCCCACAACTCCTCAGAAGAGAATTGATCAGAGCACAGCAGCAGAGTCGGACAGTGATATTGAAACTGATAATCCACTAGTAGCTAGTTTTCAAGACGATTTGGACCCAGATGACTTCAGTGTACCAGCCTGTCAGGTACCTGTTTCTCTTATTTCTGACTCAACATGTTGGAGGAAAAGCCCATTTTTCAAGAGAGCGAGGTTTTTCATTTGGATGGAAAACTCAGTGTTCTAGTCTTCGGCAGAAAATATCTGGTACTGTAAGATCTTGATTTATCAGATCGCGATCTATAGGATTCCGCGATTTGACAGACATAAAACATGAAGATAAAAAGAGTTAAATAAATAACCCTTTTAGCTCTATGGTCTTCTGCATTCCAATACAACCAGTTATACCAGAGATGTGAAAAAGTTGTTCTCCTTTTTGAGCCCAAATCTTTGATAACTCGAGCTCTTGTGGCTCGGCAAAGAATCCATTTAAAATGTTCATAGTTTCTTACTCTTTTGTGAGGAGAAAAAGTGTTCTCATCAAGTAACAAACGAAAATATATTTCATGCGCCATTTAATTTTTATCACGACGCTTGACTCTTTTTGTTTCACTTTCAGCCGGACTGGAATGAAAGTAGCTTCCTCTGTAGACCAAGCCCAGAAGGAGGTGAAGATGTCAGTGATGATGTTAAAGATAGCGTCGCCACTCTTACAATTTCTGAAAATGAAACAACTGTGCCGAAAAAGGTAAGCAAAATTATTTGCAAATATTAATTGAAACTAGTTTTTCCTCATCTTCCTGGTGAAAAATCATGAAGACAAGGGAACAGCAAACCACCTGCATAGCAGAGCTATTGAGAACGATGAAAGTTAAATCTGTGAAAGTTAAACCATTGCATGTTGTTAGAGTGAACAAATTTTTTCCTTTTTTTCGAGAAGATTCAGATTGTCTACTGTCAGTGAAAACCGGATGAACTGGAAAATATCAGGAAATTCTGTGTCATCAAGAAAATATAAGGAAAATCGAACATGGGTTAGAAAATTCTGAGTGCTTCAAGAATTTTTCAAATATTTGAGTCAATTCATCCAATATTTTGATTTGTTACATCACATGAGTGTTGATTCATTCATGCAAAAAGTAAAAACATTCAGGTTAAATATCAGGAAGAATCAGGAAACTCAGGAAAATCAAAAATGAAATTTAAGTAGACAGAATAAACCCATATCAATTGACTATCTTCGAGGAAATTGGGAAAAATGTTCGCTCAATCTGAAAGCATTTGGATTAAGTATAGCAGGTTTTGATTTTAGCTTCTCCATTAAAACATGCTTGAATTACCAATGATTCTAAGCTCCAGCTTAAAGTTGCAAGTGTATACTAGTATCTCCTTTTTCTTCCTGTTCTGAAGCTTTTTTTTTACAAATTAAAGAAGAAAAAAAAAAACAAAAGAAGGGATCGAGTACATTAATGATACAGGATGCAAGATCATGGAAGTAGAAAACAACATTGTATTTGACATCATGACCAAACCCTTTGTCTGGTATGGTCATGCAAGAAAGATTAACGAAGAAAGAATAGAACAGGTCTCTTGTTTTGCTACCAGGACTATATTTTGCAATAAGGAACTACAATTCCTTGCTCATCTGTAAAAACACTTATGTGCATAGGTAAACTAATGGTGCATACGTTGTTTTTAAACTGAGCCAGAAATTGTAGTTTCTAGTAGCAAAATGTAAGCTAAAACTAAATAATAAAGTCCAATTATAAGCTTAAACCATCAGAACACGATTCTTTGACCAGTGCATTTACTATTCCCTTCTAATTTGCCCGGGCTTTCCTTTTCAGAATAAAGAAGAAAAGTCAAAATCCAAAACGAAGGACAAATCCAGCAAAAAGAAAAAAAAGCGGGAAAAGGAGAGAAAAGATGAGTTAGAGGAATTCTTGAACTCCCCTGACGGAGCTTACCAAGCCTTGTAAAAGAAAAAAATTAAAAAACGTGAGGAAGAATTTGAAATGTTTTAAACGTAATTGGTAAGCAAGAAGATGACTTAAACAAGACTAGTGTGGCATGTTCAACACAGGAACTGCTGCTTTGATACTCGAGATTCATTTCTCTCTGACAAAGTGAATCGATAGGCGATCAGTTAACTACATTTGATGATCGATTTTTGCCTGCCGTTCACTTAGAAATTAATACTGGAGCTTGAGGAACATGCAGAATTTCTGATCTTTCATTTTTTTGTTTTATTTTTGAACAAAAAACTGAGTTTTGTCATTTCTTGAAAACTTTTGTGATTTTTTTTCTCCATGTGAAAAATATTCCATGAATATTCAAAACCATGGAGCTGGTCAATTTTATCTAGTAGGATAAGACCAGAAATGTTGAAACTCGATGTTGCACCGAGTTTTTCCATGTACTTTCATTAGAGAACTGTGCGCAACAGCTGAGATACACTCGGTTGAAAAAATGATACAGTTGGAGTTCATATTCTTATTGACAGATATTATATATCTTATACTCAATCTCGGAAAGACATGTGGAAGTTGGAGCAGGATATACATTCGCCCGGTGCAAGACGAGAATTCTCCAATGTGGTTTACAGCGCTTCTACTTTCAGCGTGAGAATTCTCAAGTTTGGTAATGAAAAGGTTAAGTCAGGTGCTCAAAAATGTGATTTATGAACTGAGAATGATGTTACAATCAAGATTATGTGTTCACTTTATTCTTGACAGCCAATCAAGGTAGATAGCAAGCAGCAAGCTCATTTTCAAAGAACTATACTTTGTTCCCTTTGGAACAAAATTTGCTGCTGGATTTACCTTCTGTTCTTGTACAAAAGGAGAAACATACTGTTTTGTCCAATATGACTTTATCGCATCAGTTTTTGTACAGTAGATGGTGTGGTGATCGAGACTGCTAAATCCTCTGTAGTAAAAATTAAGTCAGGGCAGTCATTGAGAAAAAATAATCAAATCGAGAAACCTCTTGTCCAAAAAACTTTCATTCCTAGAAGTTGATGTTAAATTTTTTTTTTCTTAATTCAAAGCCGGCAAGTATGGAATTACCTTTCAAGCGGCAAATCAGAATATTGGTGCAAAATCTTAAGAATAATCGGAATGTTTGTAAATGAAAAAGCACTTGTTATCTTCTGTTCTATTTTCTATGAAATTTCCTTCGCTTTTTTATGTTGATAGCCATCTTGTTTTGTATTCTTTATTGTTATTCAGTCAAATGTTGATGGAGATTACTCTGATGTTCTCAAGTAAATAAAGAAATAATATTTGCAGATGAATTTTTGACAATCCTATTCCCGTAAAACAAGTCTTTGCTCAAAAATTTTTGCCACGAGGCTAGAAGTCTAAAACAACTTTTGAGATCGTTGTCGCAAAAAATCAATTTTTGAAATATAATTACATCACCATTTCTAAGAAAAGGATTTTTACCTAACTTAGTCCTGGACTCCCCCTCCTCCTCTTAACACATTCATTATGCAGGCCCATACCCTTCTTAGAACACTACAAAATTTTTGAATGGCTTCCATTTGCTTTTGAGAATTTCGTAAAAATCAGTTAATATCAACCAGGGAACTTCCTGATTTTCCATTCTAAGTTAACACTCCATGATTGCAGGAATTCTTTTTGTATTGAGAACCGATGGAGGTTTTCTACACTTTTTAATGAGGAATGACTTCTATTCATTGTGGAATTAGTATTTATCAGTAATATGTTGACTGATTTTCTTAAGTGAATGAGTAAAGAGATAAATTGAATCAGTGAGAATCAAAACACACCAACTCGGTACCTCGAAAATGCTCAGTTTTCATTAAAGGAAGTAAGTTTTCGTAAAGGTCATTGAAGTTAGCCCATCTGTTCCCACTTGGATATTTAAAGTGACCTTAAGTACTTGTCTTTCGGCACCAAAATTCTTTTTCTCATACTAACTTCTTCTACGACTGTGTAGTTTTGTGTAAATCTTGATTATTTTCATTTTTTCGTGTTGGTGTGTTTTCGCTCTCACTGATTCAATTCTGAAAATGAATTTGTGACAATTTTTTCCTACGAGACAGTTTCTTGTTAGAAAATTGTACTCGGTAGACTAGAAGTACAGAATAATTTTTCAGACTATTGTTCGCCATAGAACCATTGTCAACTTTATTTTTTAAAATTAAAAAACATGACCGTTTACGAGAAAAGGGCTTTCACAAAACACATTTTTGGACACCCCTTCCCTTCTAAACTTTTATAACACAGGCTTAGACCCTCTCTAGAGCATGACATACATTGTGCACGGCCCCACGTCCAAAAACTGTAAAAATCAGTGAAATTCAATCAGGGAAACTACTGACCTTCTTTTGTCAATAATTGTGTATGCTCCAGGTACATACCTACATACCTGATTTTGGATTTCAATCTCCATTGATGACAGGTGAAAGGTTTTATAATTTTTAAAAAAGAATAACTTTTTTAATGGTGAAATGAGTATTTTATTATGGAATGAGATCAACTCAACTGTACAAGTAGTGTGTTTTTTACTGAAAAAAAACTGTAATAGAGGTCTTTTACATACTATTGTGAGACAAGTTAGGCCACTACGGCTTTTTAAAATACTGCCTGTCAATTAAGGGGTGAAACAAAGACAAAAACAAAAATAACATTTGCAACGGCTTGCTTGAAACAATTGAACTAACATTTTAAATTATAGCTGGAAAAGGTGATACAACAGTTCTTTAAGGTACATAAGTTCAAGTTTCCAACTGATCAACATTGTAAAAACAGGGTTTCAAAAATGGTTCATGGATTCAATTTTAGATTTCATATAGAAAGAGCATTGATAAGTATTGCGATAGTTAAAATTCGACTAAAGCAACGTCAAGGAGAACTGGCACATTTTATGCACTTTTGTAACATACACAGTTTCTGAAATTGACTGGTACACAGAGTAAGAGTTAAGGGACTATGTTCTTTCATGCAGAATAATAAGACCACAAAAAAGCATCAACAAAGTAATTCGTTCGTGCTTCCTTCCTAATTTTTTTGAATCACTCATCAAATAATCTAAGTCTGCTAAAATTAAATTATACACATAGCTTGGCTCTCTTCCCTGTATTTCTTCTCCTTCTCAATAGGGAAGCGTGATAGGTATCTGAGGCATCATAAAAGAATGTCTACACTTGGAATACCAAGAAAGTCAGCACTGACAAAATTACAATATTTTTTGATATGATGTTCCTTGCGTCCTGGGCTTGATGAGCTTTCAAAATCAAACTTTTCATGTGCCAATCTAAGGAAAAGCGGAGCTGAAAAGTGGCTTTTCGGCCCTCTTAAATGTGGCAACATTTCGTCTAGTTAAGGGTGTGTACAGATGCCAGTGCATTCACCTTTAAGCACAGCTTTCTGTCAAGATTGGCACATCGAAAGTTTCATTTGAAAAGCGTATTGTGATTAGAAGGCCGTAAGGAACAACGAACAACATTCAGCTGGTGCTGAATTTCTCTGTAATCCGTGCATAGTCCTTTGATGAATGAGTGTTCCATTTTGGTGTGTGACTTGTAAGTTCGTTGTTCTGAGTGAAAAAAACTTACTGCTACAATACTGGTGAATGAACTATTATTGAACATAGACACGGACATTGCACCCTTCTATTAGGAGCGGATTTTGGCAAATTCTGTTGTGTTCCATGCTTCCTACGATGAGGTATCGATTCGGGTGTATACTATTAAAATTAAAGAAAAAAAATAAAAATTTTGAAAAGCCTAATGTTTTGGTGAGAGTTGATTTGGATTTGTTACTCAAAAGCCATCAGCCCGCGGGCCTGTAAGGTTCAACTGTCAACACCCGCATCAATACCTCAGACTGACGCTCCAATTAGAACATCTGTCAAATACCAATACATATACAGCAGAGTAATTAATTTGCACGACCTATGATCTGACTACTTGCCATTTCATTCATTTCGACATTTTTAAATTGGTAAGTAGGTGATGTTGAAACTTCAGTTTTTTAGTCTCCTTAGTGGAATGAGAAAGTTATGTGACCACTTCTTTCTATTGACTGATCACTTAAAAGTAGAATTACAGAAATTTTTTTACATACTTATACAAATTTGAAACATTGTGCTCTTGAACATGGTGAAAAACTATGATTTATCTTTCCCGCTCTTTTCTTGTTCGTCTCCCTCGGTTCCCTCTGACTTTTCTGAATCATCTGATTCTTCTGAATCTTCCGATTCTGAGTCATCTGAACTCCCTGAATCTGATGATGAGTCTGAGGTATGCAACTCACCTTGACTTCTTAACATTTGCTTGTACTGTTTCACGGTAATTTTCTTTGGTAGGATTTCTGTCAGGAAAAGAAAGAAAGAAAATTAATTATATTGTGCAGGAAACCTTACCTCATCATAACATAATTTTCCTAGGAATTCTTAAGTTGATTACCTAAGGGTTTATCTCAAAAGTAAGGATAAAATCAATATCATTTAAAGCGATTAAACTTTTATCACTACACAATTTTATCCTCATATATTGTTATATACTTCAGCTATTTTGTTTGTTTAAATTCATTCTCAAATTTTTTCTTGCCCATAGAATTGCCCCAAGGCCAAACCAGGCTAACATTTTACTCATAAATAGCATTTTGACTTTGAAACTCTTAAAACCAAACCTCTCATTTGCAGTGTCTTTAAAAACTCTGCTTCTATTTTATTCTTTGCAAAGGTGAATAAGTCAACATCATTCTATGAAATTTTCGCAGAACTTTCTTCAAATGGAGACAAAAAATCACGGCAGCTTTGAAGAGTTAATGATGAGTAGTTTTTTATTAAAAAAATAAACAATAACAGGAGGTCTGTAACGTTGCAACCCGAGGTACAAGATTTGGTAGTTTCACCATCAAATGGGGCACATACAGTGTCTTTCGTTTTTTTATTTAAATTTTGTATCCTTTGGCAATTCTCGACTGTTGGTAGTTAATTTGTTGCTCCTCATATTATTAACTTTCTTCTACATATTTTCTAATGTCTAATTGATCTGTCAAACTTTTATGTATTTAAGAGGAATGAAAAAAGAAAAAAAAGTTCTTCTTTGTCAGTCTTAAACAATAACTTTAATTCCTTCTTGTGTATGATAGGTCATTTGTAATGACCTGACTGGTTGCTATGAAAGTTTGCAGGGAGGATAGGCAAGGTAGGAAACCAGTAGGATAAGAAAAATAAACTACAAAGCAGATTTAAGTCTCTTCTCTTTCAACTTATTACTCAAAATGACTAGTCATTTCTGCGACAGAAAATTCATTATAAAAATCTGATTTGAGTTACACCTGATTATCAGTACATTTGTAAAAATATAAATTCAATATTCATACAAACCTCTTAAAAACCTCATACTGTTTTTATTCTGGACAAACTCAGCTAATTGTTTGTATTCTAGCTTATTACCATCTGGCGACTTCTTGTAAGACATTCTAGTCAGGTACTGCACGAACAATTCCTGCAATGAGTAATGCTAAATTAAAACAAGATTTTCAACAGCATTCACACATTTTAAATTAAATACAGCTTGCTGATTCTTGGTTTCAGCCTGCGATTCACAGCTGCTTTCTGGAAATTCTTTCCAACATTTAGCACAAAACTCATCATCAGTGCCTTGGATGGACTATCATGATGAGTAAAAAGTGCTAGCCTGATGTAAGAGGGCTTCACCAAACAGAAACATTAAAGTAGATAAGAAATGCTTGTATTTTTTAATGCTTACTGGAAGGAAATTAGGTCTAACTATTGATAAATTAGCAAATTAACATGTTACATCAGAGACTTATGGTCCTCTGTTGGTAAGTGAGTACTGGTCTTCAGTTAGACTGAAAGCTTACACTAACAACTTCAAGTTACGTCCCATAAAAGGTAAGTTAGTTAAATCAGAATAAAAGTTTCTCATATGCTATCCTTCTTCAATAAAAAACTTCAGGAATATACTGCAAAAAGCAATTGGATAACTGCTGAGCACTGCCTGTGAGGTGACCGCAGTGATGCCATAATTTTCAAGCTGAAGAAAGGAAGGCCGAAGTCTCTTGCTTCAACGGCTGCTACATGAACAAGATACACCTTTGCTCACTGCTAGTGTAAGTTTCCTTGTGCTAATTGACCAATCCACTGGTAGTGCTCCATAGAGTATATAGAGTTGTGATGTAAATGGGTGAGCTGGCGCCATATTCTGCTCGACGAGTTCCCAGCCCGGTGTGCGCCAAGCTCGGGTCACTTTTTCGATACATGTTTGATTCAAAATGGCGGTGTGGAATATGCGGTGATTCCTTTCTTCTTTGTTTACATCGGATGGCCGGGTACCCGTGTATCGCAAACAATCAATTATGTATCAAAAATGTGACCCGGCGTCACTCAGGAGTCTCGGAATTCGGGTTCTGGAAAATGCTACTGCAAGTGGCGCCAGCTCTCCCACTTACATTGCGACTTTATGTACTCTATGTGGTGCTCTAATGGCTGCCATTTGAGAACATCTCAGATGAGTCTTTTCTTGTCATTATTGTTGCTTGGCGAGTTAGGTTTAACCAACAGTGGACAAGGCCTAGGAATCTTTTGTTCAGATCCGGTCACTGATTGGAGTTATCCACCAGCAGTGACTCTGTCCTTTGGATGTCAACACCAACCAATCCGTTAAAGAACGCAGTTTATTGATCAGTGGTACTGTCGTTCAATGAAAAAACCCCTCATTACGCACCTTACATAATGTAATGGCTTCATCACGTTACAATACATTTCGTGACATTTTATTTGTTATGAATTGGTAACGTGTCATGAGGTAAGGTAAATACCAAACTTCAAACTCACAACCGTGATTCACGTATGTGATTGAAGGCTTACCGTGGATTTTGTGACCAAATGAAGAGCGTCTTGTCCAACGTTTTCGACATCCGGCGAACTTTTCATTATCGTTTTTACTCTTGACACGGGCAAGAGTAGCTCCTTTACTTTCGTTGCAGAATTTGGCGCCATTATCAGAACACTTAAACTATTACTACGAAGGCAACAACGAACTATTAGTGACTACAACTAAAACAATAATACTAGAAAACAACAATGAATATTTTCATTGATAGCGGTAAGCGCTTTTGAGGTTAGAAGTCTTCGCGGTAAACAAGAAAAGCGAGTGCGAGTTGTGTTGTTGATTGTTGAGTGGTCAACAACTCCGATGCTCCGATAGCGCCTTCCTTTTCAGAGCATACAATATAAGTTATCATGAAGCAGCTATGGTTGCATCAATGCCAGGCTGCGTTCATTAGATCGTTTGTCGCATCGGTCCAACGTCAAAATCGTGTTTTAAAGATGCAAGAACTGTTAAATAACGGTGAACCTTATTCAGCTTGAAAACCTTCACAGCAACAGGACAGCTTATTTTTTTTATTTTCTTCTTTTTTTTCATAGAGTACAATAGAGTCGCAAAGTACTGGATCGCCAATGAAGTCACTTTTCGAGGCTGTTTTGTCCAGTTCTCCGGAGACTAGTGTGCGGCGACTAGCGATGACGCATACGCAGAGACTCGCGCTCAGCGCTCCCCACTCCCGACAGTCCCGACTCGGCTCCGTTCGTCGGCTAGACACACACTGAACCAGCTAAAATAAGTAGGCCGGTAATAAGTCTGAAATTGAGTCCATATATGAATATTATCTCGGAGTAACATACATTAATGGATTCATTATGGCTTTGAATATCTATTTCAAGCAAAATTTGCACAAATTAATACCGATGGAATTAAAAAAAGTCGAAAAAACACAAGCAGTCGCTGATTTCTCCATAAGCCACCGTGTAAAAAAATGCCGGTTGGTTCACACTTGGTATAAGTCAGAAATTAAATTCCTATATGAATTTTATCCAGGAGTAATATACATCAATGGATTCATTATGACTTTGACTATCTAATTATAGCAAAATTTGCACGAATTAATATCGATGAAATTAAAAAATGTCGAAAAAACACGGACAGTCGTTGCTTTTCCCGTAAGCCGCCGTGATAAGAAATGCCGGTTGGTTCACACTTGGTATAAGTCAGAAATTAAATCCCAATATGAATATTATCCAGGAGTAATATACATCAATGGATTCATTATGGCTTTGACTACCTTTAAATAGCAAAATTTGCAAAAATTAATGCTGATTGAATTAAAAAAAGTCGAAAAAACACAAGCAGTCGCTGATTTCTCCATAAGCCACCGTGTAAAAAAATGCCGGTTGGTTCACACTTGGTATAAGTCAGAAATTAAATCCCAATATGAATATTATCCAGGAGTAATATACATCAATGGATTCATTATGGCTTTGACTACCTTTAAATAGCAAAATTTGCAAAAATTAATGCTGATTGAATTATGAAATACCTAAAAAACACAAGCAGTTCTTGATTTCTCCATAAGCCGCCGTGTTACAAAATGCCGTTGGGTTCGCAAATGGTTCACTATTTTCGGAGCACACGCGGCTCGGAAACGCCTGTTCATGGATTGGCTTCATCGCCGCTCCAGTACTTTGCGACTCTATTGTACTCTATGTTTTTTTTAGGTGAAAAATAAAATCATAAATTTCTCCCAAGGGTTTTCCACAGGCCTCTCTCTGACGCCCCTTTCTCCCTACATGTCAGATCCTCTTCCTCCTCCCTCACTACACCTTCAAAGGAGTCTATCGGGTAGTTCTACCCCCCCCCCTACCCCCCCTACCCCCCCAAGATTTCCTGTCGTCATTACGGATGGTCCTGTAGATAATGAAAAATACACATAGACATTGCAGGACTTCTCAAATCCCACAGAGAAAAGAAAGGAGGTATTTGCATCTTAAGGATTGTTGGCTATCTACCTCGTGACGTCGTTCGGTACTATCTGGCCAGCAAAATCCAGAATTCGAAGTATGAAAAACGGACCAAAATGTCTGATTTTTTTACTTAAATCAACTCATGATACAATTTCAAACATTTTATATAAAATGACTCTTCCATAAACTACACCATTTCCAAGAAAATCGATGATAAAACTCATCCTTACTGACCTACGTCATCCAGAAAATCCAAAATGCCCGAGTTGCAAATACCTCCTTTTTTTTCTCTATTCTCAAATCCTGTGTAAGTCTTTTTATAATTGGGGAATTTACTAGAGTTTAACTTATTTACATAAGTGCATAAATTATGGATCACATTTTGCGATAAGCAACCCTTTTTGGTGAGGTTGAACGAAGGGGAAGGAGCCTCCCCCCCCCCCCCCCCCCGATAATAGTTTTGATCTCCCTAAAAATGAGAGGGATTTTGCCAAGTATGCGTGACACATCTTCAATTTTTTAAATTCAATTTCACTCTATTTTTCGATAGAAACAGCTGAAAATTGCCATCAAGACAACACAATATTTTAATTAAATTTTAAGCTTTAGATGTCGAAGTAGGGTCAAATTGACTCGAGGCTTGCTAAAAACACGTGCCCAGAGGGTTGTGTGGGGCCGGCACATATGAACTTTCAACAGGGGTCTACGAATTCATTGTGAAAAAAGAATCAGACATCAAATTGAAAAAAAAGAAGCAAATAATCGGGTATCAACACTACCGAAGATGGGAGAGACGTATTTGAGCCTCCTTTATAACTTTTCTCCCGAATCTAAGCGTTTCCTCATTGGCAGGATAAAGCGTGGCATTAGCATTGCGAGTTCACGCCTCACGCCATCGCATTGCGCCTTCAATTTTGCAAATGCAACAAGGAGATCCATCATGCACGAATACTTGTACCTCTGCGCCATCAGAGACGCGCGTCCTTTTCCCTGCTCTATTTCCATATTGAATTGGTTCCGTTTGTTTTATTTGTACTGGTGCTTTGAGTAAAACTGCCGCAGAATCAGATAGGAGAATCGTATTCGAGCCTCGTTCATTAACTTTTTTACCGAATCTAAGCGACACCTCGTTGGCAGCCTAGAGCGGAGCATTCTGAGTTCTCGCCTCGCACCATCGCGCCTTCAATTTTGCAGATGCAACACGGCCGTCCATCAAGTACGAATAGTTGTATCTCTGCACCGTCATCAACGCGCGTCCGTTGCTTCGCTCTATTTCCATATTAAATTGGTTCCGTTTGTTTTATCTGTAATGGTGCTTTGAGTAAAACTGCCGCAGAATCAAATTGAAGAATCGTATTCGAGCCTCGTTTTTTAACTTTTTCACCGAATCTGAGCGACACCTCATTGGCAGCCTAGAGCGGAGCATTGTGAGTTCACGCCTCGCACCATCGCGCCTTCAATTTTGCAGATGCACCATTGCCATCCATCAAGTACGAATAGTTGTATCTCTGCACTGTCATCAACGCGCGTACGTTGCTTCGCTCTATTTCCATATTGAATTGGTTCCGTTAGTTTTACTTGCGATGGTGTTTTAAAGGTCACGTGAGCAACATAACCGAAGATAGAGAGACGTAACTAAGCTTCGTTTTTAACTTTTCTCTCGAATCTTGCGACACCTTATCAGGCCCGGACTTAGGGCGTGTGTAGGGCGTGCGGCGCACACGGGCGCCAGCCTTTGGGGGGGGGGGGGCGCCACGAAAGAAGAAGAGAGGGAAAAAAAGGGAAGAAAGGACAAGGGGAAAAAAGGAAAAGGAAACAAGGTTGGGCAGTGAAAGCAAGGAAGAAGGGAGGAAATGGAAGGAAAAAGGAGGCAAGAAAAGTGAAAAGAGAGTCCGCGAGAAAGGGGGGGGGGCATAAAAACCATAGACAAAATATAAAGAGAATTGCCGTCTAAAGGTAAATTTTCAGGACAAAAACTCCACCTGGTCCATAGACGGTCAGGCGCCCCTTGACCCTAAATTTGCGGCTGTACAGAAATACAAGAGTAATGTAGTATGTGTAATGTAGTAAGGGGGCGCCATAAATCCATCGAACAGGAGCCGACATTGCATTTTAGGCCACGTCCTCTTGGATTTGAGAATTTTCAAAAATCGACTAAAAATTCGAGTTTCCCGTCGAAAAGTACCCCTGATCCCGCGGTTCACAAAGCTCTAACGAACAGAAACGGAGGCCAGAACCGGGGCTCATTTTAGGCCACATCCAACATTTTGGAGTTGAGAATTTTAAAAAATTGACTAAAAATTCGAGTTTTCCGTTGAAAAATACCATGTGATACCGCGTTTCACAGGACTCGAACAAACAGAAACCGAGATAGCATTTAAGCCCACGTACGCCATCTTGAATTTGAGAATTTTAAAAAATGGACTAAAAATTCGAGTTTCCCGACGAAACATACCTCCTGATACCGAATTTCTGAAAAATCCGTCGAACAGGGGCCGAGATGGCATTTTAAGCCACTTCAGTCATTTCGGATTTTCGAATTCGGAAAATTTGACTTAAAACGCGTGATACCCAAAATCGAAGTTCAGATTCGGATTCCTCGTTAAAAATTGATACAATTTCATGTATCATACCCGAGCATAGCGTGAAGGAAAGAGACGTAACGTAGACATATACTGATTCGAGCATATGAATGCACATGACTTGGCAACATGGGTAGTGCTCAGTGGGTCAGCGGAGGAGGAAGAATAAGAATTTATCGTGAGGAGTTCCTCGGGACGAAACCGAACGCTTGTTAGCGCCGGCCGGCGCCTCGACGTTCGGTTGCATCTCGGGCGACCGGCGCAGCGCGGCGGCGTAGTTCAAAGAGCGTAGTATGACAGAATCTATACGCGTCGTTAAACCTTTTTCCTTCACGCTATTTTAACATATGATACATGAAATCTCATTAATTTTTCACGAGGAATCCGAATCTGAGCTTAGAATTTGGATATTACGCGTTTTAATCTATTTAAAATCGTAGGAGAAATTACAGAATTGTCCTTGAAAATTGATCACACATTAGTGATTTTTTACCCCGTTTTTCTTCTACGTTCACGTAATGAAATTAGATCAACAGTTGACTCATCGACTAGTCTAGCCTAACCCCCCAGAATCGGTCTAATAAAGGACGAACGATTTTATCAGATAAGATGTGCGATCCTATAGTTTCCGGGCATTGCGGTTTGATGGAAGCTGTGATGAGGAGAAACGGAAGATATGCGAAACTCGGGCGGATATTAAGTGAGAAACCAGGTAGGGGAACGGCTTTCTTCCCGAAAAGTTAATGCTCGGGCCAACTTATATGGTCACTGGAGCATTGTATAGCAGGTTGTGGGAAACTATTTTTTTTGCAGCAACAACCAATTGGATCGCATTTTGCAAAAAGGAACTAAGAGCATTTCAATGTTGCTGGGATTGTGCAACTTGGGTACATTCTTTGCAAAAAGTAAACTTTGCGACGGTAATTTTCGTCTTGAATTCATAGTTTATTAGGAGTAGAGGTGAAAATAGTTTAGATGATCGTTTATGTTTGCAAGGTTAGCGAAATTGGAATGCTCTTGGTGACCTTATTGGCACTTTGGCAGCATGAAGCCTCACGCCATCGCGATTTCAGCGGGCGGTTGCAATGGACAAAAACCTTTACTTACAAGAGACCCTACAGTTATTCCATCATTTCCCCCAATCACTCCACTAGTCTATAACAACCATCTGTTTCAATCAATTGGATCTCAGATGCGTCTACGTTATACGTCGTTGTTGCGTCTACTGATTTCAATAATCAGCCCGCTGCTTCTAAATGCCCGAATGACTTCCGATAAGATACTCATTTCTGAGGAAAGTTAAGAATATAATTGTTTGTTGATTTTTTAAAGTATTTCACACTCAATTCTATTAAATCAAAGAAAATGATGCATTAAATTGATTTACGAGAAAATTCGATTTTTGTCAAGAAAAATTTGAAAATGCGTGAACACTTTCACTGCGTTCTTCCCAGGGCCGGATTTACATTTTTAGCGCCCTAGGCTAAACTTAGGGTGGCGCCCTCAAAGTAGGCGCTCTAGTGGGGGGGGGGGGGGGGGGGTCCCGCAGGAGCCCTTCCCCTCCAGACCAGAAGGAGGATGTTTAGGTGTCAGGAAAATGTTCAAATTCACCTTTCAAAAGACATGATTTTCAACAGTTCTGAGGTACGTTCAGGTTTGCAAGTTGGTTTTGGAAAATGAAAAGCAAAAAAAATCTCGTTAAAATAAAATAAAAAAAAAAAAATTCTCAAAGATTTTGCGCCCTTCAGAATGTTGCAAACCGCGTTACACTTAAATCACGGCGTTTTTCCTTAACACGGCAGAATTAACGCGATTTTTCCAGCGACTTGGCACCGAGAAACGTGTGGACATAGGAGTATTGTTGTTGATTAAATTCCTGATTCATTATTACAACCCATTCATGCTCAGTGCATTTATATCGCTGCGACAACTATCGAGATACGTGATTTATCAGTTTTCTCAATATTAGATACGAAGTTCCGGAAGGAGTATGAATTATTTCTCTTTTAAAAATGTAGAGGGCACATTAAATATTTTGCGACGTGGCGATGGAAATAAATATCACCTATGAACTCTCACTAGCGATAAAGCAAGATTATTTAGTGCTTTACATAATACTTAGCTTGCTTCAAATTAGTAACAATTTGAGTGTGCGGGGAAGAGAAAAGTTTAAAGACGAGCTCGGCGAGGGGAGGGGGGATCAGTGGCGTGGCGTGCTTTGCGATGTATCGATTGTTCTGCCATTTAAAGCTATGGTAAAGAATCGATTATTAAGGTGTTTGCTGTGAACACCCTGATTATTGATCCTTTTCCATAGGTTTAAATGACATAACAATCGATATATCGCAAAGCACGCCACGCCACTGGGGAGGGGGGGGGGGGGTCGTTACGGGTGAGTACGAAAGATATACTTACTAAGTAACAATGAGATAATACATTCCTCTGAAAAAATGACCACTTGCCACTGTTTAATCTGTTCGTCTTCACACTGCACTGATTTTTTAATTGATTGATGAATATGACCGGGAAAAATGGCATATGTCCACCGAGGCAAAATTTCCAATTCCATAATTGTCATGAAGTTTGGTCAAAATGTTGGAGTTTGAGATTCGTACGGAACTTTCTCTTTGGGGTCCAAGAATTATCTTGATGCTATTCAGTTTATTCTTATGCAAATAGTGGGCATACCGATGGCGATCGAAGTGCAAAACCGCACATATCTCCATTTTGATGTTTCAAAATTTCTACTCCTATCTTATTTTTTTGAGGAGGAGGTATAGCCAAATTCATAGCTTCAAAATTACCCGGAATATTTTGCCAACAGAGTAGAAAAATCGGAAAAAGAAGTTATGACGAAATTATGTTAAATAGTTTCGCATAGAAAAAATGAAGTTTGGCAGGAAGTCTGCAACGCCGCAAACGGAGATACGTGGGTTCGCACTTTGGCCATCGATACATTTCAACGGAGATACTGCAGACTTTCTGTCATAATTTATTTTTTAAGTGGAAGAATGCTCAACATCATTCCTTGAGAATTCTCCTTCTTTTTCCTCTCTGTGTGAGAAATTTTCTGTGAACGTTTCAAGCAAGTTTGACGGTCCGCTCTTTATTTGCCGAAACAATATAGGGGCGGCGATTTTGAAAAAACCGCTAACAAGATGCGATTTAAACTTTCGATCAGACCGTTGATTTGCGTGATACTTCATGCATTTTTTGACCTAAATATGTAACAAATGATAAGACTTTCCCACAGTTTTTTCGTGAAATAATGATGTTTTTTGAAAAGTTAGAATCTTTTTAATATACTTATAGTATTAGTAATCATAGGCCTGTAACAATAACCCCGGCCGATGGTGTACCTGTTGGTAATTCCGGGGCGTCTCGGGACGCAAATACTCAATTGAAGTGAATCTTGAATTAATGACTTGATATGATATGAATGATATTTAAATGATAAGACTTGTAATTATTTGTAAAATTATGTATTCCCGAGATACAAAAAAAAAATAAAAAAAAATGATGCAATGATGCAATCGGTGCAATGACCGATCTTAATAGTTTAAAAAACTAAATATGCAGGCTAATTGTAAGGAGAACTGAGTTTTTCTAACAATAAGACGGAATAATCCAGCATTGTGGCTGCAGGCGATACTCCGTGTTACTATGTGTGGGACGCCAAATATTTTGGACAGATAATGACGCTATGAGTGAACAAATGGTTGATTCCTGTAGCAAAGGGGAGTGTACTGACGCAGTCACTGATCAAGTGCTGAGAAGATCACTGCCACGATGGATTTCGCGGGTGTTTCATTGTTTCTTAGTTTATATTTCTACCACGTGAGTACAATTTTTAAACATTTCCCTGCTAAAAATGACAAGTAGGCTATTCAGAATTCGCCAACTCACATGAGTAGAACCTCCTACTTATATAAGTAGAAATCCTACTCATATGAGAATAAATTCTACTCAGATCATTAGAATATTCTACTCATAAGAGTAGAAAAGTTCAACTCTTATGAATTCAATTTTTTTCATTTTTCAGAAGTGTGCTTCTGACCAGAAGACACCGACATTTGTAAATTTGAAAAATAAAAACATTTTGTTCTTATGATTTTTTTGATGCGGTGACTAGTTTCTGAGATATCGGACACGGTAGATTCAACGCTGAACTCATGCGAGTTGAAATCTCTAGTCATATGAGTTAGGAATTTCTAATCATATAAGTTGGCGAAAACTGAATAGAGGAATTCTGCTCTTATGAGTTAAATTCTATTCATATAAGTTGAAATTCTAATCATATGAGTTGAAATTCTATTCACAAGACGTTGATTTTCTACTCATTTATACTCACCATTTTTAGCAGGGCGATTTTAAAACTTAAACATTTTTATTGATTCAGTTACTAAAACCATTTCCATAAGTACGAATAATATCGATCATTATCCACACATAATTACCTAACTCAATAATTCTTGTAGACTACCTATTTATTCATATTGTCTCAATAATTGGTTTGAGAAAGCCAATTTTTTTCTCTACGTGATTTAGTTTGCCCGTCGACCTCTCAAATTACCGACATACTGCATACTAACCGCCGTCGTCGACGGTTCTTTGAATTGGCTGCCGCACTGAGAGAAACAGCCGAATGTGCATTCGAATGGTACCAAAACCCGTCCCGATAAAATAATATTTTTTAGTCATAAACAGGGGCGGACTGGCACTTGAACGGTTAGGCTGCGGATTTCATTTTGGGGCCCCCTACGCATTGAGTTCTCACGGGAGGGGGGGGTCTAGTAGGCGCAGTCCTCTAGCAAGAGGGGAGGTCCCCCGCCCCCCCTGGATTCTAGGTATTGACCCTTCTAGACGCAATTTTAGGCGCGTTTTGGCTCAAAGTCTGACATGAAATTTTTACCTTAAATTATCAGAAATATTTGATTATATTTCAATTCTGAAAAATATCTGAGACTTTCAAATCCAAACTACAGAAATTGATAAAAAAAGTTGTATTTTAGCGAGAATAGCAAATTCCGAACGCTCACGTGGTATTTTTCATCAACTGAGCAGCACCAGCGGCGAGGCATTATCGATTATCGATATATTTCTCCATTTGACGCTATGGTAAAAAATCGACTGTTAATGTGTTCGATGCGAACATCCTGTCTATCGATCCTTCCCCATTGGTTCAAATGGCAGATCAATCGATAAATTGCAAACCACGCCACGCCACTGAGCGGTACAAACTCAGATTGTGGTAAATAAATTTACCACAAACAAGTGTCAAAATTACAAAAATTTAGTAGGGTTGAATTGTTTGACCAAAATACTGCCATTTCATTCCCTGCGGAAATTTGCTACAATGTACCTCAAATACTAAGAAAAGTGTGATAATCTGATTTCAGGTGGTAAGAATAGGCGGTGAAAATACTACCGCGAACACTTTGGAGGCAACCTGCTCAGGTACACCGGCACCAGATGCTTATCTGGTAAGATGAATTTTAATGCTTGTCAGCTAAAAACGACCATGTTGGTGGATGATTGTTATTAGGGCCAGATTTACCTACTTGCTGCCCATGGGCCGTCTGTATTTTTCCGCCCCCTTCTCATTCGTGTTGAAACATCAAAAGATCGTATTCGACAGTGGTTCGATGTACCGTTTGGTTCCAAACAATAGAACATAACCTCAAACAAAAATTTTAGGATTTAATTTGGAAAAGCTGAAAATGATAAAATTCCTAACAATTCCACTTTTCATTGCCATTTGGTACTCGAGAGAATAAAAATTCGATCACATAAGACCCGTTATCTCAGATTTCTAAATTGACTTTTGAGGCTGTGGTTACATATTGAACCAATCGACATCAATATAATCTCACCTGTGTGATCCGTCGAATACGATCTATATAAAAACCATCAAGTAAACGTGCCGGAGGGGGAGGAGTGTATGAGACGCGTTTACTTGTGTTGGGCACATTTTTTGTGAAAGCCCTGTCAATACTAACAAAAGATCAGTTCCGTAAACCCATCCCTGTTTGGACAAGGCCTTCCATTTATAAAAAACGAACGAAAAAATTATGAAAGAACAAACATAAATGTGGTTAATAATTTTAACTTCCGCCGCTGCGCCGACCGCACTGTGTTGGCGCAATGCGTGAAGTATTCATGCAGTCTTGTAGGCGCTATGCGTTTCACGCCGACCGCTGCTGACCAGATTGATCACACTGTTTGGCGCAATGCGTGAAGTATTCATGCAGTCGTGTAGGCGCTATGCGTTTCAAGCTGACTGCTGCTGACCGCAGTGTGTTTGACGCAATGCGTGAAGTTTTCATGCAGTCTTGTAGGCACTATGCGTTTCATGCCGACCGCCGCGCCGCTCCGTTCCAGGTCAAATTGCGTGTTTGGTTTCTCTCTTAACTCGACTAACTAAGGGTGTTGTCTCTTATATCACCGAAAGACGACAAAATTAGAACTTCCTCTTTTTACTCTCAGTAAATTGAGAGATTTTGTTGCCTTTTCTCGTTTGAAATTTATTTTCTGAATCCGATTTTTTTCTCTCTTTTTTTGATACCTACATTCAAAAAGATTGCAAATTTGCCGCCCCCTACATTTTGCCGTTATGGGCCGCGGCCCATGTGGCCACCCCCTGAATTAGGGAGAACAAAGAGCCCCATGTCAAAAAATTAAATAGAGAGAGAGTAAAAAATGTTTACTGAAGTTTTTGCCTTATTGCTGATAGCCTATTTCCCTCACGTGATCAGACCGAACGGTTTGGTCTAGTTTTAAGCTGGACTAAGTCAACTTTCTCCATAATTGTTTTGTTTTACGAGACTATACAATATCTGCTTTAGAGGGTTATTTACAAAACGCTTCTTGAAAGCGCTGGTATTTGTAATAAACGCCTCAGCTCGAATTCCTGTCATGTCTTGTCTCCAAAACCCTTCGCAATTAGGTACTGCATTTTTAATAATTGGTCGCGCAAAACAGACACCTCTTCATTCGTAAAAACGGGTTCCACAATTCGACGGCCGAAGTGCGGAACCACGTACCTCCATTGCGGTGTTTCAAAATTTCCGCTCTTTTTTTATTTTTTCGAGGAGCAAACAACCCAAATTTATAGCTTAAAATTTTTACAGAATATTCTGCAAATCTAGAAGAAAAATCAAATAATTTTTCAAGAAATATACAATGTCTAGTTCAGTGGCGTGGCGTACTGTGAGATATATCGATTGATCTGTCATTTAAACCTATGGCATAGGATCGATAAACAGGTTGTTCGCGATAAACACCTCAACAGTTGATTCTTCACCGTAGCTTCAAATGGAGAAATATCGATGGTCGATAATTATCGCCTCGCCATTGGCTTTTAATACCTAAATGAGGGGCTTTTGGAGGACAAGGCGCATAAGTGCAGTTTTTGAAAAAAATTGAGATATTAATGATTTCAAGTAAAAATAGTCTTAATGCATAATCTGTGAACAGTTCGCTCCCAAACTCCAATTTTCAAGCATCAAAAAGTCAGTCCGAACTTTCTTTCCGCCATAAAGATCCATTTAATCTCGAAACTTCAAACACGTATTTCTCGAGTTAGTAAAAACCGCACTTCTGCGCATTGTCCTTCAAGCCCCTCAACTGGCCTCTAATGGAGTCTCATTGGCCCAGAATAAAAAATATGATGTAATATAAAATTAAATTTCCTATTATATTTTAATATCTTATTTGTTAATTTTCTAGTTACGGTCATGGAACTTCAAGAAAATATTTAATGGCAAAGGACAGTGTATGCCAATTCAGCTTTCCCTCGAATATGGTTTCAGCCATGGTTCAAAATTACTGATAGAAGGAGCTACACTCGAGGGCAACTGGTAACGATGACTCATTTGTTTTCCTTTTATTAGTACTGCTACATTGAATCGGAAAGAGCGCGCGTGGAGTGATTTTTCAAGTTAAACGTACCTAAGCCTTGAATCGTCTCTACGAATGCGGTATGTGTGAGAACATTTGGACTTCATTTTGCAAGTAGGAATTGTAATTTCTGGTTCATCCGAGAAAACACATCTGTGCGTAAGGAAACTAATGGCACGTACGTTGTTTTTAAACTGAGCCTGAATTTACAGTTCCTAATTGCAAAATATAGTCCATTTGTCGCGACTCCTCCATTTTTTGGGTTACCTGCTACTAAAAAACTACATGAAAGTGTGTGACCTAGGCAGGCGAAATGTACTTTCAGGTGGAGTGGGGAAGGAGACACGAGATAACTATGCTTTCGCGCTATGGAAGAACGCCGTATAAACCTTCAAGCGTTGCCACATTTCCATTGATAAAACGCGAATTTCCTGGTGAACCTTAGAATATTTTTCTTGATTTCGGATCATCTTTTCGCAATTTTATTTAAAGTTCCTGAAAACTTCAACGAAACATATTCTTAACTTTCCTCAAAAACAAACATTTTATCGGAAAAATTTGGCAACTCTCGAATTTTCATACAGCGTTTCCCCTCAGCACGGCAGTATACCACAGCTTAGAGGAGTTCATAATGGATCGCGTATAGCTTATAAACACTAAAAATTCCGAGAAGTTTGTCTTTTGCATCAATTTAAAAGGTATTGTAACGTATAAGTATGTGAGGTTTGGCGGCTAAGGAAACGGACTTGGGATATGCTGAGAGCAGCGGAGATGGATTCCTGGAGGAGGTCGGCAGGAATTTCCAGGATAGATCGGGTCTGTGATGAAAGAGAGCATCAGATCATGGGAGTCGAAAATGACATCGCATTCGACGTCATGACCAAACAGCTTGTCTGGCACGGTCATGTTAACAGGATGACAGAGGAGAGCCTGCCAAAGGAGATACTTGATTGGGTTCCTCCTGGGAGGATACGAAGGGGACGCCCAGTGAAAGGGTGGCCGATCCTTTTGAATGAAATGAGAGAGTGTCATTTCCCTGACGGGTTGTGGCAGGACCGAGTTTTGTGGCGGTTAGGCGTGGCAGAGCAACAGCGAACGCTGTGAAAGTGACTCTTATTATATGGATTACATTTTGCAAAGGAACCACTTATGCATACATTCTTGTGGGTCTCAGCGATCATGCCTTAATGCACATAGTTCTGTTTGACAGAAATACGTTCAATTGGACGTATTTATGCTATAGGCAACTATGTGCATATGCTTTGCATGTGACATAGTTCCTTTCAGCATAAATACGTCGAATTTTCCTCTCTCATTGCAGGTTCTCCATAGAATTGAAATCCGTCTTATTAGGAGATATACCTCTGCATTTATCCGGACGACCGTATGAAGAGAAATTTATAAAAAATAGCAAGACAAATTCGAGTTCGTGGGGGGTGGAAGAATTTGAAGAGAACTGGCCATTTTATTGCGGAAAGAAATTCACTTTATCCATTGAATGCCTAAAAGAATCATATAAGGTAAATATTTTATTTAATTATTTTTTATATGAATAAAGGCTAAAGTATGCTGTTTGATACGTGTGATACACTCGTTTCTTGAAAATTTTTATCTTGTAATAACTGCCACATGCGACTCTAGAACTATAAAAACTCGTTAGCGGTGTTTCAAAATCTCCGTTCCCATTTTGTTTTATCAAAGGAGAACAAATCAACACCACTGGTTGAAATATCACAGAATAGCTAGTACAGAATGGCAGAGGCGGAGCCAGAAATTTGGCAACACCGGATTTCCTCCATTTAAACCTATGCTAAATAATAGATTCTTGTTGGAACACTTGGCCCCTCCAAAAATGGATACATTTTCATAGGTTTAAATGGATTTCATCTTGCAAAAAGGAACCAAGAGCATTCCAATGTTGCCAGGATTGTGCAACTTACATTCTTTGCAATGAAATGGGCCTGTTGCATGCAAGAGATACAGCCGTGCGAATAGACTTTTTAGTGGTTAAATGACATGAAAATTACGATGCTTACATTAAAAAAGTCTGAAATACACTCCTTACTGCGCAATTTGCGTTGTTAGGAACGCGCTTTTTCAAATTTCCCGCGTCTGGGGGCAGTTTTCTAACGGAAACAATTAACGGCAACTCGCGGCTATTTCCGGCCAACTAAAACTGACAACATAACCTAAAAATCGGAGCTCGTGATATCGCGAAATGAAATGTAGAAGGATTGCGTTGGATTTTTAAAAGTTGATCGATTTGGTTACTGCATAAAGCGTATATGGACCACTATAAGAGATCACGTTGGGTTTGTAAATAAACTGAAGGAAAAAATAACAACAACAACAACGACTCGGCATCTTCCGGAAATCACCGAGCCCGCCGTTTGCTCGTTTCCGGTGATTAGAAAACTGCCCCCTGACGCGGGAAATTTGAAAAAGCGCGTTCCTAACAACGCAAATTGCGCAGTAAGGAGTGTATTTCAGACTTTTTTAATGTGACCATCGTAATTTTTGTGTCATTTAACCTCTAAAAAGTCTATTCGCGCGGCTGTATCTCTTGCATGCAACAGGCCCATTATTGGAATCACGCAAGAAATTAAATTTAAAAGGGTCATTTTTGTCTTGAATTTATATTTTATTGAAATTAAAGATCAAACTTGTTTGAATGAGATTGTTCATAATTGCAAGGTAAAAAAATTTGCACAATCCTAGCGACATTGGAATGCTCTAGGTTCCTTTTTGCAAAATGCAATCCAAATGCAGAAAAGACAATGTTGCCAATTTGCTGGATCCGCCAATGCAGAATGGAGTGGAAGAGATACGAAGAGACGCCCCATGAACTTGTTGACAGATAATAGACTACTGGGCCGCCACTCTGCAAACGAATCCAAAACTCCTTCATCTTGCTGGGTATGCACTTTGATCTCCGGGGTGTTAATATGGTTGCTCGAAGTCGAGGAAAGCTGCAGTGATGAGGTGCGATAATCGACTATGGATATTATCCTATTTGAAGCTACGGTAAAGAATCGATTATGGTGTTCGTTGCGAACGCCCTGATAATCGATCTTTTTTCATGGGTTTAAATGACAAATGAATCGATACATCAGAACACCACTGGAAATCTGCCGGCAACAATGTAAGGCGCGACTTCGGAATCCACGCACTAGTAGCATCGCGGCGAAGTTTTTCTTCAATTCATATGATTTTTTAAAAAACAAACTTCACAGAATTTTAAGTCCGAAGACATTTAAATCCTCGACAGTATGAAGGCGTTTTAAAATACTTACACATCGAGGAAGAAATGGATTCATCTTGCGGCGGAAAATCGTCTCCCCAGCAGTTTCGATATTTCCCTCATTTGAAGCTATAGTAAAGTATCGTTTCTATATTGTTCGTTGCGAACACCCTGTTTATCGATCCTTTTCCATAGGTTTGGATGGTAGAACAATCGATATATCGCAAAGCATGCCACATCACTGCAGTAAAATGAATGACCACCAAAGATTTAGTTTTCATAGTCATGATCAATCAAATTTCTGAAAAAAGGCCTGAAGATTGGACGCCTTAAAGCTGAATGAATGCATCGAAGTGTTGACAAATAAACTGCTGCAATAATATAACTTCTTTTTAAACTTGCTTTTGTGCAGATTAATTCGTTCCATTCAATGAAGTCAAATCCTCCATCCTCCTATCCTCTATTTACTTCTATTTTGAGGCACTAAAAGTAATATTACTTAAGGTAATATAGGCACACAAGTAGCAAAGTGCATCTAAATCATTGAGGCAAAGTTGCTATGTAATGCAATAAACCTATGCGATATTTTTACGGCATTTTGTCCATAAATGACGATTCCAAAGATAAAACAGATGAGTTCCATGCTTTAACAAGAAATACAAACAATGCTAGGAGAAATCGCGACTTATTTCAATCATACCTACACTCAAGTTCATCATCAATCATACCTACATCTCAGTACGAGGTGCTCCTTCGATTAGCAGATAGGCAAAATATGCAACATTGCGGTATACGGTAGCCGTAGCAATAATTTTATCATTGAGGAGATCGCATAACCTGATGTGCCGTTTTGGAATAAGATGTGCCGTTTGGGAAGACGACATGGTTATAATCCCGAGAAAACACATTTCATTCGCAAAAAACATACAGAATTTTGTTAGTCTCACAATTACTGCATTGTTTATCTCTTTGCAAATCATAGTTGCCCACTTTGTCTTTTCCAGATGAATGTGAACGGGATCCAGATGCGAGAGTTTGCTCATCGCCTGCCGCACTCTATCATCGACGCGTTGCGCATGAATGGAGCTCTTGTGATTAGTCATGTTCAGTACGCAGTATCAAGCGTGAGTACTCTACTACACGGTGGCGTGGAGTGCTTTGCGATGTATCGATTGACCTGTCATTTAAACCTATGGAAAAGGATCGATAAACAGGGTGTTCACAGCAAACACCTTAATAATCGATTCCTTACCATAGGTTTAAATGGCATATCAATCGATATATCGCAAGTTACGCCACGCCACTGCTACTACATTTTCGATGGTTTTTTCTCTTGGGCCCGGGGAACTTTAAAATCAAAGATGGTACTTGAATGGCATGGCTTACGAGGTGGGTAACTAATTATGGCCACAAGAAGCTGAGTAGGGAACGGTTGGTCTAAAAAAGAGTAAAAATGTGACTGAAATCAAAGCGCACCAACGCATTTTCCAAAGACGATCCTTGGAAAATCCAAATTAAGCAGCATATCTTATTAAAATTTACTAAAATCAAAAATTCTCGAGAGGGAAGCGATCAAAAATCACAGAAATACGGATGAAAATCGTCGAGTTTCTGCCCATTTTAATATACATTGATTAAAATTATCTGGAATAACTAATAATTCACTTTTGGCCGTTTGAGGCCTTCTAAGTATTACGCAGGTCACTCGGTGGGGGGGGGGGGGGGGTTGGGGGTGGAAAGTCTTTGACAGTCTTACGGGGTCTTAAAAACATTTTCCCGGCTGTTTTTCAGGTTCTTCTGGTTTTTTGAAAAGAAAGTATGAGGAGGAGGTTTCAATCCACGATAATGTATTCAATAGAGGGGGGAGGGGCAGAGGGTTGCTAACGGGTATCTTGCGTGGAAGGATGCACGGGGTGAGGAAGTCGGACAAAATGGTTACTCAACGTATACTTGAACGGATCCTCAGGGTGCAACGATCTGGCACTTAGAGTACTACTTTGAGTGCAATTTATTGATTTTCAGAGTTATCTCCATCGCATGAAAATGTAGGTAGGAAAAATACGCGTCCTCAAAAGTTATACGCTCCCGAGGAATGAGCTTGAAATTTTGAGTTGTTTGGACTTTGACAGGTGAATGATCGTTTATACGTTTTCTCTTTTCAGATACACCCTGATATTTTTTGGCCAAACTCTGACAACTCTAATGCAACAACAACGGTACGTTAACTATTCTAGATAGGGGTTTTTAAAGGGTGTCGAACGCATGCACTCTCTCAAAATGTTTCGTCGATTTTATTAGTTCGTGTTGATCTATTTTTTCCCGACAAGTTTTATTGTATCCATTCAAGTTTTGTTGACGTATCAAGACTATTTTCCTTTATAAACGGTTACTTAATGCATTTTTCAGACTATTTTTCTTGATTATTGACGATCAGAGCTGGAATAAGGTCTCGATAGACGATCAAATTCCCGAACCAGTTACCATCAAAGTGTCGGAAGTTATCGGTTTTAAACTCATTAATTTGCTTCATTTTAAAATGAAAACTTGGCATAAATGTTTCCTGTGACAGGAAATGATGAATGGTGGCACTCCATTCTGATCTTACTTTGAACAAAAGTGCGGCCTGTCAAAATTCGATGGTGGATGGTGACCATCAGTCATCAGCATGTCTACTTTGATCGGAATTGGTTCGGAATTTGATCGTGTATCCAGGGCTATAAAGTTGGTGCGGTTGGTGCATCAGAAGCAGTTGGACCAAGCACAGTCACTGCAAGGGCTCTACTAAAGTGAGATGATAGAAAAGGTGAAGAGGACAAAGAAAAAAGAGACTAGATACACTTAGAGCTCGAAACTATTCCTTCCAAAAATTAAACAAGCTGCTGCTGAAAAGCTCTAATACGTAGGTATTATGGAGAAGCGCTCAGCAGTTCGATCTCTATGGTAACCGTAACGCAACAGCTGTCATTTGGAGACGAATTTGAACAGGTTCAGAAAAAGTCATCACCCAAGCAGCATTTCTCACGGAAAAATCGCTATATATTGCGATTTTATCGGCAATAAAATCGCCAGGATCATCAACATCTGAGCGATTATCCTCGATCCTATCGCGATAAAATCGCGCTTTAATCGCCCGACAATTTATCGCGATATTTTCGAAATAAAAATCGCGACAAATGGCGATTTAATCTCGATTTTATCGATGAAAAATGATCACGATTTTTTCGAATCGAAAATTGCGATGTGTAGCGATTTAATCGCCATATATCGAAATTTTTAATGTGATAATATCTCGATATATTGCCAACGATATAATCGCGATAACCAACCGATGAAATCGCTATTTATTGCGATCACTGCTTATACTTAGGCACCGGTCGCAAAAACTTCAGTTGAAAAGAACTCAATACCTGGACTTTCAGACATAATAATAAAATATAACTATAAACTTCCTAGCAAGGACGATTTTGGGTATATTATTCATTTCGTCTGCTAATGTATATTCAATAATGTTAAGGGGGTATTTTTAGCTTGTAAAACGACAAGTCTGAGAATCTCGTACTCGACCATGTTTAGTTGAGTTGGTGAGCCATTCAATCGCTTGAGCGCTCTACTATAGAGGAACTCTAGTGGCAAAAAGAAAACAAGAAGCGCTTACCTATTGGCTGAGCACTTAAAATACAAGAGGAACAATATTATATTGCTTATTCATTAACTTAATTTTTAACAGCTCATCTTGGTCTTCTTCTGTATTTTCAGCAAATTACGCAGAATCAAACCAATGGGCATGATTCAACGGCATCTCCGACAGATCTTAAGGGTCCTATCTTCAATGCCTTCGACAGAGACAAGGTAACATAAGAGTTAACGTAAATCACTTTCTTCCTGTTTCTGGAGAAGAAAAATAGCTGCATTTATGTCATTTGCTCCCAGCAGATAGGTGCAATGACAAAGGAAATCAAATTTCAGGAATTTTCTCACGGGAAAGGGATCTTTCAAGTTCAAGCATTATTGAGACACTACTCTATAATAAGAAATCGACCATTCGAGCTCTGTTCAGGAACGACTTGTCTGCTCTTACCTGCCTCATGCAGATAAGTGGTTCCAAAATTAGCCATAAGTTCTTCCTGGTGTGGTGCCGTTCATGTAAAGAGTTGGGGGGGGGGGGGGGGAGGAGGTTCTGCGTAACTAAGTGTCAAGAGGGGAGCAATGTCGATTTTTTGAGGGTGGTAAAACTGTTTTTAATAAATTTCATAAATAATCGATTTTAGATAAGGTAGATTGCCTCGATGAAGATAGATTGTTCCATACACATTAAAGCGGGAGACCTCTGAAGTCTTCAATTTTTGAGAATTGGATTTGCGGGGCGATTACAGAATCTTTTAGACAAAGCGATAGACAAAGAAAGCAAATAGAAAATGGAGTGATCTTATCGGTGGAAGCGGGCAGTTGCAATGGATAAAGGAGGTAGTTTTTTTGTTTTGTCTGTTTGGTCCAACGTAGAATAATATATAGTTGAGAGTTTTGGTAAAAATGGGGGAGCGTCAATTTCATGAGACAAAATTCACAAAAACTCTCTACACCTCTTTGGTGAAACGAGACTTAATTATCTTTCAAGAAATTCCCACCTTGTTATACCTGAACCGGATAAACCTCTATATTTACCTCAGCTAAAGGCTCTTACAATTAGATTTTTCCTGTGTACGATAAGTATCTTGATTTATTTTGCGAGGAAAGATCTGTACTTTTGAAGGATGCCTATCATTCTTAATACGTTCAATTTCGTATAATACTGTGCAACATCTCTGTTGTGAAATAGTTGCTTCAGGCGCCGCTGCCGCACGGCGGGCGGGCGGCCAGCGCGAACCTGCATTGGCGCCTACAAACCTAAGTGGATACTTCACGCATTGTGCAATGCGTGAAGTATCCGCTTAGGTTTGTAGGCGCCTGTGAGCCTCTCGCGCTCGCAGCACGCCGCCGCTCCGCTCTGTTCGGCTTTAATATTTATACTCGCATAGTCAGCGTTTTTTAACTCATAATTTTGAAATGTTAGCACACTCTGTATTGATTATTCTCGTTTAAATTGATGGGGAAAAAATATGTTTCAATTTATCAAAGGAGAATAATAATATAATGTGTGTTTTTTAAATATTGGTGGTTCCGTGTCAAATTTAATGAATTCCAAAGCACTTTAATTTTTACTCTCACATTTTGTGCTTTTATTGTGCTGCAGCGAGGTGTACGCGCAACGAAACTTGTTTGACGTATTTGACTCCAAAAGATCAATGTACAAATGCGTTAAAACTAAATATTGCGTGCTTCTTGGTTTTTTTCCTCTTTTATTCATTTTTGCGGTTTCTGTCGGCACAACTGCGGCTCATTGAGATTAATGTCGCTTGGAAAAGATTTTACAAATATTTGTTACGTTTTAAAAATATAAATGTTTTCAAAATGAAGTAATAATTTCGTAAAAAAAAATAAAAAAATAAAAAAAAATACCTATACATAAATAAGGTATATTGTACATTCAATATTTTAAGGATAGAAATAAAACCAAATATTCACCAATGACAATTTAAAAAGATGATTCAAAAGGAGAGAGTAATAACATTTCATTTAGAAAATGAGCAACCATAACAACACCTCCTTCTCTCTCAATTTCTCATTTCCATATTGTCAATATAATTTTACATACCGACTAAAATAAAACGCTTGGACCAAGTCACCGTTGCTTATTTTACGTGTGGGCGTAAACTCCTGGACAAAAAAGGTGTGCGGACAAAAAATCGTTGACAAAATGTCCTGAAACCCTTTAATGTTTCTTTCGGGATCGCCCGATTCCGTCCCCCGATTCCGTCCCGAGTCCGATTCCGTCCCGAAATTAAAACCAGATTCCGATTCCGTCCCGGAAAAATAATTTCTAAATACAAGCGGCAACAGCGCAGCATATCGCACTCCCTTTATAACTTTACTTTTTATAAAACCCATCCAGATCTGTACAGTTTCGTCGGTGTGCTGAAACAAGTTTTTAAAGATTCCAAAATTTTAATCAACTCTGCGAATAAATCTGAGGCCACTCTGCAATCTAAAACTTTGAAAATAATTGTAAGCCATACAAGCGAGCATCACCAAATTCTTCGGTGATAGCAGTGAAGACTCTCTATTTAAATTTATTTGCGCTGTTTCCCATAAAAATACGCCTAACATGTTTCTGTAATATTTCCATTTTTATTTATTTATTTTTTTTACCGTTTGACGCATCGGGCTCTTTACACCCGATCAGTTTACACTTCTCAACATTTTTGCTTAGAAGCTGGTTCTCAACGTAATTGCATGGTGAGTTTCTTTTATCACCTCCTAATTCTTCTATTGTGCTACCATTTAAATTGCTGCGATGTTGCCGCTTGTATTTAGAAATTATTTTTCCGGGACGGAATCGGAATCTGGTTTTAATTTCGGGACGGAATCGGACTCGGGACGGAATCGGGGGACGGAATCGGGCTACGCCCGTTTCTTTGAAAAACTAGTCAACGTAATTTCTTGAAAATTCCCTTGATTCTTCTTCTTTGTCAGCAAAATATTCTATAACAATCTCAAGCTGTAAAATTGGCTCATTCCTCTTGAAAAAAAGAAAAAAAAGGTTATAGGAGTGGTAATTTTGAAATATCGCAATGGAGACAAGCGTTTTCGCACTTTGCCTATCTTTACGTATCACTATACTTGTATGTTTAGCTTGTCTAACGGCACTTCTTTTTTGTTTGTTTTCGTTTTGTCGCGTAGAATTTAGGTGCCTCTAACTCAAGAAATGACATAGTGCTCACATCAAGCGATTTTCTCGACATTCAGCGATCATCAGCATTTATCGACAAAACCATGGCGATCGTAGACTTCCTCACCAAGTGGCCCAAATTTCTCGTTCTCACAGCTCCAAAGCGATTCGGGAAGACATCTCTGCTCAGTATGTTTCGTTATTTTTTCGGTATCCCCATACATACTGCCACGGGTGGCGAAAACAAGATACTTAAGGCGCAAACTTTAGAAATATTTCAATCTCCGAAGTTAAAAATCTGGCAGAACTTCACGGAGCTCGAACCATTTCTGATGTCGCACGCTGTAGTTTCGTTCAATTTCGGCACCATAATGACCAACTCTTATGAGGACTTTTTGTCTTCCATGAAAATGTGCATTTTCAGTGCATATACGGAGCACTCATACCTAACGACGGGCAGCGAATTGTCCAAATTCGAAAAAGAAGAAAACCTTGCAGTTCTTAATAATTTCGGCATAATTGGGAGTCGGGACATTAAAGAACAGAGTGGACAAGTGTTAGTTAAACTAGTGCGTAGACACTTACGAAAAAACTCAATGGTCTTTATTGATGACTATGACAAACCTTTAATCGACCTTCTATTTGATTCTCATCGGCATATGGAAGAAACTTTTGATCCTATTGTAGTGTTCCTTGAGAAATTCATAGCAGCAATCGCGAAGAATGGCGACAACGCAAGAGTCCTCCTTACAGGCACCACCAAATTTGGAGGAACCCTGTCGTCTGCAGATAATCTAAAATTTGACAGTATCTTTGAGCGACCATATTATGCCAATCACTTTGGTTTCACATATTCAGAGGTCGAATATTTAGCGAAAAAATTTCAAAAAGGAGAAGAGCACCTTGATGATATCGAAAGATGGTATGGTGGCTATAGCTGTAGCGATGGCACAAAAATATTTCGGCCGAATTCAGTCGTAAATTATTTTCACGACGGAGCGGTCGGTCATTACTGGAAACTGAACAGCTCACCTTTTTCCCTAAGGAAACTTTCAAACCATCCTACAACACAAGTGGGATTTAAGAGTTTACTCCAAACCGGACGTGCCTTTGCAATGGCGGAAAACGACCTAGGTTTGCGCCACATCGTAGAACTCGTCTCAAACTGTTCCTCGAGCGATGATATTTGTGACGAATGGGTTTTCAAATATTTACTCGATTCCGGTGTTTTTTCCAGAAAAGTCCCATGGTTTCCGTCAGAGTGGCGGCCTGAAATAGAGATTCCAAACTGGGAAGTGGAATATCAGTTAAAGCGAGAAATCCTGAACCCTTGTTTCTTGCAAGATGTGTATCATATTAACGAAGTATCATTGAGAATTTTCGTAGAAGCTGCAGCCGAACTACAACCGGACGATAAAGAAACATTTCAAAAATTTGTGAATACATTGCACTTAGTACTGAGTGTACCCGAACTTTCAAATCAGGAAGTCATGAGAAATGTTGTAGTCTTCTCTATTTTGAACAGCGATTCCCAAAGCTTTGTGTATAGAAATGTCGAGCGAATTGAAAATGATGATGTTACTATGGCCGAGGAGGAGCAAAATAGGGACTTAATCGCTCTCTTCGTAACAAAAAATGATGTTGCGGTGGTTTTAGCATTAAATTACCAAGACTCTTCGTCACTTGCCGTTCTGCACGAAATCCTGGAACGACGATACTTTGAAAAGTTTTACGATAAACGCGTTAAAAGGCCAAAAGACTTACGTGAAGTACACATCGGAATCCATTTTAGTGAAGACAGAAAGACATCAATTAACTACATTACTGATCCTAGGGACCCAAACAATCTTCGCAAACGTAGTATAAAGCTTGAGTCGGAATAACTAACTAACAAGTCGTTCTTATAGCGCTTCTGTGCGCTCTGCGACACCCAACCGCCACTGATAGCGATCCTGCCAGAGCTCTCCGGCAGATCGCATCTCCTCATTTCCTGCCTTATTCCCTCAATCCACGATTTGGCAGTGCAACCTCTATGCTTTCTGCCAGTGGGGACCAAATCCAGAATCTTCTTAGGCAACCTATCATCTGGCATCCGTTGCACATAACCGTACCAGACAAGCTTTTTTGTGAAAATGCCATGCACTATGTTGTTTTCGACGCCTATAATTTCACGTATCCTCTCATTCCGAACGAGATCCTCTCTCGACACTCCGGCCGATCTACGCCAGTAGTCCATTTCGGTTGCCTTAAGAATGTCCTGGGACCGTTTCATCAACTGCCACACCTCGCTGCCATAGGTTAATATGCTTGTGTCGAAATAGAAATCTAAAACAAGCTTCAGTGGCGTGGCGTGCTCTGCGATGTATCGATTGATCTGCCATTTAAACCTATGGGAAAGGATCGATAAACAGGCTGTTTGCAACGAACGCCTTAATAATCGATTATTTACTATAGCTTCAAATGGAAAATATCGATAATAATCGATCGTTCACGCATTACTCATCAGCAAGCACATGATGCGGCAAGAGAGGAGAGAGGACGGGTAACAAAGGGCTCTTGAAGCCGAAATTGTGGCCGAAATGAAGAGTGAAGCCTTAAGTATTGGGTTCCGGAGTCCGGGTGTATATATAACTGGACTGGAGGAACGGCATTGTAAAGCGTGGAGTATCCTACGAATTAGAAGGAGCCCCAGGGGAGATCCTTGCGAAACGAAATGAAACTTTCATTTCGATAATCCTACTTGGAGTCTCGTGAGACTATCATTCAAAGTTCTGCAGGAATTTTCCCTGTGATTCTTCAAAATGTGAGTTATTATCATGTATAAATTTATGTGTTTATGTTTGTGTGTTTTCCTGTGATAGTTTCCTATGGGAAGTAGCCAGAAATTCCCAAGGGTGGGAAATTTTGGGATCTCTGCTTGTATCGGCTAGACATCAAAACTAAATGTGTGGCAACCTTTGAAAATCTCGGGAGTCTGATGGGGCTTAAAATATAAATCGGACTATTCCCCCATTATCTGAACGATGGAGGAATTAAAAAGTTTAATTTCGACTTGTCAAACTTTTTTGAGTATCTAGAAAGTTCGAAGGTGCTTAAAGTTGATATAGAAATTTTTTATTAATCCCCACTATCCAAACAGTTAAGAAATTAAGAAGCACAATTTTGACTTAGTAACGTTTAAAGAAGCAATTAAAGTAATAATGTGCACACATCAGTGCTCAGCCTTCAAACGTTGCCACATTTCCTTTGATGAAAAAGGAATTTTCGGGGAAATCATGTTTCCTCTAATTCTTCAGAGACTTTTATTCGCACTTGAGTCTAAATTAGCTGGAAATTCCCAGATATAGTATTCATAATTCTCGTAAAAATAAACATTTTTAGGAGGGAATTTGGCAACTCTCGAATGTTCATACGGCGTTATTCCTCAGTACGGCAGTATTGTAGTATGGGCACATGCGAAGAATGTTGGAAGAGAGATTGCCCATAAAGAAGCTTTGGATTTTACGAGGGAATGCAGTGGGACAAGTGAAGAAAACTAAAGTATGACAAGTGTAAATGCTACTTGATGTAACACTTGTCGAGGGGCTGGGGCTGTCTCCCCTTAAAGACCAACTGTATAGAGATTCCAAAATTAATAAATCACAAATTGATGGTGAAAGTGCAGAAGTCCAAGCAGCATTTTTCATGGTTTTCAAACATTTTGGAATCTCACTTGCTCAAGTGTGGCCGTCTGAGGGAGGTGAACCTCAGAACATGAAAACTCAAAGTAGAGTTATTAATATCACATAGACGAGGGTTTTAAAAACATTTTTAGACAAAACCTGCTCAGACATGTGAAACCAAACCTGAGTTTTGAATTCTGTACCTCAAAAATATGGTTTCAAGGGAAGAGCCGTGTGAAATTTTTGTTTATCATGTTCGGTGTGCAAAATTTTAGCACTAAATAAGAAACTTCATGCCTTTTCTTGGTAAAAAAATAAATTAAATCACTCGCAACCTATTTTTTCAGGCATAAAATATATTTTTTCGTGGAAATCTCAGAAATCCGATTTTGAACGGATTCGAGGAATTTTCCGCTATTGAATCTTTTATTTATGTGGATTAGAGTTCCTTCTGGCATGGACGGTCGCATATCGGCGATAAGGATGGGAAAAGGCGTATCTCGATTACGGTGTTTCAAAATTTCTGCCTCAAATTTATTTTATCCAACGAGACCGGTCCAATACTACTGCTTGAAATTTTAAAAGAATATTCCTAATCCAAAGATAAAAAATCGAGGAAGATTTCAAGTAATAACGTTTAGTATATTCTCAATTAAAAATAAATTATGACAAGAAGTCTGCATAGGTAATTGACCGTGAGATACGCGTATTTGCAGTGTCATCGTCAGTATGTTAAAGTATGATCATGCAACCCACCCCAAGATTATTTATTTGTCGTTTTTATTATTGTGACTGATAGTGAGATTCCAGCCTTCAAAGAGGTGTATGATGACAAAATCATTTCGAATGTGTTTCAAATATTTTGTATTTTGTATTTTTCTATTTAATAAAATCTTTGAATTATTAAGATCGAGATTTGCTTTAATATTTAAATGTATTACATTTTGTTATACACTCGTTCAATAGGATGATAGGAAGAATGTTTGATGATCCTAGAGTCTCTGAACATCCTGGACTTGGGAGTCTCGAGTCGCAAAGCGGAAACTTTAGGGATCGATTCTTCAGACCGAAATAAGACTATTATGTTCGATGAAATTTCTTCGTTTGGGCCATTTTAAGGAGGCTGTATCCTTAGAGCAGGGGTGCAGAAAGTGCCTTGCCTCCCCATGACTATCAAATTGGCCTTCCCACTTTAAAAACCCTCTTTTCCTCATCAATTTTATGAAGATGACTTTCTGTTGGCTCTGTGAGTATAAATTCCCGCGATTTTGCGAAAAACACGTGATTATAAGTATAAATTAACCAATTAACGAAAGACGCGTAAAATTTACCCCAACCAGCAAGATACCCCGCGATGTTACCGGACTTCCCGTTTAAATACCCCGTTTTTGGGTTCTTCCAATTTTCACACGCGACTGAGCGCGACCCGCCCGGTGGGCTAAGGGTGGGGGCTGAAATCCCTCAGGATTCCAGTGTTTATTTCTTCGTGGCCAGAACAACATGAGGAGTATAGAAATACCTTCCGATCCCAAATTTTCTGTACTTTTGTTGATACTGTGGCTAAAAAAAAAAAAAAAAAAAAAAAAAAAAAAATCAATTTTTCAGAGAAACTTCAAAGGGACATACCACTCTTAAAATGGCTCTAGTGAAGAACGTCATGAATATATTAATCTTAAATTGGTCTGAAGAATCGATCTTTAAAGTTTTTAACATTCGATTTGGGATACCCTGTATTTCCGAAATTAGTAAAAACGGGGACAGCCGGTAAGGAGAATCTTGAACCACTACTTCCAGTTTCCAGTAAGCAGATTATAATATGAAACGGAAAAAGACTATAGATAGAGAATTTGGTAGCAACTCACTTGCTTTTGTTTTGGTCCTGAGTTAAAAGTAGAATTTTCTCAAGGTTCTCAATCACGGTTTTACATAAATGCGCCAAAGGCAGAAAAGTAAGTTTACTGGAACAACTGGAGATAAACGATAAATTGAAAAAAGAAGATCATCTGGCGAACAATCAGTTGGAAAGTCTGACGGCCCGACCGATTCTCCCTTCCAGCCTAATATAACTGTGCGCGCACCCAGCAGCACAGAGTGATTAACAATAATATCGCGGTATCGGATTCGTGTGGTTTTAGTTCTTTATTTATTTTAATTTTTTAAATCGTCTGACGAGCGAAAAAGATTCGTGAACATTAATATGTACCTGAAAATGGACTATTAAGTCTGAAATGGCCATCGTATAAAGGAAGAAAATTCTAAATGTAGCTCGGGACCAAAACAGAGGCAACTAAGTGAGTTGCTACGGAAGTCGTCGTGTCACCCGACAAAGTGTTACAAAACCAAAACCTATAGATAGAGAGTTTAGGGTAAAAACTGTGAACATTCCAACATGGCGAACGCCTAAAATTGTATCAAGGTTTCAAACTTGGAGGTCAAAGCATCCGATTCAAATTATGGAATTGAAATCAATTTATTCAAAATTATTTGATACAATTACTGAACTGATACATTTATACAAATAAGTATGTAACTATATACACTGGTTGACATAATTTACAAATTAAAATAATTCTTATGTGACTTAGCACTGGTAGAAGGCATTGAATCATAGCTGGAGTCATTCTTCGAAGATCGGATACCGACGTAATCCCATCCGGATATAGGGGATGAGGATGCTAAAAATCAAGGCAGCCAAACATAAACTCTTTTTTTTTTTCTCAATATGAGATAAAAAAAGAAATTGCTGTTTCGCTAAAAATTACAATCCACAAAATATACAAGGAAGCTTTTTTATCAATGTATTTTTTACAGGCGTCTAAAAACATCAGAAACAAATAAAAAGAAGAAAAGAAAAATACTTAACAGGAATGCGATAATGTTTAACCCTCGAATTTTTACGCATGCATGATTTGTTCAGTTATTCGGTTTGCCTTTGCACCGACCAAACCAAAACAAGAAACTACGGCTGTGGAAGCTTTACTCACGGGCTGTATGGACATACCGTCAGTTCCGGATTAAGAGGCCGGAAACTTCGGGTCTAGTACCTGTTGCTCTGGCCTTTGAACTTAAAGCGGTTGAAGCAACAGCCTCAGCACCCGGAATTTCCGGCTTCTGAGCCCAGAACGGAAGGTCTGACTGTAAAGTGTACAGCCGGTAAGTACGGCTTCCACAGCCGGAGTTTCAATAACAGTGTATAGACTATTCAACTATCATCATTTTTGGCTGTGTCATACCCCATAAGTGGTTTTAAAGTGAGCTCGCTCATACTACAGTCCTCAAAGTCTGAATCCAAGTTAATACGAGCGAGAAATTAGTGACTTAACAATTTAAATTTAGAGGGCAGTATCAACCTAAACCAAGAGTCGCACAGGCACTATACATGATTGAAGAGTCTAGTGTATGAACTTGTCTTGAGTGGCGTTTTTGTCGAAACGCGAGATTTTCATTATCAGGAGTAGGTATATTAGTGACAGGCTTTGAGTGTAATACGTACAAAATGAATGCCAGAACTCGAGTTCTAGTCTCAGACCCCCGTTTTAAACTTTTTCCAAGCTATAGCGTTTCACTTAATTTTTTCATATTCAAATAAGTATATTTTCCGTGGAATCACAAAATGTCACTTCGTTTACCACATACTGTGAAAAATCTCGGCGCGAAATTCACGCTTACAGTTGCTATTTTGACCGCCTGTTACTGTGAGTGCATGGATCCGGCGCGAATTCCGCGCTCTGGCCGGAGTGAAAATCTGACAGGCAAATCTACGGTGAAACTACCAAACCACGTATCTCGGTTTGCGACGTCGCAGACTTCCTGTCATACTTTATTTTTTAAATGAAAAACTACTTAACATCCAGTCTTGAAAATTTCTGTGATTTTTCCTCTTTGTGCGGAGAAAATTCCGTGAAAATTTCAAGGAATGATATTGATTTGGTCGACTTCAAAAAAATAAAATGCGAGCGTAGATTTTTAAACACCGCAAACGAGATACGTGGTTTGGTAGTTTCACCGTCGAAATGTAAAACGGAACTGCCGCAGCATGGATTTAAACTCGAGTCGTGGCGGCGATAGACGAGTGCGTTACCATTTTGCAATTCGAAGTCCGTATCAGACAACGCTGAATTCACCCTATTTGAGGGAGCTCAACTAATTTGTCCGTCGTTGGTGATATTCACGCTCTGATCGATTCACTCAGAGCGCGGCGCGAAATTCACGCTGGATTTCTTTCACGACGGCTATTCTCTCAGAGTAAATCATTGATTTTTGACAGTGCAGACTCTTCAACTGAAGTCATTATACAAACGGCACCAATCAGAATATTGCCTGCACGCCTTTCATCAAGATATGCGATGCAGTTTTTCATAGGATTTGGTATTTAAGATAGATCGACAATGGTGAAACCTCCAAACCACGTATCTCGGTTTGCAACGTTTCAGACTTCCAGCTATGCTTTATTTTTCGAATAGAAAACTACTCAACGTCAATTTTTCAAAACTTCCGAGATTTTTATTCTGCTGCTCAGAGCAAATCCCGCAAAAACTTCAAGGAATGATATTAATTCGTTCCCTTCACAAAGATTAAATGGGTTCGGAGATTTTGAAACCCTGAAAACGAGATACGTGGTTTGAGAGTTTCATCGTCGATATATATATCGACGGTGAAACTACCAAACCACGCATCTCGTTGGCGGTGTTTAAAAATCTACGCCCACATTTTATTTTTTTGGAGTAGACCAAATCAATATCATTCCTTGAAATTTTCACGGAATTTTCTCCGCACAAAGAGGAAAAATCACAGAAATTTTCAAGACTGGATGTTAAGTAGTTTTTCATTTAAAAAATAAAGTATGACAGGAAGTCTGCGACGTCGCAAACCGAGATACGTGGTTTGGTAGTTTCACCGTCGATATATGAACTGAGTGCGGTAAATTTTGGAAGGTGGGGAGTTTCCCATTGGTTACTTAAATTAAACAGGCAACCATCTCTGATGAGTATTGCCTGTCATAATGGAATATATGTAATCAATTCTTTTGACCTGGCTAAAGATAGAACACCTCTTCCTGTGCCGCGTCTTAAATTACAAAATTATTCTAGGCGTTAATCCTTAACTTTCGATACATTTAGACGGATATACGCAGAGACAGGTATCCTCGTGAAATTGACTTAGAAATTTTCTTATCACCTAATCATTGCTTTATTCACCCGTGACTCGTGGGCTAACCTGAAATCAAATACACAAAAATACTTAAGTTAAAGTTGTGCTATGATGATTTCAAATACACTCTATTTGGGGTATACGTATGTACATATCAGTATCCCACAGCTAAAAGGTACCTAACTCACATTTTTAGAGAAATCGAGCCATTGGTATATTTTCGAAGTATGAATTAACGGTTCTGTGGGTATGGACAATTTGGTAGCCCTATTTACGCCGGTTAAGAGATACAGGGTTTCAAAAAGTGCGATTTACATTGGACTCAATGGGGCCGATGCGTGGTTTTCCGCTGATATCTCGAAAGGACTAAAATGGAGTTATGAACCTTTTACCTTTTACCTATTACCTTTTGGCTCTAAGATACTGATTTGAACTCTTTGGAGGTCTTGGTCGAGGAAGCAAACGTAAATATAAACACGCGGCTATTACTAGCCCCAGTAGCCCCTGCTCATTGAGTCGGAAATTAGGTGTACACGAGTAGTGTTTGGCCTACCTCACGATTTGAAGGAGTTTTTGATGAGCAAAGTTAAGAAAAAAAGAACAGATGTACGAACATATTCATAACAGCAACTATACAAAAAAAATCAATAGCAACTTATTTTCTTTTAAAAGAATGTTAATCACCAATTTTTCACGATTTTAGAAGTCATTTAGTTCAGTTTTACTAAAATTTTAAAGTGTTCATGATAGACTGCCCTGGTAAAAATTGGCAATAGGAGCTGCGTTTCAAAATACCGTAGGAATCCTTATAGCCGGCTAAAGAAGGCAATAGAAAATCATACAGCTGGCTGTAGAAAGCGGAGCAAATCACATAGCCGGACTATACGAAGTGATAAAAATGTATACAGCCGGGCTATAGTTCCTATCGCCGGGCTTTACACTTTATCGCCTGGCTGTTGCTTTTTAGCCATAGGCTATAAAAGGCTATAAGAAATTGTGTAGAAATTTGTGTGCTTTGGAAATCATTAAGTTTGATACGGAACCACCATAATATTTACAAAACACACATTTTATTTTCCTTTAATACATATTTTTTTTCATCAATTAAAATAAGAATAATCCTTACAGGATGTGCAAACCTTTCAAAATCATGAGTTGAAAAACGCTGAATCCGCAAGATTATATTGGAGCCTAACAGAGCGGCGCGGCGTGCTGCCAGCGATAAGCGCGCACTAGCGCCTACAAACCTAACAGGGATACTTCACGCATTGCGCAATGCGTGAAGTATCCCTGGTAGGTTTGTAGGCGCTAATGCGCTTTTCGCGCTGGCTGCCCGCCCGCCGCGCCGCAGCGTGCCACGGCGCTTGAAGCAACTATTTCACACCAGAGGTATTGCACAGTATCATACGAAATTGAAGGCGCGCCATCATATTAGGAATGGCAGGCATCCTTCAAAAGACGGAACTTTCCGCGCAAAATAAATCAAGATACTACGGCCCAAAAATAGAGCGGTAGTCCAAAAACTCACTGAGTCCTAGCATCCGTAATTAGTAACATTTAGCACAAACTTTATCGCCTGGCTGTTGCTTAATCGCCATCGGCTAAAAAAGGCTATAAGAAATTGTGCAGCCGGCTGTAGAAGCTATTGAAAATCTAACAGCCGGCTTTAGGTCTACGGTATTTTGGAACACAAATTCTACTGCCAATGTTTACCAGGGTGCATACTTAGATATTTCAAAATTGGTTATGAAAAACTCACATTTTTCTATATTATAAGTTTTATACGTTGATATTACATCTGAATGAGTGATAGTAAAATTTTCATGCATATAGAATGTTGGTATTTGTTTTTTCGTTTCCTTTACTTTCTTCCTAATCCTTACTAAAAATGAAATGTTTATTTTTATATTTCAGCGACCTCTAAAGTTCACTGGCATCATTTCAAGCTACTTTTCCAACGTTTTAAACAGGGTAATGAGCTTGTTCTCTTTGACAATGGCTACGTTTAAAAAGAAGAAAATTAGGTACCTATGTTATCACTGGTTGAGTAAAGTGTTTGTCACCTCCGAGATGGACAACAAAGGACTCCCGTCCTGTTTATCTGTGGGTTGCCGAATTCGCTGGCAGCAGGACTGCAACAAATAACAGCTAGCTTGAAAAGAAAGAATTAGTTAGAAAAATAAAACATTGAACGACAATCTCTATCAGTGGAATATGGAATAACCGCGCAGCCCATGGCAATATTTTACTCATTAATTATATCAATGTCTTGTGTGAAGCTTGAGGCTAGTTTTGCTCTAATTGTGAGGTATGCACCATCGAAAGCTTTACTCTCCAGCATAGGGCGTGATAAATGATCTCTGGAAGGCACCAGATTCAGCCTGGTGACTATTAACAAATAGTTGCCGCTGGGTTGCAGACTCCTCATTTTGAAGGCGATTTTTACGCTTTCCTTGGTAACGCTTTCGGAAATCGAACGGATTATTATTTAAGGAATGGTGCAACCGCAAAAAATTCACGATTCGCGAAAACATTAAGAAATTTGATATCTTTTACAGCCTTTCATATTTTCGTTCGAAAAAATTAACCTATGTACTTCTTGCAGTTTGTGATAAGACCTCACTGTCACACAAGCTGAGTCGGAGTAATTGGGTAAGGAATGAACAACTTAAAACCGTCGGTGGATATGCCCGAGCAGGAAAATTCGGCGATATTCAAACGCTCGTATTTTTCTTATGACACGACAGACGCAGATATGTCCTCTTAGCAGAGTAGCAGAGCTATACATTGAACCTTTTTCTCGTTCATACATGCAAACGAACAAAATACTCGTTAGATAATCGTCGAGTAAAGAGGTACAACGGTTATCGGAAATTGAAGCTTATGAACGAAATTAAACAAACGAGCAAGCTTAGAATGCAAACTTAAACGGAGGGTGGGAAGGAAATAAATCAAAGTACGAAACGGACAAATGATATGATCGAATGAAAGTGACGTGAGTTGCAAAATTTAGTAGGCTTTTAATATAAAAATCTCAATGGAGCCTTCAAAGCGTTAGGTCAATCGTCCAATTGTTTGGCACATTCAGCCCAAATATGCAGCTCCTTAGCAACACACAAGTACCGAAAATGTTACTGCAACCATTGGCGGATCCAGCTAATTGGCAACATTGTCTTTTCTCCATTTAAACCTATGGAAATGTATCGGATCTTGGAGAGGCCTGGTGTTCCGATAAGAATCGATTATTTAGCATAGGTTTAACTGGAGGGAATCCCTTGTTGCCAAATGGATCCGTCTCTGATTGCAACAAGGAATGACTCAATAACTAACCGATCTCAAAGTAATATAAGACCGTGAAATTGTGTAACTTTATTTGACTTTTTGCCTGCCAAAGAAAAATTGTATCTTTTCGAAACGAAATATTGGGATCTTCAAAATAAATATCATCACCTTGGTCTTTTTCTCAACCAATCTGACCTCTTAAATACTCAGGAGAGCGACTGATTTTCCACACGATCATTAATGATTCTATGAAAAACATGCAGTAGTAAATTGGACCTTGAACTTCGATGGTGCTTTGAAAATTGGATGAGAAATGACCATGTTACGTGAATATTCCTGTTCTAATCAGCATTTCATTTAGTTGGAATGAAATGAGTGAAAAATTGAGTGCAGAAAAAAAGACAGATGTATAAAACTTCAACGCTGATGAAAACGGCAAAACTTATTGACTCTATCCATTCACTGAAAGAGGACTGATTTTCACCGATAAAACCATGGAAACATAATCAGGCAGGGAGAATGTCACTATTTTTCACCTCAAAAATACTTGTACCCTAAACCTCAAAAGCTGTGCGAACTAAATCGGTATTTACGGATAATCCGAATAAAATCATGCAGTAGAGCAACTTTACGATGGAAAAGAATCACAGAAAATAAGTGAGAATCACTCGATAGGTCATTTTTACGTGTGTCAAGAAACGTATTTAGAAAGTTGATACTGATAGATCGATGAAAAAGTGGACCGCATTAAGCAGAGAGGAACCAAGCCACATCAGCAATTGCCAAATTTAATCGAGCAATTTTAATCGTTTAAATAAAAAGGGTATGCGGATTTTTGTACAAATATCAGTGAATTCTCTGCATAGTACAAAGTAAATTCCTTAAATTTTTCAAAAGAATCCGCACAGACAGTCTCTTGTAAGAAATTAAATTGCCCACATAAATTTGGCAGTAGCTGCCGTGGTTTGGTATTGGTCCCTTCCTGCTAAACGCGGTCCAAATATTGATGCTTTTCATGTGCAGAAGGGTGTCCATTTCGAAAAATGGAGATTCCGGACATTACCGCCAGACACTCGATAAAAAAGCTGGACATTCTCAATTTCCCGATTTTCCCGGACAATTGGAAGAAATGCCGGACATTCGTGATCTAAATCGTTTCGAGGGACGAAAAAAACAGAAAATCTGAAGTAGGCGAAGTTTTTACTGCAGTCTGCCGTCGCTCTAATCACTGGTTCGAGATCTGTGGCTCTGTGACCTCTTCACTTCGGCCATGCAGTACGCTCTGCGCGACTCACGCCGCACTGCATTCAAAAGAGGTCATCCTGTCCTATCCGTTGGAGTGGTGAATCTTCGTCATCAATAGGGTTTCTCGTCAAGCAATATGACACCTTCGTCAAATTCTGACGATGAAAAGCAAGTGGACCAATGCTTTTAATTTTTTTTGAGCTAAGTATCAACCATCAAAATACAATTCTTTTACAGGTGGAACTGACCTCTTAAAAGAGAAGTACCTTTCTAGAGAGGGTATGGAAATTTGGTGGACAGTTGGACATGATATGTTAAAAGTGGTTTGCGGCATAAAATACGTCCATTTGGGAATATATTGGATTGACTCAGTTATACTTTCATTCCGCGCTCAAGAATCAGAACATTACGGACGATTCAATGGAGTGTACGATATGAAATGGCCTTTTCAGCAGAACCCCTTATGACATCATAGGCATTTTGACTCAAGCATCAGATAAATCATTGAGAGTTAGCCACATTCCCATTTAATTCAAAGTTGTCACCATTTAATGTCCTTGAAATAAAGTAAAGGGGCAAAGTGTCCAAACCGTCTCTATCATGGTGCTCCACTTAAAAGGAATAAATTATATGAAAACCAAGAAAACTCTTCGGGGACATTTAAGTGTTACCTAACGCACTTTTCCCATTTTCAAATAATTTTTCCCTTGTCATGCACCGTATTGCTAACAGAAGCCCACTCTGTGAAGTATACTGCGTTGAGCAAAAGTTTCACCGATTCCCTTTGGTTTCCCGAACTATTGTGACTAAAAAATGTCCACTCTCTCCATCTCCCCTAAATTTGTATTATTCTCAATTGAATGGGTTATTTGAAGAAAGGTGATGCCACCAAATTTTCAGAAATTGAGTTTCCGATGAAATGCAAATTCTTTGAGGGTAGGCATACCTATCTTACCTCTATGCGATTCTAACAGAATAGCTGTTTGAACGTTTTTTTTCAAACATATGAAGATCTGCTTCAGTGGAAAAAGGACGTAAGTTCTGAGCCACCTGTCCTAGCGCGAGGTGCTTCCTAATAATAAAAACTATGAGTAGGAGCACAAACCATGGTTTCTGATACTCTCATCGAACACAAATCGACGGTGAAAGTCGGCAATCACATAACTCGGTTTGCGACGTCGCAGACTTCCTGTCATACTTTATTTTTTAAACGGAAAACTACTCAACGGTAATTCTTTAAAACTGCCGTGATTTTTCTTCTATGTGCGAGGAAAATTCTGCAAAAACTTCAAGGAATCATGTCCATTTGTTCTCCTATAAAAAAATAACATAGTTGCGGAGATTTTCAGACACCGCAAACGAGTTATGTGATTGCCGACTTGCACCGTCGAAATGCTATTTGACTATCATGATACTGTTAAAAATAGCAACAATGCGCAGATTTTTGGACGCCAGAATTTTTTAATTGTTTATTTCTCGCCCATTTTCTTCGACCCTGTTTGTAGGACTGTGGTCTCATTACGGATGGTAAATACATCTAATCGGCTCCTTTATTTCTTCATCACAGAAACGGACATGTGCAGAGCGCTAACCTTGACGCTTTCATGGAACGCTTTGATAGTGTGACAAGCTTGTATCACACTATCAAAATACTCCATCAAAATATCAAGGTCAGGTGATGAGATTGGCATATTCGACGACTTGGACCAATCACAGCACTTGACCTCGACATTTTGATGGAGTAACTCAGGCAAATGAGCGGATCTCCCATTGAAATAAGACGCCGTTCCTCCCCGAGTGCGTGACGTAACACTTGAAGATCCCCCTAGGGAAGAAGTACGAGGGCAAAAAAGAAAAAAAAAGATAGTGATGCACTCACTGGTGGTGGTGGTAAGAATAGAATTGGTGGTGTGGTGTGGGCCATACCTCGGTCGCACCACTCTCACTCGCGTACTGATAACACTTGGCAGGACTAGGCGGGGCAGGAGCAGGAGCGTGGGCGGGGGCGGGGGTAGGCGCGGAGTTAGACGACTCCTCCGCCTTCCACTTAGTGTCCATCTCAGCCAACGACTTAAGCGGGTCGCTCCCTCCCTTCTCCTGGCCGAGGTACGTCTGCCCGTTGAGGACGGGCGGCGTCCCGGGGTTCGAACCCGAGCCCGCCGGGGACCGCGGGGTGCTCCCCCACATGAGCACCGTCTGCCGCGGCGCCTCCGAGACCGGCGAGTAGTGGTGCTGGAGCAGATCCACCGCGGGCTTCATCTCCTCCATCTTGGGAGTCACGATCCCGTTCACCGCCGCCGGCGAGGAGCCCGCCGAGTTCGGGGTAGGCAACCGGTCCGACTTGGGCTTCCGCTGCAAGTCGCAGAGCGGCACGGTCAGCTGGAGGTTGGGCGCCATGTAGGGCGACCCGACGTCGAGCTTGTTGCCGATGTAGCTGCAGCTGTTGTCGACGACGGACGCGTACTTCTGGTCCACCCAGTCGTTGCCCTTGAGCTGGTGGTGGGGCGCGGACTCGTAGGTGGGCATGCAGGTGGCGCTCCTGGTGGAGATGTCGAGGAAGCCGTTGGAGACGTACGGCGTGGCCGAGTGGTAGTCGCTGTAGTAGGGGCGGTACTGGTGGAACAGGTTGTCCGAGGCCAGGTACGGGAGTCGGTTCTCGTAGAGCGACTGGTGGTGGAAGTTGGAGACGCCGGAGTGGCCGCCGTAGAGGGTGGTGTCGGTGGTGGTGGGCGAGTAGCCGGAGGAGTACATGTTGTAGGCGACGGCGACGGGGGCTGTGGTCAGGTAGTCGACGGGGGTGGGGGCGGCGGCGGCTGCGATGGGGGGCGCGACCGGGGTCGGGTGGTGCGTCGTCAACTTGCGCTTGGTGCGACACGTCGAGAGGAAGTCCCGCAGCTGGGTCTTGTAGCGGCGGTTCACTTTTTGGGGGGTGGGCGGCGTGGGGGTCGCGCTCGAGGTGGCCGCCGCCCCCGTCGACGAGTGCATGGAGGAGGGTGAGGTGGAGGGGTGGTGCGGCGGCGTGGAGCTGAGGAGCTGCTCGGAGTCGGTGAAGTAGCTGCTCGTGAGTCCGGCGTCCAGGTAGCTCACTTTGAAGTCCATCGTTCGCTTCCCCAACAAGTCTCTGCCCTCCTCTTCCCTGTAAACACATCACAAATTGTATAAGAGTTTCAGATAAAGGCTTTAGCTACATAATCATCTATCGGATACAAAAGTTACAAAATAAGTCAAAATATTCGAATTACGACTTCGGTGCCTTACAATTTAGTTGTGCGGCTCCGAGGGGAGCGCAGCGGCCCTGGAGAACCCCTCGGGTACAAATGTTTCCCTCCTCTGTATTTACATCGAGAACAGCAAATTTAAACGATGTGAATCGCACTGACTGACACGCTTAAAACGCCTGGATACAACGATTCATTCTCGACAGTTGTTGTCTTTGTTGCATGTGAACAAATTGAAGGCGCACTTACTTTTTATTTTCTCATACAACGTGAGGCGTGCGCGTGCTGCATTGGATATCCCACGATTAAACATCCAGACTTCATGATTTGACTTTTTTTTGTTTTATTTTTGTTTTCAAAAATTCCATTAATCAGAGATACGGTCCCTCCAATTCTTGGGTAAACTATCGTGCTTTTTTTAATGTCAGCGATGGTTACGGATCCATTGCATTCCATTGCATCCATCCATTTGCATCCATTTGCATTGCCAAAATTCAGAAAAATCCATTAAAAGTGACCTCACTTAAAGTTTTCAGCCCTGAATTCAACCATTGCTTTAAAAAGTTAATTACTCAAATTTACTCAACTATCAAGTAAATTACTCAAAAATCAATATTTAACAAAAAAAAAAAAAAAAAAAAAGTACCAAAAAGTGCCTTTATCGCAAGCTTTCATCGAGACGTATGATACTTACATCAAAGGTCTATGCGTACTCATCACAAAATCAGGCTTAGAATTTTTATATACAAGACGTGAACTAGTTTGTAGCCATTGCCATCGGCCCTCTTTGGTTTGAAGTCGGTAAGCAATCATGCCGGAAGCTCCTGTTTTTAGAACTGGAATGACAAGAAAAGCAACTGTGAACTGTGATTCTAGCAGCTGACAAGTAAAACAATCTATCTGGAATGGTGGGACCAAGCTTGAATCTGCGGCTCATGAATTATCCTGACTTCAGAATATGTAAAATTAGAATTAAAGAGCAAACATCAAGAATAATGAAGTATCTTTCAAAATTAATTTATCGATGTAACTTTTTCTTTTATTAGTTGTGGCTCGGAACATGGAAATAAATTCAGTGTAAACGCTGATAAGTGTTGGTTCATCAATTATTTCCTTTTTTCTTGATACATTTTTTGGAAGTTCGCCGGAGACGGGATCTCTAAAGGTTCCGGAAAGATTTTTCGGGAAATGTAGTGATTACGCATTAAATAGAATGTTTTAATTTTGTGAAATAGGAAGTTCAGACAAAATTATTTTTTTAAAATTATTAAAATGTCAAACTAGAATTAAGAGAACATCATAAAAACAAATAATATAAGGCACATTAGAAAAATTAAGTCACAAGATTGCGTTGAAGCCAAAACTTTGAGTCGCACAGATTTGTTACTTAACCTGTTAGTTTTACTGTTTCCATTTGTGCTTACAAGATCCGCCGAGTGAGCAAATAAATTACCTACTCAAACCAAGGTTACTTACGGTTACAAAGGCAAACAAAGGTTATAACTTACGTTCTTGATGTGCGCTTGCCACATACGCCATGTCATCGTAATGAACTAGATGATAACCACCGGCATTCGCTAACTCTGCATCAGAATATCCTAATAATAATTTACCCCTGAAAACAAAAAAAGCATCATAGTGCTATATAAAACTAAAATGAAGTATCATTTATACTACAATGATTATCATACGATGTACCTATATTTTCGAAGTGACACAGTGCAGTTGTGGGACTGGTAGGGGCTGTATGTTCGAATAAATGGTTGCGTCGAGTGAAACTCAAAAGAGACAAATTTTGTACTTAATTCGCAGTTTTTTTTTTCAATGTCCCGTCATTGATATTCTTAGCATCAGAACTCCTGATATTGACACGGCAATGACACATAGAACCAGAAAGGGGATATAATTTACAGAATTTTGAATGAAACTCAACCTGATTATTTCGTTGAAATTTTTCATTCTCCATCGGAACGATGTATCGTTGAATTTTTTCAAAAATGAAGAAGTGAGAACGCCGTGAAATAAATAGCTTTTAAAAGGACGCCTATCATTCTTAAAATGTTGGAGCGCCTTCAATTTCGTTTGATACTGTGCAACACCTCTGTTGTGGAATAGTTGCTTGAGGCGCCGTGGCACGCTGCGGTGCGGCGGGCGGCTGGCCAACTCCCTACGCGCATTGGCGCCTACAAACCTAAGGGGATACTCCAAGCGTTGCACAATGCGTGAAGTATTCCCTCAGGTTTGTAGGCGTTAGTGCGCGTTCTGCGCCGCCGCTGTAGCGCTAGCACACCGCTCCGCTCAGTGTAGGCTCTAATACTTAAAATCGCGGAGTCGGCTTTGTATTTACAAAGTAGTACAAATTCTTTGTATTACAGAGTAGGTTTGTACCTCATTAAAGTTTATTGAAAACGTATAACCGTTTTTAATGTAACTATGCATTAGTTTGAAAGAGTGACAAATAAATTCAATCTCTTACAAGTATTCATCACGAAGTCATTAAATTGAATTTGACTCAAAGTGCGTTTAGAGTAGCTTTTATCTTTCTTTTTTTTCTATTTTTTTTTTTTTTAAACCATGTCAAATGGTTGTGTAAATCACTTGATGGGAGTGAGGGGTTCTGAGCTTGAATAACGAAGTCCTGCAAGGGGAAGGGAGTCAATCCCAATCTTATGTGAACCTCCATTCTTAAAACAATATGATACTTTGTATAAAAATAATATTTTTCAGATATTTTTCGGGCTTCCTCTCTTATTTTCTAAAAAAATCATGGGAAGAAGGCAGGCCAATCTCACGTATTTTCAAGGAGGGATGCGTTGTTGGATAATGGGTATCTTACAAATAAGGAGGGGAGTGGCCAGAAAGTTTGCCCAAATGCCTCACGGAGCACTTGAATGGCCCCTAAAGGCCCTTAAAATTCCCTCAAACACAGTGTACATACAAAAGCTTTGGGCACTTTTGAAAGAGACATTGCTGGGAATAATTACGGCCCTAAACGTTGCGAGGTAAAAAGACAAGTTGTCGCGATCTCTCCAGGCTCGAGCAATGTGTTTTCGTAGCTGAACGGTGATTTTTCTAGCTGAAGCTATTGAATTTCAAAGAGCGGAGTAAGTAGGTATTCGGAGCCGGTCTGCGGGTCGATTCTTGAATCGTTATCGAACGAGCTTGATCGATAAATCCCTATCTCAACAATGTTATATATCGATCAAGGTCATTCGATAGCGAGTCAACAATCGACCTGCTGAAGCCTTTCACCCTTCCCTAGACGCCATGCCTCGGTCATGGTCGATGATTCTAATCCAAATCCATTTAGTCTCAACCAAAAAGCTAGAGTTTACGGACGCGATCTTATAGTGGATATGACAGGCTTTTTTGCACAAGAACCAAGCTGTGCATTACCAAACGAAAATCAAAATCTCTGGAATTAATAGAAAATCCATCTTGCCGTTTCATAAAATACGTATCATCGAAAGGAGGGAGGGGGTCTGAGCCCTCGTTACGGAAGCGTTACTGGGGGGGGGGGGGGGGGAGGCCGCATTATGTAATGTTTGACGCTACTTTACTTGTTTTTTCCCGTTTTTATAAGGAGTCAATTTTTTACATTCCTTTGCTTTTCCATTGTACTTGGTTTTAATAATAATTTGCTAAAATTGTTTTTACTTTTATTTTTCGTTTCTTCTCTCTCCTTTTTCCTCTAAAAGTGGATCTTCAGCTTCTGCGCGATGCATTCATATCATCATCGATCTGTTCCAAGTTATTTTGACCTTTATGTGAATTATTTTGGGAAGATGTACATTTTAATCGCTGGATCAATTGTTTAGGAATGTTCATGCCGAATATTATCTTCTAAAATATTAAAATGAAGACAAAAGCACTGTCTTTATTTTGCAACCGATTTCTATACATCGATATCGAAGGCTCATTGGGAACAGTGCTTATGACTTTATAATTTTGGAAGATCATGCTCGGCACAAATGATTATTAATGATTGATTTAGAGAATAAAATTTCGATTTTCTCAAAATAATGCACCTAAAAATTTTCAAGGGGGAAGTCAAACGAAAGAGCTATGAATTTACGTAGGGGGCAACAGACCTGCGGTGTGGGAAGAAGGAGGAAGTGGGTATAAAAATCCAAATTTTAGCGTCACGTATTCTATGAACGGCTCCTTGCTAATAAATGTGTGGGTATTGAAAAATTATATTACTAATGAGAAGAAAACTCACCTTTGATCCATTGAAACAAGTGATAGGTCTAGTTTGTGTTTGCTTTTGAACATAACTTCTTTGTGTGGTGTTTCTAAGAGCGAAGGAGGACCAAAAGGGGTACAAACGGCAAATAAAGCTAAAGGAGGTTCTTCTGTTTTTCGATTTTGTCCATGGAGCACTTTTATCCTACCTCGTATATCAAGTCTCTGAAACAGGTGAAAAATATCATTAAAATCAATTAGTGCAAATTTTCGCCCATCGGAAAAGTGCCTATTTTTCCATCCGGCTCTCCCCAACTGAGATACCTATACGTAGCCTCATTGTTTTACCATCGATAACACAAAACTGTGTGTAAAACTGAGTTTTTTGGTCAATTTTTTCCTTTATAATTGTCGCATTTCAACAGATTTTTTCAGGGAGTCAATGAGTGAGTCATCGGCATTGTTTCGGAGAGTGGTTTAGTTGATTTTCGCGATTTGCGTCTGAACGGAGCCTAGACTGCAGTCACTGACTACCATCGCTCTACATAGTTATTGCTACTCATTTTAAGAGCGCTCTAGGGAAGAAAACGTTAACTGTATTTTCAGATGAGCTCTCTTGCGCGTATCTCTCCAAGATGTCCGCAGTTAACGTGAAAATGGAGGTATGTCTTTTCGCAACTTTACGTAACCGTAACAGCCTTTTTTACGATTCGCCGAAAACTTGAGACCGCGAGAGCTCGTAAAAAAAGCGAGACGAACTTAAAAAACTGGCCGGGTACGATGGATATGATATGATACGAAGCTGGAATAAATATAAGAGCGCTGGAATAATTTTTATCCTACGGTACCAAGAAAACACAGGCGCATGGTGCAGCCCGGCATAGAGGTAGAGGATAGTTAGTTTTTAATTGTATTAAAGTTGAGCGTGGAGGTTCTTTCTCAAACCAAATGGGGCCGTCGCGGTTGCCGGGATTTTCTCTATATTCTCATTTTGCGGTGCTAGGGGAAAAGCTGTATACACGTTGCCAATTTTATTGTAAATTTTTTCGAATATATTTGTTTTAAAAAATTTCTCTTGCATATTTTTTCTTCTTTTATAAGGTTATCGAAAGGAAAGCTGCTGTGCTAAGGATAAACGTTGTATGAGCCTGTAGATGCTGCCAAATTTCCTTCAATGAAGTACGAATTTTGATGGCAATTTGTGAATATTTTTCGGAGAGTTTTATTCGTAATCAGATATGAATCACCCGAAAATTTCAAGAAAAATGATCGTACCACTCCTCAAAACAGTATGAGCTCGACTTGAAGCGCCTTCATTTTTTGTGATACTCTACGCTTTGTCACGATGTTAGTTTAGTTGCCTGTCCGATCTCAACCCAACTGAAGTCACGGAATTCACTGCACGCTCTTCTAAGTGTGCCTGTTCCTGCCATGTTTTTAAGAATGAAGTGTCTATTCACATTGTAGGCAACATAATCAGCACTCTAGTCTTGTTCTTTTATTTTTGAATTTTATGATTTTCTATATTTATTCACCATTGGCTTGTAAATTGCCGGCGATTGCCAATTGCCTGCGACATACACGTATATTGTTCCTCAGTTTTTCAAAGTGAGTCGTTTTAACGTGATTTCAACAACCATGCAGATCAAGCACTTTTAACTAGTCCACGCAGGGGTGGTTGAATTGCATTTCGTTCTTATGTTTAAACCTTGCAAAAGGATCGTTAAACATTGTTCACATCGACACATTAATTCGATTCTTTACCATGGTTTAAATGGGCTTAATAATCAATTATCGCAAGTAGCCACGGCACTTTAAGTCCCGGCCTATTAAGTTTTAATAACAGACAACCGAGCGAGGAAGAAAACGGCGCGCGGTGCGGAGGAGCGCGTTGGAATATTATTATGAGAAAGAAGATGTATGCCGATTTAAACGCAGACGCACATCTAAGCGCAAGTAATTAAACACGGCTGGCTAGCGATTAATGCTGAGCACTGGCCATCACTTCCGGAGTTTTGTGGAGTTATTACGGAGACTTAGAGACTAACCAGGTTACCAGTTCCCGCAAAAACTCTTTTTTTATCCACTCGGATTCTTACCCGAGGAAGAAACAAAAGGATAGGTTTTTGGACAAAGTTGAGAAATATACACACTGAGAAGTCACTGGGAAAAAAACACATTGGATCTAGAGTCCAGACTCTTAAAAACATCGACAAGAAAAAGTACTCTTGATTCAATCAGAATCTAGCTTAAATCAAGAACCAAGCCTCTTAATTTAAGCGGATTTCGTTTTGATTCAAGCAAAAATCCAATTGAATCAAGAGTATTTTTTCTTGTCAATGTTTTCAAGAGTCTGGACTCTAGATCCAATCTGTTTTTTTTTTTCCAGTGGTGGCTTGATTTCCGTAGAAATATTCTTGAATTAGCCACCAAGAGGAAATTTCTCCTGAATTAACAGGAAAATATGTCTACACCGAGAAGGAAATCGCTTATACTCGAAAAGCATGGGGCAAAAATTATTGAAATAAAATAGTGATGTGATGCGATAAAATTGCAATTTTTTGCCATGAATTTGCAATATTTTTACTTAACCTGGCCAATAAATATACCGATTATGTATGATTTGTAAGAATAACTCCACTGTCATAAAAAAGATAGGCAATTTGTATTTCAGAGGAAAATTTTAATTTTATCGCAAAAAAGTTCAATGGAGGATTGAAGAAAGAAGAGGATTCCCTTCCATTAGTAGATAGGCAATATGCACGACATTGTGTCAATATCTGCAGTGTTTCCGCCGACGCACAGTGGATCGAGTCAATCGGAGAGTTCGGACATGATTTAAAAACTTTAAAAGCGTATATCTTCATTAATGTGAAATTTTGATGTTTTAAAAGTAGTTTCATTGGTTTTCTCGTAAAATTTTCTGGAAATAGCACCCCTTAAAATTACAATTGTGATAAGATAAACGTAAAATTTTACAATTTTTGTCAAAAATTTCATGTCCGACATCTTCCGTTGACTTGATCCACGGTGCGGCGGTGAAAATAAGAGTGAAGGTGAGAAACTCACAAGGAACCCTGAAGTGTTGTCTAGTAAACAGCGGAAGCGAACGGTGAAACTTCGTTCGAGAAGGTGACTTTGGTCTGGAAGCAGAGCGTCTTGCAGAGAGATCCCGGAGGACTCCGGGGGAAGGAACGAGTTCCACATGAGCTGCCGCTGCAGTTCCTCCCGGTCTTCCGAGTGGACTAGCTCGTAAACTGACTGGTGAACTATATCCGACTGCAACAAAAAACAACAACAAAATTAGACACCAACAATATAAATACCCCGCACTGATATCTTCCTCAGAGTAAAAATTACTTCCGAAAGTTAACGCTTAGATTCGCCAAATGATGACTGATGACAAATGACCAGTCATATAGACCGATGAAAATCGGTCTCCTTGAATCAAAATCACACACTACAACGGTTTTGGCAGACTTCTCAATCGAGCAATGGAGATGTTGCATGTGTGAGGAATTTGCGATTTGACTGTTGTTTCTTATGTAAAAGTTCGCGAGAAACACGATGGTGCCACTGGTTTTCTCTGAATCAACTCCCAAGCGCAAAAAAGCTCTCAAAGTGAGGCCAAATGGAGGGGATATTCCGCCCTACCCTGAGAGTCCACCTCTGCATCAAAACAAACTCCATGCAAAGATAGGGAGCAAATACATTAGCAGGGTTGCGTGTTTCAGTTTGGAGTCTCCAAAGAAAGTGGCAGCCCTGTCAATGTATTTGCTCCCTATATCTTTGCATGGAGAGTTTGTTTTGATGTAGAAGTGGACTCTCACGGTAGGGCGGATATCCCTCCATTTTGCTTCACTTTGAGAGCTTTTTTGAGCTTGGAGATGATTTCAGAGAAACCAGTGGCACCATCGTGTTTCTCGCGAACTTTTATACAAGAAACAACAGTCAAATCGCAAATCCCTCACACATGCAACATCTCCATTGCCCTTTATTGTGTTATTCAATGTTTTAACAACGTGCAACAGTTGAGCCGAAGCACCGAAATTGAGGTGGCCGTATTTTCAAACCGCTGAGACTGCTACGCTAACATTTAGTGCGCGATTTGACCCACGTAGACTGCAGTTTTTTTCATGAGCGGAGGGTTTAAATTGACGCGCCAAGAAACATCAAATATCTTACTTTTGCAGCAATTTTCTCAGTGCGAATTGTAACCTGCGTAAAATGTTGATAACGATAAATGTATCAGAATGCTTAAAGTCGTAGCTTGTCTACTGGTCCATTACAGCAGGATCATCTGGACAGAGACAATTGTCGATTTATATACAATGGTGAATACGGAGGAATGATAACAGAACTGAGTAAGAGGGGAGCAATGGACATCATTCAGCGAGTGGGGAATAGAGGTGAAATAACTAATAATTAGATGTATGTATGATAACATCGCTTCCGGTTTCGGGAACAGATGCGAGTGCACTACTCACACCAGATGGCGGCGTCGTCACACTGGCAGAATTTGTGTTTTTTCGCACTGAGGATCTTCGTTGGGAGTTAGCCTCTGCCGCAATGCAGATCGCATTTTCTCTTACCCTCCGCCGAGCACTCCAGCATGCTTATGCACATAACTTCCCTCGAGGAGGTGGCGCACAGTGGTGAAACCACGGTAGTCAGAGTGAGATAAGTTTCTGAGGTTGAGCTTCGGTTCTGAGAGACGGTTCTCATGAAGAGTGATCCAAAAGCATAGAGAAAAAAAAGGAGGTGTTTGCATCTTGAGGTTTGTTACCCTGTGAGGTAGGTCGGTACAACCTGGCCAGCGAAATCCGGAATTCGAAGTGTGGAAAACGGACCATAATGTCCCATTTTTTTGCTTAAATCAACTCATGATATAATTTTAAGCACTTCTTATAGGATGACTTTCTTCCATAAATTACACCATTTCCAAGAAAATCAATGATAAACGTCGCTGTACCGACCTACGTCATCAAAAAAGTTCCAAGATGCCCGAAATGCAAACACCTCCTTTTTTTCCCTCTATGATCCAAAAGTCCTGGTGCGCATTTAGTCGGGAAAAATAGCATCGATTTCCGAACTTATATTGTAATCAGCCCGATTATGTTGCTTGAATCACAATTGCAACCTTGCACCATGAAAAAAAAACAGTTGGAAAAGTTTTTAGATATGATTCAGAAGCCTTCTTTGATTCAAAAACATTTTTTGATTAATTTTTTTAGTCGAGGGAAAACTGCTCCTCCTGAAATATTTTTTTGGATTGAAAGAATTTTTTGTATTAAAATGAGATTTGTTTTTGTTTCGAAGAAATGTATGATGGGAAAATCAATTTCCTTTGGATTTTTTATTTTTAAAAAAATTGAATTAAAAATAACTATCTTTTAGTAAAAAAAAAAAAAAAAAAAGAAGTTTCTCCGAGTAAAATAAATTTTCCTTTAAATGAAAATCAATCGAGGCGAATACAATTTCCTTAATAAACACTTTTTCTTAGATTCAAAAATAGTCATCCACGTATGTATGCGCCGTAGAGGGCGTGGCATCCAGCTGAAAGGTGAATATGACATCCAAAGAGAGATGGAAAAATTCTAGCTATCGGAAAATCTCAACTCAACAGATTCCAGAAGCGGTTAGGTGTCGCAACTCGCAAAGCGTCCCAGGACGCTATAAAAGCGACTACCGTATACATGCATACAAAAAAGTTTCTCAACTATTTTCTCCCAGTGCATTTATTAAATAAACACAGTTTCTGTCCCGGACACATGTTGGAGCTCCATTGAGGCAGTGAATATCTTCGGTTGAATGAGTTTCCGCGGGTTCTGGAGCCGGGGTTGGGGTCAGGGTCGGAACAGGCCCGGGGGGCGGGGGTAAGGGTGAGCGGGGGGTGAGAGGGGGGTGATCTCGCGGAGGAAAACGGGCAGGGGCGCTGGGCACGGAACACTGCGCGGCCCCGGCACCATGCCGGCCGCCAGTATTTTGTTTCGCCCTGTCATAACAGTCACCGGGTTCAATTGAACGAGTCGTTCCCAAGAAACGAACAACTCCAGGTTTAGGATGAGCCATGAAAAGGTAGTATTCTTGCGTATCCGAGGGCTCATCTGGAGATGTAGTTGGTCCCTTTTTGAAACGGGCCGGTCAATTGGCTCCGATCGGGCGGCGCCGATAAACTCGGTAGTTTTACGCCTGCATTCTCATTAGACGTGTCTGCTCGATGAAGACGTTATCGGTCGGTGACGTCGCCCGGCGCCATTAACATGCCGAGTTTATACGGCTTTAATTATCATAACCGCTCCGGTCAGCGCCGTCCCCGTCCGTGTGCCTTATCCGTCCCTACTCTCAAGAATCGCGTAACTCAAGAAAAACCCTATGCGCAGGTACCTCTGCCGTGCTATGGAAAAACGCCGTATGAACATCCAGATGTTGCCAAATTTTATTCTGTATGTTATACATTCATTTTTGAGGAAATTGTGAATGAAATTCTATGTGAGATTAGAGGAAAAATATCATAAATTTTCTTTGAAAATTCGTATTTTGTCAGAGGAAATTTGGCAACGCCTAAAGTCTCATAAGGCGTTTTTCCTTAGTAGGATCAGCTTGGTCCTGATGCCTGGTTTTGGGCTGGTTCGTTGGTCGTGGTTTGAAGAATCCCGTAACTCAACTGGGACCTCTAGTACAGATATGACCCTGCTCCCTGGAAACTATGGAACCAGTTCGTTCATAAGTTGAGCAACATTTCTAAAAGTACAGGGTTGAAATTGAGAAATCACAAGGCAATGAGTGGGGTAGAAAAGTTCAACCTGGTATTGTAGGACTAAAACTGACCTATAACCTTCAATTTTTCATACTCACAATAATCTGAAACTAGCTCTACTCGAAACTGTGAATATTCCAAGTCACTGAGCAAGTACCTTTTATCGTGCTCTGGAACCTTCGATTTTCAATCGATCGTTCGATAATCGACCATATACGCGGATCCAATGAGGGGGGGGGCGTAGAGGGCGGACGCCCATACCGTTCGCCCAAAAAAGGATGAAGAAAAAGGGGAAAAGAAAGAAAGGAGAAAGGGACGGACGAAGAAAAACGAAGAACGCTCACATTTGGTGAGTATTCATGACAAAATTGGCTCAAACTGAATGTTAGATTCTTTAAAATTTCGAAAATTTTCTGGATCCCCCCTCCACCTCCGCATTTTATTCAATTTATTTGCCTTTTATTCCTTTCTATTGAGTTTGTTAGAAATCTAGTCATCTATAAACGAATGTTTTCATTACAGAGATTTATTATCCGTAGACCTACAGGGATTTTTTTGGCACATCCATGCTCCAGGCTTTTCAAATTTTCAGGGATTCAGGCCGAGTAGAACCTGCATCTCCTCAGTTCTGTGAGAATTTGACGCAACCACCGAGATTCGAACCCAGGACCAATTGAACCACCGCATTCGAAGAGCTAGAATCCGTGTATGTTATCGACGTGGTGGTGAAACATTGAGCCACCGCATGTATCCTTTGAATGAATCAGACCATAGTGGCGAGGAGTGAATGATCGATTATCGATATTTCCCTATTTGAGGCTATGTTAAAAAATCGATTACTAAGATGTTCATTGCGAACACCCTTTCTATCGATCCTTTTCCATAAGTCTAAATGACAGATCGATCGATAGATCGCAAAGCACGCCACGCCACCGAATCAGAGCCCCGATGCGAGCATTCCGCAAATACATATTTTCACCAGGTGAGACTTGGGCATCATTAGCGTTGCCTCCTCCAAGTTCTGTTGCGTTTCAATTTAATTCACATGTGATTAGGTGACGGTCTGATTCGACATGCTACGGAGCGGATCGCGGGACTCATGAATCGTCGATCCTCTGACGTAAGGGCGTATCTCTGTTCCCACGTGGGCCGCGGAAAACATGGAGTTATACGGCGGACAGGGCTCACGTGGAAATCGGGATACGATCTATTACGTCAGAGGAACGACGGAGTGCCTGAGTGCACTTCCCGATATTAACACATCTCCCACTTTACGCAATTTTGTGTCAGGTGCAAAATGACGTAACAGCGCCGCGAGGTTGTGAAATGCAGGAATTTAAAATTGTCTCTGGAAAATCGGTCTTGTATAAACAGCAGCTTAGGATAAAAAGATAATATTTGCTACGGTAAATCACCCGAAGATGGGTAGTAATAAATGCACGGGCAAACTCTACAATTTATGTCTTGTCTGACCAATCTGCATGAAGAAGTTGAATTGACCTATAGAGTTTTCCACCTAAAATAATGTACTGCGGAAAGGACACTCTCTGATGATGCAAGTTACCAGATGAGTCACTCTGCGCGTAAACTGAGTGGCCAGTCTGCGGGCTGGCTGATCAAAAGTATGAAACTATGCAAGCAGATCGACTGTTAATTTTTAAAGCAATTTGGACGCTAACTACCACGAATGTCCACCACTGACCGATTTCTAACTAAAATTTCGCTAAATTTAAATTTCCTGACAGGTTTCGAGTAGGCAACCTATTCGAAGATACGAGAGACATAATCCGGTCTCGTTTTTTTCTTTTCCCCCGATTTTAAAAGACACCGCACAAGCAGCATAATACGGAGCATTGCGAGTTCACGCCTCGCGCCATCGCGCCTTCAATTTTGCGTATGCAACACGGACATCCATCAGGTACGAATAGTTGTATCTCTGCGCCGTCATCAGCGCGCTTTCTCTTCCTAGCTTAATTTCAATATTGTGCTAGTTTCCATTTGTCTTATTTGGAGTGGATCTTCAAAGGCTATGGGTTTAGGACATTTTGACGACGATTTATTGTCCGGGCTCCGCGCACCCTTTTTATCCAGTAGTTTACTCCCACACATAAAATAAGCAACGGTGACTTGGTCCAAGCGTTATATTTTAGTCGGTATGTAAAATTACATTGAAAATATGGAAATGAGAAATTGAGAGAAGGAGGTGTTGTTATGGTTGCTCATTTTCTAAATGAAATGTTATTACTTTCTCCTTTTGAATCATCTCTTTAAATTGTCATTGGTAAATATTTGGTTTTATTTCTATCCTTAAAATATTCTATGTACACTGTACCTCATATATGTATAGGAACTTTTTTTTTATTTTTTAAATTTTTTCTTTACAAAATTATTACTTTATTTTGAAAACATTTATACTTTTAAAACGTGACAAATATTTGTAAAACATTTTCCAAGAGACATTAATCTCAATAAGCCGCAGTTGTGCCGACAGAAACTGCAAAAATGAATAGTGGAGGAAAAAAAACCAAGAAGCACGCAATCTTTAGTTTTAATCCATTTGTACATCGATCTTTTAGTGTCAAATACGTCAAAGTTTGAGCGTTTGGTTGCGCGTACACCTCGCTGCAGCGCAATAAAAGCACAAAATGTAAAAGAAAAAATTTAAGTGCTTTGGAAATCATAAAATTTGATACGGAACCACCAATATTTAAAAAAGACACATTATACTATTATTCTCCTTTGATGAATTAAAACATATTTTTTCCCATCAATTTATATGAGAATAATCAATGCAGAGTGTGCAAACAATTCAAAATCATGGGTTAAAAAACGCTGACTATGCTAGTATAAATATTAAAGCCTAACAGAGCGGAGCGGCGTGCTGCCAGCGCGAGAGGCTCACTGGCGCCTACAAACCTAAGTGGATACTTCACGCATTGCGCAATGTTTGAAGTATCCACTTAGGTTTGTAGGCGCCAAAGCGCGTTTCGCGCCTACAGCAATGCGTGAAGTATCCACTTAGGTTTGTAGGCGCCAGCTGGCCGCCCGCCCGCCGTGCGGCGGCGCTTGAAGCAACTATTTCACAACAGAGATGTTGTTTGATCTCATATTTCACTCCATCATCTTGCATTTGATGAACGAATTTGACAGTATGACTCGGGCTTTGGTTTTGGTAGTAGAGTACTGTATAAAACAAGTGGTAATGGATTATATTTATATTAAATTAATTGATTAAATTAATTATAATTACTGTAAAAAAGGATTGAGAAGTAAATAAGGATAAAACTATTCAATTCAATATGAAATAAACTACTTATAAATCGCCCGTCATTCTTAAATAAGTTAAGACAAGTCTTAACAAAGTAAAATTATAGAAAATTGTTGTTCGATATAGTTTACTAACAGGCATATAAAATTTATTCCGTATATTTTTAGATACGATGCGAATTTTCAGCCCTCTTGACAAATAGCAAGATTTTTCAGCGATTTTCATACCGAGACTCAACTTTTATTTTCTAACGGCTGAACAGGATAGTCAAGTCCATCAGCATCACTCCACTGTGTCACGTTTCACATTAGTTCTGTTGTCACCGGCAGGAAATAGGAAACTTTTGTGTCGGTAAATTGAAAGTTTTCCTCGAACAACAAAACGAATAGAGCACATTTTAACGCAATTTCAGAGAAGAAACCCGAGATTCTCATTAGTTATGGAGATCAATTCTAAGAGGATACAAAGGGCCCGTACAATAAATAAAGGAGAAGTAAGACATTGCCAGCCAATATATTCGGACGATATGGTTTTTGAAATTAAGCCTTCCAATCAATGGACTGTGAAATTTCCTGAAGTCCTGATTATTTCCGAAGAAACGCCGGCATCGTATAAACGCATCACTTATACGTGAACGGCCACCGACGATATGACTATTAAAACAACAAAAGTTTATGACATATAGACGTATACAAAATTGGTTGGATAGCAATAAAATCACGGAGTCAACCTGCTAATGAAATATTCGACAGGCGAGAGAGGAGAGATTCGGTCGTCGTATGAATGAGGTTGTGATCTGTGGAGATGGCTCAAAATACTGGAGAACCAGAGGGCTGTTGTCACATCTACGGGAAAATTGGACAATCTTATAGCTTTGCACAGAGACAAGAGACTCTTCACTGGCCTCTTGGCGGCAGGTGGAAGCTTTTACTTTCGGGGATTCAATATATCCTTATGGACAATAATTGTAAGGGGGCAGCAGTCATCACCATTTTTTCGGCTATTGACCCACATACTAGGTGAATGATGAGCTTCCGGTGACGTCATGAGCCAAACAAGTTTCCCAAACTATGGTTTGTTTGCAAAACGAAACTCCAAGGTGAAGTGCGCAAGGGTCGGGTGGAACTACTCCTCTCACGAAATGTTCACCTGTGCCGCAGTATCATTTTTGAAGCGAGAAGCTTTTAAAAAACGCATATTCCTCACGCAGATCGTAAAGTTAGGAGTATATTTTAGACTTTCCCAATGCGCTCATTGTGATTATGAGCCATATTTTGTAAGAAACAACTCTCCTTTTTGTTTTAGCTAAATTCACAAAAGGCAAATTGCAGCATGAGTAGTCTGCGAGCTGATTATTGATTTTGATAGACAAAGATGATATGTAGAGTATAACTCTATCCTATTGGTTGAAGTGGGCGGTTCTTACTGACTAAGGAAGAAAATAGTGGACTAACTATAGGGTGTCTCTTGGGTTCCCGTTAGCTAGTCTATTACCTACTTTCCATGTATGTCTATTGCACCCACTCGCTTCTATTGATAGGAACCCTTCGTGCCCTTTTTGTCTTCTTTGTCTATATAGCTATGTCTAGCAATTTCAATAATCGCTCCTATACTATGGGTACCATGGACCTCCTTGTCGAATTTTGGATCCTGCACTGAAAGAAAAAAGTTACGGCTAAATAGACATACCGTCCGTTCCGAGTTCAAAGGTCGAGAGTTTCGGGTGCTGGAGTCGTAGCTCCGACTGCTACGACTCCAGCACCCGGAACTTTTGGTCTGTGAGCCCGGAAAGTGAACGGTTTGTCTATATAGCCCTAACCTTTTTCTTTTAGTGAAGGATCCAAAATTCGACAAGGAGGTCCATGGTGTCCATAGTATAGGAGCGATTATTGAAATTGCTAGACATAGCTATATGGACAAAGAAGACAAAAAGGGTACGTAGGGTTCCTATTGATAGAAGCTAGTGGGTGCAATAGACATACATAGGAGGTAGGTCCTATACCCGAACTATCCCGAGGATCCTATACCCGGAACTTTCGGTCTGTGAGCTCGGAATGTGGACGGTGGTAAGTACGGCTTCCACAGCCGGAAATTTTCTTCAGTGTTGAGCTAAGTTCCCTTTCCCTGCGGTCAGTCCCATTGGACTGAGAATGAGCTCTCAAGTGTGAGTCGGCAACATCGGAGAAAACTACCGAGATCCAGGTAAGATGTACGACGAAGCCGTTGTTATTGAGATATCTGGACGGACACGGGCTGGACGGTACGAGCCATTAGACATGGCTAACGAGGTTGCTGCCAGAACTCGGATGCAACCACTTGCCGGCCGCGCCGCGCCGCGCCATCGCCAATAAATCCTACACAATCAACACAAGCTATGGCCTATGAGCTGATGGCTCGCTTTTCCTAAATCATCCTCCGAGCTTGAACCCGAGCCACCTCCGACGAGAACAGAACATTCTTCATTTTCCTTCCACTCTCTCCCCCGTCGCCCGCTGATTTATTTGTAGAGGACAAGAAAGGAGACCAAATGGACCACTGGACAAGCTGGGATTTTCACGGGGATAAACTGCTGTGACCAGGAAAGTGTCCTTTGTCGCGAAGAAAATGAAGGATGAACAAGATGAACATTTTGAAAGCGAGGATTTCAAGACCAACTTATTAATGAGAGCTTCGCAATGGGTCATTAAACTTTAAGGGAAAAAAGTGTTAGGAGTTACTTTTTCGCGCATTTTTAATATGCGCATCGTGTTCTAAGCGTCATTTGCCTACGGAAGAATGTATCAGCGAGTCAAATTCGTTCATGGTTTAGCGACCTATTGAGGGCCAAAAGGACTAGACACCTAAGTGCATTAAAAAATATAAAAAAAATTAAATAATTAATTATTTCAACTAAAAGTAGTCTTAAAATATATTCCATGAGAAATTCACTACCAAAGTCCTGTTTTTAAGCGTAAATAAATGTGAGTTTAAACAATCTTCCTGCCATTACGTCCCATGTACACTCATGTTCTAGGTAATTTTTCTCCGCATACACGAACGAAATTTGACTCGATGCGAAGTTAGATGTCATTTAGAATCTCTTCTGCAGTAAACACACTTCAACTCAATGAGCTGAGATACTTCAGTTGATGTAGATCATGTTCGATACCAATCAAAGTTCATCCGATAATTGGACTTAAACTTTGATTTGTTAAACCGCACCGTCCGTTCGCGGAACTGAGTTTTCGGTTCTGTAAATCGAGGAAAGCGGTTTGCTTGGCGGAGGGCTCAATCTTCTGAACCAAAACTGCCTGCTGAATTTAGCAGTTTATGAAACTGAGGTGTTTTTCCTCCATGTAAACCCTCCAACAACTTGCCGTTGACCTCAATTCAACTCCGCAGCGCAACTCGGTAAAACGTTTCGAAATATTACTCACCAGAAGAGGATCCAATCAGAAGCCTCAGGCATTGAGGGAAAAGCATGAAAAATGTTTCACGTTAATGTAGCAAATATTCAGTGCCTACATGAGTAATTATTATGCCGCCGGCATTCGTAACCAAAACTTGGCAAACGTGCGGATTCACGATTTTAATTAAAGCCGTTACGTAGCTCTTCGTTCAGTTTCCTTCCTTTTTCCCCTCTTTTTCCGTACTTATGATGTTTGCATTTTGGAGCACACGCAAAGTCTGAAATTCGACCAAAAAACTGTGCGTGAAATGGTGACAGCGTTTAATTAAATGTTGACAGACCGTTCTGTCACGCTTCTAGACCGCAGTGATGAGGTCGGTAGGGGATTTTTTTATGGGGTAGGTACGTTGTGATGGAGTAGATTGGAATGAAGGAAGGGGTTAAGAATCTTTAAGGTGTTATATCGACCTGGCACAACTTGACGTAAAACTGAAAACGCCGATGGTTCAGAAGTATGAAAAGGAGAAGAGAGGGAGAAGTATAGTCCTTTTTCCAAATATTCTAGGTTCTTCAAAAACCAAAACAAAGAGCCACAATTTTTGGGTCTTACAGCCTCCATGCGCGCAAGTTAAGTGGCGATATAACGACACGTCTATACTCTCTCTATGAAGGTACTCTCCACTCATAGAGAGAAAAAAAGAGGTGGTCGCATCTCGAGGATTGTTTACCCCGTGACGTAGGCTGGGACAGTAGGGCGTCGATATTCCAACAAAATCCGGAATCCGAAGTATGAAAAACTGACCATCACGTCCATTTTTTTTTGGTGCTTAAATCAACTTAAAGTATAATTTCACACGCTCTCTATAGAATGACTTTTTTCCACAGACGACACCATTTCCAAGAAAATCGATAATAAAAACCGTCTGTACCGACCTGCGTCGTCGATGAAATCCAATATTCCCGAAATGCGACCAACTCCTTTTTTCCTCCATGCTCTTGCTCTATACTAACCCACTCCCCTTCCATTCATGAGGCTGGGGAAGAGACGCAAAATCTTATGTTTGGAAGCGTTCGTAATGAAAATGTCGGCATTTTCTCCCCCTCTTGTACCGCTTCTGTGACGTACCCTTTCAACAAAAAAAAAAAAATGGCGTAATGCTTTCCTCGACCCCCTCCCGTCCCCTTGGAGCGTTACGTAATAAATGAGCGGCCCCTTTGCGTGAGAGACAATTTACCCCGGCGACGGGCGGCCTCGTGATGGCCGATCGGACGATGAAGGAAGGTTCATGTGCCGAATCACTCATCGCGATTTCCCGATCCAGCTCATTGGGTCAGGAGGCTAATTCCGTTACTTCACCGGCGCGACACGTTCGAAAATCTCGGGGGTCGGCACGCACGGCGGAGTTCATTGAGACGAATCGGTGCGTGGGCGGCGGCGGCGGTGGCGGGGCGAGGGGCGGGGGTGCAAGCGTGACGTGACGGCGGTGGCCAATCGCGAGCTAGCGTGATGCGGAGTTTTCGTGTCCACCTGGACAGTGTGAACGGTTAAATGGTGCAAGACATGACATAGCGGGAGCCGACGGAATCATCTCCGGGGCGACCTTGACATTGCGGCGATCGTTTCATGACACCCTCGGAGGCCTGCGGAAACAAGAGCCGGATCGGGGATCGGGAAGAGGTGAGGACACGAACTAACCCGGTTATTGACACCGGGCTCAAGACCCGGGAACACGCAGCCCCGCGCTACGTAGGCAACCCCCCGAGCTGCGTCTTCGCTCATGCTGCATTGCAGTTAGCGCCCTCGCATGCGGACTCCTGGTTCGCATGTAGTTCCGCAACTGTAATTCTCACGCCTGTTGGCATTAGAGTCCCTATATACTGAGAGTCAAGACAATGTGAATCCATTTCTGATTGGTTACCGTATTTTAGGCCTCCACAGTGTCACAAACGGGAATGATGACGGGAATTATAATCTGGAATGGACCGAGGAATCACGGGTTCGACAAGGAAGAAACGGAGTGAGAGAAGGAACGAAGAGAGGAATTTGAGAATGGGCCGATCAAAGATTACGAAAAACGTTCAATTTGTGTAATCTTTATTCCCGTTTGTGACTCCATGAGGGGGTGTTGTCTTGACTCTCAGTATAAAGGGACTCTAGTTGACATCGCCTCTTTTACTTCTGAGACAGAGACAGTACTGGATGCCTCAGAATGGACCAGTTGCGCTGGTCACAGAATCGTTCTTTGACATTCAATTCTTGTGGATAGGCTAAAAATAATAGGATCTGTCCAAACCGCGACTTTTTTTGCTCAGTATTAACCGAAATATTGCCCTTTGAATAGTCGGGTTTTAACGTCATCCGCCGCGGTAGTGACACCCTTGGTTTCTTCCACCTTGGTTTTATCAGTCAGGGAAACACACATTTGCACCGGTTACTCTATGTGAAACTCGGATGAAGGCGGAAGAAACCAAGTGTGTCACTACTGTTGTGGATGACGTCAAAAACCCAACTTTTCAAAGGGCGATATCATTTAATCAAGTGAGGCTAAAGCTAGTTATAAAGACCACTCTAATTTCCGACTAATCGACGAGGAATTTGTTGAGAATAAGATTCGCCAAATGATGACTGACGAACAGCAGGGTGCATACTTTGCAAGGCAAGGTTTGCTGGATTGATGTGTGTTCCTGAATATTTTTATTGATTCGTGCGTATAACTGCACGAGATGTTTATGCTAGCTAATAATAAACAAAAAAAATTGAGAAAAACGCTTCCCTGACGATTTCCGGAATCAAGGAGGGATTAAAACGCTTATGAGACAATAATTATTGAGAGCGTGAGAGGTAGATATAATCATTGTATTTGGAACTGAAAGTGATTCTGACATAAAAAGCAATGACGTCATAACGTAATGACTAGCAAAGCCCACAGCTGTGCCGCAGACAGATTTTTTTCCCTCGGGCAGCTGAGGAGGAAACATACAGGTCACAGGTGGTTGCGTCTCGTACCCTCTTGACGTCATGACGTTACATCGAGCACAATCCAGGTACATTAAAGCTTGCGCCCTTTGTGCGTCACGAGTCTCTAAAATGGTGGCTCCAATCGAAATGCCTCCTACAACCTACAATCGGGAAGTCAGATATCGAGTGGCGAGGCGTGAATGATCGATTGTCGATATTTCTCCCATTTGAAGCTATGGTAAAGAATCGATTATCGAAGTGTTTGTTGCGAACACCCGGATTCTCGATCCTTTTCCATAGGTTTAAACGACGGATCAAGCGATACATCGAAAAGAACACCACGTCGCTGCTTGTGTCTGTAAGCGCTTTGGCAGGTTGGAAGGCGAAGCGGTCTGCAGGCCGATTATTGAAACTGATAGACAAAGCTATAGAAAAAGACGACAAAAGGGATTTGGAGGGATCCTATTGGTGGAAGCGGGAGGTGGCAATGGACATAAGAGGAAGGTAATGGACTGACTAACGGCAACCCACCAAAGACCTGACAGTAAGTTAGTCCATCAGTTTCTTCCTTAGTCTGTAGGAACCAACCATGTCAACCAATAGGATCGCTCTATACTCCCTATGTCTTCTTTGTCTATCGCTTTGTCCACCAATTTCAATAATTGCCCCGCAGCGGGGCGATTATTGAATTGCTATCGACTGTATGTCGCCGCTTTGTCGTGTCGCGCCATCGACTAAGCATATGCTTAGTCGATGGCGCGACACGACAAAGCAGCGATATAGAGTCGATATCATTTCAATAATCGCCCCGCAGGGGGCCTAATCCACTAATCTATGAAAACAAACGTCTCCAAGAGATCCCGATTTGTCGGCAGAGCTAAACAACAGTCTCCGTTCCGTGTAATTGACGATAAAAAGGTAATATAAATTCTTGTACAGTATCGATAGGGTGCTCATGAACACCTTGCGACTTTTTGAAAATAATTTCGACAGTTGGGAAATAAAAGCTGAGATATTTTTTTTCCGAACTAGAGACTGACGCGATTTTTGCTTACGAGAATTGAGAATTAAAGCTTCAAGCCAAATTTTGCAGATTTTAATCAAAGTAAAGTCCAGTAGAGGGACATTGAGGCCGAAGTGATTCAATTTACTCCATGGAACTTCCTATTATTTGCAAAACATATATTTGTAAGATGTTAGGCTCGCATTCTAGCTCCATTCGCCAGGAAGTTTCAGACGGCGGAAGCAATGCCACAAAGACGGTAGCGGTAACCAGAAATACGCATGCTTCATAATCGGATACCACTATTCCTGCTCGTGGGAGCGCATTTTGCCTACCTAATCAAATGAAGGCGAATCCATTTGCATTTTTTATAGATATCTCTGTTACTGCTCAAGAAAGTATGATATGGCCTCCTCATCACATGAGCAGAGTTTAACAGGCAGGAACCAAGAGATAATAAAAATCGAACCGAGAGACCAAGTTTAAACCCGAGAACTTGATGATTACCTTTGAAATGTCATCATTTTACCTGTAAAATTTGACCCCTCATGTGTGGGGAAAATGTGGCACTCCTATTAAGTTCTAAAATTGGTCTGAAACTGAATTTTGTTGATTCTTACCTGGTGAAAACCGAGATAACTTTCAATACTATGGGTTGCGAAGAAGACCTCGCCTTCGCATGTAAGAATAACCAGGAACCCGTTCAGTGCCTGAAACATAAATTAAAAGGGCGATTAAGGCTGAGAATCAACATGAATAAGTCAAGTAAGTATTTAAATTAAATATTACGATGCAATATAGACTTCAGATAATTTATACCACTGGATTTCCCGATCGCCCATAGAATATTCTCAATGGTCAAAATTGTAAATACAAATACCTCCGATGATATCAAAATTGAGATTTTTTTCTTGCAGAGTACATTTTTGTACGGATGCGAATGGAATTTAGGCTGTGTTTATAGCCGTTCCTTCAATAACTTTCCTTAGTCGGGTTCCATGTATGATTTAAATTTTGATGAAGGAACGTTTAAGGAGATTCTCAATGAAACATGATTGAAAATATCGTTTTTACGCACTTTGAGTCAACAGAAACATTCAACAAAGTGACCTGAGAAATAGATTCTTAGATCAGATTCCATGATTTTGACAAATTTTAAGGTAAGCATGGACTTATCTCAAAGTTTTGAGGGCCGGCAATATTTTTCCCCTGGTAAGTATTTTACATTTTTTTGCAGGGACAAATAACTGCTTAAAAGGGTCTTTTTCCAAAATTTCTTTGAATTCTACTCAAAGCTCAAAACAAAAAAAACAAAAAATTGTCTCCGTCATGATGTTGCGTTAATAGCAATAAGAGGGCCGTCCTTTAAACATATCCTTTCTTTAAGAGGTCCTATTTAATTTACATTGTAATTGCGGGAGGTTAAAAGAAGCCCTCAAAATAGCATCATAAGAAGGACTACTTCGAGTAAAATTCACCGGTATAACTTTGGAAATGGATCCTTGCAAGGGGGTGCAATGATTTGCCACAGCAAAAAGTTCAAAATACAGATGGAAAAATTTTATGGTTTTGACAAACTTTGAGGAAGGTGCGAGCCTACCTTTAAATTTACAAAACTCGCAGTGTGTTCTTTTTTGTTTTTCGTAATTTTTGTAGTCGTAAATCATTTAAATACCTTGGAAGAACCGATTCCCAAAGTTACATACCGGTGAATTTCTTTAGAGGTGGGCAAAAATTGTCCTTTCTATGATGCTTTGGAAGGCTTCCATAAATATCCCTCGATCACAATGAGCCATAGAGAAAAAAAAGGAGGTGTTTGTATCTTGAAAATTATTTACGCCGTGACGTAGATCGGTACAACATGGCGGCGATATTTCAGCAAAAGCCAGAATTCGAAGTTTGAATAAAGGTTCACAACGTCTGATTTTTTTGCTTAAATCAACTCATGATATAATTTCAATCACTATATATAGAATTATTTTTTTCCATAAACTACACCATTTTCAAGAAAATCGATGAAAAAAATCGTCCTTACCGACCTACGTCATAAAAAAAATCCAAGATGCCCGAAATGCAAACACCTTCTTTTTTTCTCTATGACAATGAGCACTAAATGGGGTCCTTTATGGAAAGGAATTGTTTAAGGAACCACGACTCTAATGAGAGATTTTCTTGCGGGCACTCCTGCTAACAAACCTGAAAGTTCAGGTTTCATAACTTTCATTTTGTGAACGCTGCAAGTTGTGCACACAAAAGGCCTCCAACCCCTGTAAAGATTTCGGGGAGGCGAGGTGACAGAAGCATATCGAATCGGCGGGTCAGAGGGGGAAGGGTGAACTAATGTATGCAGGAAGAAAATGTCGCATTGAGGGGAATCACGGCGCACGCTCTGCTCGGGCATCCCCATTGGTTGCCCGAGCGGAGAATCGACTTTTCAACCCCCAGGAAATGAAAACAAGGGTGGCGACGCCATTACAAAACAGGGAAACGACACGCTACTTAAGCGCTAAACCAACTGGATTTCTACTCGACCCTTTACCTCTGCCCTGCGGCATATGAATCAATGCACGGTTTTATATCCGGAAAATTTTCCAGGATAGTCGCCTCGATGAATACAGATTTATTAAACTTTTTTACCGTACGTGAGAGGAAGTTTCCCAAAGTTCTAAATTAACTAGATTTCTTTATGGCCTTTTAGCCGTTATTTTGAGTTCATGATGAGTTTTTGCTCGGCTGCACAAGTTTTTCAACGTAGTTCCACCGCCGCGCCGCAGCTACGAGGTCTGTTAGATTAGAAACCGGATTTTGGTCATAACTAGCCCACAATGCGTCCGAATTAAGTTTTTTTGAGCTTTCCTGATAGCTGAAAATATACTTAAGAACGCTACATTCACAGATTTTGTTTATTTTGATTAGTGATTATTCTGCGTCATCTTGAATACGAGTAAGTCAGGTGCGTTTTGCGATTTTCATCATGCGATCACTGATCGAGCAAAGATTAAACATTAAAGGTTTTAAACTCGGTATACCTTGTACCGAAACTTTTGGTATATGCTAAGTAAAGTTTACCATGATCATTGTATGAGATGTTCCCACTGTTTTGAATGCGTTAAACTATTCAAAACTGGTCAGGAGTTCGTCAAAGATGAGGAGCATGGGAATCGACCCTCAACGGCAACTGACATTTGTCACGTGGAAGAAGTGCGGGCAAAAGTGCTTGAAAACGGTCGTTTCGAGCTTGTTGAACAGAGTAAAATTTCTAAAGGCCCTGTACATACAATTTTGATAGAATATGTAGACATGCATCGAGTTTCAGGTACACTTGCCCCTTGATTGTTGTCCGTTGAACGAAAATCCAACCAAATGTCAATTTCCCTTTAGCTACTTGAACGTTCTAACAATGATCCTACATTTTTGGATAGGATAATTTTCGGTGACAATACTTTAGTGTACGACTACGATATGGAGACGAAATTCCAATCGTCCTCGTGGGTTGTAAAATGTAGTGCAAGACTGAAAAAAGAGAGACAAGTTCGGTCAAACATAAAAATCGCAAAACACCCTTGAGGTTGCCTTACTTCAAGCCACATACCGAGGAAGCTAATTAGAATTCTTCAAATTTGTGAACGTAGCGTTCTTAAATATATTTGCAGCTATCAGAAAAGCTCAAGAAAACGTAATTTGGACGCATTGTGGGCTAGTTATGACCAAAATCCGGTTTCTAATCTAACAGACCTCGTAAAATTGAATTGCGATTAGCAGTTGGAAACCAACGTAAAAATACAGTATTTTCAAAATCATGCATCTTCTTCTTTGCTTTGAAAATTCTGAACACATGCACAGAAATGGCATTTCGACGGTGTAAGTCGGCAATCACACATGTCTCGGTTTGCGACATCGCAGATTTCCTGTCATACTTTATTCTGTAAATGGAAAACTACTCAACGTCAATTCTTTAAAAGTGCCGTTATTTTTCTTCTCTGTGCGACGAAAATTCTGCAAAAACTCGAAGGAATGATGTCAATTTGTTCCCCTGTAAAAATTTGACATAGAGGCGGAGATTTTCAGACAACGCAAACGAGATATGTGATTGCGGACTCACGCCGTCAATTATTTACACAATCGTTTTCCTCCAACATTAAACATTTTTCTGGAGAAAAGCAAAACATATTTGATAATCTAGACATTTTTTTTTTTCAGATAAAAGCAAAGATGCCTGCTTTTTAACAATCCTGTAATCACGCCAGGTTCATTTCTGCTGAATACGATTTAATTTGGCCACAGTCTCAGAAAATTTTGGTGTTTGTCCTGGTCGGTGTTCACGAGATAACTTTGATGTTCTACAAGGGGTCAATTTCAAAGCTCCTGTCGCTGACGAATCAACGCAAAGGACATTTTTTCTGCACATCCTTTACTTATCACATCACGGTAAAGAGAATGGGTTGTTGGATGGACATTTCCAATTAATTCTGGTACTAGCCCAACTTGTGTTGCGGTGCCACCATAATCAATTGGAAACATCCATATCATCCAACAAATTAGAGTAGTGCCACAATTATTTTAGGGGATAGCCCTAGTCACTTTTTTCCGTGATGCCAGTGAGTCGCTTTAGCAAAATGTTTATGATAACTTTTTTTTTATTCTATTTTTTATTTTTGCAGGTTTAATAGCTTATACCTCTTCTCAGAGGTATACAGCCAACTATAGACAGAGATTTACTGTCCTTAGACAACATGGCGATAGGGACATCCATGCTCCAGGCTTTTCAAATTTTCAGGGATTAAGGCCGAGTAGAACCTGCTCCTGCTTCACTCGTCATTGTGTTAGCTTTAGTTCTCAAACATCTAAGCACAGGGTTTGCGTTTGTCTCGCGGTCCATTGATCTAGATAGAAATTTGTCGCCACTCAAAGGAAGTCATTTAAACGAAGAGGTCTCGCTCCCGGTAGCACATGAGGTGTCCCTCGTAAGTGATTTCCCTGGACTCGCTCACTTCAAGTGATTAATTAAGACGCTTCGCAGATAGTTCGCACGCATCCCGACTCGGAGTTAGAGAATCGGAAGTTACCGGGAAGCACGGCAGCGGCAGGAATAATTAATTCGAAATCAAGGATTTTTCACCCCCGCAATTCCCCGCCCCCACCCTATCCGTTCAGTGAGGTTTCATCGCATCCGATCGCACATATACCAAATCCTTAACCTTTGCTATGCTTAAATGGACGCATTTCCGCCAAACGGAACTAAATGAATTAAGACATGAGCCATGAGACCCATAAGAATATGTGCATAACAGGGCTCACGTCATAATGCAAATAGTTCCGTTTGAAAGAAATACGTCCATACAGCAAAAATGCCGCAGCAATCGGACTTGGCCACATTTCTTCCGATAAATCGCTAATTTCCTACAAGCTTGCGAGCAGGTAAAAACATTTCAGAGAATCATAGTTTTAATGCGTTCATTCGATCTGAAAAAATTTGAGGAAAAATGTGACGAGGTCAGGCAAAATATGCAGTGATGTGAAAACTCTAATTGTTAAGCGCAGCGAAAAAATCTAATGATGATTGACTCTTAGAATAGCGTGGAATATGCCCTCCATTACGGCCTCGACTTTGAGAGCTTTTTTTGAGCTTTGAAGTTCGTTTCGAGGAGAATTATCGTGTTTCTCGAGAAATTTCACGAAAGAAAAAGTGAAAAAAATTGCGAATCTCCCATACATGCAAGAGCTCCATGTGTAATACATAAAGGGCCTCCTTAGGAAAGGAGCTGTTTAAGGAACGACCATGAATACTGCCGGGCTAAGGAAGAACGCCGTTTGAACATTCGAGAGTTGCCAAAAATCCCTACATAAAACATGTATTTTTGACAAAATTCATGCATATTTTCCCTTGAAATTTTCAGATTTTTCAGATTAAATTGGGCACAATTTTGGAAAATAATATTCACAATTATCCCAGTAATTCCGGTTTTTATTAGAGGAAACTTGGCAACGTCTGAAGGCTCATACGGTGTTCTTCCTGAGCACGGCAGATCACAGCCCTTATATCCATGCGGTGCTTTTCCTTAGAACGACAAAGCTGGCCTGTGGACAGCGTCGCACGAGTCGCCGGCTAATAGCTAGCCAGAGCCTGCACACTTTCCCACGGGAACCCATATGAAACCTACGATTTAATTGTGCGATTATGCAACGCAGAGATCGCTACTGCCGCACCGCAGCGAAGCGATGAGAATCAAAAACTGGGCTGAAATTAAGTATTCCGTGACAACCGATGCAGCATAAATCAGTCTTCGGCAGAGTTAGGGCGATGTTGCCGGACTGATTGAACGTCATGAGGCATTATCTGTCTTCAAGAGGTGTTTTGGAAAAAACCGTGTAATTACCAGAGCACTGTAACTGATTATACGTTGTTTTTTAAACTATCGTTGTAGGTGGACTATTGTTGCTCAGATTCGGTTGGGGGCGCTTGATGGCGCCAGTGATCCTATTCATCATGTACTGAACACGAGATAGAGGTTGAAAGTTATGTCTTTATTTCCGCTTCGTATGTGTTATCCACATACGTTGGTCCTCAGAGTGCCGGATGAAAAATTAAATAAAAAATAATTGTTCTTACACGTTAAGTCTTGCAGTTGGGCGTTAAAGGTCACACTGGTAAAAAAAACCTCTTGGACCAATGCCGCATTGCATTGACTTAAGAGTAGAGTTTCTTGTCGCCGGATTTAAGAGTCTTGAACTCTTGTTTCAAGCGGATTTTGCATTGAAACAAGAGTCCAGACTCTTAAATCCGGCGACAAGAAACTGCACTCTTGAACCAAGAGGTTTTTTTTAACAGTGTAGATACACCTGCGAGTTACAAGCGCTTGTTGAAAGTAAAACACCAATTAGTAAGGAGGATTTTGATCGCTTGACATTGAGCGATTGAAATCCTGGTTTCCGATTGGTATTTCACTTTCAGCAAGCGCTTGTAACTCGCAAGTGCATCTGCTGCTTTAGGATCGGTCAGAACTACAATAATGACCATACCAGCTTTTACGATGTATTTAGTCTTGATGTATGCAGTTCCTTGTGTTCAGTATCCCCTGTGCTTTTTCTTCAGTGGAAATACGTGCTGTTCAAATTAGTCCCCATGTGATTTCATGATAAATGAGCGACAAATGTAAATGTCACCGCGGTCTCGCTAAACTTTGTCTACTTCAGAAAGAAGTGTTCTCTGCGTACATACTGGGAAATTTTGCTTACTCGAAAGAATTCGGCATTTCTTGTTATTTCCATCGCGTTTACTCGCGTTTGTAAGTCTTGAAAGGCAAGTAATTGACTAACTAATGGCAATCTACAAGAGACCCTAAAGGAAGTCGTTCATTTCCCCCTACAATTAGTCTTAACCAACCAATTTTTCAACGAATAGGTTCGCTCCATTTTCCATTTGTCTTTTTTGTCTGCCATTAAGTCTATCACTTTGTCTATCAATTCCAATAATCAGCCCGCAGTACAATTCAACTTTTCGGATATGTAAGGTTCTACAACCGACTGACTCGCACTTCCAGCGAGGTAAGACCCATGTCCGTCCACTTGGCAGAGGCGGGCCGAGGTGTCGCCTTTGGTCGTCCAATCGGAATAGTGTTGGACGTCGGAATAAGAAATTAACCGCGATGTAATCACTCGCTGCAATTCCAGTAGCGGGCCCCGGTCAGACGCCCGCGCGTATCATCGCATCGTTGCCAAATCGGCACATGTCCCCATTCAACGTGATGTAAAACATCCGGGTTTTCCGCACGATCTGGCAACCTAGTATCATTGTGTCGCCGATGTGGCTGTGGCGTGACGCGCAGGCGCAGATGCGACCTCTCGCGGGGGAGTCACGCATGTGGACGTATCTGAATCAGAAGGAGTTGTCTCCGTTGTGACTTGGGCCCCCAGGCCCGTAAGAATACACGCATGACAGGGCTCATGTCGCAACTGAGATAGTTCGTTTTAATTTAGACACGTCCATGTGACACCGATCCCGCTCCTCGTTTTAGTGCCACATTAACTCCCGCATTTTATTTTTCCACTCCGATGTAAGATTTAAGTTCTTCCTCTTTCTGTTCGGTTTACAGTGGACCACTAGACAGAGTGGAAAATTAAATGGCACGATACGTGTTTCCTCATTAAATTTCACGTAAAACACGATGGTTACATTTTGCATTTCCAAATTGAATTCATAAGTGGGGAAGCAGCGTTTTATGTTCTCAGCGATTTGAATGTCTTACTTACTAACGAAGAGACTAGAGTCTACTTGAATCAAATGAAGTACATTTTTCAATTGGGATCTACAATGTCTAGCTCATCTGTAAAAACACATTTGTCCATGGGGAAACTGATGGTACATACTTTGTTTCTCAACTGAGCCAGAAATTGTAGTTCCTCATTGTAAAATGTAGTCCAAACCTCTCAGTGCGTTCAGGGTTGAACCATCACCAGACTGCAATAGCGTGTTCTATGGGTGAAAATAATACCTTTCTCCTCTAGATAGCATAGCTCCTTCCAAAAGTTCCCCCCTAGCAATTTTGCGGAAAGCATGATTTTTTCTGTACTTCGACGACAGTCGAATGGGCCAAGACTCATGAGAAAATGGCAGCTCTTCACAACTTTTAGCGCTTAATGCGTCGATAGCCTCAAAAATATTGGAACACTGGGGAAAAAAAAATACGTTGGATCTAGAGTCCAGACTCTTGAAAACATTGACAAGAAAAAGGACTCTTGATTCAATCAGATTTAAACTTAAATCAAAAGGAAATCCGCTCAAATTAAGAGGCTTGGTTATTGATTTAAGTTAGATTCTGATTGATTCAAGAGTACTTTTTCTTGTCGATGTTTTTAAGAGTCTGGACTCTAGATCCAAAGTGTTTTTTTTCCAGTGTGGAAATTGAGAAATACTCCTACGCATATCAGATCGAGGCAATCGGAAAGGTCGGATATAATGTGGAAACTTCGGAAGATTATTTCTTCACGATAAATTCGGAACCTGGAAGGTGAAACGTTGCTCCATTATTTTTTCCGTAAATTTGTTTTCACGAACCACCCCTTAAAATGTATAATATGATGAAAGTAACATCAAATATACTGTTTTTGCAAAATTTTTACACCCACCCTCGTCCGGTAGCTGGATCCACTGTGAGGTGCAGCGCGATGGGTGAGCCAGCATCGTTGCAGGGGGTAGGAGAAAGGTACGAGTGGGGTGGAATAGCGGGTGGCGGGTCGGGGGTGGTGGTGGGGGGGGGGGGGTTAAGGTTGTGGGCACCGGAGCGGGGGCGCGCTTTGCACGGATTGTTGACGTATTGATCTGCTTGGCCGAGCGCGACGCCCTCAGTCGGCTCTGGTCGCGGAATTGCGACAGCTAGACCAATCTAGTAGAGTGAAAAGGGTCTCGAAGTTCCCTCGCTCAGGGGAGGGGGTGCAGAACGGCATCGCCGAGAGGTTAAGCTCAGTCTTTTCGCGCATGCGCTGTCTGCTCTTCTGGATCTGCTGTGCATTTTTGCCACTAGCGATAAGAAGGGTCGCTGCTTATGGAAAACGGCTATGAAAAAATGGTGTCTAGAATATTAACCATGTTCACTCCCGGATCTTCCCTAATTTTCAAGAGCCCATTGCCTGATAGGTAACCGAAGTTTTCTTCCAAGTCCCGGATTTGCATGTGAAATATTACGTAATCCTCGGAATTCCAGATACTTTACCGCGATACTTTACCGCGATACTTCACCGCAATACTTCACCCCTTAAATCAGAGTTAAAATATGTGTATCATACATTGCCACGCAAAATCCTTCGTCCCGCATTTACTGCATTTTACTGCGCATTAAGCTTAGTCTTTTCGCCCATGAGTAGGGCCGGATTAAGAGGCCACATGGGCCGCGGCTCATGGCGGCAAATTTAGGGGGCGGCCAATTTTGCAATTTTTCTAAACGTACGTATAAAAGAAATCGGATTCAGAAAAAAAAAAAATTACCAACGAGAAAAGGCGACAAAATCTCTATTTCCTGTGAGTGTAGTAATTGCTAATTTTGTCGTCTTTCGGTGATACCTACAAGAGACTGCACCTTTAATTAGTCGAGTTGATAGAGAAACCAAACATGCAATTTGGCTTGGAGCGGCGCGGTGCAGAGAGGAATGATGATGAGGACTTGAGATGTAAAGGAGAAGCCCTCGGCCTCGGCGCGGCGCGGCGCGCGGCGGTCGGCATGTAACACATATTAGCGCCTACAAGACTACATAAATACTTCACGCATTGCGTCAAACACAGTGCGGTCAGCGCGAAACGCACAGCGCCTACAAGACTGCACGAATACTTCACGCACTGCATCAAACACAGTGCGGTCAGGAGTGGTCGGCGTGAAATGCATAGCGCCTACAAGACTGTAGGAATACTTCACGCATTGCGCCAAGCACAGCGCGATCAGCGCGGCGCGGCGGCGGAAGTTGAAATTATTAAACCGCATTTATGTTTGTTCTTTCATATTTTTTTCGTTCGTTTTTTATTAATGGAAGGCCTTGTCCAAACAGGGATGGGTTTACGGAACTGATCTTTTCCCCCCTCAAAGTATGACAACCACCCGTTTCAACCAATAAGTTCGTTTCATTTTCTCTTTGTCTTTTTTCTACATCGTTCTGTCTATAAATTTAAATGATCAGCCCTTACGTCTCACTCAAAACACTGTCTGGAAAGGTCACCGTTGGAATGTTCGTCGCGCTCATGTGACGTATGAGCGTATCATGATTTCTGCATGAGCCCCAGAAGGATTGGATTCATATGTATACCAGGGCTCAGGTGGAAATTAAAATCTGCCGTTACTTTAGATTTCTGAGAGGTTATCGTTACACTTTTTAGTAGAGATCCTGCCGAAAATCTTAGATCACCGCATCAATAATTTATCATTCAACGGGGTTCTAAGCGAATAATTTATTGCGGTGAAAACATATATCAAAGACTTGATGAAGAATGCCGATTCGTTAATTGAACTTGTATGTTTATTCCGTCTTTTGTTCTCGTTTCTGCGCTGCTTCGATTTGAGTCCCACCTCTGCCGGTCGGAGTGTAACGGGTGGCTCTGCCTCTGACTTGCCGCGCCGCCGAGCCGCGCAGCGATGGTAATAACAAACTTCATAAAGTAATACCGTGCCCGAGAGACGCCAATGTTTTTATAATGTTTGTACACCATTTGTAATGATGAACTGAAGCGGCGCAACGGTGTCGAGCTCCCTGTAAAATCCAGTTTTATTGTAATAGACCGCCTCACAAAGGCAATGCGCACTAGTTTTAACATGTTCGACAATAATTGGACTACATTTTGCAATTAGGAACTACAATTTATGGCTCATCCATAAAAACACTTATCTGCATGGGAAAAGTGAAGGTATGTACGTTGTTTCTAGACTGAACCGGCAATTGCAGGTCCTAATAGCAAAATATTGCAAAATTAAAACATGCCTTCACTTTCCCTATGCATGCACATAAGCGTTTTTATGGATAAGCCAGAAATTGTAGTTCCTAATTGCAAAATTTAGTTCAATTATTGTCAAACATGTTGAAACTAGCGCATAGTGCTCATAGAGACAAGTTGAACTGCATTTTTCAATAAAGAACTATCATTCCTGAATCCACCTATTTAATACCTATTCAAATCATAACTTACCATTAAGTTCATAAATTCATCCAAGTCCAAAGTCCATAAAATGGATTTAGGCTCCTCAACTAGAGTAAAAGCCAGAAAAATCATCATCAGAAGAAGGAGACAAGCTACGATGATCCATACTGCCGTGCTGAGGAAAAACGCTGTATGAGCCTTCAGGTGTTGCCATATTTCTTTCAATAAAAACCGAATTTAGTAGGATGATTGTGAATAATTTTCTTCGAATTTTTCAGGCGATTTTGTTCGCAATTAAATCTAAAATATATGTATACGGAAATTTTGAGGAGAAAAATGCACATCTTTCCTCAGAAATATATGTTTAATTCGGAGAAATTTGACAACATTTGAATAATCATACGGCGTTTTTCCTTCGCACGGTAGCATACGCAGGATAGAGTCCCTTTATACCCAGAGTTAAGACAACTCACTTTTGGTTGGGCTGAAAGTGGCCTAAAAAAAAATCCAATTCTGATTGGTTCTCGCTCATGGAGGCCGAAACGAGTGCACCAAGATGGCGGTACCTCGTATGTGAACAAGAATAATGAAAATATTACCTAATTGTGGTTTATCAAGAGTAAATTGTTATTTCCATCGGTCCAAAATGAAAATAGATTAAGAAATTATTCACAAACCAATCTCATTTTATTTTTAATTGATCAGTTTGTTGATGTTGTTGTTTATGTGTGACAGACATCGCAGGATTCCTGATCCTTATCCCTCAATATCGTTCGTTTGGGTGCACTCGTTTCGGCCTCCATGGCCAGCCAAGGCCGGCTGCCAGTCAGCTGATAATCGAGTTGTCTTAACTCTGGGTATAAAGGGACTCTAACGCAGGAAGATCATTTCGCCGTGGACCGAACTTTTTTCTCTCGGTGTAAGGCAACACTGTTTGTGGATTTCTCGGAGCGCTCCGGAGCAGGAGCCGCGGTCATTTTGACGAAGAACTCGGCCACGAAAATAAAGCCGGGAGTCATTACAGAAACGGCCCTAAAAAAAGAAGCGCGTCCAGTTAGATAGTCTTCGTTTGTTTGTTTTTTATCCGCGCGTAAGTGAGACGCATGAAATAGGAAAGCCCGCTGATCCGCTGAAACCCGATGAAAAAAAGACCGGTCCTCATTACACGCCGGGCACCGCCCTGCCATTCCGAGGAAAAATCACTTAACTGCAACGAGATCCGGGTGGAGGTATGCGGTTCTTGGCGGCGCTGCGCGGACGAGAGGTCCGTTTGAAAAATTCGGACACGGCCCTCGGTGCGCGCAACGAGAGGATGTATGAGCATCCATTGGCCATGTTGTCAAACTTTCGAATTAAGCTCTGTCTCCACGATCAAAACGAGACATCGATGCGACGGTTGAGCGTTGCGCATCATTCAGAGGAGCCCCGCTTTTTTGATCGACGTATATCGCAAAAAGAGTATCGGATACGTACGGAGGTAAAGGTAAACCCAAGAGTAAGATTTCCTATTTCATTTCTATAAAAAGTAAGAAACTTCCAGAAACTTAAACATTTTTTCTTTTTCCATTTTTTTTTGAATGCTCAGCAAATTATTCTCTACCGTCTCCAGGTATCAGAATTAAACTGTTGGAGTACAGGTACAGGGTTTTTGTGGTTCATTCAAATCATAAAAATGCAGTAAAACATGAACCTATTTTTAATAACCTGTAGAAAATTTTACAAAAAACTATAACGCCGGTATCAGTGACCTTAATTGATGGTGAAATTTCCCAACCATGTATCTCAATTGCGGTGTTGGACAATCTCTGATTTTATGTTTTTTTTATATAACGACGTTGTTTTTTGATGTTTTTTTTTATTTTTTTACGGTTTTAATCGATTAAAATGAGACCCACACTGTGCGCCTTAACGAAGTGGAACTACAGTACGGAGACACCAAACGTATAATATTTTCGTGAAACTTTCGGGGATTTCCTCGCAGAGTCGAGCGGGACCCTCGAAAGGTTGAGGAAAGATTTCATAAAATTTTAGCCTCACGAGCGGCACGCGACGGATACGATAAGGCACCCACCCACTTTTGTTACCTTTGTTGGCATAAAATCGATTCCCCCGAGCCCATAATTTAAACCCCCTCCCCCCGTAAAATATGCAAATATAATCTTTTTCTCCTCTTTTTCATTTCCCTTCCTTTGCTCCTTTTCCTCTCCCTTCATTAACTCCAGAGCCGGCCATTTTCCACGTTCTCAAACTGAGCTCAAACTTAATTACGTTTTATTAAGCACTCCCAAGCTCATATCTCGCCGCCCAATGTTCTGTTAATTCCAACGGTACTCAGAGAAAAATTGATAAGTGATAAGGCATTTATTTAATGCGCGTGTGCGCGGACACATTAAGTAAATGAGAACGCCCATAAAACAAGGAAATAACATCCATGCACATAAAGTTATAAAAAGGAATGCTTGTAAATATACATTCGCGGCGCAAGTCGATAGGGGCCTTTCATAAAATACGTAACGCTAACAATCTAATTCATTTAATCCCCTCCACCTTTTAACGAGTCCGTTACCTGGGTCTGCACCCATTCCTCCAGAAAAAACACGTGACGCTTTGTTCGACCACTCCCTGTCCCCAAATAGCGTTTTTTGATGAATTTTTGGAAATAAATTACCAATACACGTCGACTTTTAATATTTTGAAAAAGCCAAGCAACGGCTCCATTCAAATTTTAAGTGACGCAATCTTAAACACCCTTCCCTCCCCTCCTAAGAGCGTTATGTATTTTATAAACGGCTCTATATTACTTGAGAATGCCCATCTCGCTTTGGAAGTTCTAATAATTTCTCGTTGCTGATAAATTGACGATATACGTTACACGATACGAGACGCTGATACGTGCACAATAATGCATATAGGTATAATATATGCTTTACACGAAAATAGAGTTGTGCGACATTTTCGTGTAATATTCTTGCCAGAATACACCTACTGCACCGTACTGCACCTACTTAATTTCTAACGAAATTTTCATAAAAAAAAACTCTCGAGATCGCAAAAAGAGAAAAGAAAATGAGGGACATAAAATTTTACGTGAAATGTGACTGTAAGTTTGACAGATGTAATCTGTAATACCTCCGATCATGATTTCGTAATCGAATCACATGATATACAAAGGAAATACTAAACTGTAGGTGTCTAAATGAAGATGCTTTGATTTTGGGATTTGTTTTTTAATCGAATAATAAACGAAAAGGAAGAGAATATCATTATTGTCGTTGAATAAATGATATAGAGCAACGTTTACATTTACTTCCACATGACTCGCGAGAGGCACGGAGACTCATCCAAATTAAGGCTCACTTCGGAATATAGTTACGTTTTTATGCCAGAGGAGGTTATTTATTGAGGTTATGTTAATTATCGTTGGTCATTCGTGGCTGTAGAGACGTCACAAGGCGCTTCGCCTCAAAACCATACTCTGATACCTGGCTATATACTCCACGGTTGCCCGACTGAGGGTAGTTTACATAGGTTTAAATGGAGCAAAAGTGCTAATTTTTAGCACTACCTGGCAACAATGCCCTGGTCTCATTCATATTCTAATGGGGTCCTCATCACTCTGCCGTATGAATATAGCTGGTACAACGGGGGTTCCAATCCAATGCCTTAATTTCCGTGATTTCTTGGGTGGCAGATATTAGGAACTATATTCGGAAATTGAGGAGAACTAGGCGTAGTTAATTTTGTCCGTCTGTCATGAAACAGCAGATTATTTTGAGTACCTTTAAGGGTTGGGGGCCATCGAAGTATCATTGCAATATGACGTTTCAAAGTTTAATTTAACAATTGGACGTATTTCTGCCAAACGGAACTATGTGTATTAAGACAAGAGTCCTGAGACCCATGAGTTTGTGTGCATAACAGGGCTTACGTCATAATGCGCATAGTTCTGATTGATAGAAATACGTGCGATTGGACCGCGTTAAGCTAAAAGGAACCAAGCCACATCTGCAGCTATTGTCAAATTTAATTGGCCAATTTAATTTTTTTCATGGAAACGATCGTGCTAATATTTTGCAAATTTCAGTGAATTTTCTGCATAGTACGAAGAAAATTCCTAAAAATTTCCAAGAGAATCTGCAAAAGCGTTCTCTTGGGAAAACTTAAATGGGCCTGTTGCATGCAAGAGATACAGCCACGCGAATAAACTTTTCAGAGGTTAAATGACACGAAAATTACGATGGTTACATTAAAAAAGTCTGAAATACACTCCTTACTGCGCAATTTGCGTTGTTAGGAGCGCGCTTTTTCAAATTTCCCGCGTCTGGGGGCAGTTTTCTAATCACCGGAAACGAGTAAACGGCGGGCTCGGTGATTTCCGGAAGATGCCGAGTCGTTGTTGTTGTTGTTATTTTTTCCTTCAGTTTGTTTACAAACCCAACGTGATTTCTTATGGTGGTCCATATACGCTTAATGCGGTAACCAAATCGATCAACTTTTAAATATCCAACGCAATCCTTCTACATTTCATTTCACGATATCACGAGCTCCGATGTTTAGGTTATGTTGTCAGTTTAAGTTGACCGGAAATAGCCGCGAGATGCCGTTAATTGTTTCCGTTAGAAAACTGCCCCCAGACGCGGGAAATTTGAAAAAGCGCGTTCCTAACAACGCAAATTGCGCAGTAAGGAGTGTATTTCAGACTTTTTTAATGTGACCATCGTAATTTTCGTGTCATTTAACCTCTAATAAGTCTATTTGCACGGCTGTATCTCTTGCATGCAACAGGCCCATTGCTCAGTTACAGGCAATGGCGGATGTGGCTTGGTTCCTTTCTGCTAAACGTGGTCTAATCCATTAATATGCTGAGAACGGTTTGGCACCTTTTTTTGTGATATTTTCCGTGGATTCTCTTTGTGTTATGACACTGAAATCCATAACTGACTTTGACATTAAAAATCTGTAACTGAGGAAAGCATAACTATTTAGAAGAACTGATAGGAATGACGGGAGCAGGGGGGTAGAACTTGGAAAATTTTTCACCTGAGAAAATGAGGGGAGGGGGAAGAGACAGAGAGAGATAAGTATAGGGAGAGATGGATGTATACCGTGGAAAAAACGAGGCAGGATTCATTTTCCTTATCATTCTCCCGATCTGAAGCAGAAGCTGTTTCAACTTCATCTTGAATCAGATAACTGTGCTCAAGTTCTCTCGCCTTAGCAGTCTAATTGTAAGAGGGAGGAGAGGCAACCGGGAAAGAAGAAGAAAAAACAATAAACCTCGCTATAGCTTACACGATCACTTAATCTGTACTTAATGAGCTCAATTACGAAATACCCTTGCTTTTAATTCATTTTTGTTCCACTTTTTTGGAAGCTTTTACTTCGTCTGTCCGTCCTTTCGCCACGGTTGAGGAGGAGATTGCAGATTCGTCATGATCTCAAAAGAACTCGTACTAATGGTAGCACCAAATGTTTCGTGTATGTAAAATAAAATGTGCAGTGCAGCATTTTCCACTCTTACTTACAAAAATTATGCGTTTTTTAAACTTTTTAGGTCGTTTTTCAATCTTTTTAAAATATTTTTAATAGGTCTAACAGAATCATTTTTTAATTGTGTATAAAAATAATTATTAAATAATACATAGTTTATGGCTTATGTCAAGCTTGGATATTCGAAAAACAACTTAGTTATCTTCATTTTTCATTTTTAAAACCAAAATTAAAACAAATTTACATTATTTTAAGAGAGGTATTTTAGAACTAAGAATGCCCAAGTTATCTTTGAAATTGCATAAAAAATGTCTTCAATTGAATCGGGACGTGCGGAAACCGTTAATGTCAATTTTTGTAGTCTCCAGTTGAGTTGATAATACTTTCAAAGAGTTGCTACAACCATAAAAGTGGTGGAAGGATTCGTTTCGAGATTAACATAACCCGGAGACGAGTATTAACGCCACTTTCGTGGTTGCATCCAATTCCGGAAAGCATTATCAACTCAAAAACAAGAAGAAATAATCCAACATGAGTATGTTGGAAAAGCGTGCCGAATAACTGAAATGTTGGACAAATACCTCTTATTTTCACGTCTTTGCTTTTTGCATCAATTGGTACTTTTTGCTAAATTTGGGAGAAAATATTGATTCATGAACGTTGAATGTAAATTAATTTTAAAGATTCCGTCCAATTATCTTGATTTTAAGCTGATATGCGGCATTTGCGCACGACCGTGATTTGGGCGAACTGCCGTGCATCGAAATCGCGTTCAGTTAATCTCTTTGGATTTCGAACTGTAACTTCTCTCCCATTCGGCCGATTTGTGCAAATGAGGTCTCTTTTTATTTGTATTTCAACGGAAAGTAAGGAAAAACTCGCTAAATAGACGGAAACCAATTAAAAGACTAAAAAGACCGAAAACAATTTTTGAGAAAATTTGGTGGATCCTGGCATCACGGTGAATGGTTAATCGGTTAATCGCCTCGCCGTCTTTTATTGCCTTGCTCGAAACCGGACACCCAAAGCTATATCGCGAGATAACTGTAGTGGTTTAAGTGGATTTCGGCAGGGGCCATGGTTAGTACATAGTATAATGAGTCACGAGGCTCATCACAGATTGCACTTACAGTGCAAGACGCTCATTGGCTATTGAGTTTTGGCGGGAAAGAAGGTTCTAGAGTTGAGTCCTCCGAGCGTAAGAAAGCTCCTATGAGGTTTCTGTCAAATTGAATAATACGGTTTTGACAGAAAAATGTTCTCAAGGGTTTCCAATCAGCAGTTCATTAGATTTTTTGGTAAAAGACCATCAGGGCTTGACAGTGTAATGGTTCAAAGACAAAGAAACGGGTGCGAGGAAAAAAGTATTTGGACGACCCGTTGAATAGCATTGGTTGATCTGCGTGTGCTGTACTATGGTACATCCGAGTGATTTCAAAAAGCGAGCCCTATTGGCACGCTTAAAACTAAAGTCTGGAAAAATAGACCGTAGCTGTTTTCGCACGATTCGATTCAATTATTTCATAAAATTTTGTCTTTATACATCAAAATAAAACGTTATCAAAACAAACTTGTCTTCCAGCGTGGTATCTAGGAGGCACACCCGCCCCCCGCCCCCTCACCCCCAGCGGCGCCTCCGGACGTTTCCAACCGCGCGCGACGAGCGGCAAATTGAAAACAAACCAATCAGAGCCCCGATGAGCTTGATTTTAGTTGGAAACGTCGATATATCGACGCTCGGTGACGTCGGGCTTAAATCAGCGGCGCAACCGGCCCTCGTGATCCCGGGCGCAATGGAACCGCCGCGCCGCGCCGCGCCGCGCCGTTGAAATACTGGAACGGCTCGCTTGAGCGCGGGGAATAGATTATTGACAGAAGAGGCCGACTTGAAATTTGTTTAATTATTGTAGTATTACTAGAGGGAGGAGGAATTAATAACTCAACGGATGAACGTAAAGCCGTGATAAATGCTTGGCCGGGGCCCATAAAGATGCAGTTAGCCACCCCCGCGGGCACGGGCGCCTACGCCCGGACCGCGCGGCCGTCCCGTCACTTGGCAGCCAACCGTCAGCCGTAAACAAACTCCGGCTCGGCGCCATGTTGCTCGGTCGAATTCGAATCCAACGCTCCTATACCACGGGAAATCCACCGTCTCAGCAGCCTACTGGGTCACTGGCACCCTCTAGACTGCCGTGATAGCGAAGAGAGCAGTAAGTGTCAAATTTTCGAAATCGAGTTTCCTTCCAAGAAAGGAGACCAAGTTTAAACCCGCACTGGAAAAAAAAAACACATTGGATCTAGAGTCCAGACTCTTGAAAACATTGACAAGAAAAAATACTATGGATTCAATCAGATTTTTAATTAAATCAAAAGGAAATCCGCTCAAATTAAGAGGCTTGGTTCTTAATTTAAGCAAAAATCCGATTGAATCAAGAGTATTTTTTCTTGTCGATGTTTTTAAGAGTCTGGACTCTAGATCCAATGTGTTTTTTTTCCAGTGTTCAAAATTTGTCCGGATGAATTTGTCCAAGATTTGTCCACTGAAATTTCTAAAACAGCGGAATTCATCTCAATTGTATCAAAACGAGACATATGAGAAAGTCGCATGTGCGCAAAAAATGACGTACTTTTGACAATATTCCTCCAGAGAGCCAATGAAAACAATACTTTTAAGTAAAGTGATGCCCTTTTTTGCGAATTTCTAACCTGAAAATTCGTTTGTTTAAAACGCAACCACGAAATCATGCAGAAGATAGCACTTACGGCTGTTTTTCCTAACAATAACCTAGTATGAAAATGAAAATTATCGTTTTTACGTAATTGAAATAAAATCAGTCGATTTTTAATCATCCGAACGATTTCTAGGAGTCTTTCGGACGATTAGTGGCAACTTGACAAAGAACGAAGGCTTCTTCCAATAAAATCCGGCCGGAAACTTTTGAGCGCGTTTTCTCAAAACTTCACATTTGCACTTACTGCTTGCACTTTCCTAGATGGGGAGAATTAGAGTACCTGCACAGGGAGAGTACGGACATGTCGAAATATGGAGTTTGTAGGGCCCAACAGGGCAGCCAACCTTTTAACACAAAAAATGTCACTGCCAGTCTTAAGATTCCAATATCAAACCAAGACGGTCAAGAATGATTATAAATGAACGTTCCCCCGCAAAAATGAGTGAATTTATGCAAAAACCAAGTCAAGTACGTGCTTTATAAACAGCGGCTTCAAAATTACGAATTTTCGACAATTAAAGCGCGCGTCGCGTCGTGGTGTACGCGCAATGCGTAAAGTATGCCTGCAGTCTGAAAGGCACCAACATGCGTTTTGCGCCGGCCGAAAGAGAACCAATTTGAAATGGATCCCTGCAGTGAATTTGGTTTTCAACTTGGCGGAAAAGCGATAGAACGTGGTTCTGATGGCGAAAAATTGCCTTCAATTACTTAGTTATGCTAAACGTCTGGCAGGGGAACACGAATAGTTGTATCCTTGTTTAAGTAAATATATCTTGTTTAAAACTGTTCTCAGTCATCCTAGACAAAAACTTAAGTGTCGTTTGACGTTTTTGTTAGGGCCGGATCTGTTTCTAAGGCAATTGTCATAGTTATATTCACTTCAGGAGAGCAAAGGTTTTCATTTGAGTTAAATGAAACTTTGAAATGAGAAAAGCCCTGGTTGTAGAGTTTTTAGCTTGAGTTCAAAGCTACAGTCCTGGTGATACAGTTACGAGCAAAAATGTTTTAAAGACGTATCTAGGAATTTTGCGATTATTAATATTGCTATTTTAAATAAATCGAAGCTGTAGTGCTGAAACCACTTTTGAACTTATTATTTCATGCATGATTAATGGTTGTCGTGTTCAAGGGTTTCATCCTTAACCACATATACGTCAATGACTCCCTGGACTTTTGGAATTGGGGCAAAAAGGCATTTTTATTGGGAGGCTGTTATTAATTATTGTTATTTTATGACTGAGCCTCAGTTTTGAGGTTAGTGTTGAATGATGAAGATATCCACCTTCAAAATTGCATCGATGAATGCTTTGTAATTTGACAATGGACGCAAAGTTGCTTATCGATAAGTTATACGAAATGACTGTCTTCAAAGAAAATTTAAGTACGTCATTTTGCACTAAGGGTCATTTTGCAGCACATGCATTATTTTTCTTTTCAACTCTTGATGATCTGGAGGGTGGATCAGTTTTGATCCACGGATAAAATTGTATAAAATCCCTGTATAAAATTTACAAATGACCCAAAATAAAGTATTTTAAATGATTAAACAAATACCCGATATGTTCCGTAATTAGCGTTTAAAAGTAAACGGGCGAATCGAAGATTATCAAATTCATCTGGCAACAGCGTCCAACACCATACGCATTCAAAGTAATTTATCACGGTCAAATCTTAAAATTGGTTGTATGACATAGTGCAACCAGTCGTCACGCCGCTGAGTACACACGATCATAATGCAAAGTCCCGACACTTTCTGGTAAAGTCGTGAACTTTCAGAACGATCTAGCTTTGAACGAGTCAAATTACCAATCAAAACGTGACTGAAACTTCTACTAGGTCGTCAAAGTTATTCAAATTCTGCTATTGACCAAATACAATAGAAGATCGTAGCTCAGCTGTACTGCACTTCGAATTTCAAATGAACCGGTCATATTCTGATCACTGAAAAACTATACATTAATCGATTACAGACATCCGGTGTGTTGTTTCAATTATAGATAACATGGTGCAGAGCCCTTTTCCGTCGAAGGAAGAACAAGTGTCTGATGTATTCTTAATTCATTATCAACATAAAGTTATTTGTATAGTAAATCCGACAACATTGTATTATGTAGTAACAAGGCTTGATGAGGCCCCTGAGCTCTAATCCTGGCTTTGGCGGCATTTAAAATCCCCTTGTTACTCCACACAATCATCAATGCACTCACTGAATTTGAACATAAACACCTCACTCTCGAGCAACTACCTTGGCATAAAAGATATCCCAAGGGTTTTCACTACCCCAGATCTGAACTCCAGAACCATCCTGGAACCTGGACAAATTAGGACTTAAAGGCTGTATCTATACTAATGAGCTCTGCTTTTTGGATTTACGAATCCATCTGTTTAAGTAGTGGAGGGGGGGGGGGGTCTGCAGCAGGATGATTATTGAATTTGCTATACACAGCGATAGACAAAGAAGACAAAGGGAAAATAGAGCGATCCTATTAGTGGATGTCGGTGGTTGCAATAAAAAAAGCAGGCAAGTAAAAAACTAACTAACAGCAACGCACCCTACCCTACAGTAAGTTAGTCCGTCGTTGCCTCCCTCAGTCTGTAAGAACTACTCATTCAACCAATGCGATCGCTCTATTTTCCATTTGTCTTCTTTGTCTATCGCTTTATCTAACCGTTTCAATAATCAGCCCGCTAGGCGTTGTGTAAGGTTTAGAGAAAGAAAGAATAAAAGACACTAAATTCTAAGAAAAATGTCATAATTTTATAATCATTGCGGTCTTTAGACGATAATCCCCATACTGTGACTTTCAACTCTCTTGTCTCCTCCACTTCTTGACCGGGAGTGGGATGAAAGGCGCTAAATTTTCTGTTTGGTTGGGTGTGGGTAACAAATTATCCTCATGAAGGTCGTGCAAACACTTCTGTAAGCCACAATGTTGCTACCTTTCGAAAATAAATCATTAGTGGCATTTTCAAAAACAGTATTCTTGCTTATGGCGAGGAGACTTTAACGCATGGGCACGACTGTAGAGCAGCTGTGCTTGGAAAGTTCCCTGCGCTGAAAAGGGGGAAATTTCTACGCCCTTTTTCTCTCATTCCAACGCTTCATCATTTTTAAGCCTAAGAGGTGCACGATGTACGTAATTACAAGGGGCGCCAACTATACGGGCGTCAAAATTTCGCGCGTTTCTTTCATTCATTCAATTTTTGAACAGATTCCATCGTACTTTTTCCTCTCTTTTTTGTCTCATTCATATTCGTCTTTGTCTCCTCCTTATTTCTTCTTCGTGTCTTCTATCTCTTCGAGTTTTCTTTCTTCTTGTTTAACTTCTTCTCCGTCTTTATTTTCTTCTTCTTCTTCTTCTTCTTCTTCTTCTTCTTCTTCTTCTTCTTCTTCGGATTCATCTCATTCTGCGTACTATTCTCCGTCGTCTTTGTCCTTTTCTTCGGTTTCTTTTTCGTCTTTGTTTGCCTCTTCTTCTTTTCACCTCTTTTATTTTCTTTCTTCGCCTTCTCTTTCTTTCTCTTCCTCTTCCGCCTCCCTCACTCATTGACTCGAGTGAAGAAAAAATTGGTGATTTTTGCGTGGGTGACAATTGGGTGATACTTTTCATCTTCGGATTCGTCTCTTCTTCATCCTTTTTTGTATTTTTCTTTATCCTATTCTTCGTTTTCCTTTTCGTCTTTGCCTTTCCCTCTCAGTCTTATTCTTCCTTCCACCACCTCCTCTTCTTCCACCACTTCCTCTCCTTCCACCACTTCCTCTCCCTCCACCACTTCCTCTCCTTCCACCACTTCCTCCCTTTCTTCTTCTTCCTCTTCTTTATTTATTTTCTTCTTTTTCTTACACAACTTTATCTTCTTCTTCTTCTTCTTCCTCTTTCGCTTCCTTTTTCGCCTCCCTCACCAGAAAGGACCCGAAAGGAGAGGGCTTTGCGTGAATGACATTCACCCTCGCGACGACCGGCCACGATAATTTCAAACGGTGCTTTAAAGAACGGAATGTTTCATTCATCGAAAACGCTCTAAAAGAAATGCAGATGCCTCGTGTTGGGATTGGAATCCTTGAAATTGAAGTTGGTCGGAAAATGAGTCGGCTGAACAGTGGGCACTGGGCGTCTTATCACACCCACTTACCTCACATTCAGCGTCCTCTCGCTTCGCGCCTCGGTGCAACACCTCTTTCATCGGCGGCTAATCTTTCGCTCCCGATGCTACCACGACCTAAGTCACCTCATTAATTGATTGCAGATCCCACCTTTCCTTCGTCTCCCGGGATACCCGAGCTAAACCTGGAAACTCAAGACTCTCAGATGACCAGTGTTGCCACTTCGTATCTTTCCTTTAATGGTTTCCCCACACTGCAGATGGGTAACGCAAAGATTGGTTATTAATCGCACGGTGAAGAGCCGTACATACATAGTCGTCCCTTTGACATATCCTTTCCTCTGGAGCCCCATATAGTTTGCATTGTGATGAAGGAAGGTTTAAGGAAGCAGTCCTTAAAATACAATCATAGAAAGAACAATTTTAACGAATATCGAGTAAAATCTAACAGTATGAGTTTGAGAATACATCCAAAGGGATGGCAATAGTTTGTCATTACAGAAAAATGAAAAAGTAAAAAAATTGATAAAAAAATACAAAAGTAAACTTTTTGTATAGGTTTTGAACATTCTGAAACAGCGTGCCCATGGGCGGAAATCGGTAGGCTGGGGGTCCTAACACCCAAAATTTACTTGGCACTAATTTGATTCATTTTTGGGGAGAACACTCCGACATTGCCCCTACGATGATTGGATTGAGAAATATTTCCCGGAAATGCCCCCTGAACCCTTTTTAGAGCTACAGAAGTCCTCCGAACCCTCTTTTGGAGCTGAGGGGGTGGGGATCCCGTATGGTGGAGTATTTTTAAATGTTCCTTAAGACTCTCCTTGATGAAATATCCTCTTTCCTCCACAGAAGGTGCATAGTTTCGCTCATGTCGTGCCCACCTTAAGGTCTGTTACAATTAATAATAATAAAAAAAAATGTTCCGGACTGTCGTATTACTGAAATTACTCTGTTGGGTTCTACTCGAGCTTCTTTAAATTTCTCTCTTTTATGATACTAGATCGAGGATCACCTTAATCACAATGTGAACCATAATGGGGTCTCTTAAGGAAAGGAGCTGTTTAGGGAACGACTACGAATACGACTATGAAACGTTAAGGTGATTTGTCAAGCTAAAGTGACATGATCGAACTGTTTTGTGATATATCGCACCGATTAGTACAAAATCTCGGCAGATTTTGAATTTTTAGCCAAAAAAGGACAATATAGAAATCGATAACTTTATCGAATGCGAGGTTTTTCTCAAACAGGATTCTGCTTTCATTTCCCTACATTATGCAATTTTTTGGTTCAGAATGTTTAAGCTCATGCACAGGGGCTGTCATCCTTTTTTGGGCTAAAAATTCAAAATCTTCCGAGATTTTTGACCCGATGGATGCAATATATCGCATGCCAGTTGGACCACGTCACTTGAGCTTGACGAATCATCTTAATGCATAAATGTGTTGAATTATTGAAAAAATGGCGGCGACGCGATGACGATGTGGTCAATAGAAGAAAAGCTGAGAACTGGGAGGAAGGACAGAGATGGCGTTGGTTGATAGGGGCGCGCGGTGCGGTGAGGCGAGGTGAGGAGCGTTCGCGGCATGAATGAAGAGGCTTTAGCTATCCGAATCACGGCTACGGCTTCTGCTCCTGCTTCTGCATGTTCGGCCACAACCACAACCACTTGTTCCCTCCGAGCATGTCCAATTTTTATGGAGTTTTCCACCCGGGACCCGGCTATCTCTAAATGAATCCCATGAGCTCCGTCTCCCGAGCTCACTACTTAAGCCGATTCGTCCCGGATTCTCGGCGCGGTCCAACTGCCGTGCGATACATCCCATTGTTAGGTAAGTAAAAATCTCGGCAGATTTGGGTTTTTAGCCGTAAAGTTCAGAGTGTCTTAAAGTTATCATTGTGGATCGATTTTCTTGATATTTCGACTGTCGCACTGGCGTGCGATATATCGCATTGTTAATTAAAATCTCGGCAGATTCGGCCATCCAGCCAAAAAGTTTAGGGTGTCTATTAAAATTTCATTCTGGATCGATTTTTTTTATATTCGTACTGGACTACTGGCGTGCGATATATCGCATTGTTAAGTGAAAATCTCGGCAGATTTGAATTTGTAGCCAAAAATTTCAGGGTGCCATCGAAAAAAAGTGAAGTTGCTTTATAATAAAGGACATTTTCCAGTGACCAGAAATTGATAAATCGTGCGTTCAAATCTCCGACAGGACGCTGATGTCATGTGGCACCGACCTGACCTATATTTAACTGGCGTAAATATAAATATATACAATATACATACATCAAATATTTCATGATTAAATTTTAAAAGAAAAAAATTAAATGATCGATTAATCAATTAAATTTTAAATATTTTAATACACCGTTCATTAGTATTTGCATACCTGTAGGAACATGTCGCCGTCCAGAAGAGCGTGCTCATAAATACCGACATCTGAGCGACCTCGATATTGATTCTCTTCCTTCATTTTGTGCATGGTAACTGAAACAATACAAACATGCAAGTCAAACACACAACTTATGAAGTCAATTTAAAATTAAATAACACACAATCAAATCAACGCAACGGGTAAGAAACATTCCGCGCGGTCTTTTACACAATCCTCGATCAATATGATCCTATATTTCCCCTTTCCATCCCTATTCCCATTTCGTTTGTTCCCTGATTTCTCTGGTAAAAATCGAGAAGCAATGATGACTTTTTCCCACGATGGAACTGAGGGTTATTTATTGAAATTTATAGACAAAGCTATAGACAAAGCTGACATAGGGAAATGGAGCGATCCTATTGGTTGGAGCGGCTGATTGCAACGGACTAAGGTAGAAAAAATTGACTAATTTTAGGGTATCTCCTGGGTTGCCGTTAATTAGTCTATTACTCATTCCTTTGTCGATTACAATTACCCACCTTCAAAAACAGAATCGGTCCATATTCTCTATGTCTTCTTTGTCTGTCGGTTTATCTGCTATCAATTTTAATAATCATCCCGCTAAAGTCCTCGGAAGGGGGTCATGCGATGCTCTTCTGAAGGATGTATCTCTATTTCCACATGAGCCTTGGAAAGCATAGAGTTATGATGAAAACAGAGCTCACGTGGAAATTGAGATACGCCCTTACGTGATACGCCAGAGGAGCGACAATTATTGGTGCAGTAGTTGACTGTTGACTCTCCAAATAAAACGGCCCGGCGCTATATGAAGGATCTCGGAAGCAGTGCCGCAGCACCCGGATTAACTTCCCTCCTCTGACGTAAGGGTGTATCACGGTTCCCACGTGAGCCGTGTTATCTTTATAACGCCATGTTTTTAGGGCTCATGTGGAAATAGAGATACATGCTAACGTCAGAGAAGCGACGACACTTGATGACCTTTGAATATCATTGGATCATGAGTAACATGAACTTGAAATTGTCG